>NC_136733.1:33954136-35357469 GCF_936440315.1 Barbus barbus | reverse complement strand
TCATCGCTGCTTGCAGCTATATTTTCTTTTTTGTGTTTTGTCCTCATTATAATTGCAGCTTAAAAGAGTTCTATGTTAATGTTTACATAGGAGGGCAAATCTAAATATAATTATTTTGGCTAACTTAGAAAAGTGCGCTATAATGAAAGCGTTTAAACGTTTAAACGTGCTCATATTCTAGCTATTTTAATTTGCCATTTTAAAGGGATAGTTCACCAAAAGAAAAAATCTCACCCTCATGTCGTTCCAAATCTGTAAGACCTTTGTTCATCTTCAGAACACAAATTAAGATATTTTTGATGAAATCCGAGAACTTTCTGACCCTCCATAGACAGCCATGCAACAACCACGTTCAAGGCCCAGAAAGGTTCATTAAAATAGTCCATGTGACATCCGTGGTTCACCTTAATTTTAGGAAGCTTTGAGAATACTTTTTGTGCGCAAAGAAAACAAAAATAACTTCATTCAACAATTTCAGTCTTTGACACTCGTTCACAACAATACCACACTGTCGTTTGGAACGACATGAGGGTGATGACAGAATTTTCATTTTTGGGTGAACTATCCCTTTAATTATGCAATCTCCTAAGACACAAAATTTTGGCCAAATTCTAAGGCAGCATCACACTTATCCATTGTTGAAAAGGATAAACCAGAAAGCTTTGTAGCAAGCTCTGAACGAATAAATCCAACATGGCAGATGAAGCAAATCTAAAGTTCAATCTAAAAACTATTTACCCATTATTTGCTATTATCATGCTTATTCACCTGCTACATCGCTCAACAAACTGAACTTGCTATCGTCAAACATGCTAACATCAAACCTTTTTACAAAACCTGTATGTACAAAACAAAATAATGCATTTAGCTTCTTTAGCTCAAATGACGCTAAATACTTCTTATGCTGGCCCATCATATTAAGCATTGCAATTTCACCCAATCTCCTCCCCATTCTGTCTGAGGTAGGTTGGCGCATTTGGCTAGCAAGTTCAGCTGACTTTCTAAACTCATCCAGATAGGCCTGTCAGCTCCTGCTAAAGACAATATAACTCACACCATGTTTTTCCATGTGTGAGTGCGAGTTTGCATTCACAGACGCTTCAGTTGTTCTCCCAGGTGCTAGACATCCATTTCAATCCAAGACATCTGTATGCAGTGAGCAGACTTTAGTGCACACACACACACACACACGCATGCTTTCTTCCTGCACTAGCAGAGCTGAGCTCTAGCAGGCGTCCTTGTAGAAGCAGTGTGCATTTATGCGGCTGTTAAAGCGAGTCCCTCCGGATGAGGAGAAACACACAGAGCAGAGTGAAGGATATGTGAAGAGGGAAACAGGAGGAGGAGAGGTGAACGACTGCAATGCTCCATGCCCACGTTCTGCCTCCTCTCACTTCAATTCAACACCAAAGCTTTGATGCAAACTGTGAGGGAACAGCGCCCAAACGGTTCTAGCGCTGTATCAGTCAGTGGGTGGTGATCTAGAGCGGGAACCGTGTGCTATTAGACAAGATAAACAGCAAACTATCGCTTGACTAAACACAGGGAGAAAGATGTGCATTGAAATAGAAAATAATGAATGGTGTGTCACCATAAATGTTCTACACTCTACAACTAGTGGGTGTTATTATTAAGTCACGAAAAGCAGAAAAAAAACAATGTTAAAGGGGACATCAGATGAAATTTTCACTTTTTTTTTCTTTGCATTTAGTTAGGTTTCTGGCATGTCTGCCAGCTCCA
Organism: Barbus barbus; assembly: GCF_936440315.1. Taxonomy (NCBI): domain Eukaryota; kingdom Metazoa; phylum Chordata; class Actinopteri; order Cypriniformes; family Cyprinidae; genus Barbus; species Barbus barbus. The sequence goes on along the minus strand of NC_136733.1, from coordinate 35,355,729 downwards.
AAAACCTGAAAAGAAAGCACAGCTAGTTTGTTATGGGCTGTCTGATTGTGTGAACAGAGCTTCTTTTGACAAGATTTTGTTGTTTTACAAGACCATTGAGGAATTATAACCAAAGTATATGTTACAGACATTTCATGAAGACCCTAAAGTATCACACCACCTTGTGGAAAATGGGTATCCGATGGGTATCCGATGGGATAAGACCAATGTCCAGATAGATAAAACCATATAGGTTGTACATCACACTTCCACTTTTGTTTATACATTTACAAAACTGTCGATTGTCTGATGGTTATGAAACCAGTTGACAATCACCAATCTAAAACACACACACCCACCCAAGCACTTTTTGGATAAAATCAAGGCTAAAATCAACACTTATTTTGCTGGTAGCAATGTCTGGTAGTGGTTTAACCAGTCAGAGACCCAGCTAAGACTCCTGTTTACTAAAAATTAAGTGACAAAACTTAATCTCTTCTACTGTACATCTGTACACTGTTTAGAGAATAGTTTTAACATCTGAAGAGTCTATAAACAACCATTATTTTCCATTTAAGAGGCTAGTAAGCGCTGAGAGAGAGTGGGAGCGCTGATGAGATGAATATTGACAGGCTTTAAACTGCCGGAGCGTACAGTGATTGAGGACATGGCCAATGTACAGGCAGACGAATACAAATGGGATTTCACTCATGGAGGAACAACTAGACAGATTACAGTTGGAGGGTTTAATATGCTGGTGCTTGAGGTAGAAGCTGCCCATTTGGACCAGTCTACAAACGTCTTGATGTAATCAGGTGTAAAGGGTGTTATTTTAAAAGGATCTGTCAAAAATAATTGTAACACTAAGACAATGATAATAAAGTGGATCTTATTGAGTACGTACTGTAGATGAAGTAGGACATACTCACTTCAGTTTTGCAGCATTGGATGTTTCTTCCACTAGTCTCTCCACAGAAAGGGATCTGTGAGTGATATAAAAAAACTCTGTTAACCTAGTATGAGTAAAAGTCAACACAAAGAGTATACACTCCGAAACCCGTTATTCAAAATAAATATTGTGTACCCATCCTGAAACATGACCTTTACATCCTCATTAAAGTACATATCTGTTAGTAAAGCTGGGAAGACATACAAATAAACTGAAGGTATTGGCAAATAAATTATGTTACAATATTATAAAGGTGATCTATAGGCGATTTAGCATTTAAAACATAAGATAAATCAGCTCTTTAAAACGAAAAAAGTGCACTGAATTGTAGAGTTTTATGAATTACTGCTCCCATGTTCACTAGAAAAAGTACACATAACTTTTAAATGAAATTTAATTTACCACCTTGTTTCTGCTATATTGATTACACCTAGAAAACAGCGCTGAGTTTTGTGCATAAGACAATATCTACAGTGACTCATTTTGTTTATTTAGATTATGAATTTTTCAAGTTTGATTAAACTATGTTTAGATTTAGAGAAAATTTAGTATGAAAGTATGAAAAATTCTTAAAAAAAAAAAAATATATCAATCATGATATCAAAATTTAATCCAAAAACTTTGAAGCCGTCTTCCTGTTTCAGTGTTGACACTGTTAATGTGTACAATATAATAAACCTACAGGAGTTGTGTTTTTTGTTGAAAAGTAAGTAAATTTGTGGTCAGAAATATATTTTAAAATAAATTAATATGTTTATTCAGCAAGGGTGCTGAATAAAGTAAATGGATCAAAAGTGACAGTAAAGACATTTATAATGTTACAAAAAAAAAAAAAAAAAAAATATATATATATATATATATGTTCAAATAAATGCTGGTCTTTTGTACTTCCTGAAAAAAAATATTAGTTATGCATTACACTTTCCATCAACATATTAAACTGTTTTCAACAGTGATCAGCATATTAGAATAATTTCTGCTGGATCATGTAACACTTACGACTGAAGTAATGGCTGCTGAAAATTAATATTTTAAAAATATATTCAAATAGAACAAAGTTATTAGAAATGTACTGTATTTTTTTAAACAAATGCAGTCTTGCTGAGCATAAAAGACATTTCAAAACCATTAAAAAAATCTTTTTCTGCACAAATATCAAATGGACAAGTGTCACAACTGTTCAGTGAATTTTCTGTGTGTTTCTGGAGAGTGTGAGAGTGATATAGCACACAAAACATAAGCCAACGCTCGTTCTAACCCAGTTTTACGAATTACAATTATTACAGGCAGAACTTGGGACAGATGGTTAACGGGAAATTTCTAAGCTTTGTGAACAGAAGAGAGCAGCAGACAAACTCAAAAGAAATACCACCCTCTTTTCCAGCAGGAATCCTGTCTGCCCTCTTTTCAGAAGTATGATGTGGACAAAAAGGCCACTTATGAAAAAGTCAAGCCCACATGCAAGAGCACCAGCCAAAGCAACTTGTCTGTCTTCTCCAGAAGAGATGTTTGGGTCTTTGGACTGCAGAGAGCTCCGAAAAGCCCGGCTTATGTCGACTAGGCCTGGATTTCAGAGCAAATGTTGGATACGGCACATGTCACAGGGATTTTGGGTCTGGTTTGCTGTCTTAAGCCACAAGTCTTAATTTCAAACATTAAGCAGCACCATTAAAACCTATTCAAGTCAGCATGGAAACAAAACAGAGCTGCCAACAGACTCAAGTGGGATGGGGATTTCAGAGGCTGTCAGAGAATGCCAGCGTGAGAGGATGAACGGCCAAACGAAGACTATTCTCTGAGAGAAACGTCAATTGTATGCCCTGAAGAAGATGAAAGAAAGAATTGAATATTTCAGCTATACAACAGAGAGAGACATAAAGAGAGATGCCCTACTGGATATTAGACAGGTACAACAAAGGCAACCACTTAGAGACAATCTGAATCCAGATACTAATTTAGACACATTTATAACACATTACAGTCCTTTAAGACTGCAGCGTCCCCTCAGCAAATGGTGCAAGGCCTTTCTGCTATCCATCTACTTAAAGGGCCCCATGGAACATGAAATGTGTATTTAATGGGCTCTTATAAATGACAACAATACCTTTTATGGATTACACACAGTCGTGCATGCTTATATCATCAACCTACATGAACAGGAGATACTGTATATGATTGTTTTAGCATTGTTAGAATGTATAAATAAAACAAAAGGAATCGAATGATTCATTTTGTCAGAACTATTACAATAATATACAATTTATTTTGATTGTAAATACTGTGCAAGTACATCTATGACCTGTCTGAGAAAGAAGTGTCTTATATAAGGAATTTTATTGTTGACTGATATCTAATTATGTATATTTGTAGATAAATATAACTTTTACCATCATCAGTGCTAACTTAACAGATAGGAGTATTTTACAGCAAAGAAGCAACCCTTCAAGAGGCCATTGATCATAATATGAACATATTTATAAGCATTTCAATATTGGCAAGAATATTCAGAACTGTTTTTATGAATTATGGCTAAATAATAAATAAAAAAAATAGGCAGATCTGGGTGAACAAGCACTAATGACTGCATGGGAAAAGCATATGTCATTTACTCTGATACTTGCAAACATGGCAAACTCGTCAGCAACACATCATTAAAGCTGAGGCTGAATTTTCTAGATTTACAAGACACGCTATGTGAAATTCATCCAGCTAACAACTTTAATGTCTGAAGCCCTCAGGCATGTGCACTGACCCACAGACTGCACTACTGCTTATGGCCGATTGGCCAGACCTAACAGCTTTAACTAGCACTGATGTGTGTGCATGCTGAAATCTACCAATGTATATAGCATTCACAGCCTACTGGCAAACCCTAGCTACATGCATACGCTGAATTTTACTATAACATGTATAAAGTAGCTACACTAATAAGAAAGTTTAATGTATGTAACATTGTAGTCTGGTTAATCTAGTATAATGGTAGACTCATGATCTACATATTGGGCAAGTATACAGTGACTGAGGGAGAGCTTAATTCATACAGTAATGGACAGCAGAGACTAATCCTCACTGCTGATATGGTGTGATCAGACTGATTCATTAAACACTAGTAATCCCACGCTAAGAACGGACACAATATGAGGACAGAGATGAAGGAGGAACAGGCTGGAGTGACAACAGGAAGTTGATGACAACAGAGAGAAAAACACTGACAGTGAATCAATAAACCAAGGCAGTAAATCATTTAAAATGTTTCATCAAATGATTTACATGATATTCATCACAATTAATCACATGCATATTAATAGCTGTTGCACTGTAAACTCTAATAAGTTAGCAGAACTCAGCGGCACATTTTTTTCAAGTTACTTCTACTAAAGATTAAGAACTTTAAAATTACATTTTACACTACACAAGCATGGTAATTGCAATAAAACTGAATTATCGGCTAAGCCAACTCATAAATTTGATCGGTTAAACATGTTAACTCGTACTATATAACTATAAACTTTAGAGCCCATCAAAACTGCAACATAACAGAAAACCCTATAAATCCCATCATAACATTAAACATCTCTCCCTATACACAAAATAACACTTAATTTCAACATTATTCTCTTTATATAATCTAATGCAAAGAATGCTGGGAACTAAAAATCTGCTGCAGCTCATTCGGTTTCAGTTCATGTGTGTAACTTTTTTCTAAGAAGTACAAGGACCTTTCGGTGATATTAGAGTGAAATTAAGTAATTTCATGTAATTAGAAATTAGAAGACAAGCTCAAATACATTATTGTACATCACTGTGGCAGATGAGTAGATAATATAAAATGTTGATATATTTTTTATTTCCATATTGAGTAAAAGCCTAAGACTGAGCAACAATCACACCAATACATTTTTGCAGTTGATTTTTCTGAGGTTTAATAGTGCCTACCTCCCTGTTTTTGTGTTGCGTCTTGCCTCAACCGCACAGCATTTTTTTTTAGATGCCGTCAAGTTGATTGTCACTGCCAGAGAAGAAAACAAATTACATTTTAAAGGTCAATTTTTAAAACCTGACAAGAAAATGAAGATATGTGATAGGAAAATCATACAAAGCGGTCTCGGCATCTACTTTACAATCAACAACAGCTTTATATTGCAGCCATTAAGCCTTTAAGAAGGATCCATTTCAGACTGTAAACACACACACACACACACACACACTCTTGTGCTAATGTGAGTGTGGTTCACATGGGGGCAGGAAGCAGGGGACATTCAATCTCCACCATGCAGTCATTCTACAAGCATGCAATCCTCCTCTTTATCTCTGCATATAATCTCATCTTACCTCCTCAAAGACTAATTTTAAATGCTTAAGGATTCCAAATAGTTTTAAAGGCATTAGACATCAAGAGAATCTGTCACAAGAGTTCATTATGGAATCTGAAAACAGCTGACACACAGCAAAACATCACTTCTTTCTTACTCAATAAAGTCACCTTTTCTTTCTCAAAAAAAAAACATTGTCTTCAAGCACCAAATGCATGTCAATTTTCTGTTTTTACAGTCACTAGCACTAAAGCAGCAGTAAAGGCTTATACATTGTTACAAAAGATTTCTATTTCAAATTAATGCTGTTTTTTTATTTTCTATTGAATAAAAATATTCAATGATAATGATAAAAAAGTGTCTCTTTAGTACAAAATCATCATATTAGAATGATTTCTGAAGGATCATGTGACTGAATGCTGGAGTGACGGCTGCTGAAATTTCAGCTTTGCCATCACAGGAATAAGCTACATTTTAAAATATATTAAAACAATAAATAGTTATTATAAATTGTAATAATATTCTGCTTTATTAAAACGTTTGCAATACAATCTGAATATTTCTCAAATGTTGCTTACATGTTCGTTGCTGGGTACATTAGTGTAATTAAAGTTTTAATTAACTGTGATAAATTAAATGAAAGCATATCAGTTGAGGTCAGGGGTAAAATTGGATTACACGCTTGGGAATCAAGATCGAGATCTGGATTCATTTAAAACTAAAAGCCAAATATGCAGTATGCATACATACATCATTTTGTTCTATATAACCAATTATTTCATCTAGAAACTATCCAAAGCCCTGTGACAGACTTTCACCCAGTTGAATAGGGTGTAGGCTATTTCTAGGATAGTTTGTGTTCACACTGTCAAATCTCAAACTGTACTTCTAATCCCGCAACACCTAAATGCAGCATGTCTGTAGTATCCAAAACACACATTTCCAAAAGAGAGAGTGTGTGCTCAGTGTCAGGTTTGAGTGCGTCAGTCTGTAATCCGGGTCACTTTAATTGAATAACGCAGATTATCTTGTCTCAGGGAAGCTATTGTAGCCACAGCCACTCACTCTCAACGAGAGCGGACATACGAAATATCCTTATTCTACAGACTGCAAAAAGATGAGTCGGAGACATGTTTGAGAACAAAAATAGCAGCAGGCACATTCCCTGCCAAATCCTGAGCTAACCTCATCAACCCCACTAACCCCTACCTAGTGAATTTGGGATTAGCAGATGGAGAGAGAGAGGTATGAATGCCTCATTTCATTTACTCACACGGACCGAGGGCTCGCTGAGGGGTCGGATGGTGGATGGAGACATGATCCGGTCCTACGGCGGTGAGGGAGGGGACCCAGATGGATAGGAACCCATCGTTCATGCCATGAGACTTCCAGGGCGTTCCCCTCCCTGCACTGCATAAGACGTCGCTAAGACCTCCACAGCGTCCCCTTTCACAGGTCACTGCCTGTCCAGGGACAGGGCAAGCAGTGTGGGAGGGGCATAAGGGGAGGAGCTTCTGGTGTTTTCCCATTACCAAATAAAAATTATGGACCTGCAGAACCAGCTGACAGGATGTGCTTGACGACTACACATTTGAGATTAACCACGCTGTGGGGGATTGCATCCATCTGGGGACATCCCAACTGAAAACATACACACACACACACAGCACTAAATTTAGCTGATGGTAATCATCATTCATAAATGATGAATGCTGCAAATTCATGCTTGTCCTGAGAGACACTGGACCTCACACAACTCACAGTGTGTGCCTCTAAAAACAGCCAGCGAGGAGGAGGAGGAGGACAGTTCTTACACACAAACACACACGGCTCTTCCTGCACCATTAAAAGTCTTATAATGTAATGTCTTTGCATAACTTACTGAGACACGAGAATTTATTATGTTCTTCTCTGTGGTCTGGCATTTAAAGAAACAATGAAAAAGTTAAATGTAGAAGATGAACAATAGCGGGGTCTTCTGCGCATTGTCCTTCCTGCTGGTTGGGCTGCTGTATCGCATACAAAAGGACATTTTAATGAGGAGATTCACTCTCAGAGCACCACAAAGGATTTAGATGTCTCAAAGCCTGACAGTGTGGACGAAGAGAGACCTGTGTTTGGACAGCTATCACTCAAGAACAGCTGAATCACATTTCCATCATCGTGTGGGTGGGTGGGTGAGGTTTAGTCACGGGTGGAAGCAGGTTTTACATACAATGTTTTCAGTAACACTTTTCAATACAGTGTAAGGTTCAATTAGCTAATAGTAGTTAAATGCGTAGATAATCCAAACATTTTTTGCAGTATTTATTAATTGAGGTTAATGTTCATAATTAATTAATGTACGACACCGTTCAAAAATAATTAGTTTGAAAGATGTTTCTTAAACTGCCAAGGATTTGAAAAATACAGTTAAACAGCATTACTGAGAAATATTATTTCAATTTAAAATAACTGTTTTCTATTTGAATATAATTTATATTCAGTGTCACATGATGATCCTTCAGAAATCATTCTAATATAGTGATTTGCTGCCCAAGAAACATTTCTTCTTCTTACTATTTTTTTAAATACTTTATTTTGTTAAAAAAGAAAATTTGAATGTAAACGTCTTCCTTGTCAGTTTTGATTTGTCCTTGCTGAATAAAAGTAATTTCTTTCTTACTGTCTTCAAACTTTCAAACAGTTTTATTGAACATAATACATGAACAAATTAACTGTAAAAGATATATTTAGAAATTACTACTGACCGAAATTAATAAATGCTGTAAAAATTGTATTAATTGTTAGTTTGCGATACCTAATGCATTAACTAATGTTAACAATCTTGAGGTGAATTGGGCATTTGGATACATAAATGTAAATAGGATATTATCTTTCTTCATAGAAAATAACTAATATGGATGCAAAAACTAGACTTCATTTAACCGCAGATCTTGTTTGATGGCAAGAAATTGATGTGCTTCTCTAAATACATGTTGTGAAATTTACCATTGCCTGTGTAATTGTGTCACCCTTCATCTGGGCAAATCCAATTAAGAGCACTGGAGGCTTGAAAAGATAGGAGCAGGAAAAACAGCTCGACATGGACTGACTGAATGTGTGTGAAAGTGAGAGAGTTTACAAGCTCTGTGCACAGAGTAATGGCTTTGACGGTGATAAAAAAAAAAAAGACATTTTTAATGGTTTTCCTAGAAGCAAAATCAGGGAGAAGACAATGTTATAGACAATAAAATAAAACTCACTGGAAAGGAATTCTGAGAATTCTGATTTAATTTAAAGAAAATCTATCTCAGATGTCATACAACACTACTGTACAAAAGCACAACCTATTTCAAGGAGAAAAGAATCAACACTTTTCTAACATCAACCCAGAGTCTCGAAATGTTTTAGTGTGTGAATAGGTTGAAATGTTGCATGGTTTGCTACTATAGACACATGTTGAACACTCATTCTCACCGTGTGTCAAATCTGCGTGAAAAAGAAACTCACACAGCTTTGGAACAACAAAAAAACACACATTATATAACTAAAAGGAAGGTTATTCATTTCGAGGACTGAATGTCATTCACTTTCATGGATTTTTGGAAGGATCATTGCATTGTTAATCTACAGTCAGGTCTCTTTACATTTCATCTTCCAGATTTATGAGTCCTGTGAGGACAATGTCGATGAAGAAAAAAAGCTTTAAAGGTAATGCAACACTAACATCCTACTGTATTTACATTTTCCTTAGGGATTTGGGAAATCCAACCAAAGTCCTTTTAATGATGCTGTATATTACTGTTTCTCACAGGAGTAATATGTGGACAGCACTGAGCTGTTTTATTGACTAGTTTCACAGTGCATAGCATGAGCTCTGGCTGTAAGACGATCTTATCTTAACATAAAATGGCATTGCTTTGTCAATAATTAAGCATATAGTCATATATAATGTACTGTAATATAGTCTGTCTGAACACATACACTGTCTACAGTTCATCTAATGTCCTTTGTCTCCTCTAGGGGCCTCACTGGACAGCAGTATAACAGAAAGACAGTGTTTTTATGGTGATATGACAGTTCCCTGTGTTACACTATGTGTGGCGAAAGGTCATTATGCCAAAAGACAAACATGATGCTGGCCATATTAGGAGATAACAAACACTAGAAACTAAAAACAACTCCACAGCAATAAAAGGCCAAGCAGAAACATCTAGCAATGAATTTCAATGCTGTACTGTATGTATGCAGGTAAGATGTTACATGTTCACTCACTGTGGTCTAATATAACAAAGTACTAGATTAAATTAACAAAAAATCAGTCTAAATAAAACTAAATAATAAAATGTTTAAAATTATAAATATTAGATGAATAACTTGAACAAAAAAATTATTTGAAATTATGCCATGGCAACTATGTAATTTGAATTCTAAAAATAATCAAACAAAAACAAACATAGTAAAAGCACATTACTGAAAACAACTTAAAGTTAAAATGAAAACTATGCTAACATAACATAAATTACACTGGTGTAAGTCTGGATCCGGATTTCTATATATCCAGTAATGGCCGAGGAAAATGTATGTAGTCTCAATGCAAATTAATTAAGTAAATTTTCCTTTCACAAATTAAATTGGCTGCAATGTAATTAAGTTCAAGAACTGTGTTGCACTCGCTCACTTTCCTAAACTAAATTCAATAGGCAAAACAAAATGTAATATATGAAAACAAAATTAAGTTTCTGGCAAAACATTATCTTCACGATAAGAAAACGACTTCTGCAAAGAGAGCGCTGCTTCATGATAAAAGTGTATCCAGTCTTGTGTTCTCTCTCAGGATCCAGATGCCTGCCAAAGCCGGCCAATCCATGCAGATGGGAAGGCAATCTGTTTTAATGGCTAATTTCTAAACACCATATTAGAATAGATTTTGCCAGGACCTGCTTTACATATCGACAACATTTATCGTGTTTTTCAAATGAGTTCTAGAACCTGAGCGAGCTGCATGTCAATAAATGCCTTTCGCTATCCCAGAACATTAAAGGGATAGTTCACCCAAAAAAAAAAAAAAAAAAAGTCATTTCAAATCCATAAGGCCGGGCATACACTGTGCGATTTTCATCCGATTTTGAGCCGAATTCTGACTCGTGCGACTCTTTTTTGAGTCAGGCCGAATTTCAGCTTTGTCATGCGTCATTTGCCATGCAGTGTTCGTGCAGTGTACAGGGGAAACGAGAAGCGATTAGCCTCTCCCCACAGGCAATCGGACGGTCGGATGAATTTCTGACATGTCAGAAATTTAGGTCGCCCCTCGTGGGGTTCTCGCACAATTGAAGCAAAGCCACGAACCGACTGCCCTAAATGCAAACAGAACTTTAACTATTAAAGCTTTATTGTAGCAAAAAAGAAAACGAAAAGAGGGAGATCTTTAGATTAATGTTATTATCACGGGAAATGTGAATCGTTGTCCATCATTTCTCAATCAGTGATAAAGACAAACATGTCGCAAAATTATAAATATTTCAGTTTTAAACCATGAAGGCGAGCCAGTGCATACCACACAAAACAATTTGCAAACTGCATGAGTGTAATGCCCGAGAAGAAGTTTTCAAATCCAGTCAATTCAAGCTACAGAAAGTGAAAGTAAAAACTGAACAAGTGTTCGGCATCTGCCGCTGCATTAACGGCACATATTCTCTCAGAGGAGACGAAAGACATATTCAAGGCAGAAAAAACATCATTAAAATAGTCCATGTGACATCAATGGTTCAACCTTAATTTTATGAAGCTATGAGAATACTTTTTGTTCGCAAAGAAAACAAAAATAACTTTATTCAACAATTTCTTCTCTTCAGTGTCAGTCTTCGAAGCGCTTTTGTGACACCCTGAAAGTTTGATCATATGTATTTATATGTATATACAGGTGCTGGTCATAAAATTTGAATATCATGAAAAAGTTTATTTATTTCAGAAATACCATTCAAAAAGTGAAACTTGTATATTAGATTCATTCATTACACACAGACTGATATATTTCAAATGTTTATTTCCTTTCATTTTGATGATTATAACTAACAACTAATGAAAGTCCCAAATTCAGTATGTCAGAAAATTAGAATATCAATTAAGACCAATGCAAAAAAAAATTATTTTTAGAAATGTTGGCCAACTGAAAAGTATGAACATGAAAAGTATGAGCATGTACAGCACTCAATATTTAGTTGGGGCTCCTTTGGCCTGGATTACTGCAGCAATGCGGCGTGGCATGGAGTCGATCAGTCTGTGGCACTGCTCAGGTGTTATGAGAGCCCATGTTGCTCTGATAGTGGCCTTCAGCTCTTCTGATTTGTTGGGTCTGGCGTATTGCATCTTCCTCTTCACAATACCCCATAGGTTTTCTATGGGGTTAAGGTCAGGCGAGTTTGCTGGCCAATCAAGAACAGGGATACCATGGTCCTTAAACCAGGTACTGGTAGCTTTGGCAGTGTGTGCAGGTGCCAAGTCCTGTTGGAAAATGTAATCTGCATCTCCATAAAGTTGGTCAGCAGCAGGAAGTATGAAGTGCTCTAAAACTTCCTGGTAGATGGCTGCGTTGACCTTGGACCTCAGAAAACACAATGGACCAACACTAGCAGATGACATGGCACCCCGAACCATCAATGACTGTGGAAACTTTACACTGGACCTCAAGCAACGTGGATTATGTGCCTCTCCTCTCTTCCTCCAGACTCTGGGACCTTGATTTCCAAAGGAAATGCAAAATTTACTTTCATCAGAGAACATAACTTTGGACCACTCAGCAGAAGTCCAGTCAAGACGCTTCTGACGCTGTCTCTTGTTCAAGAGTGGCTTGACACAAGGAATGCGACAGCCGAAACCCATGTCTTGCATACGTCTATGCGTGGTGGTTCTTGAAGCACTGACTCCAGCTGCAGTCCACTCTTTGTGAATCTCCCCCACATTTTTGAATGGGTTTTGTTTCACAATCCTCTGCAGGGTGCGGTTATCCCTATTGCTTGTACACTTTTTTCTACCACATCTTGTCCTTCCCTTCGCCTCTCTATTAATGTGCTTGGACACAGAGCTCTGTGAACAGCCAGCCTCTTTAGCAATGACCTTTTGTGTCTTGCCCTCCATGTGCAAGGTGTCAATGGTCGTCTTTTGGACAACTGTCAAGTCAGCAGTCTTCCCCATGATTGTGTAGCCTACAGAACTAGACTGAGAGACCATTTAAAGGCTTTTGCAGGTGTTTTGAGTTAATTAGCTGATTAGAGTGTGGCACCAGGGGTCTTCAATATTGAACATTTTCACAATATTCAAATTTTCTGAGATACTGAATTAGGGACTTTCATTAGTTGTCAGTTATAATCATCAAAATTAAAGGAAATAAACATTTGAAATATATCAGTCTGTGTGTAATGAATGAATCTAATATACAAGTTTCACTTTTTGAATGGTAGTACTGAAATAAATCAACTTTTTCATGATATTCTAATTTTATGACCAGCACCTGTATGTTGGATGTGTATGTTTATTCCTTGCAATTGATTATATTAATGTATTTATGCATGTTATATCTATCTATCTTTGCTTATGATTTTCTTTATGATCGCTACAACTAACTTGTGAGAGCAAATATCGTAGTGGACAGTTTGGGGGAGACGGTGCGTGGTCCAGGGTTGCTATGGTAACGGTGAGCTGCAAGAGACTGTCATTATCAGAGCATTATTAGAGTGTTATATATTAACTTCAATGTAACTAAAATGCTCCAGCACGCTGAAATCCCATGCTAATGTTACTTTTTTTTTGCACTAAAGTTTAAAAAGGGATATGTGAAGTGACATACTGCCAAGTATGGTGACCCATACTCGGAATTCGTGCTCTGCATTTAACCCATCCAACATGCACACACACAGCAGTGAACACACACACACACACACCGTGAACACACACCCGGAGCAGTGGGCAGCCATTTATGCAGTGGGCGTGCTACACTTTCATGACCGTACAATGACACTCTTGAAAATGATATAAAACACTCAATAGTTTACTCTCAAAAGCTTTGTGAAAGTTTCTGCCTGATGCTACTGCAAAACTCTTTATATTAAGCAGAAAAGAGTTTATGATCACTTCAAGAGAAATCAGACTTAAACTACTTCTATGATGGTCAAATTGTGTCATCCTGATACACAACCAATCGATGATGATGTAAATAATTACAGATTCTATCATCAGCTGTATTTTCTAACCACCTGCATTCAACTCACTCATACTTATTCCTCAGAATATAAAAAGAGTGGAAATAGTTTTTCTCTGCTCTTCTAACTGCATTCTGCCTCCCTGCAGACGCATCTGAAGGCGTCACTGATGGCTTTCAAGTCATTGTGAGATAAAGGGTATTTGATCTCTCCAACTTCCTTCTAACACTCAAGTGGGTTGGAGTCACTAAGTATTCCCACAGTAACCACCTCAAAATTTCATAGACAATCAGATCAGTGCTTCACAGTCACGTAGTTTACGACATTTATAATGCATGCACAAAAAAAACTAAATGGAGAGTTTATAATTGACAAGTCATCCTTCTTCCTTCATTCTTAATAAGACGTAACTGTTCATTTGGTTTCTCTCTGCACTGATATCAAATCCTGCCAATTCATATGCAACATTCTTATGAATTGTTTGTGTTGCTCAATGATTGGTTTAAAATGCTAATAATTCAATGGACTGTTCATTAAAATATATATTAAATAAATACTAGTTGTTGTTCAAATTATGTACTGAACCGAATTTGCAACAATTGCTTTTGAATCAACTCACTGTCAACCCAAAGATTCACAATTATAATTGTGGTCAATAAACTAAGCTTTTCCAAGATGGAAAAACCACCACCTGCGACTCCTCACATCTATGCTATGTCAAACAGCATCACAGGTTTGCGGCTTTCCTCAATGCAAAGGTTTGCTCAAAGTTTCCCTCAAAATGTGTTTACGAGCTCCTGCCATCTGTTGAGGGAAGAATTAGTCTCCAGATTGAGAGCTTTGGGGGTTGTTTATTTCCAAACCCTGTCCTCTAGAGAAGCGATTAATTGGTCGGTGAAAACATATTCCTTTCCATAACTCCTGTAGTGAAGCCTGGCCTGTGTACACACAGTGAGACGACCAAGGCTATTTTAGTAGATTTAATCTGGAGACTAATATGAAAGCCATTGAATGCTGCCCGCTCTAATAGTTTTGAGCACAGAGCACTAAAGTAATGAAGTTTTGACGTTTCATCTGGCCATCTCATTTAGCAGCGAGAAGAAGCTCCCACAGAGAGGATTGAGTTCCTTCTCTACCTTTGCTTTCTGACACAAAATACTCAAGAAGCAAAGTGAAGCCTTTTAGAAACCTTTTAGACAAAGAGGAAAGGTCAAACATGTTTTCCTCCAAGTCTAAAGCTAAACAAAATGCAAGAAGGACTAAACAGAAAAATAGATCTGCTGTTCAAATTCCAATTATGGGGTTCAAAAGTCTGAGACCACTAGTAAAAACTGCTTCCATTTAAAAAGAAAATTGTGTTAAATTTTTGAAATTCTGTATACAAAATTGTCAATGTGGTCTCAGACTTTTGGACTCCATCATATGACAGCTACAACAGGGCTAGTCAAAAGACTTTACAGGCCGGAGATGATCTAATGACAGATTTTCACACTGAGCAATAAGAATGGGACACGGGCAGGAGCCATCTGCTCCTTCCGTTGCTTCACCTGTCACTGAACACAACAACAACAAAAACAACAGTTCCACAATCTGTAGATCACTGCCTCAATCAGTCGTGTCTGAGCAGAGAAACCTGAAACCCATGATTCAATCAGTGTAGAGGAGGCTCCTGCTGTTACAAGTACACCAGCAAAGGCTCAAAACGCCTCTAAATTTAGTTCAAAAACAAAGACTGAAGATTATTCTGTAATGAAGTATTAAGAATTATGCTTTCAACATCAGCATTCAAAATCTGGGGTCGGTAAGATTTTTAGAAATCTTTTTAAAAGAAGTCTCTTATGCTTAATAGTTTGATAAAAAATACAGTAAAACAACAATATAGCCATTACAAGTAATACTGTGTCTAAAATGTTATTTACCAAGTATTATTATCTTATTTATTGAATTGTTGCACAAAAGTAACAAGCGACATTGCTTAACCCTTAAAGACCTAGAACATTTTTGGGGCACCTGACACGCCTGTACTTTTCTATGTTTTTTCAGACCTCTTCTAGCAGTCAGCATTAAGTAACATAGATCATTATAAACAAGAGAACTTGAAGTTTCAGTCTAGCTTCAGTCAGTTCCAATTTTCTTCTCTAAGAATGAATGAATTTCCAGAATTTTAAGAAAAACGCAAGCAATAATTGGATGTTTTTTTTTTTTTTTTTACTGTGTACTCAAACAAAAGCTCCTGAAGTTTGGATTTTTTTTCTTTAGAAAATTGTATCTGGGTGTTTTACACTTCCAAATTATTTTTTTTCTACATATAATATTCCTCAAGCAAGTTATAGCCATTTATTACAATATTGTTATAGGTAAAAACAGGTATATTTACTTTACTATAGATGTGTCCAAAAACACTTAGGGAGTAAAGCAAATGGGAATCGTGTTTTATAATAACAAAATATACAGAAACAGAAAATAGTGCAAGTGATCTTTATGAACTATATAAGTATTATTTACATAATATAACAGCCAAATGGATCGATCCGCTGGCTGCACTCTGTGTCAGAATTGATTTTACCGGGAGCGACATGAATACCTAAATTCCAGTGCTTTATACAATATGTACCGCTTTTTCATTCTTGTTTTTGGTTTGTTTTATGCCAAAGTTCTCTCTCCTGTGTTTTTCTGGGCTTTTTCAGACAGTGCTCTCATGCAAATGTGTTATTATGTGTTTTCATGCGTGCACAACACACTTTACTTTCACTTTGCATTTGCTCCGATTTCCAGAAACTTGCTGAACAATGGTTGAAAAGACCAAAACCTATGTTTATTGGTTGAATATGTGACAGTTTGAACCAATCTGGTCACGGGGGGGGTGGCACTAAGCATCAACAATAGTTTCTGTTTGGCTCAGAGGAACGAAATGCATTGGTTTCTTCTTCTGACAAATCAATGTTGTCAAAATGTAATGACGTAATCATGTACGCTACGGAGCCTGTATATCCAAACGAGACAAATGTGATCACTATAAAACTGCTTTTATATTCGGGTTGCACACAAGTTTTTCAGCCTGGTTCTCATAAGAGCACCTGGAGATTTGGTTTGATCCTCACACTTTACATAGTCCGACTCATTAAAAATATAACTATAACAAATTATTTAATAACAGTGATTGTTACGTTGTAATCCAGGGAGGTAAACAAGACAAGACAGGCAGGGATCAAATAATCAACAACAACGAATGGTGTAACATATATAATCACGGACACAAACTGAACAGAAAGGATGACTTAAATAGTGCAGCTGACGAGGGATGAACAGGTGATGGGTGTTAACTAATCAAGACTAATGAGCAAATGAATCCTAAACTGGACAGGAACAAAACCAAATAAGGAAACACAGAAAAAGGCAGATAAAACAGAAAAAGACAAAACTCAAGTCCGATATCCTAACAGTGATAATGTTCTTATTGCACTTTATTTTTTAATTTTTTTAATAAAATAATAAATTGATTAATAAAGTGTGATAATACAATTGTATTTTAAATAAAAGGGAGTATTTAATAAAAAATACAATTAGGCGGGTTGCTGGCAAGTAAGTATATGCGCTTGTGATTGAAGAGCGTGAGTGAATAAAATGTCACAGTTTTGCATTGTGCTTTGAAAATGTCAGCAGATTTATGCTTTCATTTTGAATAGAAATCTTATACAGTATTGCAGTTTGTCGAACTAAAATGGTAATTGTGCATTAACAGCGGTCAACCTCATCGGTACGAACTCATGTCTGAACTTATTTACACAGCGCATTTCTTATTTTGGTCGCATCATGCGCACCTGCGGCCACTTATGTGCACCCCTGTTTATAATGCATTATACAATAACTTTAAGTAAAGTGTTACCATTATATTTAACCAGTATGTCTGGTTTTTATAAGAAGCATAGATCATAGAAACAGGTTAACATCTGAAATATAAAAGCATGAATTTTGAGAAACCCATTTGTGACCCTGGACCACAAAACCAGTTATAAGGGTCAATTTTTTGAAATTGAGATGTATACATAATCTGAAAGCTGGATAAATGACTGCAGCTTATACATACTGAATGTCCCACTTGCCCTATCCCTCCATTCTTTCCTCTCTCTCCTTCTCATACATGCATATTGATGATTAATATTTTGGGGGAATCCTCAGGCTGAGGGATTAGCTTTTGCAACATGTTAAAATCCGAGTGTTTCCACAAACCCTCTGATGCTTTTTTTTCCCTCTTTCTTCCTTTAAAGGAAGCTCAGAAGAGCCTGGAGACAGTGAATAGTGGGGCTCAGGGCTGATAGCAGGCTTCTTAACTCCACACACAGACAAAAATACACTGCCACTGAGCTCACAAGAAACCATCCTTTGACTTATATCACAGTGAATTTGGTACAAACTGGTGCTTTTTGTTTCGATACACTGTTCTAACACTACACACCTCCACCCAGAACTAGTCTTTCGATTATACTTTACCTATCAAAAACAGACAGGCCACCTTTACACCTGGTATTAAAGGTATAGTTCACCCAAGAATTAAAATTCTGTCATTAATTACTCGCCCTCATGTTGTTTCAAACCCGTAAGACTTTCCTTCATCTTCGGAACACAAATTAAGATATTTTTGATGAAATCTGAGAGCTTTCTGACCATGCATAGATAGCAGTTTATCTACCACGTTCAAGGCCCAGAAACATAAGGACATCGTTAAAATACTGTAATTTTATGAAGCATTCAAGAATACTTTTTTTTGCATTGAAGACTGACAGGGAAGATAAGAAACTGTTGAATAAAGTTATTTTTGTTTTCTTTAAAAAGTAAAAAAACATGCATTTTCAGTGATTGGAACACAATCTAACAGCACTTGAACACATTAAAAACCAGGTGTAAAAGCAACCACGACGCATTATGATTGGATTGTGATCTAAAATGTTTTGTAGCTGACCACATCTGACAAAAGAATAAATGTTGATGAGTTGAGCTACAGTATATATGAAGAGTTTATTTGCAAAAACAGAAAACTCTTTTTAAATCTTCAAAAATCATGTTTTTTTATTATGTTATCATGTTTTTATTGTGTTTGTGTTAGTTAGCTGTATTTTTTAGTTATTTTTTAACAAAATCAAAATAACCCAACTGCAGTTTGATTGAGATTAAGTAGAATGCACAATAAAAAAAACATGATTTTTGAGAATTGCTAAAAATGGAGTTTTTGCAAATGAACTCTTCATATAGAGATGCATGACAGATCTGTATCATATCAGCTGTTGAATGATATGACTACCAATATTTTATCTGTATCAGTTGATATAATGGACATATATAGCTGTTATAATTACATTTACTGTAAATTACTTAAAAGTTCATCTTTAAAAATGAATACCTTTACAACATTGTTAAATGTAAACTTTTCAAATCTCAAAATTAAATATCCATTTTCGTATTGTACTTAATAATTTAAAATAAGTGATAAGGGCCTTAATAGAGCAAATGAGGCAAAGTAAACGCGCACATGTAGAGGTGCAAATTGAAAATTTAGCTAATTGAATATCACATGAAGTCATGTGACCACGTTGCATGATTCATTTTAATACTCTCCTCCCATAAATTTTTTGTCTGAAAGGGAAACTCCTATATAAATGCATATTCAATAAGGTTGGGCCAGGGGTGTGGACTCGAGTCACATGACTCGAGACTTGACTCGGACTCGAGTCCCAAAATTGATGACTTACGACTCGACTTGACATAATTAAAGAAGACTTGAGACTCGACTTAGACTTGAGCAATGACTCGAGACTTGACTTGGACTTGAGCTCTGTGACTTGGAAAGACTTTATGATCAGATCAGCGTCTAGACGGGTGCAGCGTGCTTGTGCTTGACTGGCAATAAGCCAGAGACTGCATTCAGGGAGCGCTTGATATACAGTATATGCTAGTATAAATTAATGGAGTTATAGCATAACTTACAACAAAAGAACCGAGATAAGGAAAAAAAAACAAGAAGCTATCTCCGCTCGTGAAAAGCGCTGCCCTGTCTGTTTGATCGCCGCCCAGCAGACACACGGAGCAGGCATTAAACGAGATCATCGGTGCTCGCCTCATCATCACCGTGACCGCTGCTGTTAAATGCTAAACATATTCCTCACTTCTTTTGTTTGCCCGACACCGTGGTGCACCATGAGTGACGGATCCGCATCCCGCCACGACCTTCTGCCAACTCTATGCGCTTTAATTTCCATTTTTATTGGTAAACACCTCTCCGAGACCTTTTTTTTTGTCAGATATCCACTGTTTTTGTTCAATCAGTTGCATATTTTAATTGCATGTGCATTTTATTTTATATAAACCTCCATTAAGTTTAAAGTTAATCCATAATCAAGATTTAAATATGAGTTTGCAAATATTACTTAAATCCAGGATCAAAATGATGGGTTAAAATGATAGCCTGCTTATTTTTAAAGGTTTAAAGTTTGGTGCAAAATAATTATTGGATAAACCTTGATTTAAGCTAGATTTAAAATTAATCATTGCAAAAAATGTAGCTATTATTTGAAGGGGGAAAAAAACGACAATTGGCCTAATGATAATTTAAAATATAATTTGGAGAATTGTTTCTTTCACAAAATTATTTGTGAATTGTAGTCTACTCTATATATAACTATACAATATACTCAATTTTTCTCCCTCTTCACCAGGCACTCATTTCACTT
This sequence comes from Barbus barbus, assembly GCF_936440315.1. Classification (NCBI taxonomy): domain Eukaryota; kingdom Metazoa; phylum Chordata; class Actinopteri; order Cypriniformes; family Cyprinidae; genus Barbus; species Barbus barbus. The sequence goes on along the minus strand of NC_136733.1, from coordinate 35,335,583 downwards.
TTCTTTCTTTCGGGATAAATAATTGAATTCATGTGTTGTAAATCAGTCTGTACAGCACATAGACCCTAAATTTAGCGATCAACTATGCATATTATAAACTTAACATTTAACGTATAACATTGTCTTTGTTACTCTTAGTTCTAAAGAATGGTAGCACAGCATTTTTCAATTACTGTCTTCATAAGTTTGTCTGCATCCATATTGCAGGTTTCCTCTCATATGTAAAGTACGGTAGCAGTTCTTTAGTTCTTTCAAAGCAGTTGTTTCTGCGTTTCTGCTCGCATGTTTTTAAATCTGTTTCATTGAGGTTCCAAATAATGGCTCATTGGCTTAGATATAACACCTAGAAGCATATATTCTTCTTATGCACACATGCAAAGTATTGCGGCTGTTATTTCTATGAAATTATGTTGTCTTTGCTATTCTGTTACTAATAAAATAGTTATTTTTTTTACTGCTTGTCCTATTTTGGCACAATCCCTAAATTGAACTTGAGTAGTTTTACAAAGGGCACCCATCTCACATGAAATTAAACTATGTAAAACATATTCTACCTGACTTCCTGATACACTGTAAAAAAGAGAAAAAAGTTGAGCCTACTTAAAATTTTATGGCAACCAGTTTTTGAGTTCTCTCAACTTGTAGGAGATTCTCAACTTTTTGTTGTATAAACTTAAAACAACAAGTTGAGAAAACTCAAAAATCTGCTGAAGCTGGTTGCCATAAAATTTTAAGTTGGCTCAACTTTTTTTTTTTACAGTGTATAAATTACTATATTTGATATGGTAATTAATACTGAGACACTAATTTGGGCAAAGAGCACTAATGACTTGTTTAAGACTTGAAGCAAAAGTTGAGGACTTGCAACTCGACTTGGACTTGCCTATTTTGACTTAGGACTTGTCTTGACTCGGGAATTGAATGCAAAGACTCGAGACTTACTTGTGACTTGCAAAACAATGACTTGGTCCCACCCCTGGGTTGGGCGCAAAAATAACTGTATCCAAACTTTTCAGCGTTAATTCTTCACTGCAGTTTAGTCAAATCTGACAGTTACAATTTTAACACCAAAAGACGGTTTGCTCTGGCGCAAATTGTTGGTAAATCTGGCCTGCACACTCACTTAAGCATAGGCTATTTATTAACCAACGTTTTGGCTAGTAGCTTTTTTCAAGGTATAGTTTCAATTAGGCCTATCCATAGGTCCAAAAAACGAATCAAAAAAGAGTCCACGTGGTTTAAATGTTGATTTTGATTTGAGTTGTTTTTTGTAGTCTCGATTAGGCGTTGCACTGACTAATCGACTTCAGTTCTCTGCCATGAAGCTTTTGGCTTGACGTCGACTAGTCGCTGGTCCTATAGAGGGCGCAACAGTATAAGGAATCCACATTTACGCTCCGTTTCCAAACAGTTACAAATTAATGTATTACTCTGAAATAGCTCCACAAGACATGTGTGATAACGTGATTATATTACTGGATGCTCGAAATTGAACGGGAGAATGCACATTTAAACAACTTATATATACACAGGTAAATTAATCGCCGTTCTAATCTAATGCGCTGCTGCACTGTAACGCACACACATAAATTCAATCATATATTTCTTAATAACTAAATCCCACAGCTTCACTACTAGTAGAGAGACGCTGCCAGGTAGAATTAATTCACACACGCAATCGCTCTCACTAATGTATTCATTCATATGAATGTAATCTTTACTGTGCTATCTGTATCTGATTTAGAACGAGCAGAAATCTGTGAGAAATATAACGACCTAAAGACGCAAGAATTGATCAAAATAAGCTGTTATAGGAGCAATAGACATATGGGCAGTGCTGTGTCACATGCCATAGCTGTGCACAAGGTGTTTGTTACAGCTCCAGACTTATTTGTTCATTAATGACGTCATCAGCGACTAGTCGACGTCAACTCGACTTTCATCACAAAAAAGTAGACTTTAAAAAAATCAGAAGTCATTCAACCCCTAGTCTTGATTCTATTTGAGCTGTTTTTTGTGAATGTCATAATTTGATTTAATTTAGCTAGATTGTAATTTTCACTTTTCTATTTGTACAGATTGATTTGTTGATATTTTCCATATTATTTATTTTGATATTGATTTGTTATATATTATAGTCTAATTATCAATGAGTTAATTATTGGATGGTTTGGATCTCACCACTCTCAGCTGTGTATAATTATCTTTATCTATTCTACTCTCCATGTTTGTGAAACTATACCTTGAAAAGGGCTACTAGCCGAAACGTTGGTTAATAAATAGCCTATGCTTAAGTGAGTGTGCAGTTGTTCTCCTTCAATAAGGGCCAGATTTACCAACAGTTTGCATCAAAGCAAACCGTCTTTTGGCGTTAAAATTGTATCGGTCAGGTTTTACTAAAGACCTGCAGTGAAGAATTAGCGCTGAAAAGGCGTGGATACAGTTATTTTTGCGCCCAACCTTATTGAATATAAATTTATAGGAGTTTCCATTTCAGACGCAAAATTTATGGGAGGAGTATTAAAATTAATCATGCAACGTGTTCACATGACTTCATGTGATATTCAATTACAGGTCAGAGTTCACCAACTGCAACTTCAAAATGCAGCAAAAATACTTAGCATTGCTTGCATTTCTCCCTGTGTACGAATGGAAGACAAAAAATATTATGCAACTATCCTTTAACTGCCTTTTTCATCTGTCAAAATGATTTAAAAAAAAGCTGTTTAAATAATCCCCAATGCTTTTAGAATTTGGTAAATGAGGGAACATATTGTTAACGCAGCATGTGATGCATTATGCAACTAACGTTTTCTGTTTTCCACAGGTAAGTGGAGATAAATACAATCCAGCAAAAGAACATTCCGGTATTATCCGTATATGGAACGCATGTTAATGCCAGGTGTAAAGGGGCCATATATAGAGAAGGAGACAGACGTTGTGTCCTTTGACACACAGAGGGAATTATTTATGGGAACAGAGCGTCTCAGAGCAGAGGATGGCAGTAAGCAAGAGCACCCAGCGGCGGGCAAACTATATCTATGGCCTTTTCAAGGGCCTGAGATACAATCTCGCCGCTAACTGACAAGCACCAGGTTACAGAAGCTCTGGCTCTGCGGTACAGGTACAATTACAGACTGATTTCACATGACCGCTTGGGGAGGTGTACATATCCTGTTAGCTTTGCATAACACAATCAAGATAAAAACATAACTTGGAACAGGTGGGAAAACAAATTTAAGATAAGCAACAAGAAGTTTTAGCATATCCTTTACTCTTTCCAAGGAATGGGCGGACAAGCCTTTTATGAAAGTGAAATACAGGAAAGTCATGGCCAATTAGATACAAGCACACACAGACTGCAATCGATGACACCTAGATGACTGATTATTCTCATGTGTATACTGGGGAAACACACTCAAGCATCACTGAAACAAATTCACTGGAATCTGCGTCAACAACCCTCGGGTTTCCTGGTATTCCTTATTCCATAGAGGAGCCTGGGGAAGAATCGCACTGTTATGACAGCATTAAGACTGATTAAGAACACAAGGCTGTCTCAGTTGTTTTATAATATGAAAAATATCTTTGCGAATGCATCACTAAACGTTATTTGTAGTTCACCTGCCAACTCTAGAGAGAAGCATTCTGCTAAATGTGCTATATTACATATTCATTATGTTTTTACTCAAACTTTTGGTAAATTTATTTCATTATAATTATAAATAATTTCATTATTTAATGTATGCTTGAAAAAAATCTGTCATGAAAACAAGCTTTATTACAGCCACCATCTAAATGTTTATTTTTGCATCTTTATAAAAACACACTGGAGTAGAAACACAGTTCTGTTATCAAAAAGTTGCAAAAATGTGCAACTAACATGTTTGTACAACTCCATTTTTATTTGAGTGTTGATTATTAAATAAATTGTAGTAATTCATTTAATAAATGTAAAACTTCAAAAAAAAACAAAAAAAAAATTCTTAATTTTAAATCTTAAAATGGGTCAAAATATTGGTCAATTAATTTAATAAAATACCATGCACTAGAGAAGGTATAGAACCTAATGAAATGGGATGTCATGATGCAACAAAAATAATGGTTTATTATGGGTGACATGCAGCTGTTTTTTCTGCAATGTATTTAACAGCACTGGAACTGACCAATTAGAGGCCAGAACAGGAACATTTTATATAATATGCATTTTATCATTCTAAATATGGCATTCCATTATGTAAGTTCTACACTATCAGGACGTTTAGTTGTGTAAAAATATATTGCATTTTTCAAATGGAATGACAATGACAGAAACCCACGCATAAATCCTGGTCGATGTTCAAGTCTTACTGTGCACTCATAGTGGAATTACTGGAGATGCGAGGGACATGTATGAATGCAGCATGTCATGGTCAATAGGCTGCATCACTTGAGTTCTGATGCAGTGATGATAAAAGGCCCCTGTCTTTATCTCAATACACAGAGATCTCACAAAGCCCGAGCTATAGAATTAAGTCAAGGATTACAAAGGATGCGTGATGTGGAGTCTGTAAGCAGACTAATTCACCTCACAAATGCACAGTAATCTGGGCTTTCATTGAAAGATGACAACGGAAGGAATAAAAGACGTACGCTTCAGTACGTGCACACTCTCACACACCTGTTTATACAAAATACCACAGTGCTGATTGCAAGCATTGTTCTAGTTCACTGCTGTTTAGAACAAAATCTCGCTAGAAATTAATGTGCAGTGCTCAAATCTAAACAGCAAAATCAAACAAAACAAATGGCATATCAAGGGCATCCTGAACATTAAAATTTGATTAAGCCAAACAGATGTCCTGTTGCATTATGCAGGGTCTGAATTCACTTTCATATGGCTCTACATATTGAACATTGAGACTAAATAATGAAATAAGACTTCATAAGAATTGTAACACTTTAAAATACAGTTTGTTAACATTAGTAATTTTTTTATTTGATTTATTATGGTAAGAATTTCCAATAAAGGTACTATTGTTTAACATTAGTTTATTATTACATGTCACATAATTTACTAATCTTTGTTATTGTTAGTTATTAAAAATACAACTATGATTGTTAGTCCGTTAGCTCAGGTTCACCGAATAATATTACTTTCCAAATAACTAGTAAATGGTAAATTTAACATTAACTAAGATTAATAAATGCTTTTTAATTGTTAGTTCATAATGAAGTTGAATAATGTTAACAAATGAACCCTTATTGTAAAGTATTACAGCGATTATTAATTTAGGTCATTGTTAATTTAGAAATATACTGTTGTTAGTTTGTGTTCATTCATTATGCATTTTCAAATGTTCATTTATACAAATTGAAACTATTAGTATAGCAAAATAAATGCTAACCTCACCGAGTTTTACCAAGATCATTTCAATGTTTCTATAGGTTTGTGATAATGTCTCAAACTGTCCTAACTACACTTACTTTCAAGGATTTTTTCTCGGTCTCTTCAAATTTCTTGCCTCCCGAGATTGACGTGACACCCCGCAATACACTCCAGTTCTCTGTGCTCCTCTCCCGCTCTCAGGAATATCTGACAGGAGCACGACAGAGGTCCTCATCAACTCTGTTTTTGTGCCCCCCCCCCTCCCCTCCCTCCTTCTCTCGTCTCTCTGATTGTCTCTCAAGTCTCTGACAGTAGTAAACACTGTGGCTTCCCTCACTCACACTACACAAGAGGAACTAGAGGTGAGATGTGTGCGTGTACGTGTTGCACAGAGGAGGAGGAGGAGAGCTATACTACAGCACAGTATTCTCCAGTGCCTTTTATTGCTGAATCAGAGTTAACCCAAAGCAGAGGTGACATTGCTGCAATTTCCCCTTTGGCAATGAGACAAGTCTGCACACACAAAGAGGAAGAAACATTGCTGTAAAAACTGTTTAAATGTTGTGTTCCTCTATAGTCAACATGAAATGTTGTAGAAATGGACATACCTTGCATGATTTACCAGTTCTCGTTTCAAAGTAGCAGAAGTAGCAATGGATCTTTTCTTTAGTATCCGAGTATTAACGATTATTGATAATGAAAACATGTATGGCAAGGACTGGTGAGTGTGACTGATTGGAAGGAGGCAGTCGAAATGAAGAAAGCGGCTGGGTTAAGTAGACGAACTGATTGGAGAATTCTGGCATACATCACCAGAAGATTAAATTATACCATTGTGATTAAAAAATAAATAAATGAACACGTCTGGATGAATCACTCACAGTAAGATCAGTACCATTAATTTATAACAATTTCCATTTCATGCTGACTTTAAAGATGTCACTTATTATCAAAATCTTACAAATAATTTTACATTGACATCACTGGATAATGTAAATCAATAACAGTGATTTAAGCATTGTTTTAAAAGACCCACATTCAGCTCCGGCTACAATATAGTACATAATGCCCACTTTTTGCAATCCTCTTCATTACTGAATAATGGATCAAATCAAGTCACGCCCTACATTTTGTCCTTGTCAAACATCCTGTTTCAGATGGAAATGCGTTTTATCTACCATGTAGAATCTGCATTACAGTGAATATACACTTAGTAATGAAAGCATATTGATTAATGTCTTTTTTAAATTACAAATCAAATAATACAAGAGAATCTAAAATGCTAAAATTACACATTTCCTTTTTTTCTCATTGAGTTAACTGGTTAAGAAAAGCTCTTAATTTGGACGAGATATCACAATAAATGAACAATGTCAAATTATGGAAGTAAAATGGCTTGCAAGTGCAGTTTTACATCATTGTGATAATGTAACGGTGAGATGGGAATCAAATTAACATTTATAAAAACCAATTATAAACCATTTAAAACTTGTAAAGCTTTTCCTACCAAATAAGCCTAAGTAGAACTGTCTGACTTGTAAAACAAAATGAAGTACAAAACAAATCTGCCATTTTTGATCTCATTTATAATAAGATGGTGTCAAATTAATATTTATATAGCCATCTGAAAGACTCCTCTCTTGTAACATATTGATAAAGAGACTGTCTAGCACAACTGTCTAGCTCAGCCCCTCTGTCTGTGGTCAGCATATATTCAGCAACATAATGACTCTCGCTTGCATTTTAATAAAGGCTGATTGCACGTTATCAGTTTAACACACTCACACAGAGACACAGGAAGCTCGCTGCATCTTCTCTCACACTCACCAGGAGCGACTGAGCACTGCTGAAGTGCCGCCAATAGATGTATAACCTCTGAATTATTCTCTCACATCCAGCTCTCAGCAGCCCCTGCGACTGTGCTGGCTACGGAGCACTAAAAATGATAAATACTGCGCCTAGTAGCTTACATTTGGAGAACAGCCATCTAATTGGCAATTAAAGCAGATAAGAAATGACTGTTGTAGTCCACGCTCTGTATAGGCACAAAGATATTCAGTAAGAGCTGTAAAACAGCTGTATTTAACCGCATTGTTCTGTTCCTCTGCAGGACTGTTTCATGGCATTCCCGTCCAGTTGGTGATACTGAGAAATCCTTCAAGCACAGTAGAATCAATACAGTCAATGAGGATTAGATTTACAGAGGCAGAAGGGATAGCAATCTGGTGTGTGTTACAGAACCAATCCAACAATATTTTATTTGATTTACAACCCCAAATAACATGCTGCTGAGAGATTCGGACAAAACTCTATTATCTTCTATTCCCTAAAGTCTCTATTGAAATCAGTAACATTATAAACCCCTTACCAGTGACACAAGAATAGACATACTTGTGGTTTTTACATTACATATGATAACATGCAATGAGTTTTCTGTGATTTATTTTTAAATCAGACAAATTATGAATTAGGATTATAAATGGTGGGAACTGACAAAAACTGTGAAAACTAACAAATACCAGTTTGTGAAACTAGCCATCATCTGCTATTCCTGCTGGGAAACCAGCCTAAACTGGCTGACTGGTCTTAGCTTGTCTTCAAGCCTGTTCAGTGCTGGTTTAAGATGGGTTTTGAACACTTCTTTAGCTGGTCAGGCTAAGAGACCAGCTGAACACCAGAAAAACCAGCTTGACCAGTTTAAGACCACAACAGGCTAGTTTTGGCTTTTGTCTCAGCAGGGATGTGAAAGATATTCAAAAAGTATGGTCTACTAGTTAATCTATAAACATGGTCTACTAGTTAAACCCATTTTAGACCAGCTGCTACATAGGCTATCTGCCAGTTTAGGCTAGATTTTCCAGCAGTTTAGTGAGAGAGAGAACATTCAGACTGCATTATTGTAATAAAATCAGCAAACTAACTTCTCGTCTTGTTTTATTCAGCTGCTAAAGTGCAAAAACCTTTAATCAATCAAAAAAATTAAAAATCCTCTTCATCTTCCCTATGGAAATCAATGAGTAACTATGGTACCAGGGATTGGTTTCCCCCCAATAATAAACGCCAAATGTTGCAAGGTGTTGTATAACTTTTAGCTTTTTTCGTTTTCTTGGTAAATTTTTGTCATTATTTATAAACAGGCTAATTTAGGGTAAACAATTAACAACCTAGTTGACTTGCCATCACAAAAGTAGCCTATATATTTAAACTATATTCAAATAATCTATCATTCAAATAATTTGTTTATTGACGTCATCACAGCGTACAGTAACACAGTGTTAAAAGAAATTACAGCAAAGACATAACTGCAGTGGATAACGGTGCATATGTTAATTTATTGTGTTTCGGTTCAGTCCAGCAAACACAAATCTTTGTTCCTGACTACACTCCTGTTATAGCACAGTGTAATCAGCTCTCAGAGCAAGAAACCCTTCTGCTGTCCTCACTAAAGTAACCAGCTGCATTGTTCAAACAGCTCCTTATTGCCAAGTGCCTCGCTCGACCACGGCTGCTGTAAATGACCGAAACAAAACACCGTCGCTGATATGATAACTGTACTCACCTATCAACTTGGTCGGGTGTCTTTTGTTCAACAATCTGCCGATCACAGCTCCCGGGATTTGAAGTTGCTTTCGATTTAGCTGAAGCCGATGGCACCCGAATCAGTCTGAGTCCTGATGTTATAGAAAAGTTTCACTTCCAAAACCGAGCTGTCAAAGATCCTCTCGTGTTTCTAGGCTTCAGGAGCGTGTAGTGAGTGACAGCTGGCTTCATTAATGTCACTGCTGTGTGTCGCTCACGGGTCTATCCGAGCAAGCCTCTTATTAGGTTGAATGATGCTCGGGCTGTATTTAGCGAAGGAATCTCCGCATCATTTCGGTCTCTTGTGAGTCAGTTTGATGGAATATATCTGCCCCATCCCTCTCTCTCTCCCTCTCTTCCGCACTGCTGACAGATCCCCGAGCGAGCGAGCGAGCTTCAAACACTACAGCCCGTCACATGCTCACTGTCTTCATTTTCCGGTTGCTAGCAGCGCTACAGATCCATCAAGTGAATTACTCGAAATTAAATTGCGTTTCTTATCATGTGTAACATTGCAACGCCGACAGTAAGCTTGCATGAAGTTCACGATCCATCAAACATTTCCCTTTCTTTTACTACGGAGGGGTCCTAAAGTCCGCCGGGTTCATGGCACACTAGTCTCAGCTTCAGACGCCACGCCCACAGTCCGCCTCCTGCCTGTTCTCTAATGTCTTATTCGATGGAAATTAGCGAATTACATTTACTCGTGTTACTGTAATTGAGTAGCTTTTTTGTGTACTTCTACTTTTTAAAGTAATTTTTAAAATCTGTAATTTTACTTAAGTATATATCGTTTGAAGTATTGTACTTTTAAAACACATTACTGAGTAAAACAAATAATAAAAAAATCGCTCCCTGGAAACTACTGCAGTAAATAATGGGCAGGAGAACAAACTGGTGCTAAAATCACAATAAAGATGCAGACGGACAAGACGTTAAAGCTTTGCCTGTTTAGCAAAAGGTTTTGCACAAATTAGCCAAAAAGACAGTGGTGCAGGGTGTGCGATATATATCGTCTGCGACAATATCGTAATTATTGTTTTAACAACGTGCGATTTGACCAGTGTTGGGGGTAACGTATTACAAGTAACACAAGTTACGTAATAATATTACTTTTTTCAAGTAACTAGTAAAGTAATGCATTACTTTTTTTAATTTTAATTTGCGCTGCTGTTACTGTAGTTCTAGACTAAATGTGAATGTGCATTAATTCATCCCACTCGCAAAAAAACTGATTTAGTATTATATTTAGTAGTATATTTAGTATTCATCAAAATGAATTAAAACAGTGAAATGCAAACTCAGAATATGACGCAAACCTGCAATAATTAAATATGTTAAACAACACAGATGTATCTAATCCCATTTTATTAACCAATGTCTTTGCTGACCTTTGATGATCCAGTTCAACCATAAGCAAAAATGACTTTAGATAAACTAACAAGTGTGCTTCATTGTTTTTTTATTGCTGAAGAGTGTTAAACCTTATCCTGAGTTCTACTTTACAGACGTTAATTTACTTTTCCTTCAGCCTGAGGTTTATTCATTACACTTTTTGTTGTGAAAGAGCTATTACATTTGCTATAAATAGAACTTTTTGTATTAAAAACAATCAAGCCCTGCTCATATTTAAAAAGTAACGTAACGCATTACTTTCCATAAAAAGTAGCTAAGTTACGTAATTAGTTACTTTTTTAGGGAGTAACGCAATATTGTAATGCATTACTTTTAAAAGTTACTTTCCCCAACACTGGATTTGACATTATCAGTATTAAAAAACCAAACAAAACTCTCCTACAGAGTGCCGTGAAGTCTATTAGACTAGTGCGCATTTAGAGTGCGTTCTTTCACTGCGTGATTCAGTCTCTTAAAATGCATTTAGAAGGATCACAAAATTGAAGATATAGGGGCAGAAAATGTATATATTCATATCATTTCATATAGTAAATCAATATCACACAAGAGTGACGTCCAAAAATCAGCATGATTACATATAGATTTTTTACAACAGTTAGGCTAAATAAACAAGAAGTTAATTATATTAACCATATTGCCTGTTTTGATAAAAAAATAATTCCAAACACAGCCATCATAGCACAGTTTTGCATCTCTGGGCAATGACGGTGTTTCGTTTCTGAATGAATCAACTGTTTAAACGATTTGGTTCGATCGCAATGACTCCCTTATTAACAGTGACTTGCTGACACCTACTGGCGGTTTCAATTTCACATTTAAAGTATCTTTACTTTATCTTTATATATATATATATATATATATATATTTTATAATTTCAAATGAGTATTCAACCTTTTATGTCTTGTTTATAAAAACATTATTTCTGCATTTGTAACTGCAGGTTAAATGCATTCATGTCCTGCATTAAACAGTGTGTAAATACATCTAAATGCCACTTTAGATGAAGCTTCTGTGTTTCCTCTGCATTGCAAAGAGGAATTTTCTTGATTCTGATTTAATTTGCCTGGTAACAGCCCAAATGTCTTATTATTCTAAGCGATTCCTTTAATTAAAAACAACTAGTTTGAGATTTATAGGCCTAACCCAGGGGTGTCAAACTCAGTTCCTGGAGGGCCGCAGCCCTGCAGAGTTTAGTCCAACCCTGCTCCAACACACATACCAGTTTTAAAATAAGGCCTGAATGATTAGATTAGCTGGATCAGATGTGTTTAATTAGGGTTATATTTAAACTGTGGCCCTCTAGGAACTGAGTCTGACACCCTTGGCTTATTCCATTTTTGCATCCCTCCCACTGTTAAAATGTATCTAAGTAATTTTTACTCTGAGTAAATTTTAAATGAGCTGCTTTTTACTTTTACTTGAGCAGATCTTTTGACGGGGACTTTTACTTGAGTAGAATATTTTCGCACTCTTTCCACCTCTGGTCTTATTCATACTGCAAACAAAACTAAAACACTTTCTGATCAAATCTGATTGGCTAGCTTTACACAGTGTCCAGGAAACACAGGTGTTTGTGCGTGTGTTGTGTTTTTATCAGCCTGGAAACTTGGTTGATACACTGAACACTTTTAAAGGAATTCAGAGAGATCCCACCCTCCCTGCAAATCACTCTCCAAAGCCACACCTCCTCCAAAACACATGAGAGCACAGGCAGACCAGAGGTTATCCAGCAACACAATGAGAGAAGGCTGAATGAACAAAGCATTTATTACACTATTTATTAATCTTGGTTAATAAAATAAAGTTGTATTCATGTTGTGTATTCATGTTAGCTCACAGTGCATTAACTAATGTTAACAAACACAACTTGTGATTTTAATAATGCATTAGTGAAATTAACATTAAGATTAATAAATGCTGTAGAAGTATTGTTCATTCTTAGTTCATGTTTACTAATGTTGTTAACTAATGTTAACTAATGCACCTTATTGTAAAGTGTTACCATGGACAGCTAAAATAAAGTGGATGACACTAGAAGCCTTTTTTTTGTGCACGTTCATACATACACAAAAATTGATATTGCAAAAATAGTAAGAGTATGGCATTCTGAGCATAATCCCACACCCTCATAAGATTATAAGATTATATAAGAGAAAACCTGATGTAAAGCCATTATGCTTTTAATATACAGTTAATTAGACCTGCTGAAAGGCAAGGTAGCTGAACAAACAGCCTTATGCCTGAGTGCCTATAAATTTGAGAGGCAATAGCATCATGCCCTATGGGTAATGACAAGTGAGTTCATTTATTCAAAAGGTCAAGCCCATCTGTTCCTTTTACTTTTACCTATTACAGACTAATCTGAGTCTACAAGATGCTCTGATGTAAGTAATGGGTGGTGAAGTAAGTTAGCGTGCATGTGCCAGTGGGAATAGAGGTTGTGTTGTATCTAGGTACCCATAATGCTGAGCAAAGAGCTTCAAAGGAAAATTCTTGTCTTGGGGGAACGTTTGGAGATTGCAGCACTTGTCATGGTGCTCAAGGTGCAAAGAGGACAGAGAGGTAATCAATGATGTGCCACTGCCTAATGATGATTACACGCACATCCAAAGAAAAACACATTCACTATCACACACAAGACACATGGCCTACACATCCACAAGGACTCATTATGTACTGTGCAATTTTCTTTTTTCCTACCTTTTCTCTCTCACCTTTTACCATCAATAAGTGTATCCTTGCGAGTTCCATTCAGTCTTTTCACAATAATACTCTGAATGTCTACTGTTGAGTTTGCTATGACTCATACCAATCATTTAAACCAATGCTTTTAATATGCTTGCCCTGCCGTCAAATCAAGAAGAAAGAAAGGAGAAGCAAGAGATATAGACAAAGAAGCAGTGGGGAAAAGATTGGGGGAGAGAGGGAAAGAGGGATCGGGTATCAGAGTGATTTATCAAGCTGAAGGAAGAAGAAATCAAAAGCCGATCCATAAGCCTCGAGCACAACTGCGACAAACAGAACATATTTGAGCATTGAGAGAGAAGAGAAGAAAAGGCAATATGGTGGGATTATTGCATCGTTTCTCAGGGTAGTCTCACTAGCATAAACTAAAAGAGTCATTTGTTTGTGTATGAATTCTTTTGCCATTGTAAACGTGGATAAACTGTTTGAAGTCTAAAAAGTGGTCTACAGACAATAATGCAGTTATAATGCTAAACGTCTAAAGATACTCCTAAAGGCACTGCTTAGTCAAAGACGAGATGACACAGATAATGTCAATATGGCACATAATTATAGGCTCATTATTAACGGAAGAAAACAGATTATACCGCTGAATTGCTCACACCTCCACTGAGTGAGCAAGCAAAATGATGGAATTAGTCCAATATATAATTCAGTGGATCCAGATACACAGTATACAGTATATTACATCTCAAGAAGAAATAGGGTCAGAGATGAAATATGATTTTGGGAAAAAGTATGTGCAGTTATTAATATTGAATAAGGCGTTTAGATGCATGCTTATTAAGGGATCACAGCTAGTGTGGGAAAAAAAAGAATAAAGCAAGTATGGGAAAACACAGGCGTATTATATAATATGGCTCTGGCATACTGAGATACAACAAAACAAAAAAATGTGAAGAGAGATGAATTTGAATACATATTAGAGAAGGCCAAGAGAGATGACGGATAAATTAGGCCTCAATAACAAATAATTCTAATATTAAGCACTAAATTACCATCTATATAAGATCACATTTGTTCTTTGAATTTTCCAAAATACACATGAAGAGATTACAGCAATATTAAAGGGATAGTTTTTGGGTGAACCATTCCCTTAACAGCATAATTTGTTAGCCAGCAAAGCCATATATAATTGGATTTGTTTGTTTTGCATCATCTTCACAATTTATTATGATATACTGTTCAAAAGTTTGGATTGATATCTGATGAAACTGAATACGTTTTTTTTTTTTTATGAATGAACTGTCTTATGCTCACCATTGCTGCATTATTTATTCAAAAATCAGTAAAACAGTCATATTGGGAAGTATTATTACAGTTTAAAATAACTCTTCTATTTTAATATATTTTGTAAAAAAATAATAATTTTAATTTAAACTGATTCATTTTTAGTAGCCAACAGTCCAGATTTCAGTGTCACATGATCCTTCAGAAATCATTATGCTGATTTGTTGCTCAAGAAACATTGCTTATTATTATTATCAATGTTAAAAACATTTGTGCTGCTTAATATTTTTGTGGAAAGCTTGATACTTTTTCACAGCATTTATTTGAAATAAATAGAAATCATTTGTAATAAAGTCTTTAATCAATGCATCTTTGCTGAATAAAAGTGTTAAAGTCTTACTGACCTCAAACATTTGAACAGTAGTTTATTTTGTATTTATAACCTATCATTTGTTTTGCATGTTTACATGATCTAATAAACTCCAATATTGCTCAAGAGAGCTAGGTCATCATTTGTATGGCAGTGATTGGGTCTGGTGAGAATAATTAGCCAGGTTTAAAGTCTCTGTGGTGTCAGAGTGTGAAGCTTGGCTCAGCTCTATTAGTCAACTACGGGGCCCTTATTGGCCCCAAGGATGGCCTGTGATTTTGCTGTTGTCACCTGTGGTCTGATCCTGACACCTGCCTAGTGCCCAACAAGCCCTATTCAAATACATATCTAATGCATGATATAATGACCTAAAATGTATTGGAGTTTACAAAACACTTTACTAATTAAGCAATAAAACTTAATTAAAGAAGCAACTTTATAGTAGCTTTAAAGTTATTTTAATTCTATGAATGCGGAGTTTATTGCTGAAAATGTTCTCATTTAAGTTTCATCAATTTGAAATGTATTTGCTTCCTATTTCAGGAATAAAGCATGTATTTTACTTAATGTTAGACGACAAATAGTTGCATTTTTGCTTATTCTTGATTATTGTGACCTAATATACAGGAATACATTATATTATTGTCAACATATGTTGTCAAGTTCATTATAAACTGATAAATTACAAACAAATTGAATTCTAAAGTCTGTTGCAGCCTATTTTAATACCGTCTGGTCTCTCATGTTGGGAACAAGCTGATTAAATAATGGTTTATTAAAACCACACACCATTTAAACAAAAGCAGACAGACATCCTGAGTTATATCCTCATAAATAAATACAAGACAGAGATGGTATTAACGCTATACCCTTCAAAGGTTTGGGTAGGCTACATAAGACTGTTTTTAAAGAAATTAGTCATTATATTCAGCAAGGACGTATTAAGCAAATATGACAGTAAAATATTTATAATGCTAAATAGGGTTCAAATGAAGGCTGTCATTCATTTTGAATATGAAGTAGCACAACATTTTTCAACACAAATTCACCTCATAGGTATGTTTGCACATAGATGAATTTATTTTAGTGACAGTAGCTCCAACAGGACACAGATATGAAAAAATAATGTACAAATATACAAAATTGACATGTGCTGCATATTATCCATTTTGTATATTTGCACATTATTTTTGTGCTAACTACACCACTGTCGAGAATCCTTTTAGAAACAGCTCAACCACAAGTTATTTAATTGAGATTATTTAACATCATTGAGAATCCCACTGCGTGTCTTTGCAAATGAAGTAAAGACAGGTGCGTATGTGAAGCGTTATATATATATATCTGCTATTACAGTGACACCTGGTGGTAACTAGTGAGCATTGCACTTACAATTCCTAAAAAGTACGCAAAAATAAAGCAGCAACCACACCATGGAAATAAATTAGAAGATAAATAATCTTTATTTGACATGTCTTTTTCATATATATAAAATTATGTATCCACAATTAATATTACCAAGGCGTTTACAGAGAATTCTTTCTCAGTAGTGGGTGCAAAGCTCCAGCCGGTTTGTGCGCAGGCAGAAAGACAGCTGTCCAGCACGGTTCATCTCAGGACCACACTGCGCTCGAGAACTAATGGAGGGAAACGTCACTACAATCTTTTGTTTGCTTTCCTGATTGTCAACCTTTCGAGAGCGTTCCTAGCAAACAATCAAGTAGTTTCAGAATGAAAACATTCAGTATTGTTTGATGAAATGTGGAAGAAGCACCAACAAAAGACGTTCAAGAATGTGAAAGCAAATCTCGTTTTTTAACATATGTATTGAAATAGATTTACAAAGTGAACGTCCAACTTTCTGCATAACACACAGACATTTCACATCTCTGGAGGCACAGTACCCACACCAAACCCTTCAAGAGAACGACTTCATAAACCAGTATCGACTACTGGACGACCCTCTGTGTGAACCACAAGATGTTCCTTTTCCAGAACAATCCATCATCAAACAAGAAAAACTACAAATCCTTTAGACATTCAATGAAAAATGAAATGATCATTAGCACAACTCTTATCTTTATTTTACAACTCCTAAACTAAAAGACACAAAAACCCTGCAACCTTTAAAAACAAACTGTAACAATGAATAAACAACCTCCACTATTCTACAAAATATTCTCCATCCTTAGGTACTTGAGCGCAGAAAGAAAAGAAAAAAAAGTTTTGCACTGTTCTCTTCCGGGTGGTGATGTTTCATTTAATGTGTCATTATTTAAAAAAAAATTAAATATACTGTATAGGTTATTAATTACAGTAACAAGGTTCCATGCAATCAGGTATTTAGTTTTTTTTTTTTTTTTTCCTGTACAGAGTTCAAGAGATCAGTAGTTATTAGCAAGGCTGTACAAAGCCTACACTTTCTATTGGTGCAGATGCTAGTGTGATGAATATGAGCGGCCTTGCTGCCTCGTGTCAGTACGCTGACCCTAAAGTTACATGGTAATACGTTGCCATCGGTATTGCTAAAAGCGTGAGAGCACATGGGACACAGCGCTTGCCTTTTAAATAGCATTTACACCACTCACATTTGTTACTGGCAAAACAGATGATTCTATGCTGTGACAAAATGATGCTCACACCATTATCACAGCTAACAAGCGGACACAGACTCTTCACACTGTGGTTTTACCACGGCAAGCATAATGACACCAGGCACAGGCGTAGTTGGTTTGCAGATTTGTCTGATAAAAGCACACCAGCATTTCCCAACAGATCGATGAAGGCATATGATACCCTTAACAGCAAAACTGACAAACTAAACCACCTGGGTTCTTTCAGTCGGATACATTATTATTACTTTATTAAAAAAAAAAAAATGCAGTTCATCAAAATTGCAAGAAAAGCACTAGCGGTAGAGAGTCCTCCCTCTGCGGACATGATGTACTGCAAGCAGGTAAGCCCCACTGCGTTAAGGATGATTGTGTGTTCATGATGACGATATCAACTAAACTGAAATGAATATGAAAAAGAAAAACTAGCAAATTTAAAAGCCATTTGGCAGCATATGGTATTAAAGACGGATGAAAAGTGCAGTTTAGGACTGCAGAGTCTCTCACTCTGGTTAAATTTCAAAGGATAAGCGAGGAAGCGAGTGAAAGTACATTCAAGTCGGACCCCTTTACTCCATATTGAGGATGCATGTGTTTGCGTGGAGGAGTGAGTCAGAATGTTAAACATCAAAGCAGTCCCAACAAGCAATGCAGCAGATCTGGACTGCCCTTTACCTCGATGAACAAATCCCCTTCTTTCCTCCTCCTCTCTCATCATATTCAAAACCTGCCGTAGATATTAATACTAACCACGTTCGGATCAATTTACTTGCAGCACATAGTTACTAGTGTTCAAATGGAGTTCACTCTAGAGAATAAAAGGTGGAGAAGAGAAGAAGTCTGGGATAGATCAGTTTGTTGATCCTGTGTAAATGTTTTGGATGGTTTTGAAATGTTTTGCAGGTAAAATATATATTTGGGCCTATTATTTCGCATATACTTGAATCCAGAATGGAGTATGTTCCAACATTCTCAGGTTTAAGTGGCGCCTATTTTAGACTTAAAAATAGATTTTTTTTTAATTCAAGTGCAATTTAAATATAACTGCTACCAAGCCTTGTGTAAACAGTTATCTAAATGGCTAAGAGAACAAACTCTTAGCGCTGAAGGTGGCCACCCCATCTGTAAAGAGAGGAACGAGAGAGAAACTGGAGTTGACCACTTAAGAAACTGGCCATTGTGTCCAAACATGAACATTTACACATTAAAAGATGCCCTTGGTGCCATCTCTATCCTCTCTTTTTCAATTGTGTAAAGTGAAATATTTTGTTTGTGAAGAATTATAATTCATCACCCCCCCCCCCCCCACCCCATTGTGAATTTAACCCGTAATACCCAAATGTTTAACGTCAAACCCTCTTCTGCTCCCTCAAGTGCACCAGAAACTGCCCTACTATGTACAGCAAGGATTTTAAAGCTAAAAAGCTAGATAAAAGAAAACAAATGGTCACACAACTGCTTGACATGATTGAATTAGGCCCATGCACATGCCAACACACACGCACACACCTAATCTCTCACTCTCACACAAACACACACACAGTAACATAAACCACAAGCCCTGCTTGTTTTAGTGGTGGCTGGACATGCAGCAAAGACATGGGAGGAGTGATGATGAACGTGTGTGAATGTGTGCGCATTGGGGCGCAGTCTTAAGAGCTCAGAGAAAAAAGGCAGGGGTGGGCGTGTGTGTGTGTTCATGTGTCTCTGGAGGAAGTTGTCCTAGAATTTCAGCTGCCGACTCTTCCTGTACCTTTCCTCCTCTTCACCTGTAGATCCGAAAAAGAGAAAGAGGGAGAGAGCAGTTATATAGTGCCTCCAGGAAATGAAGACCAAAACAATGAAGGTGATTTTGAATTGGACAGGCTGTAGTTAAAGAAAATACCTTTTAAAAGATGAGAGGAGGAAGTTAAACTGCCGGAGAAACAGATCAGAAGAAACAAACAGAAAACGTCAATATAAAAGAGACGGAAGCATTGACTGGAATATTAAGAACAGTCACATCAGAGACAGACGACATGAGCCACACATAAAGAGGGAAATGTGTTCCTGTAAGCAGGTTGTACCTTCTAAGTGGTGGCGGGACATATACTTGAGTGCCTCATCCAATAGGATGACAGGAATTGAGATCTTGAGGACCACGATCCATTGGTAATAATGCAGTGGAGTTACTTGGAAGATCAGCTGTGGAACACAAAACGAGAAATGAGAGGTCTGAAAAAGAGAGAACAATGTAGCTCTCGCTCCATATTTTCTGTAAACACCATGCATCGGAGCAAAAACATCATTATAATAATTGATTCTGCAACACACACAATTTAAAAACAGTAAACTGATGTCCTGTTCTATTTCTGATGTATTTCAAGACAAATGGATTTGTAATGGTCACTGTATTGCTTTTATGAAACCCATTCAATGTAACTATGAGAATGATGATGATAATAATAGTAGTAGTATTCAAATATTTCATTAAGCCAATAAAGAAATATAAAACAATAATAATTCCATTGTACTGTACAATAAAAATGTACATACTAACAATAATATTAATTTTAGGTAACACTTTATTTTAAGGTGTCCTTGTCACACATTACATATACTTACTATTGTAATAACAATTAATTTTGCATAATTACATGCAAGTAATCCTAAACCAAACCCTAATCCAAAACCTAATCATATAGTAGGTACATGTAGTTAATTAATATTACTCAGTACTTACACATTACACTGTAACAAGGAATTATAATCACAAGAAAAGGAAAATCACAGGGAGACTTTACTTTTGTTGACAATATATTTATAAACAACTCTCATTACAAATTTGTGAAAATGGTAGGTGCATGTTGCATTTTGAAGCGCAGCACAAAACACAGTGCTGCGCTTCAAGCACTGAAGCCAGGAGCTTTTGTTGTTGTTGTGGTTTCTGTGTTTCTGCATTTACACGATCCACATAAAACAAAAGAAGTTGCATTTGGAATGCCATGGGGCTACAGTAAGTAAGAGCACATACACATAGAAACGCATTTAGCTGTATATGTAAAAATGTTGTATCGTATTGGCATTTCTGTGAGCCCGAAACTGCTATTTTTTGAAACCGGGTCCCAGAGTGGATAAATCTAAAAACGACAGCCTCATGTTTTCGTGTTTACAGTCAATCCATATATTTTGAGAAAAAATATCATCACCCCACATCTCGCAAGGTTTATGTGCATGCTTCAAGTTCTTCTCCGTTTTTAGTGTAACTCTGTGGCAGAATTACAGTACCACATACTGGTCTGGCATGTATACTACATCGTTTTGAGTTGTTTTCGGTGTTTTCGTGTGTACGCAGGTGCTTCTTGAGATGACGCCGTGTTTACGGAATTGTTTTTTTTTAAAACAAGGAAAAAAAGATCACATTGGGAAAGCTCTGACTTCGTGTGGATGAGCCCTAAATGTAGTAAATGGTTGTTTAAATAAGTAAATGATTAAAATTTTTTAGTGAACCATCTCTTTAAAAACTTTATTTTGCAATGCGGTAGAAAACTATTTTCTGTGAATGTGCGAGACTTCCAATTCAGATAAATAACTAGAAAAATAGAGAGCAGCCAATGGTAAAACTATCCATGCTACAAATTAGTGCGTTTAAGATTATGGTTATAAATTGAAATAATGTGTTAAATACCAGATTGCATTAAAGAGCAGCATAAAAGACAATTTTTGTAATTTTAGCTGTTTTTGTACAGCTAAAAGACCTGGAAGCTAATGATACTGAAAGCCTTACACATTCAAGTTACAGTTCGCTGCACTTGCTCTTGCATTACAAATAAGGTGAATAATGACACAGAAAAGAGAGATGTTCCTGTATATATCACTCACCGGTAGAGGCTCCACATACAGGATGAGGAAGTGTAGAGACATGGAAAGGATTATGGCCCCCAGCAGCCATATATTCACCCAGGGTGGCATTCTCAGCAGAGACTGATTCTCTGACAGGCTGTAAGAGAGAAGAATCGGAGGCCTTGGGTCTTAGATGACTTATTTATGTTACCAAGTAGTCCTTTAAGGTATGCTCACATTAAAAATGACAAAGAGAAGAATGGAAGTAGCACAAAAGACATTTAAGCCTACTATTTTTTAAGAAAATGAACTCAAGAGCTGTCACAGACCCAGCACAGCTCCATCGAGCTCATGAGACATCTGAAAGGTGTTTTACAGTAACTACTTAGACGGAATGAAAGAACACAGTTGATGTAGTGCTATCACCATGGCAGCAGGTCTTACCTGTTGAGAGCGTTGAACATCTCTATGGTAACAAGCACAGAAAGAGCCATGGTGGTGGGGTAACGTGACTCAAAGACCTCACAGTCAATACCCTGAAACATGGGGTTTTCTTCTGTACACTGCATAAAGTGCCGCTACAGACAAGAAAAAGACAGTTTAGAGTCAATGTGGAGCAGTATCAAGAGCATCACAAGCCATCTTGAGTATCTTCAAGTGTTTGTTTTCTAAGTGGCATAATTCTTAATAAAACAGAAAGGCTGTGCTTTAGTGCATATAATATATTTGCCATATCAGATGCAAGAGCAGTAAGACAGGAAATCATTTGACCCACTGATGGCAGTATTTTGTGACCTTTGAGGGACCGATGTGATATCAGAAAAAGCAGCTGTGTAGATCATCCTGTGAGATCTGAACTCCCTGACACTGAACAGCTGTCTTTAATTTAAAATATTCCGACAAAAAACTCAGACAACAGTTTAAACTTATTATTGTGGCATGAATCCGTGGTGGAGCGGTTTATTCCAAAACAATCACAATCCTTTCGAAGAAAACAATATCATTGTGTCACGTGCTGGTTTCCATTTAGTTCCGTTTTGTCCTTATTTGGTATTTCCTGTCCTTATTTAGTTAATTATCATCCAGTTCACCTGTCTTGAATTAATCACCGTGTTTCCTCATTAGTTTGTGTTCTTTATAAGCCTTGAATTCAGTAATCTTCTTCTTCGTGTCTTAAAGTTATGTCTATGCTGTTTACTCTGTTGTTGAATACGTTTGTACCATTAAAGAACCCGACTACTCTGAATCCCTCGTCTTCCTGCCTTCCTGGATCAGCATCATGTAACAGAAGACACAACCAAAGCTGAAGATGAGGATGCTGAGATTAGTTCCCCGCAAGGTTGGCCCAGGGAACATCAGCCAACCGCCGCCCGCAGCGATGTTTGTGCCGCCGCCCGCAGCGATGTTTATGCCGCCGCCCGTGGCTCTCCCAGACTTGCCGCCGTTCGCAGCCCACGCTAGCCGCTGTCAAAGGATATGGCAAAGCCGCAAACGGACGCTCACGAGCCTTTGGGGGTACTAGTAGTGTATGAGGGGATGTCTTGGACTCCAAAGCACACTCGACAGCGCCCTCCTGTGCCCGCTCCTCGTCAGCATTCCCCAGTGCCTGCTTCTCCAGGGCCAGTCCCTCCTGTGCAAGTGCTGACAGAACGCCCCCAGGAATCCGCGCTGCCCGAGCGCCCCCAAAAGTCCACGCTGTCCGAGCGCTCTCAAGTGTCTGCTCTGTCCAAGTGCCCCCAAGAGCCTGCTCCTCGCAAGTGCCCTCCTTCGTCTCAGCTGGTCCCGTCCAGCTCTCCTTCGTCTCCGCTGGTCCCATCCAGTTCCCCGTCGTCTCTGCTGGTCCCGTCCAGCTCCTCGCTACCTGAGCGCCCCCAAGAGTCCACGCTTCCAGAGCACCCCCAAGAGTCCGCGCTTCCAGAGCACCCCCAAAAGTCTGCGCTTCCAGAGCACCCCCAAGAGTCTGTGCTTCCAGAGCACCCCCAAGAGTCCACGCTTCCAGAGCGCCCCCAAGAGTCCACGCTTCCCAAGCGCTCCTCCAGAGCGCCCTCCAGTAACCGCGCCTCCAGAGCGCCCCACAGAGCCCGTTCCTCCTGAATGGCTCCCAGAGGGGAACTTCCCCAAGAAAAAATATGGCCATAGCCATGGCCTCCCGAGTTCCCGGATCCGCCATGGCTCCTGGAGTCCCCTGACCCGCAATGGCTCCCGGAGTCCCCTGACCCGCCCTGGAGGCTTCCTTGTCTCCTCCCTGTCCTGGCTCTGCTCCAGCCTCCAGGGGGGCGGTATCTGTCACGTGTCGGTTTCCATTTAGTTCCGTTTTGTCCTTATTTGGTATTTCCTGTGCTTGTTTAGTTAATTATCATCCAGTTCACCTGTCTTGTATTAATCATCTTGTTTCCTCATTAGTTTGTGTTCTTTATAAGCCTTGAGTTCAGTAATCTTCTTCTTCGTGTCTTAAAGTTATGCTGATGTTGTATATGTTGTTTTTGAACACCTTTATACCATTAAAAAGCCTGATTGCACAGAACCCCTCGTCTACCTGTACTCCTTGGGGACAACTCGTAACACATTGGGATTTCTTTAACTTTAGAATGCAGCTATAATACTGTATGACTCTATAATACTTTCTTGTAAACATTTTGCATGTATTGTATTGTTAACATTTTGTATATACATTTACTCGCATTTCCACTATGTAGTGCATGTCCCCATTATGTACACTGCCTCTCAAAAGTTTGGGGGTCAGAAAGATTTTTTATTTATTTAAATAAATTAATAATTGTATTCAGCAATGGTGCATTACATTGATCAAAAGTTACAATAAATTACACAATTACACACCCCAAAAAAAAGAAAAGAAAAATGAAAATTTTGTCATGACTAACCCTCATGTCATTTCAAACCCTTAAGACTTTCATTCATCTTCGGAAAACAAATAAAATATGTTTTTGATGAAATCTGATAGCTTTCTGACCCTCCATAGACAGCAAGGGAACTACCACATTCATGACATCAGTGGTTGAGATGAGAAGAAATAATTTAATAAAGTTTTTTTTTTTTTTTCTTTGTGCACAAAAAGTATTCTCGTTGCTTCATAAAGTTATGGTTGAACCACTGACGTCACATGGACTATTTTAATGATGTCCTTACTATCTTTCTGGACCTTAAAAATGGTAGTTGCGTTGCTGTCTATAGAGGGTCAGAAAGCTCTCGGATTTCATCAAAAATATCTTAATTTGTGTTCCGAAGAAGAACAAAGGTCTTAATGGTTTAGAATGAAATGTGTGTAATTGAGGGTGTGTAATTAATGACAGAATTTTTATTTTTGGGTAAACTAACCCTTTAAATGCTGTTCTTTTGAACTTTCTATTTATTAAAGAATCTTGAAACATTAAGCACCACAACCAATTTCAACATTGATAATAATAAGAAATGTTTCTTGAGCACCAAATCAGCAAATCAGAATTGACTGCTGAAGGATCATGAGATACTGAAGACTGGAGTAATGGCTGCTTACTGACTCCAAACCTTTGGCATCCTTTTAATTTTATATTAATAAAGTTATTATTTTAGCTTGTTGTGCCTGCGCTCATTTAGAACATATTTCAAAAAGTCTGGTGTATCATTTTACAGAAATACTTCTTAAATTAACTCAAGCAAAACTGTACTTCATAAGAGAAATGATCCTATTAATTAAAATTAAACACTGTTTATTTTAAATCACTGTTGACTCACCAGCTGATAAAAAGACACTTGTGGCCCATCCTCATCAAACAAATACCACCAGGTGGCAGCGCTGACAGTGCCTAGACCCACGTATCCTAGAAAAACAAGAGTACAATAACTCCAGTGTGGTTTGATGCTTCATCGAGCTGACTTGCAGTTTTCAGGGAAGAACTGTAAGAGAACTTAAAGTGGCAAAAAGTGTCAATAACATTCGATTCTATAACCAAGATACTGGACTAACCTCCAATGGCCAGGTATCTGAAGAAGAGCCAGCCGGAGATGAGAGGCTCCTTAGGGTTTCTGGGGGGCTTGTCCATGATGTCTAAATCAGGGGGGTTGAAGCCCAGGGCAGTGGCTGGCAGACCATCCGTCACCAGGTTCACCCACAACAACTGGACGGGGATCAAAGCCTCAGGTAGCCCAACGATGGCTGTCAGGAAAATACTGCGATGGGGGAAAATAAGGAACCCACGTGAGTGTAAATGTGGACTGGAATCTGAGGCACTACACCAATCAGGCTTTCACTCACCACACCACCTCTCCCACATTGGAGGAAATGAGGTAACGGATAAACTGCTTCATGTTGTTGTAGATGGCTCGTCCCTCTTCCACTGCGGCCACAATGGTGGAGAAGTTATCATCTGAGAGCACCATCTCGGAAGCTGACTTGGCTACAGCTGTGCCTGAGCCCATAGCGATGCCAATTTCAGCCTTTTTTAAGGCAGGGGCGTCATTAACGCCATCTCCAGTCTGAAATTGAGATGGGAAGAAACAGAGTGAAGGATAAGGGTTAATAAACACTAACAGGCTTTCCACACAGCACTTAACATTCGGCCCTTCTAAGCCCCACCTCTGAACCATAATTGACTTGCTCGATGAACTGAATTGTGCCATTTTATCAGACAACCATTTGCTGTTTTCTAAAGAAAAAAAAAAAACATGGAAAAAGTTCTGCATGTTTGATAATTTCTGTAAAATTCAATTAAATCAATACAATGAAGCCCTTAGTTGTTTTTTTCACATCTTAAAACAAACCTACATGCTAAGGATTAAATAGCAGTAGGAACACACTATCATTTAAAAGTTTAGGGTCATTTTTCTTAAGATATTAATACTTTTTTTTTTCCACCAAGGATGCATTAAACTAATTAAGGACAACAGTAACAGACATTTACAAAAAACAATTATAAAATAAATGCTGTTCTTTTGAACTTTATATATTTATATTTATATAAAATAATAAATTTTTTACAGTAAATTTAAACTTCTATAACTGTTTAATACTTTAATTTTATTAAATTATACTTTTACTATTATTAAACTTCTGTAATGATCCAAAAGTAAATATTTGCTCTTTGGTAAATGCTTATTACAGGCTGGGAATTAAACAGGGGTCAAGTAGAGGATGAGGAAATCTTTTTTTAATGTTCTATAAGAAGCAAAGCAGCCTCTGTCGTGCACACTGATGTCTGGGAAATACCTCAAGCCCCCAAATGACAAACAGACACATGCATATAGGCTTTCCTGTAGCTCAAATAGTAGAGCATGGCACTAGCAACACCAAGGTCGTGGGTTCGATTCCCAGGGAAAGCAAGAGCTGATAAAAAAATAAAAAATAAATGTAAAAACTGTAACTTGAATGCAATGTAAGTCGCTTTGGATAAAAGCGTCTGCTAAATGCATAAATGTAAATGTAAATGCATAAAACAGAGCTGGAGACGACAGAGCACTGACATGCTCTCATAACTCCAGCAGGGAAAATCAGCATAAAAGACTAGGCTGTCTATCTCTGAGAGATGTAGGTGCTGCAGAATATTACATTATTGCTAAGAGACTGAAGAATAGAATCAGAGACTTCATCCGTCATATAATCCTCTCAGCTCTCTTGATTGTATAATTGCCACCTTCAACTCAAATTAACAGCACAACTGTGACAACTACGATGACATGCTGTATTTAAAGTTATTCATTCTTGGTAATGAAGCATATTTTCTTTTACTCAAACCATAGCAACTGGATTATACAATAATATCAATGTTAAATGTAAGGATAATACTCCATAGATTTGATCATGTTACAATACAATATAATTAAAAAAAGAACTTTCAGCCCAAACGTTTTGCACATCTGCTAATAGTGGGTGAATTAAGAAACCTTACTGGCGGTAAAAGTGAATTTACATACGTAAGGGCCAGATTTAAAGATTAAAATAGATTTGAATGATTTAAATCAATTAATATGTTGCAGCTCTTAGTAACCAACTAACTACTACCTTTCACTTTTTTCAAGTAAATTTTTACTAGATAGTTGTTGGCGTTCATTTCAGACCCTCTTTTGGCATTCCAACAGTTTTTAGGAACTTTCATAGAACCAGCCACTAACCACTATATCTCACCATCGCTGTGATCTCATCAAAGGACTGCAGATAACCAACGATCTTTGACTTGTGTGCAGGCTCGACACGGGCAAAACACCGTGCCCTTTTGACAGCTTCTCGTTGGACCTCTGGAGTCAGGTCATCGAACTCCCTGCCCGTGTAGGCTCTTCCTTCCACATCTTCATCCTCATTGAAAATTCCAATGCGTCTGCAGATGGCCACGGCGGTGCCTTTGTTGTCCCCAGTGATCATGATGACACGTATACCAGCCTTACTGCACAGCTTTATTGAGCCAATCACCTCCTTTCTGGGCGGGTCCAACATCCCCACACAGCCAACGAAGGTGAGATTTGACTAAACAGGTAATCAGAGTATGCATGTTATTTAGAAAATGCTTGTAAAAAATCCACGTAAAAATGGATGCATTTAATGGCATTAAACAACAAAACCATACCAGAAGATGAAGCGGTACAAACAAACATCATACATTACCATTAGAAAAAATATCTTATTTCATTCATTTGTGTTTACTGGATTTATGATAGCAATCTACATACAATTGTACCTGTTTTGGTGGATTAGGGGTAGGGGGTGTTACAAAACATGTATTGTTTGCCCATTGAAGAAAAAAAGTATGAATCATAAAGAAAATAAATAAAAATATTGCTTTTAATAACTGTAATAATTGACAATTGTATGTATGTATATATATATATATATATTAGTGCTATCAAACGATTAAATCGCATCCAAAATAAAAGTTTGTTTACATAATGTGTATATTCATTATGTATAAATACAAACACATGCATGTATATATTTAAGAAAAATATGTTATGTTTACAAATTAAATATATTTATTTATAATATAAAATATAAGAATATATAATTGTATAAACGTAAATATTTTCAAAATATATACTTTATGTGTGTGTATTTATATATATAAATATATATAATAAATAAATATATACAGTACACATACAGTAAATATATAAAGTAAACAAAAACTTTTATTTTGGATGTGAATACACAGCAAATTGAATAAAAAAGATAACTGGTAAAAATATTGCCCGGAACATGGACAGATAAAGTTGTAACTCTCTCACCTCGTACTCTGAGAACTTGGCAGCGTTTTCCAGGTCCATTTTGTCTTCAAGAGGGGGAGAGTCTCGTGTGGCCAAAGCCAAGCAGCGCAGTGTGTCCCTGCCTGTCCCCCAGTCTCTAATAGTGCTCATCAGCTCCTCCTTTGCCACCATGGTCAACGGGACACGGTTTTTACCGACACGCACAAACTGACAACGGTCAATCACACTCTCTGGAGCACCCTACATACAAAATGAATGAAAGGAGAAGCAAGTATGATGCATACAGTTAAGTTTACTGAAGGTATTAATAGATGGTCTATGTTTTCAGATGTGTGTTTAAGTACCTTGACAAACATCTTGCTCTGAGAGTTCGAGCCATTGGGAGTGCAGTACACAGACATGGACTTCCTGTCTCTGGAAAACTCCAGTGTGAATTTTTTCTGCATCAGCTTTTTGATAATCTAAGGGAAAGGAGCAAAAAATGGGAGATAGAGAGAGAAAGAATGTGGGATGTTAGATCAAACAAAGGTGAAACACTGCTGTCATTGTGTGTGTGTGTTGGCAAAGATGTAATTTTCAGCTGTTTTCTAGGGTTGCCTTCAGACAGCAGTCACAGCACTGTTTGTATTCAGCTATCAAGCCCAGGTGGTTGAAGAGGAGTTCACACACAGGCTCTATGTAACTCTGAGTCTTCTCCAAAACAAAGTGTTTAGCCTTGAATAAATATCGACATTCAAATGTTAAAGATTAGATTATTGGATTAAATTATGTTTTAGAGGTCAGTTGTTCAGACAACCAATCGCTGGGCTCAACAATAAGGCATCGCTGCTTTACATGCAAAGTTATTGTAATGTTATAGGTGTATAATTTATACATTTTCAGTTTAATTAAACTTAACATTTAATGAAAAATAAACACTACCGTTGAAAAGTTTTGGGGTTGGCTGGTGTTTGAAAGAAGTCTCTTATGCTCACAAAGAATAAACAAGAGAACTTTAAAAGTGCTATTAGGCAGCAGTGTTGGGAGTAACGGCGTTTAAGTATAACGGCGTTACTAACGGCGTTATTTTTTCATTAACGGAGTAATCTAATTAATTACTTTTCCCATCGTTGCAACGCCGTTATCGTTACTGAGAATGTAAAGTGGCGCGTTACTACAATTTGGTTGAATAAAGCGCGAGGAGGTGTCAGGCTTTGGCTACACATCAGCTGCCTGGAGAGAGCAGTGGTGGGGATGATGACACCATTGCAAATGCGATGATGATTGGCTGGGTGGGCGGATGCCCTGCTCACGCTCTCTCATTGCACGCTCTTACTACCACTAAACACACAAGACCGCGACAATGGCGACAAGCCAGGGAAATTCAAAGGTAGCGTTTTCTAACTGTAAGTACCAGCACTACTTCTCACTCATGGAAATTAAAGGCAAGAATGTGTATGTAACATGCACACTATGCCCAGGGAAAAAAAACGTTATCCACGTCTGCATCAAGTAACTCAAATCTAATGAAGCACCTTACATCAACCCATGCGAATATGACACTTGTTGCTGCTGCAGCTGCTAACCCAAGTCCAAATGTAGAATTTTATTATTATTAAATGTAGAATGTGTGAATATTATTTTATTTTCAATATTTAATTTTGTTACTTTACGGAATATTTAAGAGTAGGATAGTGTTCTGTTGTTTACATTTGTGTGTCTTAATTTTGCACTTGAATTTTATTTTCAATATTTATTTTCTATATGGTTTTATTTCTATGCATCATATGGCAGGCTGCAATCTGTTGAGTTCAAATAAATACCAAATGCTCTAAAATACTGTATATAGTGTTTTTATTCTTCAATCAGTTAATATAAACGTTAAAGATGTTATAGAACGTAACAGCGTTATAGAACATAAAAAATAACGCCACAGTTACTTTGCTGAGTAACTAATTACTTTTACAGTGTGGTAACTGAGTTACTAACTCAATTACTTTTTGGGAGAAGTAATTTGTAACTGTAACTAATTACTTTTTTAAAGTAAGATGACCAACACTGTTAGGCAGATAGAATGGGACAATCTATTATTGGGTATTGATTATGAGGAAGAAAATTGATTATGTAAATGTTTACAAAAAGATTAGAAAATATTATTTCTGACTATACCTGTAAATTTAATCATAGAAAGAAAAAGAATATGGTCCCATGGATAAATGTAGACATTTTGAATTTGATGAAAAAAAGGGATCATGCTTTAAAAACCTCTCTTAAAACTAAATTGAGTAATGATAGATATCGATTTACGATGTTAAGCAACTCTGTGGTAAAGAAATTATGAAAAGCCTTTTTTCCTCACTATGATAGAAAAAGCAGGAGGCAATCCTAGAATCATTTGGAATCAGTTAAAAAAAATTAACAGGGCAACAAAATCAAGATAAGAAAATTCTAGAAGTTAAAGTAAAGGGGAAATCAATAAACAATCCAGTTGAGGTGGTAGAGACTTTTAATCATTATTTTGTTGATTCCGTAGAAACAATTACTCGTTGTTTTCCGCCTGCGTATACTAATGTATTTCCAGTTGCAACAGTGGAGCCTGTCTTTAGAATAAGGCCTGTTAGTGACTCTGATGTTATGAGAATAATTAGATCTCTTAAATCATCTAGAGCAAAAGATAAATATGGCATGGATGTTGTTATGCTCAAAGAGTCTAGTTTTACCCTAATTAAACCTATTAACCTATTAACACTAGGGACAAAATTGTAGACCTGCACAAGGCTGGGATGGGCTACAGGACAATAGGCAAACAGCTTGGTGAGAAGGCAACAACTGTTGGTGCAATTATTAGAAAATGGAAGAAATTCAAGATGACTGTCAGTCTCCCTCGGACTGGGGCTCCATGTAAGGTCTCGCCTCGTGGAGTATCAATGATCCTGAGAAAGGTGAGGGATCAGCCTAGAACTACACGGGAGGACCTGGTCAATGACCTGAAGAGAGCTGGGGGATGGGGCCATGTATCGTGAGATTTTGGGCAACAACCTCCTTCCCTCAGTAAGAGCATTGAAGATGGGTCGTGGCTGGGTCTTCCAGCATGACAATGACCCCAAACACACAGCAAGTGCAACTAAGGAGTGGCTCCATAAGAAGTATTTCAAGGTCCTGGAGTGGCCTAGCCAGTCTCCAGACCTGAACCCGATAGAAAATCTATGGAGGGAGTTGAAACTCCGTGTTGCCCAGCGACAGCCCCAAAACCTGAAAGATCTGGAGAAGACCTGTATGGAGGAGTGGGCCAAAAGCCCTGCTGCAGTGTGTGCAAACCTGGTCAAGAACTACAGGAAACGTCTGACCTCTGTAATTGTAAACAAAGGTTTCTGTACCAAATATTAAGTTCTATTTTTCTATTGTATCAAATACTTATTTCATGCAATAAAATGGAAATTATTCAAAAATAATACAATGATTTTCTGGATTTTTTTTATATATTCTGTCTCTCACAGTTGAGGTGATGATGAAAATTACAGATCTCTACATTCTTTGTGGGAAAACTTGAAAAATTGGCATTGTATCAAAATACTAATTTGCCCCACTGTACATCAACTGGTGTTCCGCAAGAATCGATCTTGGGTCCAATGCTTTTTGCTATGTATATAAATGATTTTCATCTTGCATGTCCTGGCATTAATATGCAAATTTATCTGGAATGACACAAGTTGCAAATGAACTTACGAATTCTATGGTTAATGTGTCGGCAAATGTAAAGGTAAATGTGTCCAAAACAGTATGTATGTTTTCTCTAAGTCTAACAGTATTATTAAAGAGCCGGATGTTTACGTGTCAGGGGTGAGGCTGCAGA
The DNA here is from genome assembly GCF_936440315.1 of Barbus barbus. Lineage (NCBI taxonomy): Eukaryota > Metazoa > Chordata > Actinopteri > Cypriniformes > Cyprinidae > Barbus > Barbus barbus. The sequence goes on along the minus strand of NC_136733.1, from coordinate 35,303,421 downwards.
TAGTGCCTCAATATAAATATCTGGGAATACTGATTGATTCTAAACTTACATTTAAAGCTCAATTTAAAAAGGTTTGTAAGCAGGTTAAGTTTAATCTCTATAATTATAAATTTATTAAAGATTACATGTCATTAGAGGCAGCTAAGATGTATATGTATTCTATGGTTATTTCTCACATGACTTACTGTTTAACCACCTCGCCTCAGGTGACTCTAAAACCATTTTTTTTTTTCCTTTTACAAACATACACAAAGTATTCGATAAGAAATCGGTACATTATCATCATTGTCCAATACTGAAAAAAAATTGTTAATTTGGGAAAACATGATTAAGTATGCAAATGTATGCTTGATGTATAAAATTATTTATGGTTTATCTTCTCCCCCTCTTGGTAAGTTAGTTCGTATTAGAAGAGGCACATTAAGAGGAGACTGTATCATACCGCTTAGACAATGTAATTTTAGTCAGTCTACTTTTTCTGTCAAAGCTGCACGAGAATGGAATACTATTCCGACAACTATAAGAGATCTAGACACATATGCTTTATTTAGGGTTCAGTTGAAGAATTGGTTAATTATAACTCAGATTTGTCAACACTAGAATTTTATATCTGCTAGCTATACTATTATTGTCTCTTGTTTGCTTTGTTTTTAATTGATCTTATTGTTTTCAATAAACCACTAAATGATTTGTATTGTGTAATTATTACATTTTCTAGAATGTATTTTAATAAAATTTTCTTTAGGGTAACTTGTAACATCTTGTCTAGGGACTACGGATGAAAAATATCCTTTGGCTAATTCTGGTAAATTTACAGGAATGTTTTATTAATGTGCAATATCCCTGTCAACTTAATAAAAAAAAGCTCAATCTTATGCGTTTATTTGATCACAAGAAAAACAGCAAACACTGAAATATTATTACAATTCAAAACAACCTTTTTCTATTTGAATATATTTTAAAATGTTATTTATTCCTGTGAAAGGAAAGCTGAATTTTTAGTAGCCATTTCTCCAGATGAACAGAACTGTCTCTTCTGACCAATTTAATGTCTCTTTGCTGAATAAAAGTATTACTCCTGCCCCCCCCCAAAAAATATCTTACTGACCCCAAACAGTAGTGTACATGTTTCTAGCATAAATAAATGAATAAACAAACAAACAATGTATTAAAAAGTGAAAAATGTTTATCCCCCATGCATTCCTGTTGTGTATTCACACAAAAACAATCCAATCCAAATATGCAGGACAAAAATTCAGGCAAATTGAGGCAAGGGAATTAATTTGCCACTAGGTGGAAACCACCTCCTGCACATGAGAACAGAGCATTTATGCGGCCCTACCTACAGTACTGTATATCATGCTCTGTCTCTGGTTGCTGCCTCTGTCCATGACTCTCTTTAATATCAGGATCAGTACTCAGTTCTACAGATGCATGTGTGAGAAAACCAGTGTCTCTTCTTCCCAGCTCCCCTGAGAACAACATGACGTAACTCCTCAGTAGGGTTCCTGTGTTATCTATCTTCCAAACCAAAGCTTTATTAAAAAAAAAACATTTAACCCCCTCTTTAAATCCATCAATTGTGCCCATCCAACTATCGGTCATCTATCACTATCTGTCTGAAAGTCTGCCACCAATGCGTATTGACACAAGTTCAGTATAGACGCTTTCGGTTTCAAAGGCCAGTGAAATTTTGGATCGGAGTGGAAAGTTTAGCTAACCTCTTCATAAACTCGCCTGGTTATCTAAATATTATTCTTTGCCTCTGGGAGTCTGTGTCACAAGAGTTGTTTTTTTTGGAGAGGAGAAGGATTGTGGGGTCAGTAGAATAAAGACAGCGGTGCTGGTCATTCACTCTTTCAGAGAAAAATGGTTCCCATGAGGAAAAGGAAAAGACGGAACAGGACTAGCCCACTGTTCCCAGTCTCCCTAATGCAGCAGTGTGGGACATGTGACTGGTTTCTATAAACATCTACAAGTGTGCACAAACATCAAGCTTTTTTCTCAGTCTTTCTCTAACTACTGACTTGAACTAACAACCCATTAAACATGGCTTGCACAAGGTGCATGCAGTAGGTTTCTTGATGTTGTTGTTTTATCCCAGTGGTCTTCCTAAATATACACTGTGAAGACACTGTGTCATCTCATTTATTTTAAATGTCCTGTCTAGCACCACTGGGCAGCTCTCATATTTCTTCTGAAGCCTCATTCATCTATCCCTCTATTTATCGTTTTTCACCTCTTCCCGTTATGTTCTCTTTTATTGCTGTCTGTCTATCCCTTCTTACCAAGTTGCATGCTGAAGCTCGGTCCACTTTGCTGAGTCCGGAGAGATCAGTTTTAAACACGTTCATCTTCTCCACCAGAGTCGTGAGCGCAGTTTCTGTGGCCTCGCCCACTTTCTCGTACACTCCTTTGGCCTGCGGGACAGTATAAGCACAAAAGTGCGTAAACATTCAGTGCCCTATTAGCCCAAATAACATGAAACATACAGCACTTGCACAATCACTTAAAACAGAAGCCTGGAGTAATGCACTCACTACAGAAATGATTGTTACAGTCCACTTTAAATATCACAAGGAAGCAGTGGAGCATGAGAATGTGTAACAAAGAAATCTAACCTCATCTAATTCTAGTAAGTGCAGCAACAAAGCATGTCCTATTATAATATTTTAAAGTTATTTCTAAATAGGGTCTCAACAAATCAGTTGATTTCCATGACTTTTCCAGTCGTTCTTGATTACTGAATGAGGATTCAATAGGATTCATGACTGAATGAGAAAAAATGACAAGGTTTTGATTCTTAGGTAAAAAAAAAAAAAACTGATAAACTTTATGCCTTCAATGCAAATGAATTGGAAAATGTATGCACATTACCGAGGTTTAAGGGCAATAAAAAGTTTTAATGTGTTTGTAAGAAGCTGTCATTTATGAGATCAAAACAATCAAATAATCAGTAAAAACAGTTTATATAATATTGTGAAATACAATTACAGTTTTGTTATATAACTGGAAGCAACATTATCAAAAATGTCCTGAGATTTGAATGCGGCAGTGCTTGGAAGGTGCATTTCTTAAAGACTAATTTCTAACCTGTGAAATATTTTAGTATACATGTATATTTGCAATAGAAATTTTCATTCTATTTATGCATTCATAGAAATATCTTTATTTTCACGACCATTCCAAAACTGTAAAATCACAATTTTAAAATAACATATTTCCTGGTTTCCCATGACCGTGGGAACCCTGTATGTAACTACTGTATAAAGGCTGCACCTAAAAATCATAAACAGTGGCTGAGTGTGTTTTATAAAAAAGATGGCTCCTGTGGTAACGTCCATAATGGTTTATTAGATCTCTAAAGTTCACAGTTCACTCTAAGGATTCTCTGTGGAAATATTTGCATTATTCCAGGAAGCAGGCTACTATGGTGGTGGAACATGACATTTAATTAGGTAGTGATTATTTTTATAAAACGGATAGTTCCGGTCCTTGATTCACGTGGTTGAGCCATGTTCAAAGCTGTTGTAAATTACACTACAAACCTACACCTTTGTTTACTTTGTGTGTTGTTTGGCAACCACTTTGTTCCAACCATAGGTTCCAACCGCAACTGTTTCTGAGGAACTACATTGTTTGGTGGAAGAATACTGTTTTTACTAATATCATTACACTTATTTGCTCGGTTTTATTTTGTGAAACCTTACTAAGTATATGGAACAACCGTTTTATAAAAGCAATAAGCCCCGTGAAGCCGTGGTTTGCAGTGAATTTATAACAGCTAAGGGCATTGTTAGGCACGACGCGAAGCGGAGGCTTCTTGGGACTTATTGCTTTAATCTACACTAATAAGACTTAAAATATTTGCTTGATATGGCAGCCTTTAAAGTATTACTATTACTAGCATGGCCTCTTTTAACTCCATAAAATTAGATTGGGTGCCTTCAATAACAAAGCACGCTTTAAAACTCTTCGGCTTGTCCTAACTTGCGCTGTCCTTCACCCTACCTGACAACCATGGAATAAGCATGATATTATGCAATGCAGAACCCATGGCCATGGCACAGAGGTGAGAAATGCACGCCAAATGTGCAAAACAAGCTAATTAAAAAGCTGCCCATGCCTGAGGAACAGAGGATGCATGGTTGACACTTTAACAAAGATTCTCATTCAGTGTTTTGAGTCTGTCCTGCTCTCATTGTTGAAGTAAATGTGGCATCTGAGCATTAGATGCAGGAGAAGATCCACGCACACACCGCTGACCTCATTAAAGTCCAGCGAGGAGTCGTTGCACAAGGAGCAGATAGTAGCCAGTTCCACCAGACCATCATATTCTCCACACTGCACCGGCATGTCAGCTTTCAGCCTAAGGGAGAGAGAAGGGATGTAAATACAAACTAGTAAAATACAAATTAAGTATCCAGAATAAGCATTAGATTATTTGGAAGAGGTAAAAATGAGATGATGTTTTTGGAAGGATCAAGGGCTCTGAGTATGTTTGTGTGTTCTTACACTTGTCCCTCCGGAGCATAGGTTGAGCCGGTGATGGTGAACTCATGCAGGGAGCAGCTGGTGTCATCAGCCTTATTAACCACAAGCATCTAAGAGAGACAGAATTTTCTATGACTTTTTTGTTAATGATTACTGTATGAAGATGTTTTGTTTTAAGAAGAATGCATTTAGAACATTTCAAGATAAAGAAACCAAATGGTCTGGCAGAAAAAAAAAATCTTTAAGCCTTGAAACTAAAACAAATTATGTTCACTACAGAAACTTCCCTAACTTTAATGGTTTCATTCATTTCCATAACATCCACAGGCCAAGAAATTACCATTTTAAAATTACCTGATATTCCCAAGTTTTCCATGAGGAAATCCTGGCACATAAAGTTCTAAATGCTTATAAGTTTACCAATTATAAATTGGTTGTTGTAATTAAAGTTGGAAAAACAAAGGACTCCACAACTGTGCCCAAGAAAACATGCTTTTGAAAAGAATAAGTAAATAAGTTCTCTAAGGCATCTGAAAATAGTTACAAACCCCAATTGAATAAAAAAAGAAAAGAAAAAAAACACCAACAGACAGTTCTGACTCCACCCAATCAGCTCTGGGGTTTCCCTTATCCTCCGTCCAATCAGAGGCAGAGCAATGATATCATCATGCACTGGCAGTGGGTAGGTTCCTGTGTTTAGTGGCCTGGCATGATCGCTTCCCTGTCTGAACCAACACACTTACACAACTGCCAACAGACAACACTGACTACAATAAACTACTGCCTCCTACTGAAATGTCTGCTTTCACTGGACCAAATGAAAACAGATGAGGTGAAAGAGTGACAACCACTTTACCCCTATTTTGGCTGACATTTATCTAGTTTTTTATAATTAACTCCAGGTGTTGGCCAAATTCTACTACATGACTGAAGCAAATAAAGCAATTCTGGTTGTTAGAATAAACAACACAAAAGTGTCCAAGAGAGCTGGACAACATGAAGAGGTGAAGATGAGTTCAGCCTGACAGCATTAGACAACTCAGCCAAACCCATAATGCAATGCTTTTTCTTTTGCTATGACATCCGTCATGCTGAAATGAGCCACCAGAAGAAGTGGTAGCTCTGGGCGAGTTTCAGCAGAGAGAAGAGAGATCTTATTTCCGCACTATACCCTTCCTCCAGTATGTGGGCGTAGGGGTAGATGAAACAGGTGGATGGTGGAATGGAACTAATAAAGACAATTTGGCGAACGCCATTGATCGCAGACCCAACCTTTCTGTTCAGATGACAGGTCTGAAATGGAGGTGCGTGCTGGGAAGGAGTAAAAATGAATCCTGATCTTGCGAGGTGTCGTAAATGTTGATTTTTCAGTAGGTGGACTTGCTGAAATGTGTTTTATCATGATTAAAATCCACTGCGGTCGAGCTCAATAGTTGCATGGAAGCTAAAACACACACACACACAAACAAATTCCAGAAGTAGGTTCTTATCAGCATCAGCCCTCGTCTCCATAATTAAGGATCTAAACTTAGATATGACTAAACTTAGATAACACTTGCCAAACAGTCATGTATGGACACTTCCTTAAAAGGAGGTCACATGAAAGTTCGTCTCAAACATACACAAACACACAGAGGAAAAACATTCTCTCTTGGTATGACATCACTCAGAGCAAGACTCAATTAAATGTGTCTGATTAAAGAATTAATGAAGCAGTTAAGCTGTAAAAACTTTCAGAGCTCCACAGTACTCCTGCTTCCTGTTTGAAACGGACGCACATACACAAAACTTAATTGTGGAAAACACAAAGCGGGCGGCAGGCAGCAGCAATCAGAAGGCTGGATCATGCCCCTAAGCCCTTAAAATAAATGGATTATTGAGTTAGCTTGCTCTGCAGGAAAGAACAGTCTCTCAGGCAAAAATGTGCCTTTATAAAGTAATTACCAAATTATCATAGCAAGTACTGCTACACAGTACCATTTCTCTGCATTCATGCAAGTACAGTGCTATTTACTCCATAAAGCTAACATGAAAAAAAAAATATATATAATAATATACATATAATGTAGTTTGGAACATTACAGCATGAGGTTGTTTTATATTAACTGAACTGAAGAGTAGGCTAGCTGATTCTAAACATGAGTTACAAAAGTGGCAGGTTCGCTTCTCTGAAGAGCACTATTTTTGGGGCCTGCTTCTCTAGACTGATCACACAGGAATCTGTGCTGCTCGATTTCCACAGTTAAACACCATGCAATCAGACATTGTCAACAGGGAAAGAGGGGAAACAAAATTAGATCCAGTTGCCTGCTCACTATCACAATGTACTCCTTGACCTTGGAATGCTTGGCTGACATGTTCATTTAGTGAAGATTTTTGGTTTGGTTGAAATGTTTATCTTTAGGTATTTAGTATTGATAGGCCTGCAATAACTCTACAGAAACCTCAGCGGAATTCACAAGGCCATCATTAACCATGTTATACAAACACGCTCCTATCTATTATGTTACTTTATTAAATATTTTGGCTAAATTTATCAGTCTTTGATCTATCAAGTATTGAGCTCTAACAACAGTTTTATCACATGTAATGTTTCAACCCATTCAACCCTCCTACTATCAGTTCAGAAAATAAGAAAAAGTGTGCAGGTTCTGTGAGACTAGGTATCTGTCACTAGACACTATCTGGCCATTCTGAATATATCTACTTTGTAAATATTGTTTTTATGCATTACTATTTTGATTATATTCCAATTTGTTTAGCTTTCAAATTTTTAACAAACTAAATAAAATGCAATATAAAATAGAATATTTTGTACAAAAGCATTACTTTATTTCAGCAATGTACTTGTCATCTCATTTGCGATTATAATGTGTACACTATCGTTTAAAAGTTTGTGGTCAGTTAGAAGTCTTAGAAGTAGAAGTATCTTATGCTCACCAAGGCTACTTTTATTTGATCATAAATACAATACAAAGAGTAATATGAAATAGTATTACAATTTAAAAAATTAATTTTGTAATTTAACAAATTTTAAAATAGCAAAGCTCAATTGCAGAAGACATTACTCCAGTCTTCAGTGTCACATTGTCCTTCAGAAATCATTCTAATATGCTGCTATAGTTCTCAAAAACATTTATTATTATTATCATCATCAATGTTTTATTATTATTACCATCATCATCATTATTATTATCAAGTCTTATTATTAAAGTTATACTGTTATGCTGCTTAAATTTTTTTCATGATCACATTTTATAGGTGATATCAGACAGGTAAGACGTACTGTACCTCCCGTTGGTTTCATACGGATTATTTTTATCAGAGAATATTTGTTTTCGACATGACTTGGGCTACTTCTTTTAATAATAGACACTTCAAGCTTTCTTTTAGATTTACTGTATGTGACTCGTTTCAGGAAGATATTCACGGAGACTGAGAATGCAGAAAGCACACCCTATTTGTTTTCTTTATTTTACAAAACCAAAGAAAAAAAAGAAAAAGAAAAGTTTTATTGATATTGGGAGTGAATCAGGGTATACAAATAATAGGCCTACTTATGTTTTTTTTTCAGTCAATATTAAATTAATGAAAGAATTATGAGTTTCTCTTTGTAGTGTATTTTTTAGGTTTAATAACTTGAAAAGTAAAGTAAACTTGAAAGTAACTTGAAAGTAATTAGTAATCTGATTACTTTTTAAATGCAGTAATCAGTAATGTAATGAAATTACAATTTTTAAAGTAGTAATTAGTAATTTATAGTGGATTACTTTTTTTTTTTTTACTTACCCAACACTGACAACCACAATGCACTGAAATGTACCAACACGCAGCAGTGACGCATCAGTAGCATAAAAGAATCTAAAGGAAAATATCATGATAAGGGCAAGCCTGTTTTGTTTGTTTATAGTAATTTATAAATCAGATCTGCACCAAAAACACCAACAAGTAACTTGGCAGGCATAGAATTCTGTTGCTATACGTTGTCATAGCAACAGATACCAAGGAACAGGGTAGCAAGCAGTGATATGCAATGATGAGCCTCTGATAAGAATGTGTGTGCGCACGTGCATTTCACAGAAGTGGAAAAGGATTTTAGGCACCTGTACTTCCTCCTGATTTAGCCAAAGTGACTTCCGCATTAGTGACGGTGACACTTAGATGATGTCTGGCCAAAACAAGGCACGCGGTTAGTTGATAGGCTTAGGTCATCCTGAACAACACTGCGCCGTAGTGACAGCACTAATTCCAAGCTCGGGATAAGCATCTTCTGTCCCTATAATAAGCCTCTCAGCACTACACTTTTAGTACTTAGCATTATGAGGCACAGGAGGCTTAACAGAATGTTGGATTCATTTGGGACGCATTTCCACAAGCTCAATTTTAAAATTCTGTCTCGCATGTGAAATGTCTTTTCTTTAGGGACTTCTTAGGTGATGAATTTCTGCTTCAGGCTTAGGCTGACATTGTTACCTGTTCCCTGCCGTGAAGAATGGGAGTTGATGAAAAATTAGCAACAAACACATACATATAACTCAGCAAATTTCAATTTAGAAGCAAACTTTGTTTCAGAACTTTTTTTCTTACTGTCGCTATCTCCTTGCTATGTGACAGTACTATGCAGTAAAATGTGTATGAAATTCGTTTTTATTATTATTAATATTAATTAATAATAATATTAATTTATTATTTATATTAATGGAAAAGGCAACCAAGTACTACTCTTTTCAAAATACAAAGTAACACCAAAGGTGCCCGGTATACCAAAAAGTGTTCAGCATACAGTACATTACAGTGAATTGTCTGCATTAGGCTTCCTATACACGTGTGACTCTGCTCCCTGGCATTCTTGGATCATGCTGCAGCAGGAGCAGACGCAAGGAAGAGCGTGAGAGGAATAGAAATGACAGAGCACAAAAATATGAGGGAAATGAAAGATGGCAGGCGGGAATCCCTTACTGGGTGAGATGCAGATGGCCAAGCTCTGACGGGAAGAGGATGAGAAGGAATGCTTATCATGCTTATTAGCATGTCTATTATTAACATATTTGCTGTTTAGTACTTATAAAGCACATATTCTGCAAGACCATATTCTACATCCCTAATCCTACCCAATACCTAAACATAACAACTATCTTACTAATTATGAATAAGCAGCAAATTAGAAGTTTACTGAGGCAAAAGTCATAGCAAATGGTTTGTTAATAGTAGGAATTGGACCTTAAAGTTTTTAATTTACATATATTAACAGGATAATCAGAAAGTGTTTATACAGAAATATTTAGCAATATATTTCCATATGGCAGTTTATTTAACAATAATGTCTGGCCGACTTTATATTATCATGTGTAACAGACGCAGGCAAGTGTGCTGGTGCGTGTAAACCTCACTCCCTTGATCTCAAAGAAGTGGCGCTCTAGCGACTGACGCTAGAGGCCGTGGCCTTTAGCCTCCTCGTTAGAGCGCCCGCCTCCCGCGCCGGAGACCGCGGTTCGAATCCCGCTCGGAGCGAGGCGAAGTAGAACAATGGCTTACAACGGTTACAATGGCTAATTCACAGCTGCTTGACAAATAAAGCCATTTATTTATACACAAATGGATATGAAATGTTAGTGGGATACCATATATGCACATCTCTCTCTCTATGTATATAGACACACACGCACGCGCACACACACACTGTGTATATATATATCTGGTCTATATATTGGTTGGTTCATATATTGAAAGAACAGCACAGTCTATTACATAACTAAGCCTGAAATTAGTTTTTGTTTCCAAGATACAGGTGAACCTTCTTAATTTAAAAAGTGTTTCAATTACGAATGGCCTTAAATAGGATGCATTAGGTTGATACTAAGTTTAATCTGTGTCCAGGAAGAGCTGGTAAAGTGAATGTCATGGTGTTTGACTACAGTGCTTGCCCTTAATGTTTGAGCTCTAATCGTTGCAGGTCTGGGTTGCGGAGTGCGTAAATATTTACCACAGCGCAGTGGGACTCTTTCCGGAAGGTTCCCAGCACTTGCAGGGAATTAGGCAGCTTCTGAACAGAGGGAGTTAAACACAGGAGAGACCTTTGGGCAGACACACACACAGCCGGACGTTCAGCGTGTAGTGAGGCATTGCAACCAGGGATATAACATCACGCCATGGGACTTAGCAAAAAGGCACACACAAACATACATAGGGTTTTCTTTTTAAACAGAAAAAAAAATAGAGTAGCTATCAATGGATATGCTAGTGGCTGCTTTATATGAACGTGCAGCACCACAGAGGTTAAATTATGATTTGATATGACTTCATAATTGCAATCATGATTTTCCAATTGAAATCATAAAGGTCACAAAACTAGAATCGGGAGATCCAAGGAGTCTGATAAATGAATAAAAAGGGAGGGAGAGGTACAGATGGTGGAAAATAAAACAAAGAATTCATTCTCCAAACCTTTCCTGCTCTCTACTTTTGAAATAGCATTGGCATTAAATGAGTAGTGACAAAAAGCTATGTATATAAGGCCTGAACTCTGACTAAAAATGGCCTGAATTGAGAACCAGGTCTTGTGATAATGTAAATGGACGAGGAGGGTTTAGCCTAGTGCTATCAAACGATTAATCGTGATTAATCGAATCCAAAATAAAAGTTTTTGTTGACATAATATGTGTGTGTGTACTGTGTATATTTATTATGTATAAACACAAACACAAGCATGTAGGGCCTATATATTTAAGAAAAATGTGTTATGTTCATATATTAAATTATTTATATATAATATTAATTATATGAATGTAAATATATACATGTAAATATTTTCAAAATATATACTGTATGTGTCTGCATTTATATATACATAATAAATATACACAGTACACAAACATATATTATGTAAACAAAAACTTTTATTTTGGATGTGATTAATGCCGATTAATCGTTTCACAGCACTAGAGGGGTTTGGCAGAAAGCCTGTGGCCTTGATGGATTCATGTCTGCAGCTGTAGAAGAATTTAACGTAAAAGATGTTGCAATCACGTCCTGCCGACTTGCCTGTACAAGTTTTTTCCATTGCGTACAAACACAAACATACACCTTGAGTGTCTCAGAGTGACTTCCACATGGACTTCAACACGTCCTGACTCTCAGAAAGCAACAACATAAAAGAGAACACAACACTGCATTACTCTTTAAGGATACCTATGAAAGAATCTATGCCCATCACCTAAAAACCCAGAATGGTGCTGACTAATGCTTGTAGCACGTTCAAACTCTCCTGCTTTAGAACAGTAGAAAACCTCAGTAATAACAAGAACAGACTCTAGGCCAGAGTGATGGCACTGAAATGATGACAAAACACCCTAAAACACAAGATCAAGTAATTAAACTAGATGGCGGTCCTTGGCTGCGAGTCAGGATACTGAATACAGGTGGTACAGTCATGCCAATAAAAAAAACATGGGCGCTTGATTTTCTCTCTTTAGTGAACATGAAGATATGACAGTGGGAAAAATGTAAAACTAATTCTATAGAAAACAAGTACACAGTTCAGTGGCAGTTCATAAGGGTGTGATTGGTTAACCGGATCAAGAAGCTTAAAGGTGAAATGTGTACTTTCCGCACCATTAGTGGCACCAAATACAACTGCAAAAATAACTACTGTTTTCACACCAGTTTCCCAAAACACTCTGCCTGGCTGCCATTGGACAAACATGTAGTCCTGCCCTACACGTACACCACTGGCTGAGACAAACACAGCAACATTTAAACAGCTGCAGTACATCATTCTAAATAGTCAGCCTACCAATATAAACTTACACTACTATTCTAAAGTCTGGATTAGTAAAATGTTTATTTATTTTTAGAAATTAAAAATTGTATTCAGCTGTTAGCCTATTTTTTATTCATGCTGTTATTTTAAACTTTGTTCAAAAAATAATTCAGAAAAAAAAAAAAAAAAAAAAAAAAAGAAATGTTTCTTGAGCACCAAATCAGTATATTAGAAAGGATCGTGCCACTGAAGACTGGATTAATGGATTTTTCAGTTTAATAAAGTTTTTAAAAAATATATACATTATACATTTTATAATTTAAATTACATTTTTTAATTATCTAAACAGAAAACTGTTGTTTTAAATTGTAATATTTTACAATATGCCTGCATTACCAAATAAATGCAACCTTGGTGAGCATAAAAAATAAAAATCTTAGACCCCAAACTTCTGAATGGTAGTCTGTCTCTGCACTATTAAATATTACATTTACAACTGCTGTGATTAAAAAAAATAATTCAAAGTGTCAATTACATGCATTCCATGTAGCTCCAATGGTGCCAAAAAAAAACAAAAGCAGCTGTAAATCCAAAGTGAATTTGGAATTTGAAGTGTGTCTGTAACCTGGAATTATTTTTTATTCACTAAGACTACAGTCTGAACATACATCACTCTGTTTGCTTTCAGTTGTGTATTGTTACAAAACTAAAATACCCCCATTATTATCAATAAGCTTGTCTATGGCGCTTGCACTTCAGATGCCACACAGTGTAAATACACACATTATTTTCTGACGTTTTGGCATGTTGAATAATATATTCTACACATGAAACTAGTAGTTTATTTGCATTTCTATAAACATTATAATAAATGAGCATTTAAATGGTTTTACTTTACTTTACCCTATTGTGACATATGTTCACGTAAAACACTTCTCAATTGAGAAAAAAGTAAAGTCGGATTGCACTTGATTTTGTCCATGGGGAATTGATTAGGTAATTCTCGTTTGCTAATTGCTGCGATTACATGTGAGTGAACAGTTGCTAGAGGGGCTGGATTAATGCCCAACCCTCACACTGGTACACACATCATCAGAAAAGAGATGTTGTTTTTAAGTAAAGATTACAAGGGCACATGTATATAAAAAAAAAGTGCACTGGACAAGAACCTAATAAACAGGACATGTCTCTAAGCACTTACAAAACACAGCCGAGTCTTTGAACTGGCTCTGGACTGCTACTCAGCTACCGGACCAAGTCTTGTACTTCCAAGTATCTCTCTCTCTCTCACCTCTCGTGTTGTGCCTGGTATGCTTCTGTGGTCTTCCATATGGCAGCCAGAGAAAGCTGCTGCTGTTGCATCACTCAGCTCTGTATGAGAGGCCCTGGCACAGCATCAAAGACCCGCTCTGATGGTAAACACCACTGTAGTATCCAGGCCTGTGAAACCACCTGCCAGTGCACCAGAAACCACAGTAACAGGGTACACACACACAGGCCTGGAATCAGTGGGAAAGAATTCCGAGACGTTGTCTAAAAGGAATTCATATGATGCTCTCTGGCCTCAAGGGTCTCTCTTTTTTCTCCAAAAAAGGGGTATTCCTCAAGGGAATCTATCTTGAGTTTGAAAATAAAATGCTATTTTTAGGCAACCTTTATTGCCTCGCTTCATGACAGTTTGAAAATGGTTCTGGCTAGGGTTATAGTGCATAATAAATCACCTCTTGTGAATGTACAAAAAAAGAGGTTCTAATCTGTGTTGTTTCAGTTCTATATAAAAAGAAAAAAAGCTCACACAGGACCATATGTCAGCGGACGACTGAGAATAAAAAAAACGAAACGGTCATCTACCCAGACATAAAAATCAAGATCTGCCCGCAGACATCAGGTCTGATGCTGAATGAAACACCAACTCTGCATCTGGCTTGAACAGCCACATCACTCACCCTGCAGACAGACATCTGGTTGGTTGTCAGGGTCCCCGTCTTGTCTGAGCAGATAACGGAGGTGCATCCCAGCGTCTCCACTGAGGGCAGAGAACGGACAATGGCGTTTTTCTTGGCCATGCGACGGGTGCCCAATGCCAGGCAGGTGGTGATGACAGCTGGAAGACCCTCTGGGATGGCTGCCACTGCCAAGGCCACGGCTATTTTGAAATAGTAGATGGCACCTCGGATCCACGAGCCACCGTGGACTGGGTCGGCAAAATGGCCGATGTTAATGACCCAGACGGCGATGCAGATGAGGGAGATGACCTTCGAGAGCTGTTGGCCAAACTCATCCAGCTTCTGTTGCAGCGGGGTCTTCTCCTGTTCGGTTGATGCCATCTGGTTGCGGATCTTGCCAATTTCAGTGGAAACACCGGTGGAGACAACAATACCGATAGCCCGACCCGCAGCAATGTTTGTGCCCTTTTGGAAAACATGAGAACATGCATATATAAGCACATATACACTTTAATGGAACAAAGCCACCAAAAGACCTTTCAAATCTAAATTTACACGTTTGCAGACTTGGAAACAACAACAGCAGCATCAGAAGTTCCTCAGTCCCATATAATTTTATAAAACGTAGCTTGGAAAAATCATTGACTTGTGTGGAGTTGGCTATAATGTCATTAGGGATATTTTCCCCTAATAGGAAACTACATCTTTCATTACCACGATGTGTTGGAAAATGCATAAAGCTGGACTATTAAAAGCACATAGGCCATATACAGTTTATTTTAAATGACTAAAGAAGAAAACAGGCAGACTGCATTAACCCTGACGTTATACTATCACTCACTATGCCAATAACGTCACCTGGGGTGTTCCCTATCCCCGGATGATGTTAACGCAACCTAAGTGGATTGAGAGCGGACAAATGCATGCCTACTTATAGAATCTGAATGACTGTAAACGAACGCATACAGGAAGAGCGTGTTTAGACTGAACAGAATACTTAAGTCTAATTATACCCTACAGTATAATGACATTCTGCAAACTAGAGAGACAAAGAAAAAAGCAAGAAAAAAAATCATAAATACACAAAGAAAGCAAAGAATAATTACGTAATGCATAACAAGACTAAAAATGCTATGAGGTAGGTAATTCTTATATGCAAATATACGGCTTATATGCACATGAAACCAAGTTCTCCTCTCAAAACAGGAAGTGAAATGCTTACAGAAAACAGCATGTTCTTTTTGTCTTGATTGACAGCTCGTGGATCTGGCACAGGATCAGTGTGTTTGATAACAGACACAGACTCGCCTAAAGAACACATTGGTAGTTTTAAATTAAGCCATACAGAGAACTGAGCAGTGAAGTGCTGAGCATCTCAGACGTCCACAGTACCTGTGAGAATGGACTGGTCCACTCTCAGCGTGGTGGATTTGATTGAAGTGATCCTGATATCTGCTGGCACCTTGTCTCCAACTAGAAAACAAAATGTGTTAAGAGTTATTTCATCCAAAAACAAGCAAAGACACACTTACATTACCGATGAATGTGAGACAAGTAGGGTCAAAACTGCAATCATAAACATGAAATAAGACAGGCCACTGCACAGCTATCATTTAAGGCTGTTCTTGACCTCTTGTTTTCCAGGTAAACACTTAATTACAACAGATCGAAGCCGAGCTACTAGGGCACAAAGCCTGAAGCAAAGCAAAAAAGCAACTGAAACAGGGAAAAAAAAGTGAAAGAGCAAGAGAGACACCACCTTGAAAACTAACTCCAGACACACTGGAACACCGCTCGATAGCCAGTTGATGAGAGTACACGGAGAGATCAATATTCGGTTCATGGACTATGTTTACAAGAAAAAAAAAAAAAAGTTTCTAATACAAAAGAATAGAAAAAAACAAGGTGAGAAAACCTCAGCCAGTTAGATGAGACAGAATCAGTCAATATGTGTCATTTTCAACTGGGTTTTGTGAGCTCTTGCAGCCATTAATGGTTTGAGCAATAGATATTGAGTAGTGGCTTGACTTTATGAAACTTTGCTACTTCCTAGCCGAGTCATCAAAACAAAGCTTCATATACACTCATCACACAAGCTGCAGGGATCTGCTTGTGCATTCACATCTCTAACAAAGGATGATACAGCAAATCACAAATCGAGCATACTGAAAATGTTTTCTGAAAACTGCAATTAAACAAGCCTTGACAATTTGTTGCGAGCTATGGCATGGCATATACACAACAACAACTGCATGGAATCTGAACACAAATTTCAACAGAAAGCTCCAGAGATTTGGAGTTGATATGCATACGTATTAGGGGTGGCACGGTACACAGATGTCACGGTTCGGTACGTACCTCGGTTCGGGGGTCACGGTTCGATACAATTTCGGTACAACAGGGGAAAAAAAAAGACATCTACTTTGCTCAGTTTCTTTTATTTTGATGTGAAAATGCTAAATATTATTACATGTTATATATATAAAATCTGTTTTGTTTTCATTGTGAGTGTACACAAATAAAAGCAGACCTTTAACTACAAGCAACAGCACAAATAAAAATACAATAGAGTAAAGATACAAATAAAATAATCAGTGATTTTCAGGGGTTTTTTTAGGTACAGAAATTGAAGTACGATTAAAGTAATCAAAGGTAAAACAGCATTGCATATTTGACTGTATAAATTAAAGATTACTCTTTATTAAAGTTACAAAAGCGATTCAATCAAGAGCAGTGAGTGATTTCTTTGTTGTTGCTGTTTATTTAATATTAACTGTCACTTTAAGAGAAAGCACTGATACTGTACGCCCAGCCGGCTATGTCTGCTATAGGATACTTACCAAGACGGGCATTTTGACAGAATTTTGTGTGAATTTATCCATTAAAACACAATACTTCAGAGAGAGCTTCATATTTGCGCGCGTTCTGAGGCGCAGGTTTGTGCGCTTCTGATGAGCGCACGCACAAATCTTCTCACTGCGCGCGCGAGCTCGCGTCCTCTGGCTCTTAAATATTTGAGCTGGCAAAGCTTTCATGACTTCAGTCTAAACACCGATATCAACGTGTGCTGTTCAGGTCGGTCCGTGTACGTTTTGATAGTTTGTTTTCCAATTTGAAATGAAATAAGCAGAAACGAGAAAACGGCACCTTTATTCGTTTTTTCGTTTTTTTGAAAAAAACGAAAAAACGAGATTTCGGCTTGATTTTTCGTTTTTTAGTTCAGAGGCATAAAACGAATAAATGACTTCAAAATTCGTTTTCCACATGTGGGCGGTCCTGAGACGCCCCCTTCCGCCGATTGGTCAAGCAAATCTGAGCATGTGACGTCACCAGTAGTCGCTCAGGTCTGTTCAACAAAATAATAGTCCTCTAACGTTACTATGGCTACCGATTCTTAAACTGTACAGGGCAGGTCCTGTTGGGCTTTCTTCTGTGCAACTTTACGCGTTTCACAGAAATCTTTACATCAGAAATATTAAATATTAGTCTGCCACCAGCCCGTTTTATTTAGCTGTGCAGAGTTAAATCTGTGTGGTGAAGCTGCGCTAGACAGCGCCGAGAGAGGATCACTGACCAGTGTTCAGTCAGCAGTCAGAACTTGGGTACCTATGATGGTGAAATACATTTTTACTGAAAATGACCCGCGAGTATGATTGACAGGACGATAGCGGAGGCAATTAAAAGCGCAATATAACTTCTGTTAACAAAAACTTTTTTTTTTTTTTTTTTTATATAAGTGGCTTTGTCTTTGTTTTAATCAAATAATTGTGAACCACAAACCGAGCCTTCGTTTTAAAGGGCGATTTCCAAATATATTTTATTTATTTGTTATAATATGGGTATTTTATGTCACCCGTCTTATTAGTTTGATTATAGTAGGCTACGCGAGTTTTTTATTGTACTATTTTACTGTTGTTTTTTAATTAACAATATATCATAACAACTTATAAAGATCAAAATCTACAGAAGAGATTAACAAATAACATTGGTGTTGTCATAAGTTAACTAATCAATGGGAAAATTTCCTCACCGGCACAACTCTGTTCTTAATGTTGGCTACATGTTACAGATTTAATGTTGA
Source organism: Barbus barbus (assembly GCF_936440315.1). Lineage (NCBI taxonomy): Eukaryota > Metazoa > Chordata > Actinopteri > Cypriniformes > Cyprinidae > Barbus > Barbus barbus. The sequence continues at coordinate 35,285,141 of NC_136733.1, read as the reverse complement.
GCACATAATGTTAAAGGCTTCTTCAATACCATTACACTCGGTTGAAGAGTCAAGAAGGATGTGTTAATTTACTGTAGATTTCAATCTGTCATTAGTTGGTGACCCGGTGTAATTATAATAGCATAAATAAAAACAAATACACGTAATAGGCTATGTATGCCAATAGGCAAAACACATCTGCTTTTCCTCTAGATCACTTTACTGCCCGTTTCCGCCAATGAATAAAAAATAAAACAAGGTAATTGCGACTTTTTATCTCACAATTCGGACTTTTTTTCTCGCAATTCTGACTTTATAACTCGCAATTCTGACTTTATAACTCGCAATTCTGACTTTATAACTCGCAATTCTGAGATATAAACTCGCAATTCTGACTTTATAACTCGCAATTCTGACTTTATAACTCGCAATTCTGAGATATAAACTCGCAATTCTGACTTTATAACTCGCAATTCTGAGATATAAACTCGCAATTCTGACTTTTTTTCTCACAATTGCGAGTTTATATCTCACAACTCTGACTTTCTCGCACCATAGCAAACCACTCTCCGTGTAAGGCTTTTGGACGCGGTTGGACAGTAGCCTACCATTACCGCCGGGCTTTCAGACAAAACATTCTTAATTTCTTTATAGTTCTGAGTTTGAGGCAGCTTCTATCGCGTTATTTTAATAACAGCTGTCAAGTAAAGCGCGTATTATTGTAACACGAGAGTGGATATATATGAATGCACGCAGGTGGATTTCCTTAACTCTCGCATAAAGCGCGCTTTCATCTCTATGTTCTTGCTAGAATTATCTTATCTCCTGTATTTAATGTTGTAAGATATCGACCAAGCAAGACATCCCCAATGAAAATTATAAATAAATTATAAATAAATGAAAATTATTTAGTCAATTATATATGAAGAATTCAGATGCAAAAGCTTAAATGCCATCTGAAATATTCTTCTAAAATTAGTATTTTTCGTTTATATTCAGTTATTTTACTTTAACGACAATGAAAAGAACCTGTACCTGAGAAAAATGCTCATTTTAGAAGAAAATTTCAGATGGCACTTAGAGGCTTTTGCATCTGAACTCTTCATATAGACTACAGGTCTATATATAATATACTTCTGTGATTAAATTATCGTTGCTATAGACAATAATAATATAAGTTGGTCTCGTTCTGGTTGCAGTTCTGGCTGTAAACTAGTGTAAAATCTTAGAAGCATATTCAGGAAAACGTTTATGAAAATGTCCAAACACAGGAAGCCTATATTCCAGATAAATGCAATCTAATTCAGGGGTGCAAAATTCAGTTGCTTGAGGACCACAGCCCTGCAGAATTTAGTTCCAACCCTGCTCAAAAACACTGTTTTTTATTTTTTATTTTTTTTATTCAGATTTATAGCTGAACCGTGTGTATTTGGGTTGATGCTAAACTTTGCAGTAGCTATAAATTAAGTATGAATGAAGTATTATGCTCTCGAAGGACAGTCGGATTCTGCTGTACCAGCACATAAAGGGATTTCTGGAAATAAAGCTGCCGATGAGCTATCAATAATAGTGTTACAATAATAAGTTTTTGACTTGACAGCTGTTATTAAAATAACGCGATAGAAGCTGCCTCAAACTCATATAAAGAAATGAAGAATGTTGTGTCTGAAAGCCCGGCGGTAGTGTCCAACCGCGAGCGCAAAACATAGAAATAAAGAATAATGAGTCATTTTTATGTTTGTTCAAAAATCATATTCGGACGCAACATTCATCTAGTTCAATATATAGTTCAGCTAATTGAACAAAGTACTGCAAAGCCTTACAGGGAGAGTGGTTTGCTATGGTGCGAGAAAGTCAGAGTTGTGAGATATAAACTCGCAATTGTGAGAAAAAAAATCAGAATTCTGAAAAAAAGGTCAGAATTGCGAGTTTATATCTCAGAATTGCGAGTTATAAAGTCAGAATTGCGAGTTTATATCTCAGAATTGCGAGTTATAAAGTCAGAATTGCGAGTTTATATCTCAGAATTGCGAGTTATAAAGTCAGAATTGCGAGTTTATATCTCAGAATTGCGAGTTATAAAGTCAGAATTGCGAGTTATAAAGCCAGAATTGCGAGTTTATATCTCAGAATTGCGAGTTATAAAGTCAGAATTGCGAGTTATAAAGTCAGAATTGCGAGTTATAAAGTCAGAATTGCGAGTTTATATCTCAGAATTGCGAGTTATAAAGTCAGAATTGCGAGTTATAAAGTCAGAATTGCGAGTTATAAAGTCAGAATTGCGAGTTATAAAGTCAGAATTGCGAGTTATAAAGTCAGAATTGCGAGTTATAAAGTCAGAATTGCGAGAAAAAAAGTCCGAATTGTGAGATAAAAAGTCGCAATTACCTTGTTTTATTTTTTATTCATTGGCGGAAACGGGCAGTAAAGTGATCTAGAGGAAAAGCAGATGTGTTTTGCCTATTGGCATACATAGCCTATTACGTGTATTTGTTTTTATTTATGCTATTATAATTACACCGGGTCACCAACTAATGACAGATTGAAATCTACAGTAAATTAACACATCCTTCTTGACTCTTCAACCGAGTGTAATGGTATTGAAGAAGCCTTTAACATTATGTGCTCAACATTAAATCTGTAACATGTAGCCAACATTAAGAATAGAGTTGTGCCGGTGAGGAAATTTTCCCATTGATTAGTTAACTTATGACAACACCAATGTTATTTGTTAATCTCTTCTGTAGATTTTGATCTTTATAAGTTGTTATGATATATTGTTAATTAAAAAACAACAGTAAAATAGTACAATAAAAAACTCGCGTATAGCCTACTATAATCAAACTAATAAGACGGGTGACATAAAATACCCATATTATAACAAATAAATAAAATATATTTGGAAATCGCCCTTTAAAACGAAGGCTCGGTTTGTGGTTCACAATTATTTGATTAAAACAAAGACAAAGCCACTTATATAAAAAAAAAAAAAAAAAAGTTTTTGTTAACAGAAGTTATATTGCGCTTTTAATTGCCTCCGCTATCGTCCTGTCAATCATACTCGCGGGTCATTTTCAGTAAAAATGTATTTCACCATCATAGGTACCCAAGTTCTGACTGCTGACTGAACACTGGTCAGTGATCCTCTCTCGGCGCTGTCTAGCGCAGCTTCACCACACAGATTTAACTCTGCACAGCTAAATAAAACGGGCTGGTGGCAGACTAATATTTAATATTTCTGATGTAAAGATTTCTGTGAAACGCGTAAAGTTGCACAGAAGAAAGCCCAACAGGACATGCCCTGTACAGTTTAAGAATCGGTAGCCATAGTAACGTTAGAGGACTATTATTTTGTTGAACAGACCTGAGCGACTACTGGTGACGTCACATGCTCAGATTTGCTTGACCAATCGGCGGAAGGGGGCGTCTCAGGACCGCCCACATGTGGAAAACGAATTTTGAAGTCATTTATTCGTTTTATGCCTCTGAACTAAAAAACGAAAAATCAAGCCGAAATCTCGTTTTTTCGTTTTTTTCAAAAAAACGAAAAAACGAATAAAGGTGCCGTTTTCTCGTTTCTGCTTATTTCATTTCAAATTGGAAAACAAACTATCAAAACGTACACGGACCCAGGTCTCACCTGTGCGCGCGCTATCAGCACCCGGGTGATGACGGAATAAATGCTCATATTCCAGCATACGGCACTCGCATTGAACAAGAGTGAATGATTTGTCCACTTATTTTTTTTCTTTTCTTTCTCATCGCTGTTGTTATAATGTACTGGGAAGCCAGAATGCGCATCCATTAACAGAAACATACATTAGCCGAACCCTATTTGTTTTACGTGTTATTTATAACAAACCACATGCGTTGTCAGAATTCAGTTGAACCGCGGTCCTAGCGCGTGCCGAACCGTGTGTGGAGAACCGTGCGGTTCGGTTTTTTTCCGCGAACCGTGCCACCCCTAATACGTATACATGCGTGTGACCCTGGAGCAATAATCTTGCAGTGGGTGTCAGTGAGTTTGAAAATTCTCATCGCCATGTCATACAGCTCCTGGACTAGGACAAAGAGGCTGTGGGGGCACTTAAAGGACATTTTACAGCAATTGTGACCCTTTAGTGTCGCAATTATACCCATTTAAACCCTTAGGCTGAGCTGGAGGTGCCTGGGGGCAGTAAGGCATGCAAGAGAGTAGCCACACTTCCCATTAGTCTCTTACACACTGTTAGGCAGATAGTGGATGAGCGGTCCAGACAGTCTAGAAAGAATCATGCTTAAGTGAAACTCTGAAGAAGGTTGAATGTCAGCTTTTTCACAGGACAAAAAAAAAGTTATCATCAGTCTGTGTTTTTGTTGTTTTGCTGCACAATAAATCCTTTGTTAGTCATAGTCACATGATGTTGCATAATACTATCATGTACAGTAAAACACTCTCATCCCAACTTTCTTTTTCCATTCTTTCTGCTCCAACCCTCTGGACATGATTTCTCAGCCATGCGGTCTCTCTTCCTCCCACATCGCAGGAATGGCTCACATCAGCCTTGGGGGTCTCTGGCGAGGGAGACAACACCCGCATCAGGGGCTGCGCTGCGTGGGAGTTGGGATAGAGAGGGCACAGTGGGCAGGAGCCTGTTTATGTTCCCAGAACGACGGACCTTTCTCTTCTCTTTCTTGGATTTTATTACTCTCTCTCTCCCCTCAACGGTGTCTCCCACCCACTCGGTCACACTGCGAATGTACCGAACCCATCTAAATGCTAATGCGAACTGCTTTTCGGCATACCAAGCCAGAACAATGCAAAGTGAGCTAAATATACACAGACATTATGACAGTAGATGGCAAGCATCTGATAGCAGGAAACAGGCCTCCATGGACATCGGGCATAAACTTGATTAGAACGGGTGACGTATGCTTGCTTGTAAATGTGGAACAGTGTAATAACAGAGGCTGGCGAGTTCAAGATGTTTGCAAATACTGATCAAAACGGTCTCTAACAGCCTGTGGGTATGACTAAAAGATGATGGGACTGAAGTGATTTTATTTTAAAAAACACAGTCGATGCTTCACTGTTACTCATCCCAAAGAGCGTGAAAAAAACAAGTAAAGTCTTTCCAAATCTGAAGGCTTTCTGTAAACCTTTCTGGTTCTTTGGATATTCTAATGGAGTGAGAATGTTATTTTTGAGCCTCCGCAACAGTCGAGGGAAAGTTCCACTTCGGACATTGTGATTACCGCAAACATAACATTGGCCGAACGCTGACACAATGCTGGGCTGACTGGAAATATAAAAGTGTAAATAATCTATAAATATCCATAGTACTCATGCATGCAAAAAAATGGCTGAACATTGTTTTCCGACCTCCAATTCTCTTGGTTGTCCGTGCCAAAAGTTCCGATGGAATTACCACTCACGAATGGTGGGTACAGGAAAGACACTGCAGCGAGGAGAGGGGAATGGGTGTTGTGGGTAATATATTTTTGGTTGCCATTTGTTTTGATTTTTTTTTCTGTAGTAACCAATTTTTAGTTCTCACAAGTGCCTTTTTCCGATGTGCAATTTTCATTCAACCTCCAGAGAAAGCGAAAGGGTTTTTAGGTTGGGGTTGTGTGTTTGCTTGCATGTGTTTCATAGAGCTTAGCAACAAGATTATGTCATCGGCATAGTCAGTTTAGACAGAAATTGAGAAATATTTCAACAGATGCAGCTGACCACACCTCCGTCCTGCCAGTGCTTCCCACTTACCAAACAGGACTTATTAAATACGACTATAACCAATGAACTCAGCACAAGCAGCTCAGCATGTGTGTGAATGTGTCTACACCTCGTTAGTGGATTCTCGTGGCTATAAACCAGCGGACGGATCTTAAACCTAAGTGGCATCTCGCTTTCCCCCACTACCAATGATAACAAAATACAGAAGTAGGGATGTAACGATTACCGGTTTGACGATAAATCATGATAAAATTCCCCGCGGTTAGTATTACCGTTTCATATTTTAATTATCATTAAAACCGTATTCGATTACCGTGATTTAAACAACTCGCGATAAATAAATACTGTCCGGCATAAAGCAGAGTTTTCAGTAACAGTCTCACGTGCGCACAGCAGCACAGTCGTTTCGTTCTGAGTGAAAACAGGGCGGAAAAGCTGGGAGGTTTTAAAAGAGTGCTGAGGGAATTATACAAATTAATATATCAATGAATTAATTATATGAATGTACCTCTGAAGGTTCGGACTGTCTTCAGAAACGATTTGATGGCATTTTGTTCTCATCTTCGCTCCATGTAATACCTAAAGGAAGTGTTCGCGGAGTTCACAGGAATCAGCTGTAATTCAGCTTTTCCGTATAAAGCGCCACCTGCTGCCAGAGAGTGGATTTACAGACACTTATTTACATTCAGCCTGTGTGCAGTTTCTGTCTGGCCAAAAAATGGACCAAATGTTCATGACCTGCTGTAAATTTTAACCGGTTGATGAAAAACAAACTTATGTACATTTAAACAATTCAGATATGCTATATAGGATTATTTATAGAGCAGATAAAATACATATAATCATTTATTAATTATTTTAATTTAACCCTTTTCTTTAAAGGCTGAAATGTGTGGTCTACCTTTTATGTTAAACTTTTTCAAAGCTTTATTTGAACATTTACATTATTTATTTGAACATGCTATTAAACTGTTGTCAGTCAAATTGTCATTTAAAATACAGACTTCATTGGTAATGTTATTGTTTTAGTGATTATGCAAACAAAAAGTCATTTTATTTGCTGTTTGTTGATTTTTAAGTATGAAACTTGGTGAAGTGATTTATGTTTCGGTACTTTTTGAACATCTCCAGCACATTTTAACAATACCGTGATAATACTGATAACCGTGATAATTTTGGTCACTATAATCGTGATTAGAAATTTTCATACCGTTACATCCCTATACAGAAGATACATAGAGTGCCAGCCATTTCCACTCTCGCAGACCTCTGGAGTGGAAACACCTCTCCTCTTCTCCCCCCGGACTAATTCACCTTGTCTAGTTTTTGTTCAGCTTGCAGGCTGGGAAGTGCTCAAGGCCTCAGGAAGAGGAAAATGCCAAAAATCTCACTCACAATCCAAAAATATCTGTCAAACTGGCTATGGTGTTTAACTACACAGAAACAAAAATCAAAAGAGTTTGTTCAAAATGCTCTAGGATCAGGGTTTGTCAACAGTTTTGATCCCATAATTCCTAGATACAATGAACTCTTTTGCAAAGGACCACCTTTCTAAAACACAAGGCAGTTAAATATATATATTTTTTATGTTTAAATATACATTTACTGCGAAAATAAAAATGTTGTAAAATGTGGTGAATATTTAATTTGTATTAATTTGGTATTACTTGGCATTTACTCAAAGTAAGGGCTATCAACATAATAAAAATGAATCCTATTTCTTATATGAAAAGCTGATTTACTTTCTTTTCCAGGCACAAATCACGATGCACAAGTTTTGTTGGTTGCATTATTTTTTATTTTATTGCATTTTGCTTGTTACCTCCCCCAGTTACATCTCACTCGTCCAGAATCCCATTCAACATAGCTGTATATTAACATAGCTGCATGTGCATGACTTCAAATATGGAAGTAATTTCATCACACTGTGGCAAAATTTTTGTTTCAGGAAGGACAGAAACTTGATGCTGGAAACATCTGGACTGACAGTGATGTCTGGTAGTTACTTTACATGTCTGTCAGTTTGACCTTGACATGGGAGGGACTCTGGGGCCAGTTACCATGGTGACATGACCCACAGGTGTCAAGGGGTGAAGTCTGACAGCGGGAGTGTGTGTACGTGCGTGGAGAGGAGAATCTGGCCGCTGGAATGTGGGCTTGTCAAGGCATAAGACCAAATGGTGCACCTGAACAAAGAGACGCTTGTTACCACCGTGCTAAGACAGGTAATGCAACCCACATCCCATCCACATCTCTATAATCCCGCCTGTCTCTCTTTCTCTCTGCATCTTGCTGCATTTATCGCTCCCTCCTGCTCATCTGTCCTTCACGCTTTTGCGCTCTCGCACTGCTCTCTCTTCTCCACCTCCCTCACATTTTGTATCTCTCCATACACGTTCCCCTCTCACTCCCCCCACACCAGTCTCATCTTTCACTCCCATTCACAGCGATGTGGCCGCATCCATGTTTCTGAATGAATGCGGATGCTCTTGAACATGAATCAAGAAATCTTGCAGTGTAACACCTTTCTTTTGTTTTTACTGTAATAGTGAAAAGCAGATCCTTGCTGTCATCTCCTTTCCCTTCACCTCTTCTACTCCACACTTGGCTGACGCTGACTGAAGATCATTAGTAAGCAGGGGTTTAAAGAAGCAAACAATGATTACTTTGAAGCTGAGACTAGCTTTATATATGTGCATGTGATGCACAGATTCGGTCAAGCCATAACAGAAAGACAACAGGTCTATTTTTATCTAAGTCTACATATACATTGGCAAAATCCCTAACAGAGAGTGGGCACGTTTGTATGTGTGAGGAAGGCATTGCAAACCTGTAGTCACATGAAGGTGGAGAACGGTGGGACTGACAGTGTGGAAAAAAGCTACGTGTTTCAAAAAGAGGTAAGAGAGAAAGAGAAAGAGTACTATAGTCACTTTTCAGCTTTGTACAATGAACAGAATACGCACACACACACACACACATTGATTTTTCCTGCATGTCTCTGCTGGCACCATCATACTCACAGGAAAGCCACTTACGTAAGACAGTCTGGGATATTCCTGCTCTGCTTTTGGCAAGTAGCCCACACACACACACACACAGAGAGAGAGAAACCCTGAAGGACTCCCGTTCAGGGCACAGTTGCGGTGAAATGCACACAAACACACACTTTGGGCAGCCACACATAGGCCAATGGGAAGACTAGGGAAAACGACAGCCTGTGTTTTGGGTACAATGAGAGGTGGTGATGACTGGAAAAAAAAAAAAAAAAAAAGGACTGGGCCACCTCCACTGCATATTATGTCAGACCACATGGTTAAATGTTCAGCAGAAACCTCCAAATGTCCACAGGACTCTCAAGGCTGTGGAGTATCCTTATTGTTCCACAAACAAAATCTCTCTGCAGAATTGAGTACCTCTCTTTACTCAAGGAAAGAGACTGAGAGCAGATGAGATTTATCAAATGGACAGAGAGAGTAGGAAAAATTATGAGAGGAAACAGGAAAGAGTAGAAACAGGTCCAAGCTTACCAGACACCTCCACAATATCTCCAGGCACAATTTCTCGTGCTTTGACTCTCTGGACAGCCGTGCGGTTCATGCGGTACACTTTGCCCATCTCTGGCTCGTATTCCTTCAGAGCCTCGATGGCATTCTCTGCATTTCGCTCCTGACACCATACAAAACCACACAAAGGGATCAACAAGGATACACATGCATTACATCGATAACAGCCCCGTATTTCATTGTGTTTCATTTATGCCATTGGTCTGATTAGGCTAAACAACAGTAGCCTACTCCTACAGGTTTCAAAATAAATAAATGGTTATCTAGTTCTCTTGCTGTACATTTGAATGTTCTGATAAAAGCTTTAAAATAATAGATAATTATAATAAATAATTTATAATATTAAAATGAATATCAGAATATAAAAATTATATTAATTTAAAAATATAATATAATTAATTCTATTAAAATTTCTATTTTCATTAACTTTTCCCACCTGGTGGAATGACCTGCCCAACTCAATCAGAGCAGCTGAATCCTTAGCCATCTTCAAGAAACGGCTAAAAACACATCTCTTCCATCTTTATTTGACCCTCAAACTCTAGCACTCTCTATTCTAATTCTATTTTATCTATCGGTGTTCTTTTTATTTAAAACAAAAAAACACACAGTTGACCCTCTATCAATTGCATATTTATTCTGTAATTGCTAGCTTTTCTTAAAAAACTAACACTAGATTTTTTTTTTTTTATTCTATCTACTTGTTTTCTTTAAAAAGAAAAAAAAACTTGCTATGTGTACTGCGTTAGGCTAACCAAGACTTGTCATAGCACTTGCATGCATGTTGCTCTTTTACTGGTTTTGATTGCTTCTATTGTCCTCATTTGTAAGTCGCTTTGGATAAAAGCATCTGCTAAATGACTCAATGTAAAATTAATAAATCAAATATTTAAAAAAATTTAAGTACATATCGGTTGTCAGCCACAGAATTAGCAGACAAAAGTTTGACAGATGCATCATTAATATCAATAGTTCTAATAGGGTGTAACAGACATAGCACATTTGTGAACATGTACAACTTTTCCTCTTTAATCAGTTTCCCAGAATTCAGAAATGTGATTTCTAAATTCAAATAGAAGTCAAATATAACATAACGAGGATTATAGGATTAATAGGATTACAATAATTAGGTAAATCTCTTAGCACTGTCAACGCTGTCCACTGCAGTGCCCAGATATTGTGTTATAAATGTAAATTACATGCCACATCCTTATGTACACACTAATAAACAAATATGAACACCTGATAATCACTTGTCATGTTTAGGAACAGAAGACTGTTGTAGTGATAGTAGTAGCAGTAGTAGTAATAGTAAAGTATCTAGTGCTTAACAGTAGGACATCAAGCAGACTCGCTCTTTGTCATCGAGAAGATAGATTTGATCAGTAGTTGAAATTCTTTGTGGTCCTTCAGTTTCACAGCCCACACACCCACCCACCTGCCAGACTCCAATGACTGCGTTGGCCACCAGAATGAGCAGGATGACAATAGGCTCCACGAAGGCTGTGGTCGACTCCTCCCCCTCCTCAAACAGTGCCAACACCTAATGAACAAACACAACATAAATTACTCCTACCTCACATTCAAAGCTCAGTCCTGTTAAGGTTACTGAAGTGAGAATTCAAGTATCCAAACATTTTAAATACTCTTAAAATAAATAAATAAAATGATAAGACACACTATATTTATACACAGTTTATCATTCTGTCCAATTACATAAGTTTGGAAAGGAAATTAATTAAATTAATTTGAACTTTTACTTAGGAAGGACACATTGCATTGATCAAAAGTGTCAGTAAGACATTTATAAATGTTACAAATGATTTCTATTTCTGAATTCTGGAGTTATGGCTTCTGAAAATTTAGTTTTCCATCACGGGAATAAATTACATTTCAAAATATAATTCAAATAGAAAAGTTATTTTAAATTGTGATAATATTTCACAACATTACTGCACTTTTTCAGATCAAACAAATGCAGCCTTGGAGAGCGGACTTCTTTATTTAAACATAAAAAAGAAATAGAAAGCATAGAAAGCAAAGTATTAAAACTAATAAACAACTGAAAAAGTCCTTTCCGTTGAACCCCGAGGACCCGACAGTACCACTGTTAAATAAATAGCACAATAAACATCAGCCTTTGAATGTTATGAAATGAGATACTGGATCATTCCACACCCATTACAAATATTCCAGTGAAATCATGCCATTAGGTACATGCCCTGGGCAGATACTGTATGTGGGAGTTCGAGGTGGGAGGCATTTTCAGAAAAAACCCAAGTTACCTTATAAGCTAAAAAGCGTTTCATGCAATATGCATGATAAGGTAAATTTAGAGTGTAACTCCAGCTGGAATAGAATGCAGAGACAGCCTTGAAGTTAATTACTTTCTGAAAGTGTTCATCTGTTCAACTTCATATCAGAGTTCGAAACTCCCGAAATGTATGGAGCGAGCTCACCTAAAAGATTTGTTCAATGGCACTAGAAGCCAACAATTTCTTTAAAAGAATCGTTTGAAGCAGCTACAAACTATCGTGACTTTTTGGATGCCTTAAAGGGTTAGTTCAACCCAAAATGAAAGTTTTGACCCTGCATAGACAGCAACGCAAATTATATGTTCCCAGACCCAGAAACGTAGTGTGCTTTCTCATGAACGTAAACAACTGATTACATTGATTATGTTCAGGAGAAAGCGAGCATGTGTCGTGGTACTCTCCAAAATGGTGGAAGATCTTGGGGAAAAGAATTGTTGAATAAATTGTTATTTTTGCTTTCTTTGCACACAAAACGTATTCTCGTAGCTTCATAAAATTGAAGTTGAGCCACTGATGTCGCATGGACTGTTTTACTAATGTTCCTACTATCTTTGGGTCTGGGAACATATAATTTGTGTTGCTGTCTATGCAGGGTCAGAGAGCTCTCAGATTTCATCAAAAATATCTTAATTTGTGTTCCGAAGATGAATGGAGGTCTTATGGGAACGACATGAGGGTAGTGCTGGGCGGTACACCAGTTCATACCGAATACCGGTGTTTATTTTTCTTATGATATGAATTTTTAAAATACCGCAATACCAGTCGTTTAAACAACGTTCGGATTTAATACTAACGTTTTTAGTTTTTTACTCAGGCAGTGCGCTGCATGAGACAAAAAAATAATAGCCAAAACCACCACATAGCCCCTCTTTAGTTATGCATGTTGATTTTATCAGGTGGTTAACATGTATTAATGGGTGGTGTTTAGTCACTATTAATGAGGAATTTTATTCACTCATCATGACATTCTAAGTCAGTCCACTACAGTATTTCCTCTTTCAATCAGTAGAATATGTGGTTAACACCCGGTCATGCATGAAAAAAATAAATACCGTCATAGACCGTGAAACCGGTATAATTTTGAAAAATACCGTGATATAAATTTTTGGTCATACCGCCCAGCACTTCATGAGGGTGAGTAATTAAAGACAGAATTTTCATTTTAGGGTGAACTAACCCTATAAAGTAAAAAATGAAGGAGAGGAATAGAGAGCGGAAGAGAGTAATGACAAAAAAAAATAAAAAAAATAAGGGAGGGACTAAGTTGTATGGCCATGAATACACTAACAATTTTAGGCACTTCATGTACATTTTTTTTTTTTTTTTTTAAGTTTTCCTGGTGTCCTCCACAGACCTCTTTCATATTATGCATTCATACATTCATACACCTTCTCCCTAAATCTAAGCAACTTACTTACTGACACAGATCAGTTATAGAGCAGTCTGTCTTTAACCTTTCATTACAAACTGATGAGTCCCAAGCATAAGCGTCTTTAAGTCACTGAGTAACCATGAAATAAGATGGGCAGGTGAATGCAAAGACCAAAAATAGTCAAGGAGGCAGAATGAGAAAGTGACGAAGAGCAAAAAGGAGTTCATAAAACAAAATGGGTGGAAAGATGACAATTACTGAAATATTGAGAAAAGCCACATAGATGAGAGATCACAGTGCTCAGCTAAATCCTGTCAAGTCATGGCTCTGGGTGACTTGACTGAGGTCCATTCACTCATAAATTTCAGTAGACTGTAGATCCTTTCTGCATTCCCTCGAGTTTTTACACTTTAAACAGAAGACAAACGGACTGACTAGATCGGTTCTGCTTACAAACAATAGCAAACAAACCACTATTAGATTGAACACTTTTCAAAGACTTCAAAGCGTCTTCTTTTGTGTTCCACAGAGGAAAGTCAGTCATTCAGGTTCTAAAAGATATGTAGGGTGAGTATACGATAAAAGAATTTTCATTTTTGTGTGAACTATCCCTTTAAGATACCATGAAATCATTCCCCTTGTAATTACAAGCCAATTGACAACTATTGGGCATACTGTGATTTGAGGTTTATTTTGCGGTTTTAGTATTTGATGGCCTACACAAACTCCCAACTTCACTTTAATGAACTGAAAGTACAGTGAATACTATACCACACATATTAAAGTGGTACCTAAATTCATAACTTCTCACCCCTGGAAGCATAAAAACTCCTTTAAAACTGCTCCACTGAGAAGCTTTTCTCAAATCATCAAATGGAAGATCCTCTCGGTGGGCACACTCTTTACCATTCAAATACAGGAAGTCTATCCATTGTTCAAGTGACCTTTTCTCTGATGACGTGCAGTGTTGTGCTGGAGTCTCGAGTGTGAAAGATTCTCATTTTATATTGAGGTCTAATAGAAAATAGCTAAATGACATTTTACTGACGTACAATCTGCCAGAGATCTTCTAAAGCCTTGACTGATAATGCGGAGAGCGCTGTACACCAGTAATGCACGGACAAGATCTACGCAAGAAGGATATTTGAAACAGCTGACCTGAAATTAAAGATGACAGAAAAGGTATGAAAAACTTAATCAGGACAGAAGCAATACAGCTAGTTATCTGGAATGAAATTAAAATGGGCAACCATTTCGGGCGTTTTGGGACCAGCAGTCGCATGGCTGCACATGTAGATCTGTTTGTTTCCATCCAACAGCTCTAATTCCCAGCACATGCTGTTCTAGAATAAGCCAGGCTATCATACCCTCATAACACAACACTTCACAAAATAAATAAAATAAAAAAATAAAAACTACATTTTTGCCACTGCAGCTCCCCCGTCGCTTAGATACCGACGGCTTTGTTCTCATAACATGCAAAAAAGTCAGGAAATCTGAATGCTAAAGATTTTAATATATTCAAAAGGCACACAAATGAGTTCCAAGGCTGGGCTGAACTCCCCAGAGTATTTCCATTGCACCATTGTATTTGTCCAGCACACAAACACACACAAGGCTTTCTGGGAGGTCTAATGCAATATTTTTTTATCAGTTTCAAGTGTTCCACAGGACTCCAGTGGTCGGAAGACTGGTGCTCGCCTCATAGAATTTAACCACGGTTAAGACAATAAAAGTATGGATGAAAGACACAATGATAAATGACATGAGCAGAGCTCATTGTACTTGAAGACACTGAACGCAGATGTCTGGAAACAAAAAGCATGTACACAAAAACCACAGCAGTGCGTCTGACTATCCGTTCCACTGCGCGTGAAGAGCGTGTGCGCTCTCATGTTATATTACTCTCACAGAACGGCGGGGGGCTGGAGTGGTTCGACTGTGGCCCCTGTTGCTACAAGTCAGACGGAAAGTTCATAAAAAGGTAAATTCAATAATAAGAAAAACAGACTGTGCTCACCAGTATAACAAGTCAGAGTTTTGGAAAGTCTGGTGTCCTGCTCAACAGAACCACAGCAACTCAATCATTACATCACAGCATAAGGATAGTTTATCTACTCTAGTTTACTACTCATGTCTAATCTACTCAAATCTGATCCTAGTTTAGAGACAGCAAGATAAAGTCAGCAAGGATACAATAAAATGATAAAAAGTGACAGATGTATTTTAAATAAACAGAATTTTAAAACATTAAATATGAATATGAAACAGTTATTTAAAATTGCAATAAGATTTCACAACGCTACACTTTTCACTGTATTTTAGATCAAATGAATGTAGTCTTGATGAGCATAAGAGATTCTTTTAAAAGCATAAAATATATTACTTATTTCAAACTTTTAAAAGGAAGTACATATTATTATAGCTATGGTTATTCTAAATATTTTTAGCTGTGGGTCTTTAACTGGCATGAATTTACAGACGTAACTTCTCAGAGAAAATTTCAGCCAGCTGAGAGGGTGAGACGGCTGTTAGACTTTCGACACTACAATTGCAAGATGATTTGTGTTTCTAAATTCATCCTATTTGCACCCTGTCTCGCAATGTTTTTCTGTATCTTGCACCATGATCATTGCATTTTTAGGATAACGTGTCAATTTAAAAATACTTCAGCTTTGAAAAATGATTGTTCGGTCCCATTCAGTTGTGCTGCATCTACATAAGTGTGTACGCTCCGTATCAAATGTTTGGTAAATCAGACCCTAAATGAGTCGTACTGTACAGTGCTTCTTCAATCGTGTAGTCGATAATGAAAGTATGCATTTTTACACAGCTCTAATTCAAAGACTTATACCTGACGTAACACCATTGAGATAAGCTGCTATACCAAGGGTGGTGAACTCCGGTCCAGGAGAGCCACAGACCTGCAGGGTTCAGCTCCAACCCTAATTAAAACTCACCTGCCTGCAGCTTCCTAGTAACCGTTCAGACCTTGATTAGCTTGTTCAGATGTGTTTGATTAAGGTTGAAGCAAAACTCCAGGCTCTCCAGGACCGATGTTCACCACCCCTGTGCTATAACAATCTTGCAGGTGATAAATGTGCAACGCTGAAGATGCTTTCTTTCCAAGGCCAAACTGAAAAGAATGCTGAGTGCACATCTAGTTTCTTTGGAGTTTTCTGACATGGTTTATGGACAAATGAGCTTTGACTTAAAGTCACCTCATTCATTTACCTGTGTTCTCTAGTGAAAGCACAAGACACTCAGGTAAATGACCTTAAACCACACAAATGAGTCCTGGCGAGGGTTTTACATATATCATTTGACTACAAATAGACATTTAAAAAAATGAAAAGGGGAGATTCATAAAAAATCCCTCTCTCACTTGATCTATCTTCTGTGCTCTGATTATTGACAATAATTTAGTGAAATTTGAGGTTTAGCACACCAGAATGCAAACTGGATATGATAAATGGTGATGGCAATTAATTCTGTCTTGTTTTCTGCATTACCTCACCAACTGCATGAACTATAACTGCTATAAAACTTATGGTGGGGTCTGCTGTCATACTATTTATTGTGCTGGGAATAAAATACAATTTCTGAATCGCATTTAAACCAGAAAGTAAGTCACTTACGAAAGACACGCAGGCTGCCAGCAGCAGAATCCTCACCAGGAGGTCCTCAAACTGCTCCACCACCAGATCCCACAGTGATTTACCTGTGAGAGAGACAAATATGAGAATGACAAACAGACCGATAGACAGACAAAATGTTTAAGTATTCAATGACAAGTGGGTGTCAGGTTAAACCACACAGCTGTAACGCAGTGCATGTGTTTGTGCATGTGTGCATAGTCTTAAAGTAAGTCTTAAAGTTTAACTCTCTCTAGTAAAACTGAATGACTGAGCCTGTGCTAACGGTGCAACCCATAAAGAGAGAGCAGTAACAACATGATGGAAAGATCAATATTTACCTTCTTCGGCTGGGAGCTCTGTCAGTCAAAACACGGCGAGGCAATCCGTTGTGGAATGAGAGGCAGGGTACGAGGGAGAGAGAGAGAAAAAGAGAGGACAAAACAGAGGGTATTCTGTTAGAAAGTCCATACAGTAAAAACGGTGTTTAAACAGTTTCTTTTACATCACACTGCATTGCCTGTGATAGTGCGAGTTAGCTTAATTTTTTGCCTGAATGTTAAACGGAGACATGCAGCGCAATACTAAACTAGAAGATTACAGATTAGCGTAGACAATTATTGATTTAGGATTAATGGACTACTTCTCTTTGCAGAATAGATATGAGATTTTTGCAGTGTCTGAGCTATTCCCTGAAAAGATTCCTACATTGCAAAACAAGCTGCAACACCTTTGCAGCATCTAACACTCACTTAAAGTTCATCTTTAAAAACACAAAAGGTTGATTGTAGAAAAAAGGGGCAGGAATGATGTTATATATCAAAATATATAATTTTTCAACAATGTATACATTTTAATGCCACAATAAATACACCATCATAAATAAACTTGTACACATTAACTTTTATATCAAATTATTCTTTATGTATTTTATGTGACAAAATACTAATATCAGATATTTATAATTTATTGGCCAATAAAATTATCTGCTTATAGGTATGGGCCGGAATTATAATATCAGTGCATCCTCACTTGTCACAAAAAACAAAACAAAACAAAACAGGTACAAACGGCTCACTAAATGTAAACCACAACCTTTGCATGCAAAGAATATCATCTGGGGTGGACAAATGTACAGATGGACCAGCAACTGTGATGGCGTTTGCTTAGTGAATGTGCTTCCTTTCTCAAAGAGGGAGAATTTCATGATGAAACAAACATTTCTGGCATTGTACAAGAATCATACAACATAGATGTGCTCTGTGGCCTACACACTGCTGTTTAGTCAGTTCTAGAAGGTTCTCGAGTCAGAGCGTGTGGGAGCCGAAGAGCATGTGGAGAGTGGGAGGGGGCGGAGCTTCACGGACCTCTCTCTTTCACACGCACGCATCATAATTACAACACAGATGCCCTCTTTGTTGAGGCTCTACTCTGAAATCTTGAGGATTCACAGCCGTTTAGCATGCATGTCCGTCTGCGTGGGGAAAGAGTGGCCTCATTAATAATCAATTCAGACTGATTGCTGCTATAGGTGCGACTATTAAGTGCTTTCATTAACTAATCACAAATGACAAAATGTACGCCGAAGTGTACAAGAACAGTTTGTTTCTGGGAGACTGTTCATGAATGGACCTAGAGAAAGCACAATGGAAAATCCTTGGAACCGACCCAAAAGATAGCGAGAGAAAATACAGGGTGTTCCTGAATTCCAACAAGCATGTGTTTGTGTGTACTTAGGTCAAGTTTAGCCTTGCGTTGTGCGGATACTATCAGGAGTTTCCCTGACATTCTGTTTAGAGTGAAAGCTGCATCCACATCAGTTCTGATAACCAAGAACAACTTGATTGCACTTGCCTTTGTCACTGACTATGACTAATGGAAAGGGGGCTTCCCTGCCTTATTGAGACAAATATTTGCTTCCTTTTGTCTCACAATCATACATTCAGGGAAAGGCTGGGAACAGGTCAAGCAAGTCATGACGTCTTCACGGCTCTGCAGTTGGGAACAGGCTCAATGCAAGTGCAGTGGAAACCAAGATGAAATTGGCTCAAAGCAGAAGACCTGCAGCAGTGAAATTACACAGCGGTAAAGCATTAAGATTGCCATTTCCCTTTCAAAAAAGGCGGCACACATCCAAACAGTCTTAACGCAAACATTTGGCCCATCAATGACTGAATTTCCAGCAACACTTGGAAAAAATATATATGGGGGAAAAATACAAGAAATCATGACCGCCTGTTTACTTAATAATGTTCGGTCTTATTCAGCTTTTTAACGTTTTTTCGTAATTAAACAAGACGAATGAGACTTCTTCAGATGTAAAAGTGAATGAGAGGGAGGGTGAAAGGCATGAAAGAGTATGTTCTGCTTTGAAGAACAGAGCAGATTCTTCTCTTCATCTTTCCTCAGGCTATGAGATCTGTCTGTACTAGAGAGCCTGAGAATCTGCAGTCGAGAGCTCCGTCTATGTGATATAAGTGCAGTGATGTACTTCAATTGCTTCGATAACTGAGTCATTCTTTTCTCTTTAGGGGCCCTGTGCATAAATTGCAGGAAGCAAGAGTATCCCATACAGTTTTTCTTGCTCCTCTGAATTTCCAGCTAAAGAAGCACTGTCTGACCTTATCAAATCTGTTCAATATTTTGATTTATGGATTAAAAAAATTCTACTTTAAAACATATTTCATAATATTCTAGTGCAAAATGTCTGCTTCTGATTTATGTTTAAAAACAAGTTTTATTAATGTTTAAAACCAAGTATTTCAGAATTTTGTGGTTTAGAATTATGAATTACATTTTTATTCCATTTAGAATTTTGAATTGCAGCTCTGAAATATCTACTTAAGAATTTTGAGCTTTAAAATTTCGTATTTCAGATTTGTTTCCCCCCCCCAATTCGATTTAGAATTGTAGTTCAAAATTAGCTAGTATGGGGTTAGTATGATTTTGTTTTTTTTGAAAGATACAGTAAGAACAGCAATATTATGAAATGTTATTACAGTTTTCTATTTTAATATATACTTTAAAATGTAATTTACTCATGTGAACTTTCAGAAGCCATTACATCAGTCTTCAGTGTTACATTCCTTCAGAAATCATTCCCAATCTTTATTTGCTGATTCTTTGATTTAAAAAAAGTTCAAAAGAACAGAATTTATCTTAAAAATAAATCTTCTGTAACATAAGTTTTTACTGTTTCTGTTTAATGCATCCTTGCTGAATTAAAGTATTCATTTCAGAATTGTATATTTCTGAGAATGCGAGTAGAATGTTCTAGTTCATTCAGAACATTAACAAACAAAGTAAACGGCAATCTCCTAAAAATATCATCAAACTATCTTATGGTATATCTGCTGTGTATTCTACTTGACACTGACCTCAATAAGACGTCAGTGACCATTCGATGAGCCATTGAAAACCATCCTCTTACTGTATATTTCGAACAGAATTCAATTTCTGCATCTGCACTGAGACACCTGGTCAGCTTAGAACCGTGCATTTCTCTGATTCATCTTGAGGCACCTTTCTCTTCACAGCATCAAAAGACTGCAGGTCTCTTTTTTGAATCCTGAACCCACTGGCACAGTCTGCTGCTCATGATAACTGTAGCGGCTTCAGCTCTAATTCAACATGATATTATGTAAGAGGAATATGAACTCATCTGAAGTATGTTGTGGAAAGTAATCCCCTCGCAGAGCAGCAGCATGTTCCTCCAGTGGTGTGGAAAAAGTGGGTGGCAGGACAAGGGGAGAAATGGCCCCAAGTTTCCATCATTCTCAGTGAGAAACTAATTCGCTGTATTTTTGTGCCCGACCATTGGTCTGAACACAAACACAACCTTTGTGGGAGGAAGGAGGGTGGGAAATACAGAGAAAGAGAGGAGGGATGGAAGGGGTTCCCTGTTCGGGTGTGCCAAGGATTCCCTCAGAGTCATCTGGGCTGTGTCTGCTTGTCTGGCCCAGGCACATTGCTACATCGTGACTTCACCCTGCCCTCATGCATAACAAACACACACACAAGCTTGCTTTTGTTGTCCCCCTTTAAATTCATCTTGCTCTACTTTTCCACCCTCTTTTTCAACTATCTTTCTCTCTCTCTCTTTCACTCTACAACCACACAGTAAGTGAAAACAAGTGGCAGTCTGTTTACACACCAGTCAGTGGGAGAGGGGAAACACTTCCTGGAAACAGTTGCCAACAACACACAGAGCCTGTAACGTCTGTACCCAGGGGAGTAGGAGGACAAGCGAGAGCATGGCAGCACACGGTAGGATGCAGTGAAAGTGTGACCCAGCAGAACTCACAGCTAACCTGAACTTGTTTACCTCCTAAAATAAATGAGCCCAGTCTTACTACTGCATATGATTCCAAAGTGCCATACAATCTTGTTCAAAAAATCTTTTAGCAAAAAACTTTGACCTCTAAAACAACAATGGGTGGGAAAAAATAATAATAACCATTACTATCACAACCTAGTATGTTTCAATTCCACTGATCATAAACACATTGAAACAAAAGTGTCAACATATCCTTTCTTCTGTATTGTAAGAGCTTATCAAAACAAAAAAATGTAGGGCTCTGAGCTCTGCACTCAAAAACAGAGGCAGATGAACGAATCGACTCATGATACTTTAAACATTACGAGGTCAAAATTAAATAAATAAACAAACAAACATAGGCAAGGATGAATTTGTTCACAATATATTGAGTCGAATATATTAAAGTGAAATGTAATGATGCACCAATTTTACAATTCTGGCTGATAATGATACCATCAGTTATTTTTATGTTATGGACAAAATTACAATTCTATACTCTTTACATCTAAATAAAAGCAAATAAAAAAATCTAACAGATTAATGCAACAAGTGAATGTAGGCATCACATTGCAGTATGAAAAAATAGCCTATTTTAAGACTTTGTGACTTTGAAGATTACCTATAAGTAAGCATTAGATAACAGCAAGAGTCATCTAAATGTAAAAATAGAAGAAAATGAGAATGCACAATTATGTATCCAATACTAACCGTATTGGTTAAAAAAAATCCACCACCTATGAAAATCTCCATCCTATTCACCTATATAGACTGTATTCTGGTCTCTAGATCCGAGTCAAGTCCCTCCTTCAAATGTAAGCCTATTTTTTGCCTTATTTATCATCCACCAGACAAAGATCAGATTGCTCAGAAAAGCACACAACCATTCAACATGGCAAATGAATTAAAGTACCATTCAAGGCCATAGCTCAAACACAGCAATACCAGCCAATGTTTAATATTCGAGGTTAGGGATTTATTACATGTATTCAATATATGTGTGTGTGTGTGTGTGTGTGTGTATGTATATATATATATATATATATATATATATATATTAAAAACATTATGGGATGCAAAATTTGTTGGATGTTTCAGATCTACTTTTTCGGTTTCTGTCAGTTTCTGTCTCTTTCAACCATGAAAACATGAAGTTTAAAGAGTAGTTGCCATGACCACTTGGCTCATGGACATGGTTGGAACAGCATCTCTCTGTCAACGTTCACCCAAAATAAATGTTACACAACATAAATCCTACTCTTGATTTATACGCACTTCAATTAACACAACAACACTCTACTACTATAAATCAGAAGTGACTCTCAATACATAAAGGCGCTGTTTGAATTCATGCAAACAAGTTCTATGATCAATGTACTGTGTTGAAGGCATAAAATAATTCCTTGCTTTAAGTGCCATTTACAAAGCAGGCATTAAAACAGAAGTTCCAAGCCTCCTTCAGCTTCTCAAAATAACTTATCGTGCTGGAGTTATTGACTACTGCTCAAAATAGTCATGATGGGAAACTACAATGAAAGGACACTGTAAAGTCAACTGTTGATTATTGTGAATAAATCACTAATAATCCACTCGTATGTGATTTGTATGACTGCAGGACAATGTGTACATAGAGCAAACACTTCTAAACACTACAGGAGTAAACATGCTAATTATTAAGTTAAAATTCTAATTGATGGCCAAAATGCCCGGAAAACCTTTGCGTAAAGAGGCGTTCACACATACAGTGATAAAGGAGGTTGCCAGGTTCTGTTGGTTTCTTGCAGGCGTTCCTACTCCAACTGTAAAAGGCAATGTATTATGTGAGCTCCAGTGTCTGTACCACCACTGGAAGTGGTTACTCATTTGCATGAAGTTGAACTCTGCTTTTACTCACACTGCCAGACTGACATTGCCATCTCTCACTGAAAATGAGAATAAGTTCAAGTCACTTTGCCACTGAATGTATGGACGCCCCTATGAGTCGACATCATTAGCATAGTAAGCATCCTAGTAACATTTATGTACAATACTTGGTACTGTATGAGGCTGGGATGTAGAGTATCAAGTTAATGGAAAATAAATTATGAGTGATGAATACAGGGATGTAACTATTTGGCTCATAACACTGCATAACAAAAAATAACACTGCTCACTAGAAATGGTCATATTTTAAGGCCAATTTGCAAATTTTCCTTCATTTCATGAGAAGATCATTAATCTCTGGAACAAGACATAAGCAAAAAGTTTCTACTTATAGTACATAGTGAGTTTAATAATACTCAGTTATATAGACACAGTTACTTTAAACCAGTGTTATTAAATATACCTCAAAGTCATTCAAGCACACCTGGAATACATGCATAACTTTTCTCATCACTAATTTTACATTTCATATTTAATGTTATTTAATTGCCTACTTCACGGCCAGCTCAAAGCATTGTTATTGGTTGTCTGAGGTGTTACGTAACAATACGTTTTCTCTCTGAAGGGGAATATCTGGTCTCACACAACGCTTCCACTGACACTGTACAGCAAACCCACCTACACCACTCACAGTGATCCTCAGTTTTACAGAACAACCTTCACATCTGCAACATACACACACAACATAAATCATTTCTCATTCAGAGAAATGTTTTTCGGATGTTCACATTTAAAAACACAGCACCAGCAACAGTGAATTTGAGGTTCACACACACACACACACACACTAAAAAATGAAAGAACAGCCAACAAGTCTCTGGACTGCCTGAACAACTAGCTGACTAATGGGTCTTAAAGGGATAGTTCACCCAAAATTTTAAATTCTGTCATCATTTCACTCTCATGTTGTTCCAAACCTTTATGAACTTCTTTTGCAGAACACAGTAGAAGATAGTTTAAATAATGTTTTGACCACTGACCACCATTGTATGGACAAAAAACCCCAAAACAGAACACTGAGACATGTCTCAAAACATCTTTTATGTTCCACAGAAGAAAGAGTCATACAGGTTTGGAACGACATGAGGGTGAGAAAATGAACTTGAACAGAACTTTCATTTTTGGCTAAATCATCTCTTTAAGAAAGCAAGATTGTGCAGCAAGAGTTAAAGTTTTGAACAATGATGGATATTACCTGCAGGGTTACCTGACCTATAGATCTGAGAAAATACAACAGCTGAAAAGACAGAACCATGTCTGCAAAAACACACGCACTTACACTCATTCATAAACAAGCAGACAGACAAACAGGAACACACAGCATTTTCTCTTGCAGTGCATGCAACCTAGCTACTTATCAGCATAGCATGAAAGAAAAGAGAAATTATTACGCTTAATAAAAACCAAATGAGCGGTTTGCCACAAGGAGGTGACGCTGTGAGCACAAGTGGGAGGTGAGAATGAGAGCTGAGTGACAAGATAAGAGATCACAAACACACGGACACGCACACACAAGATGTGCTAATGATAACGCTCCAGCCTCAGTTTACTTCCTTTTCTCAAACAAGCAAGAAAAAATTAAAAATAAAAACCAATAGCTATTAGTTATTGACTCTAACAAACTAACATATTCTGCATTGTGATGATTCAATGTGTGCAGTATTGCAGTGGGTGTGCTGGAGTTCAGTTTTTTTTATTTACAGTAAAACGATGTACCAATGCAACATGACATTTCAAAAAACCTCAGCATTTTACTGCTGTAGATTTCAACGTATGTTGCATGCATAAAATCAGAATTGATGTGGTCACATTTGAACTTGAAACATTAAAGATGGCTTTAGATGCTAAGAGAAGTATTGGAAAATGCACCACTTGCAGAGCTGACAAAGGATGTTTTCTGTGGTCCGCACTAGCAGATGATATTTTCTTGTGGTTATGCTAATACATTTGGCCTACAGGAAATGTTTAAGTGTGCTTAGGTTTGTTGAAAAAGTTCATTTATGAAATTAAAAAATTTAGTGGTCAACGTATGAGGCCTTTCGTGATGTGACAGGATGTCAAACATTACAGTATAAAACGTTTGGGATCAGTATGATTTTTTAAAGAAGTTAATACTTTTATTCAACAAGGATGCATTAAACTGATCAAAAGTCAAAGTAAAGACTTTTATATTGTTACAAAAAAATTATTTCAAATAAATGCTGTTCTTGAACATTCTATTTATAAAATAAAAACATAAGATAATAAGAAATGTTTCTAAAGCATCAAATAAGGATATTGCTGATTTCTGAAGCAATTCAGCTTTGCCATTTAAAATACATTAAAACAGAAAACGGTTATTTTAAATCACAAAAATCACATTATTACCATATAACTATTTTTGATCACATTAAAGCAGCCAACAAGTCTTCTTTCAAAAACAACAATGACCCCAAAATTTTGAATGATAGTGTACTGTATACTACAGAAGGCCTACAGAAGTTACAACTCAGTGCTGTTTTCATGAGGCCAACCACAGAGAATTGAGAAATTGTGACAATAATACACTTCACTTCTTATACTGTAGCTTCACTTGATCATGACTGTAGCATTTTAAAAAACATCAAACAACGAAAAACTCTAAAACACACAGTACAACTATTAGTAGAGCTGTTGTATGAGTAATAAGTATTTTAGTATTCTGGTCTGGTATAACTGGGGAGTTATTACAAAGAGGAAAACAATACCATCCAAGCATAAGTTTCACACAGATGATATGCCATACCAAACAAATGCAACTATTTGAAAGCATCTCCATTACAACTGATTTTGAGAGAGAGGGAGACAAAAGAGTAAAATGAATAGGGTCCTCTAAAAATGGCCTCAGGTCATTCTGTGTCTTTCCGATGTTTACATGCGAGCCAGTTGTGTGTGTATATATGTATAGTAGCAGTCATTTACCCATGCCAACTGCCTGAATGACATACAAAAACACATGCATGTGCACAATCGCACGTAAAAAGCTCTTCAGCAAGGCGCGCAAAACTCTGCACCACAAAGAACGAAACACCAAACATCCTCTTATAGAGTCCTTAGATCGCAGCTGTAAGTGAGAAAGCTGCTTCTTCCACACACACACACACACACACACACAAGGGATGGCTCCATACCATAATTTTGGCTTCGGTACGATACCAGAATGTAACACCTGGTAATGATACTAAATCGATACCATAGGTTACAGATAACCAGCCTCAAAAGATAAGTGAATTTAAAACAATTTTATTAATAATAATAATAAAAACAGATTCATATCTTAATACCTTTGTATCAAACTAACAAAAAACCTACAGGGAACATAGGTTACATTTTGATTGAGTTTGAAGAAAAAAAAATAAGACTGAAGTTGCGCAATTAATGCAACAAATGTTGCTTTATTGTAAAGTGTTATTCTAACAGTAAAAGTAATATTCAAAATCACGTTATTATTTCTCTCGCTCTCAGATTGTTTTCAGATTTCAGACTCAGCCAAAGAAAAAGCATTAAATATAAATCTCGCTCTCTCGCTTGCTTCATATTATTGATCGGCAGCGCGCCAGAAACATTCCCTTCATATCATTGATACTAAAATGATTATAGCAAAAATCTTGCTCAACTCAAATCCAATTAATATTCGATTGTATGAAGTGCAAGTGCATATATAACGTGATCAAAACTTCACTGGTTCTAGCGTGTGACACACGCACGTTTGAGCTTACTGTATTACATCTGTATGTGCGTTGATCAGTTGTAAATAAAAGTTCAAATTAAATCTGAATTTATGAATGATGCATTCACCCGTCGATCTCTTAATTCTGAAAAGATCAGGATGAGCAAGCGACAAATGCTTAAAAAGATTTGATGTGTCCCTATGGCAACATGATTATAGCAACGCTTGCATACAGGTGCAATAAGGTCAGATCCTTCACCTTTGTCATCTGTTTTGTATCCAAAGTAATGCTCTTTATTTATTAATTTCGGGTGCACTGATATTTTCATCTGTTTGATCCATCGTGTTGTTCTGTTGTCACATTTACCGTTTGCGCAGCAATTTGGGAAGCACTGCCATCAACAGGTGCATTTCGCAACTGCAGCGTATGAAATACCGAATGGAGCAAAATTATGATATCGTACCGTTTGAAATATAATATATACCAGTACTTTTCCAGTACCGGTATACCGCGCATCTCTAACACACACACACAATATCTGTTTTAGCAGTGTTGGACATTACATTGTTTAGTATCTACTATGAGTTTGAAAAGATTAACAAAAATGGAAAAAAATTGGACAGTCCTCAAATGCAAATCATAAAGACATGTCATTTCAAACACAGTATGACCACTAATTTCAACTAAAGCAAATCTACTCCCTACCACAATAACAATGAATTTAACCCCAGAGGGTTCAGTCTACCACAGTTACAACAGCATCTAACTATTGGCCTCCTTTTGCACACAGGTGAAATACATGCTAGAGATGGCCTCAATTCAGCACAACCCAAACCGAGCAGAATAGTATCTTCTGTGCTGATTGTTTGCCCTACTTAAGGTCATTGCACATTGAGTACGAAATTTTTTCAGTTTTTCCGCATTCCTCATCCTTTCCTATCAAAATGCATGCTACGGATTTTTTTATGATGGACGAAAGTTTCAGAAGCAGTGTGTGGGGGGAAGTCGTGGCCTAATGGTTAGAGAGTCGGACTCGTAATCGAAAGGTTGCGGGTTCGAGTCCCCAGCCGGCAGGCATTGTAGGTGGGGGGAGTGAATGTCCAGCGCTCTCTCCACCCTCAATACCACGACTGAGGTGCCCTTGAGCAAGGCACCGAACCCCCAACTGCTCCCCGGGCGCCGCAGCATGGCTGCCCACTGCTCCGTGTGTGTGTGTGTGTGTGTGTGTGCATTTGTTCACTACTCACTGCTGTGTGTGTGCACTTGGATGGGTTAAACGCAGAGCACCAATTTCGAGTATGGGTCACCATACTTGACAATACGTCACGACTAAACGTTATTGACACAACGTGAGGTCGTATTTATTTTTTAAGGTGCGAAAATTTCGGACGAAAATTTCAGACTCAGTGTGCAATGACAGAGCATTTCTGATTGTTAATGAAGACCACAGAAGTGTTCGTAACGTCACAAAAAATACTGAATGAAGAGAGAGGCTGAATATGCAGTCTTACAGTTCCTTGACCTAAAGTACAGATCAGGATAATGTCTAAGAGGATGAGTAAACGCAAGTAATGACAATGATTCCATTAAGGTATAAAGATGACTCTAAAGGCCTGTTAAAATTAAAGTAAAATGGACAAGGAATTTATTTTTCAAAAGATTTTGGTTGACAATAGGGCTGCACAAATCTTGCTAAACTGTGAATCACGATTTTTCTCCATGGGAATTGAGATCACGATTCTCTTACACGATTCACATTTTTTAAACCAAAATGTATTGCACTCAAAAAAAAAAAAAAAAAAAAACCCACAGGACATTCAGTATAATAAAGTGCTGGAGTAATAAAAAATGGTCTCTTTTCTTTATTTTAGACCCCTTAATGTGAATAATTTTAAAGCTTTAAGTTGTTGAACATAAGAGAACTAACAATAATAAATAAAAATATTCACATTCACACGGGGCGTCGACGCCTCTCGTTTATTTGAATGGAGTGACGTCAAGCGTTGCCGAACTGAATTGTGGGTCCCTCGCGTCGCTTCACTGGCGTTGCACGCGGCCGAAGTTGAAAACTTTTAAACTTTTCAAGCGCCAACGCAGGCGTCAGCCAATCAGATCGCCTTATGCAAATACCCTAGCGCAGATGCTAGCCAATCCCGTTCATGCAGCACCAGAAAGCGTTGATGCTGACGCCCCGTTGAAGCCTGGGGTCGACAATATAATTGGCCCGGTGGCCCGGACGTGCTTTTAAAACCGTCAGGGCCACCAGATCGCTCCAACCACTAGCCCGGTGGGCCAGTAAAAATAATGCCTCGATTAAAAAAAGTCTAATTTCACATTAATTACCTGTGGTTCTGTGTTTTGATTTCTGTTAAATCGTCTCGGTAACCACCGCTAACACGTTACGTGATCCCGACAGTTACAGATGCAGCGGTTTATGCGCTCCGTGACGTCTGCTCTGCACCGCCTTGCTCGCTCCCGCGGTTACGCGCGCAAACTGCACACTGCTGCTCAGCACCTACCTATAGCTACTATTAAGCTAGGCTACATGTTTCTGAAACCCCCATCACCCGGCCAAACGCCGGGTAAAAAAAAGAGAAGGCAAGGAAGAGAATCACCAGAGGAATTGAGGGAAAGCGAAAGGGAATACGAAAAGAAAAGGCAGAGAAAGTTTCAGCCCCAGTGGCGAGACCGCTGGAATTGGCTGGGCTTAGGGGTGTGCGATATGACGATTTTTGATCGTGGACGATAAAAATGTCTCCACGATCTGCTTTTGAAGAAATATCGTAGTATCGTGCTACAGCACACATTATGTCAAATACAGTTCTGACGCTTCCGTCTCTATTTACTGTACAACACGACATACAGCAGTAGAGTTACTCTGACAGGACACTTCACTTATTCCCGATCGCAAAAGTACATTATTTGCACACAAGCCTTGCTGGTTAAATGTTTCATTCGCGCGCTGGTCTGACGTGCGCTTGTTCTGAGCGGATACACCTGAAGCACGCGCACTAAAAAGCCTGTCTTTACGCTTGCAGTGTGAAACCGGCGTAACAGCGCCTGATTACTCAACTAACTTATCTTTTGCGCTAATACTGTCAAAACACACAAGGTTTACATACAGACTCAGTTGGTTATCTCTAAAATGAAAGTAAATAGTTAAGAGAGAAACGGATGCGTGTCTGTATATTAGATGCGTGCAGGTCTTAAAGGGACAGGACACTAAACATGCTGTCGACTGTCATTAAAGGGATAGTTCACCCTAAAATTTAATTTCTGTCATTATTTACTCACTCAGATGTTGTCCCAAACCTCTATTAATTTCTTGTGCTGAACACAAAAGAAGATATTTTGAAGAATGAGGGTAACCAAACAGTTGCTGGTCCACATTGACCTGATAGCAGGAAAGAAAAATCCCATGGAAATCACTGAGGACCAGCAACTGTTTGGTTTTCCACCTTCTTCAAAATAGCATTTATGTTCAGCAGAAGAAAGAAACTTATTCAGAACAACTTTTGAGAAAATGATGGTATAAAAATAAAACATCATGACAGAATTGACAGACAGATGACAGAATATTTATTTTTGGGGGAACTACTCATGTAACGTTAACAAAACAACAAAACGCAAAGAGAAAAATCACTCACTATTCTTGACTGAAAAACTTTAATACAGTTGCTTTAGGAATCAGTCTATCTAGTGTTTTATTTTTATATTTGTTCATTCAATTTCATTGAATGCTCTGCTAAATACACCTATTGTACCTGAAAATAAAGCACTGTTTGTTTTATTTGTATATTATGTGTATTTGTAATGTGTATCTTTGTTCTTATTTTTTAATAAGAAAGATAGAATGAACAAAGATTTTTATCTTCGCCCACTTTGGCCAAAATATCTGCCATGTCTTTTTTTTTGTTACCTTGAAAG
Source organism: Barbus barbus (assembly GCF_936440315.1). Classification (NCBI taxonomy): domain Eukaryota; kingdom Metazoa; phylum Chordata; class Actinopteri; order Cypriniformes; family Cyprinidae; genus Barbus; species Barbus barbus. Next base: position 35,254,704 of record NC_136733.1, on the reverse strand, counting down.
GCTTTGTCTTTCTAGTTTGGCTGTAATGCTCAGACAACTTGTAAAACCAACATGACAAAGAATTGTGATAAAACCGTGAATCGTGATATTTAAAAAAAAAAAAATCGTGATATGATATTTTTCCCATATCGCCCACCCCTAGGGGGCTACGATCAAGAAAAAAAGAGGTTTACTGTGAGCTCTGCAGATCAATGCCCACATATGCAGACAAGTAAGTTAGAGAAAAGTTAACGTGTATGAAACCTATGGTATGAACATAATATAATGAATTGCTGTGTGACTACGGAGAATGAATCCTATGCAATAGGTTTATTTGCACTTGTTTCATGTTTTTGCACAGTTTTGCTGCACTTTGCACTAAACCTACCTTAAAAAAAATAAATGCTATTCATGTTGTTCAAGCAAACTGTTCTTTTTCGTGATTATTGGGATCAATACCCGACGCGTTGACCTGGGCCAGTGAACTTCAAAAGACACTGGCCCGGAGGGCCAGTGGCAAATTTCCCTTATTGTCTACCCCTGGAAGCAGTGCTGCGCAGAATGAATGATCACCGTATGACATCAAAGTACCGCAAGAGCGATTATAGGATCCGACTGCTTTCTTATCGCTCTCGTGGTACTCTGATGTCATACGGTGATCATTCTGTGAACGCGCCTATTGACTCCGTTTAGGTCTGCCGCCTTGTTACACGTCACGTGAGTGACAGCGGAATGTGGCCAATGAGGGAGAGGAGAAAAGTGATCGAGATTTATGATTGATTGGTGAATTAATAGTGTTTTGTTATTGTGTGAGTGACCAATAACGCATGAATGCAGCATGATCTGAATGCAGGGAAATACACGGAAGTGAATCGCCGTCATTTAGAAATGAGATCGCATTTATGTATGAATTCGAGATCGTGATTTTTTTTCGATTAATCGTGCAGCCCTAGTTGACAATGTAAAAAATGGTAAAGAGTTAAGAGCAAATTTAAACTCATTTTTCATGTTAATTTACTCAGGAAGATACTACGGTAAAGAGCTCATTTAAACTCATTTTAAAGGGATAGTTCACACAAAAATTTAAATTCTGTCAGCAAATATTCAACCACATGTCACTGATGTAAGACTTTGTTTCTTTTGCAAAATATAAAATAAGCTTTTTTTGAAGAATGCTAACCAAATGGTTGCCAGTGACTTGTACTGTATAAACAAAACATTTCTCAAAATATCCACAAAAAAAAAAAAAAAAAAAAAAGGTCCTGACAATTTTCACTTTTGGGTGAACTATCCCTAGCACTCCTTTTAAGGAAGTTAAAAGATGTACAGTGCAAAGTGCAATTGCAAAACTGTTTATACTGCTATTAGTATGTTATGCCGAAGTCTGTATGATCTAGTCATGCATCATTACAAGGAATGTTGCTGTAACTTTATAAGGGATTTCCCAAAGAACAGAAAGAGAGGAAAGGGGGATGTTTTCTGATGGATTCTGATGTTGGATGCATCATGCAAAAGTCTGTGTCAGAAATACCTCTGGGGGAAAACAACATGTGGGTGCTAATATGCAGTAATGATTAATGGCTTAATGGTAAACAAAACCTCCTGTTCGCCAGCATTAATAACGTGCCAGCGTGTCAGAATAATCTCAAAAGGGTTTGGAGCATTTCCCACCCACACATAAAACAAACACAGAGGCTTTGGACAAAAGGACTCTGTTCCATACACAAAATGCATATAAACAAGGGAGTGAGACAAAATTTGAAAAGAAAAAGAGCACTAGAGAACACAGGTAAATCAGTTAATCACTTAAAGTGGAACAACCGTCAAAAGGCATCACTGTTCAGAGCAACACCTGTCACTTTAAAGCTCAAGGTCAAATGGAGATAACACAACTTTGATTAATAAATGCATTTAGAAAGCAGATGTACATACACAAAAATACAAACCAGCTAATTCACAGCAATGTTAAACACTGGGTGCAATAAGGTCAAAGACGGAAGGGTATTCCCTGCGGCATTCAGCTGCATATCAAACAGGAAGTTGACAGCTCAAAGCGAGAGAGACATCATCTACAACAAGATGTAAACTTTTTCCATTAAGTAAACGTCGGCCTCAGGGCTGCTATAATGTCTCAACCAAATCATGTTACAAAACATCTCTAGCCAGACACAAACTACCACGCAAATATCCACTCTACTGTTTACTGCCTCTTGCACGTTTGTGTGGTTGGAGTTGTTGCAAAGGACATTTCCTCGGGATCAAGTCATACCTAATCTTTGTCCATCTTAAAGAAGAACCTTCTTCAAACATCTAATGTCGAGCAGTCCTACAACAAAGAAAGGCCAGCTAAAATTGAGTATTGCTGAGTGTGTATATAATGAGTTAATGTGTCTGTCACTTTAACTGACCCAAGTGGAAAGTCACGGGATGTTGTGCTTATGCAGCAGTGGAGTCTGCAGGGAGATCTTATGCGAGGGGCATTCTTTATTAATCGCTGATGGGTTGTCACACTGGCACTAGCTCATTCTGTAATAAATGACAGTTGCAGATACGATATCTTCTGTGTGTTCATTTGGAAGTGTCACTGTTCTTATTTGAATATCAAGCATGCAGTTATTGTATTAACAAAAGTTAATGAAGTGTTAGAGTGGCAAATGTGTCATGCGTCAAAGTGCAAATTCTGTCATGGAGATTGAAATAAGCAACAACGGCAAATCAAACTGCTTTTCAAAAACAAAGTGTTCAGAGTCACTTCCATCAAGTGCAAGATTACACATCAGAAAAACTATACTGATAGATAGAAAGAAGTGAGTGCCTGGGTAACCTGGGTATTAAAAACATGACATATGGGGCAAACACACTTTCATGCTTGTTCATGTCATTATATAATGCTCTCAATTACTCGACCCTCCAAAATAAATCATGCGATGCACAGCTGTGAACCGAACAAATAAAGCTACCAGTGCCACTTCAGATGATAGAAAATACAGTAAGAATTATATATATATATATATATATATATATATATATATATATATATATATATATCTATATATATATATATATATATATATATATATATATATATATATATATATATATATATATATATATATATAATTCTTACTGTATTTTCTATCATCTGAAGTGGCACTGTATTTTCACATATCCTCATCATCATTATAAGGACATGGAAATGTAAAGATTGTTATCTTATTAGATACACAGCTTGTGCCACTATCCTTAATAAAGTACAACAGAATACTTTATTACAGTATATTCTTACGTAACAAAAAAAGCTCTTTTTGAGTCTCCTCTGAAACAAACAGTAGTAGGGCAACGTAACCTGACGCGCACTGTTTCTACGTGAACATTTTGTCTCACCGAGGAAGTAGAAAACAGGTTTCTCAAGTTCTATAATGCTGGTCACTGGTACATTATCTAGCTCTTTATCTCGTGAAACAATATTTCCTTTTCAAAGGGAAGGCTATTCCCTGCACATGCCTTTGAGCCAAAAACCTCTGCGGCTCAATGAGTGCGTGAGATGGTGGCTCATAATGAGGGGTGTCTAAAATCCTGCAGGACGTGGACACTTGCATCTCAATCCTGCAAGCCACATCAACAGAGGGTTTTCCACTCTGAGGCTCAAGGCCAGGTACATTACAGAGAGCAAATCAGTTTGGATTGAAACTAAGGGTCATAAAAGAGGGTGAATGGAAAATGTCTGTCTCCTTGGTCATAATGTCCCATGTCATAAAAGACAGCAAGGCTGATATGACTTCATGATTATACATTAAGACTTACAGAAATAAGCAATTTCTCTTCATAGTCAGGCTTGTGCATAGCACAAGCTTCATAATATGTGCTTATGATGTCAACGTTACTTTAAGAGGCTGTATCATAATCCATCATTTCTGAGATCTCATCAGCAATGCACCTCACCAAGCTGGAAACTCCTCTTCTCCCATTTCTTAGGATTTAAGAGAGATAAAAGCTTCAGAAAATAAAGAACAAGTTTCTTCCGTGTGTTCTGCTTATCCTCAACTCTAACGGCACAAGTACGTTAACGTTAAACACTTAGAAACAGCCAGGTACTGTAAATACACGAGAGCTTACTCACCGTTTGGTCCATATTTTTCAAAATTTATTTTCACTTGTTCCAGCGTGAGTCCAGTGTTTTCGTTCACACCGAAGTTTGCTAAAACTTCTGATGCAGATTTAGTGTGGCCGTTTTCCATCTCGAGGAACTGTTTACTACGAGCACTTGAACGGCATGTATTTGTGACAAATGACACCGAGATCACTGACGGGCTGCGAGAAGTGGCCAAATTTCCACCGAGGTGCTTTCAGACCGCCAAGCGGAGGTGGTAGTCTGCGCAGACGTCCACCTGCTCCTTCTGCAAGCCGCCGGTTTGAGACCCGTGAAGCTGCTGCTCGGTTCGCGCTCGAGCGATGTGAGTGCGTGCGCACGCGCTCCGCGTCCTCTGAAGGTGCGCGAGGTTCCCGCCTCTTTTTCCGTGAGCTTGTGCGTTTGAGCACCGCTTATTGGCTCGCGTTACCTGAGAGAAGAGAAAGGCAGCAGCTCACGTTCTCGGTGTGTGTGTATGAAAATGAAAAACCGCCGTAATAGAGAACTGCGCCAACCTAATTTCCGCGTCAGGAGGAGAATAAAACGGTGTCGTGGATGAAGGAAGCTGTCGAGGTGACTCCGAGCGCGTCATCTGTGAGCTTGCCAAGCCGTCACAGCTCAAACTTGTGTCAAGATTGCCTCAGAATCTGATTAATATAGCTGGAAGATGTTAACCATTAACTGGCCGTGACAAATGAAACAAAGTGGAGAAGCCTTTGGCATTTACAAACTGCCTTAGCGTTTGTTTACTCGATGCATAGATCAGTGCGTAGTGTTTACAGCATGCAAGGGATAAACAGTTTAGCGATTTAGTTGAGTTCTAGTTTGCATAATCTTTCCTTTATTGATTTTTATCTGAATCACAACATTTACTAATATTGCAAAATGCAACATTATCATCAAATGATTCACTTGTTAAGCATCATAAAGCACTGGGAGCTGCCTCAGTACTGCACAGAGGGGGAGATGGTTTTAGAACAAGGTGCTCCAGTTCTTTCCTGGCTCATAGTTTCTCATCTGTCCCTGTGCAAAGCCTATATATAGAAAATATACACTGCTAAACTCATGTTAAAACAAGAAACTTTATAGGTTACATCATCCTTGCCTGCAGAAGTGATAGGAGATCTTTGGGAAAATGAGGTAATGGTTAGGTCAAAGCTGGCATCACAAATGAAACTGGCAGCCCCATCTGGCTTGGCTTTTCACCTCTCAGACTGTTTTCACACTTGGTTTGATTGCGTTGTCTGAACCTGAGTTCAGTTCCAACAACCTCCCCCTGTCCTCGCTGGTCTTTTTTCCCATTGAACTTTTGGGTCGAACTGTCAATGTAATCACGCAGTCATGTCAAGAAAATTTTTGACTTTATGGATTCAGTTCTGAATTCAGAAATATGGATCGTTACTATGAATAATGCTGTTTTTAATAATGTGATACCAATGCGATAAGGTTAAAGGTAGGGTTAGAGCAGAGGCTTTCAAACTTTTCCCAAACTCCCCTCTTTTTATTTTCATTTATGTCCGTACATTAGAATTACATTTTGAGGATGAATTAAAATACGAAATATGAGTTTTTGTTAATTTTAAAATTTGTCTTTAAAAACAACAACAACATTTTTAGTCATTTTGAGGCTAGTGGGCCCCGGCCCCCTGGTTGAGCACCACTGATACCACTGGGGTTAGTGTTTTAGCTTTGCAATCAGCAATAAAATCTTTCAAATTGGCTACAGGGTGGGCTATATGCTTAACTGGGTTGGGGAAAAAATGGGTTAGTACAGGCATTGTTAAATACTGGTACGTAACCAGTTAGAATGAAATTATGCCAGCTTCACAAATTTATTGTTTTTATTGTGACAGATTGTCCACCACAATTTCTCACACACATTAGTGATTGGAGAAGCAACTCTTCTTGAAACTTTGAATCAATTGTTTTGCAAAGCGATTCACTTGTCCAATGTGCTCGGAAATATCGCACATTAAAAACATTTGCTGGTTAAATCCAGTGCAAAATATATGCCTTATGGCATGTTCTACAAAACATATCAGTCAACACCAAGAAGTAATTATCAATAAAGTTTAAAGATAAATTATTTGTATATGACTATTATTCATTTGTAGCATGTATTTGTGTTTGTAACAACAGAGAGTTACTGAGAAATTGTGAACTTAAATTATAAACTGTGAAATGAAGTAGCCTACACCTTGCATCGAAAAAACAACAGAAATTATAATCCGCATGCAGCTCTGTCCAATAGTTAAGCTTCTGCAGAGTAATGCTGTCATAAAGCCTTCACAGAGAACACTGTGGATACCCTACTTTAAACCTATTGCCTCTAGAACACAATGTGCTTTTGAGGACTATATTTATCTGAAAATGGCCCAGGTCTCTTTCCACCTATCCAGGTCATAATCAGCTTCCACCCAAAAACAGGAGCTCTGTTTAGACATAAGCTTTGTGTGCGGATCTAGGACCAGCTTTCACCGCTGAAAAACATAACCTTCATCATTATGTTCAGAAGCAAAGGGCAACAGCCCTGTTCTCAATAATGATGTTCTTAGAAGTTACACTTCATAAATTGAACTTGAAAACAGCCTACTTTACTTCATCAGCGTACCGCACTGATGATCAGTATTCAGACCACTTTCTGCATTTGATCAATTCAGATATTGACTCCCTTCTTGACACCACATAGAGTTGGATAGAGGTCTCCTTGGGTTAAGCTAGTGCTTAAGGCAGCACACTAATGTAAATTGATGGATCAGATTGCCTTGATGGAAGGAATGTTAATAGGACATCATTCGCATTATTTGCCACTTCCTATTTTCAATACCGTATATACAGATTTAGCATTGGGTGTGATGCATCTTTTTCAGGCGTCCCATCTAAAGTGGCTCAGTATGAATGCCGCTGATATCTCATTATGTAGACAGTTGAAATGAGACAGTTCTCTCCCTTGCCATTTTTAAAATATATATATAATTTGTGATGAAGAAAGTTACCCCAGTCTCATCACTACACATTGACTGCAAATTTATTGGCCACACAATCTCACCACATAAAACCAGTGTAACTATGTTATTTTTGACATCAAACCCAAGCCACCCTCCCTTTAAAGAAGAAAAAATAGAAGGGAGACCCTTGAATGCCAAAGTCCTTACGGAAAGGAAATCCTTCCCCCTTTTCCCTGACTCTTTTACCACACTGGCATACAATGGATGTCTGTGTGAGTTACAGTTTCAGACACCAAATGTTCCACTCGGGTGTTTGAGCCTCCCAGCTGCATTTGCCTTCAAGCCTGGCTGGTCTCACCATCACTTTGCATTATGGAAATCAGTTCCTAAATAGGTTTAATTTTCTTTTTAGTATACCACTGTAGACATACGTTGTTGTTGTTTTTTTTTTCAAAAAGGTATCCTCTTGTCTCTCTCTTTTCTCATTCTCTTTCATGTGTAAAGAAAGGAATCCACCAATTTGCCATCAATACTAAACATATGTAATAATGCCAAAATATAGTTATAAAATAAAAGTAATAACTGTCATTATTTTAATTCTCAGCTGTGTCGTGATGGGAGAGAGGCGCTGTGATATCTGCTACACTGCGGTACCTTCATTGACTTTGACTCAAGGAGATCTGGAGTGAGACTAATCCCTAGACTGCAGCAGCTGCACCTGACACAGAGAAAGAAAGAAAGAATGAGAAAGAGAGAGACTGCGCCCGTGCTAGCATCCCCTACACTCCATCCCCATCAAAAACAATGTACTTCTTCTTCCTTTCTCTCTTTCTGTTACACACATAGACTCGAAGCCCATTACATCTGTGACGCAGTAGTCATTTCACAGGATGGTACCAGGGGATGCCGGTGCACCGTCTGCCAGTCTGCCTGATGGGAATAACAGATGAGAGAGGGAAAAGGGGAAGAGGAAGAAAAGAGGTTTGTCTGAATTGCAGAGTAACAATTATGTGCAATCCATTCATATCTAATATCCATTTAAGCCAATCAGATCACAAAACCAAGGAATCTTTTTGACTCTGAATTTAATTCAACTAAAAGAAATAAAAAGATATTGTATAAAGGGGTAAGAAGAAACGCATCTTATATGTTGACATTGCCCAAATATTTCCAAGTGTGGTTTATGTTCAAATATGAAAATTAAAACAATGTCAGAACACATAAACACTTCATTTATTCTGCCTTTTTTCTTGCTCCATATTATACTTGCACAAAAGTGTCAGATCTCAGTGCTTTGCCAATCTTCATCTATCAGTCACCACCTAATGGAATCAAACGGTCTATAATGAACCAATTACTATGCAGTGAAAGTTGTTGACTGTTAAAATGCCAGTCAGCCAGGTGGCCTATTCAAGTGACATCACTAAACATAATTTGTGCCCTCATCTCATTATGATCTTATTAATTTCAATCTATTCCAAGTGACATGCTTTCCTAGAAGCTGCTGATACTTCCTGTAGAGGAAATTATTAATATTTACATACAAAATGAATGAGCATTCAATGCATCAAAAATGTGTATCTTCCAAATGTCAGAAGACTGCTGATTTTTCTTTTTTTACAGTTTATATATTTTACATTGTAGTTTTCTGTAGTTCCAGTCATTTTTTACTCCCAACATTCGCAACATATCTCAGCCGCTGCAGAGTTATCCCTCACTCTGTGAAGGGTTTGTCAGACATGAAGCATTGTAATAAAGGCTGTCAGTGCTTCAGCACATGCACTAATGTTCCATGCAAATATAAACCACAGAGTGATGTAAAGCATTTGCAACACAGCAAGAGCAAAAGACAGAAGGGTGATGTATTGTGTGGGCAAACATTACCGAAATATATTATTTCATAATGCACTGAAACATGATAAACACTAACCACCAAAAAGCACCTCCATTAAACATGAAAAGAACATCATGATAAACTCAGGACCAAACAAATCTAGAGATGTCAATTAAATCAGTGTTAATTACTCACTTCAAAAGATATGTAGCATGGTGCTGAGGGAAGCATGCATGCAGCACCTTGAGTGTTACTCTAAAGCAAAGTAATTATCCTCTCAGATGAAAACCAATGAACCTTCAGTGAGCGATACTGTACTCCAGAACATGATGTTCTGTATTGGTTGATCTCATCTGTACGTATTGTGTGAAATAATGCTTATAAATGATCTAACTATATCAGGGCAATAATTCCTTCCCTCCAGCAACCTGTAAATGTAACTTATCAAATAACAACAATCCAATCAATTTCAGAAAGACAAAATCAAGTCCATTTTTACAAGTGCGAGAAGCAGCTACATGCTTGCATTTGGATTTATTACTGTACGCCACAATAAGGAAGAAAATACATTTTATGTTTCATGCTGACTTTAACCAGTTCCAAACTACTCTCCTTGTCTTAGAAATGTCTTCAGTCATTCTCAGCCTAAGGTCTTTTTAAACAAATTGTTCATTCAGCTGGTCATTTATTTCATCATGGTCATGGTGGGGTTGCCTTCCAAGGCATTCTGGGTTGTCAGTCAGCAACAACAACTAAGTTTAGCTTATACTGCTCTGTTTTCTGCTCTATTCTTAATTAGCGTGCACAAGACTAAACTACTAACTTTCTCTTATTTACTTTGTCACTGTGACAAAAAAAGAAGATTTGGATCAGTGCTGTTATGCTAAACAGCTGTAGTTCAACCTGTCCATTCATTGTACTGGAGTCTGTTTTTATAATAAAGGTAAATACACTAACACTGTTGTTAAGCTAACTAATAGGCAGAGGGAGAAAAGGAATAGACGGTCAGACTCATTAAAAGAAAAAAGATAGGGAGAGAGAAGGGACAATCCAAATTGAAAGAGACACAGATGAAGTGGAAAAAGGGCAGCTGAGAGAAAATAAAAGTTAGGCCAGGCAAAATCAGGGATGCAAAGAGAATGTGTGAATGAGAAGTGCAGAGAGAGAGAGAGATTGAATTGGAGCTGATGTCATTGAAAGCTCAGCCCCTACTGACAGAATGGCCCTGTGGTTAAGAAAAGGCTTAGGTAGATATCGATTTTGAGAGCAGGCTGGTCTTGATTTACAAAGCCAAAGCTGCTTAAGCTGGCCAGTGTTTTTTTTTTTTTTTTGTATAAACAAACGAAAAAGCCAAAGAAAAAGAAAGGCAAAGAAGGGCCCTTTCAGAAACAGACAGAGAGCCAGATAAAAAGGATGCAAGGAAATGCAGCACGCTAACTGACCTAAAATGAATTCAACTTAAACAAATACAGCACTGAATAATACTTTAGTATTACTGTATATCCATGTAGCAAAATATACAATTCATCATCAGTCTCAATGGTTTATTATGTAATATGTTTATTGGTACTACATTTAGATAAATATCTCTATTAAAGATGCCAAGAAGCCTTGCTGTTTATCACCTTGCTTAGTTGGCAAATTCAATGAGATTAACAAATGCCAAATAAAAGTCACACTTTAAAATTGTTTGTCAAAAGTGAAACACAACATATAAGCATTATATTATTTAAAAGTTAATAAGTTTAAAAGGCCATAATAATAATAATATTTTTTATGTCTATATAGCTTTTCATAAAGCCAGGGACACTTTGTGGAAGTAAAACAAAGAATACCAAAAGAAAGAAAGTACAGTATATTACAGACAGATATAAAACAGAGAAATGTGCTCATGGTCAGTCGTATTTTTTCTGACTCTTGAAATATTAATTTATTTTAATTTGAAAGCTCTAGGGTTTAGAAAAACAAATAAAAAACAAAGCTATATAGCCCAATGCAAAAGTCATGAGTTTGTCTGTCAAAGCTCCATAGACTGGGACTTATAGGAAACAGATCTGACTCTCTAATTACACTCTACCTCCCTTTGATTACCTGCCCTATGAGCCGAGCACGCTCACATGGGCGACTGATCTTGAAGTTCATCCTTGATGAAGTACCCAAAGGAGAGATCATGTCCAAGTGATTAGTGTGTCACATTCAGGCTTTTGAGCAGAGTATACACACCTGACGACTTGTTGCCAGCTTGTTCGGTTCAAGGATCACTGCATTTCCTCTTAAAATGCCTCTAATCCTTCTCTGTTTTAAATCTGATGTACGCTTGTGTTTCTACTTTCTCTCCTTCTTTCCCTCTGTAGGTTACGAGTGTTTCTTCAGTCATATCATTTGTAATAAGGAACCGACAGCTGCTTCAGTCTTTTTTTCTCCCTTTCTGTCAGCATAGTAATCACTAGAGAGGTATCTGGCATCACAATATCATATCGATTTTATTATATCCAGGTCACGACACTATAATTTTGTTATTCTTTTCCCTCTCCCCTTGTAACCACAAAAGAAACGTGTCTTTAAAGGGGTCATATTATGTTTTCCATTGATTTATTCTCCCTGAGGTCCACTTACATTGTTAGTAACTTTTTTTTTTTTGCACCAAAACAGTCATTATTTAGATTTTATGACCACTTTCCACTCTATCTCTCTAGAATTAAACTGGCCATTTCTTGCTCCTGTGTGTTTAAGATTAATAGTTTTTCACATAAAATGTGAAACATTATGACAGGTTCACAAAACAGTCCAAGTTCAAGTTGCCTCTCCAAACAAAAGATAAGTGATCTAATATTGTCTAATCCATCAGAAGAAAATGCTTCTATTCTGAACAATTTATAGGCATTTTGATGTGTAAATGTGGGTGGCTGGTCATATATTATTCAAATTAAATGATATTTTTTCATTGTGGAGGAAGTTTTGAGTTCTGAAAGTCACAGTACTGTATGTTTTCATAAAACAACTCTTTTATCTCAAAAGATCAAGGAAATATTAGTTGGTGAACATATGATCCCCTTTAATGATGCAGCTTATCTATTTATAAATCAGTCAGATAGCAGCACATTGTGTACAGCACTTATTCACTGTAAGCTGACTGAGAAAAGAGCTTTTCACCTTTCAAGGGAAAGTTCAGCCAAAAATAAAAACTCGCACATCATTTACTCACACAACATTTCCAAACATGTATCACTTTCTTTCTGCTGTACAACAAAAAAGAATATTAAAAAGTCTCAGTGTTGTTGTTGTTTTTGTCCATGCAATGAAAAACAATCTATCCCATTAAGGATTTCCTTTTTAAAGTAAACCATAAAGCTATGATATTACTATCAATCACTCTCACTTTCCCCCTCTCATGGTGGAAAATGACAGCTTTAAAATATTATTTTTCCACCATTCAGCTGCTCTTTTGTAAAAGCTGAACTCTTAAGAACATGAACTGTGCATCATAAATATTCTGTTATAACAAGTCTGCTGTGCAGAGAATCATTTGACATAGTCCCTAAAGGCAGCAGCAAATAAGATGCATCAATGTGTCAATTTGGACGGGATTATTGGATATTTTTCACTCTATTCTGACAGGACTCTAATTTGTCTTTCTCTGTGTTTAAGGTAATGCTCTGCTTGTACACCACAATGAAAGAACTTTCTCTACTCTCATGGTACAGCGCGATCATCTGCACAGTCCAAACTAAACATCCAGCTAACAAATAAAGAGGTATGAACTCTGTCTTGCGGCTGTCTTGGTGACAAGGATTAAGTATGGGGGTCATGTGTAAAGAGCATTTACATTCCACTGAATAAAACAGACTGTAAAGTCCAAGTATGTTTTTTTCCCATAGCACATATACACTACCATTCTACAGTTTAGGGTTGGTAAGATTTTATGTTTCTCACATAATTCTCACCAAGACCGCATTTATTTGATGAAAATTATAAGCTGATTTAGTGCTGATATTATACATTATGATAAGCTGATTTGGTTCTCAAGAAACATTTCTGTCAGAGAGACACCACAGTCACTGCAGTCTCCACCAACGACACTCATCAGATCCCAATCCCCTGATTTCTGATCACTAATCAGCAGCACTATATCCCTGCACTCCTCCCGTTCACTCACTGTCTGGTCTCAAACATTCCATGTTGACTAACCTGACCCACTTACCTTTTGTCTACTTACCAGTTGCTCCAGTGTTCCTATCCCTGTTCTCCACCGCTTCAGTTTTCCACCGTCTCCACGCTCCACTGTTACCTCCAGATCCCCTGGAAAAGGAAAAAGGACATTCACACTCAGATAAGCCCCTAGAGACATTCCCATTCCCTGCCTGCTTACCTGGACATTCTGCTCATCTCATTCCCCTCTGCTACTATTTAATAAACCTGTTGATTGTATTGCACTTACCTCTGTGTCCTGTGTCTATCTGCTGACAATTTCCTATTATTAACGTTGAAAATATTAATTAAAAAAAAATCTCACTGACCCTAAACTATCTCATAGATATTTGATAATTCCCAAAATTTCTACACATTGTCACTTGTCATAGTGCACTATAATCCACATTTCTCAGTTCATAGGGCAATGGCAATATAACTTAAGGCCTTAAATGCTAAAAAATAAACAATGGTTTGAAATTAGAGATCTAGAGAGTTAGATATGGAACATCTTGTGCAGATGCGAGATCTATCCAACCGCAGATCTGGTCCTCTGGGATGTGTCATTTCCCTGGCTGTTTGACCTTTTTTTTAAAACAAAACTGTATCTGATTGATGCCTGCACTGGGATGAGAGATTGATAAAAAGAAACATGAAGGGATTTCAAAATGTAAGATGTGCTACAGTGTTTTCATAAAATGAGAAACTGAAGTAAATTTCCAGCTAGTTTTGATCAGTCTCTCAGTATCACTGGCAATTCATATTATGATGTTTCATATAAATGCATCAAATATAACTAACAGCCTTTCTGGCTGTCTCCAATATAACTCTGCAGTAAACATAATTTCAAATGAAATGGCATTATCCTAAAAGGATGAGATGACTCAACGTTGGAACTGACCTTAGATTAATATAATTTCATTTTAATTTGGTTGTTTTTCCATTATGATCATGAGAACAAAATCATCTGAGATTAGTTTACCAAAGATGGAACTCACAAACTGGAAAGAAATGCCATACATGGAAGTAATACTGTACTCAATCTAATTCCCTTTATTAAAACAGAATTAGGAATGTGAAGCAGAAGGCCCAGACTGCTCTCTTCATTTATCTGTAGTTTAGCAGCATATGTTATAATTGCTGCAGAGAGGAAATGTCAAATAAACAGCCCTCCGCACCTTATCAACAGGAAGTGTAGAACATTTTCTGTCACAAACCATGCCTTTGAATCGCTTCTTTCAGAGAAACACACATACACACAAACAGCAAAAATATCTTCTCTGTGAAGAAGGTACAGATGAATGATTTTTCCACTCTGCCGATATGAGCTGTGATCCATCCAGACTTATAATGCAACCTTCATAACTGTCACGCAATTCTCCTGTCATCACCATCAAGTGCCATCTTTATGCAGGCTCTGCAGAAGTCAGTGAATGAATGAATGAATGATTGAATGAGTAATCAATCAATCAATGCCAACATTAAATGTATTTTAAAATTATGAATGAGTTCATCCAAGGTTCACACTAGAGTTATGGAAGAGGGCAGATATGCTTGGCTTGCTTTCCGTAATGAAACTAGACAGAAGCTCCAAGTTCCCCACTGGAAATAACTGTGGAAAAAGAAGAGGGACTTATTGCATGGGAAGAATTTCCCATGCAATAAGACATTAATCTACAGACATTAGTTTGCACTACAAGGCAAAGAGCTCCTCCCAGAGAGGATGTGACCCTCTGCAAACAGGATTCAAGATGGAAAATCAAACAAAGATTAGCATGAAAAAGTTTGAAGCTGAAGATGACAGCTGGGAATATTCATATCATTGTCTGATATTTCTTAGTGTCATGGTTTTTCTGCAGTATGTCTCAGTATTTCTAAAGAGTTCAAATTAAGGTGTAAAGTTAGACATTGGAAGACGATTGATGGAAATATAGTGTAAGATTGGATGCAATATCCATAATAAGACGTACGTTCATTTAATACGACTTTATGAAGTCAATAAAATGAAATAGACACAACGTGATAATATACATTACATTAAAAACTCACAGAAGGGCAATAACACCAATCTGTTTACTGTATATTTAAAATCGAGTTATATAAGATAACATAGTCATCATACACTACTGTTATTTGTGAAATTTGGACAGAAGTCTGCTCTAGTCATGATTACAGCTGCACTCTTTACTGCAAAAGAGAATATGTTCGTATGAGTCAGTTATAGTACAGTATGTTAGGAAACCTGCTGTTGTTGTTTTTTTCAGTCATGAGCCTGCAGTGCTCTTAGTTCAAGAATTGTAATATTCACTACAATCTGACAAGCCTCAAAGGATTACTCCATCAACTGACAACAGATGCATTTACAAGCCACTAAACCCACAGCTAACACTGTTAACGCAATTTACTTCATCTTTGAATTCAATAAGCTGGTTTAAAAGATAAAGTTTCTCCTGAGATACCAATCACAGCTCACAACCATTCACCATCTAGGGTACAAATCTAATCAACTTCAAGTACACAACAAAGGTATTTCAGGATGTGTTATGTCAAGTCAAGTCACCTTTATTTATATAGCGCTTTTTACATGTAAATTGTGTCAAAGCACTGCACAATATTGTCGTGACGTATTGTCAAGTATGGTGACCCATACTCGAAATTGGTGCTCTGCGTTTAACCCATCCAAGTGCACACACACAACAGTGAGTAGTGAACAAATGCACACACACACACACACCGTGAACACACACCCGGAGCAGTGGGCAGCCATTTATGCTGCGGCGCCCGGGGAGCAGTTGGGGGTTCGGTGCCTTGCTCAAGGGCACCTCAGTCGTGGTATTGAGGGTGGAGATAGCGCTGGACATTCACTCCCCCCACCTACAATCCCTGCTGGCCGGGGACTCGAACCCGCAACCTTTCGATTACGAGTCCAATTCTCTAACCATTAGGCCACGACTTCCCCAAAAAAGGAAAAGATATCAAAAAAGGAAAATAGTGTGTCAATAATGAAAAAGATTTTCAGTTAAAGGCATTTCATTATTGAATTCAGTGATGTCATCATCCAGCTCAGTTCAGTTTAAATAGTGTCTTTGCAATCAGGTCGACGATATCGCTGGAAATGAAGTGTCCCCAACTAAGCAAGCCAGAGGCGACAGCGGCAAGGAACCAAAACTCCATCGGTGACAGAATGGAGAAAAAAAACCTTGGGAGAAACCAGGCTCAGTCGGGGGGCCAGTTCTCCTCTGGCCAAACGAACCAGCAGTTCAGTTCCAACTGCAGCAAAGTCAGATTGTAAGGGTGCAACTGGTTCCAGTGGTCTTTCCCGATGGCTGTTTAGTGGCGGGGACCTCACTGGGAATCTGTCTCTGGCACTCATCCAGGTGTCCGGCCTCCGCCGACGATCAGGGCCACATACATCATCTCCCGGCACCGATCCACCATCTGATCCGGACACTGATGTCCCCCATTCTGTGCTATGAATCATGAAATTGTTGTCCTTTTTCCTACCAGTTTTACAGTGTACTCTCAGCGTGCTGCTCTCAGCGTTCAGCTTTTGGCATCAGTGGCAGGTGTTCAGTGCGGCATGACATGGAGGTAGGTATTCAAGGGAAATAGGCCTAATTATGTGTTTTGCAGGCTCAGCCGTATGTAGCGAGATATAGCTGTTAGGTAAGTGAAATTCATAATCGATATGAAAGGACATCCAGGGCATAGCCGGGTTTTCATCCAGGTATTTTTATGTGAAGTTTGGGTTATCACATAAAAAGTGCAGGATGGATTAAAAAAAAAAAAAAAAAACTAAAAAATGCACATTAAAAAATAAAAGGTCTTGTTTAAAATGTTTTTTTCCCTAGGTAAAAATATGCAAGCATAAATTACAATGAAAATACATGAATTCCTAGATGAACATCAGTCTCGATGTGTCAGTCATGTGACTGAATAATTCACTCACAGAAGAAAATGTTATCAGACCAAATATCATGCACTCGGAGGAACAAAATATGGTACAAAAGCTGTCACTGGGGTGGTGCCTTTTCAAACAATATACCTTTGTACTTAAAAGGTCCATATTGGTAACTGTACATATTAGTACATAAAAGGTACAAAAGTGTACGTTTGGAAAGGTACCACTCATATTTACTTTTGTACCTTGTTTTCTGAGAGAGTGTAACATCTCAAATGTTGCTCTGGTCATTCTACAAGGCAGGAGCCAAAGCCTGCCATCAAAATGATTGGCATGCTGTCACTAAAGATAACCCATCTGCTGCTTGATAGTTACAAAGATAACAAAGTTTGTCAGAGCATTTTGCCTGTGCTTTCTAAAGCACAAATGATTGACTATGTTTAAAAAAAGAGAAACAGTAGCTACAACTCCCATTTCTATTTTGCTTTAATTTTATCCCCAGTTGAATAATTTTGTGATATTTTTTTTGTATGATTTTTTTTTTTCCGCATAAATTAAATTCGCCACTTAGATGCACATACTAAATCGGACCAAGTTCAGTCAATCTTATGTTTTGGAAAAAAGATACGATGAAACTATACTAAATGGTTAGTATGAATAAACTATTCTAATTGATCACAATAATAAAAAAAAAGAGTTAATTAGTTGCCGTAACAACATTATTGCACAAACATGAATGCAAATAGAGCTTTCTAAAAATGAAATTTCATATAGAGAGCTGCCACGACTCATGAATGGCCTTGAGGGGGAAGTGAAGCGTTTCTCACAAAATGTGCTGTGCTACCGACTGTTTTTATTTCCTAGGAAGAGGAGGGGAGAAAAAGATTTTTGGTTCTTTTACACTTCAGATGAGTTCAGATGCACACATACAGCTCAGCGATAAGGGGGCAATCAATCTTCATCATCACAGTTGTTCACTGAAATAGCCATCAAACAGTGCGTCATCTACATGCCTCATTTGGTCACTCCATCCAAACACCCTCACCCCACAGCAGCACGTCAGCCTCTCCTCTCTTGCATACCCAGCTGGTTTCTCGTCATGTTTGTTGCTGCTTGTGATATTGAGGCAGTGGGTGGGCTTCCCTCCCTCTTTTTCTTTAAGCAGCACCCATTACCAATGCAGCACCAGTGACTCAGCCTGCTTTCTTCCATCTTACACTTCACACACACACACACACACACAAACAAACCAACTCATACACAAACAACTCACTCGACACATGCAAAGCACATGCCCACAGTCACCCTCTCTCCTACACACACAAATACATGCAAACGCAATTAAAACCCACACACAGCCGCTGACCTCTCAACCCTTCAGATCCCTCAAACGTATAAATAAGGGCAGCAGATATGTACAAACAATTAGCGCTGTTGACTACTTACATGCCTACAGTCATAATGTTTCAGCTCACACAAACGCAACACTTAGTCAAACCTACTGATGGGATAACAAGTAGTCACGATGTCAGCTTGCTAGTGAGCCACCTCCTGTTCAACACACACACACACACACACACACACACACACACACACACAGACACACACAAATCATTCATATGATATGACACACAAACACATCATCCAACAACAGATGTCCACACAAAAAGTAAGTGAACCCTTAGTCACAACAATAGCCAAACGATAGCTTGGTTAAATGAATAACACACGAACAGTAATACATTTTCATGCCTTTGAGTGTGAAGATTCGCAGTGAAAGGTGGAAAAGATATGGGAATCTTTAAGCTAAAGAGTCTTGCAAAAGATAATTGGAGTCCAATCAATAAGAAACATTTACAAGCGCAGTTATAATGAAGCTACAGCGGGTTATTGCTTAGTCGAGATACAGTTTTCATTTGTCTGGCCAGGTATACATGACACATTGCATAATTTGAAAGATGAAATACATGGCACATTACCTCTGTCTATTGTAGAATACTATTACTGTTAAGTCTGATATTCTGGTTCCAAACTCTCTTTTAGATCTCAAAAGCAAACAGCAAATGGTGCTGTAGTATTACTGAAAAATCATAATTTCAATACCAGAATCATAATTGGCTTGATTAATCTTTTCTGAATTCTTAAAATATTAGTATCCAAGACATGGTGAGCCCAGAGACTGTAGTGTACATAGTGAATATTTAAAAACTTAGCTTAAAGTGTGCTATATATAAATAATGCTCATAAACGGCTGTTAGTATGAGTTGAGAGCAAGATAGTATGAGTTGACGTAGTTGACAAAGCTGACTACAGTTGCATCGTCTAGGTCTGTCAATCAGATAATGTAAAAACCAAACTGGTCAAATTTATAGCAGACCAAAACATTTCCTAAAATATGTAAAAAGTGCATGTAAGCACGCTTACTTAAAGGAAATTTGAGATGTTGGTCAAAAACATACTGTACTAAATTTTAAGTTTAAATAAATTTTGCTATCAGAAGACCTCAAATTAAGATTAAGTGAATAATGGTAAGAATAACACCAAGGAACTGTTGACTTGCATAAAGTTTGAGGTTAAAAATGGAACAAATTAAAGCTTTAATGTTGATCTGTCTATAGATGGAGAATATTCAGCACTGTTGCTACTCATCTCAAGAACAAAGATGACTGCAAGAGCACAGATGCAAAATACTCGATGGTATTAAGAAAAATCAGTGTCAGCTAGAGACTTACAGTACAGTACAGAAGAATCAGAAGCATGCTAACATCTCTGTTGATGTTTCTATGATACTAGGATAACTAAATAAGAATGGAGTTCACAAGAGGACACCATGAAGGATGCTGTTGCTATTCAAAAACAAAACATTTATGCACATCTGAAGTTGCAAAAGAGCACCTGGATATTCCATAGCGCTAATGGCAACATTTTTTGTGGCCTGGAAAAAAACAGGAGAAAAATGGGCAAACATAACATCAAAACTTCATCCCAGCAGCCATCATGGTTTGGAACTGCTTTGGTGCCTCAGGGCTTGTATAGCTTGCTATCATACACAGAAAAATTAATTATCAACTTTTTTAAGGATGTTTGCAGAGGAATGTTAGCCCATCTGTTCGCCAGTTGAAGCTCAACAGAAGTTGGATGATGCAACAGGAGTAATCAACAACAGAATGGCATGAGGAGAAGGAAATACGCCTTCTGATGTGGCCCATGATCTCAAGAGAGCGCTTCACACTAGACATCCGAAAAATATTGCTGAACTCAAACAGTTTTATAAAGACCATTGGTGAAAATGTCCTGCTGACCGTTGTGCAGGTCCGATCTGAAATTACAGGAAACATTTGCTGGAGGTTATTGCTGCCAAACAAGGGTCAGCCAGTTATTAAATCCAAGAGTTCACATACTTTTTCCACCCTGCACAGTTTATGCTGTGTGTTTAATAAAAGACACGAAAAAGCATCATTGATTTTGTGTTATTTATTTTAGCAGACTGTGTTTGTCTGTCGTGAATTTCTTGACCATAACAAATTTTGTAGACAATTTATGCAGAAATTCCTGTTAAATATTCAAATAAAAACTTTTTTCTAGTCGCATTCGATTATTAGTACAATATACATTTTGTTCTGGAAATAGCATGTTGGTGGCCAAAACATGATGCATACTACTTTAAGCTTTCCTTCCTTCATTGCATAAAATGCTGCGCTGGCTATGTTTGTTCTTTCTCTTTATATCAGATAAGCTGTGCCGAAATGTCCCTGTGGAACACAAAGGCAGTTGGAGGCTTTAAATAAAACGATGGCCTGATTATGAGAGAGAGGGAGAGAGAATGAAAAAGGGAATGAGGGAGAGAATGAGGCACTGGCAGGCTGGACCAAAGATAAGCACATAGTTTAGGTGATTGATATTACTAATTTTGAGTTGCAAGTGTGAGACAAAATACAGTTTTTTGTGGACATCCCAAGAAGAAATGTGGGAATACTACCTTTGAAATGATTGATAGATGCATGCAGAATTGAGAAGGAGACGGAGAGATAATGCTGATTTGCAATGCAAAAGATCTCAGGCATGCAAATTGGCTTATTTGGTAGTAGGAGAGAGCAGAAGGCCACACGGATCAATCGGTAGAGACTAGCTTGAGAGAGTGAATTATCAAGCATGCTGGGAAATGTAGTTTTAAAACAGTCATCTGCTCCCGTAGCTCAACTAGTACAGCATGCTGCTAGCAACTTTGGTTTGCCCTTATTTGGTATTTCCTGTTCTAGTTTCCAGTCATTAGTTAATTATCATTCTCATCACCTATGTTATATTAATTATCTTGTTTCCTCGTTTGGGTGATCCCTTTAAAAGTCCTGAGTTCTCCCCTATTCTTTGTCAGAGCTTGATAATGTTGTTTAATGGTGTAAGTGCAAGTTCATCTGTGAGCATACTCTATTTCCATCAACATGATTTCAGGCATGAAAAACTGATTCAGCAGCAGTCCGATCAAATAAAAATATCATATCTGTGAAATTTACATCACTGTATATTATAAAATGTATAATATTATAAATGTATATGTGAACAGGTTACATGCTAATATAGAAGGCCAATCTAATAAAAAATAAATGAAATCACTTTGGGATCCAATAAAGATTCAACAGGCAGAGCAAACTGTTCATGACACTGGCTCTGTCATGAGATCTCTGTGGAAAAAAGGGGTGTATGAGGGATAACCTCACTTCTTTTGATGGATTATAAAGACACAAACACTTTAAAAGCTATTTTCCAAGAGACATTACAGACACGTCATAATTATACCTTATCGAAGTATGATGAACTCTCCAGCAAGCAGTTCATGGACAGAGATGTGAAAGTTACAAAATGATTCATCGTCCTGGTTCAGATCAGCTCTTTTCGGCAAAGTCCATTTCGCCCTCACACAACCCACATGTGCACGACTGTTTCAAACAAACAGGTCAATATAGCAGCTAATTGCTTTAATTTCATAACCAGCACTCGGCGGAACTGCTGTACTTAGCCAACACTGTAACGCAGGGAAGAGCAGTGAGCTGGAAAAACCTAGCTAATGGCTAATTCACTCATAAGGTGTAGGCATTAGCTAAGCTCCACTGGCCTTGAGAAACATTATTTAATTGTTTGAAATGAACAGAGAACATCCATCCTTTGGTAAGAGTAGTAGTCATAATTTCAACCTGTAGCTGACTTATTTGGGGGATATCATATTCATAAATTAGTTTCCACAAAGAACCCAATTGTTCACTTTTAAGACATTACTGTTGTGATTAGCAATTAATTGGTTATTCTTTATTAATTGGTCATAGTTCTCAATGAGGAGATTTTTATTTAATAATTATCACATATCTAATAAGGAACTACATTTGTCCTAAATTTGCTACTACTAAGTGCTTAGTTAATCTTGCTTCTCTATTAGTTAATAGTATTAAGTTAAGTGTAGTACTACCTATTACTTCCTGCATAGTTACTTGTTAACAACGGACCATTATTCTAAAGTGCTACCTATTTAACTTGATAAGCATGTCTCTCTTTGTGAGCGCGCAGGTGTTCTTGACAGATCCTTTAGCGCTTTGAGGCCAGCTGTCCGCGACAGATCATACAGACTGTCTTCGCTCTTCTTCCCTCCTAAAACACATGCACATGAACCCACTGAGTACCCGCTCTTATGTTCCCCACAAAACAAAGGCAACAGCACCACCGGCTTCTTGGCACGTTCAAGGGTGCCAGAGTTAAACTTTCATGAAGCCCTTTCACTATCATGTTCTGTTCATCATTTTTCAAGGTCAGCTTTATGAGCGAGACAAAGACCACAGAATAGTACATAGAGACTAAAGTCGACAGAGCGTCATGTTTCAGCATTTTTAGCCGTCTCCTCTGGAGTGTGCAGTGTCAAGTTCTAGTCACGCAGCGTGAGAGCTTCAAACCCCGTTCCATCTGTAACACTGCTGCGAAGCATGTGCTAATTAGCCTGTGTCTCTCTTCTGAGCATGAGGTGAAGTCAGTTCTGAGAGAAAGACCAATATAGTAGTAGTAGAATGTGCTTTGGAGCAAGACACAAAGGACATTGTTGTGAAATAAAGCCAGTTTCTATCAGAATTTGAATTTTATTGCATCATGTGAGCTGGTGCAATTAAAAGGTCTATTTGTATTTTCACCTTCATTTCATTTCAAACACATATGACTATTTTTCTACTGTGGAACACAAAGGAAGATATTTAGGAGAATGTTCAAGCTGCTGTTTTCTTCATAATGCAAAAAGATCACAACCAGAAGGTCGCAGGTTTGAAATAACTAAATAATTCATTTAAGTGGCATTAAGTTGTTTCAGAGACATGTTGCTGTAGAGCATTATGCTTAAAATGAGGCCTGCTGCCAAAGGAATTTATCACTTATGAAGGTGACCCCTCAACACAGCTAAGAAGAGAATATGCGCTCCCTGCTTTGAGTGAGATGAAAAACACACACATTGTGAGCTAGTGAAGGTCATGGCCAGTAGCCACCATAGAAAACCAGTTACCATAATAGAAATGCTCCAAACTCATCCTGAAAATCTTCCATTGCCTGGATTACCTCCTCCCCTCCATCCCTTATATTATGCGCTCTCATTTCCTCCCTCCTTCAATTGCTTTCTTCTTGATATACAGTCTTGTTGTCATTTGTTTGGACTCATTGCTCCCAGCAGCCCTCCAGTTGTCTTTCTCCTCCCCTGCTTTTTTGTTCTCCCTGCACTGGTGAAGCTTTCAGTGATGGAACAAGGACTGAACCACATTTTATTAATAAGAGGAAATATAACATCGGGTTAAAATATTTTTATGTATTAAGTGTATTAAAATGCATGATCAGTAACATTACCTGAGTTCAAGGGAGACAATGCTTTAAATCTACTTTCTTAATGCATGTTCCTGGTCTTATTGTGAAAGATTCATCACTTCACATTATTCCAGCATAAAAAAATAGTTTTTCTTGAAAAAAAAAACACGTGGTCTGGCTATGTTCTGGTATGTAATGCACATTTTTACCATCCAATCAATTCCCCATGATTTCCCAAAGTCCTGCCAGACATTTTTTTTTTCTTAGAAGTGCACTAGTGTTCAATCAGTAGACAAAAATTCCACAAAATAGTTTTGGACCTTTATACAGCAGTGCATGCCATTGTAAAGACTGTCCCTCACAGCCTTGTTTGCATCTACATTAAAATCAATATGGCGTCTAACCTGATTAGGGCCTATTAGAACAACACCAGCATTAGTAAAGATTGACTGGATTTTTATTTTTGGGTGAACTATCCCTTTAAGTAATATGTGTTATGCATGGCAACTCACATTTACTAAGTAAAGTAAATGATAGGTTCATATTGGTCAAGTGGGTGTGTGTCATTTTCTTTACTTACAGATAAGGAATCAGTAGGCAAATTCTAAATAACTAATCATTATTACTAAAAGAATGATACATTATGACTCTGAAGCCAGAAATGTTTAATTATAACCAATGTGAAATGCTCACTGCATTCATGTATTTAATAATAATAATAATAGCAATAATAGCGTAATTTAACACTCTCACAGGAAAAATCTCAAGAACCGAGGCAAAATACTCTCCACTCCACTTTATGTTGTCTTTTTTAGGCTTGGTGTGATATAACTGCAGTCCTGAAGCTGTAAATTTCTGTAGTCCTGATATTTTGAGGTTACCGCCCCACTGCAGCGCTGCAAAGCTATCTCATGTGAACATCACGATTACACATCAAGCTCCTGCTCCAGGCATTAACATGAGTGTAATTTTAGTATCACTGAACCATCATCCAGTCTTTCCAAATGATACCTTGTACCACTGTCAGAGCACTGTAGCTTCATATCTAGATATCAGCTTGAGGCATCATAATGACATTTGTTCACAATGATACTTTACAGAGAAAACATCAAAAGGAATGATTTCATAAGAGTAGATCAAGAGAAGATCAAATACAAAGGCATCCTGCCTTTCTTTCCCTCTTTTTAAATTAATTTTTATTTAAATTTTATTTTGTAATTTTTTTTGCAGAATGTCTGAACTGGTCTCCATCCACCTTTATTGTATGGGAAAGGAGCAGCTTGAACATTCCGCTAAACTTCTCATTTTGTGTTCTTCATAAAGAAAGCCATTAGGATTGGTATGTGACATCATTTTTTATTTTGGGGTAAATTATCCGTTTCAACCTGGTGAGTTAGAAATTGCACTTTCTACTGAAATCGTGGCACAATAAACCAATGAGTGGGTGAAGTCAACTGAAATACACAGCTCGCTGAAGAGATAATAGCAAGAATTGCAGAACTTCACCTCAGCCTCCTTAATAGCAACCGCGGATCTCATTGTTTCTGAAAGCTTTTTTTCGCAAATTCATAACAACTTGTGAGTTGAGGCTTACAAAGATTGCAAATCCAAACCTAACAATGATCGTAATATGAAAAAACCTGTTGTGTGTTTACATACGCCGCACATCATTTGCATACGTTACGATACGTTTTGCCATCTCATGAGTATTTACTGGCTGAGAGTGTGTTGCTATCTGCCCCACTTTTTAAACAAGACTTTGTTTTTAGGTGGAGAACTGATAAATTTCATGCTGTGTATGGTTTGAGACATTTTAGGGTTTCTTCGTCAACTGAAAAGCTGTGTTGTGGTCATAATACCTTCTGCTATTGACCAGGGCTTGTGAGGGCTCATTTCCTTGACGATAAAGGACAGGAACGAAATGGATTATGACAACAGGGCCCCCATGTTAGACATAAAAGCCCTTATTAAGAATCAAACATATACTAAAGGAGAAATCAAATCTAAAATAAGTCTCCTGCGTCTCTCAGAGCAATCAGACATGTCCCTCTGTGATGTCATTAAATCTGGGTTAAAAGGCTGAGTGGGGTCTCGCTCTCGTGGGTTATTTAAACAAGCCAATTATCAGGCAGGTCTCTGAAGAAGTAACACTTGGGAAACAGGAAGTAGGTCTCATTAGTATTGCGATGGGGCATTCCTGTAATGAAGCTCTCAGATGTCTGTGACATCTGATGTGATGTCATTTCTGCTGCAGTGGATTCGGGGTGCCACATGTGAAACTGGGTTTAGAGTTGGAATCTGAACAGAGCTTGTTGAGTTGGCTGAATGTTTCTGAAAACATTACTATAACCTAAAATGTTGCTGTTAACTCCATCTTTACATTTAAAAAACAAATGTTTAAAAAAGTACTGCACGACACAGGACTGCTGCATGAAGCAGCTCTAGTAACCTCATTGCAATGTTCTGTTGAAGGACAAACTCTGTGAAAAGACAACACCCCAAGGACAGAAGAAAGGTGGTAAAATAGCTACGAAGTCCTCAATCATATTCAGAGGTACTACTAAAAATAGTTCACATAGCATAATCATACTATATTTTTTCAGTATGTCTATTGTGCACCGTATGCAAAATCTCTGGATGCATAGAATTCCTGGATTACCTATGCAAATGAGTACTCTAAGACCACACACTGTGAGGAAAACTATACCACAATGCAACATGCTTGATATGATGGTGTATTTCTGAACAGGAAAAAATATCAACAATTATTTTTTCGAAAGATGATGTGTCATTTGCTGAACTCAACAGTCATAGTAGTGAGTTCAAGTTACAGCAATGTAGCATCAATCTGAAATGGTCACCATGACACTGCCGTTCAAAAGTTCATTTCATACGTTCAAAAACTTTTAATTAACTTTTCAGCAAGGATACAAAGGTGACAAAATAAAGACATTAGTAATGAGTGATTTCTGAAGGCTCATGTAATGGATGTTGAAAACTCTGCTTTGCCATTACAGGCATAAATTACATTTTAAAATATATTCAAATAGAAAACAGTTGCACTGTACTAATATGTCACAGTATTACTGTTTTCACTGATTTTTTTTATCAAAAAATTGCAATCCTGCAAACTCATTGCAAAAACACCTCTTACCAGCCCCAAACTTATGAACAATGGTGTATGCAAATGCATTTCATGCAGTATTTCATTCTGAACAAAGCCAGAGCGACAGAGAGAAACAGGAAAAATTGTCTAAATCTTTTATATTGCAGCAATGCAGACATATAAAGAGAAAGATATTCACAATGAGGTCTTTAATCTTTGCCTAAGGCAACATAAGTAGGAAAAATGGAAGTTCGCCGCAGTGCACTGACAGAAGGATTTCTCAATTCGTCACGATGAGGGGTGTGTGTGTGTGTGTAGTTCTCGAGTGTCTCAGGAGACGAGCCACTGAGGGCAGCTGACTCCAGTGAAGCAGAGCTCACCTTCAGATCCTCTCAGCCCGGCCCTGCACTGCCTATAGGCATTGCAATGGAGCTTGACATCAGAAAATTGAAAACAAATGCAAATATTCTCTCCCCAAACACACAAAACGAGCCTTTTCTCTCAGCCTCTTTCTCACATACAAGAAAATCAAACCTGCAGCGTTTGACAGAAGTCAGAGAGCAGATCATTGCTTTTCTCTAGAGCACACTCACAGTGATGAGATTAATTTCACACAGCTCTTCGCCTCAGTTTCATTTCGTGACTGGACATTAAAAAGATATACCGCCAAGATAGTCGGAGACATGTGAAGAACAAGAAATAAAAAAAGTCCACACATTTAAACAACACTTTCTTGGTCAAACATATAATGTTACATACACTGTATAGTGGACACCCAAACATCACACCCATATGTGCTTCCTAAGCATTTCATTTCAAAACCATTGGCAATGGACAATACATAATCATGAGATACAAAAAAACGCATCAGTTCGCTCCTAACTTTGAAAAGTTTGAGCATATGGTAGCAAGACATAAAAGTGATATGCAGCTTAGCAAAATATTGAACCGTTGGTCCATTACCCCCTACCCTCCACCCTTAATGGCTGTAAAGTCGTCAAAGGCCTTTGTATCCTAAAAGAACAAAATTATTCCCGTTTATGAAATAATAATCTAATCTTCACATCCATTGGGCACAACTTCATCTATGAAACTGTCACCGTTTTCCTAAGATTGTAATGCATAAAAAGCACAGATAAAACATCCCTGATGGCAATATTGTAAATACGAATAAAACTTTTTGTTCTTGTGCATCTGCCTGCCTCTAGTTTTGAGTCAGAGTTCTTTAATTATACTAGTGGAACTAATACAATGCTTGTGGCATCCACAGCAGAAGACCAGTTCAGCTATAGTACCAAAGTAAAACTAGACGTGGATGACAGAGCACAGTTGACCAAGCATTCACCTAATGCATCTTAAATCTTGTACTGCAGTTATATCTGATCAAATGTACATTATTATTATTCTTTAGCTTGGGTTGAACAAATCATTTTTGCTTAGATGGAACAGCAGCTTCGCTAATTAGGTCTCTATTTGTTTCTCCGTTTCTGCCACGGGATTAACATCAACAACAAGTATTACAGAAGCTTCAGTCTGGATCCAACCCTTAAATGATCTGAGATGACCGAACACCTGAGAAAAGATGATGCCAACCCCTCAGAGGACCTCAGAGGATGCCAACGCTCAGACAACATACAGAATTACTAAATTTTGCAATAAGTTAAATATATTAAGGTTCTGCAATATATAAATATATTGTGGAAACTTAATTTCCTGTAGAGCTGCTTTGCAACTATTTGTATCGTAAAAAGCGCTATACAACTAAACTTGAACAGTACAGTTGCTAGCTAAATTGCTAACCAGATGCTACATAAGGACTACAAATACCACAAGGATGTGATTCAGTTTTTCATGTGCTCTTGAAGTGGAGTCAGAAATGTCATAATCACGAGTTCTGAGCGCATGAATATGAGTAACTGGTTAGCAACTGCACTCTAAAAAGGAAAAATTTCAGTGATTTTTTTTTTTGCAGTGATGCCATATAGGGGTGGAGATTTCAACCGAGGGGGATCAACACCCCTGGAACATAATGTCAACCGACCCTGAATGCTCAGCCTCCACAGACAGGTTGCAGACCCCTACCTGGCCACCCCTATGAAAATATCCTTAAGTGAACAGTTCTTAAAAGAAAATTTTTTTCTTAGTTTTTTATTGGAAACATTTTTGGTGCAAAAGGTTTTCATGGAACCATAGATGCCAATAAGGAAGACTGTAAGTGTTTAAGATTGTAGTGCATTTGAGGTATGCGTGTACAGTATCTCACAGAAGGGAGTACACATTTTTGTGAATATTTTATTATATCTTTTTATGTGACAACACTGAAGAAATTACACTTTGCTACAATGTAAAGTAGTGAGTGTACAGCTTGTATAACAGTGTACATTTGCTGTCCCCTCAAAATAACTCAACACACAGCCATTAATGTCTAAACCACTGGCCACAAAAGTGAGTACACCCATAAGTGAAAATGTTCAAATTGGGCCTAATTAGCCATTTTCTCTCCCCGGTGTCATGTGACTCGTCAGTGTTACAAGGTCTCAGGTGTGAATGGGGAGCAGGTGTGTTAAATTTGGTGTTATCGCTCTCACTCTCTCATACTGGTCACTGGAAGTTCAACATGGCACCTCATGGCAAAGAACTCTCTGAGAATCTGAAAAAAAAGAATTGTTGCTCTACACGAAGGCGTAGGCTATAAGAAGATTGCCAAGACCCTGAAACTGAGCTGCAGCACGGTGGCCAAGACCATACGGCGGTTTAACAGGACAGGTTCCACTCAGAACAGGCCTCGCCATGGTCGACCAAAGAAGTTGAGTGCATGTGCTCAGCGTCATATCCAGAGGTTGTGTTTGGGAAATAGATGTATGAGTGCTGCCAGCATTGCTGCAGAGGTTGAAGGGGTGGGGGCTCAGCCTGTCAGTGCTCAGACCATACGCCGCACACTGCATCAAATTGGTCTGCATGGCTGTCGTCCCAGAAGGAAGCCTCTTCTAAAGATGATGCACAAGAAAGCCCACAAACAGTTTGCTGAAGACAAGCAGAGTAAGGACATGGATTACTGGAATCATGTGGTCTGATGAGACCAAGATAAACTTACTTGGTTCAGATGGTGTCAAGCATGTGTGGCGGCAACCAGGTGAGGAGTACAAAGACAAGTGTGTCTTGCCTACAGTCAAGCATGATGGTGGGAGTGTCATGGTCTGGGGATGCATGAGTGCTGCCGGCATGCCAACATGTACTGTGACATACTGAAGCAGAGACTGGGCCGCAGGGCAGTATTCCAACATGATAACGAACCCAAACACACCTCCAAGACGACCATTGCCTTGCTAAAGAAGCTGAGGGTAAAGGTGATGGACTGGCCAAGCATGTCTCCAGACCTAAACCCTATTGAGCATCTGTGGGGCATCCTCAAACTGGAAGGTGGAGGAGTGCAAGGTCTCTAACATCCACCAGCTCCGTGATGTCAACATGGAGGAGTGGAAGAGGACTCCAGTGGCAACCTGTGAAGCTCTGGTGAACTCCATGCCCAAGAGGGTTAAGGCAGTGCTGGAAAATAATGGTGGCCACACAAAATATTGACACTTTGGGCCCAATTTGGACATTTTCACTCAGGGGTGTATTCACTTTTGTAGCCAGCGGTTTAGACATTAATGGCTGTGAGTTGAGTGATTTTGAGGGGACAGCAAATTTACACTGTTATACAAGCTGTACACTCACTACTTTACATTGTAGCAAAGTGTCATTTCTTCAGTGTTGTCACATGAAAAGATATAAAACTTTTACAAAAATGTGAGGGGTGTACTCACTTCTGTGAGATACTGTAATTAATGTTGTTGAACAAAATGCGTAAACCTTGTCAATCTCAATGAAAATTATTATTCTAAAAATCCATGGGAAATTCCAAAGGGAACCCTTGGCTAGAAAATGCTAATTCCCTTTCAAGTACTATTACAGGCATTCCGTACTACTGCATTCATGCAGCGGAATCCCTTATTCCTGCATAACATGACACTGAGTCAAAACACAAATCATCTGCTGTGAAAGCACCATTAATCCAAACTCATCTTCAGCGAAGCCTGAATCCAAGCCTCCCACCCTTTCTCCAAAAACCATCGTATCTGCAGATTATCAGTTACTCCGTTTGTCACTTTCCTCATTTTTACCCCTTCACCCTTTTTCCCATATCTGAGGTGTAGGTGTGAAGAGCGAGTTTCGCGCCATTCCGTTTTCACAGGCTATTTATACTTCTTCAAACCCACTGCCTCACGTCCCCACCGGATGACTTCATCATCATCAACATCATCATCTCCCCCTGTGCGTTCGCAGCTGTAGGGTCTTACTGCCGGTGTCCAGCTCGAGGGAAGGCAGGGAGCCGGAGAGGAGGTGGGTGGGGGGTGTGAGAAGAGCTGACTCACAGAGAATGAGGGGGATGTTAGAGCTCAGAGCGCCTCTGAATCATCACCATCATCATCTTCATCTGTGACACATCCGTCATTCAGTGTTTCTGTGAATGGGGAGAGAAAGAAGCAGGCAGAGAGAAACGCTAGTGGTATTATGATCAAGCAAAAGCGGTCCATATTTATTTGGGAAGATGAGTTGAACTAATTCAAAAGCCAGGGTGTGGCTGTGTCACGGGGCAACCGTGTTTGAAAGCGAGTGACTATATTTAGGCAAACGGTTATAATAAAACAACAGATGGTTTACATTCTAGGAGGGAAGAAAATGCTGACATGGGAGGGACTATTTGTAGTGCTAAAGGGAGGGTCCATGTGTTTGCCAAGTCAAAACACAAACATATAGACGTGACACCTCACACACCTCTGCTGTCCGTACTCAATTGGATCGGGATGCAGGGAATGGTGTTAATATTCAGTTAGGAATGGGGGAAAGGAGGGTTGCAAAACTATTGTTTTAATGGACCTATAAATGTTGCATTTTATTGAAGTTAGAGGCAAGTTTCATAAAAGCTGGATTATGTGTAATTTAGTGTAACTTTAAGTACCATGTCACATTCAAGGCTTCAGGCTCCAAATGTAAGGCAGTTGGAGATGAGTGGGTCCTTTTTGCACAAGTAGATCAAATCAGAAATAACAGGAAAATGTCTTAATACCTATGCACTCACATGCGAAATGTGGTGGCTTTTGTTTAACAGCTGCAAAGATTATATGGAATTTTTAGTATGGAAAAGGTAAGGTTTTGAGCAACAACAACAACAAAAATGTTGAAGAATATGAATATGCCAGAAGTATGGCTAAAAAAATTAAACTTAAATGGAAGTTTAATGGGAAATTTTGTGATTTCCGATTAAAGGTTGAAGTGTTAAATTAAATTGATTTTTTTTTATAATTCTTCTTCAGTTCCTCTGTCAGCTCAATGTAGTGTTATTACCATTAAGTGGTAAGTCGTGGCCTAATGGTTAGAGAGTCGGACTCGTAATCCAAAGGTTGTGGGTTCGAGTCTCGGGCCGGCAGGGATTGTAGGTGGGGGGAGTGAATGTCCAGCGCTCTCTCCACCCTCAATACCACGACTGAGGTGCCCTTGAGCAAGGCACTGAACCCTCAACTGCTCCCCGGGCGCCGCAGCATAAATGGCTGCCCACTGCTCCGGGTGTGTGTTCACGGTGTGTGTGTGTTCACTGCTGTGTGTGTGCACGTTGGATGGGTTAAATGCAGAGCACGAATTCCGAGTATGGGTCACCATACTTGGCAGTATGTCACTTCACTTCATTAAGAAAAACTAGGAAAACTGAGAATAAACTTCAACTAAACACGTTATTATGACTTCAAAAATAAGTCAAATATATCATAAATAGGTACAAATGACTTTTCACTTTAGGTTTTGATACATGGTATAAAACTTGAATCCTTTACAACTTACCAACAACTTCCACAAGACTGAATTGTCATCTGGGGGGGTTTGACTTTAAAACGACTTTCCTTAAAAGAGAGGGAAACCTCCAGGCACATAAATTTGCATATCTTGCTTTTTTAATTAAAAACAAATGAGCAATCAACCCAAAGCAGTTTTGTTGTTTCTTTTGTGTGTGTGTGTGTGTGAGACATAGCAAATCAATTCAAAAGGATCAAGTGTAAACTTACAACAATATAGTACATAATTCTGACACATCTTTAACGTGGGGGGCTGACATGAAAAATCATTTTCATATGAATTATGCAATTATCCATATTCACAACTATATACATTCATGTCAAATTCAAAGCAATTGAAGCCATGAGCTCTGAAACAAAAAAGACATTCATAAAAATAAAATAGATAGAAAATGCTCCAAATTAAACTATCATTTTCTTTAAAAATATAGTTAAAGAGAGGACCTTTACAATGATATGAAGATTAAATTAAGATTGCTTCATTTTAAACATAGGCACATCGTTTGTTAATTTCTGAGGCTTTAGAGTGACAGGAAGTTTTCCCGGCAGACATTTTGAAACCCACCCGAACTGAGGCTGAGCAGCGGCACCAAACGTAGCCAGTGCTCCATACTAGTACACTTGTAAACAAAAACATTGAGGACGAAAGGATCGGTGTCAAACACTTCAACCTTCTTTTCTATAACACCACCACCAACCACGCCAACATTAGAGCCTCGTTCAGGAAGATAAATATAAATTTCTTTGCGTTAGATGCTTCTCTTTCAAACAGTAATGATTCTTTGGCATAAATAACCATCCGTCTCAATTCCTTCCACCTAAAATGAAATCAAACTGAACTAAAAATCATCACAGATCTAAATACCCCTGTCGAGAACAAAATATACTCAATGACCACTATGATATTTCATTAAAAAAACTGAAATGTTTGGCTACAGGGCAAAAAAAAAGACAATAAAATGACTATTTAGATAAACATTGGTTAGAACTAAGAACAGCCTTTACCTGGCCTTCAAAACGGCAACAAATCTCTCTATTAGCCAATCAAACACTTCACTCAAGATTCACCCAATAATGTCCCTGTAATAATAATAAATATATATTTTAAAGCAACACAACTTCCATAACCGTATCCATGCCACCACAGTTAAAATACTGGTGAGTCTCAAACGCTAGATGAATGAAGACTATGATTATCAAGTTCTGCACCTTAAGACCATCCACTAAACCCGCAAATCTGTGACAATCAACCGATGAAACAGAATGTCTCCAACCGCAGTAATATTACAGAATACATCTATAAAACACCAACCGATATGTCACTTACAGTAATGGACATCATGGTTTAGTCCAGTGTTGCATGCAGCACAACACAAAGTGATATTTCTGTACATAACGCTCTGTATTTCCTGGTGGTATGCAGCATTATATGTGAGTTGAGAATCTGGGACATGACAATGTAAGACAAGTGCTGATATTACTCTCACTAGGACGTGTTATAGCTTTGCTAACTGACCCACAATCAGTTGCGATATCACTTTGAGCTGCACTTGTAAGGCAAACAGCGCCTTCTGGACTCACATGGCACGTCAAACTCATTTTTGTTTAACCTACTCACAAACATCAGCTGACATTAGTCAAGAAGCATGTTGTTTTCGAGTGTAACTGCTAGCTGCTAGTTCTGAACAAACATCAGCTAATCAGCCTGCACTGAGGGTGAACAGAGAGAAGGCCCCAAGGTTTCGGATATATATCGATATATATTCATCATTTATGTAGTCTCGGGCCACTTTGAAGGATGAGACTGCGCCGGCAGCTTCGTATTTTTAGGCAACATGTCCAGGGAGAGTGTGTGAGGCAGGGAAAGGTGACCTGCTTTCACTTTGATCGATTGTCTTGCCCACGGTGGCTTTTGCGAAAAAGAAAACGAAGGAATGGAGAAAGAAACATGTGCTTATTGGGTGAAAAAACTAATTTGGCACAGCCCACTAAACTCACATTGTTAAAGTGGAAAAAAAACCCCATCTTCGCCTAAACCAGATGACGAATAGTGATTATTAAGAGACACGAGATTGCTGTGCCCCCCACTTTATGATTAAACAGCACAGGGGTGGGTTTTTCTGGAAGACGATATGTGGCCCGCTCCTGCCGCAGCCGTCGAGCGCAGAAGCCCATTCCCATGGGCCTCTGGCAAGCTTCCCTTCTCTCATCTCGATCTCTCTTTCATCCCTCTTTCACGGGGACAGGTTGAGCAGCTTAGTGGATTTATTTGGGTAATTAATGGCCAAGCTGATGGCTGCGATGCTCTTCAGTGCCTGTGCAATAAAACAGGGGAGAGAATGATATAAAGAAAAGTGAATGAGTACAGGAGGAGAAAGAAAGAGGGGGGCAACAATGGCAGAAAAAAAGTCAGAGGAAGAGAGAGAGAAAAACCATTAAGCAAAACATTGTGGGTAATTTATCAAACCGTTTCACACACCTGTGGCCCTCAAAGCTCAGCAAAAACACCCACACACAATTATCACACTTCAAATATGTCACCGTTCGACCCATTTAAAACAATTTTTGGTACAAAAATGCAATTTTGTTAACAACATCAAATCACTTGTTTGGCCGTGATGAATATTACAAGCATTTTTTATGTGAGTGAAAAAGGTGCTCGGGATAAGATAAATACAGAGCATTAATCCCATCCCACACAACACAATGTGTTCCTTTAGCCACCCCTGTGCCGGAGATGAGGCTGAGCCACACCAAACACAATAATGGGGTTAATGACTAAATGCAATAAAGTTGCCAACAGCCCACACACAAACACACGTATATGGATGATGGGAACACGTACACCTCGTACAAGAATCTACACATATGCTTTCTGATGTTCAGCTGTTTTAGCATAATATTTGGTTAGAGCCGTCATGTGATGAGGAGCGCAAATATTTATTTCATATTTCTATCTATGTGAACAAAGGTCAAACACTTTTACTTTTAAGTATTTTCCTAAATCGCAAGTATTAATCTGTACTAAAATGAATGTTACTGCAAAAGAAGCAACATGAAAGAAACAAAGAAATGGGATTGCTACTGTATAGTAATAATAAAACACACCCTTATTAATTTTTCATCAAGTAGCCATAGTGTACAATGATTGTCAGTCATCAGGGTTTGCTAATAAAACAAGCTTAACACACCATTAGACATTACAGGATCATTAGAACTCATCAGCATATGGTGGGACATTGGATGCCATCCATTTGATAAACATTCACCTCTCCACTGTGCTGTGGTTTCCTGTCCTTCCTGTGAATTAGCAGCTTTATGGCATAGGTTAATGCACTAGGCTCTGCCACACTTCATTTTAAGCAGTGTACCAACACCGCTGAAAACCTTTTGTGCTTCTGGTATATATGTGTACTCATTTGAACATGACTGCAGCAGTTTATTGTCTTAAGACCGTGTCATCTTCAATGGCATAACCCTTACTAACTGTATACCAAAGTCTCCTGTCCTTCTCCTCATGTTAAATTATTCATCGGTATACATTGATTACAAATATTATTACATGATGTGTCAATTAATCAAATTTCATAAAATTGCCCATCTCTGGTGCTATTAATTTTAACTATTGTTAAATAGGAATTTCATTGATAATCTGAATCACTGATGACTGTTTCTTTCCATTATACTTTTTTGCTGTCTGCCCTTGATTTAAACACTGAAGGATACTAAATTGTGAAATAAAATAAAATGTAGAAGAACACTACAGGGACTGTTGGTAGTCTTACCTGTGCAGTGCGCACTACTAGCTGTTCATTGGTAGTGAGAGCAAGAAGGTAATCCTGCAGAACGTCCTGCTCCTGATGGACAAATGAAAAGACACGAGACAGCTATAGTATTCAACATTTAGCCCCTTTAAAAGGTCATAGATATAGAAAACAAGCAGCAAAAAATGCAGAAATTATTCTCTAGAACTTGCCAGGAAAGCAATCTGATGATAGGTCAGTTGAATTCAAGGCCAGTTAGACTATACTGTTATTCACCAGACTAGCTCACGCTCCTGTAGCTCAACATGAGCTGTTAATCTGGGGTTTGGAACAGCACCACGCTGTAGATGACATAACTCTGAATCAAACCAGACACCGTCTAAATGAGCCCTGCCTCTGCTTTCTAATTTCCTGAGGTAGGAGTATTTGCACTGTTCCAGGTATTTCACATTGATCATGTCTTAGAGTCCAGAGTCTCCAAGTAAGTATTTCTGTGTTATTCAGAGACTGTTATACAATCTCTGGAGAACTTTTGAGGGAGTATGGTGGAACCTACAACACGTAAAGCCCATTTCAACATGTTATGTGAAGTAGGAATAGCAACTAGGTGCACTAAGTGCATTGTTTAAGAAAAAGTATTGTGGGTACTTAACCATCTTACTAATTATTAATAAGCAGCAAATTAAGAGTTTATTGTGGCAAAACTCATAGTTAATGGTTTGTTGGGTTGTAGTCAGTCTTAAACCCTGAAAAATCAGTGAACATTCCTATCAAGGTAAACTTTCTATTGAGACAATGTGTACAGTATAAGCAGCACCCAACAAAGTTGACAAGGCTAATGCATACTGATGCACAGATTGGCAAGAATCAACTATACCGCATCAAAATAAGTACCGCACCAAAGATGTGCAACTGTTGTTAAACATTTAAAAGGAAGTGTCACTGAAATTTTCATTTGGCTGTCCTTCCTAATTTTGCTCAAGTAGTTTGTATATTTTTTTCCCTGGTTGAAATGCACTACTAAAAAGGAAAGAGGCTTCAAATAAACAAATTATGCAAATAAATTACATTATAAACTGTAGATTACTCGAAAGTTTGGGGTCAGCAATATTTTAAACAAAAGAAATATACACATTAAATGTATAAAAAAATGACACATTTATAATGTTACACAAGATTTCAATTTTTTTTTTTCTTTACTATTCATCAAAGTTTCCACAAAAATATTAAGCAGCACAATTGTTTTCAGCATTGAAAACATATTCAACATATTAGAGTGATTTCTGAAGGACCATGTGACAGAACACTGGAGTAATCCTGCTAAAAAATTCAGTTTTGCCATCACCAGCAGGAATTGCATTTTAAAATATAATAGATGCAGCCATTTTAAATTGTAATAAAATGTTACAATATTATTTTACAACACTTATTTCACACACACACACACACACACACACACACAGTATACATACTGTATACATATATGTACTATATGCGAGTAATAATTGCCGTTTTGCAAGAACTTACAACTTGCTTACCTACAAATGTCACTTTTCATTAAGCAGTGATGGGAGAAAGTGACATTCGTAAATTACATTACATTTAAGTGTTTTTTTTTTTACTTAAAAATACATCCAGCTCTGATTTGATTAATTTACTTGGAGTTATGACTGGAGTGTCAACAATGCTTTGGGTTAATAGAAGCTGGTCAGATTGCACTCCACTTCTACACCGAAACGAATAACATCTATACATCTCAAAACACTTCTCAACACCACTTTCTGTAGACTGTGGAGAGGCTGCAGCTTTTGTCATGTCAGAACACTTTTGAAACCACTTCCTCTGAGAAGGAGGGGCTTTTATCATCCTGCAGAAATGAGCGTACTACACTACAGAAGAGGAAGACAGAACAAGCCTGACTTCTTATCTGTTTTTTCTTCTTTCCGTCTCATTTCCGACTCAAACGGTGCAACAGCTGAGCAATGACATGCTGAGACTCTCTTGCAAATGCGTGCCGACAATCTCCCATTAGATCAGCGTTCTGACCCCACTGTCAAGCGTTGCCTTGCTGAGAATATACAATTGATCAGTCATGATCATCTGGCTGCTGAGAGGTCTGAAATCTTTATGGTCAGTTCTGAGAAGTGCAGCGGCTGTCGGAGAGATTAAAGCTCTTCATAATGAGGCCAAACAGTGCTGAGCATCTACTGGTGTAACCACTCAACACTCACTTCATCCATTTGCCTGTCAGCCCTTGAGACTAATGCTCACTTAAACATTTCCCATTCAAACACACACACAAACCACTTCATATTCATGTCCAACTTGGCTGTTAAAGGATTATGGCTCAAGGATGAAAGAGTATTGTCATAAAACTTTCCTCCCATTTACAGGCTCAAAGAAAGAGAGCCATTCACTCAGGCCTGATAGTCGAGGTTTTACACAACATAGCTGTTTATAAAAACATAGGCATCACGCACTGTGCATGTTCATAATGTGCGTGTTTCTCTACACTCTGTAAGTGACTATATCTGTCCTTGAAGAATATTTTGGCTTTCTTTTAATACAAAGAGATATGTTAGTGCCCTCTGGTGCCTGGTTTTTGGAAACTAAAGCTACTCTTAGGTATTCACGAATTTCATTATATGACAAAATATCAAATGAAGTGTACTTGATTTTTAAGAAATATGGCAAAACACACTAAGTGAAACATTTCCCCCCAGAAAAGTTTGTGCCACTTTGTGGCTGTCAGACGTTAAGATCTGTGGTTACTCTGCTATGACGCTTGAGAGAATATGAATACACACATCCACTTAAAAATGACACTGGAACCAGTTGTTTAAAAGTCACTGCAAAAACAGCTAAACAAATTAAATAACTGATGTGTTTTAAATGACTGAGTGATTTTGGCAACTGTACATTCACAAGACAATTCAAAAGATTAATAATATAGAAGACTCTATGTTGGCTTTCATACAATGTTTAAGTGGACCCTGCTCCAAAACACCATGAATATAAACTTCATAAAGCGGATTTGTCAAAAATGGATTTCACCGTTACATATAATCTAGGAGATCCAGTTAAACTTGGTGTAAACTGAGGATCCTCCGTCGGTAAACAGGACCAGCGTTACGAAATCATAATAATATATCATTCTGAAGTCTTGCAGACTCGCATGCTACACAATGCAAACATAGACCTTAAGGTTAATGTCAGGCCTGTAAGTTTCTAAGTGGATGTATTATTTTGGAATGCGAGTATAGAATACAAATGCAGTTACTCTGGGATTCAGACACATACAACACACTCAATAGAGAGCTGTGCAGGTGGATATGAGCAACACAGTAAATCATATGAGTGGAAGACTTACTTTAGAGGAGCTCCTCTGACAAACCCTGATGTGATTCAGACAGAATTAAGTCTGACATTAAACACCACAATAAAAACCTTAATGCTCTCCACATTTTCACATATAATCACGTAATTATTTCTTTGTGACAGCACAAAATAATTATTGGAGGCCTCCCAGAATTGTAGGCTCAAATTGACACATTTTGTCAATTTACCTTAAGTAACTGAATCTAAAATGATTGGTTGTGTTTTATCATCGCAATTCATGTCTGTTACCCAGGCATATGCATAATCCTAATCACATACCAAAATCAAAAAAAAAAAATCAAATGAAGATTAAGAATAAAAAATGCCATTTTGCATCTTTAATGAAACCATCAATTACTATTGATTTCAACACCTCTGTTGGCTTATGAATGAAAACAATGGTCCACAGAGAAAAAAAAAGTTAAAATAAATTTGAATGTTTTTAATAAAATCTCTTATGCTCACTAAAGCTGCATTTATTTGACCAAAAATACAGTGA
Organism: Barbus barbus; assembly: GCF_936440315.1. Classification (NCBI taxonomy): domain Eukaryota; kingdom Metazoa; phylum Chordata; class Actinopteri; order Cypriniformes; family Cyprinidae; genus Barbus; species Barbus barbus. Next base: position 35,214,268 of record NC_136733.1, on the reverse strand, counting down.
AAACAGTAATATTGTGACATATAATTACAATTTAGAATAACTTTCAGTTTTAATATATCTTAAAACATAAACATGGTGTTTTATGGCAAAGCTGAATTGTCAGCACAATTACTCCAGTATTCAGTCTCACATGATTCTTCAAGAAATCATTCTAATATGCTGATATGGTGCTCAAGGAACATTTCTTATTATTATCAATGTTGAAATCGGTTGTGCTGCTTAATGTCTTTGTGGAAACCGTGATTTTTTTTTTAGGCTTCTTTGATCAATAGAAAGTTCAAAACAACAGTATTTATTTAAAATACAAATGTGTCACTTTTGATCAATTTGTGTCCTTGCTGAATAAAAGTATTAACATCAATCTTACTGACCATATATTTTTGAGCAGTAGTGTTAAAAATGAATTATTTACTCTACCTACTGATCTCCTGCTGTTATTTTTTATGTTTTTTCATGAATGTTCTTAAAAGAGATGCTAAAGAAAGGAGGAAGATGGTCACTCACCATGGCCTTGGCTTCAGCGATGAAGAAGAGCTCAGTGAGAGCACGATGGAGAGGAAGGAGGACCGTGATGCTGGTGGGGTCCTGAATCAAACCACTCTCCATAGTAGTGAAGAGCTGCCACAGCGGCCGCAGAAGTGTAAGGTCACAACCCCTGTATTAACACACACAACAATCAAAACGTGAGGTCATTGCACTCTAAATGGCTTTATCATTACTCATATTTGAACTATATGGCCATCTCATTCACCGGGTTAATGTTCGCCTTGTGGTGGGCAGGTGGCCATTTGCATGGGCTATTCCTCAACCTGACACCACAGGTCCATGTCTCTATTTCTCTCAAACACGCTCTGTCTGCTGATGATGATGTAACTGTGTTCAAACACCACGGAAATCATGCAAATCACCCTGACATGTGACCTTGTTGCCATGGGAACAATCAAGGCAGCAAGCCACCGTCAGATGCATTATGCAAACGCTGTGTAAATCTGAAAGCTCGCCAATACAAAACACACAAATGAATGAGCAGAAGTGAATATAAACCATTCAAGAAGTGCTTCTGAGGAAAAATTGATAAAGGTTTTCCAAAAATCACCACTCTTCAGAAACAAGAAAAAAGTTGCAGAGCGGAAGAAAGATCTAGAGACTTGTTAAACTGGGCCAAGTTGCACCTGCCATCCACAGAGAGCAGACCTGACCTGACAGACCAAGTTCTGAAAGGAAGTTGCAGCCTCTTTAGAATAGTAGGGCGGCTTTAAAGCACTGCAGGATGAATTGACTACCTTTTGTTGGGTTTAATAAATGCTGTCAGAGCTTTTCAGAAAGGTAAGAAGGGACACACCATTGAGACGGACACTGCAGGAGCCGCAGCAGTAGGTGAATGGCTTTAAGCCGCTGGTTTCCTGTTTGCCGACAAGCCACGCCCACCTGCCACTCCCAGATGTCAGCCAGCGGGAGGTGAGTCAACGTCTGCTCATCTGCTAGCATCTGCTTCAGGATCTCAAAACCTGTTCATAAAAGTGAATTTATTAGCCAACTTGCAAACTGAAAAAGAATATTTTGATTATTTTGGCATTATTACAATTACTGAAAAGTATTTTTAATAGTTTTAAGTTTTAGCATTTTATACTGTACACTATAATGCTGAGATGCCTAAACTCAGAATTTAAAATGATTGATTTTATTTTTTAGTGTTTTATCATCCTGATTTTACAGTCAGCGTTTATGACTTGTGGCTTTGCCTTAGCTCACTGGTCACTGCCAAAACCATGAGAGTCCACCCCACCAACTGCCTTAATTAATTTTAAACGTGTTAGGTATGATTGTAGGGTCGGCAGGGCCACCGACTCAACAGGAAGTTGAGTTTCTGTGGCTGTTAACGCTCCCACACGCTGAGAGACACGGCCGTGCTCATAGACCCCCTCTGACTCTCAAACAGCTGTCTAAATTAAGCTTATGACTGAAAACCAGCTTGTGGGACACCAACATTACAACCATAAAAGACTGTAGGAATGTGAGTCTCATGTGAAAAGATGGTATTACTGAGATGGTCTCTAAATGAGATGGACATTTCTGTTTCATGGCTCATTAGAGTACATGATTCAAGAGCACAACTAGACAGTACATTAGTGATAGACATCAAAAGAGACATTAAATAATTAAATGAGTGCAAATTGCGTACCAGTCTGGAAGCGCCCTCGATGGCCACCAGTCACAGTGAACTTGTAGCCCCATTCCGTGTTACTCATATCTGATATAAACCTGTAGTAGAGAGTGTCCCCTAGAGGAGAAAGAGGGAAAAAACAACCCTTACATTCTGCTCATTAATCATTAACCTCAAAGTGAAAATTTATGCACATTTACAAATATTTGAATGTGTAGAAAAATTTGTGAAACCTTCAGATTGACCTGGATTTCTAAACTGGCCATGAAATTTAAGAGACAAACACATTTCACTTAAACCAGAGGTGGGCCACAAAAGGGGTGCCAGGGGGCAGTGAGAGAAAAGTGCGTTTAAGAACATTTTATACAATAGCACTGCTTTAGAACAATATTCGTATTATTGTTTATAATGATATGCTATATTATTGCATTTGAATTTACCTGTAAATGTTCTTCAGATTTATAATGGGTTAAAAACAAAATGCTTTCAATCAATACAAAATCAACATTTTAAAGATGATATTTAAATCATTTGCTTTTGCTGTAGTACAAAAAATGTCAATCATTTAATTTTGGAAGTACTGAATTTAATAACTGATTTTCCTCCTTCATTTCCTGCAACTGCAGTCTAAACAAAGCAAACATCAGTCTTTTATGATTTATTTATAAACAAATTATTCAAACATGCCACTTTCTCAAATTCTTACCTGGAATCTCAAAGTCGGTCCATTTCTGGTGAGAACCACTTAAAGTGTGCATGTCCTGCAGGAAGTCACTGCTGCTGGCCATAAGGAGCTCATCACAACCCTCCTCTGTGTGACAGCGAGAGTCAAACTTCACAGACAGGAAGATGGCTCCAGGGATGTGCACCTTATCCTGAGACAACGCAAACAATGACATTGAGTGAACCAGGAAAACGCAACTGTGCTCCAGCGATTTGGAGTAAAAGAAAATGCAATTCATACCTCAAAGTTAGTGTTGTTGTCATAGGGGTGCTTGGATTCACGGACCTGCACAGCCATTCCTGGCTCCTCCATAAACTGACATGCTGTCAGCGACAGATTACCCAGCATGCTCTGGCTGCAGCCCCTCAGAACCTTCTGCAAGATCTGAGATCCAACATGTGACGAAGAATTATATGCATACCAACAATCTGAGGTCTTAATTTATGTACTAATTAAATATTTATTACACGGTACATAAAAATGTAATATTTATTATAAAAAAAAAAAAAATGCAAAGTACAGTTCCATAGCCAGAATGAAATAATGCTGGCCTGTAAATGTTCCCAGCTGGTTTGGCAAAAGCTCATTTTAAATCTTAATTCTCACCTTCTCCCACATCGGTCTCTCCTCTAGCTGCATGAGCATGTCCAGTATGTAGGCCATGTGAGAAGCTCCGCTCAGCTCCAGGTCTTCCTCTCTGATGGGAGTGTCAGAGGGCCAGTCGGCCAGCAGCGTTGCCAACACGTGACGTGCGTACAGAATAGCAATGGCTTCATTCACTTTGAAAAGGTACTGTCGCACTGCTTTGTTACTGCGAGCATCCAGTTCTTTATGCAGCAGTGCTGAGCTTTTGGTGCGCCGCTGTTTGGCATAACTCAGCTGGAGGTCGCTCTCTGTGTTGGTGATGAGTTTCTGCGTGACGACATTTGTTTCTTCTGTGGCTCGATCACACCGTGTGGGTTTAGACTTGAGTGTCAAAGAAAATAGAGCGAATTAAGGGTAACTTTAGATCACAAAATGGAATGGGTTTAATTTTAAACTTCGTCTTACCACACAGGGCACAATGATAATATCAGTATCTACAGCCTTGGTACTTCTTTCCTCAGAACGAGGTCTTTTAGATGGTTGCCACCTCTGTGCCAGTGTACGAATAGTCTCGTCGGTTTTTATAGCGTCGCCATCAAACCTGAGATATGATATGTTAGGGAAAAAAGAGATTAAGTCTTTGAATTAATTTTATATAGTTGAGAAGTACACAAGATTTATTTGCAATTTTGTTCATAAGTTTACACAGAAAATGCAAGCTCTTTAGCACTTTTCAGATATTAAGGATCAATTAAAATTGATGATGCGATCTTAAGATTTTCAAAAATATGAAATGTGCAGTGATATATTATTATAATTATTATTATGAAACTGAACAATAATAATTTTTAATTTACATGCATTAAGTAGATGTTCTTATCCAAAGTAATTTACAATAGAGGAACATAAGAATAAATCACAAAGCAATCAATATTAATATTGTATAATGATATTGTGTTATTATATACATTATTAGATATGATTAGATTTTTATAGACTAAATACTATGTTCTTTTAATAAACAGAATGGTCATTGAACTAAAAGTCACTGATGCGCAATGAGGCAACATATGCCAACATGTACATTCCCAGAAATAAATTCTAAACCATGACTATGTAAATGAAATGGTAATTCAAAGAATAACTCACCTCTTCTGCACCTCAAGGAAGAAAGAATCTGTTCTCTTCATCTGGAGCTCATACATGGCTCTCAAGATGTGCAGTGGGGCATTAAGAGCATCATGGGTAATCTAACAGTAAGACAAACATGAGAGCTCTAGTAAATGTTCCTCTACATACTCGTCCCTATATTTCAGTACTGGCAATTATCTGCCCCCTTTCCTTCTCCAGTTTCTAAATGCTGAGAACCAATTAGAACTCTCAATCAATCTGATCATTCAAGAGAGCTGAAAAAGGCCCACGACTGACGGAAGATGTGTTTGAAGCCTGACCTGGAAACAGATCTTTGTCTCTTCATCCAGTCCTTCCAGTGGATCTGGTCTGTTTGGATCGGCATCATCAGCGCAGCAGCTGGAGTGATCGGAGTCATGCTCTTTCTCTCTCTCCTTCTCTCCATCTGTCTCAGTGTCTGCGTCCTCTGCCATGGAGTGGATCTCTCGCTTGGAGGAATAAAGCATCATTGACAGGATCTCTAGGTCTCGCAAAAGCCACATCTTGCTGAAGCCTGTGCCCTTGCTGCACTTACGGACCAGGAGCTGCATCAGGCCAGAGCCCTGGATGGCCTCTTGGGCTTGATCCACCCCATGCTTCTGCAAGAAACAGAGGAAAATCAACACAATCATGACTTGTTCAAGTTGAGAATTTATGTAATGGCCCCAAAACATATTTGGAAACTAAAGTCTTATTTTAAAATCTAAACATTTCACTGCATTAGATAAATATAATGTATAACATAAAATATCAAAACTAAGCATTTATTTCAAAGCAAGATAGCACAACACATTAAGCAACATGTCACAAAAAGAAGTAAAAAAACAAACAAAATATATGTAAACACAACTATGCACCTTCAAAATCATTATAAACTATAATGTATATACATTTGTATTCATGCATGCATGTATGCATGTATTTATTTATTTCTTCAGGATGTCACGTAGCCTAATAATTCTAATATGCTGATTTTGCTCAAGAATCATCTTATTATCCTCAATGTTGATAGCTGCTTAACATTTTTGTGGAAACCGTAATGCATTGTTTTCAGGATTCTTTGATGAGCAGAGAAGTATAATCAATAAATTTAATGTGACCTCGCTCTTATTGACCCCAAACCTTTGGACGGTAGTGTGTGTGTGTAAATACACATGTATATGAAATATATATGATATATTAGATAAATCTATGATATATGAAATATATGAGATATGTATATATAACGTGTACTTAAAACACACACACAGGTCGCGTTCCGCTTTCCCCTCAGAAAATCAGGTTCCGGGGGAATCCCTCTCGGTAGAAATCACGATCGCGTTCCCGGTTGAGCCCTGCATGGGCCTCAAATTTAGGCCTGGCCCGTGTCCAACAGCTTATCAGAATTACCGACCCGAGTCAGTCTTTTTTTTCCCCTTCTCGCAAAACAGCTTATACAACTATTTCAGCTATTAAAAATTGTTTGGTTTTGTATGTAATGGCAAAATGATTATATTTTGTTTCGTTTTTTATCAAGATAATTTCGAAAAACATTTGGAGCATTATTTTGTTTGATCAATTTAGCCTTCTCAAATCATCACGACTTGCCTAAAATAAAATCTATAGACATAAAACAATTCAAGCACATAAACATGTTGAAACGTTAAACCTAGATAAATGTGCGCTGTATCCAATAGTTTGTGTGGAGACGGGAAGCTAAAGCGTGCTTTGTAGGACATGGAGGGCGCCGTGATCACGTATTTTTTGCTCATAAGAGTAATACATCATTCGGACCTGTAAAGGGTCTACTTTTATTTGTGTGCACTCACAATATCGACAAAATGTTGTGCTTTTATAAAATAAAGAAAACAAACATGATGCGTTTTCTGTCGTCTTGAACAGGAGCGCTTCACAAAAATCAACCGAAGCTCAGCGAATACATGCCTCACAGACATGATAAATACTATATATATAGAAAGCTTTAAATGACTACTTAACGAAATAAAACAAATTGAAAACAAAAACCTTTTCATTATAATCATAATCCATAAAGATGCATTTCTTTCGAAAGGCGTGTCTAACGAGGAGACGGCGAGTCAGGATCGGCAACTTCATCCTTGCGAAACGGACTCAGAAAACACTAGTTTATTAGTAAATAATTCAAATATCTCCTTACTATTTCCCCTGACCACATTCATGATAATTACTTTTGCTGGGGCTTTGCGGCAAGCTTAAGCTTATTGCATGCATTTGAATGCAGAACTCTTCAGCTGTGCTGATGGCACACGTGCTGCTGTGGGACACTAAACACCGTCGAGCCACCCTTTATAGTCGCGGCACGGTCTTGCGTTTCCACCAGTGTGGCTATTTTTTTTTTCATCACTATGGATGTCTAAAACATAAAAAAATAAGGAGAAGCCTAAAACATGCCCAAGGCCCGGCCCGCGTCTGAACTATGATGTGAAAATTGGCCCGAAGCCCGGCCGTAGAGGCGGGCAGAAATGCAGGGCTCTTGTGTGTGTATATAAACACACACACACACACACAATTACACTTTTTGTGGTCCCTATATCATTTGGTTCTATGACTTTAAACTATGAACTTCAAAGACAAACTTTTTTGCTGTACAAGGGCAGGTGTGAGGTGAATACCTTGAGAGTGTTGTAGAGTCCTTTAAGAGCGAGAGAGAGCACCCAGGTGGCCTCCACGGCATCTTGGGCGCTGCTCTCCACCCCGACCTGCAGTAGGTGACTCACGATAGAGGTGAAGTTCTTCAGGTAGCGGCTCAGGTGGGCAGAGGTCGGGGACACCTCATGGGACTCTGCATCATTCCTGCTGCTGCTCTCATGTGCCTGGACTAACTGGTAGTCTTTCACTGAGAAAAAAAAGTAGAAAATAGAGATGCATTAATGCACTTTTTTGTTTTACTATTTGAGTGACCATGGGTGTTTCCTCAAAGCAGCCACTAAATGAGGCTAGGAAGTCCCAAATGAATGTTTACATAGCATCCCGTCTACTGAAATCCCGTCTACTCATCAGTTTAATTTCTGAAGGTAGTAGTGAGGGGCCACTCATAATCATTAATCCTACATATTTTTGGTGGTTGACTGAAAGAACTATAATTTAAAAGCCAGTTTGATCACAACAAATACTTAAATATTTTTTTAAGCATATGATTGTTTTACTATTGAGAAATAAGCATAGTGGTTATCAAATATTTGCTCTTTAAAGCTTTAGAAGCCAGTAAGTTTACTTATGAGGTACCTTCATACAAAAACCATCTGTTAAACCTGGGCAACAAGGTAAGTAAAGCAGACACACCCTTTGCAAATGAAGGTGGGTTTAAATGTCAATGACAGTCTGTGACTTTAGAAAGACTCATGCAGCTCAGGGCTGCCAGCAGTGGTATTTTTACAGCTGAGAACATTTGAGAGATGAAGCAGTGTGAAGAACCAGTTGACAGATCTTCTCGCACCTGTTCTCCTCTTACGAGTCTTGACGTCCACCACAGCAGCTCTGTTCTTCTCAGTGAAGTGTTTGAGCAGAATCACGTTGTGTTGTTCGTTGGCATTATCGATGAAGACAGCCTGAGTCCCCATACACAGCACCTAATGAACAGACATGCATCTCTTTCAAAATGTCATAATGGCATGTCATAACTTCATACAGGCCTATATTATGTGTGTTAGCGTATGCACTGTGATATCTTTGTTCGTACCTCAGGGAATCCCACAAGCACCAGCAAAGTGAAGAGGTTGGTTCTCTTGAGTTGCTGTGGTAACTGCTTGATGCAGTGATCAGTGAAAGCTGCCACAACAGCACACCACTGAGAAGAAATGTTCAGGTTTTGCAAGATGTCCGCCACAGAGCACGCCCAATCCAGACCGATACGACTGTTGTAATAACACAGATGATGGACAAAGACTCACTGTTTCATGAAAAACTGAAAATTTGTTAATTAAAAATACAAAAATGTCAAACAAAGCTAAAGCTGCAAAGGTAAAGTTCAGCTAAATATTTGACTGTCCCTCCCACATTAAAATGTATTGTACATATACACTACTGTACAAAAATTTGAATTCTTCAGTGTCACATGATCTATGAAAAAATAATCATTCTAGTAATATGCTGATTTGGTGCTCCAGAAACATCAATGTTGAAAATATACTTAATATTTTCTGTGGAAGCCATGATTCATTACTTAAACTGTAACAAAAGTATTCATTTCTTCCAAAAAAAATTAAATTATATGTATCCTGCACTGTTGCATGTTAATGTATTTGGCCTCTAAAACACATGTTTAAACATATGCTACACATCCAATCACACTACCTGTCTAGACACACTGCTCCCAGACTGAAGAGCAATTGAGTGGTCTTCCAGCCAGGAGCATCAAGCGCTGCTACATCTCCGAGAGTAAGCAACTCAAATTTGTCTGTCAGTGCCTCTGCAACAGCTGCATCAGCCTCCGCAGGAGAGATCCTTAACAGAAGCTGTCCTAGAAGGCCTAGTGTCAGGTGGTATGTTTCATTCAGACAGCCGGCGTTCGAGATGACCACTCTGAACAGCAGTGGCAGGATGGGACTCAGGCTGGACAAAGACAGTGAGCTGCCCTGTGGAGGTTTAAATGTGTATATTTGCATATTCTGTGTTTCTTGGATGTGAACGTGAGACAAAAAATAGGTAGTCATTTCAGGTTACAAATTAAACATTTTCTGAAACCAAAAGCCTACCACTACAACAGTGTTGCCAAGTCTGCGATGCTCCTGCAGAATTGGGCTACTTTAACACTGCTGCTGCAGGTTGTTTTTCATGTCCGCGGGTTGAAGCGCCACAAATAACGTGATATTAACCCCTGCAATGCGAATTTTACCAGGGGAACCTCGCCAAAAAAAATGCCATTGGGCTAATTTTAGGCTAGTTTAGAGTAGCAATTGGGTGGGTTTTGTTGTGAAAACCTGGCAACCCTGCACTACAAATTAAACTGGAATCTTTGCTGTTACCTGTTTGGTTGCAGGCAACATGGCTGCCAACAATCCCAGAATTCTCTCTCTGGAGCATTCGGCAAACACATGTTCCTGTAGCGGCCCCCGGGCTGTCTTTTCCTCCTGGTCCTTATATGCATCCATGTTCTCTGAGGTAGGAGATGTGATAGTGTCTCCACTTGACTCTGAAACTGAAGCAAAAAAAAACACATTTTAACATCTGTACTTTGCTGTTTTTGTCCCCATTTACACCTTTTATGTCCTGTTGTCTTCAATTAAATCCCATGAGACATTCAAAAGCAACAAATAACTTTCATTACATAAAGATATTATAGATCTCCTTGATTATTGAAGGGTACTAAGAGACAGGCTCACCTCTGACTCCAGAGGACAGTGTGTCTTCACTAGACACAGAGGGTGTCTGACTTGCACTGGATGAGTCTGACGTATCCTGAGAGACAAGCTTCCTCCTTCTCTCATCCCCTTCTGTATCTGGCTCATGCTTTTGTGGTTTCTTGTGAAGAGGAATAAAAACAAGAGGACTATGAGGACTTGTTTAAAAAAAAGTTTAACAGTATCCGACTGTTGTTAGCTATAACCTGGGGATTTTAGTCACAGACTTGACAAATAAAAAGGCCAAAAGTAAAGTACTGACTCTGTCTGTAGGTAGCGGTGGGGAGCAGATAGCTGTAGTGCTGCTGGGAAGTGAGGAGGTGTCTGTGCTGCTGATGTCCTGAAAAGAACCAGCTGTTGCAGGACACAGTTCACTCTCTGTGGCTGATTCGTTTGAAGAAAGCAGGGACAGCAGGGCAGAGGCTCGCAAACCTAAAGGAAACAACAGCAACCCTGATTATACAGAGTAACCCATCAACCAATTCTATTTAATCCAACCAGCTCAATTTCTATCACACACACACAACTTAATTCTTAATAGATCATGTGCATTCAGATATACCGATTACCTTTCCCAGTCTGTCCCTTCAGCAGGCAATCATTGATGATGTCAGAGCAGTGGGTTTGCAGTGCCCTAGCATAACCGAGGGTGACATCATTCAAAGGTTCTCCATCCTGCACTCTCTCGCTGATCAGTTCGGATGTGAACAGGGACAGTGCGGCAAAAAGAAGCCAGGAGTAGTTATGTATATAGGGCTGAATGAGTCTGTGGCGGTCACTGATGCGAATGGTGACCATAGGGTACACTGTGATACGGTGGGTGGGCAGATGGCTGGAGGGAGAGGAAAAAAAATTATAATAATTACAATAATAATAATGATAATAATAAATGAAAATAATATAATAATAAATAGTTTTGCCACTGAATCTCAAGTCACTCCAAATAAAAGTGTATATATATATATATGTGTGTGTGTGTGTAAAAATATATATATATAGACATGTATATACACACACACACACACACATATATACATATATATATATAAAAGTAAAAAATTATATTGAAAAAGTATTATACGTATATATCATATGTATATAAAAGAGAAAGATTTGCATCTTTAAATAACCAGATCTGAAATTCACTCATTCAATTGAGGTATCCAATTTTTCTTGTCATAAATTGTTTGCAAATATTTTATATTTTCATGTTCATAGTTTAATTGCCTTTAGTGATCTTCTCACGTGTCTTACCTGTCTGGGTATTTTTTGGCATTATAACAGCCAAAGCAGAGATCGAAGTCCTCACAGACATTACAGTTAATCCTGCTGCCCACGATAAGGCCCTGGCAGTGGTCACAAGCATACTCCATATTCACCATCTCATGGTCATCCTCATGGCCTTCTGGTTTAGCACCACCTGAATCAGGAGAAGAGAGCTGTTCAATACACCCACTCCAACTTATCAATTGTGCGAGAAATATACTGCTGCAATAAATTATTAATGTGAATGCAATAAAAAAGGGAAATAATGTTTGATTAACATTTAGTTTTTCCTTCATTATAGTGTAAGCCACTGCTGACTATGATGGTGTGACTCACTGAGGAAGCAGGTCTTGCACAGGTCCATATCTGTACACTGCAGGCACCGGTAGCGATGCCACGGTGCGATCCGTTCGCAGCCGTCACATGAAATCTCCACATTCAGCAGGTCGCAGTAGCGTGCAATGAACATGTGCATCTGCAAAGATCAAAAGTTAGTGAAAGAGCACCAAAAATGCACAATATGTTTAGTTTCATTTGGGATTCTTTGCAAATAACATTATTTTGAGGGCTGTTTGCAGTAACAATATTGTCAGAATGTGTCAAATCTGTCTATGCTTTTGCAGAGAGCAAAATACACTGTTCACAGTTAAACTAGCCTGACTAAAAAAAATATTTGTTCTACCTGAATATGTGACTGTCTTATGATTAGGCATTGATGGGTGCTGACATTTGCTTGTGTTTGCACAGATTAAACATTGAATCGTGACGTAAACGGTTTGCAGGAAAACATTTAATAAACATTACATGCATAATAATGCTATAACTCCACCCAAAGGTTAGTTTTTGAGTTAATTCAACTGTTTTCTTATTTAACTGTCTCCATTATCAAAAGAAATTGTAATTAGCCTCTTGTGAGCAATGGTTTTGTTTCCCAGGAAAGCATTTATTTGATATCTGTACCTTTCTCTTGTCCTCCACTGAGGCCTGGCTGATCTTGTCAAACCATTTCTCAAACATGCCATCCAAACACTCATCCATCCATTCAGTGTTCCTCTCATAGTCAGCGATCTCATCCTCCTCCGTCCACTGGCTACAGCATCATTTCACATGGAGAAAATGACAGATGAGAAGCCAAAAAAAAAACCACTGGATACCTTTAAGCTTAGTTTGTGAGATCAGAATTAAGTGTAGAATAAGAGTGTCAATATGACAAGAATCACAACAACGAAGCTCACCAAATGTGCCCTCAAGATGTCTTCAACAACTTTACATTAGAAGTCAAATGATAATGATACTGAAACCTCCTTTCTCCTCATTTTAACCCTCCTTTCATACTGAAATCTGTATGATATTTCATATTTACAATAGAAAGCGTGGGAATTTTAAGAATAAAGTGAAATAAACGTTATATTACAACAGACCATTCCTTACATTTATATCGGGTGACATTCAACATGAGTTACTTCATGTATCTTTTTTTAAACATGATTTTTCTTTTGTTTTGTTTTTTAAGGTTGAAGTCCCTACATTCCATATGTGTTCTGATCCATGCCTCATACCTGATGGCAATATCATGCACGCTGATGTTTTCTTGGGACATGTTGAGCAAAAGATCAGGCAGTTTGATGTCCAGAAACAGCGACAAATCTTCTGCTTCCCAGCTCATATCCAGCAAATGCAGCAGACATGTCTGCACACATGACAGGGCGGGCAGCAGGGCCCTAAGGACATACAGAACACACAACGGACATAAGACAAAGGACTTACAGAATGCATTGGCAGTCCTTGTGTAGCATACCTATTATTACTAACTTCTAAACAGAGGCGGACAGTAACTAAGTACATTTACTAGAGTATTGTACTTAAGTACACTTTTTGAGTATCTGTAAATTACTTGAGTATTTTTTTTTTCTGGAAACTTATGACTTTAACTTCACACACACACAAAAACAAAAGACGAATATTCAAATATTCTAGTATATAAAGTCGTTACTATGTAGCAGCTTTGAAAGTCAGTGGGTGATTTTCTTCTTCTCCAAAACGTGACTTTCTTTTTTTCAGACAGTTTATCAGTAATCACTCTTGTAGGGCTACATGAAGTGATTTCCCAGCATTTTTGTGAACACTGACCAGTTGCAAATGTGATATTTATTTACAACAATTCAATAATAAAAAGTTAATAATGTGGTATACATTAGGCACAATATTGTCTGATTTTGCTAAATTGTGTACATGAAAATATTACCTATAACGCCACAGAAGAACTGTTGTGCGTCTCCTAATAAAACACAATAGGTGTTGGACTTGAAGCAGTACTGCACAGACCGTTCCGTGTGTGAAATCAAAGTACCACGAGAACGATTAGCCAGCATTTTTGAGATTTTTGTTTTTGTTAAAGCAGTGTTGCTGTTGTAAAGTTATACAGTTACTGTTATGTTGCTGGGTTTTAAAGTAGGTTTGATTTTTTTTTTCTTTCTTATCACTCTGTATTTACAGGATTTCACTGTCCGCTCTGTTCAAATGTGGATGAATGGCTACACATAGATGTGTGAACACACTGTCAGAGTTGTGTGAGTTCACTACCATCCTGCTTTTGTGGGGGAGGGTAGGGGTGTTAAATAATAATTTTGTTTTGTTTTTTCCCCCATTGGTTTTTAACATTCTAAAAGCTCTTTATTCCAAAGATACTACAAGCTAGTCAGTGTATTCAGTAGGTCTAATGTATTGTAAGTTGCTTCAGAGGCATTGCAAGTATTACGTACAACAATAATAAAACAGTGCATTGACATAAAAAAGAAAATTTACTTTTGGTACTTAAGTATTTTTAAAAGCAATTACTTCTGCACTTTTACTTAAGTAAAAATCTATCTTTACAACTTTTAAGTGATGGAGTTGTGTACTTTGTCCGCCTCTGCTTCTAAAGCACACAATGATTTCACGATTCACATTCAATTTTTAAAAACAGGACAGAGAGAACCCACTTCTCATTCAGTGCATTGAAGCTCTGCACGGCCTCTACTAGCATGAGAACCAGCAGATGATACGAGTGTCTGACCAGCTCCCTCATCTCCTGCCCGCTGCCCACCAACTGAGAAAAGTAACTGAGAAAGAAAGACAGGTTGAGGTAAAATAATGATATTAAGACAGTAGTCATATGCATCAAAAATGACATGGAATTATTTTTTTTAGAACAGTGACTCTCAAGCCTGTCCTGGGGACTCCCAACCACTGCATAATTTGTATGTCTCCCTCATTTAACACACCTGATTCAACTCTTCAGCTCATTAGTAGAGTCTGCAAGGTTTGAATTGAGTGTGGCCTATGAGGGAGACATACAAAATATGCAGAGGTTGGGGGGTCCCCAGGAGAGGTTCGAGAACCCATGCTTTAGATAACATACTTGGTGAAATCTTTCTGACACGCCAAGAGTTCCTGAAGAAACAAAATACAGGGTGCCTGGAAGAGGTGCGGTTTCCCCAGAGTGAGTATACACTGCTGGACGAGCTCCAGCACCTCACACACACTCAGAGCCTGGGCCTTCTTCAGAGCCAGAGTATGAAGAACACTGAACACACACAGAACAGACTTCATTACCGCTGGTCAGAGACAAATCACCATATATGTGCAGGTTAAAATCTGGAAATAAACAAATAAACCTAGAAATAAAAGTTTTGTTTTTTGACAAAAAGAAACATGAAACAAAATAAGAAATATTTACGATTCAGCACTAAGACACTCATCAAATAAGCAAATTTGTGATATTGTCCAAATGCTAAATAATCATCTTTTGATTATATACTTTACACACACCTTTCAGAATCTGCAAAATGTTAATTATTTTACCAAAATAAGAGGGATCATACAAAATGCATGTTATTGTTTATTTAGTACTGACCTGAATAAGATATTTCACATAAAATATGTTTACATATAGTCCACAAGAGAAAATAGTTGAATTTATAAAAATGACCCTGTTCAAAAGTTTACATACAGTACACTTGATTCCTAATACTGTGTTGTTACCTGAATGATCCAAAGCTGTGGTTTTTTTGTTTTGTGATAGTTATTCATGGGTCCCTTGTTTGTCCTGAACAGTTAAACTGCCCGCTGTTCTTCAGAAAAATCCTTTAGGTCCCACAAATTCTTTGGTTTTCCAGCATTTTTGTGTATTTGAACCCTTTCCAACAATGACTGTATGATTTTGAGATCCATCTTTTCACACTGAGGACAACTGAAGGACTCATATATAACTATTACAGAAAGTTCAAACGCTCACTGATGCTCCAGAAGGAAAAACCTTGCATTAAGAGCCGGGGCGTGAAAACTTTTTGAATTTGAAGATCAAGGTAAATTTAACTTAATTTGTCTTCTGGAAAACATGTAAGTATCTTCTGTAGCTTCTGAAGGGCAGTACTAAATGAAACAAATTGATATTTAGGCAAAACAAGAAAAATGTACTCATCTTCATTCTGTTCAAAAGTTTCCTCTTAATGCATGGCTTTTCCTTCTGGAGCATCAGTGAGCGTTTGAACCTTCTGTAATAGTTGCATATGAGTCCCTCAGTTGTCCTCAGTGTGAAAAGATGGATCTCAAAATCATACAATCATTGTTGGAAAGGGTTCAAATACACAAAAATGCTGGAAAACCAAAGAATTTGTGGGACCTGAAGGATTTTTCTGAAGAACAGCAGGCAGTTTAACTGTTCAGGACAAACAAAGGACTCATACTAAGTAAACAATAACATGCATTTTGTATGATCCCTCTTATTTTGGTAAAATAATTAACATTTTGCAGATTCTGAAAGGTGTATGTAAAGTTTTGACTTCAACTGTACATATATATTTAATGTAAAAACATATACATATACAAAACATATTTTATTGTTTCAGAAGCAAACAAGTTGTAAGGGCTACTTTTATAATAATGGTCATTACTTTTGGAGGCCCTGGTCACTATTCACCTTTATCATGTGAAAGCCAACAGGCCACCAGAACAACACAGTATCTACTTTTGTGTTACAGTGTTTAGAACAACATGAACGAGAGTAAACTGAACTATAGCTTTAAAGGGACAGTCCACCCAAAAATGAAAATTCTGTCATCATTTACTCACCCTCGTGTCTTACAGTTGGGGATGGAAAGGCAAGAATCGTGATATGGCTGGATTAAACTTCAAAAGGCAATTATGTCATTGAATAAATATGAGCGCTGCACGTTTTAAAGTCAAAACACGGCACGGATGTCTTTATGTGAATGTATCTCTGAAGGGAACCGACTGTCCTCAAAAACATATCTTTGGCATTTCATTTCATCTTGCCTATAATGCCTGATAAAATGAGATGGTCCTCACTGCAGAACACAAGATCCAGGGGGCGTGGTTGGATCTAGATTCAACTCCTCCCACCTTACATAGACCTAAACCTACCCGTCTCCACCCCCTGATCCCTAAACCCACCCATCCCCACCCCTAAACCTACCAATCTCCACCCCTAAACCTACCCATCTCCACCCATCCCCACCCCTAAACCTACCAATCTCCACCCCTAAACCTACCCATCTCCACCCCCTGATCCCTAAACCCACCCATCCCCACCCCTAAACCTACCAATCTCCACCCCTAAACCTACCCATCTCCACCCATCCCCACCCCTAAACCTACCAATCTCCACCCCTAAACCTACCCATCTCCACCCCTAAACCTACCCATCTCCACCCCCTGATCCCTAAACCCACCCATCCCCACCCCTAAACCTACCCATCTCCACCCCTAAACCTACCCATCTCCACCCATCCCCACCCCTAAACCTACCCATCTCCACCCCTAAACCTACCCATCTCCACCCCCTGATCCCTAAACCCACCCATCCCCACCCCTAAACCTACCAATCTCCACCCCTAAACCTACCCATCTCCACCCATCCCCACCCCTAAACCTACCCATCTCCACCCCTAAACCTACCCATCTCCACCCCCTGATCCCTAAACCCACCCATCCCCACCCCTAAACCTACCCATCTCCACCCCCTAGATGTGGATCCAACCCCGCCCCCTGGATCTTTGTTCTGCAGTGAGGGGCTACTGGATAAAATAGCGTTTATGAGCATGGTGCTGCATGTGTACAGCCGTTACCGGGAACCGCTTTATTTCAGCCACTCCTAAAGCGCCACCACGTGGCAGAGAATGAATTTGCATTTCCAAAAAGCCTATCTTATGTTTAGATCAATGCCCAAATATGCATATCGACCCATGTTTTTACACAGCAAACACACAGTTGTAAATGTGAAAGAAGTTAAAGTGCCTTCTAAAAATCCAAACAATTTAGACAGTAATATTTATGTTTTAAATTAATATAATAATTCATATGTTTGACTTATCCCTTTTCATAAAAATGATTTAAAGGCTGAAATACCATTTTTGTTTTTGTGAAAACCTGTATCTGAATTGTAAATCATGTCATTTTATGGCTTAATATGTTACCATAGATATTGTCCAACACCACTCATACATAATTCTGCAGATGCCCTGTAAATAGTAAAATAAAACTCTTTCCTTGATATTCATTGATATTTGTGTATTGAAAATGTTTTGATTGACATTTATGGTCTTTTTTTATTTGGGCTAGTTAAATTAATTTCTGGGCTACCAAAATCTGAAGAGTCCTGCTGTGGAACATAAGTATACTGCTGGTAACCAAACAGTTTCTGGTCCCCTCTGACTTCCATAGTAAGGGGAAAAAACACTATGGAAGTCAAGGAGGACCAGCAGTGGTTTGTTTACCATCAGTCTTCAAAATATCTTCTTTTGTGTTCAGCAGAATAAAGAAATTTATAACGGTCTGGAAAAACATGAGGGTGAACAATCCCTTTAAGCTTATGCACCAAAATCTGTTGAATCATAGCATCATACATCTAGCCATTCACATCATGAGGTGAACATACCTGCTCTCATTAATGACCATGTCCTTCATAAAGCTGAGGATGTGTTTGAGGATGGGGAAGCGCTCTTTAACAGGTGGTGCCATGCGAGGCTCCTCCATAGATCGTAAGGAAAGGAGCCTCAAGCGACCCCGACTGAAAGGTGCTTTACGTGGGAAGACTAACGGGGACAGAGGCTCTCCTGTTTGAGACTGAAGACTTTCTGAGGAGCCTGTGGCACCCTGAGAACTGATGCTGCTGGAAGGTCCAGCATCCACTGGTGCGGAAAACGTCTGGTCACGCTGACTGGCCCCTGGGGGCATCGCTGCTTCTGCTCCCTCAGGAGTCTGGGAGATGGAGGGAACAGAGGGACTGGGCTGGAAGTCTCCCTCTGAGGTGGAAACAGATCGAAGAAGAGGAGCAGCACAAGCGCCATCTTCTGGTCTGGAAGGCTCTTGTTCCAGAAGTGCAGAGGTTGCTCCACTCGGGCTGAATCGGAAGAGGAACAAACTTCTACTGATGCAAATTTCAGCTGTTAAGAGAGTGAAAAAGATGAGATGAGTGAGAATACAGAAGAATTAGTTTAAGAAACTGCATCAAAGGCATATTTCTAGCATCAATATTTACCAAGTGACTCCATTGTAACCTCATTTTGTCCGTCGTCTTTTTCCTCTACTCCATTCATTTTACCCATAAGGTAGCGCTGTTTCATTTCCAACTACCAAAACGTATCAAAAGGGAGAAGTAAATAAAAAAGAATATTATGTTATTTTAAAATTATTAAATTATTAAAATTATTAGCTATACTAACCATCCACGTTCTGATGCCATCGGCGAGGGTGTAGACCTGCGGAAGGTCCTCGTTAAGACTGCTCTGGCCGTTTTTAGCAACTAATGCAGAGGAGATAAGAAAAGGAAACATGATCAAAAGGACACTGGACTAGGATTGACATGTACGACCGACAAACTGTCCTGTTCATACAAACATCTTACAGAAACAGATCCAATACTGTCTGTACCAAGGGATCAAGGATTCGATGGTTTAACATGGCCCGGGAGTTTTAGGATCTTCACATTATGAATCAATATGAAGTATTATGAAGTAAAATCAACAAGAAATATAAAATTCTGCACTGTTTGTCATTAACCAAATTTGTGGCATTGACCAAATATTTTTTTTCTGTTCTATTGTACACACACACACACACACACACACACACACACACACACACACACAGTTTTGATATATTTACTGTAAGAAATTTACAAAATATCTTCATGGAACATGATCTTTACTTTAATTGATAATATACACACATACATATTTTGGCAATAGCCAAAAGTACATTGTATGGATAAAAATTATAAATGCCAAAAATCATTAAGATATTAAGTAAAGATCATGTTCCATGAAGATATTTTGTAAATTTCTTACAGTAAATATATCAAAACTTAATTTTTGATAAGTAATATGCATGGCTAAGAACTTAATTTGGACAATTTTAAAGGTTTTCTCAATATTTTTATTTTTTTGCTTATTTATTCAGCTTTCAGATGATATATAAATCTCAATTTTGAAAAATTGACACTTAAGCCTGGTATATGTGTGTGTGTGTGTGTATATATATATATATATATATATATATATATATATATATATATATATATATATATATATATATATATATATATATATATATATATATATATATATATATATATATATATATATATATATATATATATATATATATACACATATACACACACACACATACATACACACGTTAATAAATAATTAATTTGTAATTTTTTTTTTTAAATAACTGAACTTTTAAAAAAGAAAGCTGGTCATAAGCTTCCAAATATAAATACATAATTATCATATCAGTGCATTCCTTCTTATTTCAAATCCAACACTTTGACATAAAAATTTATGTTTCGTTTTAGAAATGTTTCAAGATTGTGTCTGCAACATTTGTCTTTAGTGTTTGCTCTCTTGAACCTGTATGAAACTCTTAAAATGTCTTTAATTACCAAAGCTCCTAAGACTGTGGTGAAGTGCTGGTGTGTGATACACCATGGCCGCCCAGGTGGCGTTCACAGCCTGGTCCACTTTTGAGCCTGCAGCAATCTCATTCCTGACTGGCTGCTTCTTGCAGGTCATCAAAAGGGTCCTCATTAACTCCGTCTTGCCATCAGAAGAATCCTGCAAAGGATCCCAGCAGGCAAAGTCCTTAAGGAATTCCACCAATTCATCTCCCAAAGGAGCTGGCTCTTCCTGCAGAACAAAAAAGCACAAAATGCACAAACATGATTAGACTTTTTTTTGGACTGAAACGCACACATAGTCAATCCAAGTACTCTCACCTGGTCGGTGTCTGGGTTGGCCAGGGTTAACTTTTTTTCTCCAGGAAGTCCATTCAAACCATGTCTGAACATAGGCTTCCATAAAGGACAGGACAGGACATGGTTCATCAAGCCAGCAGGCAACTCTTTTACACCACGGATCTCTTCAAGAGGAAGGCAGACATAACACAAAACCATCATCATAAGTCAGTGTGTTTTCACACTTTTTCAACTAACTGCAATTTATATTGTGAAATTTATATTCAATGTCGGTTATATTTCTACAACCTTTTTACAATTTGTTTATTTGAAGGAAAGCACATTTATGTGCTCGCACACACTTATAAATTAAATACAAAAGGATAAAATTAGCCTTTTTAAAATAATTGAACAGAAATAATCAAAAGTACACAATTATCACACCGTAAGGTGATTTCAAAGCCATGGTGCGGGAGGCCAGACGGCCCATTAGCCTGGACACAAGGAGCTGCAGGTCTGAGGTCCAGGACACGGTGACATCTGGCAGACCAAATGCTGTCACTGTGAACTTGTAACCCCATTCATTATTACTGCTGTCTGAGTGGAACAGAAACTGCAGCTGGGGACCCGCTTTGAACGTCACTTTCTGAAGACAAAAAAAAAAAGGTATAAAAGATACAGAGTGAAAATAATGGAAGCACATTCAAGCAAAGGCTAAAATTAATTGCATTGCTTTTAACTAATTATTTTTAATATAATTGCATACGAACACATTTGGCAGACAACTATAGTTAAAATAGTACAGTAAACCGTTTTTGTACCTTTGGCCATTTCTCCGTGCCGACCTTCATATCATATCGCACTTTTCCTCCCCTAGCATCAGTGAATTCCAGATAGTCATACCTACCCCCCCCAGAAAACCCACACCTAATTAGTGTAAATATAATGCAAACTTGGAACTCAAGCCACATGTATCTCTAACAGAAAAAGTGTGAGTTTGATTCTTGTTTTCACCATAAGGTGACAGTAGAATTGTAGAATAAGCTCTTCACACCTTTTCTCTGTTTCACAATGTTCATCAAACTCCACCTCGAAGGACATGGCACCAGGACAGACAAACACGGTGGTCTCGTGTCTGCTGTTCTCATAGTTATGAGGTGACTCCATTTGCCACGTCCTTAATACAACAGGCTGCTGAGTCTGCTGACAGCCCTCCATATCCACCTACAAACACACAGGGATAAAAACTGATAAATGCATTATTCTTACAAACTGTCTAAGTTATTAGTGGCTTGGTTATCTTACTTTTTAATTTGCATGTAGAAAAACCCAAGTGAAATGCTCCTTTTCATTAGTTTTCAGTCATATTAATTCTATTTATTTTGTCAAAATGCTTTAAGACACAGAGTGAACTGACCTTAGAGAAGATGCCGTCTGTGTCACTAGACAGCTTCTTGAGCAGGTCTACCAGAGGATAGAATCTCTTGAGCAGCACACAGTGA
The DNA here is from genome assembly GCF_936440315.1 of Barbus barbus. Taxonomy (NCBI): domain Eukaryota; kingdom Metazoa; phylum Chordata; class Actinopteri; order Cypriniformes; family Cyprinidae; genus Barbus; species Barbus barbus. The sequence goes on along the minus strand of NC_136733.1, from coordinate 35,192,259 downwards.
GGAATATCCAGAGCACACAGCTCCAGCAGGAAGATTGTCTAACAACAGCACACAATCCACACTTAATACATACATACAAACAGAAGCATAAATAAATGAATGAATAATAATATATAGTGGGATAAAGCGGTCTGCTACCAGCTGTCTTGTTGCCATGGCAAGAATGGATCCATTGAGTTTCTCTATGATGTCAGCTCCAGAGAAGCGCTTAATAAGAGGATTCAGTATGTCTGTGGTGCCTGACAGGAACTGTTCCACATCTAATATCCAAGAGAAACAACACAGATGTATTCACGCTGCATCAGAGTACTGCATCAAATAATGACTACTGTTCAAAAGTCTGTCATTTTTACAGACTGCTGTAAGGCTGCATGTATTTTGATAAAAAAAAAGTAAAAATATTAATATTGCAAAAGATTAGAATTTAAAAGTATTGTTTTGTATTTTACTATATATTAAAATGCAATCTATCCCTGTGATTTTCAGCAACCATTAGAGTCAAATGATCCTTCAGAAATCATTCTAATATGATAGTTTGGTGTTCAAGTAACATTTCTGATTATTATCAATGTTGAATATAGTTGTGCTGCTTAATATATTTGTGGAAATCATACTCGCTTGAGCGCTGAATGTTCATTAGGCTTTGTAACTGTTATGCTCATAATGCAATTTGTAATGAAAAAGGCACATAAATATAAATAATTAATATATACACTATCAGCATTTTCACAAGTGGTCTCTGTATTTGAAGGCTGGAAAACCAGGAAAAGCACACTAACATTTCAGCAAGATTTCCCTGGCCAGATCAGCGGAGGTGGCCGTTCCTCCTTTGAGCTGTAGGAAGCACCAGGACAGCAGGCTGCCCTGTAAAGCCCAAAACAGAGACAGCAGGACCCTCCAAATGGACCCTCCTCTGGAATCCAACATCAACACCTCACACTGAACAAAGGGAGAGGGGCATTTTACAAGGATCAACATCACATTTCTCCTTGTAGAGCTAGACAAAGGAAAACTATTAGTGAGTTGTCACGCAATGCATTACAATACGAGGTGTCAGCTAACACATGTTAAAGCACAATGTAAATATCTAAAGTATGTGTCAGCTATTTGCAGGAGTGTATATATGTGAGCAGGAGTGACCAGATTAGGTTGGCTGTCAGCATGGGGCAGACATACCTCTCTAGTGGCCACAATGAGCAGCATGTCCATGACGGTCAGGACAGGTGAGATGTCAAAGTCAGATGGAGCTCCTTTAGGGGGCAGCAAGAGAAGACCTTTTGGGTCCTGATCGCTGCAAACAGAGATTAGCGAGATTAACAACGTGTGAGAGCCGGATGTAAACTACACAGTTTTACAGGACAGAAAAGAGTACTAGTTTAAAGGGAGGAGTTTGATACCTGAAGTAACTGCAGAGCGACTCAAATGTCAGTTTAACAGACTCTGGCTGATTTTCCTCAGTTATGTTTTTCTACAAAAAGCAGCAAAAACAACAACAAAAAATTCTCATACAATAGCAATTCAATAACAACATTCAGCCACGGCAAGTGCACCCTCATAGTCTTACCATCATGTGGAAGAGTTTGTCCCTCCGGCTCTGTTTGTCAGGGAAGAAAATGGCAGCGCCACTGAGGATGGCTTTCACAGCTTCTTTTCTCAGAGCTTTCTCCACTGCAGTCTGTCCTTCAGGGCCGTCCACCACTGCACAGCACAAAAACTGTGGGTTATTCTCTCAATCACCAATCAAAATACTATGGCATTATTATATGGCTTTTAACCAATTTGTCAAGATGTCACAGTGTGTTTTCAGCCATTAATTTTAACTGATATTTTTTGGAAACTAGAACTATTACACTACTGTTCAGTTTGTGGTTTGTATGTTTTTTATTTTTATTAATATATTTATTTATAGAAGACAAATTAAACTGATCAAGTGACAGTACGAAATTTTAAATGTAACAAAAGATTTATACTTTAAATAAATTGTGTTCTTTTGAACTTTCTATTCATGTAAGTGTCCTGAAAAAAGTCACAATTTCTGCAAAAACAAAAAATACAATAAATAATAATTTTATAATATATATATATATATATATATATATATATATATATATATATATATATATATATATATATATATAAAATTATTTATTTATTTATTTTTAAGAAGAACATCTGTTGTCAACATTAATAAAATTAAATGCTTCTTAAGCACCAATACAGAATAATAGAATGATTTCTGAAGGAAAATTCAGAAGATAATTATATAGGAAAGAATTATATTTATAAATGGTTATTTTAAAATTAAGTAATGTTTCAGAATATTACAGATTTTACTGTATTCAAATTAATGCAACCTTGGTGAAGAGAGTTCTGCAAAAAAATAAAAAAATAAAAATAAAATAAAAAAAAAATACAGACTCCAAACTTTTGATCAGTAATATTTGCTACAATGGAAGCACGTTGACAGCAGCTAAAAACGAAGCTTAAACGCCGTTCCAACAGATCATTATTTATGTTTCATGTTCTGTACTTTACTGCTTGTTCTCACAGCTGGTTTCCAGCAGTTTTCCACAAACACAAATCAAACTGTACATGCATGTACTCAGCAGCAAGGCATTACAAACAAACCACCAAGTGTGTCTCGATTTGCTACAGTCATGCTGTTGAGTCATACAGAGCAGTATGCGAGTCTTACCTTGACACAAGTGACTGTAGAGCTCTCCGACAGCTTCTGCAGGATCCACGTCTGTGCTGGCTGAGGGTGATGCTGATGCTGAAGCTGTGATGTCTGACGACTGGGACTCTGTCAGGCTGGGCAGCATTGAGAAGCAGTTCTGGAGCAGCTGAAGCAGGAGAACTCTCGTCTTTAAGGCCTCCTCTCCCTCACTGAAAGTGTAGGCACAAACATACATGGCAGACATTGGAAAATATCATTTTAAAACACATTTTACCTGCCTTAGTTCATAAGAAATGTTTCACCAAATTATCATATTAGAATGGTTTGTGAAGGATCATGTGACAATGAAGACTGGCGTAATGGCTGCTGAAATAAATTACATTTTACAGAATACATTTATTTTAAATTGTAATGATATTTCATAATGTTACTGTACTTGTAATCAAATAAATGCAGCCTATAAAAATAAGGGACTTCTTATGACCCCAAACTTTTAAACTGTAGTATGATTTTACATGGACAAGGCTACTTTACTCTGTCAAAATCTAAACTTTGTGTCTAGTCTTTATATTAAAAACAGGGGTGCAAACTCATCAGGAGTGAAAAAGGTGATTCAAATGCATTCCGTCCGAAATACAGCAGATGGTTCTCACTGCAGAACACAAGATCCAGGGGGCGTGGTTGGATCCAGATCCAACTCATCCCACCTTACATATACCTAAACCTACCCATCTCCACCCCCTGATCCCTAAACCCACCCATCTCAACAACTAAACCTACCCATCTCCACCCCCTAGATGTGGATTCAACCCCGCCCCCTGGATCTTTGTTCTGCAGTGAGGGGCTACTGGAAATATGGACTGCAGCGTCTAAAAGTTAGGCTTCAGGAGTGAGATTGTTTGGATGAGGGAAAGAACATTACAGTAAGCCAATCAGAGGCAAAGTAGGGCGGATCCATTCCTTTGCCAACAGGGAGAAAGAAACGCTACAGGTGATGTGACACAGATGACTCGCAGATACGATGACGACTATGACCCCCACCCCATTTGTTTTTACAGATCTACACAATTCATGTGAATGACCTATTTCAAGGTGAAAACGGGGAAATTCGCTGAAAGGTGACCCCTGTAAAAAGGGGTCACCTTCTTTACTGTCTACTTTTAAACACCTTTGCCTTCATTAGTTCATTTTAAATGATCCTTTAAATGGACAAATGTATTTTGAAAAGTACAAATAATCCATGTAATCTCTAAATGATCATTTCTAAAATATTTTTTTAATATATATTTTGTTTTACATAAAGTATAGCATGTCACACCATAGAACTTTGCCATCATGGCTTGAAATTTTATGTCAAGCGGACTTCAGAAAAATCATAATCTACAGGAAGCAAGAACATCTGACCATCTGTAGAGAGTCACATGATCAGTGAATTATCAGATTAGTGGCCTAGAAATAGAACGTCAGAAAGTCTATGCCATAATGTAAAATGAAGCACTGATTTTTAACATGTAACCCCACCGTATGTACAGTAAAAATTACATCCTATTTATAAACCATTTCAAATAAAATCCATGCACATATAAATAGAAACATAAATTCTCATTATAGCTTTACTCACATAGATCTGAGTTTGCGGTAGAAGCCCCAGAACAGCAGCAGGTTGAGGTCACTGAAGTCCAGTAGGGACTTCTGCTTGGACAGAGACACATCCTGTAACATAGGCTCAGGGTTTATACAGCTCTCTTCAGAGAGGCATGCAAAGTTCACTGAAAAATGCATTATGAATTTCAGTTATATTTTAATAAACTACGTCACTCGCAAGAGAACACGTGGTGCGTGTACCATATCTCTGGTGAGCTGCTGGATAAAATAAAGGGTCTTCTTCATGAGTGCGAGACCTGTAACCAGGCCTGAAACGCTCCCCTCGGCCTGAGCACTCAGATCCTCCACATCCTCCAGCCGCTCAGAGTCTGGACACAAATAACCACTGAAACTCATCTGCTGAACCCCCAGCCGCTCTGCTGTGTCCTGCCTAGCACACAGGAACTTCACCATCAGAAACTACACACAGAAAGACAAAAAGCATAGATGTTAATCAAGTGTGTGTTACAATTGTTTTAAATGATTTTTCAGAATTCATAATATTTAATTAAAATATCGAAATGATGGACTTGCACTTGAAATTATCAACTGCAAGCTCACATTAAGATCTGTTTCCATCGAATCAACAACTGATGGATTAAACCAAGTCTCTGTCCTACATCTCTTTTTTGAGTCATTTTCACTCAGACAAACTCCCAACATACTGTAATTCCTGTGGCTTTTTTTGCACATTTACGTCACTTACCGTTCTGGTACTTTTGCACTTATTGTGGGAAAGCCACCGTGTTATTTTTTCACAACAAAAAGTTTAAAGTTTATCTCATGTCTATATTTAAAACAGTCTGTATCTTATTGTTCACTGTCAATTGTGTGTTACCATAACCACGATTTTTGAGTTTTTAATTTTCGATTGATGTCAGGAGCAAACTATCAAAGACAGAAAGAAAGAATCCATACTTTTGACACTCTGCATTGTTGCAGCTTGATCTCCACGTCGTTCCAGTCCTCTTCCACCTCAAACCAGCCAATGGGCTCGTCCTCACTGGTCTCTGGTAGCCTTGTGCTGGAGTGTGTGTGTTTGTTTGTGAATGTAATACACGTGACAGTGTGTGAGGTACAGAGGCAGATAACAGCGAGAGGTCAGTTGACTCACAGAAACATTCTCACTGAATTTACAGCCATCTTAGCCGTGTGCACATGTGCAAAGACCAAAACACACTCTCACATGCACTGGACAAGACAATGCATTCTCACGTTATTATTCACGCAAGCTGCTCTCTCTCACTCTTAAACAAGCACCATTTAAAGTTCATGTGATCAATATTGGGTGTCTTTTATGAGCAACAATGTTACATTAACAAATCAACATCAAATCACTGTGACATACCTGTCTTGGACAAATTCTTTATAGTCTTTGTAGTCCCAGCTGTCATACTTTTTGAATCTTTTGAAGTGTTTATCTGCATCAAATGCCTCGCTGTCGTTGTAGGCAAACACCAAGGCACATTTAGCACCAATAGCTCCTTTACGCACCTGAAGCGTAGGAACACAGCAGTGCTTTAAAACGGTGTAGATCAAATCAGTTTGTGTGTTTCCAACTGAACATTTATTTGACTTCCATATTGACAGAACACACTCTAATTTCATGGTTAAGAAGTGTTAAGCACAATTCTCAAGTGTGTACTAAAGCTTCTCTCACTTTTATCTTGATCTGTGTGACCTGGAAGCAGCTCTGGTTTTCAGTGGACAGAATCACACTGGCTTTCCTCTTTCCATTCTCTGTCAGAAAACCTGCAGGTACAAATGAAGCATTAAGAGGGTCAACTTTGCATTCGTTTCTTTCTAAGCAATACATACAGATGACCTAAAACAAAGAGATCAACCATACAGCTTTTCTCCACAGAGAAAGCTATTCTTTTAAAGCACACAGCTGCTATTCAGCCCAGCACTTTGGCGATTTATCTGTGAAGCACTCAATCAAAACACCCATCTCTACACCAAATAAAACCAAGACGTACCATCTCCAGTGTTGGGCTCCGTCAGCATGTTTTCTGGGCCAGACTTTTCCTCTTTACTCTTCACATCACATGCTTGCAGATGGAGCTGGATGGGTTTACCTAATTTACATGAACAGTAATAATAAAAAAAACATCTAGATTAACTTTTTTCATTTGATTAAAATGTATTAGTTATTACATTTTTAAAAATCCTTTGGAACCACTGTGCATTACCATTACGGTAGAGTAGTCTTAACCGGACAGACGCCATCGAGGCCAGCAGTGACGAAGCTCTGTACTCTGAGTCCAGATGCTCACAGATACCAGACAACGAGATGAGGACTTTAGCCACGCTGCCTCGAGCCAGAGCAAACGCTAACAGAGTCAGCTCAGCGTCAGGAGACACACAGCAGCTAGAGAGAGACAGGGCAGTTGAAAGCAAAGCACTTCCATTAAGCTTTCTCAGCAGAGAAGGGCAAAGTGTCCAATTACGTTCAGATGAAACAGCTGTAATTATTCACTGATAGAAGTTTTCCATTATTATCAAGCTAACTCGTATTGCATAATTAAAACCCAAAGAGGTTTGCCACTATTGCCCTCCACGTCAGCATTGTTTTGACCTATTAATAACAGTTTTAAACATGCTGAGTTGAGCTGATCTTGTGCTAGTAGAGCTTGATTCTTACTCTGCTATGCGCAGTAAAAAGCCGTCCACCTCTTCCAGAATGTTTGCAGAGAGGAATTTGGGGAACTCCATTGAAGATGGCGTTAAGGATAGGGGCGGCATGTGCTGTAAAGCTTTCCTAGAAAACAAAAAACATAAAAAAAAACAGTAAAATGTTTCTCGATGAACAAAAATTTCAAAAGAAGCACATTTGCTTGAAATAGAAATCTTCTATAACATTATAAAAATCTTTGCAGTCACTTTTGATCAATTTAGTGCATCACTGGTGAATAAAAGTACCAATTTATTTACAAAATATATATATTTTTGAATGGTAGTGTACATGTCTCAACAAATTAAATTAAAATTTTCAAATCAAAATGCACTAGGCAAAATAGAGAATGAAACATACAGCTACCATCTATATAAATCAAATTTGTGACGATAACACAACAAATATTACTGCCATGCTTTTGTGAGAAGCAATATTCATTAGTCATTTCTCCTGACTTACTGTGTGCTCTGTAGGATGGTCTGCGCAAGCACAGGGTTGGTTTCCATGGAAGCGGTGACCAGAGATGTGAAAAGCGACAGATACCATATAGCCGAGGCGTCGGATACTGAAACTTCTTTACTCTTGGTAATCTGGTAGCCCATTGTCTTCAGACCATGAATACGTGTGTCACAGCCATCGCTAAGGCAGCGCTTAATGTTTATCTGAATATCTGGGAGACAAAAGGAAGATCAGTGGAAGGGCTTTTTGACTCCTAACATTCATCTTGATAGGACTAGAGTAGTATATACTTGGAATAAACAGAAATCAGTCTCTCTTTATATTTCATTTACAGCATGCTCACAACTTCTGTGTACATATATACTATCGGTCAAAAGTTTGGGTGATCGTAAGATTTTTTTAAGATGATAATAAGGATGCATTAAATTGGTCAAAAGTGACTGAACAGACATTTATAATGTCACAAAAGGTTTCTATTTCAAATAAATGTAGTTCTTTTGAATTTTCTATTCAGATTCAAGAATCTTGAAAAAAAAATTATTACAGTTACCACAAAAATATTAAGCAGAACAACATATCAACACTGATAATAAGAAATCTGCATATTAGTATGATTTCTAAAGGATCATGTGACGCTGAAGACTGAAGTAATGGAATAAATTACATTATAAAATATATTCAATTATACTTCTTTAAATTGTAGTAATATTTCACAACATTACCGGTTTTACTGTATTTTTGATCAAATAAATGCAGCCTGGGTAACCATAAGAGACTTCTTTCAAAAACCCCAAACTTTTGAATAGTAGTGTACAAATTTAAACTTCAAACATAAGATTCTGTTATACAAGTGTATGCTCACAAGGATGGCTGATGTTGGCGTTATCCAGTAGCGGTACGTAACCCGTGACGTTACTGGGGATCCTCACATCTCTGATCTCCTGCAGGGAGTGCCGGTTCTTTCCTACAGCTATAGACACCAGCTGCGGCATGTAGCTGTGGTCATTAGACGCTACCGCAATGGCCAGGCGTCTTAAAACTATGTCTGGCTTTAGCTTTAACCTGTGAAAGTCATGGGGGTAATATTTAACTAGTTATTTAGCGAAAGTAATAAAATGTGTTACATCATCAGCTATATTTTTATTCTATGAAAATGCACCAATGAAATGGGCAGCTTGCCTTATCCAGTGTGAGCGAGCACTACCGTCCGATTGCCAGAAAGACACGGTCTCACCATTGGTTAGCTTGTTGATATCTGCACTATTGGACGAAGCCTCGATGAAGCTGTAGCACTGGGTGACCACCTTAACTTTATCCACATCTGGGTCATGATTGAGCTCAGCTCTGTACTGGATGTCTAGATCTGAGAGGAGAGTTGGTAGAATATGCAAAGGAGATGGAGAAAAATTCTCTCAAATTTTATCCACAGTAAACTGTACCTCTAGCAGCACGAAACCGAAATGACTAAATTAAGTATTCTTTACTATAGAGTGCTGCAACAATGAGCCCTAAAACTATTAAATGAGTTAGCATTTTTGCATGTGTTTTGAATGGGTTTTTGATTAAATACCTTAAAGGGGTCATGAACTGAGAAATCAAAATTTACTTGATCTTTTGACATGAGGTCACCGTATTATAAAAACATCCTGTAAGTTTCAGAACTCAAAACTTTGTTATCTAAACACAGCTTATATTGAAGCCAGGTCTGCCAAAACGACAGCTTGTGGAAAGTGCCACTCTAATAGTGTTGCTAAACACCGTCTCCGCAGAAGAAGATCAACGCCTGCTTCTACATCACTGCCTGTTTAGCCCCGCCCACCGATTTGCACATATAGTAGGTAAATTCGAAAGGGCCAAATGCACATCTACGCAGAAACCAAATTATAAAGATGCTCTGAATAAAAGATGCTGTGCAGTGCCAAACTGTGGAAAGCACATTCTTTGCATTGCCTTCCTTCTGATCCCAATATTAGGAAAGAGTGGATGAACTTTATTTTTAATGAAGTTCCAGACCGTGTCAGTAGGAACTCGGTCCTTTGTTCATTTCATTTTACAGCAGATTTGTTTACAAACAAAACACAATTTGTTGCTGGATTTTTAGAAAGACTGAAACTAAAAGACGATGCCGTGCTGACTATATTGGATCCGACAGTAATGGCGCAACACACAGGTGTGAATAACTGCTTTTATTACAGCTGCTTTGACAGTTTGTTTGATATCTACTGAGTATTTAACCTACATCACAGCAGTGTCCACAGGAACCAGGGTGATTCTCACTTCTGGGTTGGCTTACAAAAATATATCATCCCTGCAGCACTATATAATTGTTATTCCCACTCTGCCCACTAAGCACCATTTACCTTTCTCCTTCTGTAGCAGGTAATCCAGGAAGTCTTGCACTACAGATGACCTCATGGTGCAGATGCTGTTGTAGCCTTCAAGCACAGGGAATGGGATAGCGCTGCTGGGGATGCGATTCCGGTGCAAAAATTTCAGGATTTTGGAAGCATGTGCTTTGAGACGGTCCTTGGACTTGGAGAAGATATCCACAAACCCTGGATGAGCATTAAGTGTAAAAGAGGACAACAACTGGGTCAAACAATGAGAATCATTTGCGTAGTTACCTGGCATGGTCAAATTTGGACATCTGAGCTTGTGTCGCCATTACATTCAAATAAACAAGAACGTTCACGTCTGCTTCCCCACCTGGTGTCAAAGAGCACGCCTGAAGCTGCCTGATCACATGACTGAGTTCTCCCTGCAGATTGGCTCCATTGGAGTTTTTCAGTGCCATGAGCATGTTCTCCACATCAACAATCCCATCACCCTCAGCATCAAACTGACCAAAGGCCTAAAGAGCAAAAAAGGAAGAGATTCTTTTTTCTGTCTGTACATTCTGACACACAAATATGAGGCTGAAGTATCACACAAAAGAGAATGCAAACAGAAAACAAAAGGAAGACAAGAACAACTAGGCTCTCTAGCTCTCTCAAACCAGTTGTCCATTTCACCTATATAAACACACTCGAGCCAGCATGTGAATCATTTGAAAAGCAAATGAAAGTGAGTCATGTTTAAATCAGTATAGCCACTTCCAGAAAGCACAACACTAAAAAAAATGTACCATAGTACAACATTTTTGGATATGTCTGAAAATACCATGTAAATAACACAGTGCATGAATTAAGAAATCATTTAGCAGCATCAAGATATATGTGACCCTGGACCACAAAACCTCTCAATTTTTCTAAATTGAGATTTGTACATAATCTGAAAGATTAATAAATAAGCAGACAATATTTGACTGAGATACAACTATTTGAAAATCTGAGGGTGCAAAAAATCTAAAAATTTAGAAGATTGCCTTTAAAATTGTCCAAATGAAGTTCTTAGCAATGCATATTACTAATCAAAAATTAAGTTTTGATATATTTATGGTAAGTAAATATACTGAATATCTTCATGGAACATGATCTTTACTTAATATCCTAATGATTTTTGATATAAAAGACAAATCAATAATTTCGACCCATACAATGTATGTTTGGCTATTCCTACAAATATACCCCAGCGACTTAAGACTGGTTTTGTGCTCCAGGGTCACATATGTATAAATTCCACACTATGAACAATGAATACAATCACAGTAATGTGACTGAAGAACTACTTTAATTGGTCAGGATCCTGAAAGTGTGCGGTGAGCCAATCCCAGAAAAAAAAAAAAAAAAAAAAAAACATTTATCCATCAATATATCAATTACTTGGGGTTGGGGGGAGTGGGGACATTGTCCCGGGTCCAGTGATTATGAATGCTCACTAAAATTCTCTGCGGTTCATATAGCTTTAACAAAAATGAAATCTGTAAATCCCAAATCTAACATTTAAAAAAAGATTTCTACAGCGGAGTTTCTGACTATTTACCAATATGTATACGTAAAATAGAAAAACATTTAGTTTGCTTATACAGATTGCAATCAATAGTCACAAGGTCAACTGTAGAAATCTGTGTCAAATGGTCATTTGTTATTGCCAAAATTCTTATAACCTCTTTATTTACAAGTAGTACAACACAGAGAGACCTATATTAATATTAGTCAGTGTAATAAAACCCTGTATCAACCAATAAAAAAGAAAGACAAGGCAAATCTAATACTACAGTCCTGTGATGTGCTGAAATGCGGTCAAGATTGAAAGTGAACTAGGTGGGGACAGGCTATAAACAACCTTTATCAAATGTGCGCTACAAATAGAGATAACAATGTAGCCAACTCAGAGTACAGAGCAAGCTATGTGGTCAATTACACAACTTTGAGTTGTTTGTCACAGCTAAATTGCCTATTTTGCTAATAAGTAATTTAGCTGACAGGGACGTTTTGCTGATGTACATTATAGTGAGTGTTCATGAACCACCCTTCTTTGGTCTTGAACCTGCAAACTCTCAGTTATCAGCCAAGACTTGGCATGAAGCACTACAGCAGGTCATTGCTCATCTGAGTGACATGTCTGATCACCTCCTCGCATTCATCTCTGGGCGCGTCTCTGCTCTCCAGCATCTCACAGAACTGCTCCAGAGTGACGGACTCCTCTCCGCGGCTCAGCCGCTCCTCCAGCCAGCGCACCAGAGTGCTCTCGTTTCGCGCCAGCACCGACTCCGAAATGGCGACCCATGAGTCGCTCATACGGGCCGCTGCCTCTCGCAGCTTCACCTGCTCCAGCAGAGCTTCAGGAGTGGGGAGTGCATAGCTCGGGGCCGGCGGATTCGCCGAACCTCTTCCGCTTCTCCCCGGACCAGAGCCTGGCGCTGCTCCACCTCCTCCGCCGCCACCACCTCCTCCTCCTCCGCTACCGGCCCTGTTGCCTGTGGCCGCGGAGGCCGGGCTGCCCTCAGCGAACACGGGACTCTCCGTTTCTACGTCCTCATCGTCGCCGCTCCCGGCGCCACAGCCTCCCTCCGCGTTCCCCATGGTGTTCTGCGGCCTCGGGCTCTCTTCCGATCGCCTTCAGCCCAGGTTTGAAGCTGAGTTTTAGCGTCAGGATTGATTAGTCCAGTCAGCGCGCTCCTCTGCTGTCACTACCGCATTGACGGGCTCCGCCAGCTGACGTCATGTTTGTCAGCAAAAAACTTTGGTCTCTTCCGTGATCTCAGCGACGCCCGCTGCGCCGTAAACACGCCCCCTAGCGTATTACCTCCAGTATTCGCAGATCATTCTTTTGAATTATATTTTTGTCATTTTTAATAAATAAATGCTCATATTCAAAACTGGTGTTCAGTGATTATGTCAATTTGCAGGTCACCTGGAGAGCTAATTCTTAATATCAAAAAATGCAAAAAAAAATTATTTTTAGTAACAAAATTAAAGGAGTATCCAACAAAATACTACATGATTTATTATGCATGTTTTGGAAAGCTGAACATTTCATATGCATGTCGACTCTGTTGACTGGAAAAGGTATTTGTTTTATAATTGTATGTAGATTGTATTTAAGTTTTGGGGGGGAAGGATTTATAAAAATATATTAAAAGAAAACTGGGGTGTGTGATTTGTGTATTTGATGTGATTTATTTATTATTTTTTTCAGAATCACATTTTGGAATATGAAGAATTATGCAATGACAATATTACAATTGCTTATTTTATTAGAAAAATACCACATAAAAAGAATGGGATTTTTGAAAGCCAAATTTCTTGCCTCTTATAACACAGAATTATACGTAGAACTTAACCAAACTGAAAACAAGCAAACAAATAAATAAGCAAAAAATAAATAAATAAATAAATCTGTAAACAAGTAATGTTTTAAATATCACAGAAATGTTGGCAGTTTTTGTTGTTAATAATGTGACTATGTATAGCTCTTGTTCTTGTGGTACTGAATGTAAAAACAAAACAATTTTTTTTTTCAAACACTTGAAATTTCAACTGGCAAATAAGATAATAATTTTAAGATTTATCATACAAAATCAAATACATTTACTAAAAGAATTGCATATGCTGCGTCCCAATTCGCATACTATCCGTCCTAAATAGTATTCGAAAACAGAATTAGAATGTCCCAAATCATAACATGTTTAAAAAAGTATGCCAAAGATTCCCGGATGGTCTACTACTTTTGACGGGAGATTCGATTAGAACTACAAACACGCATAAAAAGTGTTAAAACTACAAACATGGTGGATATGCGCGACCGACGGACAGGTTGAGAAAGGGATTTGAGTGATAAATAATCAACGCCTAACCTGATTTAAAAATATTTATTTAATGTTATCCGCGTTATATTTCATCTGCAGCAACACTGTGAACTTTTATAATGATAAGTTTGTTCATTACCTTTTAAATGCATCATTATGCAAACACATGAGCAGAGTTTTCGGCATGAAAGACCCGCGATGCGCCTCTTAATTTCTCTCGGAAATCAAATTAAACGAAATGTGGATGATGTTAACTGTGACAAGATGATTGACAGGTTACTTTAAACAGTGACAGGATGCACGTAACTAAGCAACAGAGAGTCCGTTTAAGGAGCAGCTATGACGAAGTAGTATGTCCCAAAGCATGCCTACTATTGTGCTACATACTCAAAAGTATGTACTTTTTCTTCACAAAAATAGTACATACTTTTAGGGCATAGTATACGTAGGCGAATTGGGACGCAGCATATATAGTCTTATTCTGAGAGTAACCAGGCTATACTTTCACAGTTTAGATCTTTCTATTAAAAGGCCATCACAAATCATAGCCTATTTATTTGAATTACATTTTTTATTTCGGTTGTTATCTAGACTATAGTGTTGATTAATGTTAACTGAATAAAAAAATAAAAATAAAAAAAACCTTTCAGCTATAAATATAAAAAAGCTTAAATTTTCAGTAGCCCCTCACTACAGAACAAAGAGCGCATGCGCAGTCACATACCCGGAAACATGTTGACAAATGTGATATTGTTTATACTGATGTGTTGTGCGGTACGGAATACTTCTTATGTTAAATGCTGACTGCTTGACATTTCGTCCTCGTCTTTATACACAGTATGCACGATGCTGAAATATTTAGTAGCTCTTATATCAATGGTCCTGGCGGTATGGACGATGCCGGAGTGGCTCACAGTCCCGATCTACATTTACATTTATTCATTTAGCTGACGCTTTTATCCAAAGCGACTTACAATTACTATATATGTCAGAGGTCGCACGCCTGGAGCAACTAGGGGTTAAGTGTCTTGCTCAGGGACACATTGGTGTCTCACAGTGGATTCGAACCCGGGTCTCTCACACCAAAGGGATGCGTCTTATCCACTGCGCCACCACCACCCCTAATCTATGGCAGTGTTGTGAATGTGCTGGAGTCGTGGCTGCGGCAGCAGGTCAGTGATGGGCCAGCATCTGCTCCGGGGCGCATGCTGACCGAAGATGAGCTGTCTTTATACAACGGAGAAGAGAACAGTAAAGGATTGTACCTGGCGATCTTAGGACAGGTGTTTAACGTTGAAAAGGGGCGGAAACATTACGGCCCTGGCGGCGGTTACCACTTCTTCACAGGTTAGTTTACTATGCAATTTACATGCCACTGAGTGACTTCAGAGATGGCTGAAATCTGTGTGTTGTTTCTGCAGGGAAAGATGCGTCAAGGGCGTTTATTACAGGCGATTTCACAGAGGCTGGCTTAAGTAGCGATGTCTTGGATTTCACTGACTCCCAGATTGTGGCTCTTTATGAATGGCTGTCATTTTATCAGAAGGACTACACTCCAGTAGGTGGGTCCCAAATGACATTCGATGACCATTTTCAGCTAAACTCTGCAGGACATCGGCACTCCAGGACCCATGTGGCTACCCCTGCTTTAATGTAACCTTCTTAGAATATTTTTGTATATTGTCTTTATGCATGTAAATTTTATTATTAAAAAAAAAAAATTATATTTTAGAGCAAATGATGACACATTTTTCATTTCAGGGTGAACTGTCGTTTTAAGGTGTGTCTGTATGGCCCTTGTGCTCCAGGTAAACTGATAGGCCGATTCTACACAGAAACTGGGCAACCCACTGATGCTTTGTTACATGTTGAGGCTTTCTTGTCTGAGGGGTTGAAGAAAAAAGCCCAGGCTCAGAGTGAGATGCAGCTGTACCCGGCTTGTAACTCGGAGTGGAGTGAAGCCAGTGGGGGACGGGTATGGTGCTCTACAATGAGGTAATTTTGTTGCTTTAACCAACATTTGACGTGTTTCCTAAAAAATGCACCACAGCTTTATTTTTTTGTAGTGGTGGCATTCACAGGGACTGGGTTGGAGTACCCAGAATGCTTTTCTCCCCTGGGTCTGGCCATTCCCGATGTGTGTGCATCAGACTGTCAGATCCTGTTCATGCCGAGAACCGAAACCTCAGAGAGTACAAAGACTGTCCTCCTCATGCAGAGTCCTGTCGTATCACTAAAGACTAAGCTACAAGTATTCATCAGAGTCACTGTATTTCATTTGACAAATTTTTCATAGAAATGTTTTTGATGGGTTTATTGTAGCAGGCACATTCCAAGTGAGTGACTGCTGCTTGTTATTTATATAGTTATGTTTCTAATTTAATTTCATTGCAGTTTGTGGCCAAGTATATTACTTGTGCCATAAAATCAAGAATGTTCAATAAGACAATTTTATAGTTTTTTTTTTTCTCAATCGTCCTTTATGTAAAGATGTCCTCCCTTTCTTGAAAAGGATACTAGAGGCAGCGACAGGCTAAATATCTGAGCATACAGATACCATACAATGTGCAGAAAGATTAAACAGAGGCCAAATTGTAGGTTTGTCACATAGACAAAAAAGCACAACCTGCATTAAGTACAAAACAGTTGTAGTGGTCAAAAATATTATACATTTGTCTGTACAATTTAACAATACCAATAACAGACTGTGGACTTGGCCCTCCCCCCCACAAACAAACCAAAAACTCAATCAGCTTTGAAATATTATCAGAAATGTAAAAAAAATTACTTTGATAAAGTGCACCTGTTATGCATGGACATGAAAAAGCATTTAAAATTTGATAGGTCAACATAATGTGACGTGGTACGCCACCGAGAAGACTTTTGAAAACAAAGACCAAGCGAGCAGCTCCCCAGCGCCAGCTTGCAGGGCAAACATTAACTGGAATGTATAGAAATTAATAAAGTGTGATTATGATGCAATGATGACTATAAACAGGCTACAAATGATGTCATGCATATGCATAGTAAGCATGTCAGAATTCTGCACCAGTCCGGCTTAATAGAATCACAGCAAACAATTTGAAATCCACATCAGAACACTTCCAAATCTGAAGTGTTTCTCAGATTTTAGTATGATGTAAAATATTGGATCAGTTAAAATAAAGTCCACTGAATATGCAGATTCATAAATGATTAAGTGACCATGTTACTAATGACATAACATTAACCTAGCAAGGAATATTTCTCCATCTCTCTCTTAGTGTTTTGATTTGAACTCCAGAGAAAGAGAAATGTCCTTCCAGAGAGGTTAAAATGTGTTCAAAACCTCAATACAACAACTGAAAGACCCTGCACAGTATGATTAAGGCTTCACACTACTTAAAACATGGCTACCTTTCACAGATCCCTTCATATCCAGCAGAATTCAACACTAAACACACTTCCTTGAAATGTTCATAAGATGTTGTATCTACTTCAAACTGGGGTTAATCAATCTATATATAAAAAAAAAAAGTCAATTTGAGTACGGCATGATTGCACGTGGGAATCATGTACTAGTCTTGTCATTCTGATGGAAAATTAAGTACTAATAATAATCATATAGTGTCCATATAGTACATTAGCCCTGTATAAAACCCCTATGATTCTTTTTTATAGTAGTTGTCCTTCTCCTATCACACTTGGTTTTGCCAAAAGCTGAACTCGGAACTACAATTTTCATTTGCATCACCATTCCACAAGTTTTAATCTGGATCCTCGACATAAAATAGTTTGTTTCTAAGAAGTACTGCTAGAACACAAACAGATTGTTATGGTTGTATTTTTTCCTTTGACAAGAATGGAATGGTTTTGTTCAACGGCTCTTCCTGTCTTTGTGTCTTACTCCATTTCTTCATCCTCCGAGGCCCAGCCCGTGGGTTCATGCTCAGCTTGGCTGGTGCCCGTCCTTCACATTGCTCTCGTGTGTTAGGAAACGCCGCCCAATGTCAGCACATCAAAGCAGATGTCGCATACACGCACAGGTTTGTTCAGGTCAAATTTGATGATGGGGATCTCTTTTATAGAGCACTTGTGGCAGAGAAGACGGCCACAATGGCGGCTAAGAGAGAAAGAAAAAGATAATGAAGGATGGGTTGTTCGGTGGCAGGACAAAGGAAGATCATCATAAATGGAGTAATAATATGAAGAGAAAGAAGAGTGTGTTCTTTATAAAGTAAAAAGACTGAACAGTGTATATGTTGCCTGCATACCAGTGATGTTTCCTGGTGGTCACTCCAAATTTGGTAATACATTCATAGCAGTTTGAACCATCACACCATGGGGGCTCTTTGGATAGCATATCTGAACCGTTCAAAATGTGATACATAAGACTAGTTAGATATAACAACTACCAGCAATGTAAATGTCTTAGAAACACTAAACCTATATCTCTTACCTAGCAGACGGAACAGAAGCTGCTTAGTGGCAACTTGATAGTTGAATATGTTGATGCCTTGGTTGTTATTAACGCCGAGTCGGGCTCCTGCCCTCACAATGGCACGACACAGGTTAGCATTTCCTTTCATATATGCCAACAGAAGCACTGGAAGGAGAAAAGCATCAACTATCATTGATCCAATCAAAATGGCATGATTGCTATTATTATGGGAAATTACCAATTTCCGTATAATCAAAATGGTTGTACTTCACCAACCTGTGTTCCCCTCATTGTCTGGTTTGTCCAGGGGATACTCAGGCATGCACTCCAAAAACAGCTCAAAGATGGCTGCCGCGTTCTCCTTCCCGTACTGACCAAGGACATGCATAGGAGATTGACCTCTAGAGAGAAGAAAACAGGGCAGAACTATTAAAGTTTGTGAATGTCACTGAAAATTGCACATTGTGTTTTTTATTTTTATATATTTGTGGAGTGAGACATTCCGAGTCAAACCTGAGATTATAGGCCTCTGCATCTATGTTGGACTCGGTGAGTAGAGCACGCACATTATTCAGACGCCCCTGCATCACGGCCAGATGAAGTGCTATTAGAAGGAAATGATGCAATGGAATTCATTGATACAGGAATAATATAATGTACTTTTTGTGCTAATATTGTAATGATTTACTGACTATTACTGCAATGGTAGTTGCTAACTAATAGTAACTATTGCTAACTAATAGTTTACCATTGTTTCCATTCTCATCTACTGCAGCGAAATCAACGCCATTCTCAATCAGGACAGAGCAGATTGTGGAAAGATCCTGTTGTGCGGCGAGATGCAGTGCTGTCTGACGATGCTTGGTCAACTCGTTTACTTTAGCACCAGCCAAGAGCTGCAATCCACACATACAAAAGAGAAAACACAAATATATGTTTTAGTTTTTGACTTGGAAAAAATAAAATAAAATAAATGAATCTTTGCTTTACCAGATTTCTGACAATGATCTCTGATCCCGCCTGTACGGCCAGGTGTAGAGGAGAGAGTTTGGCACTGTCCTGCACTCTGGAGTTCACGTTGGCCTGTACGCTAATAAGGAAGAGCACACTCTCTATGTCAGAGTTCTGCACGGCGACATGCAGGAAGTTGCGACCTTTGTTATCCACCTAAAGACAGAGAACACTGATCCAGTGGCTTGTGACATCACACATATATTTCATCTTTGTATGCGGGTATAATCCAGCCTGCACACCTGTTCAGCAGCGCCAGGCTCTCTCTTGAGGATGGCTTCGGCAGCCTTGTTGTTCTTATGAGTCATGGCACAGGCAAACGGCGTCATGCCTTGTCTGTCTCGAATATTCAACCGGATTTCAGGGTGGGAGATAAGCAGCTGGATGATGATGCTTTGCTGGTTGCTGATGGCGACATGGATGGGAGCACGACCCTCTGAATCCTGCATACAGAGAAATGGATACTGCAACTATAAAGGCATTCAAACTGTGTGCGTTCATGGAACATATCTGCATAAAGCACCTGTTAAAATTGCGTTCTGTCATCTAAAGAAAAATAACTAGAGTGAATTTATGCATCTGTATGAACCTGTGCGTTCACATTGGCTCCAAACTCCAAAAGGCACTGCGCCACCTCCTCCAGTCCCCAGGACGCAGCCAGATGCAGTGGGCTCTGTCCATCCCTCGCCTCTTCATCTCCCTCACCGTTAGGACCAGGCCTCCTCGGGCTGTTCACATCACAGCCACTGAAAACACGTTGAGATCAATGATATCTTGAGCTTGAGTTAATTACACAACTTTAAGGCATTTAACCAAAAAACAATGGAACTGGAAATGCTAAAGTGCTAACTCGTTTCTAGGTTTATATATTCATCTCTGCAGGAATCTACAGGAATGAAGCACCACCAATCAGTTGGTGTTTTATATTGAAAATGTATTTTTGATGACCTGTCATGAGATCTTTTGCAAACCTGCGTATAAGGAAGCAGCAAGTGATCTCGTTGTTCTCATCGATGGCTCTGTGGAGAAGAGTCTGCTGACATCCTCCAGGCCCTGAACTCCAACAGGTTGTATCACACCCGTGCCTGACCTAATTAATTAATTAATAAATAAAATCAAGTCAAATCAACTTATCAAAAGCATTATTTTTAAACAAAAATATGGAAAACTAAATGTTTCAAGATGATATAAAATGTTTAGCAATCCCAGTTTAATGATCCCAATTGGTAAATAGAATAAAGTTCTCACCAGTGTGGAAGCAATGTCCTCCAAACCGTTTTCTAGAGCCAGCCAGAGTGGAGGATCACCCTTCTCATCCACCACTGCCATGTCTGCTCCTCTTGTGCAGATGGCGTCCACTACTAAAGGAAGCTGGTTACTGATGGCCAACTGTAAAGCTGTCTGCCCCTCCTGGGTCCTGAAACAAAGCATGAGTAGTTTGAGGATTTATTTTCAGGTTTTCATAAATTATCAGCTATTGCAGGTTCATCTCAAAAAATTAGAATACAGTGAAAAAGTTCCTTTTTTTGGCAACTTATTTAAAAAAAGTGAAACTTTAATATTTTCTAGATTCATTACATGTAAAGTAAAACATTTCAAAAGTTTTTTGGTTTAATTTTGATAATTAGACCTTACAGCTCATGAAAGTCCTAATGGATAGAGAGTTGGGCTGTATCCGAAATCGCCCCCTATACCCTCATTCACTATTCCCTACATTAGTCCACTCATATAGTTCACTTGAAGGAGTGAATGAAAACGAGTGAGTGAATTCGGACACTAAGTGCACCAGAAGGAAGTCCTGCCGCTTTTGCATAGTTTGCTTCCTGTTAAATAATCATTTGAAACGGGCAGCTCCAATAGTAAGACAGAAATTATGTATAAACCCTAATAGTCAATTTACAATTAATTTTGTACCTTTGTTGTATTCCACTGTATTACGCCGTGGACGAGCGCTTCTAAAATCAATGAATGGATGATTCAGCTGCGGGCGCCATCTTCTGGTGAGACGCGGGAATTCACTCGGCGCGCGACTCTCGCAGTGCATTCTGGGGATTCTCTAGCCGTTGAGTGTACATCGCTTGTACACTCGTTTTTGCGGTGCATTGTGGGATTGAATGAGTGCACTCGAGAACATCCACTAAGGTTTCGAACACCACTTAAAATGGCCGTCCCCTCAAATAGTGCACTATTTGAGGGTATAGGGGGCGATTTCGGATACAGCCAGGGTCTTGTAACCTGAAGGTCGTGGGTTCGAGTCTCAGGTCCGGCAGGGATTGTAGGTGGGGGGAGTGAATAACCAACCCTCTCTCCACCCTCAATACCACGACTGAGGTGAGACCCTTGAGCAAGGCACCGAACCCCCGAACCTCCTTTCCTTTCCTTTCCCTTTACAGTATAAATTCCAGGTATCTCTTGTTCTTTGAAACCACAATAATGGGGAAGACTGCTGACTTGGCAGTGGTCCAGAAGACAATCATTGACACCCTCCACAAAGAGGGTAAGTGACAGAGGGTCATTACTGAAAGGTGTGGTGGTTCACAGAGTGCTGCATCAAAGCATATTAAATGCAAAGTTGACTGGAAGGAAGAAATTTGGTAGGAAAAGGTGCACAAGCAAAAGGGATGACCACAGGCTTGAGAAAACTGTCAAGCAAAGCTGATTTAAACACTTGGAAGAGCTTCACAAGGAGTGGAATGAAGCTGAAGTCAGTGATGATTTGGGGTGCTGTGACGTCTGCTGGTGTTGGTCCATTGTGTTTTATCAAGTCCAAAGTCAATGTAGCCGTCTACCAGGAGATTTTGGAGCGCTTGATGCTTCCATCTGCTGACAAGCTTTATGGAGATGCTGATTTCCTTTTCCAGCAGGACTTTAGCACCTGCCCACAGTGCCAAAAACACTTGGTTTGCTGACCATGATATTACTGTGCTTGATTGGCCAGCCAACATGCCTGACCTGAATCCCATATGGAATCTATGGGATATTTTCAAGAGAAAGATGAGAAACAGTCGATCCAACAATACAGACGAGCTGAAGTCTCAGTAATGCCTCAGCAGAGCCCCAGGCTGATCGCTTCCATGCCACACCTCACTGATACTGGATTTTGTGCTAAAGGAGCCCCGACCAAGTATTGAGTGCAGAAATTAACATACTTTAAAGAACTTGAACTTGTCTGTTTTGCAAACAAACTTGTCTGTTTTTTTTTTTTTTTATTGATCTTACGAAATATTCTAATATTTTGAGATACTGATTTTTGACTTTCATGAGCTGTCAGGTCTAATCATCAAAATTAAAACAAAAAAAAACTTTTGAAATGTTTTACTTTACATGTAATGAATCTAGAAAATATGAAAGTTTCACTTTTTGAAATAAGTTACAAAAAAAAAATTCACAACATTCAAATTTGTTGAGATGCACCTGTACATTTGTCTACTCTTTCAGCAATAGCAGAGAGGGGATTGAGACGCACGACAGGCAGGACTCAAACCCTCACTGCTGACATTAACACCACAGCTCAACATGTCTGGGGGATGTACAGTGGGAGAAAAAATTATTTGATCCCCTGCTTATTTTGTATGTTTGCCCACTGACAAAGAAATGATCAGTCTATCGTTTTAATGATAGGTTTATTTGAACAGTGAGAGACAGAATAACAACAAAAAAATCCAGAAAAATGCATTTTTAAAAAAGTTATAAATTGATTTGCATTTTAATGCATCAAATAAGTATTTGCTCCCCTATCTTAAAGGGAGTGCACCTAATCTCAGCTTGTTACCTGTATAAAAGACAACCTGTCCACAGAAGCAATCAATCAGATTCCAAACTCTCCACCTTGGCCAAGACCAAAGAGCTGTCCAAGGATGTCAGGGACAGGATTGTAGACCTACACCAGGCTGGAATGGGCTACAAGGCCATCGCCAAGCAGCTTGGTGATAAGGTGACAACAGTTGGTGCGATTATTCACAAATGGAAGAAACACAAAATCACTGTCAATCTCCCTCGGACTGGGGCTCCATGCAAGATCTCACCTCGTGGAGTTTCAATGATCATGAGAACGGTGAGGAATCAGCCCAGAACTACACGGGAGGATCTTGTCAATGATCTCAAGGCAGCTGGGACCATATTCACTAAGAAAACAATTGGTAACACACTACGCCGTGAAGGACTGAAATCCTGCAGCGCCCGCAAGGTCCTCCTGCTCAAGAAAGCACATGTACAGGCCCGTCTAAATTTTGCCAATGATTCAGAGGAGAACTGGGGGAAAGTGTTGTGGTCAGATGAGACCAAAATCCAGCTCTTTGGCATCAACTCAACTTGCCGTGTTTGGAGAGGAGGAATGCTCCCTATGACCCCAAGAACACCATCCCCACCGTCAAACATGGAGGTGGAAACATTATGCTTTGGGGGTGTCTTTGGGGGACAACTGCACTGCATCAAAGGGACGATGGACGGGGCCATGTACATCAGGGCCAGGGCATTGAAGCCGGCCAGGGCATTGAAAATGGGTCGTGGATGGGTATTCCAACATGACAATGACCCAAAACACACGGCCAAGGTAACAAAGGAGTGGCTCAAGAAGAAGCACATTAAGGTCCTGGAGTGACCTAGCCAGCCTCCAGACCTTAATCCCACAGAAAATCTGTGGAGGGAGCTGAAGGTTCAAGTTGCCAAACATCAGCCTCGAAACCTTAATGACTTGGAGAGGATCTGCAAAGAGGAGTGGGACAAAATCCCTCCTGAGATGTGTGCAAACCTGGTAGCCAACTACAAGAAACATCTGACCTCTGTGATTGCCAACAAGGGTTTTGCCACTGAGTACTAAGTCATGTTTTGCATTGGGGTCAAATACTTATTTGACTCATTAAAATACAAATCAATTTATAACCTTTTCGAAATGTGTTTTTTTTTTGTTTTTATCCTGTCTCTCACTGTTCAAATAAACCTACCATTAAAATCATACAGTAGGCAAACGTACAAAATCAGCAGGGGATCAAATAATTTTTTTCCCCACTGTATGCTAACCAACGTTTTATAGCTCTATCAGGTAGGTGTAGTACCTGACGTTGATGTCGGCCTGGTGCTCCAGCAGGAAGAGGGCGCTCTTACTGTCCTGTCTCTTAATGGCCATGTGCAGTAGTGTTTGTCCATCAGACATGGTGTCATTAATAGCTGCTCCAGAACCCAGCAGCTGTGCGGCAATAGTGTGCATACCTAGTGATGTAAATAAGATGATACATGAAAAACTGAAAGATCTGCATAAAAAGTGAACTCGCAGAAGAAGATTTTAACAGAACCCACCAGTCCAGAGTGCAAGACCCAGAACGGTCTGATCCATAGAGTCTTTCAAACTGAAGTCAGGGATGATCTGCAGGTTGTTGGTGGCATGCAGTGCATTAGCTATGAAATGGAGCAAAAATACAGTTATGACAAGAGATGGCAGAGATGCATAGATCAACAATGAAATCAAACATCCTCTCTCATCCCTCACCTTTCTGCTCTAGTATGACAGACACTACATCTGGGTGGTTGTGAATGATGGCCAGGTGGAGCGGACTCTGCAGGGAGACTCCTTGGCTTTTCTCAACTCCGTCAGGCAGGGCGCACTCAGTCTGCAGGTTAGGATTCGCCCCCTGCTGGAGCAACTCTGCTGTCAGCCCTGCCAAGCCACAGCGGCAAGCCGTGTGGAGGGGAGTCTCACCCTAAAAATGAAAATTTGATCATAAAATATCAGAAGGGGAAAAAAGAAATATAAAAATAATAATAAATATTTAATCATATTTATAATAATCCACCTCTTTACTACTACTACTACGTTATTGCCTGTAAATACTACATTTTATTACATGTAATTCATAGATTTCAGATTATATATCCTGTTCAAATGTCTTTAAAATAAGTCTCTTATGCTCACCATAGCTGCATTTATCAATATGCATGCAATGTTAAAACAAAAAAAACAAAAACTGTTATATTGTAAAATATTACAATTTTAAATAACTACATTCTATTTTAAAATATTTTAAATTGTAAAATGATGGCAAAGCTGAATTTCCAGCATTATTACTCCAGTCTTCAGTGTCACATGATCCTTCAGAATTAATTCTAATATGCTGATTTGCTGCTCAAGAAACATTTCTGATTATTATCAATGCTGAAAACTGTTGAACAATCTGAAGCTCAAAACAAGAGCATTTATTTGAATTAAATCTTTTATAACATCGCAAATGTCTTTCCTGTCACTTGTTGATCAATTTAATGTGTCCTTGTTGAAAAAAATAATTTCTTTTAAAAAATGATCTTACAGTAATGTATATGTATTTAACTGATTTGATGACTACACTATTCTAATTCTGTAAATGAGTATGTATGTTCAAACAAGCGGCTGGATTTCTAATCAAAGCTGACAGACTTACCCATTTGTTGGTGTGATTGACTTTAGCTCCATGTGTGGCCAGGAAGATAGTGGCTGCTTCACTTCCTGCGATGGCTGCTCTCTGCATGAGGCAGTTACCTGAGGACGAGATGTCGTGATTAACTGGTATGAAAGGTGCAATGACTAAAAGGACACAGATAGACATTTTATAAAGTGCAAGATGTGCGGTACCATTGGAGTCTGGTGCATCAGGATTGCTTCCTCTCTGTATAAGCTGCGCTGCAAAACTGTTCTCGTCAAATGAGGTTCCATTCACAACCGGAGCTTCATCCTCAAAAGGGTTGACGGAGGGGTCAGAAGCCACAGTGATGTACTGCAGAGCCAGCCACAGTGCCGTGCTGCCCTCATGGTCTTTCAGCTCAAGGTCCAATCTAAGCACGAAGAGGAGGGATTACAGTGTTACACCAGGGATAGAGGCAACTCTCTATGTTCAGAACGCTAGCATACTAATACACTTGCTCATTTATACTTTACTATTTATACGACATGAAAAATACATAATGTTTATTTATATTTAACTCTTGGTAGTCCAAGTCAAGATAAAGATTACAAATTACATTTTGATATTAAATCCAGTTCCTTAATCACAAAAAACACATATTGGGATACACTGTTGCATTTGTACATTTTAAAACACAAGTTTTAGATAACTTTGTGTATTACATGCATACAGATATTTTACGTAGAATACTCTTCCATTCATTTCAACAATCATTCGTTTTGAAAAAGATAAAGAACGTTTAAGCTTACTGTTTGCACTGTAGCAGCTGGTTAAAGACCGGTTCATTTCCTGACACCACAGCCTCATGTAATGGCGTCCTAAGAATTAGACAATGGAAATATTAAGTGATGAATACACTGAATAAGTTCTACCCCCATAAACAGTCATTAATGCAGAAAATTTAATGTTACCCACCGTCCTTTGCTGTTTTGCATGTTCGGGTTGGCACCAGCTTTGAGCAGAGCCTCAGCGATGTGGGCCATGCCAGCCATTACTTCACCACTATGTTTCTTTGGGCTGAAAGAGCAGACCAGGTGAAGCGGTGTCTCCACTGCCCCCACTGTGGCAGCGTTCACCTGTGCAGAGTGGCGGATCAGAAATGTGGAGGCAAATTCATCTCCTAAAAATAAAGAGAAACACACAAGATGGGGAGAGTACTTAGACCACCAAATGAAAATAATAAACTTTGATGGTTCTTAAAATTGTTGCAGTAGTCTTTTGTAAGTGAAGGTGGCTTTGTGCCAACTTCAGATTTGTTGTAAAAAAAAAAAAAAGTGCCACATTCGATTATTCCCTCTGGCCAAATACAAGCGCTTGTCACCTCTCTGGATGGCCTTGTGAAGAAGACTCCAGCCGCTCTGGTCCACCATGTCAACATCTGCCTTATTGTTGACCAGTGTGGTGGCGATGCTCTCCAACTTCTTGGACAGAGCCAGATCCAGCGCCAAGTCTCCATTATTGTCCAGCTCATTCAGCTTTCCAGGTAACTTAGGAATTAAATAAAAGAAACATGGGTCGACTTTATTTTAAGGACAAATTCTCACTATTAACTGGCATTCATATTACTAGCATATTGGCTGTTCGTCGACCCTTAAAAAGCACATAGTAATGCCTTTTTCTGCATGACCATTTTCCAGATCCTAAATTTCGCAACTACCTTACTAACTATTGATAAACCGCAAATTAGGAGTTTACTGAGGCAAATGTCATAGCTAATAGTTAGTTAATAGTGAGAACTGGACCTTAAAATAAAGTATGCTCAGAAACATTTGTCCTACCAATAAGGTAAAACATTAACCATACAAAAACATCACTAGATATGATTTATTTTCAATCACTGTTTAAATGGCAGTAAAACGTCTTTGATTCAGTGCTGGCTTTTTACCTGGGCATCCATCTCAATTAGATAAAGGAAGACCACATCTTCTCGTTCTACTTTAATTGCTTTATGAAGGGGGTACTCGGTCTTAGATTTGATCATCTTATAGAGCAGCTGAGCATCCATGGTACTGAAGTCCTCTTTCCGAAGATCATCCTGTTTGAGAGGGTAAAGAAAAAGAAAATATGAAACATATTTAAGCATCTATTCATTTGGAAACTCTCCATTCTACATTAACACACACTCAAAAAAAACGCATTGCGGAATAATTTCCTCCTTTAAAACAGCAGGTGACTTCTTTAATTATTATGCAAATTTCAATCTCCCTCTGGTCTATATCAAGGTCTTGTTCAAGGTCTTCTAAGCCCATATCAATGTGTTTGGTTTCGCTCCGTGGAGAGAGCATCTGTAAACCCACCACAGTGTTTCCTTTACCATCCTGGTCATAAACATAACCTTGAGAATCAATAATTATGCCTTGTGGGGATTTACAAGGAGTCATAAAAGAGACTCCAAACATCAAGGACAACAAAATCTTGCTGCTTTTACACAGAGAGCCAAAGAGGAAGGCTATTTTTCAGTGAATCTGTCAGGTTATTAATCAATATGTATCTTATTATTGCTGATAAAGTGATGCCTAGAACTGTAGTATATTACTGGCAAATGCAATGAACATCAAAGCTATGCGTATCTATAGAATGAATTCCACATCTGATGGGTTTATCCAAGGATGAGGATGATGACTCAATTCTTCTGACTCACCCAGTGACTGGCGATGATTTCTCCGCAATAGTTCATCAATGTTGTGGCGTCCAGCTCTTCGGCTGTCTGGTAGAACCTGATACAGTTCCTCACGTTCACTGATGACATCACTCCTTTCTCACATCTGCATTTGAAAAACAGTGTATGTGTTCATAGAGCTCACTGCTTATTCTTAAACATCGACAACTCAATTTTGAAATTTAGATATGCTCATTAAATGCAAAATTTCAAATTATTTTCTCTTTATTTAAAAAAAAGAATTAGCCCTATTGTCACATGACCATTTATCATTTATATGGGTTAATACATTATTCCTTTTCCATATTTCACCTTCTGATTTTAACATCACACTTTTATTTATATTATATATATATATATATATATATATATATATATATATATATATATATTATATATTATATACACGCACACATACATACACTGGCCACTTTATTAGGTACACCTTGCTAGTACCGGGTTGGACCCCATTTTGCCTTCAGAACTGCCTTAATTCTTTGTGGCATAGATTCAACAAGGTGTTGGAAACATTCCTCAGGGATTTTGACATGATAGCATCATGACGTTGCTGCAGATTTGTCAGCTGCACATCCATGATGTGAATCTCCCGTTCCACCACATCCCAAAGGTGCTCTATTGGATTGGGATCTGGTGACTGTGGAGGCCATTTGAGTAAAGTGAACTTATTGTCATGTTCAAGAAACCAGTCTGAGATGATTTGAGCTTTGTGACATGGTGCATTATCCTGCTGGAAGTAGCCATCAGAAGATGGGTACACTGTAGTCATAAAGGGATGGACATGGTCAGCAACAATACTCAGGTAGGCTGTGGCGTTTAAACAATGCTCAATTGGTACTAAGGGGCCCAAAGCCAAGAAAATATCCCCCACACATTACACCACCACCACCAGCCTGAACTGTTGAGACAAGGCAGGATGGATCCATGCATGTTCCATGTTCCAAATTCTGACCCTACCATCTGAATGTCGCAGCAGAAATCGAGACTCATCAGACCAGGCAATGTTTTTCCAATCTTCTATTGTCCAATTTTGGTGAGCCTGTGCGAATTGTAGCCTCCGTTTCCTGTTCTTAGCTGACAGGAGCGGCACCCGGTGTGGTCTTCTGCTGCTGTAGCCCATCTGCTTCAGGGTTCGACGTGTTGTGCGTTCAGAGATGGTATTCTGCATACCTTGCTTGTAACGAGTGGTTATTTGAGTTACTGTTGCCTTTCTATCATCTCTAACCAGTCTGCCCATTCTCCTCTGACCTCTGACATCAACAAGGCATTTTCGTCCACACAACTGCCGCTCACTGGATATTTTATCTTTTTTTCACCATTCACTGTAAACCCTAGAGATGGTTGTGTGTGAAAATCCCAGTAGATCAGCAGTTTTTGAAATACTCAGACCAGCCCATCTGGCACCAACAACCATTCCACGTTCAAAGTCACTTAAATCCCCTTTCTTCCCCATTCTGATGCTCGGTTTGAACTTCAGCAAGTCGTCTTCACCACATCTAGATGCCTAAATGCATTGAGTTGCTGCCATGTGATTGGCTGATTAGCAATTTGTGTTACCAAGCAATTGTACAGGTGTACCCAATAAAGTGGCTGGTGAGTGTGTGTGTGTATATATATATATATAAAATAATTCTGTGACAAATTCTGTGACATTCCGTGCTGTACAGTAAATTCCGTTTTTCATGTCTTGATTCCGCATTGCGGAAATCGTAAGCATAATATTCATTAACAAAAGACTTTGTGTTTACATCAATCCATGCTGAGGGGTGCTTTATATACTTGTAGTTGAAATTCTAATATGTTGAGTGATTCGATAACAGCAGTTACATGGTAACCTTTCTGCTGGTGAATCACAATCAGATGTAAAGAAAGACACAACATGAGTCATAAATCTATCCAGTCATTTGCATCTGTTATTCTAAAGACACTCTTCCCACCTTTCTCGCAGAAGATGGAGCTGGAAGCGGTTGGCCAGCTTCATCAGGTCGAGGAGGAAGCCATCGTCTCCACTCAACTCCAGATCATCTGTGTACACCCAGCGCAGCATTGCCATGGCAACCTCTGGTTTGGCATCTAGGAAGTCACATGGGAAAGCACAGGAAAGAATCCAACAGCAGGTTCAGTTTTGAAGGATTTGAAAAAAATATAGACATCCTACTTTTCTAGTGCGGGTTGTAGGAAACAGAGAAGCCATTGTTACCTGAGAGGTCCAGTTCTGAGGTGGAGGCCATGTTGGCTAAGCTCCAGATTTCACTCCGAGCAGCCAGCACGAATTTATGAGCACTGAACTTCTGCTGTCCAATCTTCACCTTCAGATCACTAGGAGAATATAACATTGATATTGTCATACTGACTTTACACAGCATCCCTGTGATATATACAGTCATCAGCTACCATCGCATTACAGCTTATGTATTATGCTACAGTCTGGGTTCAAATCTCAAACGGATCATTCTGTAACTTCATAAGAATGGTGCAATATAAAGAAATAACGTCCTAACTTTACAGACCCAGCAGACATAATAAAACCCTTTCAGCCAGCTTTAATGCACTTAGAAGCAAAATGAAACTGCAAATCAAAACTTTATTACACTAGTGGTAGCAAAAATTCAAATCAAGTCAAAGACACAGACAAACTTACATTTTTCAATAACTGTGTGAATCTTGTAAAAACTGTCAAGAGCTGAACAAAGATGTCTAAGTCATATTTCACCACAAAAAACAAAGAAAAAAAAAGTTTTACATAAAATAAAGCCTGTCTATAAACCATATATGGTAACAAGTATTGCAAGTATACATAATTTGGCATATATAATCCATGCTAATTTTAATAAGAAAATAATTATGTTAATTAATAAGAAAATGTTTAATATTGTGCATATTTTTTATTTCCTATTTCTTTTGCCTCTGAGGTTAAATACAACCTCATCTAACAGTAAGTGACAGCTCACATCCAGTGCTCACCTGTAATGCTCTTGCTGATAAAGGTCAGCCACGATGGCCAGCAGGCGGCTGATGAAGGA
This sequence comes from Barbus barbus, assembly GCF_936440315.1. NCBI lineage: Eukaryota > Metazoa > Chordata > Actinopteri > Cypriniformes > Cyprinidae > Barbus > Barbus barbus. The sequence goes on along the minus strand of NC_136733.1, from coordinate 35,161,050 downwards.
GTCACTGGCCTGGGAGGTGGAGCCGGTGAGAGAGGCCTGGGCGGCCAACACGGAGCACCGCCTCTCCGTCTCCACCAGCTTCTGCTGCATCTTCACATACTCCTGCCTCAGCAGAGCAAGGTGCTTCTGCAATTTCTGCACCTCCTCTGCAGGTATTATGAAAATGATGGAGAGACGAGGGGCAAGAAGAGGAGAGATGACAAGTAGTAGTGGAACACAACGAATAAGCACATGGGGTACAAGGAGAAAATGTATGGGTAATAAACAGTTCAAGTGAAAAGAAATGTGATGGGTAATGCAAAAGGGAAGTGGAAATGCCATGAAGAAGAGAAAGAGAGGGACAAAACACAAATTTCATATGAAAACCATTGACACAGACAGACTTCCCAAACACGTTGAGCAACGATACGTGAGGAAAACTGTCTTTCTGCTTTTTGAAAAGTAAAAACACTTTCAACATGGTCTAATTCATGAACAACAAACACTAGTGTTCATATACACCCTCAGGATCCATATCATTCCACTCAAATCACAAAATACCAACTTTAAACTCGCCAGCCGCAGTGTGGTAATTGCCTTGATCTGTAACTAGAGGATTTCACAGCTTAACCTACATTCCAACACTGGGCCGCTTCCTTCCTCTTTCCTTGAATTCATTTCTATGTATCTCTCTAGAATGCTGAGGTTACACTTTGCACTACATAAGCTTAGGTGCTGAGAAAGCCGGTCTAATAATGTGCTACCATTTGACACAGGAAAATCTTTGAATGTTGCTAAAAAAACAGCAAGCAGCACCAGGTGTAAATGTACTATATGACAGCTGCAATTTTTGCTAAAAGAAAAGTCTACCCTAGTCATTGCAACCAATTAAGCCTGTGCGCCTGTAAGCAAAGGATTAGCATGTTCTCAGTTTAATATGTGAGCCATTTGCCTTTAGCCTAGATTCAGGAATACAGTGTCCTAAGCAATCAGCAACTCAGAACCATCCAAATAGGTCCAATAAAGTATTTAAAAAGCTCATCAGTCAATCAGATGACAGGGAACTTTGTGAAGCAATAACCTGCTTGCAATATCAACAAGTATTTACATGAATTACACAATGAAATCAGACAAAAAAAAAATCATTCTCGACTATCTGGAAATTGTGTAATTAGTATACAATAAATCGCTCTATTAATCTTTATTCAGAAAGAGGTAAAGCTTTATAAAATTACCAACCATGGCTTCAACCAATATGCTTTTGACTAACTTAACATGGTTGCATTATTATTATTATACAAATGCATTAGACTTATTAGCTTATCAGTTAAAAAAAATAAAAATAAGTAAACATGACAAAAAGATTGTGAACGCGTTCTTATGTTATTTGAAGAAGATGGAATTTAAATGTATTATTATTTTCAAATTCAAATTCAAAGATAAAGGAAGATGTCACAAATGAGCTGATAAAAGAAACGGTTGCAAAATTATCCGTACATAACAACAACATTGAAGAGCTAAGTTATACATTAATTTATTTTCTACTGTTATCATAGTGTCATGTTATATATTGAAATATATCAAATATACAATGCAATACATTGTCAGATTTAAAAACCAGTTTATACATTCAAATGAATTCATCATTTGAGATTACGAAGAACAGGATAAGAGATTAATAAAAGGAGAAATTCTAATGAAAAGCGACTTGGAAGGCAAGCGCAAAATCAGAATACATGACGACAATGATTCGAAAATCAATTTCCATTTCAGAATCATAACGCTGGACGTTCTGCGACAAAAACAACTTAAGACATCTTTTAGAAAAAATATTTATCTTATATTTCTTTACACGAGAGCTCAAATCACCCGGCAAATCTTTATTACCACCGCCCAGCCCACCACCTGACTTGCAACCAGCTAACGTTAGCTGGAAAAAACGAATCAATAATGAGGCTCTTTTCAGAGGTACGCAATATTTGTTAGCAACTGGCTGTGTTGATACCAGTTAAACGCATTATTAGGTCTGTCCACCGTGTAAAAGTACAACCGCTGCATGTGATAAACAGAAAGGGCGTGAAAAAAAGAAAGAAACCATTCTCATACCTTCCGCCATGTTGGATCCGTGGCTGGTCGCCTGATACCGCGAGAGGAAGGTTTTCATTTGGGAGGAGCGTGTGTGTGTGGAAGCACTGAGCCAGAGATGCATTACGTTTGTAAATTGTATTATCAATGACAGTTTAAATAATGTGCAAGTCTGTGTGCCAAATAAACCAACTGTACATGGGGTCTTTAATATGCACTCTTATTTAAGCTTATTTTGACCAAAAGCCAACATGTTCCTCAAGATTGTTCCAGAGACATTAGGGAATTACATTTAGATAAATGCCCTCTTTGGCTCACATCTCCAAAACCCTTTCTAAAAATAGGGCCTAATCGGTTATATAAAAGTCTACATGGCACTTACATCACCGAGGGTGCAATATTGTCCTAGCCAATGTTGTTATTGTTTTCTAAAACTATTAAAAAAACCTTTTTTGTGAAATTGAAACTAATTGAAATAATAGACAAGAGAAAATACCTTAAAGAAATTACAAATGTTGTCTTGGCATCTAACTCATAAAGAACTTAAAACTGCTGTAACAAATAAAAATAAAGCTATACAGAACAAAAATGTCTTAACTGCAGAACAGTAGATAGACTTTTCAGCCAACGGTTTATGTAAAACTGTCATGTTTTGAAAAGAATCATTTTAATAAAAAGCACATACATTTGTAGTTAAGCTGGTATTGATGAATGGATAAATTTCATAATACTTTCAAGTTTGTGACAACACTTTAAAACACAGACAGCACACTCAAAAAAGTATTGGAAAAAAATTATATTTTAGAAGAACTCACTAGAGGTGACAATTTCCATAACATGAAAAATATACATCGGTATTTTGTCTTTGTACATTAGGCAAAAGAACTGCAGTAGTCTGTCAGAGCCAGAATAAAATTAACCAGAGCATTAAAGATTGTGGGAGGAGAGAGTGGGATACAGGCATACGCACGCACACACACACACACACACACACACCCACACCTTTGCTCAATCGCCCTTAAACATACACACCTCATCTGAAATCCCAGAAACTGTTTGCAAGAAATCTACATTTAAAGCATGGCTAAGAAACCTATCAAAGAAACCACACAAAAGAGGTGTCAAGCCCCCAAAAAATAAATAAAAAAAATTATGCTCTGATACAAGGGAGAATCTTTACTAGAAATCGCATACCAATATCCAATTGTAAGATGTCCGCACATTATGTGGGCAAAGCGGAGTTATTGCTACACCAAAATAATTCAGAATGCTGGTACAAGGGTTATGAAAAAAACCTCACATTCACACAAGCTTGAGAGGATGTTGAGCAGTTCTTAAACATGTTCCTCCCTTTAGCTCCTGTTTGATGCAGGGCACATAACAAGCCAAGTGGTTTAAACTGGAGGCACTTTTGAAAACAAAGGAGAACTTAAAACATGCAAAAAAAAAAAAAAATCACATCTGACGGGTTTCCTTGCCATTGCCTCCCTGCCTCAAATGGACGACAAAAGAGAAAAGATGAGAACCTGACACTCAGAATGCAGTCATCCTTTCAGCCGAGATAAGAGCACTCCCCTCCCCCCGCCCACCCCATTTAAAACCAAATCAGAGAAATACCTTCATGACCCCTAATTAGAAAACGACCGTGCTTTACAGCTTTTTTACCTGAAGTGTCCCGATTGAGAAAGCATTCCATCATGACGAGCATGCTTTGAATCCTATCGATAGCTTACCCCTGCCTTCCCCACCCTAAAACTGGATCGAGTTTGAGTGAAAAATGCCAAAGCAGACTTTTGTTCAAATTGACAAGTGGGTATTTGAGGCCACTTGCACCTGTAATAGATCTGATGTACACTAGCTGTAAGGCAGCCTGAGGGGAAGGGTGGGAGATGAACTATAGTCTTCAAGAACTTTACATGATGTCACACTCTAACTTACAGAACTGCTATTTTATTTGGTACTAAGTCTTGCTGGATGGATAGGAACAAGTTATTATATATTATCCGGTTTTTATGTCTGTGCTATGTACACATCTTTACAATCTCTTCCTGAAAAGTTGTATCAGTTCAAAGACTTGGAAAAGAAGAAAAAAAAAAAAAAGAAAAAAAAAAAGCATAATTGTTTAGGTTTTTTTTCTCTTTTTTGTTGGCACTTGCTCGGCGTGTTCTGTCAGCATCTGTGATGGCCTTATGTTCTATTGCAGCCTATTAATGCCAGTCTGTTACTGCCAACATTCAGTGAAAACCAGTCCAGCAATAGGGTGGTAGAGTGCAAGAAAACAGTGCCATGTTGTTTCTCAACTGGAGACCTGTGAAAGACACAGACATTATGATATTAGAGGTATTTCAACAAATGTCAGCATATAATAAACCAAATGCCAGACTAACTAGATCTTTAGATATAAAATATGTACCTTTTTTTTTATTTTTTGTTTGGGGCCAGTACAATTTTTTTAAAAGAAATTAATTTTCTTAGCAAAGATGTCCTATATAGATCAAAAGTGACTCTAAAATGTATAACACAGTTCTTTTGAACTTTATTAATTTTTTTATTTACACCAAAAAAAAAAGGGTTGTTAAACTCTTTTCAATGCTGATAATAAAAATAACATGCGTCTTAAATACCAGATCAGCACATTATAATGATTTCAGGACTCAGGACACTGAAGACTGAAATAATGGCTGATAAATTCAGCTTTGCCATAAATTACATTTAAAAATATAATGAAACCAAATTTGTAATATTTTGTATTATTACTGTTTATACTGTATTTTCAATTAAATAAATGCAGCCTTGGTGAGAAAAAAAAAAAAACATATTTTCCTGCCAACCCCAAACTATATGTATACCATTTTAAAGAAAACTGCAACTGTGCAAATAAGAGGCAAACAGTGAAAATATTTCATAAGCCCTGAGAGGCCTAAGCTTACCTAAGACAGTCTAAGCAGACAACAGACACACTAATGTTACCTAACATCTTACCACTGAACCTCCATTTAGAACAAGCTTTGGGAACTTGTTATAACAGGTTAGCTCGCACGATTACTATGGCAGAACTCTACTCTGACAAAAGCTCTATTCTGAGGGGATTAGCTCTGTATGGTAAAGTGAAGTAATTTAAAAATTGTGTTATTTTAATCCTGTACAAGTGTCAGTAATATTTTCCAAACTTTCTATAACTTTCACATGCAGATACATTTTAATGCATCATTTACAATTTATTTAAAAATCAACATGGTAATAAAATCATGTAAATCAACGTGGTGATAAAAAGCCTGTAGATCTACTCTGTGACCACATCCAGTCTGAAGGTGGATAACTGCCACCATTCATCAAGGATAAAACCCCAGTCAGCTAAGGGGTGGGGCTTTAAAGCCTGCAATAATGGTTCTTTGCATTTTCTGGCTCTGTGTTTGGGAGTTGTCTGTTAGTCAGTCAAGTTGGGAGAAAAAAAAAAAAAAAGTCACAAGACGGTGGCAGTAAAATAAAATGGTAAAAGTCCACTTGCTTACCCTGAAAATAGTGAAGCTACAAGCTGCTAGATTAATATCACTCAAAGGCAGTCTCTTGGCTCTTTCTTACACAGCGGGCAACTTTTCTTTTGAATTCACCATGTCTGTCTTCCCTCCACTCTTTCTGAAATATTAAACAAATAAAATTAATACACGTTAAAAAAAAAGGTGAAATGTAATTTCTCTCATTTAAGAGGTTAGGTATGGTGAAAAGTACAGCATCACATTCAGCTAAAGTGCACACGATGGAACATGTAGGAATTTATTTATTAAATATCTACTGATGAACATCTATAGTCAGTCAAGTTCAGTAGGTTTAACAAGTAAGCATTAGACTTACTGCTGCATCAACATTGGCAGGGGAATCTCCATTGGGGTCAGCTAGCATTGAGATGACGCTAATCATGATGGTCTCTACGGTGTGAATGGGGAGCCAGCGCTCTTCTGGTTTCTCATAGCCGTATTTATCCTCCCCCGGCTCGTGCAATATCGAAATACAAACATCACCATTTTTGTCAACTGCAAACAATACAGAGAGAAGACATGAGATTTGACGTCAGTTATTACAGAGCCTTACAGTTAACCACTTTTACTGTTACATTTAATTTAATAGACGACTGGAAATCATAAATATGGTGGCTGATAGCATTATTAAATTACCACCAATAAATGGCTAACAACAACACCCAAGAATGTGCATAATTTTAAAGGTTTATGCTACAATTTTATGAGGCTGAATTCACAATGCTAGGTGTTGGTGTAAGTCCAAGCGAGCTGCATTATCAATTAATGAAAAATTAGTAAGTGCAGCTGAAAGAATAATGGATGTTTAAATTCAGTGGAAATCTGCAAACAAAACAAAACAAAAAAAGCTTTAGCTGAAAAGTCTTTTTTTTTTATATAAAAATGGTTTATGTACACTGATCTGAAAAAAATGTAAAGAACCCAGTGTGATGAACCCATACTTACCATTTGGATGCCATATTTCTGTTATGAACTTCATTTTAGGAGGCCTGAGAGGATAGTCTTTGGGAAACGTAAGATGGGCTTTAAAAACACCACCCTCACTATAAACAGAAAAAAACATAGCAGGCTTAAAGTGTTATTCAGCAGTAATATTGTGGTGGTACATTCATTAGATGCAATGTATTAAAATGTTTTGCATATAACCTAATATTGAAATTGATTCTATAATATTGAAGTGAAATTAAAATTCTGCCATCGTTTACTCACTGCATGTTGTTGCAAACATGTATGACTTTTCCAAGTAACAAAAAACTAAATGCTCATAACAGCTTGTTTAGTAAGAATTATGTGACATGGCAAAAAGACTTACTAAAGTGTATCAGGAGGGCCGATTATTAGCACTTCCCATCTGTAAAGGTCATTATCATCTATCAAACCAGCTGAGAAACCTTCCACAGGATTTTTATTCAGTTCTGTCAGGAAAATAGGACATGAGGACACTGATTAGCCATTTTATATGACAGAGGGAAAAACAAATGTGACATTTCCGATCAAAAGGGGCATTTGTGGTTTCACATGGGTGTTGACAGTACGCCCTACAACCACAGTTGCAAAATCAAAACTATTTTTGCATCTGTGCAGCATTTCAGTCAAGAATTTGCCTTTTTGTTATCAGATCATCTGAGCCTGAAGCCAAAGAACATTGGCCTGTAGTCTCAGACGCTCTGTTTGAACTTCCATGTTCTTACAAGAGAGAGCAAAACAAAATCACTGGACCACCTTGTTGACAAAAACAAGCTGACAGCTGGGTAATCCAGTCATATACATGTGTCACTTTTATGAGCACATGAATCATTAAGACAGTCTGGTATTCTTACTAAGCGCCGCTACTCTACAACACAACAGGACAAGACAGTCTTTTACTGCTGTTTGGCTCTTAATAAGTGACTCAATTTAAACTACATTTAAAACAAACCTAGCTTCAATGCTAACGCACTTATTCGTGTTTTTATTGCAAAGTAATGTCGCACAATTACTCTAAAGAGCCTGTCACACCAAGGACAATAACTATAAAGTTTTAGCAAACGTTGCAGTTCTATTAGAATAAATCTACATCACAACCACAATGACACAGAGAAACAATATCATTGGAATCACTTTCAAAAAAAATTTCTAGCTGATGCATATTGCATAATATAAATATTGACAACCAATCAGAATTAACCCCAGTTTAAAGAGCTTGAGCATTTAAAGTGGCAGATGGCATAACTGCAAGGTGCACTTGTAATTAACAAAACATTATTGTGGACACATATAGTTATCGTTCTTTGTGTGAACAGACCTTCACTTACGACTTACGAAGTTAAGATCTCACAAGTTGTGCCTACATTTTCCTGGCCCGTATCTTTACAATTCCGCATAAATGCATGTTGTGAGGCTTTTGTTCCCTCAGAGGGTTCACTGAGTTTAGAACAAGGCTGATGAGTTCACTATGCTGGTCCTGCTGAAAGGAGACAACCAAAACAGCCCTGATCCCCTGAATCAGTGAATCAGCCACAAGGCCACAGCAGAACCTGAAGCCATGACAGGCACAGGGTGCCTGGAAAGAAATAGGCGAGTTGCCTCTATGCATGTGTAAGATGAGTAATTTGGGGGGGGGATGGGATTGCTTGAGCTGTCCATGCTGCAAAGAGACAGCTGTCAGGAACCTGATCTAACATTTTTAAACATGGTCTGACATGTACATCAAGTTTAAACCAAGAAAACTCACGTAATTGGTTTAGTTTGACCCCTTTGCAACTAATTCACTTCACTGGCTACACTGCGCAAATGGGGCCCAGTGGAGAAATCCTCCTCTGGCTTGAGTTGAGTAAAGCTGACACTCACGGATCATGTTGCTCAGTGTGTACTGGACAAAGAACGGGAGAAACAAACTAACAACGACTCTAATAACAGCATGTTAAGCATTTGGCCATAAATAAAGTATGAGGTTGGTGTTATACGCGTATGTACGTGTATTACGACAGTACAGTTGGACTGGGGGTCTCTAGTTCTCGCTGTACCGGTGAGCTGGTGTTCAAACAGCAGCCATCAATTTGTTAGCTTAGCCTGTTAGCCAGCCTAGAAAAACAAAGGGATTTGATCACCCCGCTGCGGGGACATGGCACACAATGTTCGGCTTCGAAATCTCACCATTGCGCCTAGTGACAACAATTTTGATTCGACTGATCGTGACAAGACGGTGAACGGAAACGGAGCCAATGACAGAGTTTCTCTGCGTTAATGAGACGATATACCGACTGCTGGTGCGCCTGTGTAAACTGCGTCCGGACACGGATGTCAAAACACGGGCTAGCCGACTGCGAACGGCGCCGCCGGTGTGATACAGACGAAAGTGCCTGACTTTTATACATTTACACCACCGAACTGAATGAAATCAAAATAATGCACGCGTACTGTCATTTTAATTGTATTTTCACGGCTCACAGATGCCTATTCAATTGTTAGACGTACCAAAAAGGCATTTAAAAATAACAAAAGACGGCAGAGTTAGCCTTTAGCCGGGTGTTTTAGCTGCTAACGAGTGCGCTACGATAAATACAGCGATCGTTAGCAGCTAAACTAGCGGCTAACTGCTAACACCTCCGTCTCCACTGCATTGGCAGGCTAAACGTTCACCGGTTCGTTAGCCTGGTCTTGACAACAGCCTTTCAAAAATTACCTGCTAGCTGTCTCCTGAGTAACAGTGCTGACTGTGGCTCCGTCATGTTTATATTCTAGGTCGACAGTTCTTAACTTAACTAAGGAAAAAATATGTTTGAATTTGCTTGCGCGTCTTTCCGTTTCTGCTCTAGTCCGTTTTGCTCAACATTCTGCTCCGTTGTGCGCATGCGCTGTGAGGCAGCGAGGAGAGAGCGCTCCAGGGGTACTTATGGGCGGAGGATTCGCGCATGTCTTAAACACATACACTTATTTATAACAAACAGTAATGGCGTTGACTGCGGGATTAAATGTAAGCACTCCAGAATGTTGTTAAGTCAACAACAACAACATTGTTGAAAAATTCACGCAGAAAATGATAAAAGTAAAATCATGAACTGTGTGCATATTTTTATATGCTCATTAATTAGTTTATTTGTTCTTAGTTTTTGCAGCAAGTGCCAGTTTCAGTGAAAAGTTTTTGATTTTATGTAAAGCACAGCACAGTGTCATTTAACCACTAGGTGACAGTAAAGAGAAATAAATCTAGTTTAGATAGTTCACCCAAAAGTGCAAATCATTATTTCATTATTTACTCTCCCTCAAGATATTCCAAACCTGTATGCTAGAGTATGAACAAACCTTCATCTTTTATGCTAGAGTATGAACAACTGTTTACTGTATAAAAAACAAGGGTCATAAACTTCAGTTAAACAACCAATACAGGATTAAGTTACATTTGAAGAATTCCCTCACTGCATGGTGTTTATTTTCTGACAGCTTTGTTTGTCAGACCTTTATCCTGGTGTTCAGAACATTACTGTGAAACATAATGCCAAAAGCCCTGGCACGCTATCAGATCTGGGTAACAGAAGCAGAAAGCATGAAGTGAGCATGGAGATGAAAATCTACTGGTTTGTGGTCTATTGCAACACAAGGAGGAACTGTACTGCTGCGTGTGACCAGAGAAAAGGGGACAGTGCTTGATTCTAACTTGTTAACCCTGCAGTGTGCTGTATTCACAGAGGAATGCCTTTCTGTTTCTACAACTGACATCTCAAACACAGCAAAAAAGCAAGAAATAAGATAGAAAAATTAAAGAAAACATGGATTAGAGTGGCACTGGGCATTGGGGCACATCAACTAAAATGTAAGTAATTTTTTGTTTAAATTATTGAGACTGTCAAGGTGAAATGATCTTCTAATGAAATGTTCATTCTGAATTATTGTACAAAAAATGTTAATTGAAAACTGATATATAGCATAACCTCAATGTCTAAAAGACTGGATAAATTCTAGATTCGCAGCCGAACAATCATATGGCATTGTCTTGTTGCAGTCATGCAACTAATCATCACAACAGTGGCATTGTTGGCAGTCCGCTGAGGAACTTAGTCCTGACCCGAACTCATCTAATGATACCCATTTGGAAGTATCGTATGTTCAGACTACCACTAAAAGGAAGCTTAATCTATCTTTCTTCACAGACAATATAACTTCTTAATATAACACAATAAAACATATTAATATTACTTCAGGTAAAAGATGTTGGCCATATTATATAATAATAATAATAATTCATTACATTTATATAGCGATTTTCTGCTTTTCTAAGCACTCAAAGCGCTCTACATTGTGAGGGGTGTCTCCTCGTCCATCACCAGTATATATATATATATATATATAAGATACGAAACGAGTTTCCTGTGGTAAAGGTGCAGTTTTGAAATAGCATCCGCTTGTTGGGAGTGAGAGTAACAAGACTGGTTGCTGAGTTCAACTAGTAAGATCACAACCAACTTTGAGTTAACAACTTGTAGTCTACCTTCCATTTTCAAAAAGGTTCTTCTATTCTGTAATACAGAAACTAAATTTGCTCATTTAAGAGGTCGTGAATAAAATGACAAGTAGCTAAAATGTTGTGGCATTCCCTTTAACACTAATGCTTCTTACAGTATTTTCACAGCATATAAGAAAATTGTGTAGAAACAGGTTAGGAATCTGTTTTTCCCTCTGCATTGGGTTGTATATGTTAAATCTGTTCACCATTATCAATTATAACACTAAAACAAATGTTTCATCATGGCCTTGGTTTCCTGACCCATTTATTCAGGAAGTCTAATGACAGTTTTGTACACGTTGCACACAAATGCACAAAATGGCCTATAAATCAGTCAAATTTAGTCAAACCTAAACTTAGTAATGACAAATAAGCACAATGGCATCAGGACTTAAAATGGTAGCAAGCTAATAGGTTAGCGACACTTAAAGAAATAGCATCACTGAATAAGCCTTCAAGGCTGCCAACTCTCACGCATTCAGCGTGAGACTCACGCAATTGACCCAATTCTCACGCTCTCACGCCACACCCCCTTTTCTCACGCAGACTCGTGCAGCAGTGAGAAAAATTTTTTTTTGAGTTTTTTGTGACAATTGTGAGGGAAATACACAATTTATTCCCATAAACTGTGTAGTCAGCCGTTCTCCCTCCCATCTGCACCATGTGAATTGTGAACGCAGTAGGGCTGCCCCCGACTAAAGATATTCCTAGTCGACTAACACTCCTACATTTTAGCGATTAGTCGAATAATCCTTCATATATGATATTAATATAATAACTTGCGTATATACAAGGAAAGGTACAGTCCAAGTTGAAGTTTAACACTTCCATATGACAGAAAATGCTAAAGCATGATATTAGCGCGTTCAAAATGAAAATTAAGCGCTTAAAACAGAATAGTAAAGGGTTTAAAGTATACAGCTCTTACAGACACAAAAATCAGTGGCCGGAATGTTATAGGCTAATTATAACATAAAACAGCAATCAGACTGCCTGTGCATTTTAATAATGTATTATCAAAAATACAAACTGTAACAGTTACATGTCAAAAAAAAAAAAAAAAAACAGTTTTGAATAAAATAAACTAAAATTCGTTCTTTAAAATAAATCAAATAAACTTATTAGTAACTTAGGCCTAGTACAAAACAAGGCAAAAAACAAAAACAAATAAATACTGTAGCAAAAACGCTGTTTGGTATAAAAATACAGCGGAAAATTTATATAATTTTTATATTGTTCAAAAGGAAAATTAACAAAAACGAACAATTTAATAAATGCACATGGCACATCGCACAACGCCAAAACTTAGAATAAAAAAGAAGGCAAACAAATTAACAGCCTAAGTATTTGATTAAATTGTTTAGAACAACTATATTTAAGACAAAATGTGGAACAAATAATTTAAAGAACACTAATACAAATCAAAAATATCAGAGCAAAGCCGCAAACTGTCATTGATGACGGATGAGTCTTGACCTGAAACAACAAATTGCAAACATCAGACTAATTTTTCTAACAGAATAAAAAACAACTTCTGCATTATATAAAAACGAATAAATAAAAATATGTATTTATTTATTTGTATACGCGTTATAAAAATACCCGTTTTTTTGTTTTGTTTTTTATAGCCTAACGGATAGCAAACAGAAACACTACAAAAAGGAAATTAAGCCTTTTTAGGGTCGTCCTTCGACTTTTCAAAATGATCCCACACTTTGGACTTTTTTCCTGACATAATTATTAGCATCAGCCAGACACCTCTCCCACAGTGCGCTTTGGTATACCGCGAGGCACGAGATCGCGTTGTTCTCTCGTTGCTTTGATGTCATACACCAACTGCGCAGCCCCTGAATGCGTAATTTCACGTGATTTTTTGTTGTTGTTGCGACTAACCGACTAATGAAAATGTATTCGACCAAGCCCTCTTCATATCGACTAACGTTTAGTCGACTAGTTGGGGGCAGCCCTAGAACGCAGGCAGGTCAGTGAGTTACAGGGCGCCCCGTGTCTCCGTCCAGTTTAGGCTAGTAGCTAATATGCTGTTATAGTTTATATAGAATTAAGTTAGCATTAGCAGAGTTGTTTGTTTTGCAGCACTGAGCAGTTATTTTACATAACTTTATCATAAAAAAACATGACAAATATCTGGATAGGCCTAGTAGTTAATGTTAATTATTGTTTTCTAAGAACAGAATGTCAAGTCAATGACAGCCCATATTTAAATGATTTTATTTATATATCAATCACAACTCATCAATCATGTCCAGATATTTGACTGGTGGTGGTGTCAGTATGGATAAATTAGAATTTTCTGTCATAGGATGTTATCTAAAGTGTCAGGGACAGGCAAGAAAAGAACGCTTGTATCAATATCAGCCCTCCAAGAAGTCCTGTGACCCTGAGAAGCAGCAGGAAAAGACACAGGAGGAACATGAAAGTCTATCTGAGACTTTAGAGCAGGAGACAGTTGAGCCCTCAGAGAAAGAAGAGAGACCAGGCCAAAAGATTAAAGCCCAGAGATGATTAAGCCACCAGCACTTACAATAGAGCACATGTTAATCTGTGAACATGTTAATCACATGTTAATCCTATTTCTGTAAAATGTTTGTGAAAATTAAATGTAATGTAAATCTCCCAAGAAATTCTGTACAGATACCAAATACTTTGACAATCAATATATACCTAACTGCTACTGCAATGATTGTTTGTATTTTTTCCACACCAAGCCACGCCCCTCCATAAGCCCCTCCCCCATAACAAGCCCCGCCCCCAAAATCTCACTCTAAGATGAACTCAAAAGTTGGCAGCCCTGGAATAAGCACAAACACCTTCTAGACATCAACTTCAGACACTTGGTTCCACATCATTTGCATTAAATACAAGATATGTTTTCCCAATCCAGCAAAACAAATTATTTGATAAAATACTGTTGAATGTTTATCTCCATGCAAGGCATTTGTCACTAGCTGTGTTCAGTGATTGTGATTACACTCCAGGCCTGTTCTTTTCCTAGTTGCTATGGATACCTAAACATTGTCCAGTGTCCTGGAATCAAATGAAAGCCATGTGATGTTTATGCCACAGTTTATAAAGTATTCATCAGTGCAAGAGGGCTTGAAAATCACAATGTTTGGTCACTTTACCATCTGTGAAGTGCTTACAAGTTATTGTTCTTTTTATAGAGGCAAAAAATAGATGCAATGAGCATCATGACCTCCAACCAACAAAGACCAAGAACCCGCTTCAGCCTCCGCTCAAACACAACTGTACCTTACGGCTCTATGAGCTCTGAGCAACCAGATAGTGATGCATCCTCAATGCATACGACCGTCATCTCTCAGAAGCGCTCCTACATCGCAGTGGCAGTGCTCTGCTATATTAATCTCCTCAACTATATGGACCGTTATACTATAGCAGGTGAGCACACCGTCAAAGCCATATCAAGTGGAATGGTTCACAGAAAGTCACTATAAAAAGTTATAGCCGTTGTTCTGGTTCTATTCCAGGTGTGCTGCTTAGCATCCAGAATTACTTTGGAATCCCTGACAGCACATCTGGCCTCCTGCAGACAGGTATCAGTTTGAGTGTGAAGTACATTGCAATGACAACACAGTAAAAAGAAAAGAACATTGCAGAACAGGAATTTACAAGAGTACTTCCTCACTGGCGTGCACAGCGGCAGGGGCGAAATGGCATTACAAGGGCACAATCGCGGACCAGTTCACGATTCTTTGCCATGTTGGCTTTTCTATTTTGCAAGCTGTTTGAGCATTACAGCCAAACTAATTTCCCTATTATAAAGACAAAGCCTTTCAAGGTAGCAAAATATAAAAAGTATGGCAGATATTTAGGCCAAAGTGGGTGAAGATAAAAATCTTTGTCATTTTATCTTTGTTATTAAAAAATGAGAACAAAGATACACATTACAAATACACACAATATACAAATAAAATAAACAGTGTTTTATTTTCAGGTACAATAGGTGTATTTAACAGGGGCTTTCAAGAAACTGAATGAACAAATATAAAACACTATATAGATTGATTCCTATTAAAGAAACTGTATTAAAGTTTTTCAGTCAAGAGTAGTGAGTGATTTTTCTCTTTGTGTTTGGTGTTTTATTAATTTTAAAGGAATAATTCACCCAAGAATTAAAATAGGCTAGTGTTTTATTTTTATACCTTCATTTACTCACTCAAAAGTTGTTTTAAACCTGAGTTTCCTTCTGCTAAACATAAACGCTATTTTGAAGAATGTGGAAAACCAAACAGTTGCTGGTCCACAGTGACTTCCATAGTATTTTTTTCCCCCTACTGTCAAAGTCAATGTGGACCAGCAACTGTTTGGTTACCCGCATTCTTCAAAATATCTTCTTACTGATGTGAATGTATGTGGCACTGTACAGTATATTGATACTGCGGTGCCAGAACTGCAGCTGATAGAATGTGCGCTGTAGCAAGATACAACGATATTTCTTCAAAAGCAGATCGTGGAGACATTTTTATCAGGGCCGTTGCTGGCCAAATGGGTGCCCTAAGCAGGATTTTATCGTTGTGCCCCCTCCATCAAATATTATGGAAGTAAAAAAAACAAAACACCTACCATAGGGGTCAAAATAGAACTTTAATAAAATATAAAAGTAAATAAATAAATAAATAAATTGTAATTAAATTGTATTATTTAGCTCTAGACAGTTACCTATGGCAGTAATAAGTTGTCTGATTGATTTTATGGTCTCAAGCATTCAGAAATCACGCAAAAGAAAATTAAGCAGTTTTACAACGAAAACCATGAAGGGTTCGCAAAATTTCAAAATCCCTGGTAGCATCATCTTGAGACAAAACAAAGGCACTGATATGTTTTAAGGTCAGTCAGTGCAAGTTTCTTTCAGTTGAAACAGCTCAGAATTACATTTTAGTCTAGGACTAGTCTTAAGCCTTCTCTGTGAAACCAGGGGTATGTGTTTGCTGCTTAAAAACATGGGTTGATATTTGCATTGACCTGACCATAAGCAGCAAGAAAGGCAATTCTTGTCTTTCCGTCCCCAACTGTAAGACCTCTTGAAATTATAGTTAAGACATTTATTATACAATTTAACGTATTTATGGCCTTAAGTATGATACAACTAAATTGAAGAATTTTTAAGGACCTGTGGGAGCCCTGTATTTAAGGTAGCCCGTCGGCAGGGAGGTGATTCATTTTCACAACTGAGATGGTGAGTTGGTGCCCTACGCAAACTGCATATAGGGAGCGGCGGTACTGTTTTTAACGTCCACGATATCGTTCATATCGCACAGACCGGACCGCAAGGCAGGGCCGACGCCAGGGGGGTATTCACGGTAACGCAAGGGCGTCGGACGTCAAAGGGGCAGGGGCCCGAGCCCCACCTGTGCACGCCACTGCTGGAGAGGATCTAATAGGTCTTTTTCTGTCATTTTAGTAACAACCCCAGAATGACATAAAACACAAGTAAATGTGTGTGTAAATGATGCAATTGGTTTTGGAGCATGCATTACTTGAAAGAACCAATAAATCTAAATCATCTAATTTAACTCTGGTTTTCAGTTTCCCATTTGCAGTTTCATGCCCTAATCTCTAAACTGCTAGCTGGTTGACTGTTCAGCTTACTGGCAGTCATTAAAATAATACATACACACACACACACACACACACACACACACACACGGAGAAAGAGACAGTGTGTGTGTGTGTGTGTATATATATATATGTTAACACATACATGTTAAAATATATTCAAATAGTAATCAGTTATTTTAAATTGTAGCCTAATACTATTTCAAAATATTGCAGATGGCCTTGATGAGCGTATGAGACATCTTTCAAAAACATAAAAAAAAAAGCACCAAACCTTTGAACTGTAGTACATCTTTGCCATCAACCCTGTATTAACCTATTTACAGTTTTTATCTGTAGCTTTATGTTCTTGGCACCAGTTTTTGGTTATCTCGGAGATCGTTATGACAGGAAGCTCATCATGATCGTTGGGCTGATTGTGTGGATCCTCACAACATTGGGCAGCTCTTTTGTCAAAAATACGGTAGAGTACTTGAAATGATGGATTTCCAGTGTAATCTTTGTAAAGTTCCACAATGTAAATAATATATGTTTCAACTTGTGCCTATACTTTTGACCAATCTCTTTATTTTACTATCATTGTTAAAATTTTAAGAACATAATTGAATTTAGTTTCAAGTTACATACAGTATCTGTCTTTACTCTTACTACAGCACTTCTGGGTTCTGGTCCTGACGAGGGCCTTGGTCGGGACAGGAGAGGCCAGTTACTCCACCATAGCTCCTACTATCATTGGTGACTTGTTCACTGGCACCAAGAGAACTCTCATGATCTCCTTCTTCTACATCTTCATACCAGTCGGAAGGTGAAGGCCTTACTGCAAACTTATTGAGATTTTTCACTGTTTGTATGACTCTGCTTATCTGTGTTTTTGGTTTCCAGACTGACTGTGAGTCTGTGCTTTAGTGGTGGGGATTTTTCAGTGACCTTTTCTGTAGGTTGCTTGAGTAAAATGAACGCCTTTATGAGTATATAATTGACTCATTTATTCAAACAATTAATTCAAAAACTCATTTAGAGTCGAAACAAGCGTCTCATTTACTCAGCTGATTTGTGGAATGATAATTCTGTAGCTTTGTTTGGAACTAATTTATTTGCCATATCAAAAAATAGACAAAGTAAATGGCAAAAGTGTGTCAGTGTAGGTTACTTAATATTAACCTCTTGCTTTTTTGAACTGTTGTATAAAATCACAATCTTAGCACTTTTGCTTTGAGGTATTGTATTCCATTTTTCCTACAGTACATTGACAAGACTTGAATCTTTTTTGCTCTTTCTGAATGTATGCATTCCTTTATCTTCATTCAGTGGTCTTGGATATATTTTGGGGGCAACTATAGCTAATGCAACAGGGGATTGGCGTTGGGCCCTGAGGGTAAGAGAATATATGCTTTCTAAATATATATTAAGAGTGACATTTTACAGAAAGCACTGTTACAGCTCTACTGTGTTAGATTTAATATTCTGTTAATCTTGTTATAATTCAGTCAACTTAAATGTAGGCTCTGTATTGCATTATATTTTAAGGGTCTAATTGGATTTCCTTCAAACTATTGCTGCATAACTGTACTCCACTCAAGCTAAAAGAATCACTTTAAAGTGAATCAGAGTTAAAGCTGTTTATATGCTCTGTTCTCACTTAAACATTGCTCTTATACAGGGGGCTCAAAGTATAGAGGATGTAGCAATTATTTGATCTCAAACATCAAAAAATGAAGTGTATTAAACAAAAATGCAGTTTTAGGTTGATGTATTGATTCATTCAATTAAAAGTCAAATGTAATTTACAAGATTCTGTAAATCATTACTGATTATTTTAGTGGCTTTGCAATGGAAGCATATATTGATTTAATATAATCAAGACATTTATAATGCTACATTTATAAAAGAGTGTTAAGCGGGTTGTATGAGTATTGGTTCTGATGTAGGTCAATCCAGCTCTGGGAGGGCTGGGTCTGGTACTTCTGGTGTTTCTGATTCCTAATCCTCCTCGTGGAGCCTCTGACAACCAAAGTGGAGCAACCATGGAAAGCACCTCTTATATTGAGGACATCAAGTACCTCCTGAAGAAGTAAGTCATTGTAGAAATTCAAGTTACATTAACTACGTTTCATTCAATTTGGCACGTGCTCATAACACTTTTCATGATGTTTGTCTTTAAGCGTAATTTCCCATGCTCTAGGGCAGTGGTCAACATGTGTACACAGGGTGACCTAAAATTATTTAATTACAAAAAAATAAATAAAATGCTAAAAACACACAATAATGACTGGTAAACTGTAACTGTCTTTATTCTCCCTTAAAGGAATGGTTCACCCAAACATTTACTCACCCTCATGTTGTTCCAAACCTGTAAAATGTATTTCTTATGTTGAAGATATTTTGAAGAATTTTGAAAAACCCAATGTACTTCTATAGTAAGGAAAGAAATACTATGGAAGACCCTCAACTGTTTGATTAGCAGAATTCTTCAAAATATCTTCTTTTATGTTCAACATAAGAAAGAAACTCATACAGGTTTGGTTAAATTAGGGTTCAATTATGACAAAACTTTCATTTTTGGGTGAACTGTCCCTTTAACTATTATTTTTGGAACTGTGCCTCCTTTCCAGTCGGAGTTTTGTCTGGTCTTCTCTTGGCGTGACTGCTATGGCTTTTGTCACAGGGGCTCTGGCGTTCTGGACTCCCACCTTCCTGTCTCGTGCACAGGTTACACAGGGTCTCAGACCACCTTGCAAGGAAGAGCCCTGTAACCTTTTAGACAGGTACAGCAAGTCTCTTTCCTTTTGACTTTATATAACTAGGCAGATCTTAAAGGAAAGCAGTGAGGTTACCAGTAGACTAGTAGACTGTGAGATTACAAAGATTGGTTAAACAGCAGAGACTTCCTCTGTGATAGTGTTCATATCAGCTTGTTCCTTGGTTAGATAAGACATGCTCTTAGTGCAGCTGTTTTTGCCTTTGCAAACCTGTCAATATATCTGTTTATTATGTTTCTCAGTCATTTCTCCAAACTGAGTTGAGAGCATTCATGAGTTTGACAAGTCAGACTGGTCTGGTAGGTTCTGTGAGAATCTGAGACTGGAATTGATCACCACACTGTTTCTTCTTTCTCTTGTGAAAGTTACATCTTTGGAGCTATCACAGTGGTGACAGGGATTGTTGGAGTGTTTGTGGGCACCTGCATATCAAAGCAGCTGAGAGACAGAGTGCCCAACGCAGACCCTCTCATCTGTGCTGTAGGCATGCTCAGTTCCTCCCCCTGCTTTTTTATTGCCATCATCCTGGCGGCCACCAACATCCCGGCCACATACGTAAGCAAAGATCAGCCGCGTTCCTGCAGTTGGCTGGATTATTTTGTGACTTTCAGTATTTGCATGAATGTTAAAGAAAAAGTTCGCCCAGAAATAAAAATTCAAATCTGTATGACTGACTTTCTTCTGTGGAAAAGCAAGAAGTTCATTTGAACATTTCAAACTGTTTTTGTCCATACAATGAAAGTCAACGGGGTTTAAAACAACACTGCACACTACTGACTATAATTGCATGCACACACACAAAACAGAAGTAGTCAGGGTTGCAACGTCATGAGGGTGATTAAGCGAACACAGAATGTACATTTTTGGGTGAACTATTAATATACTCTTTTAATTGACCTAAATTTAAACAATGTATTTAAGCACATAGATTGAATGTTTATACAGATTATTTGCTGTCATAGCACAATATAACCATATAACCGATATAGTCTCTAAATATTTGTCTTTATTTGATTTTTGTGTCATTATACAGATATTCATCGCTATTGGAGAGACTTTGCTGTCCCTCAACTGGGCTATTCTGGCAGACATTCTGCTGGTGCGAGGTTTACGCTTCTCAATACAACATAAAAAGTGCTGAAATGAAACACACACTCTTTTAAATTAGCACAGCATGTGGAGACCTGCTAAGTGATTCAATAAAGCTAATGGTATAAGATGAAAACGTTACACCATTATGCTTAAGAACTTTAGAAATGTTGAGAACGCTGGTGTATTGTTTATTTATTTGTTCTTCATTTTCAAGTGTGTGATTATTAGATTGCAACTGTTGAAAAATGTTGATCATAAAAGACATCTTTTAAAACTTATTCATATTTTTTTAGTATGTTGTTGTGCCAACTAGAAGAGCGACAGCTGAGGCCTTACAGATTATGGTCTGTCATCTCCTTGGAGATGCAGGAAGTCCATACCTTATTGGTGCGGTAAGCATATTTGAATCCACAGTACTTCGATATAAAATAGCAGTGGGGTCAACGGCTATGCCGTCACTATCCAGAAGTGCTTTAGAATACATGACAAAATTGCACCTTTTGGCAATTGTTTTGGCATAGTTACATTTTTTCACTGTATAATTTAAAAGACAAAAGGACTTGTTTTTGTGTGTTTTGTTCAGATCTCAGATGCTCTGCTTAAATACAATCCAGAATCTCCCAGCTGGGATTTCCGTAGACTGGAATATAGCTTTCTTGTGTGTCCATTCATTGGGGTCCTGGGAGGCCTGTTTTTCCTAGTGACCTCTCTGTATATTAAAGAGGACAGGAAAGCAGCAGAATTGCTGGCTTCAGGTAATAACAGGCTATTGTAATTACATACTGTCCACATACTGTCTTTCTTCTTGGTGTCTACTTGTATGTTCTTGGACATAATCAACTGGTTTGATTTTATGTATGTTAAAAAAATAATAATAAATAAGGCATTTAATGCATGCACAGCACAAACATAGTAATAGGCAAATTTGAAAAACACAACAATATTAAACAAGGGACATTTATTTTAACATAGCCATTCATAGTTACTGAATAATTTTTGACATCAAAAGCTGGTTATGTCAAGCTATTAAATGATTAAATCAGTAAAACCTTTATTTAAATGTGAAATTAATTGTAATTTATTCTAAACACACCGTATGACCTCTGTTATTTTACACACTTGGCACAGATTATATTGTCTGTTAGTTAGTGACAACGTAAAAAAAGATTACACTCTGACCAAATCTGTGGTGAAACATGCGACAAGATATTTATACAAGGCTGGGACAAAGGCCTCTTGTCCTGCTGGACCTTTTCCACTAATGGGCGTTATATGAACAGGGCATGATTATGAGAGAAATTTGAAAATGTATTTATAAAAAAAATAAAATATAAATGTGTGTGCATTTGTCTTATTGAAGCTAACATTAATCTAGAAATTAATACTTTAAGAAATTAATTAGGAAATTACCTTTGTTTAGCCTGCTAAACAAAATTCAGCGTTGACATCACATAAATGAATTACATTTTAAAATATATAATTTTTCTGACAAAATATAATGAATTAAAAGTGTAACAATATTTCACGATATTTCTGTTTTTACTATATTTTTGCGGCTTTGGTAAGCATAAGAGACATCTTTAGAAAATCTTTCAGTGTACAGTATATAAATGATTTTAACAATCAACAATAAAACACATCATTTTAAGAATGTCTTGATATTGAAATTATGGCGGTACTAATGACAGCAGCACAAACATGATTTCAGATTATCCATAGAGCATCTTGTGTGTAGAACATAATTATTCCTTATTCATTTTATGGCATGTCGTTTCTTTGTTTTAAGCTTATAAATCCTAAGTATAAAGATTTCTTCTCCTCTCTTATATCTATAAAGAAGGAAAAACAATGAGATTAGCTGTAAACCAGTGCCACCGGTGGCTTCCTCGGTCTTCATATCTGCTGGTTCTTTGTTTAGAAAGAAAAGAAGATACTGTTTACTGCTGCTCTTTCTGTACTTGTCAAATTTCAGATTTATTGAGGGCCGAAATCTAATAATATCACAGTCAAAAGCGCCCGTTTGGAAATGTGAAAGGCTGTCAAGAATGCAATTTTGGAGCTGGTTTTGCGTGTTATTCCATAGCGGTATATAAATACATATATTTGAATAATTTTCTTCCTTTCCGTCTTCTTCAATTCAGGACAAGCTCCTGAACCACCAGAGACAGCCACAGAGTCAGTGTGACCTTTTAAACACCAAGACCCTGGATGAGCTTTGCTGCATCAAGCAGACACTTGTGATTGCATGAAATGAGACACAGATTAATGGACAGATCTTTGATTACATGAGAAACATGTACAAGTTTACAACACATAAGCACTGGACTGCAATGTTACTAAGAAAAAAACAATTTCAGGCATTGCATTTTTATGTTTTAAACATTTGTAATGCATTACACTTGTGACTTAACATTGTCTTGCTTACACATTTTCCTTTTGGGGAAATAATTTTGCCTGCAATAATTTGTTTAGATATAGTTTTGTAATTTTTACCCATTTATATTAAACAAAATGTTGGCTGACAAAGCTCGGTATACCATGCATTAGAAGCTTCCGTCCTGCTTTTTTCTCTCAGCAGCTGTGTGCTACTAATGAGAGCCTCAGGGGAACAAGGGGGAGAACATCCCCTTATGGACTAAAACTGAAAGCTTGAAATACTGTATGTAGCTTATGAAATTAGAACTCCAGTGTACAGTCTGAGACTTGAAATGTGTTGCAAATTAATAGGCTATTTAATTGTCATTATTATTTTTATTGTACTGTTTTATTTCATTGCACTGTTGATCTTTTTCCTTTTTTGTACAAAAAGCTTTTAAATAAATGCATATGCATTTTTATTTTCATGGCTTGCCTGCAATGCAATTTCCATATACACTAGCTGTTAAGTTCTGTCATACCCCTAATAAACAGTAGGTGGCAGAATATACTTACGTTTAAACCACCACAAAACATTAAGACTGGAACGTATGAGTACTACTGACTGAGCCATATCCTGAATCCTCTATTAAAGAGGAGGAAGTGTCAAATGTGGTAGTTAGAGTTTCTAAATATGGTTATGTCTATTTTCAATGTTGGATAAGGCACCTCAGAATAAACTTTAGGAGGTCGAGATAATTGAGCTGTTTTCTATTCATTTTCTATTGCGTTTCAGTTTTAAAAACCTGTTCAAAATACAAAATGTATGATATATTGTAAATAGAAATGAATAGTTTGTTTAAAAAATAGCAGTTTAAACAACAAAAAAATATGGCAGAATGGGTTGCCAATAATAAAAAACGTATTTCTTAGTTGTAACAGTTTTAAAAACTGTTACATTTCTGTGATCATGCAGTAGCCTAATAGGTTGCATAAGTGAAGGACATGGCTAAATTATTTTAAAAAAATATATTTTTTGGTCTTTTATTTAGATAAAACAGTGTAGTGAGTGACAGGAAGCGATGAAAGGGGGCGGGTGAGATTGGGAAAGATCCAGGAGCTGGGATTCGAACTCGGGACACCCACAGCTCAGCGGCGCTATAACCTATGTCATGCCAACCTAAATGCTTTTTGTAATTATATTTAGTTAATGATTAAACATGCTTTTCTACAATTAATAGAATAAAAGTGCATGATGTGCCATTACTGTTGAACCTGTGGTAATTGTCTTAGTGGTCCTAAGAGATCCTAAAGCTTATTAGCCCACCTGATGAAGGTAATTAAAAATCTATTGCAGCTATTAGCCAAGTCATGTAGTGCAGTATTATGAGCTACCTGTACACTTATCACGACATCTTCTATCAATACAGTCCGGAAAGTTCATTTATTGATTCGTGTTTTAATGGAGCTGAATAACTGTTGCTGATATTTAACAAGATGCATGAGCCTTAGCACTTGCTGTCCCTTAGGGTTAGGAAATAAATCGGCCAATCCTATTTATGTCTCAGTGTGTGCATCTGTTTATTCGATGCCTGTAAGACACACTGCCTGTTTTGAAACAGGGAACTGTCAATCATCCAGCTAAACCCAGTGTCAGTGTCATTACACATGAGTTCACATACAAACAAGACCTAACATCCCCAAACCCTCACACACATATCATATAAACCATAAAACATATAAAAATAATATAGATACCCGAACACAGAACTCCAAACCTAAATGGAGCTGCTTGCTTCAGATAGGCAGTCATTTTGTCATCACTCATACAAATAG
The DNA here is from genome assembly GCF_936440315.1 of Barbus barbus. Classification (NCBI taxonomy): domain Eukaryota; kingdom Metazoa; phylum Chordata; class Actinopteri; order Cypriniformes; family Cyprinidae; genus Barbus; species Barbus barbus. The sequence goes on along the minus strand of NC_136733.1, from coordinate 35,136,331 downwards.
ACCTGACTCGAAGCTCATTCTCAGGGTTTAAAATTAGTCGTGAGCTTAATAGATGTCAAGATATTCTTGTAACAGTGCTGTTTGGCAGTATTGAAAGGACAGATAATATTGTTTTCCATTTATATAACCAGTAGTCCAGTGCACACCCTTTCAAATACTTTCCTCATAACACTGAACTTAAACTCAGAGTGCTATTGACCGCAGAAGGTCAAGGTAATTCATTTAAAGCCATTGTCGCTCATTTGTTTGCCTTTGGCTAGAATCCATTTCCTCTAGCCTGTTTTGTTTTTCTCATCCGCACTTTCTTGTTTTTCTGACCTTGCGGTCGGAATTTGTAAGCCTTTTTAGCGACAATCTTCATACTTCAGCTTGAATAAGGAGGTACATTCCTAACCACGCTGAGAAAACATGGACACGCATACATAGACACAAACATACACGCATACCTGAAAAACATTCCATTCGGGTAATAGTTTGACCCGCAATTAGGACACAATAGGTGTTGTGTGCCCTCCCTTTATCTGAGCAGTTGTGTGTTTCCCCTGATCGCCTGCTGAGCCTGGCAGGAAGCTGTCACAATGGCTAATAAATTTACAGGGTGATCAATGAGAAGCGTTACGGTGAGCCAAACCGAGAGAGAGAGAGTGTACATGTATAGTGTTTCATAAGCATACACATGAAGCTTGCAGTTTAAACACACAATGTTCTATGCACAAACAGACTCATACTTTCATAAACAGTAAATTATTGATGCGCTTTGCTTTATCTGGCATCCGACCATTACAAAAGAACAAAGCACCCTGCAGTAACTCTTCGGGTGAACTTGAGATGTGTTATATTTTCCTGTGTAATTTGCTGTGCTGTTTATTCAAATGCCCTGAGCTTTTGCATATGTTGAATTATGATGATGGCCTGCATAACTCCAGTTCTGCTCTACAATGCTGAAATTATTGTTGAATTGCATTTTGCTGTGCTGCTCTACAGCATCATGCTGGGTCATACATGGTGTTGGGGTATTTATTTACAAAAACTTGACCTTCTAACACTTGCACTTTCTATTCTATTTGTATTCTAACTGATTGTTTCTGTTGTCCTCATTTGTAAGTCGCTTTGGATAAAAGCGTCAGCCAAATGACTACATGTAAATGTAAATTAGCAACGTTTTTCAATAACCTTTCCACTATTCCAGTAATCAGCTACTTTTTCCAATGAGTGGTGGTGTAGCAAAAGCTATTTCGCTGTTTTAAATGTCTAAGCTTAGGGAATAAAACTCACTTAACTTATGTCGTCTCTTCTCTCTCTCTTAGCATTATCAAGAAGGATTCATTCTAGTGAATTGCCGCGTACTTAATGGTCCGCTCTCTCATTTGTAGCATTGTAAAATTCAAGTCAACTCATATGCATCGTTGGAAAATTCAGATTGATTGTAGTGAATCGGTTCGTTCAGACAGTTACGTAAGTTTGAAGCTATACTGTGTTTAGCTATATAGGCCCTAGATGGCACAAGATGAAAGACTTGTTATCAGTGTCTCTTGTGTCAGGGAGGAAGAGGCCACTCCCTGTCTTATCACACATGACCGGAGGGGTCCATGACATCACAGAGGGCCCTACATGCATTTGATTACTAATGTGTGTTCATAATACTGACTTATCGCACTGTCCTTGTCTGTTCAGAGCAGAGGACTTGGATGGAGTTATGCCAATGCTAATTTCAATATCTATTTTTATAACTTATAGCCACACACATGGGCTGACACACAAGAAAAGTTTGTATTTCCTTGACACATGCAATAAAAAACAAGCATTACACAGATTCAAATGGTCAACATGACATGAAAACTAACCCTATTTACATTTGAATGCACATTTGTGGTCATGTTTGAGTGATTTATTGATGCAATGATGCCTTAGATTTGAAGTTGTACTATATAGACATATGAATAGCCCAGTCAGTGTAATATATTCAGTGTTTTGTAGTGAGCTATTTTTTACCTTTGCTGCATGCATGTGTTAGTTTCTCTTTTGCTACTCTAGGACCTGTTGTGAATGTGTTGATTACAGTCTGCTAATGAACTGCAGATCTCTAATACTCCTGCCAGGATTCACTTAAGAGCGCTGCTCTGAGATCAGCCCTCAGCATATGGATTCCTATTAGCACTGCAGTGGAGCAGCTTAGAAAACTGTTCTCAGAATGAAGGCTTGTTCCTGTTTACTTCACTGATTGCTTTGACAAAACATGCAAAAGGAAATCGTTACATCCCAACTTTTTGGGGTACTGTTGAATTATATATGTGAATAAACAGCTTGGGAGTAAATGTGACCCTGGACCACAAAACCAGTCTTAAGTCGCTGGGGTATATTTGTAGCAATAGCCAAAAATACATTGTATGGGTCAAAATTAGCGATTTTTCTTTTATGCCAAAAACATTAGGACATTAAGTAAAGATCATGTTCCATGAAGATATTTAGTAAATTTCTTACCATAAATATATCAAAACTTAATTTTTGATTGGTAATATGCATTGCTAAGAACTTCATTTGGACAACTTTAAAGGCGATTTTCTCGATATTTAGATTTTTTTGCACTCCAAATTTTCAAATATTGTCCGATCCTAACAAACCATACATCAATGGAAAGCTTATTTATTCAGCTTTCAGATGATGTATAAATCTCAATTTTGAAATTGACACTTAAGACTGGTTTTGTGGTCCAGGGTCACAAATACAATACAATACAAGGGTTAATACATGGAAATATATATGAAATATATCTTCATTTATTGTTAAAAAACATAAAAATTAATGCCGTCAAATCAATTAATCACGATTAATCACATGCAAAATAAACGTTTGTGTTTACATAATATATGTGTGTATATAAATACACATTTATATTTATATACATGTATGTGTGTGTATTTATTTACATATACACATAAATATAAATATACACAGTACAAACACATATTACGCAAACACGAACTGTATAGGATGTGATTAATCGTGATTAGTCGACTTGACAGCACTTATAAAAATGTAATATTGACAATCAATTGGAAAGTTTACTGACACAAAACTTTAAAGTCTGTATCAAAACTTAATTTTGATACAGACTTCACTGAAAATAATAATAACCTGTAGTTCAGTAAGTGAGTGTTGATTCTGTAAGCGCTCTGATTGACTTCAGTGAAGAATTAAACAGGTCTGTTACTCATGTTGTTGAACTATTTATTAAATAACCTGCTCAAAAGAGTCATTTGTTTGAAATTTAGACATCATTGGTTGATCTGTATGTTTTTGATTCACTGAAAAGAACCGGATCATAATGATTCATTTGTTTGTGAATCGGTTTGAGTCATTTAAACTTCATTTAGACTATACTGAAGGTGTTATGTTTGGTTTTGCATACTGTTTCTGTCTTCATGCTGATGTCTCAGTAGAAGTTCGTTTCCTGACAACATTTTATTGGATTGCATTCAATAACAACTGCAAATTCACATCCACAACTATGAAAAAGGTCAAATGTCGAAAGGCGGTACTTGTTTGCTTAAAAACCTGCCAACCTCCAATCCAACCATTTCTTAAATGATCCAACCATCTACTAAATGATAGGCAGGATGCCACTGAAACATTTAATTATCTATCAACTATGTGAGTGATACAAATTCATTTATAGCCTATTTACATTTTGTGTGAACGCTGCATCTCGTTGTCAGTTTTCAGATTTTCAAATGCCAGTCTTTATGTCCCCCCACATTTAGCTCAGAGCACATAAAAAAAAGCTGAAACCCAAAAGAATGAGACCAAAACTGAGGTCAGGTTCTTAATCACACAGTGTATCTGTGGCGTGTGCTCTCCCATGTATTTAGCATTCCTGCATGCAAGTTGCTTTTCTGCGTTCTTCTCCTTTTTCCCTGTGTGTTTCTGCCACCATCCAGAAAGCAAACACATAAATGCAGGAGGGTAATTACAAAGGACTCAGCGACTAAAAATATTGAACACAACTGCACTGCAAAGAGATGCATTGAGATCAGATTACACTGGGCCCCCATTCCACAACTAACTGCATTGCCGAAGTGTGCACCACAGAGGCTGAAATACACAATAACTTGAAAAGTTTACTATATATCACACATATAGTTTTATGCAGAACTAAGTCATTGATTCAATTTTTAAATCAGTATCCACAGTCTTCGTCACACAGAGGGGCACACACATTGCCAGCATGTGTGCATTATCATTACAGCCTTATCGATCATCCCCCTCTTGTTCGTTCAAGGGATTATGACTTCAAATAGCACCCCTCAGTGAATCTACTAGGCACCATGAAACAAAAACTGTGAGAAGAAAGAATGAGGAGACGAGACAGACAGGGAATATAAAAGAATGCTTGTATCCATCCATCCATCCATCCATCCATCCAAGAGTGTGATTGTGGCCGTGAGCAGGGTTAGAGGAGGACAGTCACAGTGTCTCTGTCTGCAAACGCAGGCTGAAGCAGTCTGGAAAGAATGACGGACACATTGCCATGACTGAGCAGCCTCGCTGCAATGAGACTTGTCTAGGATGGAGATGCTTGATGCATTATTAAACTCGGTGATAGAAGACTCTCTATTCCTATCATCTATGCATCTCTTGCCTACTGCAGGCTAAATTTAGTGTCTTTGTTCAAGTACAAAATGCGGATACTCCAGGCGGGAGTCTGGGGAGAGAGATGTCAGCTCTGATATGTCTCAACTAAGCAGAGACATTCAATGAGAGTTTGTACTGTAAATGTTTGCATGTTTTTCATGTGTGTTTTAAGACAGAATGTGGTGGTAGGGAGTAAGAAAGGGTCAAAAGCAAAAGACACGCAGTACTCAATATAAACTCATTTTTGAGGGAGCACTAGAATGTTTTTACTATCATAAAGTTGAAAGATGTGTTTATATTGTGTAATATTGTAAAATATTATTACAGTTTAAAATAACTTTCCATTTTAATATATTTTAAAATGTTATTTAGCCATTACTCCAGTCTTCAGTGTCACATGATTCTTCAGAAATCATTCTTAAATGCTGATTTCTTTTGTAACTGTATTTTCTGTCACTTTTGGTTAGTGCATCCGTCCTGAATAAACGTTTTCTTTCTTTAAAAAAAAAGGGTCACGCTTTATTTTAAGGTCCAGTTTTCAATATTGTCAAACCATTAACTATGACTTTTGTTTCAATAAATTCCTAATTTTCTGCTTATTAATAGTTAGTAAGGTAGTTGTGAAGTATTAGGTAGGAATAGAGATGTAGAATATGGTCATGCAGAATATTGCTTTATAAGTTGCACATAAACAGCCAATATGTTAATAATAGGCATGCTAAAAACAACTAGTTAATAGTGAGAATGCTTCCTTCTCCAACCCTAGACACAATGACAGACACACACACACACACGTATGCTCACAGACATATGAATGTAAATGCAGGAGTTAATCAGAACGGACTTGTCATGTTGGCCATCAGTATATATGTTTATTTGTTTGTGTTTCTGCTTTTTGGCACATGTAAATATTGTCACCTTCTTTACTCAGTGTTTTGTTTTGTTTTTTCCTCTCTTATATGTTTGATCTATGGGGTTCTGTATTTGGTACATGTGAACATTGTCACATTCTTAAAAAAAAGAATAAAAAAAAAAGAATTGGTCCCTTTACCAAAGTGTTACTAAAAAAAATAAAAAATCATACTGACCCCAAACGTCTGAATAGTTGTATGAATCGTTACATTTTTATGCATTTTTGTATGAGCGTGTCCATGTTTGCTTTGACCATGAGGGTTTTATGTGAGTATCCTGCTGTTTTGTGATGCATGTTGGTGGTTTGACGTTCTCGCCTATTGTGCCCACCTTGATGTGGTCACACTTACATCCTATAACAGCAGGGATGGGGGGGTCAAAGGTCACAGAAGTCAGCAGTGACATGGTCTTTACCTTCCTGCACAGCACACTCCAGACGTCTCCTTGGCTCCAAAAACAATAACAAAAATGCATGTGTGTGCATGTGTGTGTCCATGCCAGCCTTTGTCTGAAGCTTGCAAATGACATGACCGTATATATGCTCTATGTTTTTCAGCTATAATGGAGGAAAGAGCTGCAGCTACTCAGCAGACATTTTTATAGACAGAAAAGACAGAAGCATTGTTAGTTTGATTAAGGGATAGTTAGGCCAACAATGAAAATGTTTTATTCACCCTCATGCTGTTTCCAAATTTGTATGAAAAAAACTGATTTTGAAAAAAGTCAATTATTATTATTTATTTTTTTTGGTAAAACTTTATTTTAAGGACCTATTCTCGCTATTGCTTATTAGCATGCATATTACTAGCATATTGGCTATTTATTATTATTTATAAACCACATATAATAATGCCTTATTCTGCATGACCATATTTTACATCCCTTAATCCTACCCCATACCTAAACTTAACAACTACCGTACTATTAATAAGCAGCAAATTAGTAGTTTAGTTAATAGTTTATTAGGGAATATGTGTTCCCTATTCTAAAGTGCTTTTTTTGTCAAATGAAAGTCAATGTGGTCCAGTGCTGTTTGAAAAGATAGAACCTTAAACATATTTGGAACTACACAAGGATAAGTAAATGATGACAGAATTTTCATTTTTGTATGAACTAACCCTTGAAAAGAGATCAGGACAAAGAAAGCAAAAGAGACAAAGGGACCTTGTATAGTCAATCCACATCACACTGACGCTGTGAAGCCTACAGCCAAAAGTTCTATTTTCATTTGCCACTCTGCGTCCTTGTGGTCTGAAAATGACCAGGCTGGCCGAAATATTGTATTCAGTCACTTATTTGTGTGACCGCGTTCATCTGTATGGTCAATAGCAAGAATAACTCTCCACAATGTGATGATGTATTGGGAACGAAAAACAGCTTGGGGTTTCTTGTGTTTACGTGTCCTGGAGTCACTCAGAATGACAAACAGGAAGCGGTTGAGCATGGAGCTACAGCGACAAGGAGTCAACTCATTGAACATCAGCTGCCTCGGTAATGATAGTAACCTCTTTTAGGCCATGAACAGGACAGGTTCTATCTGTATGAGCAGTTTGAGTATACAAACTAGTGTACAGTTGTAGACCCATCCAGACAGATGATAATCAGAGATAATCCAGAGATAACTGGGACTTAGTATGTGTTTCTTTGCCCTCGTATTTGGTTGCAGGTCAGATTGACTCATTTTGATTTGAAGAGTTGTTTAAAATTCTGGGTAACCTGTGATGATCTTTTTGAAGTTGTGTTACTTTTTCTTATTTAGGGTCAAGAACGTGCCTACAAAGTGTTACACACAGATGTTTTTTGCACTATGCGTATGTTATTTCTATTGCAATTATGATGTTTGCTGGTCAGTTTGACTTGCATACTTTTCACGGTTAAAGGCAGCAGCACAAACACAAAATATAAATTTATATTTTGTTATTTCAGTTTCTCAACTACTCGCTGAGGGTATTTACATTCATGCTTTTCCAGGTTTTTTCCAAAGGTATACAGTTTTTATCAGTTCATGTATGTTCAGTTCACTGCCCATGATCTTGGCATTGTTAGCACCTTACTCTACACTTTAACCTTCAGGAAAGCACACATACTGTTTTTCCACACTTCTTCTGTTTAAAAAATGATATAAAAAATAGTTACGGTACTGTTACAGTAAACTAAATTTGTTTGATAAAAGTACAGTTTTAAATATCGCATGCTCTTATGTTTATGTATTTCTTGTAATGTGTAAAAAGTAATAATATAAACTGTTTTTAGCTGATTCTTTTTTGTTTTTGATAGAGTGATTTTTTTGGTGAATTACATTAAATCCAATTAGAGTCAATATGATCTCGATTGAACCCATTTGTTTTAATCTAATACTAGGCTATACTAACTATCTTCCCTATAACTCCAGTTGGCGCAATATATTCTACTCCTCAAAAGCCTTGTGAGCTTCTGGATGGAATGTAACAGCACAGAGTCAGCAAAACCAGCTTTGTAGAACAGAATTTCAGTAGGGTGTCATGGCAGGTACTAAATGACTAATGAGACTCAAGTTGGAATAAACTCTTAGCAAGTGGCTTTGAAAGGGATGTTCTCAATCTCTTCAAATTGGAATTAATGGAAACTAAAAAAATTGTTTAGAAACTAAAAAAAAGTCTATAAACAGTTATCAGTTGTAAGAGTGTTATCAGAACTGCTAAAACACTGTTAATTGTAATAGAATTTTATTTGCCCGCAAGTGAGCTTTTCCATCTAAATGTGGTAGATGGAACACACCAGGGGCCTCATTATCAGGTTCATACATGGATGTTAAAAGGAGCCCCAATTTATCATTCAAAACACATTGTGGCCGGAGAAATGATAATGTATTATCAGCCATACAGCTCTGTGGCTCCACCACACAGGAAGGAAGACATCAATAGAACGGCCAACTAGGCAAAGGATGTCCACAGAGACAGTATGGAGCCAGAAAGACATGCTTTAAAGTCTCTGTTTATTAATTCAATAGAGGTAACCATTTTTTTTTGAGTGCCAAAAAGCATCTCATCTCCCAGAAAGACAGGATATCACAACATAACACATAACCTATTAAACAGCTCTTTGGAATACTTGATTTTGATTGGTTAATTGTGGCATTTATTTGTGGCTTGTCATGGCAATGCTATCCTTAATCAGTTCAGATGTCATATTGAACTTAACACAGATGAAAACAAAGCTGTGAGGGATTGACTTTGTAGTCTTTGTAGAGGACTTTAGTATCAATATTACATATAATAATAATAATAATGTTGCAGCATTCATTTGTTTCACGTCCAGTTGTTTTGTATTTTGTAATGAATTATTTGTTTCTCAATGGAAGCTTAAAAATAATACAGGTAAACTCAAACTTAACTAAAGGAAAGTCAATATAATTATCTACTGCTGTGTCTTGGCTGGATTCATAATGCAAAACAGCTAACAATAAAGCAAGTTAGGGAATACATCAAATTTGAATGGGCAAGAAAGAGGGAACGTAGGGAAAAACAACCAAAGAGACTAGGAAAACTAGATACCTTTCAGTGAACCCGAGTTTGATCTGTCAACACAGAATCAGAATGAAAATAATAAATAGAACCAGACCAGAGTAGAGGAGGGAAAACATGGCCAACGAGAGAAAAAGATACAGAGAGAGAAGATCAAACATATAAACATGACATGGTGAATAAGTAATACTAGTACTTATGAAAACAAAAGAGGGGGCTAGATCACATGGTCATGTAGAATAAAAGCTTTTAGTCTTTGCAAAGGATATAAGTAAACACATTCTGCCTTCACTGTGACCTATTCCTTTCATTTCCCTTTTCTGTTAATCAGTCTCTCTCTCTCTCTCCCTGGTTTTAAGCACAAGCCCTTTTAGCTGAGTCAGAGGCCATTCACCACTTGGGTACATAACGCCCTGTGACAGCTAAAAAGCCTGTAGTCTCCAGGCTGCCAGAATCCTCTTATTCACTGCATTGGTGTGACCCCGCCGCTCTCGCCATGGCTACAGTCACCAACAAGCATAATCAGCCAGGGCTTTGCACAACTCGAACCAGCATTACAGAAGAGTACCAACTATTAACTTTCATCTAGTCCATGCTAAAAAATACAGTGCTTTTAAATGAAGTGGGTTAAAGAATCTGCTCTGACATTATTCCTTAAATGATTGATCTACCAAAGGCCAAATCTCTGTTTAGGAAAAAATGAAACATGAGGTTGAGTAGTATTAATTGCTATCAGGAGCCAATTAATCTTCTCACAGCAGTAATTGTGCAATTTAACTTAATGGGGAGAACATTTAGCTCATTTCCTTTGAGGCTAATTTAAATCTTATACTAATACTTTTATTAATACTTCACAAGTTAAACTTTTTCATTTTGTCATTATAAATGACCAGGCCCTTTTTGACATTTTTTATGATTTTGGGAGACTTTAGTGCTGCTATAAGTTCTCAACTGGAGATATTTTTACTGCTGATACTAATAATGTTATTGCTGCTATATTGTGAAATCCTAGTTGCTTATTAGCATGCCTATTATTAACATATTGGCTGTTTATTAGTACTTATAAAACACATATTCTACATACCTAATCCTACCTAAACTTAACAACTACCTTACTAGATATTAATAAGTAGCAAATTAGGAGTTTATTGAGGGAAAAGTTGTAGTTAATTGTTTGTTAATCGCGAAAATTGGACCTTAAAATAAAGTGTAACCATGAAATCTAACAGCCCTTTATGCAGACGGGGAAAGCACCAGTACCACAACCTAAATTCAGGGAGGTTTGATTGTATAAACACTTCCTGTACAATGACACATAGCATTCTGTGGTTCTGGCAGATGTAGATAGACACCATCAAAACCACAATCTGGCTTTGTGCCATTTTTTGATGACTGCTGTGAGGAGCATATCACATTTAACATAACGATACAAGCATAAAACAATCATTTGATTTACTGTGACCAACTGGAATATTCTGGGACTCCTATTAACCTTCGTTAACGTAAGCCAAGTCTGTGACAAATACAAATTATGCCCTGGCTGTAATTCCATGAGGAACAGATCAATACAAATTTTCAGTTTTCAGTATGCTATGAATAGTTCTTTATAAGCCATTTTGAAAGCCATAATTTCGTATTTGTCATTTTTTTTTTTTTTTTACGACAAACATGGTGAAGCATTGCCTTTATTTTTGTTCCAGGACACTCAGACTGGTAAAAACACACATTTTCCACATATTTGTTGTAGTTTGCACTAAAATATAGTCTGACCATACGTGTTTATTTCAGCAATATCATTTAATTCAGTGTGGTGACAGGAAGTTGGCTGTACACCTGTAATCTTTATTCGGAACGATTACAGAAATGTACTGTTTTTAAAATATTCAAATTATTTGCTAACCCACTATTTAAATGGCCATTGCCTTACATTACATGCAGTGCACAGATGTGTAATCCTCTGAAAAGGAAAGAAAAAGGGGGGGAAAAGATTAGGAATGGTTATATGCTTTTTTTGAAGTGTAAACAAAGATTTTGTTTTCCTTTCAGATGAATGCATTACAGGGTTGTTTTGCCCATTACGGTGCTTTTCATAACCAAATTTCAACATAATACAGTCAAAAGGCTTTGTTTCAGTTACACAAGGAATCTTTATTTAGTAATGTTTGTTTAGGGGGCTTACATTTACACAGTGACCGGAGTGCATTCTTTTACATTAATTAAAACTATTGATTTGACCTCACCGCTCTCTACCATCCTTCTTGCTTGGTTTCTAACAGCTTTCCTACAACATAGACCAGCAGGTCATAACACTTCCCCATCTGTCTCTCTTAGTTCCACTCTTTCAGTGTCCTCCTCTTTCTCCATGTGCCCATGTCCTTTCTATTTTCATTTATTTATTTTTACTTTCTGACTGCTTGCCACATTTATTAATGTACTGCTCTTAAGTGCTTAATATTCTATACTCCACAATCAGTTTTTCTTCTCTCGTTTTATCTTTCTCCCTCTGCAGTTGATATTGCATGCATTGCACTGCTAAGCTTGTTCTGTTTGTTCCTGTGTTATGGAAATTCAAACTAAACCGCTGAAGTGTGATCTCCTCAGTCTGATGAGACTGATACTCACTCCATCCTCAAGCATACTATGCAAAATCGAGAGAAAAAAGTGGGTTCATTACTTTCAAAAAAGTCTGCCTAACAAGACTTTGTCTCTGTTTTGACGAAATCAGCTGGCTTCTATCATCTTTATTTAAAAACAGTGAAATTTTTAGTGCATTATGAAAGAAATGTCTTTAAACATGTTTTACAAGCGCACATACACTTTTCTCTGTACTTTGATCTAGAAGTCAGAAGTGCAGCTGCTTAACAGCGAGGAATGTGAAGGAAGATAAATGATATTGTGGAAGTCAAACAGGACCAGCCCTTTTCCCCTTCCATCTCATAGTGCTTATCACATCATTATTTGAGGGACAGGAGTTATGGAGACTTCCTTTAGTGATAGTAAATGATATGAACCACAAAAACAGAATACAAATGCACATTCCAACACAAATACCTATTTTCCTCTGATTGTGCGTTTCTTTAATTTATCAGTTTAGGCATCCAGAACAAAGCCAACCAGAGGGAATTCAGTATTTGTGGATGACAACCTTTACGTATTTGGTTTGTTTTATTTATCTGTGATCCAGCCTTGGCTAGAGAGCAGCTGATATATAGCAGGAGACAGATAAAGATGCTTGGTTCCTTATTGCACAGCCTGTGACCAGTAAATAGGATGTGAGATTTGCTGGCATGCAGATCACTCAGGAAGGTTACTGAAGACCACAAGGTCATTTAAACTGTAGGTGTGTACTGATAGAATACTGACTCTTAGAAATTATCACAAACAGAAGTATCACAAGAAAAATAAACTTTTGTGTCGGTGGACATCAATAACCTTGCTTTTGATTTTGTTGTGACATTTCTTAACTTATGTGAATTTGAATAGACCATTTCATTTTTAAGAAATCTTATGTATAGGCAGTTGATACAATTAAGCTAGTGACGACTTTAATGGTACATCTTATGGTACATTTATTACCTTAAAGATACCTATTTATATTGGTACCTAAAGTGTACATATCAGTTCTTAGTACCTTAGTGAGGGTGGATATACTTGTTGTTTGTTTGACTTCTATTTCTTAAAGGGCTATGAACTCCATTTTATATGGATTAATTAATTAATTAGCAAGTCTTTTTAAAACATTTTCAGAAAATATGTTTCTTACCTTTACTGTCTTAACTTTGTTAAAGTATTAAGACTCGGTCATGTTGAAAAGCACTCAAGTGGAAGGGCAGAAAAAGCATCATATTAACCCTTATTAATCGCTACACAAAAAAGTTACACAAAGGTCCACAGCGGACAAAAATGTTCATGTCAAAAAAAACGGTCATAAAAATTTGAAGCTTACATTTATTCATTTAGCTGAACAGACAGGACTAATATACAAGGGATAATCAATGAGACGAACACGGCTGGACAAGAATTAACTAATGATTACATTTAACAAGGACAGGAAACAAACCAAATATGGACACATGAGGCGGGAACACATGACAGAGGACTGACAACCACACTCTGACATCCATACCAATACACACACACAATTATAGCTGCATTATTTATCCAATTGGCTATAAAGTAAGTATTTGCTTTATAGGCCAAACCTGAAAAAAATGGCACCGTCTGGTGAAAAATAGTAAAAAATTAAATTTTGAAACCTTGCCAACAGAATGAAAGCCTATTAACAAAAATTGCATCATTATACATTACTGCGTTAAAAATAGCAGTTTTAATGGGTTTCAATGGGGACATTTTTGAGAGGAACTATTTTTTAAATAAATTTATTAAAGGAAATGAGGGTGGAATATTAAAATTCCAATAAAAATACACACCTGAGCCAAAATGTATGCAGTTAGCATTAACCCAGGCAAAATGATCAAAAACAAATGACAAAAATGTCCATAAGGTTGCACAAGAGTTAAGCTACCATTAACCCGTTTAGACTGATTTTTCCTGACAAGTAGCATACCCTCTTAAGATGAAGGGAAAAATAACAAACGAATAACTTCCCTCGACAATAATTTGTCTAGCATTTTTCAGCCTTCTTTCACGAGGATGACCCGCGCATTTCCTAAAAGACTTTCCTGCACTCGAGATAAATCTTATCAACAGTAAAATCCCCCACAGGGGGAAAAACTAAGATGATTTGATCTAATCTTCGCTAATTGATGGGTTTCGGAGAAAAGCCGACAATAAGATGAGCCAAAAAGTGATCAATAGTATCCTTAATTAATTAATCAATCCAACATAGGCTATATGGAATAGCCTACTCATGGAATAGCCTCAATCAAATAGCCTACTATCCAACCACAAACTGTAATGTCCGATTCATGTTTCCCAGTAAATAATTAGCAAAATATTAATAAGGCACTGAGTTTTTTAAGTCACATCGGTGTTTATTCTGTAATGTGGCTGCAGAGCTGTCCAGAGTGCTGAAGACCACGTGTCGCTTTCAGATGAAGTGACTACTTCGTCTTATGTATTCAAGAACAGCGTTAAACCACACGAATAACTAAAATATTGTATCCTAAATACTTTGAGCTACAGTGTAGCCTAATCGAGCACTGTGGGACTTGACTTCAATGCACTCATCAACTAACGGGTATTTCAGTAGCCTATATGTTTTGTATTGCAAACATTATAAAGAAACAATTGCACGTGCACGAACCAGCTACTTTTTCAGTCTTCAGTGATGTCATAGTTTCATATCATTAACATCAGCATCACTCATTTTGATCTAAGACATCGAAGCGTACAGTATGCTACTATAATTATTTTATGCATACAATAATCGCAGATTAGCCTATACAATGAATTATACATCTCACGTGCTAAATCTACAATAAAGTGATAAACATTACGGTACATATTTTGGTAGCCTGCTGCTCCTAATGAATAGTCCTCTAGAGGCGTTCTGCTGCTATGGCTTCCCTCAACATTTCTCTATTTGGCGACAGGTGGAAATGTGAGAGTTTCTGCTTACTGAAATGTATTTGTGAACAATTATAAAATGTAATGCACTTTTCAAATTTGTTCTGTCATCCTTTGGGGGGTTAAAGTTTAGTAGGGAGGGTCAAACCCCCCAAAAGCCCCTGTCGCACCCCGTCTCGAGTCTAAAAAAAAAATTAAAATGAACCGCCTCTCGCGTTTGTGTGTGTTTTTCATTTTCACCCTAAATGAAAAGAGGATATTCCACGTCATTTCAACTGGGTGCGCTCTGTCGCTACTACATTCCCTTCTTTCACTCGAGCAGTCCTGCCTTCCTTTGCTCAGTGTGGGAGGGGCGGGGCTTACCGCTCGCAGCCACGCCCCCTCGCACAACACACTACAGAGTGAAAGAAAAGCGCTACCCGAGCTCTCAATCCTGTCACTGTACAGACATGAACCGAGCTCAGCGAGCAATAATCAAATCAATGATTTCTATTCTTCGCGATTAACACTTAATCGCTCAAAGGTGCTACACTTTCCCGTCCTGTCTCCGTTCAGAAATTGTTCAATCGTTTGCGCTGGATCTGTCGTGCCAGAAGATGTGCGTGGAAAGCGATGGATGTGAAATCGAGGGGTGCAGCAGTTCGGATGAGGTGCACACGCTGTCTGGAAGCATGAGCCCGACTCTTAAATCCAGTCCGGACCTGCATCCCTGCAAACCTGGGCAGAAATTCCGTGCCGCATTACTCCGATGCCGGTCTCCGCTCGTTGCCGCCGGGATTCTGAGTTTTGGGAATGTGCTTAATTACATGGACAGATACACCGTTGCAGGTAAGACCAGTATTTTCTTGGCTTATGGACGTTCGCTTTATTATCTGCCTCAGGAGAGCGAAAACCGCGCTATAGTCATCATTTGTATTGTTTAATGTTTCAGAGAGGTTTTCAGGTCAAAACACTGACCAGGAAAATCACAATTTAAACATTAACATAAGTCAAGTGATCATTTGTGTATGGAGTTTTATTGAGCGGGTTAAAGACGGTCTTATTCTGTGTGATTTAATCAAACCATCCGGATTGAGAGGTAACCCCGTTGTGCTAACATGATATTGATTGGTTAGGTCAATCTAATCTGACCCTCTGCGTGCCAAATGAGTGAAAACCCAAATCCTCATGACAAGTGGTCCCGTGTATAATTTTATGTCTATTATAAGCCCTTTTCAAATCAGCATCCACGTTACACATTAAGCTCCTGTAAACAATTATTAATGGCATACAAGCTCCACACATTAATTAGTAGGCTATTGTGTGATCACCTTACATCTTTATTAACCCATCTGATGAATCTAAAGGTAGTCCAATGGACATTGTGTCCAAAAATAATACGCTTACACCTGCATAAAAATACACAGACTTCAGTTAAAGCAGTAGCAGTATACTCGAGGACATTACAGTCCAAAGTAATTTAGAGCAAAATTCTCGAGGGACAAATTTTATATGCTTGGTTTTATAAATAGCCTAACCTCTAGCGCTCCACACAAGATGCCCTTGGTATCAGGAATCAAGTTATTCTGGAATAAAGGCAGAGCGCAGCCGCAGTCTCACGTGTTTCCATAGAAACTAGAACAGATTTAATCTACTAGTTTTTATGTGTCAAATTTAGCTTCCTTCAAAAAGTGCGGATTAATTTGTTTGCTGAATGGGTAGCTACTCGGTGATCCGAGGGGACCTGTCAGATGCTCCAGCACACTCTGAGAGGGGTCATTTTCATGAATAACTAATGATAAGCGATTAGAGATTTGGAACAAGGCAAGAGTGCGCGCTGTTAGATAGGGATTTTTGAAACGAGGGATTTAGGATAACTGTCAAGATACTGCTTTTAATCAATTTCCTTCAGTTTTGCTTGTATATAACTTTGTGTGTTTCTTGATAAAATAACCACATTGTTGTTTTCTTAAGTTGCATCCTGAGACATAGGCTACAAACCAGGTATTTAATATGCAATTATTTGGTGGAGCTTATAAATAAAAATGGGTAGTGTTGTTTTTATTTGAATTAATTAATAGTTGGCAGAAGAAAAAACATTATTTTCACATTATGACGATTGCATAAATGAAATAGAAATGTTCGCAGTGCCTGTTCTTTCCGCGCTGAACAGCGTGTTCCCTCTAGCGCGCGCTTCACAGACACTTTTGACAGCGCGAGATGCTTGAATGGCGCGCCGCTGGAGCATTTTTTTTTCTTGTAAAGGGGGGCTGTAGTTATTCAGCAAAACCCGGGATGCATCAAAATATATAAATGCAGGATCCGCTCTGGCAAAGAGTTCCCTCATCCCTTTAAATATACGCAAAGGTGCGTTACTTTGCCAGATGGTCGCGTGTTGCATCACGCAGGCGAACAATTGAAGATGTCAGTCAATAATTCATGGAGTGAAATTTGCGAGGACTTGAAAGCAGAAAATTAGCAAAGGCAACGTTATCTTCCCGTGGCCGTTTGTAGCGCTGGATACTACAGGGTTCAGCAGCATTACATAAGTCAAGCGAGCTGTGATAACATTATAAAAAAAAAAGATGCGTTTACGTGGGCTATCTTATCTAATCCTGCCATTTCTAAAAGCACTCCCTTTTCCTGAACAGATAGATTTATCATCCTCTTTCATAGATAAAAGTATCAATATAAGCTAAATTCCACCATTAATACTCCAGTGAGGTAACATACACAAATTTGTCGTTAAAAGGAATGTTGCACAACTGCTCATTTGAAACCTACACAGTTAATCAACCTCTTGGCTTCTAAACAAGCAGTTACATCTGAACAGAGTGAAATGGAGAATATGTGTGAGATGATGATTGCAGGGAGATTGCAGTTGTGTAAGTGTATGTGTTTGTCAGTGAATGTTGTAGCAACAAACTGCATGTTGTGGAGTTTAGCATTTCTTCAAGACCTCAGTTCCTGATTGACCATGCATTCTGGAATGTGTGTATATGAGGATTAAGCCCCCTTCTTGAGTAAAGAGGAGAGGGTAGAGCTGACGCAGCCATCCTGCAGTGGTGTCGACCACTCTTTAGTATGAGAGAGAGAGCGAGAGCGAGAGAATGATCCACATGGCTGCTGAGACAGAAGTGGTTGTCCTGCTGTTCGGTCATTTGTACTGCAGTCAGACTGACACAGGCATCATATTAATGACTTTCAACAGTGGCTTGTTTGTGGGGTTTTTTGTGTCTGAGTGTACATTAAATGGATAGTTCACCCCAAAACATAAATTATGCATGACTTATTTTTACTTATATTTTTTCATACATTGAAAGTGTCAGTGTTGTTTGGGCTTTCAAAAATAAAAAAATAGAAAGTTATATATAGGTTTGCAATAACATGAGAGCAATTAAAAGATGACAGCTTTTTGTTTTTGGGCAAACTATTTATTTTGGGCTAAAAGAGAGGTTAATAATCTGGACATAATTCCTAAAGCTTGATGTTTCAAAAACGGTAAACCGATTGTGTCCACTTAAGTTTTAGAGCATCTGTGCACTTGAGGTTGCACACACAAACAAAAAAAATCAAATGTGCATGAAGTCGTTGCTTTAGCACCAAACAACTTTGCATTACATTCTCAGTTAGTGTTTTATAATTAATGCAGTTCCAATGACTGAAATTGGGTTTAATAAAATAGTGTCACTGTGAAAACACTTAATTTAAGTTTTCTTGCTGTTTAAGTCATATTCATTTACTGCCAGTTTCACTTTTTATAAGCCGCTCTAGGCTGTGGTTGTCTTGGAATCTTATTAGCATCAACCAAAGTCTCTCATCACTGTTAGCCAGAACCAAATGTTAATTCTCAAAAAAAAGGGGCAAAAACAGTGTGTCATTTTAGCCTTGTCAGTCTTGTGTTTAATTGATTGATGTGTATGTGTGTGAAAGGGAACAGCAAAGCTCCACCTAAACAAAACTAGCGGGTGTGCAGTTTTTATAGCAGAGGAGAGACAACCAAACCCTCATGAGGAACCGCGTAACAGAATGAAGTACACAGGAAGAAAAACATTCTTTGGCAAAAAACTTTTGCTTATTACCTGACACAGGATGTAATATGGTCACTATAGACTCTTGTTGTGTGTTTTCGTTGGCTAGGCTATCTGCTATAACTCATATCTGGCTAGTCAAAGTCATAGGAACGACTTTATCCTTCTTTATGTTTAGCCCGAGGTGTATTTCTGCAACGCTAGGGCCGATTTGCCCACTTCTTTCACTCCCTGTTGAACCATTATATTTGTCCACTATCTATATCTGTCTCTTTCTGTCTCCAACACAGCCTCCAGTGGGACAGAGAGATCAGATGGATGGGACTGAGGTTGTGAACCATTTAGGTTGATTAAATTTGTGGTTTGGCTGTGATGGCTCAGACCCAGGGAGTCTGGCTGGCAACAGTCCCTCCAGCAGACAGACTGAGCTCAACAACAGATTACGGTTAAGACAGGGATTAGGAGGCGCAGGGAATACCACAGGGATGTACAGACGGAGGCCATTTAACATTATTTGATCTAAGATCCTCCACTGAGACACCGGCCTGATGCCTGCTCTAATGAAGGCAGTTCTACTGGTAATCTGGATTATGAGGTGCAGCAGATACTGAAAGGTGCAGTTTTTCCCCCCTAAAGGTATCTGAGGTATGAGGATGTTTAATCTCAAAACAAGTGCTTAATTAAGTGTGACTGGTAATCCAGTAGCCAGAGGAGCTCCCTGAGGGAAAATGAGCATGTCTGCACATTCAGATACACAGGCTCACAGTTTATAAGGGGAAGTGGAGACTACAGTACTGTACGTTTTGCTGCATTGCTTTTCTGCACTAGATGGTCCAGTCTAGCTTGCTCAGCTCTAGTTCTGCCTGGACACACTCTCTGGCAGTCCCTTCTGGAAGACACACACACTTTCTCTCTCACACTGTCATTTCCATTTGTGCCCCTTGTGGTGTGAACTGAAGGTGTGATAAGGCCTATCAGCAACAAAACAGTGTGCCGTACTGAAGGAGGTCAGCAGCAGTAGCACGTAGCACATGCACTGCACATATAATAATGGCACCAGCAAACATATTACATCATGTCAAAAGCTCCTATACGTTTCTTTTATCACACAAATTCACTGCAGAAAGATGCTTGATTTGAAAGTGACTTCTGTGTGAGCTGTGTTTTTTTACATCATTATACTATTGACAATAGGAAATGGATGTTTTTTGGCCAAGAAATTTAGCTGAAAGTTCTGTATGTAGATTAATACTGCATATCGCAGCAATGTATTTTAAATATACTGACAACAAACTGGTTGTCTGTATTAAAATGAAACTTGAGTTTGGCTCTACTCACTTGATTTACTATGCTCATATTAAAGGATTAATAACAAAAGCACGAACGTAATGGAAACCTCTCAGTTATTGAGTTTATAAGCTTGTCTCACTCTTCTGAAACCCTCATGCAGAACAAGTGGCTTCCATTTCTCCTAAAGTTGATTAGCAATTGCTTCTCATAGAAGCAGTTATAGAGCTGCTGTGTTTACTACTGATGTCTCCCTCAAACCTGAAATATAAATCCATTAAAGTCAAAAGATGAGTACAAGTTAGCTCTTAATGCTGGTGTATACTGAAGAAGACACAGAGTATTTAATATCTCCAAAAACAGTGCAGTACAATATACATTAGTGTTTGAGAAATGATTGGCGTTGTTTAATGCTCAGGGTGTTTGCTTTTATTTAAACAAATTTTGACCTCATACTAAAGTTCTGCCATATTAAGATCTCTTCTTGGCATGTGTGTGTGTTTATAGGGTTGTATGTATGTGTTACCTGTGATAGGAGTGGTTGGAATTAGACGGTACCTCTTTCTTCTTTTGACACGGTGCTTTTCATGTGGTCACAGCATCTATTACAAAAGCACAAAAAGCCATTACTGTGACAGTCGCTACTTCCCTGAAGACAGCTTGGCTTCTTAAGCCTGACATAACCCTAGAAGTTAGGCAGGAAAGTGAGTGAAAAGAGCTTCCAGTCTTCCTGAATCGTTTATTTTCATTAATCTGCCTCAGCTGTTTTCTTATGAAGAGCGCACAACCATGACCTCCTTTCTGACCTCAACAATAAGGTCAGTGTATAAATATATATAGACACGAGTGGCGTTCAGAGGTACAAATTCTCATCTCGCTCCAGAGAGGCTGTATTGGGCAAAGCAGCCTGACGACTCTCAAAATAATCACTGACACAATGAAGTCTGCTAACAGCCTCTGAGAACCGGGATGCGATTTTCCCAGTTTATTTTTTAACGCCCTTGTCTTTCATTCGGCCCATGTGATGTTCATTTAATGTAGTGTGGACGACCCAAACAAGGAACAGTGTTTGTTATGTTTATCCACCAGACGTGCTTGTTTAAATGGCATTGACCCTGTTAATATAATTGGTGGCCTGCTTTTAGCTCATTGCGTGTCCAAACAGATGTGTAGTATGTGTGGGTGTTTATCTGTTTAAAGAAGGGGATTCACCGTGATTCTCAGCCTCAACATGTCTTTTTGATGGAGTGTGTGTCTAAGGGATTAAGGGTTAAGAGTTTGACAGACAGCTGTACAGGAGGGTGAAGGAAGTGGGGGGAGGGATGCCTGAGGGGGGAGCGCACCTGTGGGATTTGAAGTCTCAGGTATGTCACTGTGTATTAGACCAAGACTGTTCAGAAATGTATGATTTTGAGTCTGGGAGACAACCTTTAGGCCTGACCTCTGATCCCATGTGGTTACAACAAACGGGCAGAAACATAACTATACGTATTTTATTTTGTAGTCTTAAAAAAATGAATACTTCAATTCAGCAAGGATGCATCAAATTAATCAGAAGTGCTGTTTATTTGAACTCTTTATTCATCAAAGAATCTGAAAAAAGTATCATGGTTTCTGTACAATTGTAAGCAGCAAAATAATAATAATAAATAAAGAATTTCTTGAGCTCCAAATCAGCATATTAGATTTTTTTTAAGGACTGGCTGCTGAAAAATGTAGCTTTGCCATTTACAGAAATAAATTACATTTTAAAATGTATTAAAATATGAAAAATATAATCAAATTAGGGCTGTCAAACGATTAATCGTGATTAATCACAGTTTTTGTTTACATAATGTGTGTGTATAATGTGTGTGTATTTATTATGTACATATAAATACAAACACATGCATGTATATATTTAAGAAAAATATGTTATGTTTATATATTAAATATATTTATATATATAATATGAAATATAAGAATATAAATGTATATACATGTAAATACTTTCAAAATATATACTGTATGTGTGTGTATTTATATATACATAATAAATATACACAGTACACATACTGTACATATATTATTAACAAAAATCTTTTATTTTGGATGCCATTAATCGTTTGACAGCACTAAATCAAATATTAACTCCTAATAAAATTTTACAATACTATCGTCTTTACTGTAAACCCTTCAAAAGTAGTGTAATGTCCCACCTAATCTAACAATTTATCTACAAAATCTACAATTTTTACGGCAATATAGTAATTTACAGATTACCGAACATTTTTACTGTTGAATTTCTCATAGGTGCTACAGCATAAATGAGAGATCTCTAATTATGCTTGACCTGGAATCATATTTGAGTAGTTTTCCAGTTTTATGAATAATAGTTATAGATAAGGCTGATAATCTGTTCTGTTTTTAGATAAGACTTCTGTGTAAATATTGACCAAATCAAATCAAAGAAGGGTACATAGGGTAAACTACTCTACTAAAGCTCAGCTTTGTCCCTAAAGTAAGCCTTCAGAAGCACTGGACATTGCCAGGACAAATATTTAAACTGGACTTTACTGCATGTCTGTATTTACAGAGTCTTATTGAGGAGGAAAATATGTCATCTTTCCCTCTATACAATTGTGATTGAGTAAATAACCAGCCACCGGTAGTATATAACTTGTTATTTCCCAGATTTGTAGCCTAAGCGTGTGTATGTGTGACTACACCGTGTAACATAATGTGAGTCTCTGTAAATAGGATCAGACCTCTGTCTGATCTATTACAGTAATACAGTATCTATTAAAGGGATACTCCACCCCAAAATGAACAAAATGAACACCCGTAAAAGCTTTGTTCGTCTTCGGAACACAATTTAATATATTTTAGATGAATACCGGGAGGCTTGTGACTGTCCCATTGACTGCCAAGTAAATTAAACTGTCAACGTCCAGAAAAGTATGAAAAACATCACCAAAATAGTCCATCTGCCATCAGTGGTTCAACCGTAACATTATGAAGCGGCGAGAATACTTTTTGTACGGAAAGTCAATGGGACAGTCACAAGCTTCTCGGTATTCATCTAAAATATATTAAATTGTGTTCCGAAGACGAAAACAAGTATGCCTTTATGTATGCTGCTTAGTACGCAGGGACAGACTGGTCATAGTGAGAATCGGGACTGGTGGCCTGGTTGACTAGTAGGCCTGTCGAAACCAAATTTGCACTACTGTGTTTAATTTTAAATAAATGAATACTTTTATTCGGCGAGGATGCATTAAATTGATCAAAAGGGACCGTAAAAACATTTATAATGCTATAAAAGATTTCTACTTCAAATAAATGATGTTCAGTTCATCAAAGAATCCTGAAAAAAAAAGGATCACAGTTTCCACAAACATATTAAGCAGCACTACTGGAGACTGGCGTAATGGCTGATGAAAACTCAACTTCGCCATCACAGGAGTAAATTACATTTTAAAATGTGTTTAAAAAAGAGAATTTTAAATTGCAGGATTAGTCAAGATAGTCCACTGCTGTGCCTCAGCCACTTTATTCATTAACACAGAGGGAAAATGGCTATATGTGAACTACATAATTCAGCAGGTTAAAGTTTGTGTTAGATTGACATAAGTCTGTTTTTTAGGCATAGTCCATCCCTGCTATATGACAAATACTTAAAGACCTTAGTTTCCTTTAAGGATTAATTTGGTATTCGTACCAGGTAAGCCACAATAGTTTTGAGTTATTTGGCCACACCAGAACATAATAATTACCTAGAACTAATGCCCAAAATACCTGCGTGTGTGTGTGAGGTGTGTGTCTCCACCTCACTGATGTGGAATGTGGAGGTAGAGCTGGAATTCCACCGATGCGGTTGTTTTGTTTTCCCACCACCGATCTATAGTTACATTCACCAGCCCACGCTTCAGAAAGGTGCTTAACACTTCGAAATCATTACAAAACATCTAAATTTACACAGCCAAACACATTTCTCAATGACTCTTATAATCTCACACGGTCTTTCCTTCTTGAAGGTTTCTCTTGGGTTTCTATGGTGGAACATTTTGGTGGGTCTGCAGGATAAAATACAAATCTAAGACTTACTGTCTCTTGAGAATGTCTTGCACTGTTGTGCATTAAACTAGACCAGCAAGAAATGAGATTTATCTCTAATTCATGAAGGAGAAAGTGAGATGGATCACTGCGCAGCAGAGTCTCAGCCGTTCTCAATGAGAGTGGATGAAAATAGTGCTTTGCATAGATAGAAAATAGATGTAATAAAAGACACTGGGACAGACAAAAATTATCAGGGGGTTTGTGTGTGATTGTGTGGGTGTGTGTCTGTGCGTTGATTGGATAGAATAGAGGTTTATGGGGCTACAGTCAATTACTCAGACTACAGTGTCCCTTGAATACATGCCACATGTGGTTCTCCTTTAGATATTGATTTCAGGCAACCCAGATCTGGCACTTACTTTGCGTTCATCGCAGGGCTATGCGACATTCAGAATTGAACTGAGAAAGCCTTTTGATTTAGAGTTTGAAGTAAATGGATTCTATGCACACAGACTACGTTTTTCCACTAAAGGATCAATGCTATGTGAGCCTCAGGTATAGCATTCTCCCATAGCATAGTAGTAAACTCTTTGTCATATTTTGATTGTGCATTTGTCCATTTGAATTCAGGGAACAGTTAGACAGACAGACCTGCATTCAATTTCTTTGAATTGAAATTTCTTAGATCCCATTTCCTGTCATTCTGTGGGATATTACATACACTAGGAATTAATGTTTCACTAGGTGTCTCACCATAGGAGTCTACAGAGAGATCAAACAGCAGAGCCCGTCCATGCTGAGTCAAGAGGGATGGATGACAACTTTCTGGCCATATAGCACTTTATAGTTATTACTGTCCTCTGTAGGGTTCTCTGGCGTTATGAATGCTTTATCTTCTCTGAACCAGCTTTTGACCCTATTAAGTATTAAGTTGAATAAAGAATTCTTAGTAGCAAGAAGTCATGTTTTTTAAAGTATAGCTATAAATGACCTGTACAGCATAAGTTAAAAGAGAAGGCCGTGAAACATTTATGTGTGTAGTTTTCACTCAATTGGTCATTATAATTGACTGAATTTTTTTTCTTTTCTCCACACACCTCTCCTACTTCCATCACCTTCAGCTGTCAGTTGTCTAAAGCTCATGGCCACTCTCACAGAGCAGTATGGCTAGAGTCTAATGCTAAATTGAGCTTGAAAGACCAGCTCTCAACATAGGCTTTTTTAGCCCTAAGTGTGCTGAAATGCCTCGTCCAATTTAGCGCTCTCCTTTTTCCCCTCTTCCCTGCAGTTTTCAGTCTCGTGACACCTCTTAACTCTCTTCTCTCTGTTTGTTGCTCAACACTGTCAATTACTGCGTTGAGAATAGCTTGGCTCGCTATATATGCCGTTTGAAGCTTCATTGATTCACTTCTCCTTGGACATTTTCTGAATCAAAGAGCTTCACAGAGTGTATTTTAGTATTCAAGCACTGTCCTTTGCACTTTCAGGTAATTCCTGAACACTTTGAGGTATTATTTGAAGTGTCCAAATTAATTCTTCTACAACTAATGACACAATGCACAAGAAAAGAAATTCAATTTACCATTTCAACATGTTTATCAGAGATAATTAATGATGCTTCACTGTAGGTTTACACTTCGAATGGGAATGGCAGTAATTAAGAAAGATAATCAAGCACTTCAGCACTTTTATTCGGGACTAATTATTATTCACGGAATCGGGCACTGTTGACGCCCCCCTGGGTGAGGCCCACCCCACTCCTACACAGCGCTTACAGAACAAAGAGAAGGAGAATAAGCAAAGAGACATAGTGAGCGAGAAAAGCCAAATCAAATCTCATTACAGGCAAAAAACAAAAAGCCCTCTTAATTACAGTAATCCCTTTCTGTGTCATGTAAAAATAAAAAATAAAAACAAAGCACCAGGATTAGGCTACAAATGAAGCACGTCTAATGTCAGTCAGATAAACGTTAAACCAGTTAATGGCTCGACGTCATCAGATGATGTTTAAACTGTTGGTCCAAATGGTTGGTGATGAGATTAGTTTTAAGGTATAGCATGAACACTAACAGGCAGATGTTAAGGATCTCATAGAATCAAACGAAGTTTTTCTGGCCCACACCTTTGAATACAAGTCGCAAATAATGTTCATGGCTGTAACTAAAGCAAAACTGGCTATAAAAAAATGGGCCAGCCCTTTAATATATCGCACCCAAATCTGAAAATACATCAACACAGAAAAGAAAACTGCTTATCAAGTGATTTTATGCAGTCTTTAGCATCAGAATCTGAGGGAAGGGAAGGTAATTGAAGCTTCTGCTTGGTAGTTAACATTAGCACATAACCAACAGAATGCTATCAGATCAGGCTGATCGTAAGGGCACTCCAGTGTCTGTCAGCTGCTTTCTCTCCTGCTAAATTGCTCAGTGTAGTCAAGAGCGCATTTAATGAAACGAGCTGCTCATTTAGAGCATCTGCATGTAATATCCACTATATAAATGTATATAGTGTTTACTGTTGCAAAACATCTATACTCATGCATCTCAGTGTCTGTGCATGTTTAAACTAGAAAAGCCCTCTCTGTTTCTGTGTATAAGGAGTAAGTATACTGATACATTTACTGACCATACTCCTGATGTTGAGGGGTAACCAGGCAGCCTGGGGATTCTTCTGCGCTCCAGTGCATTCTGACCACTGCACAGCTATACGTCTGACACATTGGCTTAAACTCCAGAGGATAATTCTCTTATGAATTATTAATGCACATACTATATGCTGCACCTCTGCAGGAGAAAACCTCTCCCTCTTTTTTCCTTTTTATGTAATATTTAAAAGCATGTGATGTGGTCTAGACTAGAAGACTGACTGAAGAAGCCTCGCAGTGCACAGCTTATTTACACTCTCTGGGCAAATATTTTGGTATAAAGGAAATACTACTCAATATATCTTCTGTGCATTTGAGTTTTAAGATTCATATATTGTATAATTTTTTCTGTTGTGCACAAACTCTTTAAAACTAGTCTCAGATCAGCAGTGCAGTGTACAAACCAGTACACCGACAAGCAGCGCTGGCAGCCTGCCTGAGGGTGAGGCAGTAATGAGGAACTACTGGTATAAAATGGTAAGGGAATTCCAAAACACCCACACCCGCAAACGCCTGCTAAAACACACCCCCTTCACTGACATCTGCATTGTGTTTATATGGACTGTGTGGTGGTTAAGGGCTGAGTGGAAAAAGCATCCGTCGTTTGCGGGATATGTATGGACCCGGCGGTCAGGAGCTTGCCAAGAACAGACAAGCATACTTGTGGTCAGCTCTTACCCTGCCTCTGCACTCTCGTATGTTTGGCTCGGTGCAAGAGAGCAGACATATTGCAGAGAAGCTGGGAAGGGTTAACATGGGAACAGTATTTTTTCGCTTTCACACATATGTAACTTCTGTCGAGGTGTTGTTATATCAATCCCTGTGACACTTTTGAGAAGGATCACCCTTAGCTGATGAGAGAAGCAGAGAAGCAGGGGATGGGAAAGGAGGAAAGGAAAATAGGAGGAAGAGAGCTTCAGGATGTGTCAGCAGCAGTATAGTGTACCAGTGGTTTGTAGAATGAAATGAATGAGGGAGAGAACTTCATAACAGAACAGAGAGGAAATTCTCTAACCGCAAAGAGTAGCATTACACAGGATATGGAAATGTACATTTGTACTGCAGTTTGACCTACCACACACACACACACACACGGGCAAATTCGAAACAGTTGTGCCACTTTTGAATGCAGTTCTGCAGCACAAAACCCTGCATCTTATTTACTAACCATTTGCATTCCAGTTTAACCAAGTGCTGCTTGTTTTGGGATTTTTTTTCAGCACAAAAGCGGCTCAAATAATGGAGGAGAGCACTAAAACAAAGCTATTTTTTACTTTTGGATTGTAGAGGTGAAGCGTGCTAATGAACAACACTACAGCAGATGCAATTCATTGTCAGTAAAATCCCCTCACAGGGTTCTGACTATATCAAGCTTTGCTTTTCTCCCAGTTGCCTTTCCTCTCACCTCTCCTCGTCTTCTCAGTTACAGTATATAGGACGGCCAGACTCTGTTGCTATGCCTTTATTCTAACCTACTTCTCCCAGCCCTGAAATAGCACAGGGGGTTGCTCAGGTCTATCATCTCTCTTTTGGGAATTGCAAAATGAGGTCTGTCCTATCACTCAATGATCCTCGTTTTTGTTCTCTCTCTCCAGACGACTAGACAGTCCTCTGGGTCTATACTGTGACATGTATGCGTGTTTACAAAAATAAGAACAGGGTGTTGTATGCATTAATGCAGTATTCCCACCTTGATGAGCTTTCAAGTCTGGATTCAAAGAAAAATGTTTGCCATTGTTGAAGCTTCTGACAGTTGAATAGGTGATGTTTGCGTTTCAGGATTTGACCATACTGGAATTTCAGCCGGTGAATCACTTCCTGTTTAAGTGAATGGATTGTTTTAACATACAGGCGGTTTCTCACACACAAAATATATTACTGATATATCACCAGTTCACTTTAAGGGTAGGTTAGTATATTAAAACTCAAACCTTTTGGCCTTTCTTGGCATGGATGAGCTCATAGTCTTTGAGAAAACACTCAACCCAAACAAGCACTTGAACTTACAGCCTGACTTTCTCTTATCAGATCAGACAAATATAGGTCCAAACAATGTATGTCTAAGATAGCATCACGCCGTCTTGTGTTAATCAAATGCAGGAGGGCTGCTCCTCTAGCTTCCAGGATCCATTAAACAGCTTCACTCGAATGAACTCCCCTGAGTTTCAAATAGCACTAGACGCATTAACAGAACTGATTTGCTCATCCTGACCCTCTGAGCTTTTTCAAACATGCTATTGGTCAGTCCACTGGTCAATGTCCAATGAGTCTCCTGGGGACGGCACTATAGTGAAAGCATTATATCAAAAAGCATCATTCAAATGCACTGCATCTTATATTAGCATGATATCGCCATTTCACTGCACCATCAGCTGATAAGATGGAGACCCACATGAACGGGTCAATTTTTCATTAGCATGTAGGATAATGAAAGTAGTGTGCTAGAAAACAAAAGGTGCTCTTTCTCACACCACAGTCTGTTTGCATTGCAGTTTTACTGTGTGATTTGTTAGCAAATGTTTATTTGAAGCTAAATTAGCAAGTTTGATTTACTTTATTACTAATCCATGACTTCATTAATATTGTATGGAATTAGCATTAGAGGCTTTTTGCACAAATTATTTGTTAAGATAGGATTAAATAACAATAAATAACATCATAAAGTATGTTCATGTTTAAATATACTGTTTATATTTTTTTCTTCCATAAGTGCATTTATCTGTTATCAGGTAAAACAAGTTTATTTTAGATTAGCAGATTCATTTATATAGAAAACTGTATCTCAGCCAACCTTATGTAGAGTTATTTCACACTCTGTTCAATGGCTGTTGTTTCTCTTAGTCACTCAGTGATGTGTTTTGTATGCAATAGATCAGACACAACAGGCAGGACAGCATTCTTTCGCCTTCAGTATCTGTTGCGGTTTCTTCATTTTGGTAAAGCAACTGTAAAATAGGCTGCAACAAAGTGCAAAGCAGGTGACCGTATCAGCCACACCTGATAGATCTTGTCCTTGTAAGAATCAGATAAAGTTTTTGCTAATCAAGATAACTGCATATTTCTTCATTATTGCAGAGTTCCTTTTTACCACACTGGTCAGGCTGACTTGACCAATCGCCAGCCGACCTTTTCCTCCTCTGTGTGTGTGTGTGTGTGTGTGCCTGTGCCATGTTACTATGGCAACACCTCAGGGCTGGTGGCATCGAGGCAGACACTAGAAGGTCGATGATTCTGTGGGTGCCATTTGGGGCATTTGCATCACCTTGTGTGGCATCGCCCACATTGCCTACAATTTTACAGTATGATGCAACATGTAGTCAGAGCGGCTGCACCTCAAATGCTTCTTGACAGCTCTCTCTGAAAAGTTTTAAGGTGTTGCCATGTTTTCCCAAAACACTGTATCTTTATGAGAGAGCCAGAAGAGAATATAGAGAGGGAAGAATTTAGGGCAAATCCCATACGGACAGTATCGCCTGCCAAACACTGAACATAATTCACTAATATGATAGGTGCTCTCATGGTCTGGTGTTGCGCTGTGTACACATTGACCTACTAGTACCAGTCTCTTCCAGTTAAAAGTCCTTACTTTATCATGTTAAATAAGGACATACTAAATCAGATTGTTACATGGTTTGCATCAGTTGTGCGTGTGGGAGTTTTGGTGGGAAGAGCGTGGTGGTTGAGGTTGTATCTTTGGCAGGGCGTGAGGGTGGGCAGGTGCAGTCTCGGTTGAAAGAGGAGAAACGCAGCACCATCTGGCACAGGGATCCCCCTCCCAGTGGGAGGAGAGGGAGAGACGGAGGGATTGAGGGATGGGGGGCAACGGAGGAGTGTGACCAAGGTAATTAGTACACTGCGTCAGATTAGACTGATGGAAAAAGGGCGGGACCACCTGCTCCTGAGCATAGAGGAGGATTGTGGAAAGCCAACGCCCCATATTCAAATCAATATGTTTTGCTAGGAACTGAAATGAAAAATCCATCAAGCACTTCAAGTTTATCAGTGGCCTTTTAAGTTGCAAGCCAGGAATATATAGTTCATAATTATGGATGCACGGATATAAAAATAATTCATTTTAAATGCTGCGAGTAAATTTAAGAATGTCAACATTCTAAGGTTGAGTATGAAGAATGGATGTTCACTTTGAAAAGGGTTTCCAGGGGGCGTATTACAGAAAGTTTCTTATCATAGGTCTTAACTTAAGATATATGTTAAATTAGGATCTTTTGCAAATTCGTATTACAGAAGCAAATCTTAACTTGATTTGGGATTCTTAACCTATCTTACAAAATAGTATCTTACCTCTAGTTAGGAAATCTTAATCAAGCTCGACAATCCACTCTCAGGTCTGTTACCAAGCAACCAACACTACGTAGCTGCTGATGAGGTAAACAAAATAATAGAAGCTACTTCACTTTGAAAATCGCCTTTTGCAAAAAAAAATATAAAGCATTAATCACTTGCACTAACCAGTAATGCTCTGTGACACTTTTGTTGGTCTCTATAATGCTGATTGCAGTTCCTGTGCTAACTGTAATATGTTGCGTGGTAGTCTGTAATTACTTATAAGTGTTTTGTCATAAAAATATAACACATCTTCAGGGTCCTCCAAGAGACTTTTTTACCATTAAACATCTTCGTTCTTCATTTTCAGTTTTTAATAAATGTAATACCATTGTCGGACAGCACAGTTGTAAGCGTTTTTTCCATTAGCTTTCAAATAATTTTGAAGTTAGGACAGCTGTGGGGTTGTCCTGAAGTTAAGACAGTTTTAGGGGTTTTTGTCAAGTTAGGAGGTTTCTGTAATACCCCATGGTTACCAAACAGATAAGATACGATTTTAAAGTTGGGATCTTTCTGTAATACGCCCTGATCTTTTCTGTCAGATGAATGTCTTTGACCAAAAATATTTTACTTGAAGTACATCCTGAGGTTTTAAGTTTGCATGTTCGTCAGTTAATGGTCACATGACATGCAACTGAACAAGTAAAATATTTTTTATTTAACATTTTATATTGATTTATTTTGAATTATTGGACAATGGACTTTGACATGAGCTAACAACGAACAGTAATATTTTCATTAATTAACAAACAAAGATTAATAAATACTGTAACAAATGTATTGCTCATTGTTAGTTATTGTGATAACACTTTAGTATAGGGACCAATTCTCACTATTAACTAGTTGCTTATTAGCACGCCTATTATTAACATATTGGCTATTTGTTAGTACTTATAAAGCACATATTTCGTATAACCATTTCTACATCCCTAATCCTGCCCAATACCTAAACTTAACAACTACCTTACTAACTATTATTAAGCAACAAATTAGGAGTTTATGTTAATGGTTTATGTTAAGTCATAGTTAATGGCCTGTTAATAGTGAGAATTGGACTTTAAAGTGTGACAGCTATTGTTTGTTAATGCATTAACTAACATTCACTAATGGGCCTTATTGTAAAGTGTTACCGGTATTGTTAAGATTATCTGTGAGTGTTACATGATAGCAAACGTGATCTAAATGTCTTTTAATCAGTTCATTAGTAATCATTTTTAGAAGATGTAGCCTGGTGCCTACATATCTTCTTTATCATTATCTTTATCTGACCATATCGTGTTGTTCTATGGTTTGTTTGTGTGTGTTTTGGCCGGGTGTCTAAAGAGCTCTTGATCAGGGCATTACTCCTGTTTTAGTGTAATTGCAGCTTTCGTGTTGCTGCCTTTAAACCTTTAGTCTCTCATCTCCACATTCCTTCTTTCTGATCACATTAAAGTGAGAAATTAAGCCTCTGGAGCTCTTTAACTGTCTTACTCTTCTCAGACATACGCTTTGATCTTCCATTTGTGCAAAGAACACAGCATTCAGACACTTCTAAATGCAGGAGAGGCTGTAAACAGAGCATGTGACTGACAGCCAATGAAATTAGACAAGAGCGATAGAGATCCAACATGCTTGACGTTATCTCTGATGTTACATCTCTCTAAATCACTGAACAGTCTTGTACGAATAGAGGAAGAGAGAAAGACATCCGCTTCACAGGCTTCACGCACCCAGATAAAACACCTAATGCTGCCAAACCGTCTCTTAATTAACTTTTCAGCGCTGCCTGGCTAATTACGTCATGCTTTTTAATGCCTTGTACAAACACAGACATATAACACAGGAGTGGCTGTGAGAAATAAAAATAGCAATTTGTTTCTGTTGCTGCAGTGGCTTTAGTCATCTTCGAGTTTCGCCTTGATCGGTTCACGGTTTCCCATCGCCACCCGTTTTGACTTGTCACTGGCATGTTGTAGCAAAGACGTACTGAGAAGAGACACTTTGGCAGGTGCAGGCTTGTCCGCACATAGTGACAAATGCAACATTCCTGTCACACGAGTCACGCCACCTGCTCACATTCCAGTGCAGTCAATGTCTTTCCTTACTGTCTGCAATTCAAGGTACATTCAAAATGAGTTTCTTTCTCTTTTCTTTTTATTCTTGGTCATACCAATGCTTTTGAAAAAGTTCCTGTTGTGCTGAAGCGTAACAGTCAACTATTTTATCTTTGAACATATTTTATTTCGATTTTATGTTAGAAAATATGTTTTTCAATTCATTTTTTATATTTTAATTATATTAATATATTGTTTTTATATACTAATTAATGAATACATAATTTGTTTTAAAAATGTTTAAATATAACAATGTTTATCAAATACTGCACATTGTAATGTTTAGATTCCTAAATTTACTTGTTGCATTTTTTTTAAATAATGAATATAAAGTTATTTTATTTTTCATTTATTCAAAATTGTGAAGAAATCAACCAGGAAAAAGAGAGCAACTTATCGTTATGGCCAGAATTTTAAAATCAGTTTTGGTGAAAGATTACAATTACTGTTAATAACGTGCACCACTAAGACCAGGAACATTTATTAAGGAAGTCAATTAAAAACATGCTGACTTCAAACTCAAACAGCCCAGAGTATAAGAGTGTGTGTGTTCATCCATAGGACCCCACATAAGCCTATAATTGTTCTGTTATTGAGGATCACAAGGAAGTGTAATGAGAAACACCTGTCAATATTTTTAATTCTTTAAAATGCTTAGCACAGATGTCTGAAAGTTAATTCGCTAATCATTTCTTTAAAAAGAAACTCAAACAGTCTTAACTCTAATTGTTGCACTTAATGGCTGAAATTTATGTCAGAGCGAATTCTAATGTATCTCTGTCTCGGTTTCTCAGGTGTCCTCCTTGACATACAGAAACACTTCGGTGTTGGTGACAGCGGAGCAGGCTTGTTGCAAACAGGTAAGTCTCTCATAATCCCATAATTACACGGTTTTGCAATCATGCAGTGCACACACAGACTCACTGACTTATATCACTGACATGAGGTGGAAGAGAAAACTAAAATCCACTCCTCCTTGCAGCCAAAGTGACAGGGTTAACAAAGGAGGAAAAAACTGTGAATGAGGTGCTCCTGCTCAACCTCCCTCCTCCCCAAAGCGAGTGTAATTGACTGTGCTTGAAGCACTTGTTAGGGTTTAAACAGAGGACTGCCACAGTTGTTTGAATTGCATGGAGACCCACCCTGCACTGTGATCTGTCCATAATTCAACAGTGCAAGGACATTACATACATTTTCCAATATTTCTATTAAGGAAAAAGACCACAGTAAAACTCCAGTGAGGTACATGGGAAGCTGTAAATGTTTTTTTTTTCAGTCTGGTTGTTACAGGAAACTGTAATAGTACTGCAGTGGATGCCCAACACTGTGAGTCCACTCTCCGGTTCCTTTTAATGGGAGGAAAAGACTAGTTTATTCTGGAAAACACACAGAGCTCTTGTTAGCTTAGAGATGCTTGTGGTCTGTTGCTAACGTTTATAACGGTTAAAATAAAAAAATGACTAATAATTGTTCCCTCATTATATGCAGATGACAGTGAAGTGTAAGACATTATGACATCATTAAAGGTTATTTGTGGTGGTCGAGGAATCAGTGGATGTATACGGAGGGAGGCGAATGAGAGGGTTCAGTGTTCAGGTGGGGGTTTTGGAGGCCGTTGGGTTGGGCTTCCTGAACCGGGCTGGGTCCACGTCAAGTGGCTTTTGTGAAGGAAAGTTACTGTGTGGAGGTCCTATTGGAGCAGCCCCATGAACACTAGCACACACAAACTATACTTGTGTGCATGTGCACATATACTTGAGTGTGCAAACAGAGACACTGTCATACACGGAGGCACGAATATACACAACAAGCACACATGCTCTCTCACACACACACACACACACACACACACACACACATATATATACAGAGGCTCACTGAGCGGTTGCAAAGACAGGGATGTCTGGGATTCAGATCCAGCTCAATGTTTATCTATTGCCCCATTCATTTGGTTTGAAAATATTAGAATAACTGGCCCGTGGAGACCTCGGCACATAAACCTTTCAGTATTTAAGAGTGGGATATTTTAATTCAGGGTGAAAAGGGTGTAAAAATCTACACCTCCTAAAACAGGATAAATCTAACTGAGAAGAAACAATTTTGTGAGGTTCATGATTTAAGATGCTAATTTGAAAATAGTGTGGATAAATATAAACAAATATAATTTTATTTATATGTATATCCTGTATATACTACCATTTAAAAGTTTGGATTTTTTGAAGTGAGACAAAGCTTAATTCAGCTCAATTATATTATATAACTGCCTGTAGAGATGAGTGAGATATACAAAGGAAAACTTTCATTCTGTCAGACCATAAGAAAGAGTTCTTCTCTGTTTTTGCTTAGCTAACCAATTTAGACTGCAGAAATCGTACTGTCACTCACTGAAGAAAATGTGTTTTTGATTAGTCTGTAATTGGAAGCAAATAAACATTACAATTCTGCGTGGCTCAGGTTAACCATAAAGTGAATGACTGCTTGGAAACTTTCTATAGGTTGATTCTCAGCAGGGAATTGGTGCTTTGACAGCATGGCAGCCAATTATTGGTCTATATGCTACAAGAGGGATGGCACCTCTCGTGCTGTGAAACTGTCATGAGAGTCACTCTAAATTGGGGTTAAATTGGGACTTTTGAGGTGAGAAGCCTCAAAATCTGGCAAGATACATATGGCTCTACCAAAACAAACAAATGTACAATAGGGCTTTTCATTTTTTTTAATTTAGATGGAATAACAAACAAAATCTGGACTGGAGCAGGGAAGAGTTGGAATGGAGTGAAAAACTATTTTTTCCCAGCACATGGGTTGCCATCAAGACATTACTGGTAGAGATTTATTTTTCTCTTTTAGCAGGCTTTTTTGTTATAGACATAAAAATATGATAGTGTTTGCGCTAATAAAATCGAGCTTTAACAAAATATCAAAGCAAACCACATCCTGAACCACATCCTATGCCACCTAGAAAAATGGGAGCAGGGAAAAATCCCTTTTGTTAAGCAGTGCATGGGGTCTGTGCTTACTTAGACTGTAGAGAAAGTGTCTGCGGCAGGTTTAGTTTGGCCTCTGATCCCAGTCTGACCTCAGTCTTCACACAACGAAATGAAATTTCAGATGCTCTGGCCATTGGCTGAGAACCTCAGTGTGAAAAGTTGATTGAAGGGATGGCGTGAGATCAACTGGAGTGTGTCCTATTGTGACACACTCTGATTTGTGTGAGTGGCAAAGTTTTTTTTTGTTTTTTTCTGTTAGTTTGACAGAGCTAGCTTTTCCAAAATCTACAGACTGTGGCAGGATGTCATAAAGCACACATGGCACGGAGAAATGTTGAGATTAATGTCTTAAGGAATGTCTTGAGGAATAGCTGACTAAGGCAGTCTACCATAAAACAGGAGGTGAAATATGGTGACAGGAAGCTTTTCATAATATAATTAAACTCATAGGCCTTTCTTTGCGAGTCTATCTGTCATGATAGTGTGTCATTGTCATAACAAAAGGAAGTAAACATACAGTAAATTCGTGAATGATGGACTGTGGGAAAACTGGAGTATCAAGTACCACAGAGATGAGGTCATACCACAACCTCAACTCAGTGTGATTCAGGCCTTATACATCATTGATTTAATGCGGTGAGTACCAAAACACTCATATTAACAAATCGAGGAGATACAAGATTCAGTTACTGCAAAAATATTTCACATATGTAATTTATTGGTTATATGATACATGTCTGGTTTGTGTCCTTCAAGTGATGACCAGTGTTATATTTCCAGACAAATGCATGTCTATACTTGATATTGACACACAGGCTGCTCTCGTGTAACCTTATGAGGGCAATATTGACTTTATCTGGCTTTACACACTGTGCTTTTGCCTGTGGCTGTCATACCTGTCAACAAAGACAAGGCCTTCTAGATCTGATCCCGCTCACAATGCTCTCTCATGCTTTATTTCTTTTAACCAAACCTCTATCAGACTAAGATATATTAATTTCAGATTAGCGGGAAAGAGCAATTATTATTGACCCAGTAGAAGAATTGACTGTTTGTGAGCCACAACACCTGTAGGCAGTCCTGGACATCTGCGAGATAGAAAATAGAAATAATGAAGATGGAATGCGGAAAGAAGAGAGGGTTAACTCGGATGTTATTACTGTCCCGAGGGCCTCCTCCTTGCTCTTTTGTTTAGTAGGTGACATCGGCATTTTAAGGATGGGTGTGGGGAATCTGAATGGCCTCTCTGCGTCTAAAAGAGAAATATTTTCTGAAGATGGATTGTGGGTTAAATACTATACATAAGTGCCAGGTTTGCTGTGCTTGTTTGTAGGGTGCACAATTTGGCCAAATATTTTGTGATTATATATCAATGTGACTGTAAATTACTACTAATACTACTATTACTATTTAAATAAAAAATATTAAAATAAGAAATATTACTTAAATATTTTTATAGTAAAACTGTAAAATTACACTACCAAAATGCATTCATTTTCTGACATTAAATCGTCAAACCACAGGGAGCCTTTAAAGCTTCACTTTTGTTGACAACAGCAGGTTTATGATTTATCATAGCAAATTTGGGAAGATGGTTGGCGCATGTTGTGCACTAAGCCATATCATGATTTTGGCTTTTTTAAAATTTATTATGCATCCCTGGTTCAGAGTAGTTGTTAATGTGTTGTCTACAGGCCGAAGTCAAAAAAGCCTACTCCAAATATCAAAGATATGAGTTTTCACTTTTTTTGTCTACTAGGTTAAAAAGTCTATTCTATTAGAAAAGTAATAGCAAACATTTGAAGCTGGTGCATGATTTGAGGTATTACGGTATTTATGTCCACAGCACAAAAGCTGTGGGTTACCAAACTTTAATACTGAAGTTTATAGGTTTTGATTATGAGCAATAATGACTAATAATCATTTTTATAAGTATGAAAATATGATATGGTATGTTTCACTTTTCTGATGACACCGTAGAGACTCTAATTAGACTGTATTGCACTAAAGGTCAAGAGGTCAGTGCCCTCTGGTCAAAGATGGCAGCTCTTGTCTGCATGTGAGGTGTGTGTCTGCCGTTGCCCCCTATCCCATCTGTCACGGCAGAAGTGGACGCTGCTTTTGAATCCTGACACGACTCCGCTGAGTCCATGTCTTTGTCTAGCCGCTCCGTCTGGAGCATGTGTTGTATATAGCTGCAGTCAGTCTGTGGCCAGTGAATGACTGCAGCCCAGGTGCTCGACTACATCCACCCAGACAAAGAATGCGCTATATTGAGAAGAAATTTCTGTGTGGATCGTGACCATCAGGATATTGGCTTACATAGCCATGAGCCATTAAAAGTAAGATGTCAACCATAGACACACAGGCCTCCTGTAGTACAGCACTTCCACTGTATGTTTACACAGCCACAATTGTCCCTTTCTCAGCTTTCGTTTTAATGGTGAATCTTACAGTTTCTGATTTCTTTGGCCTGGACAGCGAGGAGCTACTGTATCTGTGTATTATCAGCTGTTCACACTCAGACCATAGCTGTACTATGATATCCCTGCTTTGTTCTGCTCTCGGTATCATTAGGTTTCTCACAAGGCATTGCTATGTAGCTGTTTTTGCTGCACTGTCAATTTGACAGGTGTCTAAAAAAATGAATAAATGGATTCCACAGCAGGAAACAGACAGCAGGAGACTTGCTCGAAGGAGACGGAACGTAGACTAAGCGAGAGAGATGGAAATGAAAGAGGGAAAGTGCAGCACCTGCTCATCATTCCCACAGTCAATGGCACAGAGATGTAATGATCCACAGCCGTGTCAATGCGAAAATGGAGGGAACAAATAAAAACCAATTTCTCTCTCCATCAGCCTGGCTCTGACACTGGGTAATGAGCAATCAATACAGCAAATCCACATCTCTACACATGCTATGAATAGATATGTAGGTCTTACAGCTTGAATCTGCTTTAGACCAGCCTGATGGGTGAATCTCACAAAGAAATGTCAGGGTCACATTTCTGCACAATTTTAATTAAATAAATAGCAGAATTAAGCAATTTTTTCTCCAAAATTCACGTACATATGATGTATATTATATGTATTTTATATAATGTGTGTGAAAAAAAAAGGGGAATTTTTAGGCCATGTCTCAACAGGGATTGGGGTAGGAGCTTCATTGATCCCCCTTAAACCCCATGTTCGCAGAGCTTCGTGCCAATCAAAACCCTGCAGCCAATCACAGCAAGCATTAACCCCAAAGCCAGGGAATGGCCCGCCTCAAATTAAATTCACAAAGGCATCCTCTGTTTCATTTAAAGAGTCTGCTTGGACAGTTTCCCTCCAAAAATGGAATACAGGAACAGAGAGAGCAAATAAACAGACAAAAAACATCAGACCCAATCATATGTGTACTGAAGCTCTCTCAGTGGTCAACACAACAAAGAATTTTTGACAATGACCCAAAATAATCCCTCGGACATTTTAGATTAGGCTTTGCTCAAACCTTGAGTATTTTCTTGTATGATGAAGACATGCACAAATCAATACAAGGCGAGGGTCTATTCTTCTTTGTCCCCTGTGGACTCAACCACCCATCCACACACAATACATCTCTCAAGGTCAAACCGTTTATTACAGTACATTCAGGGAGAGAGAACATGGGTGTGATCCTTTGATACATCATGTGTGTGCGTGAGGGTTTGTGTGCATTTGCACTTACCAACGTGAGTAAATTTGTCACATTGGTTTAAACAGCATTGGCAAGGACCTCAGCATAGACACACACACACATTTACACACACTGTCATTTGAACGCTGCCCTATCATTAGATGTACAGCTCTGGGCTGGTGAGGAAAACTCCACACCCACTTTAAAAAAGCCCATATCCCATGCTTCTCACACCAGCTCCCAGCTATAACACGGAGTCTAACCAGCCGTAAGCAAGGAAATTACAGGATATTATCTTTTCTCGACTCAATTCTGGTTTCTAACCAAGGCCGGTACTGTAAAAATACAGTTAAAGCTCCATTTCCCATGTACGGTTGACTTCATTTAACTTTATTGTCCATAGTGAAGGAATTTCAGGGTCAGAAGATATTTCCTGTGCTCTATTGGGAAATAACTGGCTGAGAGCAGTGATGCGCCCAGTTAAACAGTGTAGTGTGACAAGACGCTAAGTGATTTTTAAAAATATCACTTTATATTGTGCATGAAGCTTTAGAGTTGAGTGAAGTGAGCGAGTAAATGACAAATTCTGAACTATTCTGCCTTTCAAGTAGTCTTGGGAAATATGATTAATTATAGTTTGAACAGGTCATTCATTCATTCATTCATTGAAAAAAAAAAAAACAACTGTTCAAAAAACAGTTCATTCAAAAGAATCTGTCCAAAGATACGATTCACTGCTTCATTTC
Source organism: Barbus barbus (assembly GCF_936440315.1). Lineage (NCBI taxonomy): Eukaryota > Metazoa > Chordata > Actinopteri > Cypriniformes > Cyprinidae > Barbus > Barbus barbus. Next base: position 35,095,942 of record NC_136733.1, on the reverse strand, counting down.
AAGTCCATGCATGACATTTTATATCCTTCTATAGTGAAATAGGTAAATGTTTCTGTTCGTCATTATATTTTTTGTTGCATAAATTTGTGTTTATAGTTCTAATTGATGCTTTTAGTGACAATTGCGGAAAAAAAATGAATGAGTCATATTGGTGAAATGAATCAAAAGATTCTAGTTAATTAGAAATAGAAAATAAATCTTTTAAAAACTTAAACTTTCTTGTATTTTGGGAAGCTAGCTTCAAAAGAGCTTCCCCAACACACCAAACTGATGAAAATTCTGAATATAAATCTTCATCTGGATTCGATTTAAAACCTCCAGTGAACATTTAATACATCTAGACTGTGGTATTGTTAGTCTCTGTGTGGAAGGTTGTAAAAGTGCAACTGTGTTTCTTCAAAGAAGTGCGTTTCTGTGCATAATGTGTGCCTACGCACCATGTAAATGTCCCACAAACTCCTTGTGTTATTCACCTGGAAAGTGTTGAGTTGATCTTCCCTTTTATCAGCGGCACTCCTCTCCTCCCTCTGAGATCTGTTGAAAGGCATGCGTGCAGCTGAGAGCTAATAGTGAGTGGTGAAAAGCGTAATAACCTAATACCATTTACCACAACTTCCACATGCAGGCCACACAATCACAAGGCTTCACCCCATTGTGGCTGATTGTGGTGTATCAAAAAAAAAAATGTCACTGCTACATTCTGGTCAGCTACAAACAGTGCGGCCTTTTTCAGTTAAGCTTTTCCCAACAACTTACACATAATAGGCCAAGAAACATGTGCTCTCACACACATAAATCAAACACACCCACACTGTTAAGCCAAGACTACTGAAGCCTGAAATAGTTTCTTTGAAATGGTTTGCAATGAAGTAAACGAGAGGACTGCTGGTGATGTTCAGCGGGTAGGCAACCCTGTGTGTTTGTGTTGTGGTGAAAGCATCAGCTAAGCCCTTCATTGAGGGGGAATTCTGATGGAGGTATGCATGAGCGTGAAGGTTAGGTGAGAAAAATCCAAAGGTGGAGTCTCTGGGTAGATGCACAGATACATCCGTCAAAGGCATGACAGCAGCTTCTGTCTGGATGCCAAATGTCAATGCAAAAATCTGACAAACACTACAGGAATGGCCTGCGAGCAATTCACAATAAGTGTTTCCAAACTATTCACGACATCTGAAGTATCAACATTTATGTGCAAAAAAAAAAAATTTGTTATGCAAATATGTTTTTTTTGGGTGCCAAGTTTAGTCACTCTGTTATTTAAAATGGAGCTGTCAGTTGCAATAATGCTTTTCACAATAGATATTCTTCCGAAGCAGATGTAGAAAGATGAGTGCCTTGCATAGTTTTAGAATACATCATCATTCAGAGCATTTAGCTAGGTTTTGCTTTACAAATACATTTTGCATGCATTCTCATTGTTATTGCGGAGACCGGAAAACCTTTACTATAAGAGTTTCGCTCCATTAACATCATCTTCGTCATCTGTACCCTATACTGGGCCTATACAATCATAACTCTAATTGGTGTACTTTTAGCTTTTTACCTTGTAGTATTTTTGCTAATTACCATTTTGCCTTTTTTGTATCTAAAAATGACCCGGGACAGGTCAGCCTCATTTACCAGCACTAATACACAATTTTTTCCCGCTCTCTGTCCCACAAACCAACAAAGACCCACATTTTTGTTTCTAACCACTTTCACATAAGAAGTGCAGTTAAGATGGGCGTACAGAAACAAAACAGCACTCTCCAATTCAAAATGATACGGCATGCTGTAAACCACATGAAAGTGCTTTGTGTTGTTTTTCATTCAGTGCCCAATGTTATTCCCATTTTTCTTTCTGAAAACGTGTCTCATAAAACACGTTGCATGTTCATTTGAAAAAACTGTAGCTTTGCGAATGACACAAAGTGAAAGGAAAAAAATCTGAATGCTAACTGAATCAAATTGTCACCACTTCAGCCTTATCGCGATAGAACTGCCTCTGCTGTTTGACAGAAGTCCATTTAGACATGTTTTAAGGACATCTCTATTTAAATTTGCTTCGCTCAAGCACATTTCTAATGGGGGATGGAAAAAATCTTTATGGCATATTCTTTCTCTGTGTATGAGGAAGTGGAAGGATGGATTGTGGGCGGCTAATTCATGGACAGGCTGCCCCTGAGCTAATGGCTAAGCATTTGTCATCAGCCTTTTTTAACAGTTTTGAACAGAACAGCGTAATAGTCACTTGAAAGCTTTCCATCATCGCAGCTGTGACGCATCCGTTTTCCTTGCTGCTAGCACTAAACATTGACAGAAGTGTATGAGAAGTGGTTGCGGATGGTATTTTTGCATGCATCTGTCCAGTGGCTAAACAGTTATGTAAATTGTAGGATTAGGAGTATCAGTTGTTAGTTATGATATCAGACTTATTTTCTACTTTAGAGCAGCAACTAATATAAACTACCTATGCTTTTCTTCCTGATGTGATGAATTGAGTTCAGTTTTAGGACCATTTATCTTATTATAGGTGACCTCTGTTTACTGTGTTATTACATTCTTCATGAAAAGCTGAGCTTTGAATCTCTTTGTTCAGCTCGCTCTATACTTTCATCTGTTTGCTTTGGCTTGATTCATTGTGCTGTCTTTTTACTCCCAAACAACTCAACATCCTCTCATATTCTATTGAGGTCTCTATAGATTGTAAACACACAATGAGAAAAGACACATGCAGGTATTCAACCATCCACATACACAAATATACACAGATGTCAGACGGCTTCCTGTTTAATGTCACTTCCTCAGCATCTGTCTCTCTGCACCTGCAAAGTCCACAGACTGTCATTTGTCTGAGCACGCTGAAGAATGAATGGTTCGGACATGCATAATTCACTGTATCCGATTGTTCTGTGGTTTCAGGCATATTACAGCAAACAGTTTAAAATTAATAGTACAGTACTAGCCTAATATTTTCTATGAAATTTGTAAACTTACAGTAGAACCAAAAGTGCTTCACATTACATTAATGTACACTGCATTAGGGTTTTTTTTTAAAAAGAAAGAAATGTATATTTCATTCAAGGATGCATTAAATTGATCGAAGGGGACAGTAAAGACATTTATAATTTAACAGAATATTACTATTTAAAATAAATGTTGCTTTTTAACTTTCTATTATCAGTGAATCCTGAAATAAATTACGTTCCCACAAAAATATTAAACAGCATTAAACAGAAATGCTTCCTGAGCAGCAAATCAGCATATTAGAATGATTTCTGAAGGACCGTGTGACACTAAAGACTAAAGTAATGATGCTGAAAATTTAGCTTTGCCATCACAGGAATAAATCCCATTTTAATATATATTAAAATAGAAAACAATTGTATTCATATTTCAAAATATTTAAGTTTTTCTGTATTTTTAAATCAAATAAATGCAGACTTGGTGGGCATTAGAAACTTCTTACAAAAACATTTACATACCAAACTCATGCCAAACGCATTTCATGACAGGGTTAATGAACTTCAGTCAACAATAAAAGCTGTAGTGTGACATACTGAAAATTACTGACTATAAGTGGCCAGCCCTTATTTGTTAGAAATGCAGTACCTGCATACCTTCATGCACCTGACTTAGTCACTGTCCAGTGAAAATTATGTTCAGGTATGTTCAGCTAAAACAAAAATGAAACTCTACTTCAGCGGAGAGAGAATGCACACCCCTTGTCTACACTGTCTTAGATAATGTTCCTTTCTTACCAACACACAGCCTCTTAACCATCTAACGACTTGTTTTTCAGCTCAAATCATTTAAATAGATATTCCTATGATCATTACCTGGCATCGTTTAACACATGAGCAATTCCGTCGAATCAAAAACGAATGTCACCAACGTTTCCTGGCAGGTAAAAGATCCTCTTTACAGATCAAAGCACAACATACTGGACTTGTTATCATAACACAAATATGCCATTCATTTTAATCTGAAAACTGAATGCGAAAGTAAAGAAATATCTCCAAATGCTTTATTGTGTCATTTATAAAAAAAAAACAACAACAACAACAACCAAACAAGCAAGCATCACTATAAACGCCTCAAACACTGCTACTTGTATAACGTAACAGCTGGGCACTGTTCTCACTGTCTGTTTATATTGGTTGAATATCACATTTAAAGGCCAATGTCTGTCTATTAGATTACCTAAATGCCTGGCTTTAAGATTATGAGATCAAAAAGTTATGAAAACATTTGCAAAGCTAGAGAGAGTCGATAAGAGAAGTATGATGATTTAGTATGATGAACACACTCCACTGGCTCAGCGGAGAGATTCCTAACAGAAGAACAGAAGAAAGACAAAGAGAGTGTGCCCTCCATCAAGGGCAGACCATGGACTTGACTGGAGAACCCTGAACATCCATGGAACCTTTCAAATGCAGAAAATGTTTTTTATAGTCCAAAAAGGTACTTTAGATTTTTAAAATGTTCTTCAAAATGGTTCTTTTAAGAACTGCTCACTGAAAGGTTCTTTGGGGAACCAAAAAATGGTTCTTCTATGGCATCACTGCAAAAGCCTTTATTTTAAAGAGTGTGTTTTACAGATCAGAGATAAAAGTGCTCATGAGAAATTTCTGTCCTGTTCATATCACAATCTCTCCTGCAAAGTAACTTAGTTCAGTTTTGCATCAAATTATCAAGATCCTATTGCCTTGTCTCTATAGATGCAGTTTCACATTATACACTCTTTGTGTAATGCATTCATGACGCAAATGCATTTTTCCCCTAAACTAAGCCTTTTTAATCTGGGGTGTCCCTGACACTTTCCGGCTAATTATGATGTCTTTGCTGAGCTCAGCCTTCCCCTTATTAACCTGTTGTATAACACTTTCCATCACAATGCCAGCAATTTGCATGCGAAAGGTTTTATAACACTTTCTAAATTAACTAGTGGCCCTGATGGCTTTGCTTTCAGAAAGCCAAAACTCTTTCTGTGCATTCAGCAGTGGAGTGGAAGATGTGTTGATTCCACCCTGAGGTGCTGTGTTTCTGTGTGTCTCCTCTTAGCCGATTCTGCTTAGACTAGCTAGTCACGATTTTTCACACCCACTCACACACCGTCCAAAAGAAATGATTAGAGGAGAACAGAAGTCGTTATTGTCACACAGGTGAAGGCTTCATGGCCGAGCGCGTTTCTCCCTGATGGCAGGACAATGCTGGGTAAAGCTATGATAATTCTTGCAGACTGAGTCATAAACTGCTCAGTGCCGTACAGGTATAGTCTTCTGTTGTCATAGTAACATGTCTCTAATAAAGCTATGGTCTTTGATCAAAGCAAGCATTCTTATCATTCGATTCAGCCTACACAGACACTCAAACGCACAATTCATTGAATAAGATTTAATCTGATCTGTTACATTAAAATGACCGTTGATTGATATTGATGTCTTGATTCTAGGTGTCTCATTATTTTCTGAGGCTACTCCTACATTTATTACATCACTCCTACTGTGATTGAAGGCTGAGTCACGAAGTAGAGGCGTTTTTGAACACTGCCAATGAAAGATTTCCAAGCATTTAAATGCAGTGTGATATCATTAGTTTAGCCATCCACAGCTATAGCCCCACCACACATGACCCACTTCTGCCCGTTAAATCACACTCACCCACACTGGCTTGAATTGCCATTGGCTGTATGGGGAAGGCCGGGTAGGAGCACAGGATGCTTCATTCATTTTGACAGAGCCCAAATATGTGTTGTCTAGAAGTGTAAAATCGCCTAATGAGCCTTTTAAAGCAACTTTTGTAGAGCTTGACATTACAATACGTCACCAGCATAATGTTTCTACCACGACTGATGTTTTTCTGTGATGTGATTTAAAGCTGATAATTACAGCATGTAATTTGCATCAACAGAAGCAGGTTGGGTTTCTTCTGTTTACAGCGATTCACAGGTATCGGAATGCGAACTGGCATCTCTGCTATTTCATTACGAGTTCTGTTGTCAAGCATCAACCGTAAATTGGAAACCGAGATGTTTCAGGCATGTGGCATCTCAGGTACTGCGGGAAAAATCTGGTTGTTCCTTTAGTCAGTGTATAGTTAAAGAAATGTTGCGTTTAGGTCAGAGGTTTGGTATATTGCAAACAATTAGACTTAAATAAGGTCGATACTAGATGTAGAATGTACTGGGAGTGTCTTGAAGATACAGGAAGTTCAGACAGAAATTCCACCTTACTGCATTACATGAAGCACAGTCATTTTTAAATGCTTCTTTCCAGTGTACAGCAGTGTTTCCTAAAACTTTATATACACAGTTTCAATTCAGTAAGAGTTTTTGATAAGTGTCTAATGCTCAACAAGGCTGCATTTGGTCAATCAGAAATACAGCTATATTGTGAAATATTATTATAATAAATAAAAAAACAGTTTCTATTTTAATATAGTTCAAAATGCAATTTATTCCTGTGATGATAAAGCTGAATTTGGATTCTTTTATGAACAAAAGAACAGTATTATTATCAAACTGATCTAATCCAACTTCAAAAAGTTGTGTTTTTGAACAGTCCATTAAAATAATTGTTTGAGTCATTTTTTGTGATTTTGATTTACAAAATAGAACCAGCTCATTAGTTAATGAATCAGAAAAGCTTTGTAGGAAACAATGGTGTACAGTAGAATATGGTTTGATCCTATGGAATCATAAAGGATAACGGTAAGAGTCATTTCAGATAATGTGATCTAAATGACTGTATTTAGTCGATCCTTATTTTCTCATTCAAGAAGCATTCATTCATGCCATTCTATAAGCATCATTCACTTATATCTCCCGTGTGTCTATTATTAGTATAGTGTGAGTCTCACATGATAAGTCTGCTTGCCATAGACAAGTACTGACTCCCTAAAATGAATCACTGTACTGCAATTACTGAAACCATTTCTTCCACTGCAAACATAATGCAAAGTGTGTGTAAAACCCAAAGAAATATCTCCAAGATGGTTTTCAGTATTTGTGGGTATGATAGGGTATATACAAATAACCTACTGTATATATTAAGCCAGAGCAGTTAGTATCTTTGGTTCCTGTTGCTAAAAACACAGCATGGAAAACAGCAAAGCCGTTGTGAGGCTAACTATAGCAGTGGAATATAAAATTGAAGAACTAGCGGGCTTCTGCATGACAAAGACCAAATATGAAGGGTCGCCACACTCTGACAGACAGGTTAAAGAAAGCAAGTAAGCAAAGGGTAAAGGTGCAGTGTGTGTCATTCTCTGTCAGAACTGAGACGGGATGTAATCCATCTTTATATCATCTTTCATCCCTCAAGGAAAAGAAAAATAGGAGGATAACAGAGGAGTGTGAGTGTGTGCACTCATTTATCTGGGAGCTTTTCTGACAGTTTCAAGACAGCATGAATTTTAAATAGAAGGCAAGTACCGGTGAGTGACAGAGGAACATTGTAGTCTAAACGAGAGCGAATCTAGAATGACATTTACAGGCGGTGAATCAGCCACTTGAAACACATTACACTGTTGCTCATGTTTTCTTAATAAATCCCCTCAGAAAACACCATTGGAGGTCACATAAAGCAGCGTACTTGCTTTAAGTCAAAAATTCCCACAGTAGTCACCTGGACAGACAGGTGAGGTGTGTGACGCCTCAAGGCATGTCAGAAATACCATTATGAGGAAAGTATGTTCCTGCTTCAGGTGAATAACTTTAGGTCAGAGCAACTTGCAGAGGGCAAACTACAGAGAAAACCTCTTTCGTCAAATATTTAAATAAAAATGAGGAAATTTTAACGAAGAATTTTATAGTAATTCAATTAAATTACATATAAATTAAGAAAAAAAAAGAATAATAGTTATTCTTTAAAAAAAAAAATGCTATGAAGGCAAACGGTTGATTGGAATAATGGTCAGCCAAATTTTGCAGCCAAAAAAAATTGGCTGCAAAATGGTGAGGATGACCAATCAAAATTAAGAATGCTGGAGAGCTACATAAGAGCTTTTAATATAGTTTATTTCAGCATAAAGATGTATGCCTAATTTTCCGGTTTGAACAACAGTGCAATAGTTTATTTTAACTAAACCATGCAGGAAAAAAACTTAAAGTGTGCACTTGCTCTTTGTAAATCGCTCTGAATCGGCATCTGCTAGATGACTAAATGTAAATGTCTAGTTTTTGTCCCTTTGTCAGGAATCTGTCCTTAATGTGAAACTCACCCTATTAAGAAAGAACACCCTGATCTGTCTAGCATGCTAATTCAGAGCAAAGAGTTCATCGGGGAAAGCTGAGGCATGAATATTTCAGGAGCCGTTCACTGCACACATGTTGTGTGTTTGGTGCTGGTCCATATGTTCACTGTCTCTGGATACTGTGTGTCTCTGTCTCTGTCTCACAGTCACACACAAACACACAGGTGTAATTGATGTGCTGTGTTATATGATGTGATGAACACAGACAAGAAGTGAGGTCATTAACAGAGGAATTAGCAGAGGACATGGCTCAGACAGCTCAGAATAATGGGAGGAGATCAGCATCTCAGAAAGAGGGAGAGGTGTTGATTGCTTTAGTTGAGCTGTGCTTATATGGATCATAGCCTGTGGGATTTCTGTTCATTCAGTATATCATCTATGAAAATGTATCCTCTGATTAAATGTGCATTATAGACATTCATCGAATGAGTTCTTTAGTGGCAAAAATAACCATTTCTAATAACTTCTCAAATAGTTAAAATATGTTAAGATAAATGTTAATCCTGAAACAGTTCACACAAAACCTTATCTCTTATACACAATGTGTGGTTACAACAATTCAAGCAGTTGATATAAAAGCACTGTGTTGTACTTAGTGACAGAGAAATTTCATGCAAACAGTTTCATTATGAGAAGTGATGTTTTGATCCTTTTGTGTCTTAAGTTTTGAGACATTGTTGTACAACAGAGCACCAGTTTTGCTATCATCTAATCCCACAGCATCCTCTTTATCAAATCAGACCTATGTTTTTGTAATCAAGTCCAGCTTTGACTCATTTAAAGCACACAAATATAGTTAACACACTTTTGTTTTGCATTTACTCAACATTGAGCGTCCTGAAATCTTTCATTATTGGAACGATTTTCAAAGGCAGTCTAATTACGAACACTAAGCGAGAGAACTCAGGGATGAAATAGCACATCATTTAGCATGTGCTGCTGTAATTTGTAGAGATTCAAGTGTGTGGAGAGAGTTCTGATTTCCCAGCAGGCTTGGTGTAGGCTCCGTGCCCGTTTCTAGAGTGGATATACTCAAGTCAGGTCTGGCTTTGACATGAACTAGCAGCCAAGGATAACACAGGGCAATGTTTCCGGTGGCTTCAGCAAATTCAGCCTTCCGCAAAAATGGGGAGTTATTAAATATCCAAACATGGCCATTGATCAAGGGTGGATTGCTGAATCTTCAGCCCAGACTCAACACAGCACAAAGGAGGATGTAAATGTATTATAGATCATGGCACTTGCAGTGCATTTCTCCTTGTCTGTAAGCTTGCAAACACATCCTCACACTACATAACACAAACTCAACCACTTCAGTGTTTGTGCAGATGGCAAAAAAAATAAAAAATCCTCAAAATCTACAGCTCTGAAGTTTTTCCATCTATGCAAACTCATTATGAAAGCACTTCAAATGTAACTTCCTTCAAACTTAACTGGAGTCATTTAAGCGACTGCAGGATTAAGAAACTTGCGACATTATTACGGTATCTGGGCATCTTTACAGGAATTATTTACATTAGCTACATAGAAATTTGCTTTATTTGCTGAAGATGCCAATTTTCAACTGTTAATAAAATATTTTCCATTAGCATGCAAGTGCATAGTATATATAGTATATAATACAAAAGAACAGAATTTAGGCAAACCACACAAATTTAGGACCTTACTGGAGTGCATCCTTCGGATATCTAAACATAGAAACAGAGATGTAGTGGGGAAAAAAATATATACAAAGTAGAATAAATAAAAAAATAACCTATGAAAAAGACAAAAATGATCAGAATTAAACTATAAAACAGAATTAAAAAATATATATAGAAATTGAAAGATGCAGGTAGCATCCTAATCAATTCTGTGAATTATGAAAGCATCAAACCACTGCATTTCGTTGCCTTGTACCTTACATGTGCAATGACAATAAAGTTGAATCTAATCTAATCTAATTAAGCAAATGTACAGTAATGGAAAACTGCTTGGTTAAAGCAATTTTGTGATAAGAACAGTCTTGTGAGTAGGTTTTGTCTGGTTATTAGTTAATGCCATTTATAAGGGGATTTTGGGTAGGAAGTGAATTAGGGAAACAGAAAGAAATTTTAAAGAATAAGGATGTGGATTCACATCCTTAGTTGACATGGTATCCGTTTTTTAGTTTTCATCCACATAAGTAGACCATTTTTTTTTTGTTAACAGCTATTTGTTGAATTTTATTCTGTGGAACAGTAGTACAAAACAAAAAGCAGCTGTTCAAATTTAGAACCCAACCCATCCCACCCCTTGGTAGACTTAAAAATAAATAAATAACAAAATAAATAATAATAATAATAATGATAATACAAATATATTAATTAATATTAACAGATAAACAAATAACAATAAAATCATTTTTACAAAGATTTTAGAAAAGACAACATTAAAAGCTGAATGCCATGAATTAAAAGTTTTCACGTTAGATCCATGTATACAAGATTTTATTGTATTTGTACATACACTATATGGACAAAAGTATTGGGACACCCCCTTCTTTAGAACAGAGGAAGGCACTTCCAAAACTGTGGTAACAAAGATGGAAGCATAATTCACGAATTTAAAAACTGTATTTCCATCTCTGTTGCAACAGTTTTGAAAGTGTCTAAAATGACTGTACCCATATACAAGTTATTGGTGTTTGGTGATGAGTTTTTGGCTCAAGGTCTGCATTTAAAGTCACACCAGAGGTGTTCAGCTAAGATTAGGACTTTGCTTTATGCAGACCAGTCAAGTTCTTCCACACTGACTGAATCAATCATGTCTTTTTGAACTTTGCCTTATACACAGAGGCACTGTCATGTTAGAATAGAAAAGGGTTCTGTCCAAACTGTTGCTATAAAATTAGAAGCACACAATTCCATAGAATACCATTATATGCTTAAACATTAAGATTTGTACTCATGGAAATTATTAAATAGTCAAACATGTTCATTAGAAGGGGTGACCCAATACTTTTGGCAATATAGTGTACATAAAAAAGTATTTTTTTATGATTTTAATTTTTAAGATTTTAAGATCGAGTTTTAAGATTCTGGAAGGATTTTAAACCACTATCATCATAGATATCTCCCAGAGTGTTTACTTTACTATGACATACATTGCGGACAATGAAATGGAGTACTGCCTGACAAAAGGTTATTATTGTGGCCTATGCCATTTTGTAGCTAGTTGTGAACGTCTTTCAACATCCCTCCATGTGGAGAGGAGGTGGGTTACAAAGGGACCAAACCGCCCTGCCTAAATTTACACTGCCTAAGCGGAACTCCCGAAAAAACAAGATGCATCAATTTATACGGATAAACAATAGATTCCTCAATTGCTCTCCAAGACACAGAAGCGTCAGGATCAAACCAAACTACTAAAGGGCGGAGGGAAAAGGCTTGAGAATACAGTCTAAAATTAGGGAAAGAAAGACCTCCTTGTAATCTACATAGTTGTAAGGTAGTCAGTTTAATACGAGGACGTTTCCCATCCCATATATACCATGAAACACATGCATCTAGTTTGTTCCAGCAGCCTACCGGTGGAGCGAGAGGAATCATGGAAGAAAAGAAATTGATACATTCATTTTAATCACCGATATACAGGCCTGAAAAGAAGTAGGAAGACAAGACCAATTTTCCAAATCTGAGGATACTTTGGCTAGAATGCCATTTTAGTTTTTTGAGACGATTTCCTGCAGGGAAGGAAAAACATCTATCCCCAAGTACTTAAAGTTTTTAACCAATGGAATGGATATAGAAAGGGACATGTAATCAATTTTAGAATTGAGGGGGAAGTAAACATGACTGTCCTAAGAGAGATATAATAAAATAAATTCAGCACATGAGGAATAGAATGTGATGGCTTCTCCAAAAACAATAAGATATCATCAGCAAACAAAGAAATATGATGATGAGTATTCCGTATATTTATGGGAGAAATAATTTCAGAGTGTCGGACCGCTTGAGCTAAGGGTCCCAAGGATAGGGCAAATAAAAGAGGAGAAAGCGGGCAACCCTGACGAGTACCTTGATGTATAAAGAATGGGTTAGAGCGAACAGCACCTGTGAGAACAGTGGCTGCTGGATTGGCATACAGAACTTTTATCATATTTATGAAACTCATAGCAGAAAAGAAAATGAAAGACTTAGCAGAAGGATTTAAAAAATGCCAACTGTCCACTGAGGATGAGGTTACACATTGCCGAAGTTTGTCAGAACACAAAGCTTGAGAGTGTGATTCCTTTGGTCCAGATCTATCTAGGATATGCGACATCACAGAATTCGTATCTGCAACCAATACAATTTCAAAATCTGAAAACTTCAAGAGATAGGTTGACAAAACAGAGAAAAAAGTAGGGTCAGGAGTACAAGGGACATAAACTGAGAGAAATACAATATTCCTATTCTCCACTATTGTTTTTATATGTGTTATTCTACCATTTGTATCACAACCTCTCTCTAAAATAGTAATATTTAAAGTCACCAATATTAGGACACCCTTGGTTTTAGTATCCGAAGATGAGTGAGATACCACTTCATAAAACTTATTACACCTGTGTATATCCTCCTCTTTCAAATGGGATTCTTGAACTAACACAATATCAATCTTTCTTCTTTGCAAAAAATCCAGAAAACCTGTACGTTTGTGAGGGCCATTTAGCCCATTAATATTACAACTCACAATATTAAGGTCAGTTATAGGTATCGAACAGAATTACTGCATAATAAGACAAAATACAAGTTTGAAAATAAAACCAGTTGAGTCTACCATTAAACCACCCCCAACCCTCCCCGTTACCATTCAAAAAACATAAACACATTCCCATGAACTATGGCAGATCAAACCAAGAAGAACAAACCTTGATCTGCCAGCACCCCTTAATATGGTCTGTGGCGTCAACAAAAACCTGCACATTACTGTAGCACCAACATTTGGCCCCATAGTCACATATTGACTAGGTAGTATTTCTATTTAAAAAAAAGAGAAGAGAAGAGAGGTAAAGAATACAACTAAAACAAATAAAATATCATAATCAGTAAGCGATACTGTATGCACAATGAACTATGAATTAAGAAGTGAACATTAAAGTGAACAGTGAAAGACAGTCACCTAACCAGCTGAAGTTCACTGACAGTTGGTGGATGAATTGGATCTGAGTACTACTTTTTGCGGTGACCAGAGAAAAATCGGGAAAGAAAGACCGCGTTGCTCTGTCGGAAGTTTTCACTGGGGCATGAAGTCTGGCAGGCCGCAAAATGAGCTCCCTGTCCGTGTACCTCAGCAGTTTAAAGATGAAAACCCGTGGTTTAGCGATCTGAGGAGAGCCTTGTGTACACGTGATGCGCTTGCTCCACTTCAATCCATTTGCCCACCAGAGACGGGAGCCACGTCGGTAGCGATCTTTTCAAAAAGCCCATAGGGTCGTCCTTTTCGGAACCTTCAGGCAATCCGAGATTGCTGCGCCTATTGTGATCCTGTAAGTCCACAACCTGTTGCTCGAGCGTGGCTACTCGCCTATCGTGATCTGCAACAACTTTCTTTTGTTCTCTCATCTCCCCTGTAAGAAGATCCAGTTTAGAGCATAGCGACTGAACAACTGACATGTGAGAAACGAACTCGTTCCGCATCGCCGTCCACTCGGTTCTTAGAATGTATGGAGCTCTACTCGAGTGCGACTAGGTTCATAAGCACGTCACATGACTCCATAAGTGGACCATTTTTTAAGAACTGACTATGTCATTTTGATCTTGACTGCACGGAAATGCTACCAAGTATGAGAGAATGTGAAAATGAAAGCGAAATAAGTTAATTGTGTCTGTCTCTGTTTTTCTTTCCAGTTTTCATCTGCAGTTTCATGATAACCGCACCCATTTTTGGTTACCTGGGGGACCGATTCAACAGAAAGATCATTCTGAGCTGTGGAATCTTCTTCTGGTCCTTTGTGACGCTGCTAAGCTCCTTTATTACCAAAGATGTAAGTGTCATACTCTCTTTCTCCTCTACAAGCAGCAGCTTAAACCTTGCTCAGAACCTCTTAAAGGCATCATGTCAATGTGATTATCATTTTAGAAGAACATTAAAAATACAAATAGTTTGTTTTTGCCCAGAAAGCATTAGGTTGGTTCTTGCCGTGCTACTTGGTTATTTTTAGAAGCAGAACAGCAACCCAGCCCAGCCCAGCAGTAGCATCTCTAGAGCTCATTCAGTTTCTGGCTCATTTGAGAGCACTTTGAAACTACACTAGAGTCATTCAGCATAGCAGGACTCATTTTACATATAATAAAAAAAAAAAACTTTATTATTTAGATGTCTCTTGCTCTTGCTCTCTCTTCCACACTTAGCTTTTGTCCTTTCCCTTTTGCTAAGATGAAATGATTAAATGACATGCTCACTTAGCATAACACTAGGCCTGTCTCAGAAGACCTCTTGTTACTGTTCTCTATATCTTCCTCTCTGTTTCATCCAGGCCTCACTCACTCATGTCATTAAGAGTCACAAAAGCTGCTAAAATTATGAATCAAAACAGCATTTGTTGCCACTGGTAGTTAAGACTTGACAACAATCAAGTTGAACTAAGCTACATTGAGAATATATCAATTAATTAGAAGTCAAACACACCCCTTTCTATGCAACTTAGGCCGATAATAACTTTCTTTTTGGGGGGGGGGCATGCACACTTTGGCTACAATAAATTAATAATTATTTAGAATTATTAATTTTCCTGACATTATGTTAATCATTTCTTTTGGCTTTAGTACTGCAAAGCGACAACATAAATGCCAATACATAAAATTTTAAACAACATTTTGTCTTTATAATTTCATAGTATTAATGGAACTTATATTTACTTTAGCCATCAGAACGATAGTTACTGATAATATAAAAAGAACAGAAAATCTGTTTGACACACAGGCAGTATCTAAGCTGCTTCTTTAAAATGTATGTGAACAGGTCAATACACCTTTGCTGAGAGGAAGTGAGACAACAGTAAAGCCAAACTGAGTAAGCCAAAAAACATTAAGATTAAATTGATGCTTATTATCTAGAATCCCTCACAGACCATCTCAATCAAATTGTATGTGTGCGTGTGGGTTCGGTCTCCAGGGAGGTTATTGCTACAGAGATAGAGAGTGGCAGCCACGTTAATGAGAGGAAGACTGCGAAGGAATGTTCCTTGTGGCTACGAAAACTGATTTTAGTGATATCTAGTGTGTATGCGTGTGCAGTTTGCTTCCCGTCAGCCTTTTTTTTTTTTGTCAGCGAGCATGTGGAAACTGCGTTTATATCTATAAGATGTGTGTGTGTGGTTGGAGTATGACAGCCAAACGCAACGGGGGGTATAAATGAGCTAATCCCCTCGATCTGCAATGCTGAGTCGATACTGACAGGCCAAGCCACTCTGCATTAAAGTCACATGATTCTCCAAGACTGCACACACATGCATGAGCGCAGAGACTGCAGATATCCCTTTATCTGTCAAGAATCTGACCCAGGGCGGTGGGCTGTTATATAATGTTCTCCACCAAGAGAAATCTGCAGATCATCTCGTATTTACACACAGACTCCTCATCAACCATCACGTTAATGTTACCTCAACATTGCTGCAATTACATTAATCATAAGGAGAGTGCTGTGTTTCATAAGAATACACTGAATGATGAAAAATACTATTACGCAAAGAAATCATCTTATGGGATAAGAAATCTGGATGAAGTAAAAGTGTTCTTAGTCTGATGAAAATAATAGCCTGTCCAGCACTCTGCTTTGAGAAGAAAATATTTACTAAATCTCTGTATGGCTTAAACTGACCTCACAACCTCTTGCTGATGTATTCGTCATCTAAAATCCCTCGTAACTTGATGTTCGGCTTCTTTTAATGAGATTTTTCAGGGCTTTGGAAAGAGAAAAGGCTTTTTTTTTGGAAAGGCTTTGGTAAGTGGCAAATGAAAGGAGACTTCAGGATGTCTGATTCCCATGACCATTTTTAACATCATCTTGTCGCTTTTGTCAGATGACAAGAAAACAAAACATCAGGGGGTGTCAGTGGTGGTTTTTAGTTAGATATGCACATATTCATGCAGAATGTATTTGAAAGCTTATGTTTATGTATATGGTTTTGAGGGATGAGGGAAGCCAGACGTACAGTCAGTCCTACAGTACTGCAGCCTCATGAATTGGTTGTGGTCTGGAACAAAGACAACGAGGCAGATGCGTCGACTTTGTGGATTTCAACCACAAGCTCAAATAAAAACTAAAGTGTGAGTGTGAAAAAAACTGATCAAATAATTACTAAGAAATGATACCTCAATAAATACAATTACATTTACATCCATTCTTTCAAGACAAAATTCTAAACATTTAAGATAAAAAAGCAGGGAAATACAAATGTTTTTATGTTTTTTAATTTAAGTATGATTAATTATTAATAATATTTTCAAGATGTATTTTTGATTAATTATTGCACCTTGACAAAATACTGTAAACGGCTGTTTTTTTTATTTTTATACTTTTATATTTATAATTTTAAACACTTCATGAGTATAAATTATTGTAATATATATGCACATATTTTAAATATGTATTGTATTGTATAATATTAATATAGACCAGCATCTTCAAGTCCCTCCAACTTCATCTCGCTATAAATCCTCTTACACTGGATGTGTAGCCTCAACGAACCGTTCTACAGACGTGTGTATGTTCAGCAAATGACAGCCCAAGCATTAATTTTTTATTTGTGTGTTTTGGGGTGAAAGAAGAAAAGGTTGTGTAAAAAACAAACAGTCAGTCATCCACTTTCCCTCTCCGACATCCTATTCTCTTATTCCCTCACAGCACTTCTGTCAATAAACAACTAGTACATAGCTTTTGTCATTTTTGAGCAGAGTCATGAAAAGCAGGAAAGAAGCTGAAAGAGAGAGTGAGCGGGAGGGAAAGGGAGGGATCGAGAAATCCTCTCAGTGCCAGAGGATAACCCAGCTTGCTGCAGTCTCTCATTGCTGATTCCTGTCACGTACACTAAAGAAATTCCCCTGCTGAGAATTATGTAACATTCAATAACAAGTAAAGTTGTTTTTCTTTTGGCTGTATGTTGTGGGACTGCTGTCACACCAAAAACTGTCAGGTGAAAAGGAATAAAAGATGAAAAGCAGGAAAGGGAGTGAGGGAATCCTTGTAATGCAAAGTGACCATCTAATAGCTGGAGGACACGAGGATTGCTGCCTCTGTTTTGAGAGCAAGGGATGAATTCAACTTAAAGTAATTTGTTTAGCAAGCATGTTTATCTAATGTGCATTACAAATAAGAATAATACAAGCAGAAGCCATTAATAATTGCAATACACTGTTAAAAAATCTATTTCAAATGAATGCTGTTCTTTTGAAGTTTCTATTCATCAAAGTATTCTGAGAAACAAAATAGTTTTCAATATTGATAAAAAAAAACTGTTTCTTGAGCACCAAATCAGCATATTAAAATAATTTCTGAAGATTCATGTGACTGCTAAATAATCAGCTCAGGAATAAATTACATTTTAAACTATATTAAAATTGTAATAATATTTCACCATTTGATTGTGAACAAATAAATGCAGCCTTGGTAAAAGACTATACAGCTATAGCACACATCTCATTAGCATTTACAGGAAGCTTGTTAGTTCACAAAAGTCTGACACAACAGCATCTGGCTGGTCAGGTGGCTTTGTGAGCCCCCTCAGGAGATATCACATATGGATGTCTGCTATGTATGTGTGTCTGCTGTATATATGCATCATATCATAATGGAATGACCTGGGGTCTCTAGAAGGGGTCCATATTTGCTCCTCACACTTTGTCTCAGTTCATCAGTGTTGGGTGTGGCTAGACCCCCCACTGCTGCCAGACTGAGACCACCAGTAACATCATAAAAATTAGATATCGTGAAGGAGAGTGAGAAAAAACATAAAAAGAAATGGAGTGTGAGTACAAGCAACAGAGAAATCTATAACTAGCCTCCTCAGTTGGGTGTCTGCCAGGGTGACCCAAATTCTCCACAGCAGTATAGATGTCCATTACACACCCACGGTTAAATGTCTTCACATGAACGACTATATAAAGTCTAGGCCATTTCAGGGAAGGGTGGTTTCTTAGTCTGGCTTCCTTTCTCTCGCCGATATAGAGGTCAGAGGACAACAGTCACCTGTTCTCGTTTCAGAAATGTAGGACACTTGCTCCTTTGACACTAACACATATTCAGCTTTGATAAGAAATGTTGAACATCTTAAAAGCCACACAAACTTAAACAAAGTCTCAATGTCAGTAGACAAGATTTATGAAAATGTTTCAGGGATTAATGAGCTGTACTTTCTGTGTTATGTTCATATCATTAACATCATGAGGAGAACATATGCTATGAGGCAATTGCCAATTTAATGCTATATAAAATAAATTCCTTCGGCTTTTCTAATCATATGATCTTTTCTTTTGCAGTATTATTGGTTGTTAGTGCTGTCCAGATGCTTGGTGGGTATTGGAGAATCAAGCTACTCATCCATCTCTCCAACTATCATTGGAGACCTGTTCACAAACAACAAAAGGACCGTAATGCTCTCTGTCTTCTACTTGGCCATCCCACTTGGAAGGTGAGTATCAATAGACATTAATGATAAGCAATACCACTACATTTTCGTCTCAATCTATTACCAGGTACTATCAAGGCCAACCGATACACATAAATCTATTCATTTTCAAGTATAAAATAGGTAAAAGGACACAGTTTTCATATTTACAATCCATTTTGCAACAATAAATAAAAAGACAATTGTGAGATCTCTAAAAAAAAAAGCCTATTAAAATAAATGCCACATTTAGTTTTAGTGAAAAAACCCACAATGATGTTGAGCGATGACAGAAACAGTTATCTTACTCAGCTATTTACAATGATAAACATTTATTTGCAGCTAGATCAGTAATCACTCATTTAAAATAAACCTTATAATATAACATTAATATCAGATGTGTAAACATTTAAAGGAAATATTGATTCCTAGCCAAACAAATCCATTTTCCACCTATGTTCAAGTCTCCATGCTTGCCTCTAATATCACCACAGCTCGCAATAAACTAAATACACAGGGAGTCCAGGCGATTTAATTTTGCTTAAGCAATTTAATTGAAGGTGTGCAGATGTTCATTAGAGATGATCTTACAATAGCACTTTAGCATTGTAAGTCATATAATACAATCTGATATCCAACATGGTCATTGTATTGCTATTTAACCAGCCATGATGAGAACTGTAATGTAAATTAAGACATTTCGTGTCAGGTTAGGTGAACTGCAGCTGAAGGGAACAGCTTCTGACAGCCAGATAATCTCAGATACAGTACCATCTCAACTCAGTAAAGGGCTGTTGTGGAGAATTGAGCTCAGCGTTTTGTGTGGTCACCGCCTCAGACGGGCCAAATAGACAATGATATTCGAAATCTGCAGCTGCTGTGAAACACTTTAAGCTGACCTATTACACAGTCGCTTAACAAGGCGCTTTTGAAAAAGACTAGAGAGAAAAGGGGAAAAATGAACAGAGGAAAGGTGATAAAAAATGAATGACTGTACGTGTGCAGCATTTTTAGCTGCATTACGTTCACACAACATCTTGCGCTTTAATTGTTAATCTGATGTGGAAGACAAACAGCAACACGAAATGCCAGTGCACAAACTAGAGTTTTATACATGCAGTCGAATAACACCCACTGAACTGAGGAAAAGAAATATCTGAACACAGCAGCTGTCACCATAAGACCTGTTCTGAGGGCTAGTAATAGTATCGATGAGAGATTGAACGCAGTTAGAGGAAGAGACAAGATGGAAAAATAGCCGGCCCAGGAGAGTTGAGTTATTTGCAAGCTAACTGGTTTCTGCCCAAACAAACGATCGACAGTACAAACAATAAGAGGTGAAAGACTAGAGAGCTACAGTGTGCCGCCTCACTTCCCGTCTAGCGCACTGTTTATCTGCAGTCAGGTTGTTACTGTTTCCAGGAAGTGACTTCAGCCATGAGAGAAATGTTTAGCAGGAAATTTGAGTCCTGTTATGGGAATGGAGAACATTTTAGTTACTAATAAACATGGAGATACAGAGTAATACTGACAACTTGTGTACAAAAATTTACAGACATATAAAATTGGCAGCACCACATCACGAACGCCTGAAATTAATATCTAAAACCTCTCATCCAATCAAGAACATCAGTTAGGTACCAAGTGGCCATATTTTATGAATAAACAATTAAGTTTAGATGGTTAATTAAGTTTAATTAATGGGTTCTTGACATTGAATGAGGTCCAGGTGACACTCATGTTGAGAGCCATATGTATTTAATGATAAAGTCCTATTGTTTGATGGACCAGGTCAAACTGGTCCATCAGTGGGATATGCCAGTGGCAGTCAAAGATAAACAATGTGGTTTACCTGCTAAGCAACAGCCTGGTGCGAATGTCTGCGAACACAGGAAGTGGGTATGAGGTTAAATGCTGGGAGGGACACTCCAAATTTAAACAGAAAGATAAAACGCTGCAGTTATTCCATGGCCTGATGTGCAATAAAAAATAAACGAGAATACTGTTCCGAGCCACTCTGCTAGTATATAGTATTCCTTAATAAATGTAAAATACCATTCAAAGGGTGGGGTCAGTAAAAATACATTTTTAGTTGTTCAAAGTATGTTGACCAAGGCTGCATTTGATTAAAATACAATAAAAAAAAAATATTATTTTAAATTATTATTACAATTAAAAATAACTGTTTTGCATTTTATATTGTTTTAAAATGTAATTTATACCGGTGACACAAAGCTGAATTTTCAGCAGGCTTTACTCCAGTCTTCAGTGTCGCACGATCCTTCAGAAAACATTCTCATATCTGAACCCAAGCTTTTGAACAGTAGTGTATGTTATTATTCAATACTGTATGTCTTTCTCACCCTATGACCATATTTACACCTGATTTTAACCTGGTTGTAACTTGAGTTCACACAGCTTGAATGCCGCTGTCATTAAAACAAAGACTTGCAAATACTTCTTGTTTCTATGGCTTCTTCACACCTTCACTAGTGCACAAGTGACAACGCTATTATAAAACCTTAAAACAGCAAAAACTTGCTTCAGGGTGAGAGGGTTGGTAACAGGTGTACAAACATGGAATGGAGACAGACGAGAGTGAGAGTAACAATAAATCAGAATACTGTGGAACTGAAATGGAGAGCTGATGGAAAGAAAAACAGCGAGACACCCAATCAACTTTTTTTTAACAGAGTATGACCAAAAGAAGAAAGCAATTCATACAATGCCCAATGAAAGGCGGCTTAGTCAAATAACATTCAGTGATAGTCTCAAACCAGATAATCTGCATACAGATAGTATACAGAAAGAAAATTTCACATGTGCTTCGTGTGCTTGGGTGGGGAAGACAATCAGGAAAAGAAGACAAACCAAGTCAGTTAGGCAGACACATGGCAAAACAGCTTTTAAAAACTGCTAAAACCAGTCTAAGATGGTCAAGCTAGTCTGGTTTGCTGGTTTTAAAGAGGTTTTGGGCACTTGTCAACTGGACAGGTTGGGAGACCAGCTGGCAGACCATAGATGAAAACCAGTTGGGGCTGGCTGCAAGATCAGCTACTCCAGCTCAAAAACAGCTTGGGCAGGATGAAAGACAAGCTAGACCAGCTAAAAACAGTGTTAGTTTAACAAAACTAAACAACTAAAACTAAACTAGAATATATTTTTATGAATTCAAAGCTGATAAATGCTGATAAATTTACATTTCTACATTTTAATTTCACCGGTTATCACATGAATTGGCTGGCGTAAACTACTAAAATGTAAATATAAATTGAAAACAAACAAAAACTACATTCAAATTGAATACTAAAATAACCCTGGCTTATACCAGCTATGCCCAGCAAACCAACTGGAGAGTGGATGTTTATGCATGGAATATGATATGTTTGCTAGAGTATAATGACATGTTTTGCTCTCTGTCCGCAGCGGTCTGGGCTACATCCTGGGATCCATAGCTAAAGACGCTGGAGGGGACTGGTTCTGGGCTCTGAGGGTAAGAGCTGTTGAAATATCTCGGTGTGTTGTATCAATATTTTAGCGGAAGCATGCACAGCCTCCACAAATACACACCATTTCCTCTCGACCAGGTCAAAAATATCCCTAAAACCCATGGCAGACAGGTGAATCCCAAAATACCTTCGGCCCGCCTCTTGAAAAAGCAACATAGCATTCCTGCCCCCTTTGAAGCCTGTGCAATTGGCACTGACAACCCAACTAGCTTAAGTGCATTAATTTAGCATTACTTCCAGCTCTCTCGGGTCCTGCTCATACACGCTATCCATGAAGAACAAGGTCTTCGCAGTTCTCACTGCGGTCTTTGTGCTGCAGAGACCCAGGAGAAGAGGTGGCTCACTTACACAGACCCTTTTGTTGTGGGATATTCCTCAGTAGCCTTGATGTACCACAGCGCTAACCAAAAGAGCCAAGCCGAGCACCTTTAGTGCAGCTAAAATTACTAATTTATGAAATGATTGAGTGAGAGGAAGGGCTGTGGCCTATAACTTTTTAGGCATCGAAAGAGCGAGCAAAAACTACTTTTTCAGAGAAAGTGAGAGGCCATTTTTTTGTCCTTCATTAGCACAGTGCTGTTTTAAAACCAGCCGCTTCACTTGTTCAGTTTAAACTTTAACAGTTGTGCGTTCCTTTCGCCGGGTCATGAAGAATCCACATATCGTGAACTTGAATTACGCTTGGTGTGTGGCTGCCTCTTAAAACTCCAACGAGGTTTGGCTGTCAAGCTCTTAGGCCTAAAAGGAGACTTGTTAAACCCTCTCAAGCTTACAAAAACTCCTCTCCGCATGACAGTTATGTGACCCTCAGGAACATGAATAGCTTTATTTGGAGCTAGTTTGTCGGAACACTTTTGCAAACAGTAGCGGAGCACCATTGTTTGAACTCTTGGATCCAGTAAAACATTCCTTGAGAAGACAAAGCTTGTGGTTCGGTGGACTATTAATCATCAGTGGCACTTTAAATGAGTATAAAAACAGCAGACAGATGAAAAGGTACTCCGTATCAGCCATATCCTGCTCTGAGGGGGGAAAAAACATTTCGTGCCACTTTCCGCTTGTTTTTCAGAGACCTAAAGAACTCAATCGCCTTCCGTTCTCGAATAGGGAGTGCATTTTTTTTTGGAGTGGAGGATTAGATCATAATTATTGAGAGCCATATCAATCTTCTGCAGGTCGGAGAGCAGACATGCCAGGAGAAATAGCACCTTGATCTCTTGTTCTTTGATTGCACTCACTACCGTATTTGCTGTGCTAGCTCTAACCTTAAAAAGCATAATAGAAACTACAGAACTGGCTTGAGATTAGCAGAAAAGGGCAGCATCTGATAATACTATTGTAGAGTGCAAGTCAGAGTCAGAGTTCAAGATAACTGATCAACGCAGGCTTTGATATGAAACTAGACCGGGGAAACAGTGAGGAATCCCCTCAGTGACTGACAGAAAATAGGTCCACTGCAAAGACCTCTTTTACAGCTGCTGGGTTTTCTAGTTATGGAAGGATAACAAGACCAAATCCAGGCTTTAGCGAGACACTGCAGCTCTGTATCAAAAGCACCGCAGTGCACACAGAGACATTCAGTCCACAGAATCAGAAAACAGCAGCAAGTCAATGGCACGCAGTGATCTGTTTTTCTCTTGTTGTTCACTATAAGGATTTATACTGATAAATGCAGCAAAAACATTATAATAATTTGTAATAAAAAATAGAATTAATAATATTTTTCTTATCTTCCAGTAATTTAATATCCTTATAAAATAACATACAATAAAAAAATAATAATAATTTAATTCAAGTAAATGTGTATAGTAATGAATAATAATGAATAGTGTATAGCAATAATAATGAATAATTCTAATAATAATTCTGTAATATATTCTTAGACTAGTATTTGGAGACTTTATTTTGAATTTGAAGTTTATTTTTGTTACCTAATTAAATTTTTATTCTTGTTTTAAGCATAAGTGACTAAATTTGGTTATAATTACACTTTTAAAAAATAAAAAAATTCTTAAAAATACTTAAATGTAATTTGCGCTTTTGATATGGTCCTTCGGAAATCATTCAGATATGCTGATTTAGCGCTCAAGAAACATTAGCCTACTTATCAATATTGAAAGCAGTTGAGCTGCTTCAAATTTTTGTGGAAATTTTTTCAGAATTATATAATAAACAAAGTGAAAAAAAAATCATTTATTTCAAAATACAAAATACTGGAATTGTTGTGCAGCGCAGATGAATAGATCTTTACATGCTCACAAACACACCCATAAGAGACACAATTTTGTGCAGAGCTCTGCATTAAATGTGCTATAAATGATCTCCAGGAGGATTGTGCATGACAGACAGAATTGCTTTGGCTTTCACAAGCGACGGAGGCGCATACGCTGCTTCCATGTGGGCGAGCGGACCAACAAACACATGCGTGCACACACATACACACACTGCTGTGCTGTAGCCATCAGGAAGGATGATAAAAGAGATAATAGCTCATGGCCCGGTGGACCGCAGCTGCTCCCACACAAGAGAGAAAACTGAGAAAGAAAACGAGAGGACGGAGTAAAGAAACACCACTTAATGGAGTCCACTTCACACTGTAGTCTAGTAAACTGTCTACACTACACACCCTGATGTGAATATAAATAAACCTAATCTGCAACATACTAAACCATAAGCTAATCACAAAATAACACCACCATAATGGACTCAGCGAATAACTTGCTAGCCTAGACCAAACAGGATGCGAGACAGATTCTTATTGTTCAGCGCACAAGATTTTGTTTAACAGACGGCACAGGCTCGCAGTAATACAAGCAAAAATGTTTAGTCTAGTTACAGCAGGGAGTACTGCACTGAAAGCATTCTTAAACAGTATTTTTGCAGTAAAAACATCTAAACATTTTGTAAGATATGATTTATATAATATAAGAATACTTGATTTTTATTTATTCTTCACAAATTACCAATGGAGTAGAAAAAATTAACTCAATTCAAGATATATTTACTGAAAACAAAATCTCAAGTAGTTTTGTTTCAAGTACGTTTAACTTGTTTCAAGGATATGTTTTACTGGAAAACAAGACATAAGAAAACTATTTGCATTTTTTGTTATATCCTGTTTTTTAAACTCTTTTTTTTCTTCTGTCTCAAGGTTTCTCCGATGTTGGGGTTGACTGCTGGGACCCTCATTCTCATTTTTGTCCCTGAGCCAAAGAGAGGGAGTGCTGACCATATTGCTGGAAGTATAAGGACACGCACTTCCTGGCTCTGTGACATGAAAGCTCTTGCCAAAAAGTATGCCACTTGTTTATTCTTTTTTCCTATTCATCACTCAAAAATGTAATGAACCAAATATTCAGGATTGGGGCGTACAAGATGTAATCACTTAATCAGCCATCGACTCAGAATACTGGATCCCTCAAAGTATATCGTTTTTATGGCCTTCACTGAAATTTGGTGACAGTGTATTGGAGTAGATGGAGTTTCAAGCAGTTTTTACAGTATCCTGTGGTATAATCAACTAAAACGTTAAATTCTAAAAACATTCAATAATTTTAATTGATTGTTTAAAAAATGTTCATGCTACTGGACCAACCATCTTTGTTGTGGCCAAATGAATGTAGACATAAAGAGCAAGAGTAACAGAAAAACAAGAAAAATGCAATATGGAATTTTGCATATTCATTCATTTTCTTTCTGCTCCCCAGTCACAGTTATGTATTTTCATCTCTGGCATCGGCGGCCGTGTCATTTGCCACGGGGGCGTTTGGGATCTGGATCCCGCAGTACCTGGTCAGAGCTCAGGTGGTGCAGAAGACAGCAGAGAGCTGCACCAATCAACCATGCAGCAGCAAAGACAGGTCCCAACATACACATACTGCTGAAAATGTAATGTACAAATGCAAACATTACACTTCTGACAACGAATGTATTTCTCTCTCATCTCCAGTTTGATATTCGGTGCCATCACCTGTGTGACGGGGCTGTTGGGAGTGGTGATCGGTGCCGTGACCACGCGGCTCTGCCGTCAGAAGACGGAGCGTGCCGACCCGCTGGTGTGTGCGGTCAGCATGCTGGGCTCTGCTATCTTCATCTGCCTCATCTTTGTTGTGGCCAAGAAGAGCATTGTAGGAGCGTATGTAAGTAGCCCTAGTTTGACTGTTCAGTTTCAACTTACTTGTGTATGTATGTGAGAAGTTTCTTATGCTCATCAATGTTGTATCTATTTAATAAAAATACAGCATTTTTTTTTTTAAATTTTGTGAAATATTGCAATTTAAAATAACAGTTTTCTATTTTAATATACTTTAAAATATAATTTATTCCTGTGAAGCAAAGCTGAATTTTCAGCATCATTACTCCAGTTTTCTGTGTCAAGTGATCCTTCAGAAATCATTCTATTATGCTGATTTATAATCAATGTTGGAAACAGTTGTGCTGCTTAATATTTTTTGGGACCTGTGATATTTTTCAGGATTGTTTGATAAATAAAAAGTTAAAAAGAACAGTGTTTATTCAAAATAGAAATTGTTACAATATACACTACTATTCAAAAGGGGAAGAAATTAATACTTTAATTAATACTAGCAAGGATGTGTTAAATGGATAAAAAGTGTTACTGTTAGAAAAGATTTCTATTTTTAATAAATGCAGTTCTTTTTAACTTTTTATTTATCAAAGAAAAAAATGATCACAGGTTCCAAAAAAAATATTAAGCAGCACAACTTTTTCATGAAAAATCAGCATATCAGAATGATTTCTGAAGGATCTTGTAACACTGAAGACTGGAGTAATGGCTGCTGAAAATATAGTACTGCATCACAGAAATAAATGATATTTTAAAATTACATTAAAATAGAAAACCAATATTAGTAATATGGATATTATTATTAACATCAGTATAATTACATTTCACAATATTACTGTTTTTTTTTACTGATCCCAAACTTTTGAATGGCAGTCTACACACACACAAAATATTTCTTCTAAATGTCTTCCATGGATTAAACATCTGTTATTGCTGCAATATTTGAAAACTTCATGTAAACATCTCTCATTATATTAGTTGCCATGGAATTGTGGCGTAAACACTGAGATTCTCCCCTGAAAGGTTGCTTAACACAGTGGCTTGAATATCTCTAGTACAACTCCCTTCTGGCTATACTTGTATTATAACGAGTCCTCTCAGTCAAAGTCATATAAGGTCACTTCTATTCAGAGTTCAACATAAGGCTTTAAACGATATAAAGTCTGTTGCATTCAGTGGGTTTAACAGTTGCTTGGCAGGGTTGTTAGGTCTAAACCCAATACTAAAAGAATAAGAGCAACAGGCGCTGCATAATTGTTTAATTGGCACGTAAAGCAGGAAAAGGGAGCAGTTTTCACAGTTATAGCTGAGAAACAATGGGCTGTGGCATTTATGAGTCACTAATAGAAAAAAAGTTTCGTTCTTTTAACATAAAATACCAGGTCAGAACTAAATGCAACACGCTTCCCGGAGGGCCATACCGGACTGAGAATCTCGTAAGTGTTTATGATATTTTAGAGACTGTTTGTCTTTATGGACAGAAGAACCCAGTGCACTGTGATAATGCCATCTATCTGGTGTTATGTTTGAGAACCCCTGAGCTTGCTCAGCGTTTGCCACCTTATCTTAAATATTAAAGACTGGTTACAAACTGTACCCTCAAACTCACCTGGTTTTGCAACCTCTTGTGCCTTTGTTAAAAATGTTGATGACTTTGAAAATATGTCTAATAAGGCAGACAGTCTTACTTGTGGGTAGACCTGGCTGCTCAGTTGTCTAGTTTGGGTCACATGAACCTCACACAATCTTTGAATCTTGTTCAATAAAGGGCGCAAGAAAAGAATAACCATTTATAGTATAGTGAAAATAATTTAAAAATCATATTAAGAAATTAATATTCAGTAAGATGTACTAAAATGATCAAGTGATGGTAAATACATTT
The DNA here is from genome assembly GCF_936440315.1 of Barbus barbus. NCBI lineage: Eukaryota > Metazoa > Chordata > Actinopteri > Cypriniformes > Cyprinidae > Barbus > Barbus barbus. Next base: position 35,067,623 of record NC_136733.1, on the reverse strand, counting down.
ATAATGTTACAAAAGATTTCTGTTTGAAATAAAGTCTGTTGTTTTTAACTTTTCATCAAAGAATCCTAAAAAAATGGTCAAAAATATTAACCAGAACAACTGTTTTCAACATTGATAATAATAAGAAGTGTTTCTTTAGCACTATATCAGAATATATAAAGGATTTCTGAAGGATCGTGTGACACTGAAGACTGAAGTAATGGTGAAAATTCAGTGTTGCAATCAAAGAAGTAATTTACACTTTAAAATATATAACTTACAATTGTAATAATATTTCACAATATTGGTTAAATGTAGAAATGGAAAAAGTGAACGCCTGTCAGTCTCACTTAGAGCAACAGGGCAAATTTTACAGTAAATGATCAAATTTAAGGTATTTATAGAAATAAATGACACATCATTTGGACCACAGGCCCTCATGCCATCTTGCCAAACAGGTAACATTGCAGTGTCAGTTCTGGGTAAAAATATACCCAGCTCCCAACTAAAGACATGAGCGCCCTTTCAATCACTTGTCCAGAGGCTTCTGTAATTACATCCAAATGGAGCATACGAAAAACAAGGAATCCAAAACTTTAAGGAGGGAAAATATTTGGAGTGAGAAAATTTGATAGTGACAGATGTGAAGTCTGAGAATGTGACAGCATGCTGGAGCTCTGTCAGGGTCTGTTCCAGCAGGGACAGCTGCTGTCTCGTCAACCAGAGTTCTGCAGGGCTTTGCAGTTTTAGCCTGTCTGTCCGTCCGTCACGCTGTCTGAGCCTCAAGTCACTTTGGGACAGAGTTTCGTACATGTTCAAAAACACACGCTTTCATTTCCTCACCTTCAGATATTCTTTCACACCGACAGTTTCTAGACCCCTGAACTAATACCATCACCTCTGTTTTACACCCTGAGGTCATCCCTCTGTAAGCCCTGCTCAACATATCACTCTGAGCCCAACATAAGACCCTGACAAAGTCAGAACGGCCACTTGAACGATCAAATTCCCCTGCAACCTACAGTTCATCGCACAATCCCATCTGGTTTGACCCCAGCAGCTGCCGTCAGCTGCATTCTTGCCTCAGAGATGTGGAGAGACCATCTACATTCTGTCAAGTCACTAAGATTAGTGGAGATATTCAATCCTTGTGTCTCAATCTGCCATAAGCACCTTGAAAATCCAGACCAGACACTGAGGGATATTGGTTAATTTGTGTGGGAATGCCTACGTCAGTTAGTCTGTTCTCATGGGACTGCGTGAGTCTGTTAAAATAACTTGTAAAATGTAACACGTTTTCAGCCGCCAGACATTTTAGGTTCCACTCTAGTACTGTATAATGCTAACCACTAGTCTCTTTTTTACAGTTTGGAGCAAGACATGGTTCTGTTGCCCTCAATTCAAAAATTGCATATAACGCAACCACAGTATAATGACACGTTTTTCATATTCCACAACATTTATTGGGGTTTTTTGATTTAGTAGATGAGCCGGGTTAATTTAGCCTTTGACAAATAACTGCAAACCCTGTTATCTGTATGTATTATGTATACTTCTCATTTTAAAGGATAAAATGAAATATAATTGGCCTTCTATTTTTCTCCCCTAACTCTCTTTCTCCCTCTCTTTTTCTCCTCAGATCTGCATTTTCATCGGAGAGACGCTGCTCTTTTTGAACTGGGCCATTACAGCGGACATTTTAATGGTTCGTATTGAAAGCCTGTATTTATCTGCTGCATCGAGTGGAAACTTTAAAGCCTTTAACTGTAACAAAACTGGTCATCTTCTCAGGCTAGTTTCTTATTTTGAATGGTGGGATGCATGACTACAAGTTTTGGTATAGCCTGGGTGGGGCCCAAGACAAAATTGCTGCCTTTGATTGCACTTAATGGAAACGCCACTCATGGAAAATAAAACGAAATAACATTTTCAGTTTGAATGTTTTTGTCTGAAGGAAGCCAGTGAACTAAGAGCAGTAAACAAAGAGTGCATGTAAGACAGAGTTAAAGATTTAGCAAGAAAAGCTGTCATAAAGTTGAGTCAGCCAAGGTCTTACTGCATACTTAAACTCCAGTCAGCTTCGGTCAGTGTAAAGCGCTCTGACAGCGGCTGCTTAAGCGAGCACTCATGCTACTTTTGTTTTCCAGTTATGATTTAATGTGAAATTCTCACTGCTGTTTTCATATCACCGCTTTTCTCTCTCCAGTATGTTGTCATACCGACCAGAAGAGCCACTGCTGTTGCCTTCCAGGGCTTCACCTCGCATTTACTAGGGGATGCTGGGAGCCCGTACCTCATTGGCTTGGTAAGAATGACTCACACATAGGTCAGGGAACTGCTCAGTATTGAGTACTTGGCGTGTACAGACATTATAGGGTGGTTTTGGGGGTCTGGTCAGTCTAATTAAGGTCTGAACCAACTAAATGAAGTCTAAACAAAACACTGAAAGGGTCTTTTTACATACAAGCCAACAGATTTTCAAACAACATTTCAATACCCACAAAAGTCAGAGGACACTAAATAGACAACCATAAAGATAATCAGGTTATTGACAAGTTTAGAGAGAAAACCTAATGCTAGAAAGAGGAAATCAGTGATTTTAAGCTACGCAAGAAAGATGTATGGCTTCTTTTCCAGTTCACAATAGCAGATTTACACAAAAGCCCTCTGAAGGTTTTCCCGCTCCTCCTGATTTGTCTCTTTCCAGTAAAACCTTTCCACAGGAGACATGATTGTGTTTGTATATATGCCAGTCACCAGCTCATTTAAGGCTACATTCATCCACAAGTGTTCCCTTCGGTCTCTTCAATACATCTGTGTAACAATAAGCTATGCCGCCTTGTGCCGTGCGACATTGTGCTCTATGATTTTGTACACTGACCCTGGCTCCGTTCCCTTTTCCGATTTCCACACTTGTTCATGTTAAGAAAACAAAGCCAAACCGATCACAGTGCAGCATAAATTCATAATTCTTCTTAACTCCGGAAAAAGCACACTGTGTTTCCTAGACTTCTGTAGGCATTCCTGGCATTCCAGACATGAGTCACTGGAGTTGATCCAAGTAAAACAGTAACTCCTGTCCGTGCTTTTGACAGGTTCAGAGCCCTCTGTCATGTAGGACTCAGGGTTCAGACCCATTGTTCCCTTATTCCATTATCACCTTCAACCTCTTGCAACAAAAGTGCATTTGCAGTGTTTGTTCTTTATCTGTCTTACACATGCACTTCAATACACGGCCATAAGAACAGAGCAGAAGCGAAGAAGTGTGTCTAATCTACCTGTATTTTGTTTATACAATATTCTTCCAATTGGAATGTGCTAGACATGTGGTATTTGAGCACAGTTAATGATTTAATGACTTGATGTTGAATCTGACCTGCGCTGTTATGCTGAGGTGCAGTTTTAGATATTTGTATAATGAGTCATTCTCTCAGATACTGCATTGAATTAAGCGAATAAGTAGTAAACACTTTCCCATTTTATAGACAGATTAAATTTAGATGTACATTTATGCATTTGGCAGATACTTTAAGAATTGTAAAAGTTTTTGAAAAGTCAGATGCTCACCAAGGCTGCATTTATTTGATCAAAATACAGTACAACAGTAATACTGAGGGATATTACAATTTAAAATGATATTTCTGCTTGTGGTGGCAAAGCTGAATTTCAAGCATTTTAATATGTTGATTTGGTGTTTAAAAACATTCACTATTATCATTATTAAGTTGAAAATAGTTGAATAGAACGTTCAAAAACACAGAATTTATTTGAAATGGAAATCTTATATAAAATCTTGAATGTCACTTTTGATTAGTTTAATATGCCTAATGCTTAAAAGTATTTCCTTTAAAGCCCAAACGTTTAAACTTTTGCCCCCAGTTTCACAGACAAGGCTTAAACCTAGTCCTAGACTAAAATGTAAATCTGAGCTGTTTCAACTGAAATAAACTTGCAATGACTGATCTTAAAACATATCAGTGCCTTTGTTTTGTCTCAAGATGCACACCAGTAATGTTTTTTCCTAAGCACGTTTATAAAAATTACTTAAATGTCCTAATTGAACTATGGCCTAATCCTGGCTTAGTTAGTCGAAACCCTGTCTGTGAAACCGGGCCTTGAAATGTATGCATTTTATCAAGTTCGCTTTGTATTGCATAAACGTTTCTGCTAGATGAGTAAATGTACATTCTCTGGGAATCAATCCTATGATTTTGCTATTGCTAGCACTTTGCTAAACTGTTTGACTACTCTTTTCTCAAAGATCAGGGGTCAAGTTCACTCAAGTCGCAGTGTTAGCAACTCACCACATTCCATCCGTTCAAAACGCCCTACAGAGAGCTGGGCAGTGTGGTTATAATTCTGCCACATGTTTTGTGATGTTTCAGTTGTGATTAGTTCACATGACTCAGTTGCTTTCTGGGAATACAATGATCTTCTATTTTACCTCTAAGATAGTAGCTCTGTTAAACTGTAAAAAAAAATCTGTTAAATTTACGGTAAAAAAACGGCAGCTGTGGTTGCCGGAATTCTACCGTAAAAAATATGGTAACAACATTTTAGGTTTTACGGTTTTAACTTAAAGTTACAGTTAAATACCGTAATTTAATTAACTGATATAATGTTAATATACTAACCTATTAAAGTACTGAAATCTGTTTTGTACCTTTAAAATACACTGATAACCACCAAATGCAGGTGGTGATGAGAAAGTCACATGATGAACCAAAGCCCATCACAAGCAGCTTTTAAATAATAACATATATAGAAGGTGCACAGTGTCATTCACACAAGCACTAAACACCATCATGGTGAGACTCATTAAACTGAAATATGCAATAAACATTCATTTAACAACATTAGATTTAACATACAACCCTAATAAACATAACTGATAAGAAAAAAATAAGAAACAACAGTTATTTTAAAGAAAAATCATCAAATTCAAACAACAAATTAAAATGCAACGCAGGGAATTCTGGTGACGTCAGGAACTTACCGTTAACCTTTTACCAGTTTTTTACTGTATCCAGGAACGTGGAACCAAGTCATGCATCAACAGTTACTTGATAATTTCACTCCGGAGGTCTGGCAGGCTAGTGTGATGGTGGCTGTGACGTACTTCTGTTGCAAAAAATCTGCCAGCTCTGAATAACAAAAAGTCGAGATTTTAGAGAAAAACCACAGGAACTTTGACACAGGGCAGTGACACTATAGTTTTTCCAGACATTAAGCTGTTATGAGAGCAGTAACATCCAATAGCTTACTGAAGACAACTGGAAAGAAATTTAAGAACATATGGCAGGCAGACAACATGTTCCTCTAAAAACTAAGAACAATGTGTGCACTAGACCTGTGAATGAATAACATTTCCTAAATACCTGGCAATGCTCCATTTCACTCTAACTGATGTAAAAACATTCAGGAGTACCTGTGTGAATCTATACCCTCAGGCATAGTGGGTGGTCTAATTATCTATAAAAATAGGTTATCAACCGAAATCTACCATCTTTTTTGCAAAAAACCTCTTTAGACATGCACCAGAAATGTTCAACCTCAGCCCTATTTTTATCAGGAGAAATAGTTCATGTTTGGCATCATGAAGACTGACATATACACACACATTTGCTGTCTAAATAGGGGCATTCTGTAGACTTTTATTGTTTTTATATACAGCTAGTTACAGATATTATAACCTAACCCCAACACATAACTTTCTGCATTATTACAATTAAAATAACCCTCTCTTAACTTACCAGTTTTACAAACAAGAGCATCCCCATAAGGAGGTTTTGTCAGATTTATCTCACTTCTGGGTAACTATTTGTCCCCAAAATGGTTAAGTATGTACAAAGACGCACAGACCTCACTATCAGCACCTACTCTCCCACCTTTTAGAGTCAGCATTCCTACCCGACCCATGAGACTTGAGACACGCTAGTGCTGATAAAGGATTAGCCAAGCTAAAGTGAGTTAGATGGACTCTGAGGAGATTAATAGTGCTTCTAAATGTATTTTTAATGCTGCTGTTAGTGTCTTGATGTTAAAATATACAACGTTTGCTTTATTTTCTAATAATAAGCCACTTTAGAATAGCCAGAAAGAAGCATTTTTGCATATTAGCACTGGAAATATCCTCTTGTTTTCTGTTCACAGGTCTTTTATAAATAGTGATGAATGAAATCAGGATTTCAGCTTTGTGGCCTTTAGTGTACTCCTAGAAGTTAACAATTTACTTTTATCAGATGAAGGCATTTAAAAATGATCTTCCAGGAAAATGAAACAAAAATATTGCTTACTCCTCCTGCACTACACTTTTTTTGTACAATCAAATGCTCTTTAGAATGACATTATCCCCTGCTGATATCACATAGGAAATACGTCATGATTTTTAACATTAAGAACCAGTTGCTAACTACTGACTGAGTGAATCCTAAGGGAGCTCACAGCACAAAATTAAATCAGTTTGTAAAATTGAAACTGAACTAAATGCCTCCTTGATTGAATCAATAATTTAATTAAGGTTTATTGTCTTTTTATAGATATATTGACTTGCTGTTTAACAGATACCAATAGCTTAAGACAAGTTAGCATAATTAACCATTCACACAGAAACTGATTAAAACAGCACAGCTCTCGAAGACAATATCAGGAAGTTAATTATTACATTAATGTCGCTGATGACTCGCAGCAGACTTTTCCTTTGTTTGCTAATGAATGCTCTTTTGTTTGTGTTTCTGTGTGTTCCTGCAGATATCAGACTCGCTGCAGAAGAGCTACGCTACATCAGCGTTATGGCAGTTCCTGAGCTTGGGCTATGCCCTCATGCTCTGCCCCTTTGTCATCGTTTTGGGGGGGATGTTCTTCCTGGCCACTGCCCTTTTCTTCCTGGATGATCGTGACAAAGCGGAGAACGAGTGAGTGCCTAGGCCTTTACTCACAACCTTGATAGAGCTAATTCAGCCCAATCTTTTAAGTAGTTATTCTGAAAACTATCTAAAGGCATCGAGGTGCTTCCATTTCAAGGGTTCCTTACTTTACATTCCTAAACGGGGTTATCATTTCCCATTTCCTCCACTGACAATGACAATCCGGATAATACCGGTTGCCATGGTGATTTTGGTAGCCTTGGCCATCTTTGTGTGCCTGGTGAATAGCCTCAGGTGGATAGTTAATCTGTGAGAATGAGCGAGATTCATAGACAGACAGATCTAGATGTATTCTCAAACAAAGACACTCTGCAGAAGTTATCTGCCTATTGGAAAATGGCACTTTACATGGGTTACAGATGAGCTTTAGTAGATCAAGAACTTTCCATATTCAAATCATTAATTAATGAGAGGAGAGATTTCAAAATAAATGTAATTTCAGTAGACTAGCATTAGGCAGAGACAAGCTAACTAAACAATTTAATGAAAGTAGCATTTAGTAACAGTCATGACGACATAAGATGAAATAAACTTAAAATAAATCCCAATGTTGTCTCCTGCTATTCAAGCTACCCAGACATGTCATTTCATTTTAACATGGCATACATAAGCCATATATATATATATATATATATATATATATATATATATATATATATATATATATATATATATATATATATATATATATATATATATATATATATATATATATATATATATATATATATATATTTAAACAGACATTTTAAAACAGACCTTCATCTAAAACATATGCCGGTTTGGTTATGGAAAATCTCATTGCCTTAAAAGGTAAAGAAAAACATGATACCCGGATTTTGCGACTCACTTTCTGTTTTGCGGCCGTCTTTTATCAAGTGGATTTCCTGTGTGTGTTGCCACTCAAAAATGACTTCCTTCCTGTCTGCTTGGGGACATTTTTAGGCAGGGTGGTATGTTGGATTACTGCGGAAGATCTTCCCACGATAGGTCTTAGAGACAGCCCAGGAGGTTGACTTTTCTTCTCGTCTCGCCATCTATTACAAAAGGCAGTTTAATCATTATAGTCATTTTTCACATGGAGCTACTCAGCAGGATTCTTAAATTGTTCTTTTTCCTGCTATACATCATAAGTAGTGGAATACAAATAGTCTTAAATCAATCCTAACATGAATAAATCTTGACAAAAATACAGTGACTAGGTTTAAAATTGTTGTGTCAAATAGAATAATATATAACTGACTATTTTCAAGTAGGTTCCCCTGAACACTTCCCACTGCTACTATTGGTCAGATAAACAGATAGCCCTCACACAATTGGTGGAGCCAGTGTTGCTATGCCAAGCTGGCCAGATACTCATAAGAACAGAGCAATGTTTTTAAAGAACCGCAGTGCATTTTTCAATGAAATAAACTTAGTTTTCTCTATATATTAAAAAGGGATGAGAGAACATATTTTAACATTAACTTCACTTCAAATGTAAAATAAAATAACAAAAACTCACATTTAAATTTAGGATAATGCCAAATACTTTACTTTTAAATTTAGAATAAGATAAAAAAAGAACTTTAAATTTAGAACTAGAAGCTAAAGTTCGAAGACGAACTTTGATGTTGGCTTGGCCTCTGCAAAAGAGCCAGAGTACTTGTGTTTCCAGCGTTCTTGAGCTGCCCTGCTGCAAAAAACGTACCACAGTATTTTTCTATGGACCCTTGCTATTTTCTATTCTAATAAAAAGCCTACTAGGCTATGACAACAGCTTGGACAGAGTTGACTAGCTGGATGCGAAATAAGCAATGCCATTTATTGTTTTCCTGTTTGTTATTTCAAAGTCCTGTCACCAAAGCGTTGTAGGCAATGACACTGGTAACTGAAACAATGCGGTTTAACTCAAGGCGATCATTGGGGTCCAAGCACAATGGTTTGTGTAGATGATGTAATGGACATGTACACAATGGACATGTCTCTTTTCAAGTATATTGTGAGTCCTTATAAGAGTACTATTATATGCACAATATGAAAATAGATAACTAATATAGTGTCCCTTCTTCAGTTGGACGTGCATTAAGTTATGTGTGACAACTTCAGAAATATACTGTCAATACCATTAAAATAAGAAAAAAGTAATGGTATGTAGGAGATGCATATTTAAGCATTATTAAAGTTCATGAAAATGTAATGAATTTATATGCCTTTTTTTTAGTTAGTCACTTAAATGAAACATAAATGAAACATTTTCAAAGTCTTTGAAGTATTTGCTATCCTGTTAGCATTATGGCCTTCATTCTGAACTACATTAAGATGAAATGACCAATATTTTTTTTATCTATTACAAATGTTTAATGATTGGTTTACTTATAATATAATATTGTAATTTTAAGCAGTAATTATTTATTATTATGTGACTTGTTAAATGGTTATTTACCAATTATAAGATATAAACAATATAATGATGAAAAAGTGTACAACAGTTATTGTCTTCATAAAATTTTCAATAGACAATTGCTATTTTGTATTTTAATGAAGAAGGCTTTCATGACAACCAAAATTGTCATTACTAAAAAATAAACTCTAACTTCATTCATAATGTTTTCATTCATTTCAATAACTAAACGTCAAGTACTTCTGGCATTTTAAGCAGCTTGTATGAACCCTGGCAATATTTGTTATAGACCGCTGTAATTGTCTATTCTAACAAACAAGTTTATTATGAAAATAAAAGTGTAGATACCAGTTAAATTGTGCGATAAACAAATTGCAAACAATAGTATAAAAGAGCAGGTTTTAGGTACGTGTTTAGATCCAGAAATGAAAAAAATGTACATTTGATGTACACACAACAGTATTTTTCCATGAACCCTTGCAATATTCTATTCTAATAAAAAGCTTACTAGGCTATGACAACAGCTTCAATAGAGTTGGCTAGCTGGATGCGAAATAATCTATGCAAGTTTCGTGAAGTTAAGAATAAAAACGTAACGTGAAGCGAGCTGTTTTTCTTTGCATCGCGTCAGTGCGCCTGTCTGGTAAAATGTGTGACAGCTCTATGAATGAAATCTTTCGATCTGATCGACGGAATATGGCAAATTTGGTCTCTTGTACTCATGTATGCATGTTTCTTGAAGTTACGAGCTAAAACCTAATAGGACTGCAACCTCTGTGTCCTAATTCTGTTTTATGTAGGCCTATTATAGCTATATAAACGAAATGTTTAGATATCCTTTATTTTTGAATTATGCTTGTCTGTGTTTGTGCAAGAGAAGTGATGATGAATGTGGTCCGGAGCGCGAGCGTCCGAGCTGCGCGTTTCTCTGCAGTTAGAGAAAACGAAATTTCACAAGCACTGATAAGCACTAACTGTATTATGTTATTCTATATGTACTGTGTTCGATCGCCGGAATGTTTTGATTTATAAGGCTGTAAAACACATGGAAATTATGTAGTTTGTTGTATGTATTTCTCCTTTCAAAGGCAGAGGGCCACGATTGCGACGTGCATGTCAGTAAAACATTAAAAAAAACATGGCCTTCGCCAAGCCAACATAATATGATAACCAATCCACCTTTTAGTATAAAATAAATTAGGCTATATGACAAAGAACTGGATCTTTAAATTTAGAATCTTTTCTAGTGTACTCCCGCTGTTGGTTGCAGTTTATACAGAAGTTTTACCACACCACTGGTTTTATGCAGCCACTGAATTGCAGCTATGCTATGTAATAACCTGCTATGTCATGCATGCCAAAAGCAGCAGCTACAGATTAAAGCAGTTTTATTTGTGGATGCAGCATACACTATAAGCTTATATCTAGCTGTTATGAGCCTGTGCAATTATACATTTCCAACTAATTCTCTTACACAACACCCGTCTCAGAATTTTTCATAAGCATTGCATCATCACGAGTCATCATGCAGTCTAAAAATAGAAATTTAACTGCTGTTTCAGGCCCAGTAGTTCTTTATTCGCAAATATCTTGTTACATGAATATAGCATTCTTTTTTGTCTTCCTCTATTTATGGACACAACATGCAAAATGAAAGGCGTTCACTGGAGCGGAGGAATATATATTGAGCTTGAAGAGTACTTTATTTCTAGGCTGTAAGCTGTTTGGGGCCATGAGGGAGCCGTTTATAGCACAGGGGAAAACACTGGGCACCCAGGCAGTCACGCAAAAATACACACATGCATGAATTTGTCTCATATTCTTTGCTGCATGGCATCAGTTGGCATGGTGTCCTTTGGGATGTACTGTAGATATAAGCATCCTGTGAACTGTGTGTTAAAGCACTAGCAGCCTGTGAAGTGTCACCATTGAGATTTCCAATAGAGTGACTGTAATTACAAGGCGGCAAGAGAACATCTTATAGGGGGAAAAAAAAGGAAAGAAGTGAAAATGCTCATCAGTGAATATGATGAGGAGAACTTGAGTACTTCTACACAGAATTAGTGTTTCTCGCATTAAAATCTGGATCCTCACCAACTTGTCAGTACCCTGACCACCTGTGGTTACACTGAATCAAACCACTGCTGTAACTCATTTTAGAGCTTTGCATATAAATGGTTGTATTTCAATAATGCTGCTGCGAATTTGCTTTGTAAATTAAAGTTATCAAACTTTTGGACCCCAAAAGTTGAAAAACTGGGTAATATAATTAAAAAATATATATTATCTGGAGAATATTTCATTTGTATTAAGTTAACAGTGTATTTTACCCACTATTAAAAGTATTAAAAGTTATCACTCACTGTTTAAAACCATAAAAATAATTGTGATTAATCTCAAGATTTCCAACCATTTTAAAGTAGGCAAAATAACATCAAATTTGGTGTGTTAAAAATATTGTCTTAAACATATTTAATTAATATCTTTCATTTAATTAATATCTTTACTTTCATAAGACTACAAAATACATTAAGGACAATATGTAGCCCAGTTTGAAAACCCATCCAATAAGAGATCCTGCTGATGTGTAGTGTACAATTATGAAATGTGTTGCACAAATCCTGTCTCTACACAATTTTTCCCTCATTATTCTGTTTTTTCTTTTGTTTTCTTTTATTTCTCTAGAGTAAACCAGCTTTCCCGACCGCCGTCCACAGTTAAGGTAAGACCTCAAGTTCCTGCAATTCTCCAACAAAGGCCGCCCCACTTTTTCCCCTAACACTGTTATCCTGTTGACCTTTTAAAAATAGAAAATACAATGGTTCAAGCTTATTTATGAGAAGGTATTCTGGACTGTAAGGGGAGAAATAATAACCTACCACCTTTATGAAATTCCAGAGCTGCAAAACTAACCTTTATTTACCCTATGTTTTACACATTGGAGTCCTTGTGCATCATAATAGAATAGAATAGACTTAGGGCTCATAGTGGCATCACCTTTTCATAATAATTGACATTTTGAACAGTTTTTTGGAGTGAGCAGGTTATTTAATCAGCTGATAATCTCAAATCTGGCTCGTCTTCAAGCCTCTGTTTCTGCCCCCTTCCCCTCTTTCTCTTATCAGCCTCTCACACTCACTGTTATGAGCCTGTTTGTATAATTACCATGACTTCATATGCCCCAAAAGAATGGCAAAGCATCAAAAGACAGAGAAAGAAAACATCTAACAACATCAGGAAATGGGCTTCCCTGGTTGCCAGTTTTTTAGGTGGAGGACAATGTATGTGGGAGCAGTACACTAAAAATAACTAGTCCCCTAACTATTTGGACTGAGAGGGCGGACTGTAACCATTAAATGTGGTCATGTATTTTTGTTCTGCAGACAGTCTGTCCCAAGTTAGCTGTCCTACTCCTTTACAGCACCCGCCACTTTCTAATTAGCAAAACTACCTCTCTTTATTAGGTTAACAGCCTTATTTGACTGCAGTTGAACTTGAAATCAATGAAATATCTCCGGTTGGATGCTGAGTGGGAGTATGAGAAAAATCACTAATGTGACATTAGCCTTGATTAGGGCCAAAGATTTCAGACAGGAAGGGCTTTGCAACCAAAGCAACGAGAAGATATTAGAGAGAATAAATGAGAGATGAAAAGGGAAAGAAATGGAGAAATAGACCAATGCCCTTGCAGATGGAGGACGTGCTAGTCACTGAAGAGATAACATAGTGAGTGCTTAAATCTAGTGGACAAATAATAGCATGATGACAAAATGGAGAGTCTTCACCATAAAAAGTCTTTCCTTTTAGAGAACATCTAATTAAATGATACCACAACCATTCAGCTATTCACCCTTTGGGCAGTTAAACATGATTGGATTTCCTAAATGCATATTCTACTCAATATGAGCTGCAGAGTTATGTGTGCTACCGTTAAAAAAATTTGGGATTGGTTTGATTGATTATTTATTTATTTATATGAGACTCTTATGCTCATCAAGGCTACAGATATTTGATCATAAATCTAGTAAAACTGTAATATTGTTAAATATTATTGCAATTTAAATTAACTAGTTTCTATTTTAATATATTGTAAAATGTAATTTATGTGATTAGCAGTCATTACTCCACTCGTTAGTGTCACGTTCCTTCAGAAATAACATGCTGATTGATGTTTAAGAAACATTTCTAATTATTATCAATGTTGAAAACAGATAAAAATGGGTTTGCCATGTTAGATTTTGGTTTAAATCAAAAAAGGCGATCCCCTTGAGAGGTCCCCCTTCCTAAAGCCAAAGGAAGTTTACATTTTCATGTATAAACCCCATTTGTAAATTGTAAAAACACAACATTTTGTTTACACAAGGTGATGACCACTTACTTTAAAATACTTTTCACAAACCTATATCTATGTTTTTCTAAAAGCAAGTAAAAACAGATCAAAATAAACACAATTAAAAACCATGAACTTGAAAAACCTCAGGTTTAAAAGACCAAATCCAACATTAGTCTGAATTACAGAATTTTCAGTGTATGAGTGTGTTATCACACAATAAAGAAAACAATGGTTTGATTAATAGTAGAAGAGCTTATAGGCCAGATTATTTGTGGCATAATGATAATGACAAATCTCAAACAAGACCCTGGATGCTCCGTAAACGTCATGGATGTGATTATCTGAGCATAATACCCTAGCATTTAACATTTTAAGTTACGTTGCATGAGCCAAATATCATCATACTGTACTGCCGTACTCTGCATCTCTACTATATTAAAATTAAATTGAATAAAATAATTGTCAAGTTTGTGACAGACTTCTGATGTCAGTGGGACAGCTGTGGGAAGCTTAGCTCTAGTTGCAGTGTGTGTGTGTGTGTGTGTGTGTGTGTGTGTGTGTGTGTTAAATGGGGGTTGGTTTACCTCACCAGCAGCACCAGACAGATGGCTCAGTGGGTTCTGAGTTATAATAATTAAAATGAAACATCCTGTTGGGAAGCCAGAGACTAGGATGTTATTGCTCCAAGTTTTATTCAACAACACAAACAGTCAGAGACTGACCTGTCTTTTTCTTTTTCATTCCCTCAGGTTACCAAATGAGATGGGGCTGCTGCAATGGCATGAAAATATGGGCAAGTGGAGGAAAAAAAAACCCAGAAGGAATAAAACTAGCAGCTAACTCACTATACGCACACTCTCGAATCACCGCTATCATATCATCTCTGCTTTTTCGTTTCATCATGTGAAGGCCGTTCTGAATTCGAGTCGCACCTTGCTTGCCCTAGGAAACCTTCAGCTGGCAAGAGGTCAGCCAATCAGCAGCTGGTGTGCAGCTATAAATTATGTATATAAAGAGCCACTTGGGCTCCAATGGGTGTTTGGAAGAGGATGCGCGCTAGAGCGCTCGGTGCCATACTACTGAACACAGCACGGACACACGCTCCCGTCCTGTCACACTGCCTGTCGATCTGCACCAAGTGCCATAGCATTACATTCCTAATGGGGACCAGTACCAACGATGCTCTCAGCCAATAAGGGGCTCGCCTAAACGCCAAAATCCTGTAAATACAGAACTGAAGGAATCACTCACATCACATACCCAACAAACTACACGGTGAGCCCTGCCTTAAGTAATCTGGCAGAGGCACAGGTCTGGTCCCTGGCCACTTTTCTTTCATATAGATCCTTTTCTTTGCGTATTATTAAATGTATTTTTCCATTCTTTTTCTTAGCACTTACCATTTTAATGCAGTGCCAGTGAAATCATGCAGTCATGCATGACACCCGAGACCATTGAAATCGATCATTATCTTTTCTCTTCTTGCTCGGACTGTGTGTTTTTACAAACGAAACTGGAGGGACTTCATAAACTACAGCTGAAAGGGACACTGGATTGTAAATATTGTCTTTTTATAATGAAGAAACAACATGTAAATGCTTTCATACTGAACTTTACTGAATAGTCTGCCAGGATGAATCGCGTAGTATGTCTAAGAGGAGAGCAGAAATACTGAAAAACGTTAACAAGTAAACAAGTGAACAAAGCTAAGGTTATCGTCGCTTGTTTAGAGTTTTCCAGCGAGGAATTCCTTCCGCAGTGCCGGGTTACCCACCCAGACAGGCAAACCTTCATTTTAACTGCGGATAAGATTCACAGGCTCAGTCTATAAGAATGAAAGTCTTTGTATGTTGGCTTACCTTGCTCATTTGGTTTTACATATCCCTTTACTGGAAAATTAGAGACAGAAAGGATGATAGTGTATCGCAGCCAAGTTAATTACCTACACTGCAATCCATCCATTTTCAAAAAGGGAATTTTAACTCAGAGGTTAAGCTAAGTCTGGATTGTTTTTGCTTTTTTTGTGGATTCTGTGAATTTTGTGGAGGTCTTTTATTTTTTTTAGCAGAAAACAGATATTTGAATGTTGCATACACTAAGAAAAGCACTTTGCTTTTCACTGAATAGTCATGGATGCGAAGAGATCAAGTTGGGGAGTAAAACTGCAGAAAATATTCTTTTTCTCTCTTATTGGCTTGTGTTGTTTCGCTTCAGATTATAGTGTGTAATATGCAATTTAAAAGAAGATTTCATCATTAACAAAAGTGAAAGCTTTGACAGTGGCAATAATTTGTATATCTTCATATTTAGCAAGATTTTCTCAGAGCACACACACTCACCACTGTCACTTTTTTTTGCAACCTGGCGTTACCAAATGTGTCTGCATCTGAAGCCATTCAAATGTAAATCTGTTCTCAAAGAGAAGGCTTTTTCCCCCATCTTGAAAAAAGCACGTTGCCTATAAATTGATGTGGAAAAGGCCAATCTGTGTTTTGAAGGTCTGACTTAAAGTATCATGTGAAATTACCGTCCCTATTTGCCAGTCATATCTTTTTAGCTTTCATCATGCCAGGTGAAAAACCTTTGAATGTGATTCTGTCCAATCCAATGTGTTTACACATGCCAATTTATCTTAATGAAGCTTTTGTATTATTATTATTATTCTTTTACAGATGTCTTTTTCTTTCTTTTTACAAATATGAGTTTTATATATAAACACTATAAAGATAAACTATATTATGCAGCAATTTTAATATATTATAAACTGCTTTGATGCAATGTATTTATTACGTTTTTGATTTGTTTATTTGCTACCCTTGCTGATTAGATGGAATAAGGGAAAAATAATGTCATAGATATTATGTACAGTTCTGTTTTTGGTTAATTTTTGTTTAAAAAACGCCTCCTCGTCACCATTTGAAGAATCTCTCAGTTGTTCATCTCAGAGAACTGTGTTGTCACAGGAGCCAATTATTTTACTGATTCACACGGAGCATGATTTACACTTATACAAAAGTACATGTATTGTGTATCAACATGTTTATTAGACCAATGAACTGATATTTTACCTGATTTATTTTGCACAAGCAACTGGGTGTGTGAATAATGTGCTGAACAGGGGGTTTTCTTTTACTGTCTAATTCAATAGTTCTACACTGGCATTTTGTAAGTGCTAGCTTTGAAGGATTATTACCCATTCACTGCCTGACTACTAGCTTTTCAAAGTTATTTTACGTGCTGTCAATGATTATATGACTTCTTTATTTGTTTGTTGAAAGGCAACGCTCATGGTGATCTTGATCAGATGAACGACTGGCTTAATATTTGTAAGGCCAGGTTCATTTTATTGACAAAATGCTACTGCTAATGAGCAGTTTTATGAGATCATTTTAATTGCTGAATCGTGAGAGTTGAGTATTTCAGATTGCACATTTTCTTGTCATACAAGAAGTCTGTAAAGATTAACCTATTTCTGATGTCAAGCAGAAATTAAAAGGTGATTTTATTTTTTAGAGCAAGTGTGATTATAAAGAAAAGTATCTAGGACGTTTACTGTGATGCTCCCACAGGGATATACACCTATATGTAACTGATCAAAATAAACTTATTTAATCAAAACAGAGCAATACAGTGTCTTTTTTGTTGTTGTTGACATTATTACAAAAGTGCACTTGATTGAAGTGCACTAGTGTGTTGATTTAATGCAATGCCAATAACCAATAAGGTTACAGAATTTATTAATCTGTTTATTTTATTATTTTGTAAGATATACCATGATTCATGTTTGTTAAATTATAATGCAAGAAATTAATTTTATTCAGCAAAGATGTACTGTATTGATCAAAAGTGACAGTAAAGACAAAAAAAAATTAAGTTGTCAGGAATAAATTACATTTTAAAATACATGTTTTAAATGTGTTAAAATAGAAAAATGGTAATTTCACAGCACTACTGTATTTACTGTATTTTTAATCAAAGAAGTAGCCTTGGATGAAGATCAATAAAAATATCGCAAACTCAGTAGTATGGAAGGATCTTCCAAGAATGGACAGATTCACAGAGTGATTAGAAGCAGGATACCCAATCCGAGAGCTACACTCCTACAGCACATGAATGGGTTCTAATGTCACAGAGCCCCATTAGCACATACCTGGGGGGACAGAAAGGAGACTTTCACTGCTCTGGAGCAGGAAGCCCTCTCTTCCTCTCTTTCAGAGGTAGGAGGAGGGGAGAGGTGGGCAGAGCAAAAGGTTTCATTTTCATCGACTAGTGTAAGAATCAGCCCGGGTTTTGGGGAACTGGATGAAGTCTAGCATTGTTTAGAGAGGCACACTGCACCTCTGTTGCTCAGCAACTGTATCTGTGACGCCAGAGAAGAAGAATGTAGATGGAGAAGGTCACCAGTGTAGCACCTACATAGCCAGTGACTGTTGTCTGTTGCTGAAAATGAGAAAGTGTGCCTAGCAACAGCGGTCACATTCATCCATATTACAGATGAAAATACAATATTTGCTCATGGTGTGACCCGAACCGCATATGAAAGCAAATCGAGAAAGTTCACAAATATCTGAAAAGCTCACTAACTCGCCAACAAAAACACACAAAGAACAGAAGACCCATAATGGCCAAATATCTCCAAAAAGCCAACCAATAATGATGAGGTGTTTTCCTTCAGTTAAGCACAGAGCTGATGGCCTCAAACGCCCCAAAACTGCTTACTGTGGCTGCATTCACTCAGAAGTATTGATCACAAGAGCTTTTCTAATCACAAGTGACCCCATTCAACCTTTGACAGGAAGGCCCTTAGCTAGTTTAAAGGAAACATATCAACGTTTGACTAATTTACAATGAAACCATTCGATTTTGGTATTACACACTAAAGATGATCTATCTTTTTGAAAGCCGTTTCAATATTTACATGTGCAAATGAAAATTGAAAATATACAGAATCCTGAAATGAATGGAATATATGTTGGTAAAATCAAGTCTCTTTAAGACAAGTCATGTCACTCGGCGGCCATCTTTGAAACGCCTCTCTCGGGCATCCAAGTGCAGCTCCTATCACTTTTAACAGGGAAACATCAAATTCTCCTGTTCACTAAGGTTACGATTAAATTTCATATTTGAAATCACCAAAGAAATTTGACAACATCTATATCATTAATGTTGTTTATTTTGCTCAAATAGCGTTATAAAAACTAAAGCTTATTATTCAGGCTAGATCAGCCCAGTGCACATGCACAGTCCTAAGCTCAAGTTGCGCTGACTGTTTCAAAACTATAAGAGTGACACGTCTTGGGTTTTCTATAGTCTTTGGTAAAATCGAGTCAGAACAAACTGGCATTCGATATTTGTATTTAGATTTAAATAAAACAACAAACTGTATCTTCAATCTTGATGAAGTGGTGAAGACCTTTCTCCACTGGACACTGTACTCTGATAACCCGACAGAAATGCACTGGCCAAGCAAACCAAACCTAATTCTGGCATGACACCATGAGAAAACTCTGTCAGTGTTAACAGAACAGTGGAGATCTGACAGGAAACTCTATGGGTGTAGACAGGATATAATGGTTCCTTATACTCAGCAGGAAAATCAATGTGGCGATTTCTTTTCCACGGGACTGTTAAAACATTCTGTGGGCCAAAGAAACAAAAATTAAAAACGAGGGTAATTTTAGGGTCAATTTCAAGCTTAAGCAAATAGTTGTTGAGGCACGTGTCAATTTTGTTTTGGTTATTTTGACAAGTCACTCTTTTAAGCTATTTAGCTAGTTACAGAACACAGAATCCATGTAGAAGCCTCAGAACAGACAATTTAGTTCAAAACCCTTGTTCTCTATTAAAACAGTGCTGAGAAAAGGGTATGGAAAAGTACTCTTATATGGAAAAAGTATGGAGTCATTCATCCAAAAATGACACTTCAGTTATCATTTACTCTCATGTCCCTCGAAACATATGATGTTCTTCTGTGGATGACAAAAGAAGATATTTTGAAGATACTTTTCAGTGTCTTTTGAACAATGAAAGAATATACAAGACAATATGTGGTCCACAAAGTCATAAAGGTCCCAAATTGATTACATTGATGTATGGTTTGTTAGGATAGGACAATATTTGGTCAAGATACAACTATTTTTTTTAAATCTGGATTTTGAGGGTAAAAAAAAAAAAAAAAAAAATGAATTTGAGAAAATCGCCTTTAAAGTGGTCCAAATGAAGTTCTTAGCAATGCATATTACTAATCAAGTTTTGATATATTTACAGTAGGAAATTTACTAAATATCTTCATGGAACATGATCTTTATTTAATATCCTAATGATTTTTGGCATAAAAGAAAAATCGATAATTTTGACCCATACATATACCTGTGCAACTTAAAACTGGTTTTGTGGACCAGGGGGCGTATTACAGAAAGTTTCTTATCTTAGATCTTAACTTAAGATATATGTTAAATTAGGATTTTTCGCAAATTCGTATTACAGAAGCAAATCTTAACTTGATTTGGGATTCTTAACCTATCTTACAAAATAGTATCTTATCTCTAGTTAGGAAATCTTAATCAAGCTCGACAATCCACTCTCAGGTCTGTTACCAAGCAACCAACACTACGTAGCTGTTGATGAGTTAAACAAAATAATAGAAGCTACTTCACTTTGAAAATCGCCTTTTGCAAAAAAAACATAAGGCATTAGTCACTTGCACTAACCAGTAATGCTCCGTGACACTTTTGTTGGTCTCTATAATGCTGGTTGCAGTTCCTGTGCTAACTGTAATATGTTGTGCGGCAATCTGTAATTACTTGTCATCAAAATATAACACATCTTCAGGGTCCTCCAAGAGTCTTTCTACCATTAAACATCTTCGTTCTTCATTTTCAATAATTAATAAATGTAATAGCCTACCATTGTCGGACAGCACAGTTGTAAGTGTTTTTTCCATTAGCTTTCAAATAATTTTGACGTTAGGACAGCTGTGGGGTTGTCCTAAACTTAAGACAGTTTTTAGGGGGTTTTGTCAAGTTAGGAGGTTTCTGTAATACCCCTTTCCTATCTGTAGTTAAGATAAGATAACACACTTAGGAAATGCTGTTCTGTAATAGCTTTTGTCCTAAATGTGTTCCTAACTGAAATTACCATGGTTACCAAACAGATAAGATAAGATTTTAAAGTTAGGATCTTTCTGTAATACGCCCCCTGGGTCACATATACATTTTGAAGAGCTGTTTTTCTGCTTACAGTCTTTTGTGTTCCAGAAGAAAGCAAGTCATACAGCTATGGAAGGACATGAAGGTGAGTAAATTAATTTAATTTTTTGGGTGAACGATCCCATTAATAACTTGGTTAGAGCAGAAACTACTCTGGAGGGCTTAAAAACAGTTACATATAAAATAAATAATATTCACTTTGTCTTAAATTTCAAAGAACAGCACATGGCACACAGAACATGTTTATGCTGACACAGATCATCCATTTGACACCTGAATGTAGCATCTAGTACAACATTTAAAACCTTATGTAAATACAAAAACATGCAGTGAATGCCTAAAAACTAGCATGTAAAAAAATTAGTATGAAGGTATGTAAGGTGATTGAAACTTCACAAGTCTGCAACACTAGAAAGAAAAACTTGTCCTGCACTAGATAGGTTACACCAGCAGCTGAAAAACATAAGACATCATCTGTGGAGAGCTGCATGATATTCGTGCTGATTATGAATGAAGTCATTCTGCGCACGTTTTAGTGCAGTCAGCGTATTTGCTATTCCTCCTCAAACGCCAGAGACCAATGCAAAAGGTCAAAGCCAAGAATAGCACCCTACAACACAAAGTTCAGCATAATTGTGCATTTAGGGACTAAAATGGCACATGCTTGGCTTAAAAGCAAACTTCATTAAATACGGAGACAAAAAGGGAAGACGCCACACTCTCCATCTTTACTCATAAATAAAAAGCAGAACTGCTTTTATGGATGTGGTTCCTAAAGTCAGACAGAACAGCAATATGAGCAGCTGAGGCCTATTCACATATACGTGGACATGAAAAATTATTTTATATTAACTAAGAATTAATCACTAAGAACTAAATTTTTGCATTCCACTACATCCTTTTCCATGTTTTTCTATGTAAACATGCGATAGACACTGAGCTTGGTTCTGACACATGACACATGGCTCAAAAATCACGGACTGGACATTGCTAGTTCATGAAATATTTTATATTCTTACCTGAATATTATCTTAGAGCTCACCTAGCATGTGCAAACATGTAAATGTGCAATACCCAGCACTATTTATGCTCATATTTAATATATCCTGCCCCTTTCGTGTATACATTCTTGCATTCTTGTATATCTATTATAATTATTATCATTATAACTGTGTACTGGAAGACTGGATGAGAAGTCTGAGATGCAGCGATGACATGGATGACTGCATGACATGGATGCCACGACTGACCAATCAGAGTTAAGCATTTCAGAATCTAATAAAAGATAATAATAAAAGACAGTCAAAAGCAGATCGAAACAGAAGAATACAGGTAAACAGCAGAACACAGCACTCTCATTATGAACTCATTATCTTTAGCACTAATGCAATTAAGAAGCTTATAAGCTTGGTAATTCAGACTGACATGCTAAATTAATTGCCAGTTTAAAAATTACCTTTAATTTTCATGCCACCTTGAAACACATTCATTCACTTATGAGCACTGACATGGACTGCAGTGTAATGCAATGTGTTGGTTATAAGACATTTTTGTAGAGGAGTGTGTGTTTGAGGGACAAAGATGTGCAACCTAATTAAATTGCTAATGGCCTCTTTAGCACCAATGCTTAGGATGGATTGTACAAGTGTGTCTTGCTTCTGGCTTTTAAATTTATGAAAGCTTCATGGTGTGTTTTTGTGCCATTTGTGAATTCTCGCTTCCACGCACGCTGGCTCTGCATCTTCAAACACAGACTGATCCCACTAATCAGCTGCAGTGCACCACTCTAACAAGACTCAAGTTCACGTTCTCTGCGCTCATTCATTTTCGTGGTTTTTCCCCATTCATCACGATGCACATACATCTTAATGAACACAGCACGCTACATGTGAATCATTCGCAGCACTTCATGAGCTCCTGCAGTGGAATCGACCAACTAGAGCATGTATGTATAGCCTACTCAACATATGAGCACAGCTGGAAATGTGCCAGGAAGACAAATGGTGCAAAACATGTACATTCTGCTATTCTGTTATTTTTTAAAGGAATCAAAGCTTAAATAAACCTTTTGTGCCAGTAGCACACCAAAAACAATTGCTTTGTTAAAAATCTGTGTATATAGTGTGTGTATATACACACACACACACATATACGGTCCAACTCGCCCCGCTCCGAGCGGATGGATGGATAGATAGATATATATATATATATATATATATATATATATATATATATATATGGGGTGGCTCGGAACATGTATTTGAGGGTATAGGGGTGATTTCGGATACAACCTTAGAGTTGCGCACTTGAAAACAAAGCCCACTAGACAGTGACCATGTGCTGATTCTGAACGCATCTCTCACATAGACTGACAAAGGAGTATACTTAAGCTCGCGCACTCAACTGTTTGTGAAATGGGCTTTGTGCTCGTGTATCATACCTCTCTCATTCGGCACAAGTCCAAATATTCCATAATATTTACATATTTGCGATGTAACGTATCTGAATGCTAAACTATTATTATGTATGTAAATTATAGGCTTTGTACTTCAGTCGCGTTCCAACGGTGGCACAGAGGCGGGTGCGCTGATGTTTGGCTCACTGTATTTAGATAAAGTACCAACTCCGCTGTCAAGTTAGCAATGCTGGAAGGATGTGTTTTTTTGTTTGTGTGTGTGCGCCCGCGTTCCTGCACAAACTGTATACCAGCAGAATCAACTTTAATCAGCAGAATCAAACAGGTTTGATATAACGTAATAATATTTAGTATTTTCACATCTAGGTGAAAAAATAAATAAATTGTAATTTGCACTACTGTCTGTTCAAAATAAATTAAAAGAAACTGAGCATAGATGATTTCTTTTCTTTTTTTCCTGTTGTACCGAAATCGTATGTATATATATATATATATATATATATATATATATATATATATATATATATATATATATATATATATATATATATATATATATATATACACACATACATATATAACTTTACATATACATATAACTTTATTATGCTTATGATCAAAAATACACAGAGAAAAAAGGAATAATGTAAAATACTGCAATTTAACATTTTAAAATATGTATTATATTTATTTATTTTAAAATATTTATTATATATTTTAAAATGTGATTTATTCCTGAATTTTCAGTCATATATGATAACAAAGCAAAAAGGCAGCGACTATTTACACTAAGTGCAAATAGCAGTATCTTCTTAGCTATATGCTATATACACTATGTTAAAATAGCAGGATTTTCAGCTATTTATTCTACTTATTGCAAATAGTGGCAATTATCTGCACCTCAGTATTGTATGTACATTATGAAACAGTATGCAATAATAACGTATTGAGTGTAAATTATCATTTTAATTCAAATTATTAAATGGATGCCACCTTACTGGGACAATAAAACCCTCACTACTCCTTCCCGATACTTTATTTTCAACTTTTTGATTATTTCCTTCCTATTTTTTATTGAAAATAAATGCCTTTCCGATGTGAAATGACATTTGAAAAGGGAGATAAAAAGTTTGGCAAAGGCGGATTCAAACTCGGGTCGATCGCATCAAAAATGACTACGGCACAGGCTTTACCATCTACACCAGTGAAGCTCTTGTTAAACTAGCGTATTTGTAGTCTTGACTAGCCCAATCACATGTTGGTGGGCAGAGTTAGTATAAATAGCCTCTGCCAAAAAGGCGGGCTATTTGTACTCAGTGTAAATAGACACTCCAAACCAAAAAAGGTTTAAAGTTTAAATATTGCATAGATCTTGTCATAATAATAGACTACTGTTACATCAGTTATCAACATTACCGCCCCAAAGGCACAAATTCATCTGTAGTTGGCGATCTCACCAAGAATGAACATCTTGTAACTTTTCCTGTCTTTAATTCTCCAAATTCATTTGAATAATGACTGATTCCTAAATAAGATTTAAGCACTGCGTTTATTACAAACAGTAGCAACAAAATAAACATTATTTGAATGTACTAAATATTCTATGGCACATATTCCAGTAAAGCAGGAATCACGCGTGCCTCTGTAACAGTGTTATCAACACCTGTCATGCTCTTTAATCCATTATTCATGCATGTAGTTAGACGTGGGCCCACTCTGCTGATCTGGTCTTTTACAGGTTGCGAGGATTTCTTGGTCTCTGAAAGAAAGCAAATTTCTTTCTCTGTCACCCAGCTTTCCACACTGACATATCTTTTTGAACTAATTTTCTGTCTACTCTGTTTAATGCTACAATAACATTCAGAAGAGAAATATCTCAGTCCCTGGCCATGCCAAAAAGTTCCTTGATGACAAATTGCTTTCCTCCCTCATGAGGATAGAAGAACACTGCCCGCGGAGGCCTGCTGGGCTCTGACGAATAATATGGCTCCATGCTGAAACTGAGTTTAACCCCAGATCACCTCAAAATACCTTCCTTTCTCTCTACCTTTCTTTGCTCACCACACAAACTGTGTAGGAATGCAGATCTGAGTCACTGATTGTACACAAGATTCATCATTTTAAGTAATTCAATTTTTTTTTTAAACAATATAAGCAATATCTAGAGTAAATTTGCACATGGGAGCATTACAATGTAGATTACAAGAATAATAGCCTACAGTTGGAATATAATCTCATTCCAAATATATCTCATATGCAAGGTTTAAAGGGATAGTTCACCTTCAGTTGCTGGTCCCCATTGACCTCCATAGTATTGGGAAAAAACACTATATGCAAGTCAATGGGGACCAACTGAAGGTGAACTAGAAATAAGTAAATAAGTATCCATTTATTTACACAGAAAAATGGAAAAGGTACTGGTAATTTTCTGCCAGGACCCTATCCAAGTTTAATTT
This sequence comes from Barbus barbus, assembly GCF_936440315.1. Taxonomy (NCBI): domain Eukaryota; kingdom Metazoa; phylum Chordata; class Actinopteri; order Cypriniformes; family Cyprinidae; genus Barbus; species Barbus barbus. The sequence continues at coordinate 35,041,922 of NC_136733.1, read as the reverse complement.
TTAACCTTAAAACACAACATAAATGCAATGCATAATTCAAAATGTGGGTAAAACACATGTGAAAAAATAAATACAGAACATTCCTTCATATTATTACCAAAGTCTCTTTAAGACAAGTCATGTCACTCGGCGGCCATCTTTGAAACGCCTCTCGGGCATCCAAGTGCAGCTCCTATCTCTTTGAATGGGGAAACATCAAATTCTCCAAAACTGCTCATTAAATTTCATGTTTGAAATCAATGAAATCGGACAACAACTGTCATAAATGTTGTTTCTTTTGCTCAAATAGCATTATAAAAAGTTTTTTTTTCAGACTAGACCAGCCAGTGCGCATGCGCAGTCCTGCAATAGCATCTGTTAGTAAACTTTGTGACATTTTTCTGTGGGCGGAGCTTAGGTGGAGGCAAAAAGATTCCCCTGACTGCTTCACTAACGCTAGATATGAAGCTTGTTAGCTTGTTTTTTTTAACGATAACTGGAGAAATTCAGATTTAATCTGCATATGTAAGGTCACTGACTGTCCGGGACCGCGATTGTTATTTGAAAAGGTTAACTTTTCAACCAGATTGGCCGACCCCCACACGCTTTTACTCAGAGGATGGACGATCTGACAGGATTCCCTCCAATTGAGTGACTCACATCTAAACTGTATAGTAAAGACAAACTCACCGTGTCTATCTAGTCATGAAGCAGGCAACTATTTTTACAGCTACATTATTATTCCAGCCACAAATAATCACAACAGTGTATACAATTACATATGATTAAGCATAAATCGTCAGTTTGTTGTCACACACACAGACATTATTTCAAGCACGAGATAGTAGTAAGATGCAAAAGAAATATTTAGATGAGCCCATAACAACAAAACATAATACTTTATTGAACCTTGTCTGATAAGAAGCGTGCGCTGCAAAGGCAAGCATTTTTGGCGATCGTTTCTGTCCAGTCCGCTTGTTTTATTGCATTTAACCACAGCTGTCATTGTTTTTTTTGTCTGGGAGTGGCATCAGCTATGCTTTAAAATTTCAATTTGGAGCCTCTACTACATCGATTCTGGTACCCAACATCACAACAAGATGATATTTTAAGCTCCTTATGTAGCCGAATCTGCGCTGGTTTGAATGGGCCGCCTCCAGTTCTCCCTTTGTTTTGCCTCCAGCTAGCGCTGTGACATAATTGTGACGTAGGCCCTAAAAGGGTCTATAGCAACCGGGACTTCTAACGGCAGCTGCAGTGATGCGCTGACTTTACCGATTAGTGATTGGCTCTTTCATTTAGAAGGCTTCCTGCGATTGAACGGCCATATTAAGCGTAGCATTTTTCCCCATTCAAAACTATACGAGTGACATGTCTTGGGTATTCAAGTTTTTGTTTTTACTGACTTTTCTTAAGAGTTTATCATATATAATTAAATATATATCCAGAAAAAATAAGAATGATCTAACATAGGTCAAATTGTTTTGCAAGTAAATGATTGCATATGTTCAGATATTTTATTTAAACATATTAATGTAGAAAATAATTTTCAAAGCATTGCACTAAATTGCAATATTTGTTAGGGCACTAAACCTGTTTAACCCATTTTTGAATCAACATTTATTTTCCTAACAAGAATGCAATTTTAATGTTAAGCAAGTTAAATCCATCAGCATACAACAATTTCAAGATGTACAAAGACAACTAGTTGAGGCAAATTAGACATCACACATGAACACCAATCATTGTTGCTCTCTATTATTCACATAATCATGCAAAATTGTTTATATAAAGCATTAGCCACTGAGTTTCAAAGCCAGTTGAGCAACATACCACGACCAGCGGTCCTTTAACTCCACCGGTCCTTAACCCCATTACACTTACACTAGTGTAACAATCAGACAAAACACTCATTCACCTAGAAAACAACTTGTTACATAACTGAAAGTGATTTTATAATCAAGATCATTCACACACAACTCGGCTACTCAGTTCTTTCAATTTGAGCCTGCTTTCTAAAGCACCATTATAAAAATTGAGTATCATCAGCCTGGGAGCGATGCAACTGTAATGACAATAGAGAGAGAAACAAATGAGGGGGAAAACTGTTTACACTGTCTTGTCACACCCCTGCAGCAAAATCTCCCTCTTATACTGCGGCAACAAGATGTGACACACACATCAATGGGAACAAATGGGGGGCTATTCTGGTGATGTGTGTGTGTGTGTGTGTTTGTGTGCACTCTCAGCAGTCTTCTGCAGGCTGCACTTGACTGGGGAAAATGAAAGGATTGATGAAGCGGAAGAGTGAAGTGAGATTAAGCCTGTCATTTTAGGCTCAAATTTAAAGTTCACATGGGCTGATGAGTCAAAACTGACAAAACAATATCCCTCAATGCAAGGCAAGAAGTGCCATGAGAATTTCAAATTCTAATGCCAAACAAAATTATCTACTATAGCAACCAGTCATGTAAATTGGACTTCACTTTGTCAAAAAGTAATCTTTAGTAGTCAAATTACCTGAATCGGCCCTATGCATCTGAGCACGTATTTCAGTGATCTTCATATTCTAATGAGTATTAGAGTGAACACATTTTACTAATGAAAGTAGGGTGTATTATGCAGTGCATTTAGCATTTCTTATTATCAATGCTGAAAACAGATGTGCTGCTATTTTTGTGGAAAACATGATTTATGTTTCAGGATTCTTTGATGGATAAGAAGTAAAAAAAAACCCCCCAAAAAAACACTTTCAAGCCATATAACGTTCAGCCACATTTTTTATATCAAGATAAATGTTTTTCCGTCATTTTTGATCAATTAAACACATCTTTGCTAAATTAATAATTTATTTTAAAAAATTACTGATCCCAAATGTATACTGTAAATATATATAATATATGTATATATTATATGTATATATATAATATACTATATGTAGTAATCAGGGCCCGTATTTATCAAGCCTCTAAGAATTACTCTCAAGAGCACTGCTAAGAATTGACTTAAGTGTAAAAAAATTGTTGGCTCAAAGCTGCACTTAAAAGTTAGTTATCAATCATCTCAGTCATAATTTAAGAAAAGTGTAGGACTAAATCTTAAGTTTCAGTCCTAGAGGCGATCGGACGCCGAGGTTGCTTTGCTTCTTCTCGATAGGTGAGTTAAGCTGCGTTCACACTGCGTTGCCAGGGGCTGGTGATGAGGTTGCTAGTGGGCGTTCTCACTACTGGTTGCCTTGACAGCAAATTAGGTTTCTTGCCGTTACATACAAACATTTTGGAGGCAAAATACTAAATATAATATAAATATGAATTAAGTCCGTACATGCAAACAAAAATGAATCTACGGCTGAGAGGAGAACGATCACGTGAACTCAAAAGTCTTGTTTCCTATTGGCTGTCGCTCCCGAATGTCGCTCTTCATTTGCATAAAGTTGAAGGATTCTGAACATTGTCGCGTCGCTGGACACGCCCCCATCCTGTCGCCAACGGATGCTGTCACTCGTGTCACCGGAAATCACCAGCTCTCCATTGAAATTAATAGGATCGTGTTGCTTTGTCGCTGAGTGTCGCTTGTAGTGTGAACGGGGCTTATCAACACCGTATCTACACCGGACGCGCCGTACCGCAACAGCTAAAGTCTGCCTACACAGGACGCGTGTATTTCAGCCGAGAATGCAGTCGTTTAAAACTCAAATCTGCGGTTTATTTATAAAAACAGCACCTATTTGAAAATGTGCTTCGACGATTTCGGAGCCGTGATCTCCAGGCGATCACCGGGCGCTCAGTGCTCGTGCATCCCGAAGAGAGTAGCATAACCTCGGCTAGTCCTTCTGACATTTGCCGCTGGCTCTGATGTCTCTGTAGTGGATAAACACAAGATATGATTTGTTTTGGGTAAATCTAACAGGCAATCTTTGGTCTTTATTTTATTGTCCTATTAATATGTTTAAATGAAAACGAAAAGAGGCTATGTTTGATATATTTCGTCTGTAAATACAGTGAGGAAGATTGCAGCAGCCAAGGCGAGCAGACTGACGTTATCAAGTAGCTACGCAGCTCTTTGCAGAATTACAGGACTTGCGTAGGTCCGTCCGCAGGACCTCACACTCCCGAGTCAGTGCAGTGAAAATAAGGAGTCAGAGATTTATTCATCATACAGTGTAGATCACATAATGCTCGCGCTAGACTGAAGTCAGTTATGATGTTCTTTGGTAATGTTAAGTTCTTTGCTCATTTTGAATAACTGAGGAAATGCAACCGTTTGATTAACTGCTCGTCGCCAAACATTTCAAGAACATTCTTCCTCTCCTGAAAGTTTCATGCACGTCTGTCTCCTCAGCGCCATCACAAGCCCCTACTGGCAACTCCTAACCACTTGAGAGACCTCTCCAGCTGTCTTAAATAACTGGGAGAGTAAGAGTGATTCTTAGCTTTAAAAAATTTGATAACTTGCTTTTATACTTTTTAAGTTTGAAAGTAGGAGTAAATTTCATGAATTCTCGGCACTTAAGACTAACATGGCACTTTGAGAAGCTTGATAAATACGGACCCAGTTGACTAATCCCTCAACATAGCAAAATCCATGTGAATGGATCTAATTATTGTGATCTTTTAAAGTGCAAGGTGGCAATCTCTGCAGGTTGCCACTTCTGAATTTATCAATCAGCTGGCTGACCTCTGAACAGGTTCAGGCAGTAATTCTGTCAAGGGGTCAAGACTTGGCTGGTTAGTATAGTGACAACTGAAACTGAATATTCTGTGGGGAAAGAAGCAATTTCTTCAATGATGATCACTGAAAAGCACCTATGTGTTATGACAAAACAAATTTTAGAAGCAAAAAAATTAATAAATAAAGTCTCACCCACCTAGTCAAAATAGGCTATTTTCATTAGGGGAACAAAGAGGAAAATAGAAAAAGTAAAAAAAAAAAGACCAGCACTGAATTAACTTATGATATAATGCCATATGAATATCATCTTCATGTTATAAATATGTTTCTCATAATTTCAGCTTTTCATCTACAACCCGAATTCCGGAAATGTTGGGATGTTTTAAACTAAAAGAATTTCAAATCACACAAGCCAATATTTTATTCACAATAGAACATAGATAACATAACAAATGTTTAAACTGAGACATTTTACAATTGTATGCACAAAATGAGCTAATTTCAAATTTGATGCCTGCTACAGGTCTTAAAATATTTGGGACGGGGGCATGTTTACCATGGTGTAGCATCTCCTCTTCTTTTCAAAACAGTTTGAAGACGTCTGGGCATCGAGGTTATGAGTTTCTGGAGTTTTGTATTGGAATTTGGTCCCATTCTTGTCTGATATAGGTTTCCAACTGCTGAAGAGTTTGTGGTCGTCTTTGATGTATTTTTTTTAATGACGTAGTTTAATTATGCACCAAGTATTCTCTATAGGTGAAAGATCTGGACTGCAGGCAGGCCAATTCAGCACCTGGACTCTTCTACTACGAAGCCATGCTGTTGTAAGAGCTGCAGTATGTGGTTTTGCATTGTCCTGCTGAAATACACAAGGCCTTCCCTGAAATAGACGTCGTCTGGAGGGGAGTATATGTTGCTCTAAAACCTTTATATACCTTTCAGCATTCATAGTGCCTTCCAAAACATGCAAGCTCCCCATACTGTATGCACTTATGCACCCCCATACCATCAGAGATGCTGGCTTTTGAAATGAACGCTGATAACACGCTGGAAGGTCTCCTTCCTCTTTAGCCTCTTTAGCACGGCATCCATGATTTCCAACAAGAATGTCAAATTTGGACTCGTCTGACCATAGAACACTTTTCCACTTTGAAACAGTCCATTTTAAATGAGCCTTGGCCCAAAGGACACGACGGCGCTTTTGGACCATGTTCACATATGACTTCCTTTTTGCGTGATAAAGTTTTAGTTGGCATCTACAGATGGCACGGCGGATTGTGTTTACCGACAGTGGTTTCTGGAAGTATTCCTGGGCCCATTTAGTAATGCCAATGACAGAATCATGCCGATGAGTGATGCAGTGTTGTCTGAGGGCCTGAAGACCATGGGCATCTATCAAAGGTCTTCGGCCTTGTACCTTATGCACAGAGATTTCTCCAGTTTCTCTGAATCTTTTGATGATGTTATGCACTGTAGATGATGAGATTTGCAAACTTGAGGAACATTGTTTTTAAAGTATTCCACAATATTTTTTACCCACTCTTTCACAGATTGGAGAGCCTCTGCCCATCTTTAGTTCTGAGAGACTCTGCCTCTCTAAGATATCCCTTTTATAGCTAATAATGTTACAGACCTGATGCCAATTAACTTAATTAGTTGCTAGATGTTCTCCCAGCTGAATATGTTCAAAATTTCTTGCTTTGTTGTCCCCATGCCAACTTTTTTGAGACACAAGTAGCAGGCATCAAATTTTAAATGAGTACATTTAGTGGATACAAGTGTCAAAGTTCTCTATGTTCTAGTGAGAATAAAATATTGGCTCATGTGATTTGAAAGTCTTTTAGCTTTCATTTAATTCAAGTTAATTAGTATGTCATCATTTCAAATGTTTTTTTTTTCTAAAGTTGTTTTTTTTTCTTGTGTGGCAGAAATGGGCTTCTACTGTACATTATATGAGACCTCTCTTTGTAAATATGAAGGGAAAAATTGCCAAGAATAAAAATGGAAATGTCAATACAGGTGGTTTTAGAGTGCATTACAGTTTTATTTTTATAAGCATTTAGCTTGCACATTATTTACACACTGTCTTTTTCACTGCGTTTTATAAATGTATTATTTACAAAAGAGTTGCACAGTCCTGTGATCTGCTACAAATAGATTCCCACACCAAGTGGCTAAATCACAGTTTTTATCTAAACCAGAGCAGAAACACTCTGTTTACTTCTCCCTGCTAAATCTAACACAACAAGCTCTGTGCGAGCATGAATGAAGCTCAAACATTGCAACTAACTCCTGAGGGGACGATCATAGGCACACACCTGGATATTTGTGTATCTGCCAGAACTTGATGTGTGTGAATGTTTGGCTACACACGAGAGTGAGTAAAAGTACCTTTTGGAGATGACAGCATCTCAACATAGCCAGCAGCCAACATAAGGAGAGAGTAGAGCGAGACTGTGGAGCCAGATGAAGGAGGCAGGTACTTTCCTAAAGACTGCAATTATAAGAAAGAAGGGAGGAGAGAAAGAGATGCAATAATGACAGATGTAATACAAAGGAAAATGATCGTGGAATACTTGCCACAAATAATATAACTTTAAGAATCAAAAGGAATAAAATATTGACATTTTTTGCTTGTCCATCTAAAGCTGGGGTGTTCTGGGAGGTTGCCATGACATATCCAGTTTCTACAGCATTCAGAGCATGTTTAGCATATTTCTATGCAGTTGCTAGGCTGTGGTTTCTTACTGGCTGAAGTCAAGTCTCTAGATAAGGCTCGGGTCCTTCATCAGTGTAAATCTGTGGGTTTTAATGCAGGTTTTATTTCTGAGCATCAAATAATCTCTTTGACTATCTCTGCCTATTAAGCCGCAAAATTTGAGGCAATATTCATGTCTGTAGCAGAAACTATTTAAGTAAGAATCACATGTTGAAGTTTAAAATTTGTGGACAGAGGTTTGATTACTTCCCTAATCCAGTCTGCACTCTCGCAAGCACCACTAACGAGAAAGAGAAGGTGAAAAACAGCAAACGGAGATAGAACAGGGTGTCCTCTCAGTGAAGATGGATGCTGCAGTTCTCAAAGCTTTATGAACATGCTTGTTTCTAGGGAGAGTAGATGATGACAGCCGCTTAACACATAACAGAATCTGCAGCACACCCTCCTCAGGGAGTTCCTCCCTCTTATACTCATCTGAAATACAGCAAAATACCTGCATTAAAGACCCTTACACAAAATATAGGGTCATGTTGTCAATGAAGAGTGCATGTGGTGGTTTATTAGCGATTATGCCAGGATGACCCGCACAGGCTGATGCAATCTGCCGGGGTCTGAATGTTCAATCCCTGAGCGAGAGCACTCACTGGTACCCCATATAACACACAGATGGACCATGGTGAAGAACAGATTGCTTCATACATCAGTGTCCTCAAATCCAGCAACACACACAGCATTGCATAACACACATGCAGCACAGAGGCCTTGGTATTTACACTTGGTCATTTCATGCATTTTCACTGATCAGACACTGACTGAAGTTTGAATGGAAGGAGACAAAGCTATTAATTCCACAAGAGGTGACAAAAACATTAAACAGAACAATTTGTTGCTGTACTGGCATCATTAGGCTATGTAGGGAACGCTTATATTTGCAGAGAGAATGTGACTGGATTTATATTCATTATGCAGAGACATTTTTGTAGAAAATCTAAATGAAATGTCACCAATCAGACAGCAATCTGTTCAATCAAGTAAATATGCAAATAAGTGTAAATATGCATTGGTATTAAAATTCTGGCTAATGCAATATGTTGATAACTAATCACTTGACAGTAATACACTGGCATTCAAAGGTCTTGGGCAAGATTAAAAACAAAAACGCAAAGATGTATTCAATTAATAAAATGTGACAGTAAGGACATTTACGATGTTATAAAAGATTGCTACTTCAAAATGCTGTTCTTTTGAACTTTCTATTCATCAAAGAATCCTGAAAAAAGTATTTTTCTAAATTACATTGTGATGTTATTGCGCGATGACGTCATTGCGTTATCACGACGCAAAACTGTCATAACATCAAATCTCAGCAAAAAACATACATTTGTTTGTAAAATAATATGCACAATATAATATTAAAATATAAATAACTGTATTTTCAAATACATTGAAAATTTTTATGATTACAATTCAATGATTACAATTCAAGTTTTTTAAAGGTGCCATAGAATGGAAAACTGTATTTACCTTGGCATGGTTGAATAATAAGAGTTCTGTACATGGAAATAACATACAGTAAGCCTCAAACACCATTGTTTCCTCCTTCTTATGTAAATCTTGTGAATGCAAACGACCACTGAAAAATAGGCGAATGAGAACATAACACCGACTGTGACGTAACAGTCGGGATCACTAATAGATACGCCCCAAACATTTGCATATACACGACCGCGTTCTAGGACAGCCGAACCTTCAGAAGTTCTGCAGGTTTTGTGAAGAAACAGGCGAGGACAACAGTGAAAATGGCAGATGGAAAAATATGTTACATTCCAGGCTGTGCAGAAGATATGAAGTTCAGGGATGGGTTGGTGTCTGTATTCAGAAAGGCACGGAAAGCAAATAACGCATTCTAATAAAATAACGCGAGCCACTAAAGGGACATGATTAGCTCCTTGCTAGCGGTAACCTATTACAGTACATAAGATTTCCCTTAGCACGTAAAAAGAGTAAGACTGAGGATGATGGCGAATGATATACAGATCCTGAGCACATGGCAAGCATCTGATCTTGTAAAATGTGTTGTTTACTATATTTATTTGCTCGGTCAGTGTCGCTGTGGCTTTTAGTTATTTTGCTGCTGTAAGCTAAAAGGACTTTGAAATCGACTTAAAATAACTGAAATCGTTTGGCGAAGTGATATGAGCATGTAATGCATTCAAGACCTGCCTGGAACTTTAAACCATGCGTTTCCCTGAAAATAATTTCACACAGAACATTTGTCAGCCAATCAGATTCAATCGCCCCATAGTAGAATAACAAATAATTTTTTTTTTTTAAATCTAAAACCGGCTGATAACTAATATAGCACCAACATTTATCATGCATATCAGAAATAGGCTGATAAAGACAGCTCCGCTTTAATACGCTCATGACGCTCAGTCAACACTCAACAGCAGCAGGGGTGTCATTCAGCCACAACACTTTCTCCACAGGGTTCTCTACAGATTTAGACCGCCAGTGTTTATTTTATAAACTCAAGTCATTTTCAATTTCCCATCATCTGCTTTTGCAATTTGATTCCAGCAGACACTTCTGCGATGCCAAAGAAGTAGATGTTGGGAGAGCTGCCCAGAGATATGCAGCAGGAGACTGAGAGGGATTTGCGGGATACAGATGACAGATTAATCCTCTCGAGTAAAAGGGAGAAATGGGGAAAGATATGAAGCATTACAAATATCTCAGGTAAGGCAGCTAAGAGGGAGCAGCGAAGCTCCTTTTTCCCTTAATCTCTCATGAAAGTGATTTGTATTCCAATAATGCTCCCTTAAAGGGATTTTTCAGTGCACTAGGTACAAAGTCTACAAAGAAGAGGAAGAAAAAGTGGGTCATGATTAGTCAACCTAAGAAAACAAAAAAATATTTTTCCCCTGGCCAGTCTACGACCTAAAATAATCACGCAAGAAAAATTCCTCCAGTCCATTAGTCTTAAGAAACAGTCAAGTGTTGGTAGCGGATGTCATAACTTTCAGGGATCGCACTGAAGTAACTGGGTCTGGATGTAGTATAGCTTTCCAGTGCTGTCCCTTCTCACTGCCAATTATCCTGACATGTTAATGGGAGGTTTTGAATTACGGCCTTATCTCTGGGACGCTGGAGAGGAACAGAGAGCGTGCACACAACCCTCTCAGACTCACAGGCCTTTCCAATTTATATACCTTTGATTTCATCTAACTGCCCAGATTCATCCAAAGCTCTTTTGAGACGGCCAGCCAGTCAACGGCATCTACTCAATGTGTCTCCAAGAATTATCTCTTAGGTTTTCTCCTCCATTTTAAAGTAGTCTGCTGTTTTGTTAGTCATGGTTCTTTTTTAACAGGCAGACACCCTGTAAATGGAAGGCTATGTTCACTCATGCGGCATACGGAAACGTTGCTTTGTAACCTCAGACATGACAACGACTGTGTGAGGCCCTTTTGCTACGATTACCCCAAAGAAAAGGTCCACTGTCCATCTATCCATATATTCATCACACTGTGAATGAATTGGCTTGTCTTCCGCTCAGTTAGCAAAGACCAAACATCAAAACCTCTGGGTTTCTAAATCTCACTCTGGTTTTGTTAAGTACATACAATCCTTGTAAACATGTGCACACTGCCAACATGTTGACAAACATCATTTTAAAATTTCAAAAGGATATTAAAAACTTTCAAATTAAAAAAAGAAACTTTCTAGAACACTGGTTAAGGTGGAAAAATAGAGATACATGTTCACTGTCAAGTTACAGAATCAACAACTGCTCAATATTGACTAAATACTGCCACCTAGCCAAGTACTGTAATACTACAACTGATAAGCAGCCTGAGGAGCACAGACATGTCAGAACATGTTAGCTAAAACTATTTAAAATGTTTTCATTCATTGAAAAGCAGAAACAAGATCAAATATAAATATTAGATGAAAAACAAACAAAAACGTTCACACTGCTTCTTACATGAACATTAAGGCCCGTTCACACCAAGCACGATAACGATAAAGTTCTAAAAATCGTTCTCAGTATTAAAGAGTAGCACAAAGAATGTCAGTACTGCACATTAATCACTCAATTAAAACAATATCATAAGGAAGTAGATTTTCTATACTGACTGTAGAATCTGTGTTATAGTCATCATCAAGATCAGTGTTTTATGGGTCACGTTGACGACTTTAAAAATCAGTGTCATTATGTCAGTTTATGGTCAAATAGTTTTATTTCATCATTTGGTTACCATGTTATACAGCCATACAAGAAATTATTTTTTTATTCAATGAAAAACAAAAACTAGCAATACAAAGTGGCAAATAAAGAAAAAGCTTGAGTGCATGAATACACTCAATTGCCTGAACACTTCTAAGGGACGAGGTCATAAGAGTAAATGGACTTCACAGGAGCAATGAATGGAGACACCTCTTCACAGGCTTTTTATTATGAGGTGTCCATCTGAGGGGATTCTGAAGGAAGAAACGGAGAGAGGAAGATGTTGTAAATCAATTTTAAACCCTAATAATTTTAATAAGCAATATCACACTCACACTTGTGCTTTTGTACTGGGCAGTTATTTGGCTGAAGGAACAAAGCTGAAATTCAGTACAACAGCAAGACTGCAGGTGTAATAATGCTTTTATTCAACAGCTCTACAAATCTAGAAAAGTTGCATAAAAAGTGTATAGAGCCCGTACTGATTTTGTACGTTTGCACACTGACACAGAAATGATCAGTCTATAATTTTAATGGTAGGTTTATTTGAACAGTGAGAGACAGAACAACAAAAAATCCAGAAAAAAGTTATAAATTGATTTGCATTTTAAGGAGTCAAATAAGTATTTGACCCCTTCGCAAAACATGACTTAGTACTTGGTGGCAAAACCCTTGTTGGCAATCACAGAGGTCAGATGTTTCTTGTACTTGGCCACCAGATTTGCACACATCTCAGGAGGGATTTTGTCCCATTCCTCTGCAGATCCTCTCCAAGTCATTAAGGTTTCGAGGCTGACGTTTGGCAACTTTAACCTTCAGTTCCCTCCACAGATTTTCTATGGGATTAAGGTCCGGAGACTGGCTAGGCCACTCCGGGACATTAAAGGGATAGTTGGGTCTGAGAGCTCTCAGATTCCATCAAAAATATCTTAATTTGTGTTCCGAAGATGAACGGAGGTCTCACGGGTTTGAAACAACATGAGGGTGAGTAATTAATGACAGAATTTTCATTTTTGGGTGAACTAACCCTTTAATGTGCTGCTTCTTGAGCCACTCCTTTGTTACCTTGGCCGTGTGTTTTGGGTCATTGTCATGTTGGAATATCCATCCACGACCCATTTTCAATGCCCTGGCCCTGACGGTACATGGCCCCGTCCATCGTCCCTTTGATGCGGTGCAGTTGTCCTGTCCCCTTAGCTCTCATCTGACCACAACACTTTCCCCCAGTTCTCCTCTGAATCATTGGCAAAATTTAGACGGGCCTGTACATGTGCTTTCTTGAGCAGGGGGACCTTGCGGGCGCTGCAGGGTTTCAGTCCTTCACCGCGTAGTGTGTTACCAATTGTTTTCTTAGTGAATATGGTCCCAGCTGCCTTTAGATCATTGACAAGATCCTCCCGTGTAGTTCTGGGCCGTTCCTCATTCCTCACCGTTCTCATGATCATTGAAACTACACGAGGTGAGATCTTGCATGGAGCCCCAGTCCGAGGGAGATTGACAGTGATTTTGTGTTTCTTCCATTTGAGAATAATCGCACCAACTGTTGTCACCTTATCACCAAGCTGCTTGGCGATGGCCTTGTAGCCCATTCCAGCCTGGTGTAGGTCTACAATCCTGTCCCTGACATCCTTGGACAGCTCTTTGGTCTTGGCCAAGGTGGAGAGTTTGGAATCTGATTGATTGCTTCTGTGGACAGGTTGTCTTTTATACAGGTAACAAGCTGAGATCAGGTGCACTCCCTTTAAGAGAGTGCTCCTAATCTCAGCTCCTTACATGCATAAAATACACCTGTGAGCCAGAAATCTTGCCGATTGATAGGGGATCAAATACTTGTTTGACTCATTGAAATACAAATCAATTTATAACTTTTTTGTAATGCGTTTTTCTGGATTTTTTTGTTGTTATTCTGTCTCTCACTGTTCAAATGAACCTACCATTAAAATTATAGACTGATAATTTCTTTGTCAGTGGGCAAACATACAAAATCAGCAGGGGATCAAATATTTTTTCCCCCCACTGTATGTCATGACCAGCAACAAACATAGACAAGTGCCATGAAAAGCCCCGGTGCTGTTGGATTATATATCAGAAATCTTTGAACACTGCTTGTTCAGTTAAGTAAGACCACAATTTAAGAGTTATATAAATGTACTTTTTGTATATGTACAGCTGTAAAAAATACCATTAAAGGTGCCATTGAATGCATTGATTATAATATTTTAAATGGTTCTCTGATGTCTACATAGAAGGTATGTGGCTTAGGTAAAGGCAAAAATGCTCCAGAAACGGTTTTACATATGCATTTACAACCCTAGGATTTCTCCCTAGAATGAAATGGTCTGTTATTGGCTTCACAGTGCAGCTCATTTTAGTAGCTCACAGGAAGGAAACACAGGGAGGACAATCCATATTTCAATACTTTCTCTCAGTTATATCGTCAGATAATTATACTGTATATAAAATGTGGGCATCAGGGAGCCGCTATTAATATGCGGGGCACTGAAACTGCTTCCAAATGCATGATTGCTTTTAACTTTCACATTCGAGATTCACGATCGCACAAACTCTGTTTATACTATGGAGCGGCAGTACCTACCACACATTTTACAAGATCAGATGCTTGTCAGTGGTGATCAGGATCTGTAAATCATTCGCCATCATACTCAGTCATCTCTCCTTACTCTGTTTATGTGGTAAGTGAAATCATACGTACTGCAATGTAACAGGCTACCGCTAGCAAGGAGCTAACCATGTCCCTTTAGTGCAGTGGTTCTCAACCCGCAGTCCGTCACGAATCCAAATGCGGCCCACCCTGTTGAATGTTATAGTCTATGTGCTGAACACAATTAAAAAATAACTTTCAGTTTTACAATTCATTTTAGTTTTTACATTAATTTAAAATGTACTAAAATTCAAGCTATAATGTTTTTGTTATGTAAAATAATTTTGTTTTTCATATATTATTTTCAGACATGAGCAGATCTATGTACTTACGTAATTAATGTTACACATTTAACGAACACTTACAAGCGCGCACTTTGGCAGAATTCAATTCAAATAGTCATCAGCAGCCATTCGTTTTGTAAAATTGAGCATCGGAATGGACAAATTTGTTAAGGGAGAAAACGAAATGTGGAAAATGCCAGTGAAGGAACGCATTCAAACAAGAATAGTCACAGCATCAGCAGTGAAGAGAGTGCTGGACTTTCGGCATCAACTTTCGGTCTGCCCCTGCACTCACTTGAAGACTACGCAGCAATCATCCTTAATTACAGAAATGTGTCAAAACATATCTGGAGAGAACCTCAGATTATTATTATTTATTATTATTATTAAATTCGAAAATGCTTTTCATATTTGGATCAACATAGGCTACATTTGTGAACGCGCACTTTCTGCAATGTCGCGCATCAAGTCACGCTTCCGTGCGCGTCTTACAGACGGCAACTTACAATCGCAACTTCATTGTGTTGTTACTCCTTTCGAGCAGAATTTCACAAAATTGGTCAGCTCCCGACAGCATTGGGTGTTTTATTAATGGGGAGTACAATTATTTATTTAAATAATCGTTTAGATATCATAATATTTAGGCTATAAATAATATAAATCTGGTAGGTTTGTATTGATGACGTAATATGCGGCCCGTGAAACTTGCACTTGGACCATAGTGCGGCCCAGTGGAAATAAAGGTTGAGAACCACTGCTTTAGTGGCTCGCGTTATTTTATTAGAGTGTGTTATTTGCTTTCTGTGCCTTTCTGAATACAGACACCAACCCATCCCTGAACTTCACATCCCCTGCACAGCCTGGAACATAATATTTATTTCCAAGATCTGCCATTTTCACTGTTGTCCTCGCCTGTTTCTTCACAATACCTGCAGAACTTCTGATGGTTCGGCTGGCGGCTGTCCTAGAACACGGTCGTGTATATGCAAATGTTGGGGGCGTAACTATTAGTGATCCCGACTGTTACGTCACAGTCAGTGTTATGTTCTGATTTGCCTATTTTTCAGTGGGTTTTTTTTATTCACGAGATTTACATGAGGAGGATGAAAAAATGGCGTTTGAGGCTCACGGTATGTCATTTCCATGTACAGAAATCTTATTATTCAACTAAGCCAAGGTAAATACAGTTTTCCATTCTATGGCACCTTTAAAGCATGTGTGTGCTGGAAAAAAGGCATTGTAAAGATATGACCTGATTCCATGGGAATCAGGGGCATGAAGAGCAGAGATGAATCTCACGTGTTTCATTGAAGAGGAAGGAGTCCTGGTACTCTTTCATGTACTGTGAGGATCTGGACTCATCCAGGAAGAGAGAGTAGACCCTTTTAATGTCCTCCACTTGGACTTCAGTGCCCTGTGAGAAATGTACAGCCACAGTCAGACCAAAAATGCTTCTTATTGTATTTTCTTGCAGCACTGGCCACGATACGTGTGAGTTGGCATTACCCGGCGTTTGCGGCACACCAGGCCTGCAGTACTGATGAGCTGGATGGCATAACGGAGTGAAGTCTCCAGTCCGATACGTGTTAAAACTGTGTGTGCCTCCTCACTCAGCTCAACATCTTCCTCCTCACAGCTGGAACACAAACACACATGCATGTATGGTGAGAAGTGAGAAAACAAACAACCTCACAATACTGCATATTAGTTCACTTAAAAAATGCTCTCACCGAATCTTCAGGATCTGTCTGGTCTCTTTCTCAGTGTAGGGAGAGGTTGCAATGATGAGCAGACGATCAAGCATGTCTATGGGAATACCATGAGGACTCTGGTAATTGGTACCTCTGATACTGTAAAAATTAAACAACAGTGAATGAGGAGAAATGATCAACAATTAATGGTAGCTGATGCATTAATCCACAATTAATGCATTAATGGTAGTTGTTGTTGTGTTTGTGTGTATACCGGGTGATGCCTCGGTTAGTGGCCATGATAAGTACAGGTGATAGATCACTCTCAAGAGCTCGATTCAGGAATGAAAAGCATTCTATGTCCAACATGTGGACCTCATCTATGAAGAGAACCTGCAAGCACAAAAAAAGCTCATCAAGGTTGTTTTGTTATAGCTTTTGGAGCTTTTTATATAGCTTTGTAATTTTGCCTATGCATTTGAATCGATACAGCTGTGGGACCGAGCAGTAGGGGTTGCAGAAGTTGTGAACCTGCTGGTTTGGGGTAAAGTGCGGATCGGAAACAATCCTCGTTTACGTGGATACTCCTCAAGACTGTCATTCCGATGTGCTTTTGTGTGCATTTGCTGATGAAGGTGCGAAAGAAAGCTCAATTTCGTTCTCACGTGCTGTCGAAGCCAAGCTGTGGCTTTTTGGGTGTTTCTCCACCGGCACGAACAGAAATGATCCATCACAACACGCGAGTACCGTATTTAAATCTCTTTCAGAAAAGGACTTTCACAGTGTATCACAGCATGTAAGTACCGCATTAAAATCTATTTCGTGCCGTCTCATGCTTGAATGGCTTAAAACACTTTAATATTTAAACTGACAAGGCTTAAATCACACGAGAATGATAAACTTTGAGGAAGCAGCACTGTCCTGATCGTTCAGAGAGGTGATTAGTTAAACATTACGGCCTGTTAACAGCAGGAAAGCTAATTGTATTCGCAGGTGAACATAAAATATGATACATACAACTGGTGAACCAGTCAATGTAATGCATATGTCTGGATGGTCTGAATAACAACAAATTGCGACATGAATGATACTGTGTGAAGCGTTGTTTGTTTACATCAAGTTGCGCCTCGCATTATGAAAACAATGTTTGGGATACCACGATCAAAACAGACAGTTTGATGTTGAATAATCATCCAAATGATGGTGAAAACCAAATTATTTGTGTGTTAAAATAACATTTGTGTGTTCAAAATGTAAAGAAATGCTAACATTACTATACTGGCCATTGGAGCGAACCAACCCCGTGACGTCACACGCTGTGGTACTGCAAGATGGCAGTGCCCTTGCTCCAAAAGCTATAAAAAAAACTACCTTTTTTCTTTAAAATGGTTACATTAATCATGAATGAATGAATGATGCATTTATATAGCGCTTTTATTGTGTATTGCCGTACACCCAAAGCGCTTTACAATCATGTGGGGGTCTCTCCTCAACCACCACCAGTGTGCAGCATCCACTTGGATGATGCGACGGCAGCCACAGTACAACGGCGCCAGTACACTCACCACACACCAGCTACAGGTGGAGAGAGTGATAGAGCCAATCAAGTGGATGGGGATTACTAGGAGGCCATGACTGATAAGGGCCAGTGGAGGGAATTTGGCCAGGACACCGGGGTTACACCCCTACTCTTACGAGAAGTGCCATGGGATTTTTAGTGACCACAGAGACCTCGGTTTAACGTCTCATCAGAAAGATGGTGCTTTTTACAGTATAGTGTCCCCGTCACTATACTGGGTGTTAGGACCCACACAGACCGCTGGCCTCACTAACACCTCTTCCAACAGCAACCTAGTTTTCCCAGGAGGTCTCCCATTCAGGTACTGACCAGGCTCAACCCTGCTTAGCGTCAGTGTGTATGTATATATATATATATATATATATATATATGTATATATATGTATATATATGTATATATAGTATATCATGTTTGTTATATATTTTTTAAATCAAAGGGGAAAATCACTTTACTAAATAATGTAAACTTAACTGACTGCTTCACTTCCACTTTAATAATACAGGGTATACTTGGTAGAATACACAAATAAGACGTTTTTCTTGATTACAACATCCTGTTTGTCCATTTAAAATCTTGTGGCATATAGCCTCTAAAAAGCTTCTTTTTTTTTTAATAAAAAATATGATTCACATTTATTGAGTAAACAATTTTAATAATTATAAATCATGCTAATTATTTGTATGTTATGAAGAATTGCTTTAATGTGTTTTTTAAGCTTTGGAAAGAATACAGATATAGTAGATATGGATGTAAGATATGGATGTATAGATATTTTTATGCACTTATGTTTTTTTTTTATGAAATTGCATATAAACTTAGATTTTACATACAAACTTGGAAGCTATTCTTAAGTATTATTTTATTGATTTATGTATTAGGTTGTTTTTTTTAATCGAAGAAAATCAAATGAAACTTTAACAACACTGTTTTTAAAAACATGCAGTAGAGTGTTAAATGAAAGTCCTTGCACTCTTACTTTTTCTGAAAGAGTCAATAGTCAATAGCTGGAAGGTTTTCAACAGAACAAAAAGGAATTAAGTAAAAAGTCCATTCTCTGTTTAAGCTGGTTCCTCTCCATTGAACACTTCAAATGTCTTATTTGACGGCCTGCTTACCCCAGGAATGATCTCAGCTTTGCCTTCCTCTCTCCATTCAGACACCTTAGCATTGATCTGCTCTCGAACCTCTGACTTAATCTCTCCTGTGTCACCTGCAGTACAGACAATCAACATTTACATACAAACATCTACAGACTTTTCTTTTGTTTCTGAAAGACTAATCAAGGATTAATTTCACTGAGCATGTCATTATCTAGTTTGTCAGTTTTAAGAAGTATGACCAACCTGAAAATAAGGCCAGGAATCCCTGAGTGCGGCTGTTAATAACGTCAATTTCGTGAAGAGAGACGGTGTGAACAACCTCCTTCCGTTTCTGCAGTTCTCCCTCTGGACACTGCACAAACTGTGTCTGAAATAAACAACAAAAACAGTATATATAAAAAATACTCTCAGGGAAGAGTTGTCATTGACTGATGGATTCATTTCACAGAGGAAGAGAGAATGTGTACCTGTGCACCCATGGCGTCGTAATCTCTTGCTCGAGTAAATGACCGTCCCAGCTTGCTAATCTTTCCTGTGGCTTTATCGATGGTGATCACATCTCTGCAGAATATGAAAAATGTGTCATCCTTTAATGATATAAGCAGTGGAAAAACTAAAACAACGTGGTTTGGCTTAAGCCTTTTTATGACTTATATGCACTCTAATCTCATATACCCATCTCACTACATGTATCTATGTAAGTGTATATGCATTATACACACACACACTACAAACTTACCATAAAGCATAAATCTTCCTTAAGATAAATAATCTTTTATCAACATGGTATGTTTAAAATTAATTATAATAAAAATACAACAAGGGCTTATTACTAGAGTTCAGATCTCATCCAAGCTAATCAAATGTTTCAGTAATTCAGGAGAAGCTAAATGGCAATCCAATCAGATCAATTTGTTTTATACAGAAAAAGGTATCACAAATTTCAGCTTTATTATCTACCCACCCAGATTGCACTCTCTCTTTACTGAGGCTCTCTATCATCTTGGTCCCCAGATCATAGACGGTTTCCATCTCTGTCGTCTTCAGCGTGAGCTTCCCCACTTTCGCACCCTTAAAACAAATACACAAAGGAGAAAAAATTATTGTCTAACTGAGTTCACTTACGGACATCACCTACAGTAGATACTAAATTCATACTGAGCACTATTTTGGGACCCGAGTCCTACATTCAACTTATCAACGCAGCTGAAAACTCATTTCTCACTTTCATAATAACAAAAAGTTAATTTCCCACTGAAGAATGATAAATATCTTTAATAACGCTTTCCAGCCAAATAAATGTATTGAATTAGAGCGCGTTCAGGAAAGTGTGCTGTGTGATGAAATACTCATTTACTTCAGCTTCTCAACGCAAGTCAAATATTAAAATAACCATGAAATCAAAACTGACAATTCTTATTTGTAATGGGATAAAAAAATATATAATTAATTATGTATCCACGTGCATCATTACTCTTAAAAAATAAATAAAAATAGTTTCACCGAGTCAACTTTTACCTGTAAACTACAGCTGCCACTAGAGAAAATGTAGTTAAAAAATAAATGTATATTTTAATTAAAATTATTTTAAACAAATGATGAGTCTGGTGCCATAAGAACAATGGTAACAAAACAGAGAAATTAATTCAGTAAATCTGGTCTATGAAGAGCAGAGACTTACAGTTCCTGTAGCAGGTCTGTCGATCTGAATCTCTACCACCTCTCCTTCAATGATCTCAGTCTCCTCTCTGCCAAACAACAAATATAGAACATGACAGGTCTCCAGACAAAACAATTGAGTAAGCAGCCATTGGCTCCTATAAGAAAAAAACTTAGGCGCCAAATTATGCTTTTAGGTGCCACAGAATAAAAGTGTTTTATTTATTTTTTCCCCTATATTTTAACATTTCAATCATACTGTCATGTGTTTATGTATGATCTTTTCTTGACTTTATCAGCATTTTAATCCATCTTGTAGATGATCAGGTCAACCTGGGAACTAAGGTTCAATTAAAGAGGGAACTAAATGTCTTTTCCAACTTGAAATACACTGTCACAAATAATTGTTTGATACACAGAATCTGTACAATATCATGGACCATAAGCATCACTTGGCCACTGAGTAATTTGGGCTCCTCCTCAGTGCATCCTATAAGTGTTGTCATGTCTTTCACACATTCGGTCTGTTTTTCTTCATTAGTAAAATGCAATTTATAGGAGGAGTTGAATCATGTAGACAACTGATTAAGTAAAAATATTAATATGCAATAGCGCAAATATAGCAAAACGCTCCTCTTTATAGTTATTTTTCTAGCTGACTGATGAGATTATGGACACGGAGTGGTTATTCTGAGGTAAATGTATTATTACAGTGCAATGTTTACAAGCTTTACACATTTTCCTCAGTTTGAAACACTGAATGAGCTTTTACATGAAACATTTCAGTAAGTTGTACTGTAGGCTCTCTTATAATATAGCATACCTTTTGAGGTTAAATCATGTTCATTTTGTACTATAGTAGTAAATGGAAAGATATAACGGGTTCACTTGCTGCTTGAACTGAGGCACTAAAGCGATCGTGCGATAGCCTGTGTTATAGGAACACAGCATATAGACTAAGATCTCGATAAGAAGTCATATTAATAATGATTATAAATGAGAATTGTTGACGATATTGCCAATATCCACAGAGCTGACAGCTTTACATGTTGAAGTTTGTTCAAGTTGTGAACGAAATACACTGCTTTTCTGCACTTGGCCAACATTTCGATCTCTCTCGCGCTGCACAACTGATCTGCGTTTAGCAGACTGTGTGCGGCAGAGATGAGGACTGTTTGAAACTTTTTTCCACAAACTTTTTGATGCGCATCGACATCGTCTTCTAATTTTCAGTTTAATACGTGAATTTAACAAAAGATGTGATCGCAAAACAATCAGGAAAAAAAGGCCTTGCATGCAAATTTTTAAATCATAACATGTAAATATATATAGTCGCCAGTGGCGACCTCACTCGCAAATGCAACCATTTTAGTCGCAGTCTGGAGCCCTGCATGAGCAGTCATGCTGTAATTTATGAAACATTTACTTTTTTTTTTTGTAGTTTATTTAATAAGTAGACTATTCTTTAAAATCCATAATCAGTAAATCATTTAATATCCATTTGGAGACAGCCTACTATGCCCCTGTTTTAGTATCTCATAAAGCCAAAGTGACAATATGCATATTACATGTTTGAAGGTTATTCTTTGTTTTTAATGAAGACTTTATGCTGCTTCACACTTCAGTCAGCCTCACTCACTTTATCCTGACTCCCATGGCTTTGCGGAAGGCCTGGCTCAGAGCTTCGGTCTTGCTCATCTCCAGAGAAAAAATCTCACTCCCAGCCATAGCAGTGAAAGGTGTGTCAGGGCCAAGAGACTGGGCAATACCTGTACAATAAACAACTCACTGGTTATTTTACAACGGCTTTGCAATTTTGATACATATATTTTTGACACACACCATTGCAGCGATTGTGGTCAGCTCAACCTCAAGTGCATTTATTAACCCTAAAGGAGGCAACGTATCCTGGGGGATACAAACATTTGAGAAGCTGTGGGGAGAACCAGTGAAAGTGTAAGTCTTATTTCGGGGCAGAGATGGATAGAGTTGGACTTGTAAACCGAAGGTCGTGGGTCCGAGTCTCAGGTCCGGCAGGGATTGTAGGTGGGGGGAGTGAATAACCAACACTCTCTCCACCCTCAATACCACGACTGAGGTGAGACCCTTGAGCAAGGCACTGAACCCCCTGCTGCTCCCATTGGTTGCCCACTGCTCCAGGTGTATGTTCACTACTGTGTGTACACTTGGATGGGTTAAATGCAGATCACAAATTCCAGGTACGTGTTACCATACTTGGCCACACACCACTTCCCTTCTTTTTTTTTTCTTGGTTTCATTTTGAAAGGGTGTTTGATGTGAATATTTAGATGAGGTGACTTTTGTTTCCACATTTTTTTTCGCTCGCAGGAAGCATTTAAAACTGCATCTCTGGGTATACGTCGCCCTTTTTTAGGGGTATAAATCAAGATATAAAAACATATACATAGACTCAGTGATTTTGTGGCTTGTTTTAGAAAATCAGATCTTTTTGTAATCTTGACAAAACACATATCGTTGGAAATATCTGACAGTCAAGGTTACATATTTGGTAACTGTTCTTTAATAGAAGTGATATTGTGACAGAAAATGATTGATTTGTGACAGAAAACTGCATAAAAAAAAAATCAATAGAGTTTGGGTGTAACCCAGTGTTATTTTTGGTACAGTGCCCAAACTAAATCTTTCAGGAACCACAATTGTTGTGATATCAACTTCAAATTTGCAACACAACTTGGTTAGACATATGGCTTTGATTTCATAGAAATTTTAACGTTCAACAAATTTGATAAAATACTTATAATAAATATAATATAATACTTAAAATAATATACTACTTTATCTTTATGGTAAACTTAAACTTCTATCATTTTTTTATACTTTTATTTTTTGAATTGCTTTCAGTTCAACAATAATCTGCAATGTGTCTTCTTTAAAAACCATGTTGTAACAAACATTGATAAACAAGTGTTCTGTTTTCAGTGAATTTATACCCCCAAAGGGACGACGTATCCTGGAGGAGTCAAATCAATACATTTTCTGATGTCTCTTTATGGTTTTGCCCTTTTTAGGGTTAAACCTTGTAAATTGATTCTACGTTTCAAATGTGATTAATCATGATAAAACTATGCAGAAGCTCACCCATAGCAATAGCTGTCTTGCCCGTCCCAGGTTGGCCAGCGATGAGGACAGCACGACCAGCAATCTGACCGTCTTTGATCATTTCAAGGATCAGCCCGGCTGCCCTTCGAGACGCCAGCTGACCCACCATCCCCTGAGACACCTGGTGAGACAGAGGTTCATCATTTGTGTGTCATCTTCTTCTAAACATGCAGTGAGCAATATTTAAGCCTAAGACAAGTGTGTTGTCACTGGTAAATCAATCATAAACATTGAACATTACCTGCCGTGGCTCCAAAGCATCATCTAACCCAAGGCCACGAATGTGAGAGTGTGCGCCTGTAAGAGAAATCAAGATTTATGTCACTTAATCGTAATCTTTTCCTGTTCTAGCATATTCAGTCTGTGAATGAACAGAGCTATCTTGATCGAAAACCTATTCTGGAAGCAAAAATGAATTCATTCGTGCTCTTTATTGTTATTATGGGTTAGTGTCTCACCAATCCTCTCAATTCGAGTGATGTCTCGCACCTCCGGAACCTTCGTGGCTGCCACCTTTCATAACAAATTAAAAAGGTAAATAATGCAAGTGAAAAATTCTGTATAATGCAGGTGTGGAAATTAAATATTAAGCTGCGTTTTAATGTCATTTTTATGTAACGTTAATTTGATCAGTAAACAGCCGTTAAACGCGAGCGTTGCCATAGTGACACAAGAGCAACACAGTTTCCAGTTAGCTCAACTTTTAGCAATGCCGCAGAAATATGTACAGTGTAAAATAATTTTACTACCGCAATGACAATTTGAGGCAAATACGCTGATAATGCAGTTTACATAGAGGAGTATTTCCAATAAAAACAGTGACACGCATGCTAAACATCATAAACACACGCTATAATTTCAGGCTAACGTTACTAAGAGAACCATTTAACGCTACTAGGAAGACTCTCAATGTCTGAATATCTGGATAAAAGCCATTTTCATGAATGGACCTCAAAATCTAAAAGATCTTAATTAAAACTGTATTATTGTTGTGATAAATTGAAGCACGTGTGCTAAAAGCGGCAAGCCCACAGACGTGTTTAATGTTATTATTCACAAAACATTTCAAGGCTCTACAGGCAGCACATACTAGTGATAAACACATATATTATTTTGTATACAACCTGCAAGTATGGTATATTTGTCAACAATCCTGAAATATATGCTAAATATCAAACTCACCTGCGCTGCCATGTTTTCTCGTAAGGCGGTTGTATCTGAATGGGTGCGCAGTGGAAATCCGTCCGTGTGGAGCACGTGACCTCCACTTCTTCTTCTGGCAAACCAACAAAAATGTGCATTACCGCCACCTACTGATCTGGAGTGTAGAGCGTACACACTCAAAGTTAAACATTTTGCTATGAATTCTGCGGATTTAAATTTGTCATCGAGGTCAAATTGGCTTGTGATGGCCCTAGGCTTGGTAGCATCAGTGAGAATGGGTTGAAAATAATAAACCAGTCAGTAATGTTTTGACTTGTGTGCTGTAGTTTTTTTCAGCAGGAAAGTTTATTCATTTATGACTGTCTATATTAGACCTGCATAATTTCTGGCTATTATTTCAGATTTCGTTTGAAAACATAATATTTGATCAAAAATTATAAATGTAAAAATATATATATAAAATTAAAGTGTATACTTTTTGAGAAAAAATGGTGACGGATTTTTTTTTTTCAGTTTAATTTAACACTAGGCTATCAGTAGAAAAAATATAAGAGTAAAATCATTAAAGTTGTATTTGTTCAAAAGCCTCATTGTTGAGTCAGATGTGATTGCAACCAGCAGAGGTCACTCTTGTAATATGTGACCCTGGACCACAAACCCTGTCATAAGGGTCAATTTTTCTGAATAAATAAGCTTTCCATTGATGTATGGTTTGTTAGGATCAGACAATATTTGGCTTATATACAACTATTTGAAAATCTGGAATCTGAGGGTGCAAAAAAATCTAAATACTGAGAAAATCTCCTTTAACGTTGTCCAAATGAAGTTCTTAGCAATGCATATTACTAATCAGAAATTAAGTTTTGATATATTTACAGTAGGAAATTTACAAAATATCTTCATGGAACATGATCTTTACTTAATATCCTAATGATTTTTGGCATAAAAGAAAAATCAATAATTTTGACCCATACAATGTATCTTTGGCTATTGCTACAAATATACCCCAGCGACTTAAGACTGGTTTTGTGGTCCAGGGTCACATATGTCTTAGGTTAGGACGTCATTGGGACTATAAAACCTTAAATCAGGGCTGTCCAAACTCGGTCCTGGAGGGCCGGTGTCCTGCAGAGTTTAGCTCCAACTTGCCTCAGCACCTGCATGCAAGTTTCTAGTTTTGCTTCTAGTATGCCTAGTAAGATTAGCTGCTTCAGGTGTGTTTAATTAGGGTTGGAGCTAAACTCTGCAGGACACCGGCCGTCCAGGACCGAGTTTGGACAGCCCTGCCTTAAACTGTTTGTACTACTAAATGTAGGCATCATCTGTGCATCATAAATTCAAATTTTTTTCCAATATGTCAAATAAATTATTCAACAACAATTTTGAAAGAGACTTTTATTATTTTATCATTAATGCATATAAAATGACCCACATAAATCAAACGTAAGATAAAATGCTTTTTCTTCACCTGATTAAACTTCATATTACTTAAACAGTATAATCACACAGATAGACAACACATGTTAGAAATAAGGTCTATATTCTAGGAAAATGAGCTTCACAATTTTCAAAACTTCTTTAAATATTTGTATAGAATTCTTTGCAGCTTTTTAATATTTTTGTAAATTTGTAAAAAATACTTTATATAAACATTATTTGGTATACCATAGATTAAAACCTTCAGTTTAAATACACTAACTGTAATCAGCTTCACCATAAACTGGCTTTCATTAAAAACAAAAACAAAAAAAACATGCTTATTTTTTGACTCATTATCTAAAAATCTGGTAATAATGCCTTCATATCCCCTGTCCAGTTCAACCATTTACAACTGACAAATAGTAATAGCAGACTCATACCACACCCAGAAGCCAGGATATACCGGCTCACTGAAAGAGGCTTTAAACTGATGAATAAGTGACATAGACTCAGACACGTTGTAGAACGAAAGAGTGCCTCCTGCACAGTCCAGAAACACCCCGATACGGGAAGAGTAGGGTGCGTTAATCTCAACCTGGTCTTTGTTGTGTCGAGCTGAGTAGCTGGAGTCAGAGCAGAAGAGACTCCAGGATTTGCGGTTGTAGCCAATACGAGCTGAGTCTCCGTAACCTGTTCTCTTGATGCCTTTAAAAGCCACACCAATGGAGGTTCCCTCTCCGCTCCACTCCACCTCCCAGTAGTAGGCACCTTCTGAAAGGGCCTCTTTACACAAGACCTGGGGCAGGCAGTCAAATCTCTGGTTGCTGTCGTTGTAAGACTGAGGGTCTCTCTTTAGTGCTGCTTTCCTGTTTTTTCGGGAGAGGTAGAGCTGTCTGTATGCCGTGTTGGGGTCCAGAGTTAGCTGGCAGGCATCTTGAAAATAAACAAGATAGACAAGAGCTGATCAGGATTGGTGAATTAAAGCTTGTGAATGTGTGAAGTTATGAAGACACTGAATCTCTGCCCACTTTGCATGCAAGTATCTTGATCCATGTACATATACGCTGCATTTTGGTGCTTTAAAAGCTTTTTTTCTTTCTTTGAGACCACATGAAGTAAGTCCCACAATTGATTTTGTATGAATCAAAATGCCGATGGCCATGGGTCAAGTTAAGACACTCAAGACCACGTTTTATAGGTATTTTGTTAATTAAAAAAATTTAAATCAAGAGTTAAAGGCCACATAAATCATGTTAGCAGTGTCTACAGATCAACCATGCCACATTTGTAGTGTAAGGTTTATTAAAAGAAACAAAAAATAATGCATATGACTAGATGGACA
The DNA here is from genome assembly GCF_936440315.1 of Barbus barbus. NCBI lineage: Eukaryota > Metazoa > Chordata > Actinopteri > Cypriniformes > Cyprinidae > Barbus > Barbus barbus. The sequence continues at coordinate 35,014,281 of NC_136733.1, read as the reverse complement.
TTGCATGTTTATTTTAGGCTATGCTAGGATAGGATTCCTGATCTGGGAACAGTTTTCTCCAAATATGAACAGATTGGAGCAAATCTGATCCCAGATGAGCATTCATGATGTAAGGTGCAACATGCATGTGGATAAATCACCTGCCTAGTGGTTGAGTCTGCACATTGGCTCTCAGAGCTGGTTGGACATTTGGAGGTGCTTTCTGCCAGAGGTGCGTGAACGTCTCTCATCTAGAGGGCCGAGAGTGTCGATACACATTTAAGACACCCTATATATTATTCTATATTCTCTCAAACAACCTAACTTAGCATAATTATTAGTTGTCTTCTGACTTACACCAGAAGTTTCAGGTCTGTAAGATGTTTTGAAAGAAGTCTCTTATGCGTATCATTTATTTGATCAAAAATACAGTAAAAACAGCAATATTGTGATATATTATTACAAATTAAAATAACTGTTTTAAACTATTTAAAAAATGTAACTTATTCCTGATGACAAAGCTGAATAATTAGCAGCCATTACTTCAATCTTCAGTGTCACATGATCCTTCATAAATCATAGTAATATACTGATTTGATGCTCAACAAACATTTATCATTAGAAAATTGTATTATTATTATTAGGTTGAAAATAATAACATTGTGGAAACCATGATCCATTTTTTTTAAGATCCTTGGTTAATAGAATGCTTTAAACAAACAGCATTTATTTGAAATAGAAGTCTTTTCTAACATTTTAATTGTCTTTACTGTCACTTTTGATCAGTTTAATGTATCCTTGCTGAAAAAAAGCATTAAAATCTGTAAAAAAAAAATTAAATAAATTAAATCTCTTTGACACCAAAATTTTGAACGGTAGTGCATATAGTGTGTTTTTGTCCTCTAAAAGACCACGCTGCTCTTAGAGGAGAAGACGAAAAGTTTGAGGGATGGCAGTTATCATTATTCACCCATACACCCACTCACTAAGCAGTCTACGCCTGTTCCTACAATATGCTTGGACACAAATTCAGTATGTAAGGAATGATGTTAGACTACTCCCACTAAAGTTTGACATTTAACAGGATGAATGCCAGCATGTTTTCTTATCACTTTCTGCAAGCTTCCAAAACATATAAAAATTGATATACTATTTTAATTAATCATCAGCAGAGGTGAAAATTCTGCTGACCTTGAACTTTATGTCCTGTGCATTTTATCTCTACAACAACACCCGCTGGAATTGGGCAAAAAGAACATTCTTGTATGAAAACAAACTTACACTGGAGGAACTCGTCCCTTGTCCGGGGAGTGTTGCTGGGACTCTTGTACATGTCAACTTCATCAGCTAGAGACACAATAAAGAGAGGTTTTAAGCATGCAATTGTGTCAAACTTTAATCTGACCTTTCATAGCAAACAGATTATGTTACTGACAAAAAGAAAGGACCATTAGGTACTTTCTGGATAGTACTTTAGGTACTTTCATGTTAGAGGTGAGAATATACACTACCGCTCAAAAGGTATATTCAGCAAGGATGCATTAAATTGATCAAATGTTACAGTAAAGACTTTCTACTCATTGAGGAATACTAAAAAAATGCATCAGAGTTCACACAATAATATAATCTATCTGTATGGAACAAGTAATGAATATTACTGTTTTACTGTATTTTTTATCAAATAAATGCAGCCCTGGTGAGCAAGAAATCTTACAGACCCCAGACTTCTGAATGGTAGTGTATGTTTAACTGAAGGCCAAAATAAAACATCCACGACGTGTGTGCTGTTCATAGAAGAGATCAGCTAATAAATATGTATTTTAATGTAATGTTGGTCTTAAGATCATTGCTTAGCAACAGGCCAACAATTTCTTGGAGCACGGCACTGGCTTTTGACAAATACCATTCCAAAATTCCAGCTATTTTGCACAAAGCAAACAGCAGGGCAGCTAGAGTTTCCCATTTTCATTAACTTACACTTCGTAGACCTTTTCTTCTTACGGTCATCCAGCTGGCAGAATGGCATTTTGTTCACTGGAAGAGAATTGAGAGTTATGAAGGAAGTCAGTTTAATGGTGAAGACGAACCACATTAAACAAGAGGGGAGCATGATTTATTTATTCATATAGAAGAAAAAGAGCATTTCAAAATGGGTATGAGACAGTGGCTTATAAAACAAGATTGTATCAGTCATACTAGACCTTACCTGTCTTTGCCACCTTGACAAGTTCTTCATTGCTGAACTCATTTAGATGTTGTTTCATCTCAGAGACGGTTTTGGAAACAGCGCCAAAGGAGAAGTAAGGGTTCACAGTAACAGAGGGCAGCTCCTCGGCATCAGTCTGGGCAATCAGCATATGGTAACTCTGTGATAAAAAAACACCAATTCTTAGTCAAATTTTTTTTCCACAATAGATTAACTGCACACTTCTGACATAATGATGGCTCTAGAGGAACGAAAAATATTTACACAGTATTTCATCACCTGTGAAATAGTAGAAAAACTCAAATAAAAACAAAATCGTTTTACTTGCACGCAATACATCCTGTGTGGAGTGACACTAAAGTCAAGCCACGTGATGTTCTTTGCACTGCTTGTGCTCAGTGGATGTGTATTTTGTGCAGTACACTGTTTCTCAGTCACCTGGATGAAATGGATGTGGTCCTCAGTGCGGGAGAGTTGTGTCAGCTCATTGTCTCTCCTCTTCAGGTCAGCAATTTCATGGCCCAGACGCTCCATGTGGCCTTCAGCAGTGTTAAGTGCAGCCTTCTTATTGGTCGAGATGAGTTTGGTCATTTCCTGTTGCATTCTTTCAATGGAATGAAGCATGTCACCAAACATCTTTTCACTGTCCTGCAAAGCCCGTTGTGCTGAACTCTGAAAGAACAATTGTAATCAGTAATCTATTTCTAATTCTGCTTCATTTTCTTTCTTGGAAATTCATAACTTTTTATGTTTTATACACGCATCTATTTACAAAACATTCCTGCTTCTTTCCGAGTAAGAATGAGTCACACCAGAGCAGACATATTGCCTACCAGAGAATTAATGTTGATCTTGTATTATTATCTCATATAATTTATTATTGTTTTATTATTACATGACATATTTAACATCCAGACATACCTTGAGTGCTTCCACAGCCTGTTTTAACTCTTCCATTTGCTTCACTCTGTCATGGATCTTTTCCTGGATCTCAGCTTGGGTGGCGCCCAAGCGTTGCTATGAACAATTAAAAACAACAAATTCATGACAAAGGAATGTTGTAAGTACAGCATCCTTCCACACCGCAACCACTTCCACATGACAATACAGTCACTTTTGGATACAATTTTTAAAGCATATTCATTAATTTCTTTATCACTTCTATCATTACTATGTAAACTGAAAGTTTGCTATAATGCAAGTTATTGGGCAACAATGTACAAATTAACAATTGTGTGTTACTGTTAATAATGAAACTCTTCCTCACCAATACTATAGCTTAGATCATTTTCTCATCTTCTGGATGACCACTCACTGGCCATGTTTCTTTTAGAGGGGTTGGCTACTCTTATACTCAATCTAGCATATCCAGCATACTGAGAATGTCATTTTTTGCATATATAGGTGCACTGTTGCATACAGGAGGTGAAAGGTTGTTACTTCTGCTGGTCATTATCACCATTTAATCTGTTGCCATAACAGATTCACCAGTGTAATATTTCCATTGGTAAAAATATGATCACAATTCCACTTTTGTAGTCTTACCTGCATTTCCGCCCTTTCCTGTTCAGCGGACACCATGTCGTGGCCCTTATGCTCTTTCACCGTACACAACACACAGATACACATCTGATCCGTCTGGCAATAAAGCTCCAGACCTTTCTGGTGCTGTGGGCAGATCTGACGATCAAGGTGTCCGATCTCATCGACCAACTTGTGTCGTTTGAAGGTGGATGATTCGTAATGGGGCTTCAAGTGCTTCTCGCAGTAGGAAGCAAGACACATCAGACAAGACTTGACAGCCTTGAGCTTCTTCCCGATGCAAATGTCACATCCAACATCCTGAGGTCCCGCATAGTTGTAGTCAGGAGCCGAAGGGGCCGGTGGGAATGAGTCAGAGTTTCTAAGTGATGAAGATGAATGGCGTGAGGACTGAAGGCGGCGTGGATTGGGCCTCTTGTTGTAGGTTACCCTGCACTGGGGACACAGGTACTGTCCAGTGTGCTCGGCATGATCCCAGTAGGTCTTGATACAGACAGAGCAGAAAACGTGTCCGCATGGGATAGAAACAGGGTCCCTGAGATCTTCCTTGCAGAGGTAACAGAGGTCCTGTTCAAGCGACATGGTTAAATCCCCAAAGATCTCCCAAAAGGAAACTTGCGTTTGTGTGCGAGACAGGAAAAGTGAGTCTAAAGTGCCACCACAGCATGTTATATAGAGTAAACAGGGAGGGAAGCTAAACTGGTTATGCAGAAACCAGTAAATGAATGGGGGAGTGGCTGAGGCACAGGTGAGGACAGCGATTGAGAGAAAGAAAAAACATGTATCATCATATGTCAATGGAAATTAGAACAGTGAAATATATGATCTCAGGGCATAAAATTGTTTCAAGAGTTGCAGGACTCTAGAAAAAGCACTCTTGCATCACGTATGCACTTGCGTTTCTTTTCCCTTTAATAAAAAAGCTTGTCTTGTGACTACTACGTCTGGTGGCAAGTCATGATCTCATCGTTAGAGTGTTTCTGAAGGGTGTTAGGGGCTGCATGCTGGCAGACAGCTCAATGTTGGGTATAGTGCTCCTGCGTAGGAGCTGCCATGATGGATAAGTGCTTGGAGACCAAGTATATTTTGACCTTTGGCACACGCCATCAAAGCTGGCGGGTAATTTATTTGGAGGGAGGATGAGTGTACTTTGGATATTTTTCCTCCTAGAAAGACTTTTGAGTTAGAAGAAAGTATGTTTTATATTAAGAGCCCTTTAACATCCAGATATCTGAACTGTGCATCTAAGTCGTGTGAGAGCGAGATGACTGGAACATGAAGAGAGCTGTTACACTGTCGATTTAACCACAGACATTGGGTACAGGGTGAAATTGCTATGATACATGGCCAAATTCAACTGAAGTGAGTCTCTGTATGCAGATATAAAGAGACAAATGCAATTTTGAATATATATTGCAATAATTTGATTTGCAATCGATCAGGTTAAGGCTGGTTAAACCACTGAACTCATATCATCTCAGTAAAAACAAATGATCTAACATCTACTCAAAATTTCACAAATGTTTAAAAAAAAAATGTAAGTAGTTGAAACACTTCTTTTCACATTTACTATTACTGGACCCAATATGAGACAATGTATAAGCCGACATTTAATATTTTATTCCAACTGAAAAAGTGACTAACATGCACAAACACACTTTCTGTTATGTTATTTTAATTGTTAGCCTATGTTTTTGTATGTTTTCTTTTAAATCGGAAGCTGAACACGACACAAGGTGGAGTTGAGGGTGATTCTAAAAATAATTCTGAACAAGAAATTTGATTAACAAAATAAACACATGCAGAAAATTTTACTTTCCTGTACAGGGAAGGTTGTATCAGTAGATTAAAAACAAACTAAATTTGTACATTATATAAAAGTTTGAGATAGAATTGCAATTAAATTATGAAATATTCTTTGGGAGCAAACATAACAGTGTGCCGCAACACACACACACACACACACACACACACATTCACACTGAGTTACAGATGTTAAAGCAAAACATTTTACAACCATTCCTAGTCTGGCAGTGAAAACCAACAACAATTTCAAATGGTTATGATTGTTAACCACAGAATAAAAATGCAAAAAAGTGAGCACATTTTTAAATTTACAGCAGCAACTTTAACTGAAACACCAGCTGCTGTGTCTTCCAGCAATGCCAGACCCATTTTCCTAAGAAAAGGCGTTTATTCCTGTTGCTCAAAGACGATGGAAATAAGTGTTTGTTTTAGATTAGCCTCTCTCATCTCTCTAGAGCATACATCCTCTGTATGGCACAGTCCACAAAGCTCCAGGAATCTCTGTTGCAAAACAGGAAGTGGAAGTGAGTTTGCAGTGGGTCACATTCAGTGTGGTAAAAAGCTAATTAGAACGTTTCTACTGGGACTGCAAATCCACTCCCATGTTCCTCACTAAATCTGAGTCATTCCTTTTAATTGACCAATGCTGATTGGTTTTGTTTTTAAGACATTATTTTACACTAACTATGTGTTGTTTTTGTTATAAAAATTGTACAAAATTGGATAATATCCCAAATCAAGTACTCAAATGGACGTTTAATGTATACCCATCTCAAACTAATGCTCAAGATTTCTATTACTTAAGATGGTTGTCAGCTTGTAAGTTTCAACTGCGAAAGTAAAAATGTTGGCACCCAGACATGATAAGTGAGATAACAGCAAGTCAAGAGAGGCCTGCAAAGGTGAAAGTTTCCACTGTTGGGAGAGAATATCCAGACTTCAGCAGGACATGTGGCCAGACAGTGCAGGAGAGTCTGCAGCCAATCTAATGACGTGTCCAACTCTGGATCATCTATGTCAATGGTCATATTGTGGTATTAAGTCATACTTCTAAAGGTGCTCAGCTCAAAATAGCTGATCGACTGATAATTGTAACTTTATGACAGAGATCATTTGCAGTCTTAAAATAAAACTTGGAACAATAGTTATGATAGGTCACTTCAAGAACAGTATTTGTGTTTTTCCATGCAATGTTATAATCACATTAGTTAAAAATACTTTAAAAAATCCTGAAAGGCTTTTCTAATATAAAATTAGTAACACAAAACAAAAAATATCCAACAAAACCCTAAACAGTATGTAGTGTGGTCAGTGGACACTGCACTGCATGTAGAGTATTTATGATCTGGGCTTTCCTGATCGCTCTAACAGAAACTACCTATCATGCTACAGTGACACATTTGTAAAGAAATATGTAGACGTAAGTGTATCGCAATAATAGTGACTGACAATTTATCTTTTGTCTCTCATTTGTAGAGAAAGAGCTGCACGTTCAGCCAACTCAGACTGTATTTCACAAACCTTTTGTACATCAGCATAGAGATAACAATTTTACAGCAAGCAAAAGAAGAAAAGCAATATTTCGGCTTTAGACATCATTTCAGTCATCGTGCGCTAATATACAATCACTTACTCAGACATTCTCTGAATCAAGCAAAGGCAAATTTATAAGTGTCAACAGTGAACTCACATGAAGCTAAATTACTATTGCTTTTAATACAGAGAATGCACTATTGAAGCTCCCTGCATGCTTTCCTTTGAGTGCTGGTCTTTCTTTGTGCTTTTTGAGAATTTAATTCTGCACAGCCTGGTTAATTTTATTTGGCAATACGCCAGGTGAGCAGCCAAACACACACATCCAGTTCTCTCTGCCTTTCAGCCAAGACTCACAAAGGTGTCCATTGTTCATAGGAAGCACTTGTAAATACCTTGTTTCCACGCACTCCATCCACTGACCAATCAGATGGACAGAGGCAACCCCTTGGTTTTTACAATAACATCACGCACCTATGAACCCTCACTCTCTGGACTTACTCTGTCACCCTCCAACGGGCACACATCCCTTAATCAGGTAGTTTAATGAAACTTGTCCTTTGCCCCTTAATATACACAAGGAAACACGAAACCTCTGGCAGGCTTAGTTAAGTATGCAGCTCCTTCAATAGGAAAAAGTTCCCTCGTGAACCAACGTGAACTCGGATGGGTCAGCATGAGGGTGTGGAGAACAATAAAGGTTGTGTTAAAGGAACTGATTTCTTTTGTACGGTTTACACCATTTCCTCTCTAAGAACTATGCAGACCATGAGAACAATATGAGGGCCGACAGTCCATGAATAGGCCAGTTCCTTCATTTTAAAATCATTACTTCATGCTGCAGCTGGAGAAAACCACAAAAACTTATGTCAGATCTGCAATTAGGGGCCTAAACTAGTATGCTAGCTTTTTGAGTTAATGAGTAATCACAGCTTATACCTTGCACTGTAACTTCTGGAATCTATTCAACTCTGGGAAAAGGGGAAGAGAAACTAGCTTATCAGAGAGCAGACCATATAAGGAGAGAGGTGAAACTATTTATCAAGTGATGCAAGATTTGTGCCTGGGTCAGAGCTGATGGCAGGATCTTGTGTAACCAATCAAAATGTAATAGGTGTTGGTTTCTTTCAGTGTGTCATTTGGGCTCTGGCTGGACCAATGGCTAAAGCAGAAATACACACAAATATGTCAATAATTAAAAAGAAATCGGCCACATTTCATGTGTTTTCCTTTCAGCCACACGTTTGATTTCTCCCACACGACCCAAAACACTTCCAGGAAAAAGAGTCAGAAAAAGCGCCACAGTCACAGAAGAACCTCTTTGGCATGAGCTCATAAGTTGCTGGTTGCATAACATCAGCACTGCAGGTGAGTCTGCAGGTGGTGACAGAAGTCACATGGCATATCACGTCCTACGAAAACTTTCATGCCCTGCCCCCTACAGATTCACAGGATATTTAGTAGCAAAATAGGTGAAACTAACTCTGAGACTCTTAATGCATACAGCGCTTGAGACCAAGGTGTAAATCATTAGGGGGTGTTGGGTGGGGGTCTACCATCTTCAATCAAACTCTCCTAAAGGAAAACAAAGAACATTTTACAGATATGTTTAAAAACTTCTGACAAAATGTCCAGTATCCCTAAAATGGGTCATAATTTTGTCTGAAGTTTAAAGGGATAGCTTGCCAAAAATAGTAAAACAAAAGCCTTTTTTTTTTTTTAAATATCAACATGCAACATGCAAGGAAAGTCAAAGGTCACCAAAACTGTTATTGGTTACCAACATTGTTCAAAATGTTCTCTTCTTTTTTGTTCCAGAGAAGACAGTTAGTCAGGTTTGGAACAACATGAGTGTGAATCAATGATGACACAAATTCCATTTTTGGGTGAACTAAGGCATTCTAGTTTTTTTAATTGCCATGTATATGATTTATTAATTGTAATTTTTATAAAATTATACTCACGGTTTTCAATCTTGCCATTTCTGTTTCAAATTTCAAAGTTGTATCTGTAACAGTGCTGCACAGCATTCAAAAGAGTGTGACTCATGCTCACATTATATATTGCACACTTTTCAAAAACTGCAGGTTCATTTTAATTGCAGTTAATTAGATAACTTTTAATGTTATGTCTTCTTATTTAATGTCCTGGAACTCTCTGTATTGTCTCTGGGACATACAAAGAGTGCCTGTATTTTTAGTGACAATTAACAATGCAAATAAATCTAGCAGTCAAGACAGTGCCAAAGCAATAACAGTGTGCAAATATCTGTAGTACAAACTTGAAAATTCTACAGGTTTGAAATATGCTAAAAAAAACTAAATACTATTAATTCTTTTTTTTCTGCCACACCCATCGAAAAACAAACTTATGACATATTTCAAGTCTGCAGCACCCAATCCAGTTCAACTGGCCTTAGTTCATACATTCAGATCAACTCACCTCACACACTATAACTGTTACTGCTGTTTGTTTTGTGCAGTGAGTGGAGTAATTGTAACCTTACAAAACCTTGTATTGTAAAAAAGGCAGTTTCAGTCCAATAAATTTAACAATGAGAAAAATAAAACAGTGAGAACTTTGTCATATTATATATACCAAATAGGTGTGCTACAGAAGGAAATATGTCTAAAAGGTTAAATGAACAAAAAAAAAGTAAAATTGAAATAATAAATCTAAAAATTGTAATATCAGAAGAATAATTATTTAACTAAGCGCAGCTGCAGTAAGCATTGAACCCAATGATATTTAAAGAATAAACGCAAGAGAGTAAGCAAGCATGAAAAACTAGCTTTGTAACATATCAAAGCCAAACAAGAAAGGCCAATAATTAACCAACTGTGGTTTTAAGCTAACTAATGCAAATGTCCTTCAGCTAATGGATAAGCAATTTATGTGTGTGAAACAGAGCTTTTCATGTTAAGTTTCATTCTTGATGGCCCTGCTTTGTACTACAATTCATTCATTCTCAATTGTACCTTTTTTCTTTAATGTCTTTCACTCCACCCCTGGCCCCTCCCTCTCCCCCTCTCTCTCTCTCTCTCTCTCTCTCTCTCTCTCAAGACTCCTGGCTCAACCTGTTTATCAGAGCTGGGTAGTGCTCTAATCTCTCTCTCTCTGTCTCCCTCCCTTCCTCTCGCTCGCCAACACACTCCCTCAGTACAAAGGGGAGGGCTTTGCTTCCTTTAATTAATAACCTGTGGAATTCAGAAACCCAAGGCTGTCTGTAGTAAAACACCAGCCAGGCAGAGTTTGTCTCCTTTTTCTCTATTGGAAACATTTCAGACGCATGGTTTTTGAGTAAGGTGAAAAAATATGGCTGAGCAATTGTCTTCAGACTACTTCAGCTGCCCTCTATGTAAGGAGCTCCTGAGGGACCCCGTGGCGATCCCGTGCGGTCACAGCTTCTGCATGGACTGTATCAGTGGCTACTGGAATGAGGCTGATTACACTGGCATCTACATCTGTCCCCAGTGTCGGATCACGTTCACCCAGAGACCTGTGCTGAGGCCGAACGCCACTCTCACCAAAGTTGCAGAGAAGATCAAGAAGACCGGCTTGAACTTAACGCCTTCAACTAATGGAAGCTATGCTGGCCCTAGCGATGTTCCTTGTGACTTCTGCACTGGAAAAAAGCTCAAGGCTGTCAAATCCTGCCTCAACTGCCTCGCCTCTTATTGTGAAAAGCACCTGAAGCCCCACTATGAGTCTGCCACCTTCAAGAGGCACAAGCTGGTGGATGAGCTGGGGAACCTGGACCGTAAGATCTGCCCTCAGCACCAGAAGAGCCTGGAGTTGTTCTGTCGTACTGACCAGATGTGTATTTGTGCCCTCTGTACTGTCAGCGAGCATAAGGGGCACGACATAGTCTCAGCCGAAGCAGAAAGGGGTGAAAAACAGGTAAGGAAAATATACTGCTTGAGTAAACTTTACTACGAGAGGCTATGGGGTAGAGTGGCTGGAGTTACAAGTTGAATTTGTTTATGTTTATGATTATATTAATTAACAAGAAAAGTTCTTGAGATTGTATAAGAGAGGTTTTCTTCTAAATAAGCTGCCAAGAAGTCATGAAGATACACCATACAACCGGTTCTGTGTTATCTAAAACACGCTGGTCCAGATCATTACATAAAAACTGATAAGGAAATATGGAAAAGAAAGGAAGGAGATGATGTTTAAACAGATAGAAAGCTAGTGAGGTTAGTGAAACTTTCATCCAGATAAAGTTTTCCAATACAACTCCCAAACTATAGGAGTCACAAAAAGGGTGTGTTCCCTTACAATGGACAACTCAGAGGTTACTTGATTTAATCACTGTCCTAAACTGGCCACCTTTCTGAGAAGATTTGTTTTTGTGAGAAAAAAAAGACTGTTATGAGCAACAGGAGATGAGAAACAGGGCAGGTCTGGATTCTGGTGTAGGGAGAGGCAAGGAATGTGAACTCAAGAAAATCAGGCGGGAGCTTACGGACCATCCTGAACCTCCCCCCACGCTACGAGTGAGAAAAATAGCACACTGCTTTTTGTACCTTGACCCAAAGTCATCATAAACCTCAGCAGATGAGCATAGTTGAAAGTAATGTTGAAAACCGCCTCTTCGAACTTGAGTTTCACATGAAAAACTGTATGACAACTGAGTCACTGTATGAAATAACTATTAGGACAGTAATGGCAAACATCTCAGCAAAACTATTTATAGATACTGGCCAGATGTTTACTGTTCTTTCAATACTCTGGAGCTCTGAATGAAAGGAAAACCTTCAAAGGTTTGAGATTTCAAAGCTTTTCCTTCAGTTCATCAGTACTGAACAAGCTTAATAACAGGGAGCACAGCAGTTGCTGTGTTTTTGACTGAACTGTTACGGGTGCTGTTTAGATACAGTAATTATATCTGTAATCTAATTGCAGGCACTAATTGCGGATGGTTTGTTTGTTCAGTTAAATGTAGGGAATCCCAGATTTAATCCCTCATGTCCCATGGCACAGACTACACACACACTTTTATTCGCCCCCACCCCAGATTCTCCACATTCCTTCAAGCTTATCTTGAAGAATGGTTCGGTGAGCTTGGCAAGGGATTGCTCTGAAGCCCCCCCCTTACCCTAAAGAATCGAGCGTGTGCACCTTGAAATGTCTCTCTGGCGAGCAGACCCAGCTAGTTTTACATTCCTGGCGTGATTAGCATTCCCCTCTCTTTTCGAAGATGAAGGCATCCATGTGAAGCAAGTTCTTCAAATTCTAGGAAAAAGCGTAACATAGAATTAACATACATGAAGATCTGTGACGTGAGAGGAAATTTTGTATTATACAGCTGTACATTGATTATCACGAAGATGGCAATCAATAACAAAAAGTGTTTGTTTTCTAATTTAATCTGTCAAAAAAGACTTAAGTTTTCTCTTATTTCATGGACAGAAGCGTCTTGGAGTGTCCCAGGCAGAGATTAAACAAAAATGCCAGCAGAGGACCAAAGAACTGGAGGAACTGAAGACAACAGTGGATTCTCTCAAAGTATGTTTTAGATTCAATTGTAATTTGTAACAGTTCATTTTATCATCACTGCTCATATCAAAGTCACACCATAATATATTAGACCGAATAAGAACAACTGAATACACTGCTTTATCTGGACAAAGGTGAAATGGCTCAAGAGCTTTTATCTGTCAAGTCAGTGTGTAACTGTTTCAATCTGGGAAAGCAAACAGTCCTTGAAAGTGGCCATAATTGTTCTTTTGTTCTTTATGAGATAATCCAATGTTAGTCTGATACATGCTGATACGTCTTTTTTTGTTGACTGCAGCAGCAGTTTGAGTAATTTTACTGAGTTGTAAAGATTATCCAGAAGTTATTCTTGCAAAATCGAAGCACTAAAAGGGATAGGGAAGTAGTGGCCTAATGGTTAGAGAGTCGGACTCGTAATCCAAAGGTTGCGGGTTCGAGTCTCGGGCCGGCAGGGATTGTAGGTGGGGGGAGTGAATGTCCAGTGCTCTCTCCACCCTCAATACCACGACTGAGGTGCCCTTGAGCAAGGCACCGAACCCCCAACTGCTCCCCGGGCGCCGCAGCATAAATGGCTGCCCACTCCGGGTGTGTGTTCACGGTGTGTGTGTGTTCACTGCTGTGTGTGTGCACTATGGATGGGTTAAATGCAGAGCACGAATTCCGAGTATGGGTCACTTGGCAGTATGTCACTTCACTTCACTAAAATGAAGAGACACAAACTGTATCCTACTGAATGAATGGAAAATGAACTGACATTCTTAAACTTAAACTTGACTCATTTTTACCGCAGAGCTCTGCACAAAGGGCAATGGCTGAAAGCAAGAAGATGTTCGATGAGATGATCACATCCATTGAGAGGATGAGGTCAGAGGTCACCAAACTGATCAACATCAATGAGAGGGCTGCATTCAGTCAGGCGGAGGGGATGATGGAGCGACTGGAGCAGGAGATAGACGAACTGAAGAAGAAAGAAACTGGACTTAAACAACTTTACAGCACTGAGGATCACATCCACTTCTTACAGGTACTTTAAGTTTGGAGTTTTTTTTTTATTTTTATTTTTTATTTTTTATAGGGTCTGGGGATCCCCAGGTGGATAAAGAGGGATAGGGTCTCAAATTTAAAAAATGTAAAGAAAAAAAAAAAACTAAGTAAAATTTTTTTTTTGCTTACAATATCCATACAAAAACCACTTATTTAAGTTTACAAATTTTAATTATTTTTTTCCCCTCATGCAGTAAAAATGGGACCTTATACTATTCATAAACTATATATAGCTGCTTTTATATGTTTGGAAGGGGGTCCCACACAAGGCATCAAAAAGGCTTTTCAAACTTTTGGGCATCAAAAAAAAAATGCTGTAAGATTCTCCTTATTACATGAATGTTTCAAAGACATTTAGACAAATAGCGTTACCCTTTAGTAATCGAGGCTTGCAAATATTATACTCTATATTTATGCACTGAGATTTCTCTCTTTTTAAACAGAATTTCAATTATCTCTGCACTCCGACTGATGACGGCTTCATACCCAGAGTGTCTCTGAACCCAGAATTCTCCTTCAGTGCAGCCAGGAAAGCTGTGACTGAGATCAAAGAGAGGCTGGAGGAGCTGGGCAGAGACGAACTGCGAAAGATCTCAAAATCAGGTCAGAGCACACAATGCACCCGTACACCAGATACAGGCATAGTTGTCGGGTGAATTTGCCCTTGCTTGCTGTTCTGAACACACTGCCCTCTATTTTATATGAACTTGCACAGTAAATTTCCTTGTGTTAAATCAACACTGCTCAGTGTACATATGGAAGTTCCCATATGGCAGTGTGTTCAGAACAGCAAGCAAGGGCAAATTCACCCGACAACTATGCCTGTATCTGGTGTAAGTACTGTGCGAGTACTGTACAGTAAAGTGTACAGCTGAACTTAGTTTCTCTCTAAAGAGCCACATTGAGCACTTTTGTTGCAGTATATCAAAATGTATCATTTCTGGGCCAGCTGTAAAATAATTTGAAGTCCTAAAGGAATAACCAACTATTAAACAGATCAGTCTTTAACTCTGACAAGTCAAGCCTTTTAGTACTGAGTGCACGTTACAGTACATTCTCAAGTTAGTAAGGAAGTCATGTGATTGCATGTAGCGTGTAAACAGGGCTTAGAGTTCCTCCACTTCATTTACAATTCACTGAGCAAAGTTCAAATGATAAAGAAAAGAGCTATTCTGATTGGATGAAGTAGTTAGCGAAAATTCTATTAATATAATTTGAATTGCCTTACTTAGATCTGCTGGCACAAATCTAGCATTTCTTGTTTAAGAAATGTACTGTAAATAAAGTTTTCCTGACATGTACTTTTTTATAACAGTGAATGAAGTACCAGTGTACACTGTGGAGAATCGCACCAAAGAGAAAACTACCAGAGGTAACACTAATTTACTTGCACTATATCTTGATTTACACTGATCACATGTGGGTGGTGCAAATATAAGCTATAAACATAGTCTAAAAATGGCAATATGTAAAACATGCATGACAACAACTGTTTAAAAGTTTGGGGTCTGTATAAGATTTCTCTTATACTCAACAAAGCTGCATTTGTTTGATCAAAAAGAAAAATAGCAATATTATAAAATATTATTAAATAGTAAATGAACTGTTACAATTTGAATATATTTTGAAATGTACATTTAATTTGTTTCTGTGTTTAGTTAAAGAAGTTCATACAGTGGACAGTGCACCTCCTGCAGAACCCAGGAGCAGATCTGAATTTCTGAAATGTAAGTATCTAGACTGGCATTTAATGCTCGTGCTCATTTTCTCTATTTTTTACATGAAGATCGTTTAACTCTTAAAGTTAATCTTTAAAAAAAAAAAAAAAATTTGCATGTTTTCTTAAGCTAATCTTTAAATAAATATCTATTTCTCAAAATGCAAAATTTCATGCCTTGTGGTGTCTAAATTGACTGGCATTTATAACATGACTGATCATAGTTGTCAATGTTTTAAATGTATTTTGGACAAAATAATACAGAATTGATATCAGTTGTCAGCCACAACATGAAAATATTCATCAGCTTATTTGTAATAACCAAAATTTTAACAATGTTTCTAGTCCAAATAATTTGTTCTGTCATTATTAGATATAGATATTTGAAAATATACAGAGCCAGGTATACAAAGATCTGTTAAAAGCAACTTTTACCTTTGTATTTCCAGACTACTGTCAGCTGAGACTAGACCCACACTCGGCGCATAAGGAGCTGTACTTATCTGAAGGAAACAGAAAGGTGATGAGAACCAGAGACCCGCAGCCATACTCAGACAACCAAGATCGCTTCGATAGCTTTGCCCAGGTGCTGTGTCGCGAAGCTCTGTCAGGTGGCCGCTTCTACTGGGAAATTGAGTGGAGTGGGGAATTCTCGATCGGAGTGGCCTATCGGGGCATTAGCCGTAAGGGTAAAGGCTCCCTGTGCTTGCTAGGCTACAACGATAAATCCTGGAGCCTCCTCTGCTCTGACACAGGGTACTCGGCCTGGCATAACAGGGTAGACAAGGCTGTTAGCGGCCCTCACTCTTCGAGAATAGGGGTCTTTTTGGACCACTCTGCTGGGGTGTTGGCCTTCTATAGTATTGGTGAGACCATGACACGTCTGTATCGTTTCGAGACCACATTTACTGAGCCCCTCTATCCTGGGTTTGGGGTTGGAACATCAGTCAAGATCTGCCAATTAAAATGAACATTACAGGAGATGTGTACTTTTCATGAAGAATCTGAAGTGAAGGACAGACATTTTTGCTCTTTTTTTTATGATTTGATATTTTTAAACTCTGTCTTTTATGCTGAATGCCATTTGTCAGCTCTTTTTACAGGTTCTGGAAGAATTAAATAACGTTTTTAGTAATGATCCTATGTGCAAACAATATAATGTTCTCCTAAATAAAGGCTGAAATGAAGAAAAATGTTTTTCAGTTAATATTATATGGAATTCTCAACGTGTGTATCCAAAAGACATTGTAAAGCAAAATTACTCATCAATACCTTCTTCATATTTCAATAAAGTTTTAAAGTTGTGATACATACTGGTCTCTCATTAAATAAATGTGGTAATATATCTGCTTTTGTTATTCTCTTGGTCTTAGTGGGCGTTCCTACTACTGGATGCTCGTTTTTAGTAAAAAAAAATAAAAATAATAAAAAAAAGGGTGAAAGAAAATCTCATTACATATGACATGTATTGCAGTAAAAATAAGTCTTATTTTGACAATACATTTTTTATGTTGCTTAAATAAACATTCTGGGGGTGAAAGTGTTTGTATATAAACTGCTGGAGTCAAGTAATACATCACACCATGAACAAATATGAATGAATCAAACACATGAAAGTTTATGAATGAAAAAAGAAGAACTCGCCCAGAATGGAACGATTTCAGACATACTTTCTAACTTTTTCAGTTTTAAATTTTTGTGTGAACTATTCCTTGAAACTTTTGGGGTTGTTGTTATGTTTAACAAACCCTGAAAGCTACTGAGGTTTTTGGAGCAAACTACTGTTGGATAGTTGAGGTTAGCAGTTTACTTCGTGTTAACTTACTAGCAGGGCCATCGTTATGAATTCTGGGCCCTGTGCACTGAATTGCTATGGGGCCCCCTCAAAATCATGTTCAGTGAGTTCCCACAAATCCCCCCTAGTTTTGATGGGTCATAGGGCCTTCAATTGGATTAAATAAATGAATAAGTAAAACAGGACAGAAACAATATATTTACTGAATTCACAACAAATGCAACAAACTTAATAATGCATTTTTGTCAAATAGAAAAGCACTTGACAGTAAAGCATTGATTTTGAGCTAGACTGCTGGAAAGTTACTGCTAATAAATTCTGTCATCATTTCCTCACCCTCATGTCGTTCAAAATGACTTTCTTCTGTTGAACACAAAAGAGGATTTTGTAGAATGTTACCAAACCATTTTGGTTACCCTTGATTTCTACTGTATGGACAAAAATGTCTTGCATTTCTCAAATTACGTTCCACAGAAGAAAGAAATTCATACAGGTTTGGAATGACATGATGTTGAGTAAATGATGACAATTTTCCTTTTTGGATGAATCTCCCTTTAATAACTTTATTATTTGTAAATAATAAGCACCTAATATATATATAATCTATCTTTAATCAATCTCTTATTGAATTAACATTTGACTTCAATTAAAGTTCATTAGAACTAAACATGTTAGGCTGGTGTTGTTGGATAGATATTTATCTAGTGTTTTTGTAGTTTTATCCATGTCACATTGTGAGAAATACCAGTATTGTCTTCATTCAAACACTTACAGACTTTTATCAGACTCGTACTGTATAATCTGTTTCTAGCAGTAAACACCCAGAATAAAGGGAGATGATCTGCTGATGATCCTGAATGTCTTGTTGAATGAGTGTTGTTCACATCAGTATTAACAGAGCTGCTGAAAATTAACATTTTACTTCAATTAAAATTCATTAGAACTAAACATCTAAAACGTAAGAAGTTCTTGCTTAGAATCCAGAGTTTAGCTGACTAGTATTAGGATGGTGGTCACAAGAAGTAAAGCCATGGTCCTCATTACCATATGGATTTTAAAATAAATAATAAGTAATAATAAACTACAAAACATGAAGAAACTACAAAACTTCTATGAAATTAAAATATTCTACAATATATAAAAACAGTAATATTTATGATAAATACATTTCTGCAAACACAGAGGCTATTTGTAGTGTTAACTTCAAGTTAAATTACTATGGTGCTAAATTGACAAATCTATTGGCGTTTATACCTCATTGTTGTTCAGCATCACTACAGAACATTTAATGTTCTCATATCACACGACTGTATAACAATTCTGTGTCACATCTGAATGGATCAAGCGATTTGCTCTGTTTATCTCTTATAAATCGTGGCCCCCAGACCTCTGGGCCCTATGCACTCTGTCACCCTTTCCCCCCCACTAGTGATGACCCTGCTTACCGGTTTAGTTGGTAAACCTGCTTTCTGCTTTTCACCTTGGCGTGTTTTTTGTACACACCTTTTTTTAAAGATAACCTGCTGTGGACAGATTGCTTCTTTCATGGCTGTTATTATTAGTAGATGACTGGTGTCCTCGTGTGGCTATAGGAGATACAACTTCTTAGAAATCCCTTTAGGATCATGTTTAGGAGGACAACCTCAATACTACATATGTTGGTTTCATAAACCAAAATGGCTTGAATTAAATTCATTGAATTTCGTCCAGTATTTATATTTGTGGCCTTTACATTTCTGCCATTTCATGAATTACATAATGCTCATATTAGAACGTTTATAATAGGCGGGTTTAATGGCAGGTCCCCCCATAAGAGGTTGTGACAGGTTACATTTTAGTAGCTAGCTCGCTAGCTAGGTTAGAAAAAATAGGTCTTTAGTCAAAAGTCCCTCCCTTGCCTTATTCTCTCTATACTTCAGTACGTTCAAGATGAAAATATTATTAATTGGACCTAGCGAGGTAAATCGTTTAATGGTATGTATGTGTATCTTTATTTATTTGTGTATATCACTGATTTTCACATTTCATGTTGATAGTGTGGGAAAACAGCATTGGCCAATTTTGTATCTGACACAACAGAAACAGTGAAGTGACATACGGCCAAGTATGGTGACCCATACTCGGAATTCGTGCTCTGCATTTAACCCATCCATAGTGCACACACACAGCAGTGAACACACACCCGAGACTCGAACCCGCAACCTTTGGATTACGAGTCCAACTCTCTAACCATTAGGCCACGACTTCCCCTAACAGTCGGAAACTGACTACAGCCCCACACAAGGAGTAAGGTGGGTTGATTTTAAAGATATTGTTGCAACAAGTAGGCTATACATGTTTGCTGCCTGGCCAAAAGTTTTATTTTTGTCTATTCAAATATGACATTTTTCCGTGTTTAGGATATTTGAGTTTGAATCACACAATTTATCAAAAGGCAACAAAAATTCAGCATGTGAAGTGGAACTATGGGATTGTGCGGGTGATTTCAAGTAAGTTGACCAAATGTAGACCCCAAACTTAAGTTGTCAATTAATTCCTATTTCTTCCCAAGTAAATTAATTCAGTATTGAATGTGCACAGGTTTGAATCATGCTGGCCAGCTTTGATGAAAGACTCCAATGGAGTAGTTATTGTGTTTAACCCAGATGTCCCCAGTCATCTCAAGGAAGTAGAGACCTGGTACTCTACAATCATCTTCTCACAGGGTCTACAAGAGACCCAATATCTGCTCATAGCACATCATAATCCAGGGAGCGGGTCTGACACTACCCGTCCACAATTAGGTAACTTACCCTCTCACTACAGCATTAGATGCATCAGATCATTGTAAGGTGCTTTTATTGACGTTTTGGTTTAAAACTTAATGAAAAGGAAGTTTCTTTAAGTTACATATGATTAGTTATTTTTAAACCTAATTAACTTATCCTCTGTGTAGCCCCACAGTTAAACAAGTTGCTGCTCATTCACTCAAACCTTGAGGAAGAGCCTGAAGATGTCCGACGGGAGTTTCACAAATACTTGGGAAATGTTATGCAGATGCTATCAGAAAATCAGGAGCGAGAAGAAATGTCAATTATTACATAATTTTGTATATAAACCTATATCGCACTTAATATATGCACATGCATTTTCTTTCAGCTTTTGTATTTTTCCCCCACATCAGCATTAAAATCACTTTGACCTAGTAAAACAAATTTTTCAGATGGTTTCACTCAACACAAAAGGAGAGATTTTAAAGGACCTGGATTATGGATCGTCGACCTGATTGCAAAAACAGTATTTAAACTGAGCTGGGTGATGACATCATTGAATTCAATAATGAAATGCCTCTAACTGAAATCTTTTCATTTTACATTATTGACACACTATTTTCCTTTTTTGATATTGTGCAGTTGCTTTGACACAATTTACATTGTTAAAAGCGCTATATAAATAAAGGTGACTTGACGTGTATATCCATGAACTCCATCTATCAGACTAATTTTAACAATATTGTAACATTCTCCCAGGTACACTCACTGACATGTCATTAAAACTGGAATTAAAGAAGCATGAAAGCTGTTCTTTCTTTAATAATATTCATTTATTAAGTTCCTGGATTCCAAGAATCTGATAAAGAAAACAGACAAAGCTCAGCAAAGAACAAGCAAACAGGACAGTCCACATTTATACATCATAGCCAATAAGGCCTCTCTTCCCAATGATCTCGCCGATGTAGAACCACATCAGAACCTCAGTGGCAACGAGTCCGTTCCTCAGAGCATCCTGGGACAAATTTAAAAAAAAAAGTGATGAGACATTACATAAATATTCTTGGAACAACTAATAATCAAATTTGCCAAACAATAATTAAATGTACAATTTAAACCTCACTTTCTGATAATGAAGTGCATCTTCAGTTCAATAAACGAACAGACACAGGCTGATAAGAGCTTAATCAAGCTTTTATTTACTAGAAAATATTAGAAAAAGTGCTATGCTTGAACTGCAGAGAGTGTACTGGCTTCCATGTTTTATTTAAAATGTTTAAAGGAAAAGGTTTAGAGCACTTTTTTCCTAAAATATTTGCATGTTGCAATTTAATTCAAATGTTAAAGGGATAGTTCACCCAAAAATTATTCATTTACTCACCCTCCACTTGTTCCAAACCGATACGAGTTTCTTTCTTATGCTGAACACAAAAGATTATATTGTGAAGAATGTTGGTAACCAAAAAATTGATGGTAGCTACTGACTTACAAAGAACTGTTTGGCTACCAACATTCTTCACAATATCTTTTGTGTTCAATGTGAAAAATTCATACAAGTTTGGAACAGCTTGAGGATGTGAATGACAATTTGAATTTTTGTAAACATGGTGGCTAATACTAGCATATGCATTGTGCACAATTTTAAGAATATTTGAAAAATGACAAGACAGATAATGCCTCTGCCCAGATGTTTTTTGGATAATACATTTCAGCAGTTATTTTGTGCCAACATTGTCAGATCTCAAAACATCAATTTGAAATCCAAACCAGAATTTAAAGCATCCATACTAACCCTCACTGTGGTCTGACCGAGCCGTCCAGACTGGAAGCCCTTGAGGAGATCCTGGACGCCGCTGATGGCCTTGGGGATCTCGGCAGGGGTAGGAGGCACCAGCTCCACACGGGCGTAATACCAGAATGTAGCTAACCGGGGCTTGGAGTAGTTCACAGCGGCTGCAATATATCATTATAAACGTTGTTCAAGGAAAACACACAAAATATATGTCTCGTTTACATTTATAAAGGAAACTTCACAAAGCCAAGGCCATAGGTACAACGTAAATATTTTCCCTGAATGCATCTTCACTCGCCGACACTGGGCGACTGTCAACCTGAGCAAAACTGCTGTAGAGCGCGTTCAGAATGAATTGTGACAGCTATAAACGGAGTAGAGCACCTGGACATTAGCTAACACAATTGTAGGTCATTTGTTTGCACGAAAAGTCAGCGTATTACCAGACTTACTGTCTGTAGTGAATTTTTGTTTTTCTCATTTACGCGGCCTGTTCTAACAGCTGCGGAAACCAGAAGCATGCAACTCAAAATAAACCTTCTATAGCTTAAGTAAAAGGTGATTATTCTTACCGCCGACCAACGTTGGCACTTTAGCCACAAGTTTCTGTACCGCCTGGGCCATGATGTCTGTGACTGTGAAGGTTTATTCGCCGCTTCTCTTCACAAACCGGGTCCCGAATGTCACCTCCAGCGAAGGACCCTTCAATTGAGGAGGCGGATTATACGCCTGACAGAAAATTCGAGGATGTCGTCTATATAGCCTTTATTAAAACTATAGCATCTATATTGCCACCATGTAATAACGTTGAACAAAAATGCTGTTTATAAAATAAAAACTGATTGTTTTTCTTTTTTTTCCCTAACACTTTTCACATAAATAAGGGCGGCATAACGCGACCGACTAAGTGCAACTGCTAATGCTAAATTTCTGTATACAACTTCTTTTTGCATGTCGCCAATTACCTTTGCTGTTATGCAGTCATGATTTATTTATAATCAGTTTTTCCTTGTTTTTGCTCGTGCCTCTTTGTCACATCCATTCATATATTATAGGCTGTATGATTATTTGATGCTCCATCCATCCCATTCCATCTCCCAAAGTCCCATCTGGCGCAGCTCCTCCAGATTGGACCCTAAAATCTGGAATATACCAGAGCATCCTTATCCTATATTAAATCCTTTCACTTAATCCAGTAGTATATATGTATTCTATTAGTATTCTTTATCTAAATCGTAGCCTAACAAATATGCCAAATCCTTATTTACCTTGATTAATATGATATTAATTCCTTTCTTTCCTCATCATACCTTTTACAATCATATATCTCACATGCTCCACTGTTTCTTTCTCCCCACAATTCTCACATAAACCAGTCTCATGAACTCCAGTTACAAACAGCGATGCGTTCAATCCTGAGTGTCCAAGTCTCCTAGTAATGACCTCTTCTTTTCTATTTCTACCACTTTAATATTATATAAATGATGTATTCCATTTTCCCTGCCAGTCTTTAATAATATTTTCCTTAATGATAGATTTAACTTCACCTTTACTTAAAGGAACATTAAAATCTATTTCTTCCCTTTTTAAAGCATTTTTTGCTAATTCGTCAGCATATTCATTACCAGCTACTCCTACATGCGCTGGCACCCAGCAGAATCCAACTACCACTCCTTTCCTTTGTATTCGCCATAATAATGAAAATAATCAGATCTTCTCTAGAAGAATGATGAGTAAATATATTAAAACAGAAGCAGAGTCAGAGCATATCACTACTCTGTCTGGTTTTACCTCCTCTACCCATGCAAATCCTAATCGCGACCATTTCAACAGTATATATTGACAATTTAGATGTTAATCGTTTAGATATTGATATTTTAAACTCTGGAATATACAGTCCTATTCCTGTAATCCCTGTTCTTGGGTCTTTAGATCCATCAGTATAGATGTGCATACTTGCATAGAATCTTTCCTGGATGTACATGATATTTAACCATACCCATTTCCTCCCATTCCCGTTTCCTATCTAACATCTCTAAATCAATTTTGACCTCAGGGATTATCCATATCGGAACCTCTCCCCATACAGGTGACACACTACATTCAATATTTGCAATCTGATATTTCTCTGCTAACTGGTTTATCTTCCATCCATATCCTCTCCCTTTACTATTTAAGTATTCCCAACAATTATTTAAAACATCTTTAATTGTTATACGTTCTCCAGTGTAACTCTTGATGTCCAAAATACCAGAGACAATTTAACTCTCCTTAATCTCAATGGCATTTCATTCACCTCTCCTAATAATGTATTGACTGGTGTTGTTTTAGTTGCTCCTAAGCATATTCTAAGAGCTCCCTTCTCTCCATACCGTGTGATACGCTTTTTCTATATCAAAATACACTACAGCCATAATTTATTTCATAGTTACTGCCTTCTCTACTTCATTACTGACCTTGATTAATGCATCCATTGTTGATCTTTTACCTCTGAATCCACATTGATACTTACTTAATTTACCCTTTTTCTCTAGTTCATAAGATAGTCTATATGAACTATGATCTTTTCCATTAATTTACATAAGTTTGAAGTCAGAGCAATTGGATGATAACTTCCTGGGTTTGTTGGATTCTTACCTGGCTTTACAATAGGGATTACTACAGCTTGCTTCCATATTTTTGGAATAATTCCTTCTGTCCATATTTTATTATACAATTTAAGTATCATTAATAATATACTATCTGACAAATGCTTTATCATTACACAACTTACCCTGTCAACCCCAGGAGCAGTATTGGCACATTTTTGTAATGCTGCTTTCAGTTCTGTAATTGTAAACTCTGCATTCATACAGCTATTATTCTTATTTCTTTTCATCATTATATCTGGATTTTTGTCTAAAATATCTCTTTTCCTTAACTCATATTCTTCTCCCAATTCTATTCTATGCGCTCTTTTAAAACCTCACCTAACATGTTTGCTTTATTTATATCTATTACTGCAACTTTATCTTCTTCAATTAAAACTGTTATTTGAGTTGACTTCTTTCCTTTTCCACTCATATTCCTTATATTCCATATTTTATGTATCTTTTCCTATGGTAGAACAAAATTCTCTCCATCCTTCTCTCTTGGCATTCTTAATTCTTCTTCTTGTATTAGCTCTTGCTTTCTTATACTCCACCAAATTACTCATACTCATATATTCCCTGAGTTGTTTAAATGCCTTATTTCTTTCTTTAATTGGTTTACCGCACTCTTCCTTCCACCATGGAATATTTTTGTTTTTCTGATCTGCAATTTCAGTTTCCATTATTAGATCCGTAACTGAGTCACAGAATGTTTCTACTGAATCTTCTACCACTATATATTTATTTGTTTCACAATGCTTGCTAAATGAATTCCAATCTGCCTTCTCATAAATTATTTTTCAGAAAACATTCCGATTTACTATTTACATTTATTTAAAAAAAAATAATAATTGGAAAATGATCACTTCCAACTGTTTTCTCGCTATTGTGGCGGGAGGAGCCAACGACAGACACAGTGGGCGTGGCGTCAAGCCTCGGAGAGGTTTTTATTAAACGATATATTAAAATAAAGTGTCCAAAGGGGGAAAAGTGTCTAAAATAAACAGGGATCTGGTGTCCTCGTTGTGCTGCGGGGCTCGTGAAGGAGGGCAGTGTTCAGGAGGGAAGGGTCCAGGTAAGGGGCGGAGTCCGGCGGCCGCACGCGCTCCCGTCTGGAGGTCCCGGGGCGCGGGTGACGGCGGCTTCTGTGGCGGCTTCGTCCAACTCCTTCATCCCCGGGTGCTCGACGGGATTCCACGGCCCGGCGTCCTTGCCCGACGGCCGTATCGCGGGTGCAGTGTCGGCCGGACTGCGGGTCCGGCCGCTCGCGTCTCTGACGGCGGCCGGTAGTTCCCTCTACGCCCCCTTTCCTGGACCCACGAGGACACCAGCGTGCATGCACGGGGAAGAGACCGGTCTCCCGAGGAGAGGCGCGCTCGGAGTTTAAACGGCGGCGGTGATGAGGCTCCATTCACGTCAGGTGCGCCTCATCACACGCCGCCAGCCCTGCGTGTTCAGCGCCCCTCCTCTCTCACACACCCACTCCCGTCGGGAGCCTGGTGAAGGGCGGCGAATACGGGACGGGGTGGTGATGATGGACGGGGGAGGCAGCCGACTCGTCACACTATTTAATTTCCATTCACATAATTCAGCCATTCCATTTGATATTAATGTTAAATCTATACTTGATACCGTATTCTCTGTTAAATTATACCTAGTTCCTTCTCCTATGTTTAAACATACTATTGATCTATCATCCATGAACTGTTCTATTACTTCCCCATTATAATCTGTATTTTTACTCCCCCATAACCAATTATGGGCATTAAAATCACCACACCATAATTCCTTTGTTTCTTTCCTAATCTTTTCAAACAAATTTAATGAAATCTTCTTACATGGATTATAAAAATATATATATTACAATTGATTCTTCTGTAAAATAACCACAACACATTCTATATCCTTAACCTCAATTAATTCCCTATAGCCTATATAGTTCCTTCTTTTATAAAAGTTATCACCCATCCCCCTTGTTTCCCAACTCTATCCTTCCGAACAGATTTATATCCTGGTACAAATTGCAGATTTGGCTTAAGCCAGGACTCTTGAACACAAATTACACTTGGTTTATATAAAAAAAATTTGAATTGTTGACCATTTGCTACAAGGCTCCTTCCATTCCACTGCATTACGTTTATCACCATTAATCTACTCAGATACCTGGGAAGCTTCTACTGTTGTTGCTCTAGTTAGAATTTCATGTATTGCGCTTACTGAAATCCCAGAGATCCCTAGGAATTCTAATGCAGCTTCTAGAATGGTTTTAATCTTGGCCGATCTGCTTGGCAACGTAGCAGTGACATTAATTACCTTAACAATAAAGGCTAGAAAGTTCTCTTTAGTCATTATTAGAGGATTTTCTTTTATAGCACACTGATGTTTACATTCTGATTCCATAGTTTTCCCCATTTTTATGTTCCTTGAGTCTTGATTGAGATTATCCTTCATTTCTTCCCTCCTGTCCTCCTTACTTTTGCAGACCTTCACTGCTTCAGCATAAGTGACTTTATGCTCAGCCTTGTATTTTTGGACTTCTCTTGCTTTAATTTGTACCTCACATCCTCCATATGCTGCACTGTGAGAACCTCCACAGTTACAGCATTTTAATCCATTCACCTCTGTGCATTTATCATAATCATGCTCACCACATTTTACACATCTTACCTTCCCCTGACACACTGCAGCCACATGTCCAATTCGTTGACATTTAAAATATCTCAATGGCATTGGGACATACACTCTTACTGGGTAACTAATATATTCCAATTGTACCTTTTCAGGCATTTTCCCTTCAAATCAACAAGACACTCAAACTTTCCTGTGGTTGTCCTTCCTTTGTCTTATACAGTCTTCTCACCTTTCCTACTCCAATCTCTTTGGATGTTATCTTTTCTCCGTTCATTTCTTTTATCTTGTGTAGTTTGTGTGTAATTTTTTTGCCCAATATCTTTCACTATGATCAAAACTCACCCTTGTCCCAAACATTTAGCCAAAACAACTGATCCAATGATATTATCGATCGCCTTGGACAGTCCTTGTTTTCCTGTAGTCTTTTCAAATGTCAGCATAACTTTAAATCCATTCTCCTTAGCATTTTGTACAGTTTGCTCTCTTATAATTTCTTGATTGTCTTTTGTCTTTTTGTTTTATCCTGTGTCGATTCCATCATATCTTCGCTATCCTCTTGATCCTTAGATTTCTTACGTTTTGAATTTTTTTTATTTTTCCCCAAATATACCTCCATAAATCCTTCCCTATCCTCCATTATCAATTCCTCAGAATCTTCCTCTATGACTGCACAACAGGCCCTTCCTAAGGTTTTAAAACAATGTAGCAAATATCACCCTCCTTTTCTCAAATTGTTTGAAAACTAACTTCTCGAAAGACCTCATCTGCCCTAGCGATCGACTCGTGCTCCTTGTCCGCTGCCCGGCATCTCACCTGCCGTATACAACTTCATCTTCTATACTCTTTGATAAAGGGCTATATTATCTTCCATTTATTAGCCTTGTAAAGGCAAATAGTGTAATTATTTATTTATTATCAATTTAGGACAACAATAACACAAATATATTTTCCTGAAATATCATTCATGATGAATCAGAGACATTTATTTACCACACATTGTTTTTCATTTGTAATATTAGCTTATTTGGGGGGGGTGCATTTAGGATCAAAATGTCACAATGCTGAAATGGTAGTTATAGGCAAAACACACGGTGAACACATCTTAAAGTACATACAAATATCTTGCTATGCATACTGTATTTTTACATCCAGAAACATATCTTAAACACATACTGTATTCACAGCACTCTGAATGATTATGAATTGTGCAAAGGATTGTGCCCAAGGCAATTTCATACAGTAAAAACTGCAAAATGTACAGGTCAGAGAAATTAGCTACCCAGTGAAACTCTATTTAAACATCATTCTCCAAGTACTGATCTCATTGACACGGTCAGGAAGAATGTTTTAATGGTCATCCACACTATAACTAGGTGGATTAAGTGCTGTCATCAGACAAGTCATCAGTCTGCAGTGTTGGTGGTTCAGTAACACTTGAAACATTTTCCTCCACCTGTAACAAATTCATGAACTTATATAAATAAAGTGCACGTGATGAATGATGTTTTTGCTTATGAGTTTTGAAAACTTTTGGTGTGTGTGGTTTAATCACACTTAATGCAGTTAATCAGTACTAGGATAGATATACTGTATATTATCGCATACCTCAGAGATAGATGCTAGTTTGTTCACAATGATTGGCTGCCCATTTTTCTTCAGCCAGTCATAACCTTTCGGATCTACTACTAGTAAAGAAAGAGTGTCTCCTCCTCTCTTCACATGTAAGATGACATCCTCCACAGACTCTTTCTCCACATTCTGTCCATTTACCTCCACCACCACATCACCCTGAAGCAGCCCTGACATCTCTCCTGGGCCTTCTGCTGCTACCTAAAAATGTAAAGTAATTTACTGTCATAATAAAATAAAGGTTTGTTATTCATATTTACTTTAAACAATGTATATTTTACTTATAGTGTATCTAAGCATTATCAATAGTGTTCTATAATTTCGAACAGATGACACCCTGAATATTAGGCTATATATTTCACTATGTGGCTTAGGGCTGATTTTCCAAGGTTCTGTGAAGAATCCCCACCAATGATTGAGTCTGGAACATTTCTGTTCAGTCCTAACCTCTGAAGTCAGTATCGTCTAAAGACTGATTTGGCAGTGAATGGGCTTCATTGTACCTGGCTGATGAAGGTGCCAGGTTTCTGTTGGACGCAGCCCAAGTTGAAGCCAAAACTGGCAGAGCCCCTCTCCAGAATACAACATCTTACATTAGGATTGATCTGCACGTCCTCCTGAGGCTCAACAGGGGGCACTGCAGGCTTCAGCATCACTGGGGTTTGCTTTTGCTCCTCGGGTTTACCAGATGTATAATCCACACAGAACAGCAAGGGAGAGAGGCCCAACTGAGGATAAATAATATGAAGTTTAACAGACAATTAGACAAACAGACAATTAGACAAACAGGCATAAGGAAAAGTATGAAGATTTGCTGATAAATTCTTCCTTTTATTGAATTATCAGTCTGTCTAATTGTGATTTTTTTCAGTTAGGGGAACTTAAAAAAAACATAAATATCAGTTTAATTAGTATAGGATAGATTTTATTAGAGGGATGCACAATATTATCGGACAGATATCAGAATCGGCCGATAATGGCTTTAAATATCGGCATCGGCCCAATATGAAAAAATATGTAGATATGTCTTGACGATAAGAGGAATACGTTAACTTGCATGTGCTCAGGGTGTGCTAGTGATTAGATAACGTCAGCAGTGTGGCTCATTCTTGAAGTAAAGTTTTGTCTGAATGATGATTAGATTCACTCTTTTGGATCGCTGCATTTAATCTGTTAAAGCACGCATTTGGTGTGTGATAGAGTAAACCATAATAGCACGTGCAGCGGCAGCAGTGACAGCCTCCCCAGGTCCCCCATTAATGTGTTATATGTTTTATTTTTTTAAACAAATCAGAAGCTCTAAAAGATTTTCAGAATTTTTACAACTCTTTTGCTTTAGACCATCTACAAAAGTTAAATCTTAAAATAAAATGTTAGGGGTAACACTGTATCTTTCTGGAGGAAATATGCAGCGATTGGTATATAGTTTATTTATAGTTATTTTCAAAACTTCAATGTACTGTCAAAAAACCTTCATTATTGTTTATTTAATTCTAACAAATAAGTTCTTGTTAAAAACTAACCAAAATTTTTTATATTTTGCTTATAATTTCTGCACAGGAGAGACTTGGTGTTGTTTCCAAATAAAGGGAAATATGTGGGTATCAGTATCGGGCAAAATTAGTTTAAAATATCGGCATATCGGATATCGGCTAAAATTGTATTATCTTTAAAAGTTTTCAATACGTTTCTTTAATTTCATTTATATATTTTTTAATAGTATCATAAGTTCAGATCATAGGGATTTTTAATCATTTAAAAAATATATATATTTTCATGTATTTGTATACAATTTGAGTTTTTCTATAACAAAGGACTGTTATAACCAATACTGCTGTCGTGAACATACTGTAGCACCAAGCATCTTAAAGAACAATATATATATATATATATATATATTTTTTTTTAAGTGTCATTACCAGTTGGGTTAGAATTTAAGAACTTTCTTTTTTAAATTTTTTTAAGTAAAGTTGCAATGACTGCTAAATTTGAGAAAAATCCAGGCTTTTTTCTCCAAAAGCAGAAAAATTGAATTACCATCAGACACAATATCGCATATCCACATCATCACACACTACACCCCCTGACAAAAGTCTTGTCGCCTATCCAAGTTGTAGGAACAACAAATAATTGACTTCTAGTTGATCATTTGGAATCAGAAGTGGCTTATATGAAAGGCAAAGGCCTCTAGATTACATTTATTTTACCAAAATAAAATCTTATCATGCCTTGATGTTTAATTATTTAATTAGGACAGAAATTATCAAATGATCAACTAGAAGTCAAGTTATTATTTGTTGTTCCTACAACTTGGATAGGCGACAAGACTTTTGTCAGGGGGTGTATATTAATATTCACTTTGGTTGATCAAGTCCATAATCAGATCTTAATTCCAGTAATAATTTTTTCTTAACATTTGAGAAATGAATTTCAAGAAGTGCCTTAACTGAAGAATCATCCCAGTATTAGTATTTATGTGCTCACTCTGTATATTTACCTTAGTGTAGAAGTCTTGGCCATGAGGTGGCATAGTCGTGAGGGTGACCTGCTGTCCACTCTGTCTGATTTTGCTGACAACTTGATTATGACTTAGTGACTCTGTGGACTCTCCATTCACATCAAGAAGCATCTCACCTTCTTTAACACTTCCCAGTTCAGCTGGGCTGCCCTTATCCACCTCTCCCACCATGTGGACTGTATAAACCAAACATAAATATACAGTCTGCAATTCATTTGTGTGGCTGTATGCCAGAGTATGAGTGCATGTCAAAGAGTGTGACTGCCTCTCACCACTGTGTCCTGTTCCAGTCTTCTCCTGCTTGAGCAGGAAGCCGTACCCTTCTGGCCCAAGCACCAGATGCAGTCTGCGAGGTCGATATGGCATGGTCTCTGCATCAGCCATGGCTGGGAGAATAGGTATTTTCCTACGGGCATAACTCTTCTCACTGTCACTGTCTATCAACAGCATTGTCATGTGATTCTTGCACTTCTTCACCTGGGAATAGCATCACTTGAGATGAAAGTACACCATAACACCATAAAAGATCTAAATGCTACTCATGACATAAGTTTGTCACTGCAGACTGTTAATGAGTTAATTGTGAGTGAAAAACTGTAAATGGTTTAATACTGCATTATGTAATTTTACTGTAAAATAATGTAAAATGTAGTAAAAGGACATTCCCAGATGTCACTGAGTGACACAACACATGATGATTATTTAATGTTTTTTTTATTTCTTTTTGTAAACAGTAACATACATTATGGTGTTTTTGTTACATTTTCTTTTATTTAGTTAATGTTTATTGTAGTGCTGTCAAATGATTAATCATGATTAATTGCATCCAAAATAAAAAAAAGTTTTTGTTTACATGCAAAAAAAATGGCTTATCTTACTTAGTATTTTTGTCAAAATATCTAAAAATTCTATAATGGTGGTTATTAGTACATTTTAAGATAAAAAGCAGATTTTTAGATTATACAATTGCATATTAACATTATATGACTTAATGAAATATGAACAACATACAGGTAACAATATGCTATCCTGTAATATCTGAAGCATTGTCACTATATTCTGTCAACCACATCTGCCGTTTTTCACCATAAATTTAACAGGATATTTTTTACATTTATCTAAAGCAAGTCCATGTTTACCATTCTGCTGATGGCAGAGTGTGTGAGTTCAGAGACCATGGCACCATCTATCCAAATCAGCCGGTCCCCTCTCTTCACTCCTGCTCTCTCTGCAGCACCTCCTTTCACTGGGCTTACTGTGAATTTGCCTTTCTCACCTACATCACAGATAGGAGAGTATTTCTGTAACGGCATTACAGAAAGGGCTGATTTTAAATTTTTTTATATGTATATATTAAATTACTGCATTTCTACCTTCCACTGGCTGTATGTTGAGGCCCAGGCCAGGTGCATCTCTCGTGATGTGGCAGAGACGAGGAGGCCTCCATCCTTCCCCACGACTAGCTGTAGCCAGCTCTCTAAGGTCACAACCCTCAGACACAGCCTGCTCGTAGGCCTTTTCATCTAACACCAGGAAGCATAAGTGTGATCCACTCACCTGAATCCTGTGTGCCACCTGGGAGCGAAAAAAACACAATAAAACACTCCGTTAAAAAGCTTGACACAAAAAACAAATGCTTAGAGCTTGTACAGTAAAAAACATACAGTAGTTGCAAAATAAAAGTCATGACCTCTCACCTCCATGTGTTCCACATAGTCAACAAACATCTCATTGACTTCAAGCAGGCGGTCCCCATCCTTGAGCCCACTCCTCTCTGCCACTCCCAGTGAATCCAGCTGTCTAATTATGTGACCCTGCTGCCCTCTTTCCACACGCAGACGGAAGCCAAAGGTTTCTCCTTCTTCCTTCTTCAGCACACACACACGTAGCGAGGGCTTTGACACAGCCTCTGTCAGACAAAACCAGATTTAAATGACAAACTGTACACTTTACGGTATACTATAATCTATTTGTTACTCTGATAATATAATAATCCTATGCTATATAGACTAGGGATCCCCAAACGTTTTTGTTAGCCAAATCTCTTGGATCTAAAATATTTACCATGAGATTTTAAGTTAATATTTTAATAATTTAACAACATGTTTGTGGTTCTCTAATGTTGGTTAATGGCCACATGACATGTAAATACATGTAAATATATATTTTTATTTTTTACTTTATTTTAATTATGTATTTATTTGATTTCTTTATTTTTTTATGATTAAATTAATTATTAGTTTTCATCCTCTCACGAACCCCCTGTAGTTCCCTCATGAACCCCCGGGGGTTTACGAAATCCATCTTGGGAAACCTTGGTGTAAAAAAACTTCCTTTGTGGTATGAGTAAAAAAAATTTAATCCTTAATAGCAACATAGCAGCTAACACTATTAATAACAAAAAAAACACACTAACCTGTATCATCTGCAGTCACCATGGCTGGATTGTCTATTCCCTCCTTGGGACTGAAGGTAAACCTCCTTAGTGAACATAAGAACAGGCTAATGATTTAGTGTATGCCCTCTGATAAGTTCTGTACACAACAGGCAATGTGATCCAGTGCACTACCATAAACAAGTCAATAATGCCTCCACACTGGTACTTCACTGACACTTTTTTAGATAATACACTCAGATGAAGCCATAAGGCAAGGTGTGTCCCTCCATGAGCACGCTTATCAAAGCAGAAAGCACAAAGTCAAAAGCTACAGTCCGTGTGGTTGTGTGTCTGTGAAGGGACACGAGTCATAAAAACATTACTTACTCTGTCAGCTCCATGGCGTCTCATAGCACTGCAACTAAAGTAATGAAAGATAGAAGAACATGAAATGCTGATGACCTCACAGCGAAGCCAAACACACCTCAAATTCCTGGATAAAAGCAAAGATTCAAGATCAGTCATTTTGCTTTAAAGATTACATTTAACCTCGGGATTTCACAAACACATCTTGACTCAGAAAATGTGGCTATAGCTCATCTGCTCTGACTTCCCTTTATACTTTAGATTGGTCATCCATAGTGAGAACATGTGATGTTTGTTAGCCAAAACGAATCAAAATAGTGTTTGACTTCATTTGATATTCTTGGATTTAACAGCTTAGTAAAATATGCTTTGGATGATTGCCTTGTTGGCAATACGCAGGCTGCTATCTATTGCCAATCAACTAAGGATTTTTTTTTAATTGTTGACAATCACAGCTTTATATTGAGGTACAGCGTGTCAAGAATGGCAAGATGAATCACGTCACCACATTCAGCACATTACTTAGCTCTTAAGTCAATTTTACACATTACTTAGGTCAATTTTAAACACTAGAAATGTAATAAATACAAAGAAATGATACCATAGAGACTGTATAGCTGTATTTTGTCCTCAATAAATGAACAGAGCCCACGGCCTTGAGTTCACATAAACATTCAACCACTGATGGAGTCATCGTGATTTACTATTAACTTAATAGTCAAAGCATTTTCTTTTCACTCCAAAATAAAATGAAATGAAATGAAAAAATACAAATTAAATCAATAAAATTTAAAAAACATAAAATTAATTTAGGATTATCCATGACCATGCAGGTAACAGCTACTATGTTTTTGCATAAATTCCACTCAAATAACCTCAAGCCTTTTTCCTCTTTCAATTTTACAATGATTTAACAATGAGCATCAGCATGCAGTGTACAAATGTAAATAAAATAAAGGAATGAAGAAAAAAAACAGTTTAAAGCATAATAGGCCTACAGTACATTAAAACAGTGACGTAGAGCAAAATAAAAATTGAGCCAGAGGTACCTGAGCTGTTTCTTTGCCTCATAGTCAGTGGAAGATAGTTTCAGGAACACATTGATCTTATATACACTCTCATGTGTTCTTTGTCCTGCTCCACTTTTAATGGTTAATCTGACTGTGCGCTCACAAAGAGGGGCCTTTTGTTCTTGGCCCCTGGGTGTAAAACCCACACACAGTCATTCTCTCTGTAAATTTCACACCAGCAGTGAAAACATCTCTCACAGAACTTTACTACATGGTCCTATTGCAAGGATTATTTCTTGATGTATACAATTGGTTAAAAACAACAAATTGTGAATACATTTATGTCTAAGGAAGTAATGTAAGAGATGGAAGATTGAAGGCCTATGAGGGGAAGCAAGATGGAAGGTGGGTAGAAGAGAAGACTCATCCAGAGCTGTCAATATTTCTCCTCTCTGAAGGGCACAGTGCTAACCCAACAAATGCAAATGTAGCATGAAAAGAAAGGCTCAGCTAAGATTAAAGTTTTTTTTATCTTTTCTGAGAGAGTGTGATCAGGATAATAAGAAGAATAATGAAACCCATGTAATCTGACACGGTCTCAAGGACATTCTGAGACCATCCTAATACAATTCAGAGGTCCTGAAGGCAATATCAATGGCAGCAGTACCAATCATTTAGATATTACTTATCTGTACAGGTTTGGATTCATAACAACATACATTAGAAAAAAAGTGTAATTTATACACTGAATATTCAATAAAATTCAATATAAGGATATAATCCAAAACTGTAATTCTGTCATCATTTACTCACTTTCATTTCTCTCCAAACTTTAATGTATTTTTAAGAATGCTGATAACCAGTTTCAGTTCCTATTGACTTCCAGTTTAATGGAAATCAGTGCATATCGAAACTGTTTGGTTACCAACATTCTTCAAAATAGCTTCTTTTGTGTTCCACAGAATTAAAAAAAGTCATAAAAGTGTCGAACATCACAAGGGTGAGTAAATGATGACAGAATTTTAATTTTTGGTTGGACAATCCCTTAATTAAACTGACTGCAGTGTTAGAAAATCAAATTGACTAAAATAATACTTTCTTAAAAAAAATAAAAATAATTAAAGTTACAGAGTATTTGAAATATGTGTAGCCCAGACCACTATATAGAGACAGAAATCATCATCAACAGGTGTAGGCAATATATAAATGCATTTATTATAATCATTTGAACATGGTTTAGCACACATAACTTGCATTTCTGATGAGGCGAACATAATAATTATGCAGCAAAACTGGGAAGCAAACTGCAGTAACTCTCATTGCTGTGCAAGCCAAAACCTCGCGAAATGTTTGCATACACAAAACCGAATCAACAAAAGTATTTTTTAATATCTCGAAAATGAATTTGCACTTTACCTGCTTATCTTTTTTATTTTCATATCTGAGAGAGAACCATCAAATGCTTCTTATTCATTAAGACATGCATTCTGAGTAACAAAGAAAACGTGATTTTGCTTAAAGAGAACTGAAGATAATTAAATATAAGTGAAAATATGATCTCATCCGGGTGTCTTTCAACATCTTTCAGCTGAGACTCCACATACAGAAACTCATATCGACACATACTAATGACACAGACACGCAAAATGATGATTTGTACACAATAGAGATTTGACAAACGACCACTGGAAATATATAGAATATTCAAGGATTAGACAGGAAATATCACTCACTAGGCACAGAACAATACTATTGCTATTAGAAACAGGTATTACCCAACTCTCTAGGCTAGATGTCTGTGTACCATAGAAGACAGATTCTTGATGGTGAACATTTCCTTACTCTAAACCTCTCCAATAACTCAAAAGGAAATAGAACATATAACACTCTTTGTCTAAGCAATATTGAAAACTGGATTGTTGACCATTGAACAGTTAATAGCTTCATTGATCTCTTGCTCTAAAGCAGCTCTTCTGGAAATGGAGCCTGTGCTCCTGCAAAAACACCCACAACCAAGTGTTGACCTAGTTTTTCCCTGGGTGGCAAAAAAAGCAAAAATGATTTTACAGCAGCAATTCTTCAATTGCAGAATGACCAAAAGATCATCTTTAAAGCTGTGTGCATTGTTTCGGCGGACAGATTGTTCTAGAAAAAGAGCAATCGTACCTTACAGTACTGTGTGTTAGAACTAAATGCTACTAAACGCAAACACTTTCTGGAGGCTGTCTTCCTGTCTCAAAGCCTGTACATCACATTTTTACCACTAACATGGCTCAAAACGGAGTCAGCTCGCCCAATGGTAACATTCTAAAACAGTACAAAGATGTCCCAAAATAAACCCGCTGCAGATTTTTCAATAATTTTGGGAGTATTTTTTGGATTACGACACATGTGCAACATAAATTCCTCAGTCACAGCATCTTGTGTTTTGATTTCAAATTCATCATGCATTTTCCAGAAATAAAACTCCCTTTTCCAGAATTGCATGTCATATTTTCTGATATAAAAATAAAATTAATTACAAACAAATGTGCGGAAAAATTCCAATAAAACATCAACAAAAGTGCATACACGTATTTACAATCTTGCTTAAAGCATAACACATATACTTTTCTTTGTGTATATACTCAGATTATTAGTAGTCTTCATTATATAAGGAGACATAACACATAACAGGTCTCAAAAAGATTTCCAGAGTAACACTGAGTCAAATGTGAAGATGTTTGCATTGCATTGAATTGTATTGAATAGTCTGGCTGCTAGAGTGGAGAAGCAGGGAAGAGGAAGTGTACATACAGGTCCAAACAAGAGATTTATCCATCCAGAAAAGCACACCACACCATTGAAGATGGCATAAAGTGTTCATCCAGCATCTCTATCCAGGTGTATGATTGTGTCACTTGCAACTAACCGCAAATGTCCTGACATCCTCAGCAGTGCAGATGAAGTGTCCAGGGAACAGTCGTGAAAAGAAGCAAAAAGAAACAGGCCATCGAGTGCTATTTCGACAGTAATGAATGTTCGCATAAGATGTTCAACAGGATTACAATTGCAAATGATTTTCTGACTTTGATATGTGTCGCTTTTGGCTAAATGCAGTCAGTTCAGTGGTGCTTTGTGATTAGCCGATTCACATATTTTTGGTCACTGTAGGGAGTTTTTGTACTGTACAAGTTCAAGGTTTGATCCCTCCTGATGAAAACGAGAGAGCAAAAGCCCACAAAATATTGTCTGTTTCTCTCTCAGGATACCACAGAGGCAGTTGTCAGAAAATTCAAGGTAACAGGACATATTGATACTAACAAAATGCCAAAATGTTTCTCTTGCAAGGTATTGACCCTCAGAAAAAAAAAAGATAGGCAGTTCACATCAAGGGCACTTGCTGCAACATTCCTTAAACGGTTAGATTTGGGTTGACGTTGATGCTTTGCCCAGAATTGCCTTGGGAGATCATTAAAGTCTTAATTTTCAGCAGAAGATATTATTCTCCTCAAATTCAGTGTATTGTGGGAAGACAAAAATGGAATTGAAGATACGCTGGTTGGACAATTCATTCTCATAGTCTGTAATATCCCAAACGCCTCACGCACAGTTCTAACTTCGGCTGCTTGTATATCCTAAAGTGCCCCAAGCATGCAGTGCACTCTCTTCCGAAACACATTTTAATGACGTTCTTAACGTTTTACAGTCTGAATTAAATGCATTAACACAGAGACAATGTAGTGATCCTTCAGTATGGTATAAATAGACTCGCATGTTGGCTGTTGGCCAATCCGCATGCTATTGGCAGCTGTCATGGGATTGTCATTATAAATACATCCAGTCCTGTCAATAGAGACTCATGCTTCAAAGTTCAGTTACGGGTAAAATGCATTTACACTGTTACTGCATGGAATACATTCAAAAATGAAAACTAAATAAAACAAAAAAATCTATATTAACTTACTTTTCTATACTTAGAGAATCAAAAAATATTTTTCAAGTAACAAAAACTGAGGATAAATGTTGCACTGCCAAATAATGGCCCCGTAATCAATGTGCATTGGCTTCTGTGTCCATTGCATTTATAAGAGTTTATGTGTGTTTTTGAAATTAGATGTATGTCTGATGATGAGTTTTGGCCCTAACGCTCTGACTTGACTTTATAACGCAGAACTAGGTAAGTGGCAAGTCTCAGAACTAAGAAGAAGACCCCCAGCACTATGAAGTCCACGTAGAGCTTAGCGTCCTCCACATCCAGCAGCTGCAGCACCTCCTCTGGTTTCTGGAACTTGCACACCACGCCGGGACACTCCAGCTCTGAGCGGTTCATACCATAGATGGAGAGGATCACACCCTCAAAGCCATATCTAAAGAGGGAGAGATTTGTTTGTGATTAGGGGATGATTGTCTGTTGAGGATTGTTATTGTCATGGCTCTTGACCCACCTGACATATGACAAATAAGAGCTCCATTGAAGGTATTTGGGGATGGTGTCAAAGTTGACAAAGAAGCCTGAGAACAGAAGGACTGGGATGGCAGAGACTGGACCTACGAATGTGGCAACCTGAAATTGCAAAAGACATCGATGTGTGTTAAAGCAGGGGATTTCAATTTAGAGGTTAATTTTCATAATTTGATGGAATTTTACTAAATGTAAATTGTAAGGCTGTCAAAAGTAGAATATTAATTGCGCTTAATGCAGTAAATTTTCCTGCAAAACATTAAATCCCAATATTATTAGTCTACTTGTGTTGTCCAAAGACTGTTTGAAGTTCTGTAAATACTTATTAATCGGATGAATTATTTAATTTACGTTTGAAAACCCCTGCGTTACAAGTACATTTTCATATTTGCATAATTAAACATTAATAGGGTACAGCAGATTGCACTATACAAATTGTTATATCTAAATCAAAAATAGGTTTATTTATACCTATTTCGTATTTTATGCATGTCAGAATGTATTATTTATTTAAATGTTTTTAATTCATATTTCTTTCAGCATGAATGCATTAAATTGATCAAAAGTGACAGTAAAGACATTTATAGTTACAAAATGTTTCATTTTCATTTAAATGCTGTTCTTTTGAACTTTCTATTTGTCAAATGTATTAAAGTTTTTACAAAAACATTAAGCAAAAAGTATATTCAACAATATGTATATTCAATACTGCTACACTGCTAATAATAAGAAATGCTTATTGAGCACCAAATCAGCATATCAGAATGATTTTTGAGGGATCATTGAGCATGTCACACTTTATAATAGAATAAAAATTCAGCTTTCAGCCATCACATGAATAAATCACATTTAAAAAAATATTACAATAGAAAACTGTATTTTAAATTGTAAGGATATTTCACAATATTACTATTTGATGTATTTTTGATCAAATAAATGCAGCCTTGGTTAGCATAAGAAACGTCAATAAAAATCTTACTTATATTGAATGTGACCACCACTGTTTTGAAGTTCTCATACCTGCAGGGAGGTTGACGCAGCTCCAATAAGAAGCCCCAGAGACTGAGCCACTAGGGCAGTGGAGGTGGACAGGGCCATAAAGAGCAGATATCTGCTTGCCTCTGGAGGCTGATCTGTCATCCAGTACACTATACTGCAGTACATTATCGGACAAATTACCTGGAAGAGACAGAGGAGCACTCATGTTCTGATATTTGGAGTCTACCTGGGGCACATGGAATGATTTGAAAAGTGGGACAGACACAGTAAAGCATTGGTTGGCATGTCCCCCCTCGACATTTAGAAATATTAGAAACTATTAATATTAGAAATATTAGTCCTTCCAATCAGTTAGAACAGTGGCTTCTCCCTTCGATTTAACATTATAGCATGTAAAGACAGAAGTAGGTAAACAGAAGTACCTGGAATGGAATGTCAGCCATGGTCTTGGCCAGGTAATATGCCTTTAGACTGTACCAATAATTAAGATGCTCCCTTATAAACACAGACATCTCCAGTGGAACTGCAAGGTAAATACATCAGTGCCTAATTCAATCCGCTCCACTGATTCTGTAAAGACCATAACTCTCAATCAAACCATTAAGAGCGCTTCTAATCCATCACAAACCAAAAAGGATTTATTAATCAATCATATTAAATCTATTTTCAATGCTCATAAAGAATCAAGCACACACAACCAAACACACAGATTGTCTTACATGTCAGGACGGTGGGCATGAGTGCAGCAAACATGAGAAACAGCATGGAGAAGAACAGGAAGCCTGTGTTATTGAACACTTTGCTGGCATCATTTCCAATGTTTAGGTACAGCAGACCAATCAGCACACCGATACACAGGTGTGACATCACCCTCAGGTGGGTTAATACCTGAACACACACATTTCTATAGCATTTAATATATTAAATAAGCACAGCCAATTACAATAGAGGACCATTCTTACCATGTCCCTGCATATAGTAATGAAGGTTCTCTTGAAGAGGATGCAGAACTGTGTGAGGGTACTGGTGTCAAAAGTGTGTTTCTCAATGTAGCCTGAATCCTGTATGAATACACATAACAATAGAGGTGGGCGGGTCAGAGACTGATAAACAGACTGATTTTGTAGATGAGAGTGTGTGTCCATCACTCACATTATAACACTGGGAAGGACAGGATGTGGTGGGGTCGTTTTTGTCACTGGAGTTCTTCTTGCCCTCATCTGAGCACAGGCCTCCCTGAACCGCCTCGAAGAGCA
Source organism: Barbus barbus (assembly GCF_936440315.1). Taxonomy (NCBI): domain Eukaryota; kingdom Metazoa; phylum Chordata; class Actinopteri; order Cypriniformes; family Cyprinidae; genus Barbus; species Barbus barbus. Next base: position 34,972,755 of record NC_136733.1, on the reverse strand, counting down.
CAGGGTTCAGATCACCGTACTCTCCTGAGGCGACCTCGATTACTGCCAGCAGAGAGACAGCAGAACTCATACACATGCTGAATGACTGAAAAGAATTAAGAAATCTTTGAAAGCCCTGAGAGGCTACAATATATTACTAATATTACATTATGATCAATCAATCAATAACAATTACGAATAAAAATAAATTAGAAGATACAGTACTTTTTAATAGTTTGGGTCGCATATTTTTGACAGAAATCTCTTATGCCCATCAAGGCTGCATTTATGCAATCAAATATACAGTAAAAACAATAGTATTTTGAAATATTATTACAATATACAGAAACATGACAGTTTTCTGTTTTAATATATTTTATGAGAAGAGTGAGATGGCAGAGATGAATTTTCAGCATCATTACTCCAGTCTTCAGTGTCCTCTATTCTAATATTCTGATTAAAATATTTATTATTATCAATGTTGAAAACAGCTGGGCCACTTCATACGTCTGTGGAAACCATGATACATTTTTTTTAAATAGAAAGCATTTATTTAAAATATACTTTTTTGTAACAATGTATATGTTTTTACTTTAATTAATCAATTAACTGCCTTTGCTAAATAAAAGTATAAATTTCTTTAAAATTAAAATTGTACTGACTTACTGTACAATACTGTATATTTGTTCTGCTTATTTATTATTGCAAATTTATATATTATATATGATATGATTGATATGATATGATATGATATATGAGATATGAGATATGATATATGATATATGATATGATATATGATATTATATATGATATATGATATATGATATTATATTATATTATCAGATGAGTTTTTTTGCACAATCTGATTCTGCTTTAGCCTAGATTTAAACTGCTGATTTTGTCTGGCCAGAGGAGAATGACACTATTTCGACAAACTATTTCCCCGTCTAAATACTGTAAAGCTGATATAAAGCCACCCAACTTTATATCAAGCCGATGTAAAGCTGCTTTGACACAATTTGCATTGTTACAAGCGCTATACAAATAATATTGACTTGACTATTATAACAACATGGCAGTTATGAGGGGTGACCTGTCCTGTGTAGAATAAAATAGCATAACCTATATATGACTGAATTATTTATCTAAATTGAGGGTAAAATTTGTACATATTAAGTAAGTATTTTAAACATTACATTTTTAAGAAAAAAAATCAGTTAATTACATATTTACATAAAAATATATGTTTGTTCATTCATAATCTCTCTGATAGACTAAAGCAAACGAGGCAGAAAAGAATCTAATATAGAACCCACAAACTGCTACATTAGTGCTATATAAGTTTCAAACACAAATAGAGAGCACACAGATATTTCTAGCTGCATATCTATTTCTATCTATCATTTTCTCTCTCTTACACACACACACACACACACACACACAGTAGACCTACTAAAGTCTGCAGGATTGTGGTACGTGGGGCAGTGGAGTCCAAGGTTTTTCAGGTAGGGGATAAGGTTTGGTACTGTTCCCTTATATATACACTGACCTTGACTCAGGATATAAAGCTGCAAAGAAAAACAGACCGAGTATTAAACAGGAACATGAGCACATTAACATCCTCACACACTTAATATGTCCTTTAATCCAGAAACACATTTTCACAGTGCAATATAATTTTCGAATACAGCAATTACCTTGTCAAACATTTCAAATAGTTTAGCACTGGGTTGGTGGATGGTACAGATGATGGTTCTACCTCCCTGAGCCAAAGATTTCATCAAGGACACCACCTGGAAACAGGACGCGCTGTCTAGACCACTAACACACAGAGACAATCACACGTGCACATTTAGGGATATAAAATAAAAATGTTTTGCAAAGGAGCAATATTACTGCAAACGTCAAATTTTGAAAGGATTATGTTTAAGAATTAAGGATGCACGATATTGGATTTTTGCCAATATCTGATATGCCGATATTTTTCAACTAATTTTGGCCGATACTGATACCGATATATTTCCTTTTGTTTGGAAACAACACCAAGTCTCTCCTGTGCAGAAATTATAAGAAAAATATTTTTAATTTTGGTTAGTTTTTAACAAGAACTTATTTGTTAGAATTAAATAAACAATAATGAAGGTTTTTTTGACACTACATTGAAGCTTTGAAAATAACTATAAATAAACTATATATCAATCACTGCATTTTTTCTCCCCAGAAAGATACAGTGTTAATCCTAACATTTTATTTTAAGATTTAACTTTTGCAGATGGTCTAAAGCAAAAGATTTGTAAAAATTCAGAAAATCTAATTACAAATTAATGAATAAATCAGTATATACAAAATATTAAGTGTCATGTTTGTGATTTTTTTTCATGTAAGCTATAGCTTCTGACCTTTAAATCAAAATATATTCATTATTTTATGACATCAATTACTGCTTGTTTAATCAGAAACACTGTCTAAATGTTATTTGTGTAAGGCTATTTTACTTAAAATTTTAAATTACTTGGCGGGCATTGGGACCTGGGGGAGGTTGACACTGCTGCCGCTGCACTATTACTGTTTACTCAATCACACACCAAGTCATTCTGTATGTGCTTTCACAGATTAAATGCAGTGATCCAAAAAGTGAATCTAATCATCATTCAGACAAAACTTTGCTTCAAGAATAAGCCACACTGCTGACGTGATCTAATCACTAGCTCACCCTGAGCACATGTAAGTTAACATATTCCTCTTATTGGCAAGACATAATATCGGTCGATGCCGATATTTATTTAAAGCCATTATCGGCCAATATCAGTCCGATAATATCATGCATCCCTATTAAGAATAAGTCTGTGTGTAATGGGTACCTAGTGGGTTCATCAAAAAACATGACTGGTGGGTTATTGACCAGCTCCTGAGCAATAGCCAACCGTTTACACTGGCCACCCGACAGAGAAATGGTGCGAGTCTGAGCACACTCCTGCAGTCCTAATGCTGTGAGGATCTCATTCACCTATCACATAATATATCATTATTTGTCTTAAAAAAAGGCATAAATGCAATGTCACCGTATAACCACAGTTTTTATATTTTCCAAACAGAACACATATTTTCTGCACATACAGTAAAGCGATGCCTTAAAAACGTACCAGTTCTTTTTTCACTTCCATGTTTTCATTAAGTTTAAGGTTAGCTGAAACCTAAACAAAAAGAAAGATTACAGTAAATAAGGGGCCATGTACAATCAACTGGTAATTTTCATAAAAAGATAATCCTGAAGGAGATTAGGTTGTGATAATGACCAAATGAGTGCCCATAAAATATTGATTTGAGTTGAAGTTTCAGAATTATTATGCAAATGTTGTCCACAGATGGCAGCGATTGACCAATCAGAAACTTCTCATCTCACACACGCAGACACACACCATCATTGCCTCTCGTGTTGTTAGATGTGGCAGTAGCATGTCATCTTGCATGATATAACATGACATTTTTCTGAAGGTGCGGAGGTCACGAGGTCGTCCGTTTACCAGGATCTGACCTTTCATGCCTGTCTCTCTGCAGAAAGAAGGGATACAGGGCAGATAACTTGATGAGTATAAAAAGAAAGGCTAGAAAGTGATAAACAGGAACCAAATTCTGGAACTTTCCTTACCTGTAGCCGGCAAGAATGTTCATGAGAGTGGACTTGCCGGCCCCCGAGGGTCCCATGATTCCGATGAGCTCCCGACTGCAGAATTTTCCAGACAGACACTTCAGAAGGGCCTTAAATCCTGCACACAGCATTTTGGATACATCATGTTTATTAGAGTTAGAGCTACCAGCTGCCAAATTAAATGCATGACAGAGTTAGTTGGCATGAAATGCATATAGGCTTGATAAAACACTGCAGTATAATAATATCATAACCTGTGAGCTATGGAACTCCAGTGAAGTCATTTGTACTCAAAGTACTTTGATTAAGCAGTCTAAAAAAATATTAACCCTCAAGTAATGTCCAATAAAATTAATTAAACAGAATAAAACAATTATGAGTTTAACCATCATCCAACTGTGCTAATTATAACAATTTTAATTGGAAAAGAAATGAGATTGATTCATTTCATTTTAAACACATTATGTGTTATGATATAATAATGAACAATGGAATAACTTAGATCAATAACCAGACACGCCACAGAGTAATAAACATCAATGAATGGAAATTTTTATTGTGTAGTACAATATAATACACTAAACTTGTTACTTAATGTAGGTAACAAAAGAATAAACAGTTGAAATTGCCTTTAAATTGATGGATAGAAATTCTTCCACATATTTTTCTTCACATAAATATGTTTGAGATCAAACTATAAGTGGCAACAGTAATTGACCCCTGTTTCGAAGACCCCCTTGATATTGGCCTGAGTCATGCAGTGACTATTATCTCTGCCTCAAGAGGGAGACAGAAACTTGGGCCGTTATTGACACTCTTAATAGCTTTGTTTATGTCATATATGTATACACTACTGCTAAAAGTTTGGGGTCAGTAAAGTTTGTTAAAGACATTAATACTTTTATTCAGCAAGGATGAATTAAATTGATCAAAAGTAACAGTAAAGTAAAAAAATTTCAACTTCGTATTCATCAAAGAATCCTGAAAACATGTATACATTCCCATAAAAATAGATATCTACAAAAATAGCACAAGTTTAAGAAGAAATAAGAAATCTAATGCAATAACTGATAAAAATTCAGCTTTGCCATTACATATATTTTAAATAATTCTTATTTTAAAATATATTAAAATAGAAAACAGTTATTTTAATTAAACTGTCAACATATTTCACATTATTATTAAAGGCAGCTTTTGTGACCATAACAGACTTCTTTCAAAAATCTCACTGACCCCAATTTTTACATCATATTTAAATTTTACAGATGCAGTTTTATCTTGCTGAACCTTAACATTGTATTTATGATCAATGAATATTTTTATTTTTATTTACTTTTTCCCACAAAAACAAAATAGTTTGAGATTAAACAGGAGCCATTAGAGTAGTGTCCAGACCCCCTCAGGACTACAGATGCTCATGAAGATCCCTAGTTTATGTTTATGTTCTCTTGTCACATCCCAGGACTTGTATAAGTGGTAGTGTCCCTTTTTGTGTATGTGCTGTTTGTTTTGCTCTCTCTCTCTCTCTCTCTCTCTCTAAGGTTGATAAGGAATAACAGGTGGAGTTCGATTAGTAGATGACTTTGTTGATGACTGCACTCTCCTGATTGGTCCATCAGACGAAATGTTTGGGAGATAAAAGGCAGAGCTGAGATGTCTGGAGTGTGGAGGCTTGGAGCAAGAGTCCCTGTTGCTTTTGTTTGTGGTTAATGTGTTGTTGACAAAAGTATTGAAAGCTTTGTAATCCTCTTGTGGGAGGTTTCATTTAGCCCAAACATGGGAGTTTTGTACTTTTTTTTTTTTTATTAAGACCAAGATTAGTTTAGTTCTTTTTCTTTCAGGGAAGCTGTAGGGAGGTGGTTGCCATTTATTTTGTCTATACTTTTTCTCCTGTTTAAGGATAGTAAGGGAGGTAGGGTAGGAATTTGTACTTTTCTTCTAATATTTGTTAGATTAGGTCAATTGCTTTTGAGAGTTAGTATGTTCTGTTTGTAATGTTGGCCTTGACCCCTCCTGAAGTTCTGTTTGCTTCCTTGTTCAATAAATCTTATATTGTTTTGTATCGATTATGGTGTTGCGTGTGAGTCCGTAGAAGGCAAAAACTCCCTCAATTCCTCCACCGTTTTCTTTAATACTCCTTCCCGTCCCTTGACTGGGGAAGGTATGTGATACTTTATATTTCAGTCACAGCCTCAAGTCATTAGTGAAGCGCTCTGATTGCTCTCTCTCTCTCCCTCCTTGCATTTCTCTGTCCTTTTCTATGTTTGCATCATGCAAGAATTGATGCAAAATGAGTGACAGAATTGACAAAAAGGAAATGAAAGAGAGTGACAGGGGCAACACCCCACATCGCCTCATAATTTCCTGTACGCTTCTCTTCATATCAATGATCTGTGGTATGCATGAGTTTTAAATGCTGATAACTCATCCACAAATGATATGCCCTGCATCCTGTAACCAATCATTCATCTATAGATTTTGCTACATGCTGACGCTGTGTAACCTGAGCATCAATCTGCTCATGCATTCATCCTCTTCTCCATCTATGGCATGAGTTAAAAACAAACAGCACTGTGTGGGATCTCTTACATAGGCCTGCGCTATAGTATGATCTGACCTGGGATCAGTCTGAGGAAAGCTTAAGCCCATTTAATCAATAGATGCATCTAATAAGGAAGACAGTCATCCAACTGCTAGCAATATGGTCTTGTGTTAGGAGGGTTTCTGAGAGGATATAATAGTAAAAGTAAGTGTTACAATCAAGCAGGAATTGTGTGCGCTCAGAACAAACAAAAGGTTATCAGGTGCGTAGAACAAAAATAAAGTTTTTAGTCCAATAGGTAGCTGAATTTGTCTGCACACTGACAAAAAAAGGTCTGTTTTTAATACACTTTGCACTATTCACTTTTGCACATGAAAACATAACTACATTTTTGGTAGACATTTTTTGGTCTGTTTGAATTTTTGCAGTGTGCGGACAAATTCAGCTACCTATTAGACTAATTAATTACAATCTAAATCTTTTTACAATCATCTTTTAAAATAATTTTAAAGGCAAACTCACTTTTTTTCTCTAATTAAAACAATTTGGTTACACTTTAGTATAGGTTAAATTGATTTACCCTAAAACGAGGGAACAAATTAGTACAACAGAGCAACAATTTACCTAAAACAAGGAAAAAAATTAATTTGTGGGAATTAATTATTGATTTGTGGCCAAGATTTCTTGTTTTTTATTACTCCACACATCATGTGCGGGGCTCTTTAAATTGAACTGTAGGCTGCCACATTGAAATCACATGACCAACAATATACGACTCACATTATTTTGGGAACCATCCTATTATCAGACACTTTTGCTCACTGAATAAATGAATCATTTCTAACTATTAAGCATAGATGTATTAAGACTCTCTGGTGCCCCTGGCCACTAATACCTACAGTGCAAATTTCCCATATGGTTAATCAGCCTGGGTGAGAATGAAGTGACAGAATGAGACAATTGTCAGAGTAAAATAAAATGCATGACAAATCCTCACATTTAAATATGAGTAATTTGCTCTGATGTTGCTCTGATGTAACATTGATGTACAAACTGCAGGCTATGAGTGTTAATAACTGAAACACTGAATCAATTGAACAGTGATAGAATTCTCCTTTACAATTTACACCCTCAAGCAAGTGTACAAAATCACATGTTCTGCATAACAACAAACAAGTACAAAGTCTGAAGGTTGTATATGTGTTAAATAGATGCGTTGAACTCAAACTGAATCAAATATCTGGTGCGCTGCAAAAGTGTCTTTGGGTTAATTAGCTGCTATTAAAGTATAGGGACAGTCTCTCTGGAGATCCGTGAGATCCGTGTTCAAAAGCATAATAGTCACCGAGCAGATTGTTAGCTGCCCTGCACATTACCCGTAACTCTAACTTTACCACTGAGCTTTTTGCATATGCACTGGTATTGCATAACATCTGTGCAAGCCATGTATGCTACTTCCCAAAGGTTCAGAACAAGGCAACCATTCAAAATGCAGAATGTTTATGACTCAACGTGTTCCAAAAGCTGTGAGAGAGGAGGAACAGAACAAGGGATAAGAAATTGCAGGAAGATAGAGCAGATAAAATATGACAGATGAACAGGCACCCAGAGGGAGAGATAAAGTGGAGAAAGAGAGGCCAAAGGTAATACAGAAAAGCAAAAACAATGGAGACGGATCAATAAAGATGAGAGGCTGGGAGAGGGAAAACAGAGCGAAGAGGCAATATGACATCTAAGAAGGAGGGTTAAATGGCAGGAAAGCCACACACAGCTTGTATTCATCCATCAAAAACGAAACCATCAGCCTGAACATCACTATTAATCTATCTGCTCAGCTTGTACTCACATACATTATAATGCAGAGCTTAGAGCAGTACTTAGAGAGGAACAATACGTCCTTCACAAAGAAATCTCCTCACATGCTTACATAGACTACACAGCAATGAAATTGAGAGGAAAACAACATGGTAAATCTGGATAACCAAGTAAATCTAGCATTCAAACAAATAGATTTCTGTTCATATAAATATCCATGCCAGTTCAGGCTGGTATATACTGGTCTCAGACTGAAATAATACATCTATAACTGCTAATACATAAATTGCACATGAAAGAGCATGTTTCTCAACAGATGGAACAACAGAGGGACTGTATAATGAAGTATGAGGTAATAATTAAAGAATGGCATACTAATGTATGAGGTTCTAACTCAGGAACAGCATAATGAGGTACAGCATTTAAACATAAGGAACATATACGAGTCTCAGGAGTGGCCTACTATCATAGAGATCACCACAGCATGATTCACCTTCTTCCATTTAGTAAGGGAACGTGTACACCTGCGAGACTTTATGATACAACTGTCTTGTGTGTGTGCTTGGCTTGTGCCATGCGTGTGTGTATATATATGTGGGTATGCGTGGGTGGAGCTCAGCATGCTAGAGGACATGAAGCTATAGGAAGTGATGTGCGTGCAATAGCCATCATTCACCAGCATTAACACAGCACTGCACCAGCTTCTCCATGCTGCTTATTGGATAAAATACATGGAGCGGATAGAGAGGGAGAAAGACATTATGAGATTTCTGTGGTATGTACTGAAGTTCCATGAGCTGGTAAAAATAAACAGAAATGAGAAAAAAAATTATATAAAAGGAAGTTCTAAAGAGAAACAATGATTACTGTGAAAATAATTTAAAAGAAAAAATGAATTTCCATGAGCCCATTTCCAGCATTTCTTCTGCAATCTCCTCAACTTGTCTTTAACTGTTAAAGTTCTGCATAGCCAGTTCTCTCTCTTATCTTATCTCATGTGCTACACAGAAAAACCTATCCAGTCTCATACGGCCATCAAAAACCAGCCTATGCTGCAGAGCAAAAACACCATGTACAATGAATCACTGGAACCAAAGGGGGGAAAAAACATGGGCGATGTAGAGGAAGAGTGTCCTTATCAATAAAGTGTGTGTTAGCATACGTGTGTGGGCTGATTTCATCCTGGGCAGGTTTAGCTAGGTTAGGCAGCAGCATGCCGTCTGGGGAAGTTAATTATTTACTATATCTTAAGTCTGCTGAGAACAGCACTCTACAGTCCAGGACACAGGATGGAGTGTGTGAGGGGCTAATAGTATTAAGCCCGTGTGTACTTGTGCATGGTAAATGTGTGTGTTTGTGTGCCATGAGTTTGGAGTGATAAGGAATTACATATAGCTATCTGGTCAATATTGCAAAATAAACCCCGCCAGGGTCATTATGACACTGACGCGCCAACACACCAAGCAAATAAAAAAGAGGGTATAAAATATTTTATAACCTTACCTGTAAATTATATAAAAGCTTCCTCTTAGAAAACAGTTGTCATTACAATCCACAAACTAGCAACTAGATGAACAGTGTAACGTTACAATAAACTCCTCAAAGGCATAGTTCCCCCAAAAATGAAAATTCTGTCATCAATTACTCTGTCATAAAAGACCTTCGCTCATCTTCAAAACACAAATTAAGATATTTTCGATGAAATCTGAGAGCTTTTTGATCCTGCATAGAAAGCAACGCAGATGAACAAAGGTTTTACGTCTATTGAACGACATGAGGTTTAGTAATTTATGACAGAATTAGAATTTTGGGGTGAACTAGGTCATTTTACAGTTACAGAAATACAGATGAGATAACTGAGATGGCGCAAGTAGCATTTATATGATACAAGAGTGTAAAATACCACGGTGTGAAAGTAGCATGGTTTTATTACCCGGATGAGCTGGCATTGCCATGGACGACAGAGATATGACACCTGAGAGCACCGATCGACCAATCAGATTTGAGTATCCCAGAGAGCCTTGTAATATATTTAATTAACAGTATCTTGATTTCTGACATTATAAAGGTTTAGCAACAGGCAACCACATAAATAAGTTGTTGTCAGTACAGTGTTTTATGTTTGATTTGTTTCATAATTTCAGTTCCTGTTTTTTGTTGTTTATCATATGTGACCCTGGACCACAAAACCAGTTTTAAGTAAAGATCATGTTCCATGAAGATATTTTGTAAATTTCCTACTGTAAATATATCAAAGCTTAATTTCTGATTAGTAATATGCATTGCTAAGAACTTCATTTGGACAACTTTAAAGGCGATTTTCTCAGTATTTTGATTTTTTTGCACCCTCAGATTCCAAATTTTCAAATAGTTGTATCTCAGCCAAATATTGTCCGTTCCTAACAAACCATACATCAATGGAAAGCTTATTTATTCAGCTTTCAGATGGTCACGCTTATGACTTATGAAAAATTGACCCTTATGACTGGTTTTGTGGTCCAGGGTCACATATCTGGAAAGGGATGGAAGTGATATACAGTAAATCACTGCATCACTTTTATTTTCATAGGCAGCAAAAGGAAAATAATTATCAATGTATTGATTTCTGACACAATAGAAATCTCATAAGTAAATTGTATAAACACACAAATCATATCAATTCTATAATCACTTTCAGTTATGCTTCCAAATTTAAGCTTCACTTTACTGTAATCATCACATAAGCTTCATAAGCTTGGGGATTCGTGTTTTACCTTGCCTCCTCCAACAGGGGCCCTCACGGATGGTGTAGGAGATCTCTGTAAACTCCAAGTCCACTGCTGAACGCCGAGGCAGATGAGAAAACCTCTGTGCCTCTGTGATATGGTTCTCCACCTTCTTCAGGTGGGTCAGCATGGCAGCATCTGGAAGGGCTCCTACAGCACGCTTGGTCTCCTCCATGGGAATGGAAACAGACCCCGGCTCTAAGGACTTCGCAGCCATACCAAGAGCCTGGGAAATGTGGGAGGATGTAATGAAAGAAAATGAGAAAATTGTTATAATGTGCAATAATGGAACATTTGTACAGAAGCATAGGAATATCTTTAATCGCAAAACTATACTATCTGCAATGAAATCTACCTCAAATGCAATCTGTTCACACATACATTTGCAGGGGAGAATATATCTTTGATGAGTGGTGTGTAATTTCATGCTCTTATTTGAGTCTGTGATACATATGTGAGGTTGAGCTGGAGCTCAGAGAAAAGGAAGAACAGAAAAGTAACAAAATTATTCTGCCTCTCGAATGGAAACACAAATGAATCAGGGTGGTCATCATTCTGTATGAACATTCACTCATTCTCACCACATTACATTCTGTTTTAATGAAGTGTTTAAAGTTAGACCAGTTGAATGGCATTCGGACACTAACTATATTACCCCCAGACCATCTAGAAAGATGCTATTTTGAGCAAAAAATTAGTGACAGAGGAAGCATCTGCTCAGACATTAGAGTTATCCACTTGGAGACAGTTTCAGTTAGAAGAGTAATTACCCTTGAAGCCTATGGAATTTGATGCCAGCGTTTGAAGCTTTGATGGAAACTTTTTGCGGGGGAAGCTCTCAGTACAGCTGACCACTGGGTCGAGCATCTCTTTATTTCCTATATTAGTATTTTTGTACTTTTCAATAGAAATGCAGAGCTTTCCTGAATACAATAGGTGCTATTCTTTATTTAGATAATCTAATATGATTTTTATAGAATTATACTCCAATTTTGATTTAGTTTGATTTTCACATTTTCCTGCTGGATGTGGGAAGGCTGAGGTTGTAATTCCAGAAATGTTGTGAGGAGTAAGGATCTGATTACAGTCTGACAACAGTATAGTGCTGATTCACATGAACTTTCTAAATGACATAGAATACGAAAATGCCACACACACACAGTGTACACAAATACAGTAAATTATATCTCAAAAGAACCAGTTTTTCTCAATGTAAAGAACATTTTAATAGTCTAAAGAACCTTTTTCAACAATAAAGAACCTTTTTGTGCAATGGAAAGGTTCTATATAGATGTTTAAGGTTCTTCCTGGAAACAAAGATGCCAATAAAGAATCTTTATTTTTAAGAGTGCAACAGTAACTTGATTAGTCTACAGCGTACAAGAATTGCATTACACAGAATGCAGTACACAATCGCGTTTCTGCAAGAATATCAGCATTTAATTAAAATCACCACTCAGATTCAATGACACTGACACTGTAAAACATTGCACTGAGCTACAGAGGTACTAACAGTACTGAATGTCACTGACAGCAATGCGAATGTGGAATCCATATGAGTTATTGTATTTCACATCAGTGAGAATGCACTTAGGCTGCAGAAGCTTCTAAACCAGTTCCGGGTGCTGTGCTTGATAGAACCCTGCCTCGCTAAAGAACCGATGTTTTCATTGTTGCCAGCAAGCAATTTATACAGTTAAAGTGCTTGTATGTCAATATGGTATATTCCATTAAGTAGTGCTCAGTTTATTGTCCATTATGATTCGAGGCACAACAGTGCACCAACAGCGGACCAAAAATTCTCATGGAACGAAACTGTAAATTCATCCAATCCATCATTCTGGGTGATCATTGTGATTGATGGACCTGTACTTAATCCTCAATGGCCCCATTTATATTCAAGTGATTCATCTTCAAGAGAGTTGTCCTGAAAACTGTATTTCAAAATATTTAAGCTAGACTGCTGGGTTTAACTGTTTTAAGATGGTCTCCTAGTTTGGCAAAACACCTCTTAAACCAGGCAACAGTATGACCAGGTTGGGAGATATACATTTCTATAAAGTAATAGGCTACAGAACTAGAGTGAAACATATCTAGGTCACTTATAGCTCTATTGGCCACAGTTACTGAAACACTGCCAGGTCTTTTCTGATCAGTTATAGAAATGCTATGTTTTTTGAGCAGCGGATTTCAATCCTGGTTCTGAAATAACTCAAAATGACACATTTTTAGTGTCTCCCTATCTGACACACCCAATTTAGGTATCAGAGCCTCTGCTAATGAGCTGATGATTTCAACCAGTTGTGTTAAATGAAAAAAATATACAAAATGTGCCGTATTGAGGGTTGAGAACCAGTAATGAAAACCTTTTAAAACCCAGTCTGGCTGTTCTGTGATCTATCAGAGAAAGGTCATTGTATCCCTTCACTTACTCCACTTCCCAGCACAGATATTAGACAGAATACACAATGAGCAATTATGAGGCAACAATATTTTCATAAATAAAGATGAAAATGTAATCTTTCACGTTCATTGCACGTGCGCTCTGCCTTGTTATTTTATGGTGATCTGAGTCAGAGTTCAGAATAACAGGCATCACATGCCCTGTCAATGACATCACACGCATGCAAACCACAGGCTAGTGTGTTTATACAGGATACTGGTCTATAAGTGCTGCTGCATCCAGACTCAGAATTATATGATACCTACTTTTTTGACGCGTTGAGTCTCTCTGGCACCGTGTTTCCTTATAAAAATGACCAATTCATTCCTTTGAGCTCAAAAGCATGATATGTACACACGCAGGCTTCAGCAACAGGAGCGGCCCCGCACTATAGTCCAGCTGAGAAAAAAGATGCTCCGTTATACGCCCGATCCCGCTCACCGGTGACGGAGAGGATGCATGTCATCTCCTTCAGAAAGCCGCTACACCTCACATTCATAGCGTTCCTTGAAAAGATACCGTGACGATTCCTATCCAAAACAAACATAACAGTTATGCATCATTAAAAATATGCAGCATCCGTGTTAAACCAGGAGTTTCATTTCGGACAGCTGACGGAAGGGCAAACCGTGAGTCGATCATTGCGCATTTACAGTCATCCAGTATGCGAGTGGAGCTGTGTGGAGAGGAGTTGTGCTCATCCTGCCCGGTCCTCCGGATGCTGCACCGCAGTGTGAAATAGCGCGCAGTGGACAGAGGAGCCCTGGCACGCCCGGGAGTCTGTGGCACTGGGCGTAACTGCTCTCGTCCGAAATAAGCCCGTGTTACACACTGGAGGACGATTAAAGTAGCAATGATATATAGCCTATTTGACGTAATGATGCTTTGCTTGTGTTTGAGGGTTACATTTTAAAAATAGCAGCAAGATTCTGTGCTGTAAATTGTTTTGGGTAAATTTATAGTTAATTCTGGCAGCTGTGGTTGCTAGAAATGTACTGAAATCTCTAACTACCAATAGTCCTATAACCAACAAATAAGAATAGCAGATCAATGTTACCACACAAACACACGACACAAGAGACTAAAATAATGACATGAACAATAAATAAACACCATAAAACACTTAAAAGTACATACCTGGCAATATTATGATAATACTAATAGGCTAATATAATATATATATAAAAAATTAGAAAAAGCAGTTCTTAAATAAAACGCAGGCTATAGGCTAAATGTAGTGGTTCGCGCAAGGAGTTTTGGGAATGCCCCTTTCCATTTCAATTACTGATTAACCTAATTTTTACTTTTTTATTTTGGCTTCAATAAAGTAGGCTATATCCATTATCGAAATTAACTTAACATATTCTCTGATTATACAGTAGCCTATTTTACAATGAAATTCAAATATCATGGTCTTAATTAAATATAGGCTAAATCGGGGTTTTTATACCGTTGACCAGTGTAATTTATTGTTACCAATATTGCTTAATTTCATTTGGCTACTGCTATTTTTTGCAGTGCGGAATTCCAAAAGACATGCTATTTATTTATTCCAGTACTGGTAGAGTTTCATTGCTTTTTTTGAGAACGCAATTGTTCTTCTTAGGCTAAAATGTGTTGTTTATTTGTGATGGCAGACGCGCAAGCCACGGCTTACTGGGCTGTTGTGTGGTGGATACATTACAAACCCCTCTGCAGGAAAGTGAAGGCAGGGTGGCCTGATGCCATCTAATGGTCACGGGACAGGTGGGGATCTCAGTTTTCCCATGATCCAAGAGAAAAGTCAACCAGGTGCAACTGTGTCTTTATAGCCTGCTCTGAGATTTCCATATGTCCATAAACAGATATCATAAGACTTTTTCGTGTACGTTAAAGCAAACCTTTTTTTTTTTGACACCAATGCGATAGAATAGTTTTCGTGATCTCCAGCAACAGGATGTTTTTTTATTTTAGTGGGGCAGGAGGATCAAAACGTATGTTGAATCTATTTTTAGAACCCCTTGCCTGTGAGACTGCTTTGGGGGAAGCAAAGAAACGGGTGGGGATGGAGATGATGGAGACGGAAAACTTAAACAAAGGGAAATTACAGCCTATCCAGCAGCACGGGAGAATCGAGTGCGCGGTCTCTTTAAAGGCGGCACATGCGCATCGGCTGCTGCTGCTGCTGGTGCTGATGCTGCAGTGCTCGGGTTATTCTCGGTGAAACCAACGGGGTAACTCGCGTTCAAACGACGCCCTACATCATCCATAGCGAGTACACATACTGTTGCTGTTGTGATACGCTGAATATCATATTCACTTTTTCTACGTTAGGCTAATCTGATGTTGGGGATTGAGAGGGAAAAGTAGCCCAATGCTTCCCTTGCAGCATGTGTGACTGCTTTGACGAATCTTTTCAATTATTATTTTTTTTTTTGTTTGTTTGTTTTTTTGCTAAAAGGGGAAATACAGCTTCATGTGGAAGACAGACAGATAACCCACAAATTAAAAAAAAGTTAAAAATATTCTTACAATATTTTACAGCAAAAATACTTTTATTGTCCTGTTAAATAGAATAAAATTTGGTGAGGTAAATTAAGATACACACAGCCAGACAAAATATAGGCCTAACATTTACAGTGCCCTCCAAAAGTATTGGAACAGTAAAGACAAAATTGCTCTGTTGGCTGTGACATTTACAAATATGATTAAAAATGAAAATGAGACAAAACTACAGAATGTCACATTTTATTATTGGGTGATTCAACACATAGATGTTTTGCTAAGAAGTAACGCACTTTTAGAGTTTCATCCCTCTATCTGATGTGAGCATAAGTATTGGAACAGTTGCCTCACAGGTCTTTCTAAGTGATCAGCTGTGTCCTGTTGCATTAATTCTTCAGATATTAAAAGCAGGGAATGTGTTGTATCAGTTATATCCATTACTTCTGCATTCTGAATCTGGCAATTGATGATGACACACACAAACCATGATGAAGATGAGGGAGCTGACTTTGAGAGAAAAGCAAGCAATTTGGATGCTAAAAGAAAAGAGGAAGTCAATTAGAGCTCTAGCAAAAACAAAGGGCATGGAGAAATCAAGAGTTTGGAAACCACCAGCGACACCAGCAACCAACAACGACCTGATCGGCTGAGAAAACAACAGTAGTTGATGACAATCAAATCATAAAAGCTGTGAAAATGAACCCTAAAAGACGTGTCTGTAAAATCACCAACAACTTCCAGAAAGCTGGGGTGATGCTCTGACTATCTACTGTCCTCAGGAGACTTTGACACAGAATTACAGATGCTGCACAGCAAGATGCAAACCTCTGACCAGCACCAAAAATAGAAAGGCAAGATTAGAGTTTGCCAAAAAGCACAAAGGTGAGCCGGAAGAGTTTTGGAACTGTGTTTATGGACCGATGAGACAAAGATGAACCTTTATCTAAGTGATGGGGAAGCAAAAATGTGGAGAAAAAAAGGGAACTGCAATGATCCCAAGCATACAGCCTCATCTGTAAAGCATGGTGGAGGTGGTGTCGTGGCATGGGCATGCATGGCTGCCTCTGGAACAGGCCCTCTCAACTTTACTGATGACTTAATGTATGATGACAGTAGCAGAATGAATTTGGAAGCGTACAAAACCATCTTGCCTACAAATATTCAAGAAAATGCCACCAGATTCATTGGGAAGTGCTTCATATTGCATCAGGACAATAATCCAAAACACCCTGCCAGTTCAGTCAAGGAATTTATAAGGGCAAAGAAATTGAAAGTCTTAGATTGCCCAAGTCAGTCTCCAGATTTAAATCCGATTGAACATGGATTTCACCAGCTGGAGAGGAGAATAAAGGCAGAAACTCCCCAAAACAAGCAACAATTGGGATTGGCTGCATTAAAGGCTGGGAAAAGCATTTCAAAGGATGAGACCAAGAGTCTGGTGATGTCTATGGGTCACAGACTCACTGCTGTGATTGTGTGCAAGGGATCTGCAACTAAATAATAGCTTTTAATCTTTTATATCTGCCTTATGTTCAACTGTTCCAATACTTCTGCTCACATCAATGAGTGGGATGAACTCTAAAAGTGATGTTCTTTTTATTTGGTAAAACATATGTGTGTTGAAATGGCTAATAATAAAATGTGACATTCTGTAGTTTTGTCTCATATTCATCTTTTAATCATATTTGCAAATGTCTTGACTCCACAGCCAACAGAGCAATTTTGTCTTTACTGTTCCAATACTTATGGAGGGCACTGTATAAGACAGACAGACAGATAGATAGACAGACAGACAGACGGACGGAGGGTTGGTTGGTTGATATCTATAGTTATCTAGACAGACAGACAGCCTGACAGACAGAAATGAATTCTGACATTTACAGAATTTACAAATAAATCTTTAAAAGGAAATAAACTAATCTGGTCAGGTTAAGAAATGGTTAATTTTAATAATTACACAAAAATAATAAGATTAGCTGCTCAGAGACTTTCGTCCTCACAGAATACTTCAAGTTAACACCTGCACATCACTGGAGATGAAGAAACAGTGGTCAGGTTATGTTGTGGTGGTTAATAATTAATGATTATTAATGAAAAGTACACACACTTTTAAGAGGTGAAAGGGGTCAGTGGTAAATCATTGTGTAACCACATAATCCTCACCCTCTAGACCATATTTAACTTGTCACATTTTACAACATACAAGAATTAATATGGTCACAGGGTCCATGCCAAATAATTACTTCTCTACATTCAATGTTATCAGAGTTTGCACTCAATAGTTCTCAGAAACAAGCATCAATTAATCAATGGCATAATCCTTTAGCAGTCCACACCTCTCTAAGGAAAGAGATAAGGCCTCTCCATAAAACTGATTATTTGGCATGCAAAGAAAACCCAGAATATAAATAGAGTGTGTGGTTGTGAGAGACATTAAGACACTGGGGAGACTGCTAGAATGGCTCTGACAGCGATTAGTCTTCTGTGCGTTGCAGCTTTGCTGCCATTCCCAGGGCTGGGACTGCCTGCAGACTCAGGTGAGGATTGAATTTAATTCCTTGCAGCTCTAGGATCCTAATGACATATTTAAAGTATGAAATCTAATATACTGATGTTGGCTTTTTTTGGAGACACTACTATCCACAGAAACTGAGTAAGGACCAAAAGCAGCTAATTCATCATAGATTGCCTCATTATTTGTTGTTATAGATAATAACACTCTAAATTACTACACATGCATTTAAACTAAATGTTTTTCTCTCTCTCTCCCGAATAGGCAAGCTGAAACAGGTACCCGTAAGAGTGACTGTCATTAATGAGTTCACTAATGAGCAGCTCTCCTACTCCACCACTGTGACAGAGGAAGGGCTGATGTTCGGTGCTTTAAACCAACTGCAGGACTCCAACAACAATTTCAAGTACTTCACAAAATTTTACTAAATTTACTGATTTGTAGTGCATTTCACATGCAGTAAAGTGATTGTAGTATAGAATACCTGATTAACTTTGGTTGTGATTAACTTACTGGTTGTGATGACTGACATACATAAGCAAAAGCATTTGTAATGTAATGACTGAATAAGATTATGGGGAAATAGGGTGTATCTGTGATAAGCCTGGGATGCTTTTACAGTCACACTGTACCTGACTCAACATTTGTCTTAACATGCCATTGGAAAGTCTAAGAGCTAACAAAATATTTAGAAAGCAGAGTGTGAATTGAATTTTTGCGCTAATTTTTACCTTTAATTCTGTTACAACAATAGATTCTCATACACTATTCATAAAACCTTTGGTATATATCTGGAAAGTGTGAACGGATTGGCTGGATCTGATAAGGACCAGACATACTGGGAGCTTCTGTCTGAAAAAGGAGGAGTTATAACTCGACTGGAAGTGGGTACGTGAATGAAAATAATCATATTACTTTACTGCTGTGACAAGGGAAAGTAAATTTGGCTTAACCTTGATTTAATATAATTTACTACACAAAATAATTAAAACAGTTTTCAAATGGCTTCTTTTTTAATATAGATTTATTATTTTCACTCTGTAATGCCTCAATGTTTTGCAGGAATTGGCTGCTACCAACCCCAGAGAGATGAGAATATGATCCTGAGGTTCACCACTTGGGCCAAAATGTAGATTGTTTTTTTTTTTCAAATCATCAGTTGTATTCAGTGATTCTGAATGTTACTGATAACTTAAAACCACAAATTGTTTCAGTCATGAAATCAACACAAAGTTTAACTGAATTAATAAATTAATGATTTCATTGTATTCCCAGTATAATAAACATATGCTGATGAAACTGAAAAGCCTCCCTGATCTTTCAACAATCATTACTACCGAACTGGATTCAAACGAATAGTATATATATAATTAATGTTTCTTCATTTGGCTTATGCTCAGACATTAACAAGATTGAGGCTTCATCTCTGTACACAGAACAGGTAAAACAGCAATATTTCAGAATATCTGGGATTTAGATTGATAAATAGACAGACAATTAGCCATTTGCACTTTGCAGCTTTTTCTTCAGTGGCTTTTTTTTTTTTTAACATGTGACCTCGAGGAAGCTGTGTGTAGATTATGCTACTTAAACGTTATAATATCTTGATTATTTCACCCTCTACTAACAACCATAGAAAAGCAGGAAATATCAAGGATTTTAAAATGGTGATTTCCAGACAAGAAAAATAAAAATAAATGTAGTCTTAAAAAAAGTAAAAATCTAGTGAAATGGTTTTCTCTGCTCTAAAATATGCACAGCGCAGTGAGCGCACTCTTCGTTATATTTAACAAAGTTTAATTTATTGCTTTTGCAATAAAAAAATCCTAAATAGATTATTTTCCTTTTCTTGCTTAAAACACATATATTGATATTTAAAAATCAAATTAAATGCATATTACACAAATCAAATACAATTTCATCAAATTCACACTGTAAATTTAAAAAATAGACAGTATAGTACAATATAATAGAGCATAGTACGGCAAAGTATAGTACTTAAAAGCAATTGTAATATGGCGATTGAATGTTTATGGAAGACAACTATTAATTAACTTAACTCTATAATTATTCTATAATCTCTGATGAGATCATTTAACAGTCAGCTCTGACTCAACTCCTATCTTGTTAGTATGGACAAGGTTTAGGGAGTGAGCCATGGGAAGTCATATTTGCTATTTAGCTTGACTTTGACATGTGCTTTAAGTAAATTCCATATTTATTTCTTTGTCATGATCTTCGCCTCCTTGCGTTTCTTGGCTGGCCACTCCTTTTTAAAATACGACTTTCCTAGATATTATGTGACTTAAAAAATTGCCATGCTAAAATATATAAATAGGGTGTGCGGCTGTGAGAGACATTCGGACACACTGTGCAGACTGCTAGAAGTGAAGTGAAGTGACATAGAATGGCTCTGACAGCGATTACTCTTCTGTGCTTTGCAGCTTTGCTGCCTTTCCTTGGGTCTGGGAAATGTGATGACCACTCAGGTGAGTTTTCCTCTCTAAAGCCATGATTTCTGCTTAAAACGAAGAGAAAAATTATTGAATTCAAATATTTGCAGGTCTAACATCCTAAAAAAGACTCTTGCACAAAATCTCTTCTTACCAGGAGACCTGAAACAAATGTACATTAAGGTGACTGTCACCAATCATTTCGCTAACATGGACGTCTCCTACCCCACAACTGTGTCGAAGGGGATTCCGATGTTTGGGGTCCTAAATCACCTACAAGATACCAACAAAAGCTTCAAGTATGAGACAAAACTGGCATCAAATTATGTGGTTTAATGCACTTTGTATGCGAGCATAGTTATAGGGAAATGGGGCCCCTCTACAACTCTATAACAGACTAGGACCGACATGCTTTTAGTCATACCTGACTCAAGATTTTCTTATTCTATTGTACAACGCTCTGAATTAGGAACTACTATAGTGCTATTTTATTTTTTGTGTGTGTGTGTGTGTTCATTCTGCTACTTTTATTTGTATTAGTTTCACATACAGTATAAACAAAAGCTTTGGCATATATCTGGAGAGTGTGAACGGACTTGCTGGATCTACTGAAAGCCACACATTGGGAGCTTCTGTCAAAGAAAGATAACAGTGTAACTCGACTGAACGTGGGTTAGTGCATGATGCTACAATCTGAGCATGTGTACAAATATAGTGGAGCAAGAAAGCAACTTTTTAAATTCACTAGTATTTTGGTTTTCTATTCAACATTCTATTTTTTCCTCAATGTTTTGCAGGAATTGGCTGCTACCAACCTCAGAAAAATGAGAATGTCATTATGAACTTCACCAGTTGGGACTAAAAGGAGATTTGCTGCATTTGGATATTTTGTGGTTACAAACAAGACCACTCCGATTCAGATCAGCGGTTTCAATACCACATCTTTTATGAGTCTTACTTTTATCATCTTTTTATCTTTTATTAAGTGAAAAAATAAACTTGAATTCATTGTATCCACAGTAGTATAATACTCTAATAATCATACCTAGAGCTCCCGAAACTGAAAAGCCTCCCTGGT
Source organism: Barbus barbus (assembly GCF_936440315.1). Taxonomy (NCBI): domain Eukaryota; kingdom Metazoa; phylum Chordata; class Actinopteri; order Cypriniformes; family Cyprinidae; genus Barbus; species Barbus barbus. The sequence continues at coordinate 34,951,035 of NC_136733.1, read as the reverse complement.
CTTTTAACAATTATTATTAACTCATTTGACATTTGATTCAAATAAACAGTATATGTGACCATGGACCACAAAACCAGTCTTAAGTCGCTGGGGTATATTTGTAGCAATGGCCAAAAATACATTTTACTGATTTTATTTGCACCCTCAGATTCCAGATAGTTGTATCTCGACCAAATATTATCCTATCATAATAAACCATACATCAATGGAAAGCTTATTTATTCAGCTTTCAGGTGATGTAGAAATCCCAATTTCGAAAAATTGACTTAAGACTAGTTTTGTGGTCCATCCTCATTTGGTTTATACACAGAGAGTAACAAAAATAAGGCTTCATCTCTGTACTAAACAGAGAAAATATGCATGTTTCAGAATATCTGGGCAATTGTAGTCTGTGATTTACATGTATAGGTCTCCAATTTAGCAAATATTCCAGAGGCATCCTTACATTCAGTGTAAACATACATACAGACATTTCGTCGAGACTAGTCGATAATTAAGCATAATTGTGAATTCACAAAAGCTATGATTTAATTAAATAATTCTATGCGATGCAGTTCTAACACAGTACATGCTCTTTAATTGTTTACATGAGTGTAGGTTAAGAACGTGCATCTCACAGAAGCTCCACAGAACTAAATAATCATCAGGCCGTCGGCGCCCCTGCAGGCCTTTGTTCTAATGCATAATCTACATTATTTCTATTGTTTATAATACATTATGTATTTTAACAGTTTTGTTCAATAAAACCATATGATTTCTTACTTTTGATACTTTATTTGAACTAATTATTATTGCATCATTGCTATTATATATGTACTTTAAGTCATTTTAAAAGCTATTGTTCACTTAAATCCATTTTTATTACCACAATAAAAAAAAAATTATAATTATAGGGCCCTATGAAATCCGTTTTATTTCCAAATTCAGTTTTGTTAAATTTTATTAATCAAAAAGCCTGTCTAATTAATTGAGTTTTATCTGTACCAAATTCTGTTTTCCATTATTTTCTGGATTCCATTTAAATTTTTCCATTAAATTTTAATAATAAAAAGCATATCCAATTAATTGATTTTATAATTAATTGATTTTATATTAAAGTTTTTTTTTTTTTTCAGAAATACTGCACATTTACATTTTTCACCTAAAATTCTGGTAATTAATATTTCTGCTAAATACTCCTTTAAAAAGTGTTTTTTGATTTTGATTTTATTATTAGACTAGAACACGTGGATATGTTGTCATTCTCACACTATAATACTGAACTGTGATTTCAGTGATTTGGACTATGAGATGGACACTTGCTTCTTGCACTATGTTGCACTTCACTTTTGCTTTAAAGGATTTCATAGAAATTTAGATTTCATTTGGTTTAATAAAATATTAAGCAAAATTGTAGATTTTTTTGCGGGAAATTAGTCGTTTAAATTAATCGATTGATCGAAAAATGAGTCGTTAGATTAATCGAAATAAAAATAATCGTTAGTGGCAGCCCTACATTAAACAATGGGATAATTGGAGTGACACTGCAAAACTTTCTAAGGTATGAGATCAGATACTGGGCAGACTAGTTGAATGACTAACAACAATTACACAATCACCTTATAAAATAAAGATATCTGGGATCATTTTGGAAGTTTGTACATAGACCTCAACATCTGACACGAATCTCAAGAATGCGGACTATATACAAATGTAAACAGATGAGCTCTTGCCATCACAACACAAAAAACTAGCAATAGTGACAATGATAAATGTTTAAACAAAAGTCAGCAAACATCAAAACAATAATCCTGTAACAGTAATGTATTCAGGCGGCAGTGCATGTTAGGATGGCACTGTAAGATATCAGAGACCGAAACAGACAAATTTAAGATGCATCAGAACATTGAAACCTGAGGAGCTGGAATGCAGAGAGGCCTTAAGGAAACAGGACGTCATAAATCTAGTCTGAAGCAAGCAAACTAACCAGCAAGCCACAAAACATCTTGCAACATTGAGACAAAAGAACACTTATTGATAGTTCCAATTCAGGAAAGAGACTGTCAAATTTGGGGCAAGTAATCAAGACTGATGGTCAAAGAGATGGCCGTCACATGTAAACCTGTGATAGAAAATCACGAGCTACAGACTCTCTTGGGAATGTCTTCCCCATACAAGACAAAACAGACTTGAATTACTTTCTCTAAAGAACACGCCTTCGTTCACCATAGAACTATACAAATACTTTCTTTTTCATATGCACATAAAATCATCCTTAAAGGACATTTCTATGCAGAACCACATATTATGTTTGTAACCCACATATTATAGACCATCCATGTTTTAATCACTCATTGTGTATGTCTTGCTTTTAATAAGTATTGAATAGCTGAAGGATTAATATTCATGTTTGGTATGTATGAGTTTGAAAATTCATGTTTTAAATGTTTCTTCCAATCAATTCTTTGTCAAATGCATCATAGTCTTGTTATAGAAATCATGTTCAAAAGGTATACTTTGCAAGAGCCTGTAAAGTTCGGACCTCTGACTGAACAGATAACAACGATTTATTAGTGGGGTGGAGAAACAAAGCAATACCCCAAGCAAGGACAGTATCTAATTGGTCAAGACGTCCAGATGGGACGGTCTGAAAGCTGAGTTTAAAAAAATCAGGACACCATCAAACTCTCTCTTACTCTTATTCTCTTAAAAATGCTCTTAGTCCCTCTCTCATCTTCTTCTCTTTTGCCACCGCATTTTGACGCTGCTCTTTGAGCGTGCCCTGGCCCACATGCCAGCTGCTACCATAATGAGAAGACAAACAACCTAGTCTCATTACATCCTTTTATTCTTATTCTTTTACTTTAGTTTCTTTTCTTTCCGTGGAGTTTCGTGTTCTAATGTAAATTTGCTACAAAGTTCAGCTCCGACTGCACTCGCTTCAAACTTCGACCAGACCAACTCTGCATCTTCAGCCAACGCCCAAGACCTCACTTCAAAGACTATTGAACTTCCAGCCAATCAGACACTTCGGGGAACCCCGTCTGCAACAATGAGGACACAAAGGAATCCCCTTAGCACAGGCAAAGCAAGCAACACCTCCAGATTCTAACGGAATCAGGTGCAGTTAATATAAATTTTAGCCTCATTGAGAAACTCAAAGCGAGGGTTAAATAAGTGATTGATGGTTGTTCAGGTCTATGCAATTGAACATATTGCTGTGAACTTGGGATTTCACATTTCCATTCTCTTAAACTCATCCTTTCCTCACTTTCTCTCTTTCTGCAACGTGTGAATGCTTGTGTTCATGTGTTAGATTAGTTTATGTCTTAGGTTTATATAAATAAAATCGTATTTATATTGAAAAGAGAAGTATCTTGTGTTTTGTGCTTACAAGTTAATGTCTTAATCTGTCGATTTTGTTACTGTGCTATTTAATAGTGTTTTCACTATATTGTGGATTTTAATATCCAGTGCAGAGTTTGTTATACGACTCGTTCAGTGAATCGCCGTAACACTGATTCTGTTCAAATCCCTATAAAATCATAAATGATTCCCTTTGAGCTAAATTAAACTATTTGCTTTAAATATTAATATTACGTTTTTCTTATTACGTTACAGCACAAACTGTTTTGGGACAACACTTGGGGGAATTCTATTGATCTAACAAGGGGTTGTGGTGTAGTTTCAAGTAGTTCACATTTGTGATTCAAAAGGTGCCGTAAATGGTTAAATATGTAGTGTTTTCTTTTGGAATGTTTTCCTCCAAAAACTTGTTTTTGGTCTGTACAGTGCTCCGTGTTATGCTTCACTTTGTTTCCTACTACTTTTGCAATGAACATTCCTAAGTTTACGCAAACAAGGAAAAAGACTCAATGTAACTATCATATTTGTTTTTTTGTCATGTTTCCTCATTTCTTAGCTGACCACTTAAGGTACGCCTTTCCAAGAAATTATATGACTTACAAAGTTGGAATGCAAAGAAAAATATATAAATAGGGTGTGCAGCTGTGATAGACATTCAGACACACTGGGCAGACTGCTAGAATGGCTCTGGCAGCGATTACTCTTCTGTGCTTTGCAGCTTTGCTGCCTTTTCCAGGGCTGGGGGGATGTGATGACCACTCAGGTGAGTTTTCTTCTATAAAGCCAAGATTTCTGCTAAACACGAGGAGACACATAATTGAATTAAAAACCTTTTGGGTCTAACATCCTAAATAACATTTGAGAAGATTTAATGCATTGATATTATCTCTCTTCTTAACAGGACAGCAGGGACAGATCCCCATTAAGGTGACGGTCACTAATAAATTCGCTAACACGAAGGTGTCCTACCCCACTGCTGTGACAGTGGGAATGCCGATGTTTGGGGTCTTAAATCAAATAAAGGACATCAACAGCAGCTTCGAGTATGTCACAAAATGTTATCAAATTATTCTGGTTTAATGTACTTTACATGCAGTAAATGAAGTTTAGTATAGTAGGTTGATTGGTTATGGGGAAATGGGGCAACTTTTTACCATGTCAGTCTATTGCACAAGGCTCAAGACTTTAAAGAACTGTTGTAGTGGTAATATTATTTTTATGTGCTAATTCTCCTACATTTATTTCTATTAGTTTCACATACAGTATAAGCAAAAGCTTTGGCATATATCTGGAGAGTGTGAACGGACTGGCTGGATCTACTGAAAGCCACACATATTGGGAGCTTCTGTCGAAGAGAGGAAACAGTGTAACCCGACTGAATGTGGGTAAGTGTAATTAGCCACACACACACACACACTTACATTTTTAATAAATTAATATTTTGCTTTCATTTTATTTACAACACTATATACATTTGTACAATCTTTTACAGGAATTGGCTGCTACCAACCCAAGAAAAATGAAAACTTCATTATGAACTTCACCACTTGGGACTAAAAGGACCTTCTTTTTTTTTTCCTGTTATCAGTTATATTTTGTGGTTATAAAAGAGATCACTCTGATTCGGATCAACTATATTAATGCCACATCTTGTATCAATCATCAAGTGTATGAATAAACTGATAATTTCATTATAATACTGGAACAGAAATGTTTCTCTGATCTTTCCACAGTTGTGACAAACTAACTACATACAATCAAATGTGCATTACATATCTGTACAACTAAACACAGATAAGGGAAAACAGCAACATTTCCGAACATCTGGGCTTTTGTAGTCGGTGATTAAAATAAAGGTCTGCAATTGTGTAGATATTTAGAATCTAGAGATGCATAAAATGCTATCATATTCAGTTTGAAAAGTTCTGTTAAGTTTACATGTCAAGCCTCTTATCTTTACATTCAAATTAAAATTCTGTTGTTTCCAGAGGACAATGAATAAAGATTCACTGTCTTCTATCCTGTAAAGCTGAGGGAACAAAAAAAAAAAAACATTGATTTTGAAATATTGTTACTGCAGTTACAGTATTTACCACTATGTTTTAACTAGTCACAATTTAAAGGACTCTACAAACTTACCACAGGGAGTGAAGCAGTCACAGTCGCAGTAGTTGCAGCGTGTAAACCAGCGCTTCCAGCCTGATTCTTTAGTTCTGCAGTTCTCAATACGACTGCATTTGTGGTTCAGAGGGACTGCATAGCTTTTAGCTTCAGGACAGGTTGACGAACATGTCCCGTCGATGTCCTTCTCATTGATCTCAACCCGGCCACGATAACACACTCCTAATGTCACATACAGTACAGGAAGAGAGAGACAATTGTACTTAACTTTTATTTAATATAGCCAATGAAATTCATTTCAGTGTAAAATGTAATTTTTTTAATCTCCACAGCCCAGAATTTGACCTAAAGTAATACATTTTAATAAATTAAATACTATAAAAATATCAAATGAACTTAATACATCTATACACTTTTTATGAAAAATATTAAGTATCAGTATTTCATGTTATGTACAATGACTACGCACTCCATAAAAACAAGGAACAATTTACATGCGTGTTAATATGAAGGAAGTTTCCGTACTGATTTTTCATTGGGGTTTTCCCTTTCCTTTCAATTATGCATTGCATTTTGTTGTGTTTTAGGATTAAAGTAAAGGGCTGTACTTGATGGATAAAGTCCTGACAGAAAATTACCAGTCACTTCTCCATTCTTCTATGCATTTTTTTCTTACAGTGTGTGGTAACTCGAAAGAGTTATTTTTAACAACTCTCTAAGTAACAGTACTGACTATAACAACTTTAATTAGTGTTCAGTCTCTCATATACTATACACATGAAACTTAAGACCACGGGCGTAGAATACGCAGGTGATGTGGGGGACATGTCCCCCCACTTTTAATAAAACGTAAATTTGTCCCCAGCACTTTTTCCGGGCAAGTGTGTTCATGTAGAAGTAGAAAGGGCCAGTGTGAATAAATCTAGATTTAAACACAAAGAAACAAGATAGTCTATGTATGACCCAACGATATATTTACATCCAAAACGAGGCGATGTGAACATTATGGAGCACTAAACACTCATGCAGTGCATGTTTCATTCATACTTGAAGCTGAAGGGTGCTCTTGCGTGCTCATGTAATTTCCAGGTGAGGTAATAAAGTATGAATAATGCAGCACTAATTGGAATAACATTTATTACAGTATATAAACTATCCTGCCTTGTCTCATTACTTACCAATTGTAATTAGAAAAATATAGGAAAATATTATAGAATACAAATTATTGGTTATTGTCTAGAAGTGTATTTGATTCCTTAGCCAATTAAAAAAGATAGGCTAAGAAAAATTAAAGCCTGTCAATTAGACAAAAGTCAAGAAAAGTTATTTATTTTTTACATTTCTGTCCCCCTCACTTCTGAAATAATGGCTACGCCCCTGCTTAAGACAGATTAGGTTACAGATTTGTGCACTTTCTGGGTATTTCCGTAAATTGTGTGCAACGTCCAGGCAGACCAAGACTTACTAAGACAGGATGGTTTGGGCGTCCATTTCCCATTGGACTGACAGGCTCGGGCAGGATCTCCCACCAATACGAACCCTAGTCTGCAGTCGTACCGCACTACAGAACCCACCCACCAATCACTCCCATACACCATTCCGTTAAAGTCCACATCAGGCTTTCCACAATTCACTAGGGCAAAGAAAACGACAGAAGATTAAACAGGATACACAACTCATGAAACACATAAAAAGCTCTAGTTCTCTCTCTCACACACACAAAATCAACAGTATGATCTGTGGTTTTATATTTAAAAGTCTGTATTGACGGCAACAAAAATGGAGTACATTACAAATAAAGGAATTGTTCAAAAGACAACTAAATCATTCTGGTTACCAATGGATTCCATGCAGTGGAAAAAAACTGATACATTTGAGATATGTTCCACACAAGACAGTTATAAAGGTTTAGAATTACACGAGGGTGAGTAAATGATGAGAGGATTTGTGTGAACTGTCCCTTTAAGATGATGATCAGTCGTACCTCTACACAGGGATTTATATCCCACCCAGCAGCAGTTTGAATCTCCACAGTTGTCTCGCTTCAGCTCCATGTGTCTGCCTTTACACCCACCCAAACAAAGGGGGGCTGTCCCAGACCAGTAAGTGTCCGCCAGTTCATCCTCCTGTTCCACCTCTAACAGACCTGAATAACACAGTGCAGTCTTCAGAGCTCAAATTCATGCATCTTTTACCAATTTTCAGTGTACAATATTTCCAACATTTTGTCAGTTTGTAAAAGCAATCTTGATGCTTTTTTTAGATATTTTGTTCATTCATAAATGAATCAAGTGCTTCTCTTACCGCTTCCTAGACCTTCCTCCACAGCTGTTCTTTCAGTAAATGCAGTTATAGGCACTTGAGTGAACACCCCTTCCAAGGACCCCAGAAGCAGCAGCAGAAGAGCTCCTAGTTTCATGTCGCTTTAATGGCAGGAATTCTTTTCCAATACAGTAGTAGTCTATATCCCTTCAGTTCTCTTCTTTTGAATGTCTTGCACTCATTTTCTAATCAGCAGTTCCTTGTTCTGTTGTCTCATATTGTAGAAGTCATAATTATGTGAATATTATAGAAAAAAAAATCTTTAAAGACTATTTTCAAGAACCTGTTTTCCTGCAGAGAGACAGAGTGAGACAGATGGAAAGAAAGGGGAAGTGTTGCATCTTAGCTTACACTAAGCCCTTAACGCAAACTAATCTCTTAAATTCAGCTAACACACCAGCTAATATCACTAGAGCAGAGAGAAAGGAGATTACAGAGAGAGGGAGAGAGCCATGGGAAGTTTAAATTGCAGTTTAGCTTAACTTTCAGTTGCGCTGATTGTAAAATTTAATGTTTCTCACATTTAACAATGTTAGAGATTAATCTAGTCCGATTCGCTTCCCTAGGCAGAGTGCCTAGTGTGCCTGAGACCTGCAGTGCGTGTAATTACTGTAACACAGATCTGTGAAACACGTTCAAACACAGACCTCTGACTGCTGCAGTAATGCATAAACTTCTGCCTAACCCAGCACAACCTGCCTAATGACTCCTGTCCTGAGAGATTCAAACAAACAGGACTTATAAGTACTGTTCTTAGTCACAAAGTGGATTACTCCCAGAACACACAAGCTTTCATTTTTTACATACACAGGAACATATACAGTATATGCGCACACTAATGATCAAAGTTTGGGGTTGATCAAATTTTGTGTACTCTTGCTCACCAAGGCTGCGTTTATTTGATCAAAAACAGTAAAATTGTGAAATAGTTACAATTTAAAGGAACTATTTTAATACATTTTAAAATGTAATTCATTCATGTGATGGCAAAACTCCAAAAAAAAATGTTGGAATTTGAATGGCAAGAAATAATTTCCGTTTACAAGCAAAATATTTAAATTAAAGAACAAAACAAAAAGGACAAAAATGTACTGAAATTACTGCCATTGTTTATTTAAAACAAAATTATGTCAATTAGTATAGTCAGTTTGCCCTAAATTAATTCTCTTCTCACTGAGATTATTAATTATTAGGACTCAATGGGGAAAAAAAGTTTTTTTTTCCAAAAAAACTAAAAAACAATTATCTACTTTTTACTTTGAAACAACAGCAGTAGGAATTGTAATGGGCCTTTCTGCACAACAGAACTGATCTCAATATTAAGTAGAAAAATAAATTAAACAGGAATGGTTTAAAATTCAGAAGCACTTCCAATTCAATTTTAAAACAGAAGTACACTGTATAAAACTATACACTGTAAAGACATCTCCACAGAGATCTGTCCAACTTCCTTCACATTAAGTCTGAACCCGTCAAAGAAAGCGGATTAAACTGTTCAGTAGGATTAAACATTTCCGTTCCCCATTACCCTCTTCTCTCTCGCTCACTCACACGCACACACACACACACACACACACACACACACACACGCACGCACGCAGAGTCAAATTTAAAGGGATAGTTCAGCCCAGAATGAAAATGGCGTCATTTTTTTTATTTTATTCCAACCCTGCAGTGTCCTTCTTTAAAGAAACACAATAAGAGATCCTGAAAGTGTGTGCTTGTGTTTTTCCAAGTGACTTACTTTTCCCAGTTCCAAACGGGAAAATAACACTTATAACGTTCGTAAAGTCATATGAACTACATTTAATATACTTTCTTCTTGTTTTTTGTCTGTTTTGGAGCTTGGCAGTATAAATTATCATTAATGTTTGTTAAATAGAAAAAGTCAAATCACACTGTGTTTGACATCTCATTTTGCCTTTTGTGAGAAACAAAATAATCAGTCAGAAAGACATGAGGGTTAGAAAATTATAACAAAAAAAAAGGTCCTTTCTGAATGAACTATTCATTTAAGCACATCCTCAGAGCTAACTTGTGATTCAGCTTTCTCTGTTCTGTTCAGTGGGATGTTCAAGGGGTTTGATGATGACAATTCTCACACACACTCTTCCCGTTTTGTCCCCTGTTAGTCTCATAGTATGTTTTGTCACAGAGTTAATTGGAATGTCCTAATGTACCTTCTTTATTGGCTGACACAGCAGTCTTAGGGTGTTCCAGTAATCAGAGGTGCAGTTAAACCACTTCCATGCCCAGCTGTTGAGCAGTGTCCTGTAGCTGACGCATTACGGCCCCCTCCCTTGTAGAGTCTGTTTCTGCGGAGGTGCCGGCTGTCAACACCAAGAACACACTTTCTGTATTTTCCTGTGTCCTACAGACATCCACTCCCTCCTTTCTTATTCCTGCCTCTGTATTTCCACCCATGGTGCTGAGGGACCCCGTCTCCTCCAGTTCTTCACCGGGCTGGGTGTTCTGCTGGCTGGACTCACTGCTGTCCCCTTCTCCTTGCCGCTCCCGCATCAGCTGCTCTGTCAGCTCCACGCTCTCATAGCGGATCAGCTGCAGGCGCATGAACCCATCTTCATGCTCTTTATACCTGAAAAAGATTGGTGAAAACCATAGTCAAGTTAGATGGGTTAGGTTTACTGTCCACTGGATACCCACATCAAAATAAATATGGCACCTACTATGGTTAGAGCTATGGGTGGTTAACTCAAGTTTTAATTCATTGTGTTTATTTTATTTATTATTTCTTTTTGACAGAAATTTGTACGTTTATTCAGTAAGAACACATTAAACTGATCAAAAGGTGACCCAACAATATTTATCATGTCACAAAAGATTTGTTTGAGATAAATTCTGTTCTTTTAAGCCTACTAAAATACGTTTTCCAAGTAACATTTTCCACAAAAAAAAATAAAGCAGCACAAATGTTTTCAAGCATATTAGAATGATTTCTGAAGATCATGTGACACTGAAGAGTCCACTTTTCAGAGAATTAAAATCTATTAAATACATTTTAAAATGTATTAAAATAGAAACCGTTTTAAAAGGCACATTCCAAAAATGACTAGACTACAAGAAAAGAGGATGTCTTCATACCTAAATCTCGGGTGTCCTGACGGCCATTTGAACTGATGTTTCTTGCGTAAATGGGCAGTGAGGTTGTTCCCCCGGGTGAAGCACTGCTCACAAACGTGACACTTATAGCGAGGGGTGTAATCTCCCTAAATGCAAAACACCACATTAAAGTTTTTTAGCTATTCTGAAGCGATGAGCTGAATACGAGTGCAAATGTAGCGTAGAATAGTATTCACTTTCTGATAAACATTCAGTTTTAATTTAATTGCTCACACTGTTCCAGACAATGCATTCTGCCTTTTAATACATTTATTGTGGATTTATTGTGTTGCTGGCTGTATGGGAGAAGTTACATCTATAGAAGTTCCTTCATTAATTATTTCTAGATTAGATAGATCATTTTTGTAGATCAAACCTTGGACCTTATCATTACATTAGTTATTGTAATGATAAACAATTCTTACTTCAATTACAGGCTATAAAACAAGTCTCACAGAAATAACATTTCCCTGTTTACATTTGAAATAAGGAATAAATTGGTAAAACATTAACAGCCCTAAATGTAACAATGTATTAATTGTATATATTAGCATTTGCTTGACCTCATTTTTTATTTGCCATATTAAAATAAAAGAAAGTGAAACGTGCTACATGTCTTATCAAACCTGACTTAATTTATTCTGTGATAAAATAACACAACACAAAAGAAGATATTTCATAATTTTATATTGATGTTTTCTTCTTATTGGCTCCTAATATGTAGATATGTAGTAAGCTGGCATTTTCTGACTGGCTCACCTCATGAGCACGTTTGTAGTGGTTCTTGATTGAGTAAAGCGAGCGAGTGGAGTAGTCACAGTCGGCGAAGTCACATCGATACGCTGGCTCACTGCTGTGAGTGTCTAAATGCTTCCGCAGGTCTATCAGGTTTTTACAGCTGAAAACCAGATGAACACAAACAAACTGACAGATCATGTTCTGACAAACAGGTCTTAAAATGACAGACTTTAAAAGATTAGAAATATCCAGGGATTACGACTCACTGTCTTTGGTAATGAAGTGACCTCACCTGTACTCACAGTAGTCACAGCTGTAAGGCTTCTCGTTGGAATGACGAAATTTGATGTGGTTTCTCAGCGAAGATGGTGATGGACAGGTCATATCACAAAGTGGACATTTATAATGGTTGACTTTGATCAGAGAACAGAGAAGAACATCATTAGGCAATAAAGGCACAGTACAACCACTATCACTCAACATACAAAAAGACCCATACCATGGTTCCTCATGTGGTCTCTCAGCAGCCTCTCAGTGGCAAAACGTTTGGAGCAGTGAGAACACTGAAATCTTTGACCTACAGACACAATCGCACAGAAACAAAAGGGTGCAATGAGCCATACTAATCAATCTAATCCTTTTTTGGTATGTTCAACCAAAGAAAAAGTGTCAAATTCATTCAATAAAGAAGGTTTTCAGATTCCATTATTGCTGTTTCTGCATGTGTACCCCCTCACCTTCTATGGAGGTTTGCCGTCGAATGTGATCAAAGAACTTTGTGTTGTTGGCAAACATTCCTCCACAGGTCGGACATGCCACCAGCTTTTCCTGTGTGTGGCTACGCATGTGCTCTCGCAACTTAAACCTGCCCTTGAAAGAGGCTTCACAGTCTAGAAATAAGAAGGAAATGTTAACATGTGCAGATCTTTAAAAGTCATTATGACCAAAGAAAACTTTCAGGAATATTCATACTACGATGCTTAATATCTTCTGCCATGGGGTTCACTCTTATAGGTTGTACAAATATGGCCCAGAACAGACAAAATGGACAAATATAAAATTTTAACTTTAACACAAGGTAGCAGTCTGCACATAATTAAGTATAATAACTGATTATTGTATTCTTTATGATTCTGTGTTTATTTCATAAGTGACTTGCTGCATCTACTGAATGAAGTGGTTCTCGATGAGGTGCCAAAAACCAATAGGGTGCCATTTTTAAAAACATTAAAAAGAATGTAATTTAATAAAAGATCATTTATTTTAGATTATTTTTTTTGAAGAGTTGGGGTTCCCAGTGAATATACTGTATAAGGTAGCCTATTTTTAAATGTGCAATCTTTGGATCTGGAAAAGTCATATTATAATGAACATACATTTTTATTTTTATGCTTGGCTCTAACCCATTTCATCAGGTAGAAATTGTAAGATTTTGTTTAATCCTTACCATCACTGCTTCTCCACTAAATTACAAATAACTAGAAAAATCACAGGGCTTTCAAATATTGTTGAGGACAATGAAGGGGCCTTGAAGTTGTTTCTTACCTTTCCAGCCACAGAACAACACGTTGTCTTCATTAGCCTCGAGACAATGGGCATGCATCTCCACATGTCTGTAGAACCACTCTGGATTATCCATAGACATCTGAATACAAACACACTTATCAGCTGAGCACTTTATATTTAAAGCACTGCCTAACATAATACATATAATACAATAAAAACTCTCCTACTTATTCTTCACACTTCAATAAACCTGATTTGACAAGCCACATACAGTAACATATAATGAAAAAAAAAAAAAAAAAAAAAAAAAAAAAAGGAAAACACTTGGGATTGCTTTCATACCTCACAATGCTCCCAAAGACAAAGGAAGTTCTCTTGGACCTCAGGCACAATGTTGCGGTTATGGAGGCCGACTGAACAGGCACCCATGTCACTGTGGCCCTTGAGTATAGCAAGACCCCATTGTTTCAACTTGGTATGATAGCAATGGAAGAACATGTGTCTAAGAAGCTCTGCATTTCCTTCCACTGAGCAGAAGCCACAGTCTCTCCACAGACAGTTATGCTCCTCTTCTGTAAAACATGCAGGCAAGCCAAGTATTGATTATGGACCAGACCAATGGAGTCAGCGCCACAGGGACTCAGTCTGTCAGAAACCTTGAGCTGAGACACCTGCTATGGCTCAAAGTCAACACTCAACAATCCTCCACTGATGTAACATTAATACAGACAGACAGACAGTGCATAAAAATGTGCCAGTGACTGTTGGTGCAATGTAGAATAGATGAAGAAATAAGAAACGTTATGTGTTACTAACACAACCTCAGCACAGATAGTCCCCTTTAAAACACATTACACCAGAACTGATAGGCTATTGTTTATATTGGTTTTTTTAATTTTATTTTGCAATGTATGGTGTGTTTATTCTTAAAATGGAATCACTCACAAGAGGCGGCTTTCAATATAAAGTATTATTGATATTGAGAATTTTTATAAATATTTTGCATTTTTTATTTACAAATTCAATAGAAAAAGGCATTAGAAGTAGTCCATATGACTCATACTCTATGTTCCAAGTCAAGTGTGAGACACCCGCAGTCACCTTTCATTTTCAATGCATGCAACAGATATTTTTTCTATTGTGTTCCATAAAGTTGGAACAATACGATGTTAAATAAATGTTCATTTTTGGGTGATCCATCCCTTTAAAACAAGAGAGAGAAGTAAATAAATGCTTCCATTACAAGACATATCAACACGGACACCTAAGGTTTGGACGCACCTGGTAAGTCTGTCTCACTGTCCACGGTAGCTTTATAATGTTTCTCCACGTGCTGGCAAAACTCCTGCATCCTGTCAAACGTCTCCTGACACGAGCCCCACTCACACTCCAGCTCCAGCTGCAGCTCCTCTCTGCGAAGGGCGCGTTTAACCGACGGAGGCATCCTGCAGCACTGAATGTAAAGCACAGTGTGTGGTCCTCCCGTCTTCTGAAACACATGCGAGATCTAACATGACTGTAAGTTTGTTCAGCACACCACAGCTCGAGCTATCAGTCCATAGCTGCCAGTTTGTTTTTAAAGGTGATAAACAACTACATTCACAATATGAGCTGCACCAAAATGATTCCCTCCAACATATTAAAACTCCTCAATTACCAAATGTACAGCTAGTAGTTGTATTAAATCATAGACGACGTTGTTACCTAGTATGACACATAACTTAGCTGGTTAGCAAAACAAAAAGGCAAGTTAACATTCTGCCTCCATTTTGTTGACTAGTGGCTTTTTAAAAGCTTCGGTTGAGAACAATTTAATTTGTTTTTATTTAAAGCATATATATAGCGAGGGAATACGTCGGCAGTTGTTTAAAAAAGACTAAAAAATAACTCACCTTTTGCAAACACTTCAAACATCTCCTTACTTTTTTCCCATGAAATAACCAAACCAATCAGAATTCACCGTTGCGGCGTGACGTTCAAATCTCAGCCAATCAAATTGCAGACTAGCAGTACATCACAATTATCATTCCCTCCAACACCTAAACTCTTTCAAGTGTTCCGCAGCTCGATTTGTATTCAGTGGCGGTAATGCCTGTCTAACAAGCCTAAAAAAGTGTTACTTGATGAATGGCATTACTTTCGATTTTATTGTGCTATATACTAATAAATCTCTCAAAAAAGAGAGAATAAACTGTGAAATCAAGTAATTATTTTCCAGATAATATTTTAACATTTTAGTGCAATGGCAAATTAAAACTATTTAATTTTGAAACCATAATGTTCTTTTTAAAACACTACACTTACTACAGTCATAGTATTATGAAACTTTGTATTTAAATCAAATTTGAGAGTCCTTGGCAAACCCCCACGTTAATTTGCATTAGTATTAATGTTTAATACTATGTTTGGTTATGGTTTATGTTTGAATATCACATGAGAACAGTATAAACATAAAATATATAACTGATTTATAAAATAGTATAAATATAGAGCACTTTTTTTCTTTTCTGGAAGCTAGTGTGGTTCATTGTCACATTGGTTTATTTAAATCAAAGGCATAATATTAGATCTGACACACACACAAAAATACAACTGCAACAAGCAATATTTCAGAAATATTCTCAAAAAAAATTCACAAACTCTCTAAAATATTCCTGAATGTAACTGTTTCACATAATCTTTCAAAATAGAACCCTCTTTTCAGGTCAACCAAAATAACTGGATATCCTTATGCAGGCATTGTTGATTATCTACAGAGCTTTCGTGTCCTGATGACAGTTAAGGGCATGTGTGTACACGGTCACATCCCATGCCAGATATGTAGACAGAGAGGCTGAAATACAGTGTGTAGTATCAAGATCCCATACTTTATAGAAGACAGGCAGTTTAGTAATCATTCTTACAACAATCAGTTTAGTTTTTTCTTCGAATGAAAGCAGCAGGTTGTAAAGTCTCTCAGGAGCTTAAGTGGTCTAGACGTCGTAGAACAGACGCACAAGATGATACCGGATTCCAAATGCCCCGACACTCCCCAAGACCTGAGAAACAAATATAATATTATTTCAAAACATCAGTTTCCTTCAAAGAATTTACGCAGTCTTTGAAAACCTACATACATGAGGAAGCCTAATTTCTACACCTGGAAAGGTCATGTAAATTAATCAAATCTTAAAACGCAATGGTCGTTTTTATAATGAATATGCATTTTGCTAGATCTCTAAAGCAGCGTTTCCCAATCCCAGTCCTCTTGCCTCATTCCCCCCTGCATATTTTGCATGCCTCTCTTAGTTAACACACCTGATTCAGATAACCAGCTAGTTAGAAGAGAGCTACGTGCATGACCTTTGTTCGACTGATATGAAATGAGATCTCTACACAGTGTTCACTGCTTCTTACTCCCTGAGCAGGGGAAATCCGTTGAAGTTTACTTCACTCCAGAACATTCATTCATGGATTTGTGCTGCGCTGCTGCCTGCAGTGTCTTCACACACAGACAAGTGGACCTCTGGAAATAAATACAATTTAAATTCACGTTTCACACACTTTAATACCCTTTGAATGGAACATATACACTCGTTTCGAACTGGAATCATGGCGGAATATCCGGTGATGTCCACTTCGCAGGGCACTTACGGTCGAATAAAACAAATGTTGTAGGGGACTGGGATTGAGAAGCGCTGCTCTAAAGTATTTTATCAGAGAGAGAAAGAGAAATATATATATATTTTTAAATCCTTATCCTTAAAACTGGAAGAGTAGAAACCCTGAAGAAGATTCAACTAATAAAACTTTGTATAGATATTTATAGTGCCCATAGATTAAAGTAAGCTTTGAATACAACACAAGGGCTAGGGAGCCTTTGAATATTGTTGTGATTAATGGGGGCCTTATGATAATATTTCTCATACATAAGTGAGGCTGTAATGCCAAATATCACAACAAAAATATCACTTTAGGGTTTCAAAGCACTTTGAACCATAGTAAAACACAGTGCCTCTCAACTCTGTAATAAATTCAAGAGATTCACCTGTATTAACAGCATGATTGCAGTCAGGTTTCTCTCATGGGTAGGTCCCAGTACTTTTAGTACCAGGTTGATAAGGGTCATGTTGTTACACTCAATAAACTCATCATCTCCTTCCTGCCCTCTATGCACATCCAGAAGCCATAACATTTCTGCCACCTGCAGGATAAAAGAGGAAATCACATTCAAAGACACAGGGAATACCATATAGGTTATGCTCCTGGATCATTTGTTGCAAAAATAATAATGCTGTCAAACAATTAATTGCATCCAAAATAAATATTTTTGTTTACATAATATATGTATGTGTACTGTGTATATTAATTATGTATACAGCATATACATACACACATGTATATTTCAGATTTTTTTTTTATATATATAATATAAATATTTGAATATAAATATAGACATGTAAATATTTTCAAAATATATACTGTATGTGTGTGCATTTATATTTACATAATAAATATACACAGAACACACATATATTATGCAAACTAAAACTTTTATTTTGGATGCAATTAATCGTTTGACAGCACTATAACATTCCTGACAGTGGCATGAATGTGTTTACCTTCAGAATAAGTTGCCCTAATTTGCCCAGGTCCTTCTGTTTGAACTTGGAGTAGCTCATGCCAAGCTTTCCCGTGTCAGATTGTAACCTGCATTAATCAGTTTAGGTCAAGCTCTCATAACCACTTGATTTAGCCTTATCTATGAGGTAAATGTTAAGGGAACACTGTTGAAATCATAAGTAAAGCATGTGTAAATTTTGATTACAAATAAATCATGATTGAAAAAGTTACTTAAAGAGTTTAACACTTCAAATGCCCACATATTCAAATAACTTTCAATGAATGGGAAAATAAATTCTACTGTACGTAAAAATAAATCTATGTTATAGATTGATTTTAAAATGTTAGTGTAATAACCCACCTAGGCAGGCGATGTCTGGGACAGGGAATAATGTGAAACAGCTGAGGCAGAGAGTAAATGAAGTTGATGACTTGGGGGATGAAGAAAAGCAGCATGGTCTTACTGAAGTGGCCGAGTATCCCAACCACTGCAAACGTCATTCCAGCAAAGTAACAGAAAGTGTCTCCCACAAACACAGAGGAAGGGTAGCTGATAAAAAATATTCAAAGGTTTATCATAGGTTCAAAAATAGGAGTGCTTGATGTTAAGATTATTATGAGTGCTGATTGTCAAACTTCAGTTCAGCATTTTAATGGGCTGTCTTAAACTAAAGTAAGTAAAGATGATCAAAAAGCAATATATTTAACAAACCAGTTGTGGTAGAAGAGGGCTAATGTGGTGAAGAAAAAGGGAATCATGAAGTACAAAGAGAAAACATGGTCATCCCTGTAGTCTCCTGAAAGAGAAACATTAATCAAAGATCAGTTGAACAATATAAGTTAGAGAATATATGTACAGACCTATTCAAATAAAAATCAAGCAGTGTCAGGGAGGTTTCAACACATTCAATAGAATTTGACACTGAAGACTGGAGTAATGGCTTCTAAGAGTTGAGTTTCGCCATCACAGGAATAAATTACATTCAAAATATATTCAAATTAAAAAAAAAAAGTTTTCACAATAGTACTAGTTTTTAACTGATCAAATACATACACTCTTTGTGACCATAACAGACTTGTTTCAAACACATACACATATTATTTTAAACTTTTGAACAGTAGTGTATATATAAATGGTATAAATTATGCATGTGGGAAAAAAACAGGTTGAATAAACCCTCCTTCACCATTGAGTTCCAGTATATTAAAGAGGATGATGGAGCCAGATATGAAGAGAGCTTGCCCAGACTCAATGCCATTGATACCAGCCAAGATGTTGATGGCATTTGTGCAGAATACAGCCAGCATTCCCATATATACATAATACAGAATGCCTGGAACACAAATGCTGAGAATATCAACAATCATACATATCAAACAAGAGGGCAATAAAATCAAATGTAGAGCACCAGATATTTAAACAGACTGTCTCACCCAAGTCCAGATGCATCCCCAGCAGGACACGGAAAGGTTTGGGCACGACAATTAGAGTGTTGCCAAAGTTAGTGAAGTAGACCATTAGTAGAGGCAGGGAGGCCATAGTGGGCAGCAGTAGCTTGTGTCTCCATCGCAGATTCAGAACATCATCAGCAAAGCCCAGGAATATCATGCAGCAGATGGCCAACAAAGCACCAATCAGCTGCACAAACTACATGGACATATGCACACATATAGTTATGATTGTGAAGGTTCTCAGTTACAAAGGTCATTAAAAAGCTAAGGCACAAATTAGTTTTTGTCAAAAAACATACACTGCTGTTCAAATGTTTTTTTTTTTAGTTTTTTATCTCTTATGCTCCCCCAGGCTGCATTTATTTGATCAAAAATACAGTAAAACAGCAATGTTGTGAAATATTTATACAAATGTTATAGAAAATGTATGTTTTCTACATTAATATATCTTAAAATATAATTTAATCCTGTGATCAGTGACAGTCTTGAGTGTCACATGATCCTTCAGAAATCATTATAATATACTGATTTGCTGCTCAATAAACATTTCTTATTATCAATGTTGAAACAGCTGATGATTAATATTATTTTTGACATATTTTAAGCTTTTGTAACATTATACATGTCTTTACTGACACTTTTAATTGAATTTCTTTAATAAAAACTGAACCTAAACAGATCATTAGTGTAAAAGGTGAATTCTTGAAATGTGTTAATTATTTTATAATTAAGGGATGATTATCTCACCTCGTTGTGAGGGAACCGTTGACACTGCTCTCCCATAAAGCACTGGAGGAAGGGGACAGGGATGAAGAGGAAGAGAATGATGAGGAAGACTGTGCCACTGATTACACCTTGCGATTCAGGCCTGGTTAATAAGGAAAAGAGACAGGAGTTCAATTCGGGTTCCAGACATCAAATTGCAATACACACGTTTGATGTAAAAATCAACCACTTACACCTCTTTCTTTATGGTTTTATTTAGATCCATGCCATAGAGTCTGGCAGATATGAAATGATCCTTAAAAGCAGGAATAAGTTTGACTGTTGCAATGCACCCAAGTGCAGACATACAACAGTTGATGATAAGAGGAATTGTAGGAATTGGAGACATCTTCTCCATGAACTAACACGACATAAAAAAATACAATATACTGTATCTACTGTACTATTTATCAGTTATATGTAAATAAATCTAGTTGAAAACAGTTGATTCGTGTCAGCAACATTCAAAACTTTTATGTTGCATATCCATAGTGATGCTGTCATTAGCTTAAGTTTCTTCGAAGCTGACAAAAATTGGATTACATTTCAAATACAGCTATAGACTGCATAAATGACCATTTGCTTGTTTTCTATTCGACCGAACCGTTTCTATACAAAAGTACTGAATCAATGAACTGCAGTTCACTGGCTTTATAATGACAGCTAGATTTCCATAAACTTCCATAAAAAAAGAATTATGTCCAAATAAGCTCCTGTTCAGGTTATGAGCTACTTGTAAGCTTCTTTGGCGTCAAATATGATAGATGTATCAGTTTACTGTATAGGTTTGGCACAAAATCCACGTCTACTTCCGTCAACATAATCCGTCCGGGGACTAAATTCTAAAACAACTTGCTTATTAAACTCTCATAAGCTGTTGGTACGACAGTAAAAGCTTCGAAGCACAATACTGCTAAACACGCGGTAGTGATCAGGTAGGTCTTTTATCAGAGAAACACGTAAATATATTTGTTATCATCTTGTTTTCAGTCGAACCTTTGAAGGCGTAACACAACCGCAAACAAAATGAATAGTATGTTAAAAGTCTCATTTTCAGTGTAGTAACTTTCTGATTCCCCCATGTTCTTAATTATTTTTGTTGTTGTTTTTTTTTTGTTTTTGGATGTGAGTTATGCTTGAAGTTAAGTACTTCCGTATAACTGAAAAAAAAAAAAAAACATGTCAATAATTGGTTATATTTATGCCATTCAAGATATGTGTTGCCCCCTTCTGGCCTTGAAAAGAACAAAAGAAACGAGAAAAGTCCCTTGAGATTCTAATAGAACATTGTAGTTTTTAAACGTCAAATTTACATAGCCTATGGAATAAAAGCAGGCCTATATTTAGCCGAAAAACAAACAAATAAATTCAAGGCATTAATGTTTGCCTACAGAACCACCACTGGCTCTGCACCCCTTTGCCTAAATTCTTTACTTCAGACTTATGTGCCCTCTAGAAGCTTGCGTTCTTCAAGTGAACAACGAATTATTGTACCATCCCAAAAACACAGAAAAACACTTTCAAGGACTTTTTCATTAACTGTTCCCATCTGGTGGAATGACCTGCCCAACTCGATCCGAGCAGCCGAATCCTTACCCATCTTCAAGAAACGGCTAAAAACTCATCTGTTCCATCTTTACTTGACCCTCTAACTCTAGCACTATCTATTCTAATTGTTTTTTATCTATGTCTTTTTATTAAAAAATAACAATAATAATAATAATTATCTGTACTGCGTTAGGCTAACCAAGACTTGTAATAGCACTTGCACGTTGTTGCTCTTTTGTTGGTTTTGATTGCTTCTTATGTCCTCATTTGTAAGTCGCTTTGGATAAAAGCGTCTGCTAAATGACTAAATAAATAAATAAATAAAAATATTATTATATATGTATATATAATTTGAATAAAAGCAGGCCTATATTTAGCCGAGAAACAAACAAATAAATATGAATTAATAAAAAATAAAAAAACTTTCTGATTCTGTCGCTTAAATTAACAATTATGTTTTGTGACATGACTCAGATTTTTTGAAATACCAAATAATAACAACAATATTAAGTCATATTATAATTATTTGTCTTTTTAAAATAATCTATTTAATATAGCCATGCATTTTAATATTTGCATTAAAATGCTATTAAGCTCATACATCTTAGTTAAGAAATAAAGGCTGAAAAATGCAATGCTGTAATCTTATATTTTGATTAAACATGTATTGTAAAACAAGCATGCAAAAACATTTCATTTTGATGTGGAGAGAATTACAAGAACTCAGACAAGACATTGGAATAGGGATCTGACAGTCATCAAAGGCCATGCTCACACTATTATAATATCATATGTTCTTTACAACAGTAAACACAACATTTACAAGCATAAAGACAATACACAAAATATTATAAGATGGTTACAATAAATGAAAATGAATACAATACATTGAAATAAATTAAAGCACATTTAAGCATATTAAAACAATAATATATTATTATATTATATTATATATATATAGAAAGGGTATGGCGCAAATCACAAAATCCTACTGACCTTAATTTATATCGATCACTCCTCTCTGACTTCTCTGCTAATGTTTCCACTGCTAAAAGGACATACTATCATGACAAAATTAACAACTCACCTAACTCTCGCATGCTATTTAAAACATTTTCCTCCCTCCTTTGTCCTCCTCCCCCTCCTTCATCATCTCTAACAGCTGATGACTTTGCCACATTCTTCATTAATAAAATTACAAACCTCACTGCACAATTTTCCACACCACAATCTATCAAACATATCTTACCAGCAAACATACACTCGTTCACATCCTTCTCTCCACTCTCTGAGGCAGAAGTCTCTAAACTCATCCTTTCCAGTCATCCTACTACCTGTCCGCTTGATCCTATTCCATCTCATCTCCTTCAAGCCATTTCACCTGCAGTCGTACCTGCACTCACTCACATCGTTAACACATCCCTTCACGCTGGAATTTTTCCCTCTGCATTTAAACAGGCTCGTATAACTCCACTTCTTAAAAAACCCACTCTTAACCCAACTCTTTTTGGGAACTATAGACCGGTTTCCCTTCTTCCTTTCATTGCAAAAACACTTGAACGAGTTGTGTTCAACCAAGTCTCTGTCTTTCTCACACAGAACAACCTCCTGGACAGTAACCAATCTGGCTTCAGAAGTGGACATTCGACCGAAACTGCCTTGCTTTCTGTTGTTGAAGCCCTAAGACTTGCAAGAGCGGCTGACAAATCTTCATTACTCATCTTGCTAGATTTGTCTGCTGCTTTTGATACAGTCAACCATCAGATCCTCTTGTCAACCCTATTGAGAAAGGGCTTCTCAGGAACCGCACTCCAGTGGTTTGAGTCTTACCTCTCTGATAGGTCCTTCAAAGTATCTTGGAGAGGTGAGGTATCCAAGTCGCAACATCTAGCTACTGGGGTGCCTCAGGGCTCAGTTCTTGGACCACTTCTCTTTTCTGTCTACATGGCATCACTAGGTTCTGTCATTCAGAAACATGGCTTTTCATATCACTGCTATGCTGATGACACTCAACTCTACCTCTCATTCCATCCTGATGATCCGACGATAGCTGCTCGCATCTCAGCGTGTCTATCAGACATTTCTTGCTGGATGATGGACCATCACCTTCAACTCAACCTAGCTAAGACAGAACTGCTTGTAATTTCAGCTAACCCATCGCTTCATCACAATCTCAGCTTCCAGTTAGGCTCATCTACCATAACTCCTTCAAAAACAGCCAGAAACCTTGGAGTTGTGATTGATGATAAGCTGAATTTCTCAGACCACATTGTTAAAACTGCCCGGTCCTGCAGATTTGCATTATATAATATTAAGAAGATCAGGCCCTTTCTCTCGGAACATGCAACGCAACTCCTTGTTCAGGCTCTTGTTCTGTCCAGACTTGACTATTGCAATGCTCTCTTGGCAGGTCTTCCAGCCAATTTTATTAAACCTCTACAATTAATCCAAAATGCCGCTGCAAGATTAATCTTTAATGAGCCGAAAAGAACGCACGTCACGCCTCTGTTCATCAATTTGCACTGGCTACCAATAGCTGCTCGCATTAAATTCAAGGCATTAATGTTTGCCTACAGAACCACCACTGGCTCTGCACCCCTTTGCCTAAATTCTTTACTTCAGACTTATGTGCCCTCTAGAAGCTTGCGTTCTTCAAGTGAACAACGAATTATTGTACCATCCCAAAAACACAGAAAAACACTTTCAAGGACTTTTTCATTAACTGTTCCCATCTGGTGGAATGACCTGCCCAACTCGATCCGAGCAGCCGAATCCTTACCCATCTTCAAGAAACGGCTTAAAAACTCATCTGTTCCATCTTTACTTGACCCTCTAACTCTAGCACTATCTATTCTAATTGTATTTTATCTATGTCTTTTTATTAAAAAATAACAATAATAATAATAATTATCTGTACTGCGTTAGGCTAACCAAGACTTGTAATAGCACTTGCACGTTGTTGCTCTTTTGTTGGTTTTGATTGCTTCTTATGTCCTCATTTGTAAGTCGCTTTGGATAAAAGCGTCTGCTAAATGACTAAATAAATAAATAAATAAAAATATTATTATATATGTATATATAATTTGAATATTTTAAAGAATACAAATATGTATTCTTTAAAGAGGGGGAAGTCGTGGCCTAATGGTTAGAGAGTCGGACTTGTAATCCAAAGGTTGCGGGTTCAAGTCCCCGGCCGGCAGGAATTGTAGGTGGGGGGAGTGAATGTCCAGCGCCCTCTCCACCCTCAATACCACGACTGAGGTGCCCTTGAGCAAGGCACCGAACCCCCAACTGCTCCCCGGGCGCTGCAGCATGGCTGCCCACTGCTCCGGGTGTGTGTTCACGGTGTGTGTGTGTTCACTGCTGTGTGTGTGCACGTTGGATGGGTTAAATGCAGAGCACGAATTCCGAGTATGGGTCACCATACTTGGCTGAATGTCACTTCACTTCACTTCACTTATCTATATATCACCATCTTTCTTGAAAATATAAATATTTGAATATATATTTATCAAATGTATTTATATTCATATTAACTTTGAAAATGTACATTATGAATGTACAATTTTGCTAGAATAGTAATAAAATAATTCTAAATGTAATATGTAGAGAGTCACCAAAAAAAATAATAATAATAATTATAATAGAATTAGAAAAATTAGCCCAAAACAGAAAATAAATGTATACTTGTATTTTAAAAGTGATGACAAAAGGAACATAACATTCTTGTTTATGACATAATGTAAATCCTCAAAAACATCAGTGAGTGCGCTTTGTGGTATGTGCTCAGTGCGCATGCGCAGTTTCGGCGGCTCAGGAAGGTGTGCGTGTCTCTTTAAATACGTGCAGTGCGTACTCGGTGTGTGTTTGTGTTGCTACACTATTTGACAGCTCGACTGTTCTGTTCCTGCGCATTACCATTACAGACCGTCCGACACCGACGCTAGGAGGGGGCACATTTGCTCTTGAGTTGACAGCGCAGGATATTATAAATGTGTGGTTTTATGTAGCACGCTAAAGATTCACGAAACGGAGGCCATGTACCGATCAACTCAGGTTTGATCGTAGAAGATGCTCGGACCTGCAGACTGGTGCTGAAATTACGAAGACATGATGTAGCCATTGAGCTGGTGATCTGTAGGTAGTCTGCGTCCAAAGACGGTGTTTCTCATCTGATCGGTAATATTTCCTTTCTGTTTTTTTAAGTACTGTATATACATTCGGCGTCATATATGCGCGTCCAGCATTTTTGCTCGTTCTGAGTCAGTTGCCCAAAAATGCTGTCTAGGTCAGCTCTCTAGGCTTTGAAACGCAGCTTTTCGAATGGTGACCAGTGAGGGGCACGTAAACATGCATAATTTGATATGAACACCATTATTGAATACAAGCTTAGATTAGCTGTCAAGAAGGAGGGAATTGAGATGAATCGCTAGATGGGTCATGATGAGCTATTTCGACGTTGCAGTGCTGCACTGACCCAGAACACCATGCGCTGTCAGTAATGTGACCGAATCAGAACGGGTTTGTATGAGACAGGCTTCACACAGGACTGGAGTTTTCTGGAAGAAGTTGTGCACTTCTCCGGTTTCAGGACAGGCATTGAATATCACACTTTCACCGAAATGCTTAACTGCTTAAACTTTTAAGCACAGTAATACTAACATTGTAAATCTCTTTGATAAGAACACGTCTTTGCAACCTTTGCAAAAAAGTTACTATGGTAACTTAAAGTAGTAAATACAGTCATTATTGTGCAATCAAATTAGACCACTGTCGTGTGTGTGCGCGTGTGTGTGTGTATGTGTGTGTGCATGTTTATGTGGTTTATGAAGACACAAATTTGTATAATGACATGGGTATGACAGAGGTATTACAATATGAAGATGGTTTATGAGGACACTGCCTATGTCCCCGTAATTCAAAAGGCTTAAAAAACATACTAAATTGTGTTTGTTTGAAAATCTAAAAATGCACAAAGTCTCCTGTGAGGGCTAAGTTTAGGTGTAGGGTTGGTGTAGGGCAATAGCACACACTTTGTTCAGTATAAAAACCATTACGCCTATGGAGAGTCCCCATAAACCACAAAAACCAACATATGTGTGTGTGTGTGTGTGTGTTTACATACATGATACATACACATACATATACATATTACGATTTTACAGCACAAATACAGCAGCAATAAATGTGGTGTTGTGAAATAAATACCATATTTTTTAGGTAAGCTGGCCTTACTTCTGAATTGTTTGGTAGGAAAACATTGGCCAAGAATATAATATATATGTAAATAGAAAAGAACCCATAGCTGATATTCATTAATTTGACCTCAAACTAAAACTTGAATTAAAAGTACAGTTCACCAAAAAAAATACATTTTGTCTTTGTTTTAACCCTTATGTTGTTCCAAACATATATGACTTTATTTTTTCCTTGGAACATAAGCAGAGAACAGCAATCAAGAAAGGGGCCATTCACACAGAATACGTTTTTGCATTCAACTGCACTGTTTTTCCATTGTTTTTCTATTTAATCATGCACTAGATGCACATATTTGACAATAGCGAGAAGTGCTCAAGGTAAAAAAAAGTTCTGCTCTACGTGAACCATCCCTGCTATCATCCCTGCTTTCTAACATCTCTTTTTGTAAAAGAATAAGATCTTAGGGCTGTTCACAAACACGTTTTTGCATTCCGCTGTTTTCCTTTTCAATTGTTTTTCTACATTAACATGCTAAACGGACATGCCCATGTCTCGTGTCTTTTGCAGTATCTCATGCATGATGGCATTATAAAAATACGTCTCTGTACCTTGTGTTTTTATTGTCTCCCCTGTCTCACATCTTGTATTTTTGTATGAATGGCCCCTTAATGGGTTTGGAACAACATGACATTAAGTAAATGATGACACAGTTCTAATTTTTGAGTGAACTGCCCCTTTAAGATGTCACTGTTCCCATGAGATGTTGTTAACATGTTTTGTCTTTGCTGCATGTCTGTATATCCCTAAATCCTGTCTTTTTCCACTGGACTTACTCTCTGTCTCTCTCTCCCTTTCCCCAGAGTTCCAACCTTCGTGAGTCAAGATTTTCAACCATTCATAAACATGAGACTTAAGTGAACAGTGATTAGGGAGATGATGACTTTCCAAGACGTGAGCTGGCTGGTTCAGGTGGCGCTCTTCTGTGCCTCGCTGCTGGTCGTATTAGCCTGGCTCGTTCAGTTCTCACTGGCGTTGCTTCGCCCTAGGTGGTGCACAAGGGTCCAGGGCAAGAGGGAGACCCCATGGCAGCTGCCCTTGAGTCTCTCCCACCAGACACTGACGGGCGGCGTGTGGGGTTCCCTCCTGAGGCTGAGGCTGGGGCGAGACGGGGCAGGGAGTGACACTGAGGCTGGCGTCAAAGGTCTTTTGTCCTCGCTTTTTGCGTTTAAGTCGTTCAGGGAGCACTGGCAGAGAGCCTGGGTCCGGGCGCTCAACGAACAGGCCTGTAGGCAAGGGGTGAGTACGATCTGGAGCAAAATTCAATTTGTTTTGAGACAATACGGTGTAGAAACATATGTAGGAGGGTTTGTATACGCATGTGTTTTTCATTGCTCCATGCATGTTTATACATGTGTAAGAGTATTTTTAGACTATGCGAGTGTGTGTGGGCATAATATCATGGCCAGGCTACTTGTTAGCGAATGTGTGGGTGTGAGAGTGTCAGGAGACGCAGGTTCTTGTGTAACAACAACCACACACTTTCTCTCTCCTCCCAGAAAATCTGCTCTGCAGTGAGTATTACACATGACAGACCTCAGTCTACTGTCTCCTCAGGGGTTTCTCTCATGAACCAAATTTGCACTTATTTTTCCTTAGCTAATCGGTGTAAATGAGAGTATTTTTTAATGGCTGTCTTAAACGCCAAGATTATGCTGAAAATGTGACACACTTATTGCCTACATGCACTGGTTTTATATTTAAGAGGCACACTTTCACACGATACCCGTTTTTTATTCTCACATGCATTAGCTGTATGCATGATTTTATCCATATTGCTAACATTAAAGGGTTAGTTCACCCAAAAATGAAAATTTGCCCACATTTTACTCACCCTCAAGGCATCGTAGGTGTATATGACTTTCTTCTTTCAGACGAATCCATTCAGAGTTATATTAAAAATTGTCCTTGCTCCATCCAAGCTTTATAATGGCATTTTTTTGTTCAACAGTCCAAAAGTAGTCAAATAAAGCGCATCCATCCATATTAAAAATGTGCCTCACATGCTGTTCGTTTAAACTTTCTATTTATAAAAGAATCCTGAAAAAAGAACAGTTTTCTCAAAAATATTAAGCAGAACAAATGTATTTAACATTAATAATCGTCAACGCCAATAGCCTTGTGATAATCGCTCTGACGCATAGCGTAACTGTACTCGCCGCGACCCGAATTCGATTCCCATCTCGAGGTCCTTTGCCGATCCCATAAAAGCCCATAAATATAACTTAAAAAAAAAAACATTAATTATAATCAGAAAAATTTACAGTCCCCATATTTTTAATGGTAGTGTAAATAATCACAATTTTCAATTAAACTTTTCTGGCAATATTACAACTAAATGTTACATTTTGTTAACTGGTCCTGACCCCTGACCAAAAATATTTATATTGTTACATTACTTAAATGTTTAATTATAGTACAGCATATTTATGTTGATTATTTTTTGTGATCAGCTCGTTATCTCATGGCCAATCAGATCCTCTGCAGTTCCACAATCAGTCTTAGATATGTATATTACTCTAATTCTAGGAAAAACCGCACAGATCACACAACCGGGTTAAAGGTCTCTTTAACAACTGGTTCCCTCTGTAGCCCTTCGTCTGGTTAAGAGTGTGTTTGAGGACTGGTGAGTTGTGTAAAGGTCTCCAATCCTATATTTAACTCTAACTGTATTTGATCTGTGTCTATATCAAAGCTCAGTCTGCCTGGTAGGTGTACTTGAACAAATGAACGATGCCCTTCCATCCCCTCTCTAGACACTTTTCTCAGTGAGGTCAGGCTGAATTGTGAAAAAATGCTTTTACTTGAAGTCTTTGAAGATCAGTTCATCAGAGGACGTTCCATCGTTTTAAGTGATAGCTATCTGCATATTTAGTCTGATGAGATATGAGCAGAATGTAGAAATGGCATTTTCACCCAACAGGCAGTTCCAGTCGGATTTTACAGCAAATGCGAGCCTTCAAGGAATTTAAACTTCAATTCAATACAGTGAGCTTTGCTCCAACACCTGAGCTATATATAAATATAGGGGGGGTCCTTCCATCTCATCTCCTTACCGAGGTCTCCAGCCGATAGTTGTGCCAGTTCAGCAACCTAGTTATTTTCTCAGGTTGTCAAAGTGGGAGGAAGGAAGGCTACAGAACGCAGTTATGCAATTGCTGTCCCTTTATCTTAAATTTCTTCACAGTCATTTGGCTTCTCTGGGAAAAGAGAGGAGGCCAAGGCTAATAAATAGCCATTTATTAGTTAGCTGTTTAATTTAAGTTCGTTTTGGCTGTGTGCCATAACTGCAGCGCTGATTGTAATGTGGTCAGCAAATCTTAAAAAGCAACTTAACGCTGTGAAGTGCAATGATTCTGCAGACTCTGTATCATAGAGTCCTGAAGTAAGGACTTTTCCTAATGAATGTCTTTACTGTTAAGAATCCCCATGTGGGAGTGAGTCACAGAAGTTGATGTAATGTGTGGTTTTTAGATTTAAAGAATAAATTCACACCATTTTTTTTTTTCAATGGAACTGGCACAGGTTATGACTAGCATGGTTCTGGTCTTGGTTTTTTAAGTTTATGCATTTGAAAAAATGTTTATTTGAGGTTTCATGATCATGGTATGGAAGGTGCAGCCTCGATTATAAACGCTTAGGGAATTATAGTTTCATGCATGTAAACATACAGGTTATAAGTGTGGGATGATAGTTTCAGGAATGCATGTAAACATACAGGTTATAAGTGTGGGATGATAGTTTCAGCTATGCATGTTAACATACAGGTTATATTGGTGCATTGTGTGTTGTTGTGTGAATCAATCTGTGAATAAATTAAAAATAGGAGTGTAATGTTTTTTTCATACAGTTCTTCCCAAAGTTTGTCAGACCGTATACATCATAGATTCTTGATACTATATGTGTGGGTACATTTACTGTTGTTCGTCTTAATTTTACGGGCTAAATCCAGTCATTTCAGTAGGAATCTGTGCTGTGAATTTCATGTAAAGGTGAAGCATGTCCTCACACAGATTTGGAAGTCATTCACAAAAAATGTAGTTTACCAACAGAGTGCTGCGTTGTTTTGAAGCTGTGCTTCATGCATTACTACACTACTGACAATGGAAAAAGGACCTTCTTTTGCCTTGCGAAATTTGTGACCTTGTGCCTTTAAATACAGAATATTTACCAGACGTCTTTCCAAACCCTCCATCGGTTTCCAAATTGCATCTATTTTCAATATCTGTTCATCTCCCAAAAACTTTCACACAGTAGCACACTGTTGAGTTCAGTTCAACTCTTTTCTTTCAATTATACAAAGCAGTAGACCGTAAAGGAACAGCTTCAAAGCAGAGCTGTATAAAAAAGACAGTCATGCTTTATTTGTTCTTCTACGTTTTAATGATTTTACCTTTTATGAAAGGAAGCCATTTTATGTTTCTCTGTTCATTTGATAGTTTTAACGTCTGTGATTATAAGGTAGGAAGAGAGAGGGTTGGCTAACAAAGGGGAGACAGCTAACTGGCTCCAATGAAAAGTGGTCAGGGAATGGAACAACTCTGAATTTAGAGACCGCTTGGATGATCGGACCTTGATTAGTAAGAAAAGCTACGTAGGTGTCAGTGTTCAACTAGGCATATCAATTTAATCTGCAATAACTGGACCTTTTGTGGGAATTTATAGTGTCGTGAAATGTTAGTCACGTGACTCTCCCTTAGAGGTGACCTCCGTGTGCTAGTTAAATATTCCTGTGTTAGATTGGGCTTTGGGGAGAAGTTCCCATTTTGGAAGCTTTGATCTAGAATCTTGTCTCCATGCAGACCGGATATTTGCTCTTTCAGGATGCCAGGTCGTTGACACCCCAATCCACTCATATCAAGTTCTTCTGACCTGAAAAACCTGCCAGAGGGGTTGTTCCAGTGCTTGCGAGGTGTTTTTGTGTATGTACGAGATCAGATCAAGAGCAAAAGAGATTGAGCAACTTTCGCTCTGCCCCTCTGAAGCACCTGAAGCCATCTGTTGACTCAGCAACATGAAAACAAACACCATGGTTCCAGCCCTAGCCATGGCGACCACCTCTCAGGTTGGAGAGTGAAAGAGAAGAGAGTCATTCTGTATTGATATCTGTTAAACATTCCAACTGTCTGTACATCCCTAATCCTACTCAATACCTAACCTTAACAACTACCGTACTAACTATTAATAAGCAGCAAATTAGGAGTTTATTGAGGCAAAGTAGTAGTTAATGATTTGTTAATAGTGAGCATTGGACCTTAAAATCAAGTGTGACCCAATTAGGATTTATTTACAGTAACAAAACTATGCTGTAAATATGTATCTCACCCTATAAAGCCATATAATACCCTATAATAAAAGAAAAATCTTAATGTTTTAAATGGAACCGTTTATTTAACCTTTATAAAACGTATACAAAAAAAGTTTGGATATGTGTATTTGTTGAGTATAATATTTGATATGTCATACTTTTATGGCTAATAGTATTATATAGGAGACAAATAGAGCTCATACTCAAGGTGGAAAAAAACATCTCAGTTTAATTCAGAGTCCCGAACTGAGCAAAACTATGCAATTTGGTGCAGTTGCTGATATTTAAATGGCGGTAAAAAGTAAGCTGAAATTCTGATAGCTAGTAATGTAATTCGGCGAGATCTTCATAACAGTATAGCAGCTGCTTAAAGAAGGGGGAAAAGTCTGGTTCGGGACTCGGTGCATGCATATGTGTGTGTGGTTGCCTGAGGCATTAAGAGGGAACTGCACAAATACCAATGCACCAATGAGAGTTTTATTCATCCAGATGGAACATTGCAACTTTTTAATTATAATCGTTAATATGAAGGTCTCCAGGTAACTTCCTACTAGGAGGATTAACCAGCCATTGACCACTGGTTAATCTCCTCTGCATAATTTCACATGCGGTGGGATTTTAATCTTATTATCGGTTCGCTCACTGTTACAGAGAGAGTGAGATTTCTGTTGGACTGTCTATAAGGGAAGGATTATATATGGAAGATGATGTATAAAGGATGTGATCATGTTGATCAGTTTTCACACTCCACACAATGTGTGCATCTTGTGTTGAGTAACTTGCTTTGGGTGTATCTGTTTCTATATGAATCAACCTAGGTGGCAGAGGCCTAAAAACAAGTAAACAAATGGATTGATATTACTCTACCAGCACCCAAGAGAAAGCTTAATGTCAGTGTGATTTTGCTTACTCAGCTGCATTGGGAATAAAGAGATGCTTGCTTGCAATTCTGGTAATATTTGGTTAGTTTCAGGCTGCATTTCTGTGATGTGTGAGGACTGCTAAGAGGCTTTATCCTTCGTTCGTTCTTTACTCTTTCTTTCTCACCCAACACACACACATAAACTCCCTCTAGTAATCCAGGGATTTGGCTGGGGGGGATCTGCACAGCTGGTTATATGTGGCAATAACAGTAGAAGGACGTCCTCTGAGATTGTACACACATACATACACACAATTAAGTGCACAACTTGCTAATAAACATGGTATAAAAAAGCACACAGGTCTTTGATCTAATTTGACTTGGATAACTTGCCAAAGTTATCGGTTTAATTTGTCACTCTGATAGGATTTACAGAAACTCCTTGGTAGTTAGTACACTTGAATTTCAGGGGAAAGTTAGCTTTGATTTCTCCAGTTGTGTGTGAATGTACCGAATTACATTAGAATGTTGTTCTCTCTGGCAGTTTTTAAAATATACAATGACTGTTTTTTTGTTTCACTTTAGTATATCATCTAAGTAAATTTTTTTTTTTCACTTTAATTTGAAGTTTTGTGGACATTTTTGGGAAAAGGAAATCAAAGAACAAAATTGTATTATTATTGAGCAAAATAATACATGTAATAAATTAATAATTATTAATATTAAAACACACAATAAACATGTCAGACTACACGACCATTCACCACTTGCTGTCTTTAACAACCTGCATGCTATCATTGCACCCCGTCCCATTGTCGTTTACGAATCCCCACAACACCCTAGGTCAAGCAGATCGTGCCAAAGTCGTGTAGTCTGAACCGGGATTTAAAGAAATGTATTCTTTTTTCAGCATGGATGCATTTGATTGACCAAAAGTGACATTAAACACTTTCTATTCAGCAAAGAATCCTGAATAAATCATGATTTCAACAGAATACTTAGCATCATAACTGTTTTCAACATTGATAATAATATGAAATGCTTCTTGAGAACCAAATCAGCATATTAAAATTATTTTGAGAAGGATCATGGTAGCAGTGAAGACTGGAATAATGGCTGCTGAAAACTGAACACAATTGTCATCACAGGAAAAATTGCATTTTAAAATATATATAAAAAAATACGTTTTAAAATATAATTGAAATAGTTATTTTAAATTATTGGAATATTTGTTTAAATTGCTGTTCTGCTATAAATATTGCCTTGGTAAGCAGTTGTCTATGTAGTTATGAAGAATGCATGTTGAACATGGTCTTCAAATGGTCAGCATGTGGCATTTGCCACGGGGACATAACGTCTATCCAGAGCTGCAACATATAGATCTGTCCAACAGTTCAGATCCTCTGGGTCATTGTCTTCAAGAGCAACTATTTTTAAAATGTAATTGAAATACAGAATAAGTGTCTGATTAATCATGTGGTTGAGATTTAATTTTTTTCATGTCTCTTGCTCTCCCAGCTGGCCTGTCTGATATCGTCAATGTTCTGAGAGTTTAGCTCTTGCCAATATGGCACAGACCTCCAGGCATGTGTGTCAGTGTCAGCATCGTCTGTGTTAAAAAAAGTGTGTGTGGCATCTGTGCATATGATGGAATGGTATGATGGCACATTATCATGCCTGCAGTGTGCAGAATAGCACAATGTCTGCACACGCACACACAGGGCTCAAAGTCAGACTAGTTTGTTTATTTCTGTCTCGCTATCATCCTTCTCTTTTCTTTTTCGTGGTGGACAGACTTGAAAATAACTTAATTTAATTACCATTTGTGGTATTTCAATGACTCAGACTGAAAATAAAAACAAGTGCTCTTTTTGTTTGTGCTAGTTTTCTCATTAATTCTGAAGTATGTAAGGATCAAGTAAGCCTTACCTTGCTTCATATTGGCTTACAGAACAGCAAACCCTACATATAACAATAAAATGTTACGATCGACACTAAAGGACTATTACAAGTAGGGATGCACCGGAATGAAAATTCTTGAACAAAGCCGAACAAAATCAAACACTGGGCCAAAGGCCGAATACCGAACATGGTTTTCGCATTTTTTCCACATGTAGGCCTATTTTGTCATTTTTTTCTCCATTGCATAAGTTAAATAGCCAAAATGTGCTTTTTATGGTTTTGTCCTGCATTTCAAATTTAAAAAAATAAATAAATAAAAATATTTACTTAACACTGAACCTTTTTTAACATTCTATCAGACATTATACTAACAAAGCACAATTTAACTTAAAATTAATAAGTTATTAAAATAATATTTTTTGGCCATTTTTAAGACCCCCTTCTTAAATCAGGCATGTATTTTTTTTACTGTACAAATAAATGCAGCCTTGCTGAGCAGAAGAGACTTCTTTTAAAGGGGTCATCGGATGCCCATTTTACACAAGTTGATATGATTCTTTTGGGTCTTAATGAAAGGTCTATAACATACTGTGGTTAAAATTTCTCAATGGTATTGTAAAAAACACCTTCTTTACCCTGTCAAAATCAGCTCTGTCTTCAGCACGCTGATCTAGTCCATGTTTCTTTAAATCCTAGTGAGCTCTGCTGATTCCGCCCCTCTCTTCCATGGCGTGACGAGCAGACCATAGAAATGTGTAGATTCCCTGTTCGACCGCTCCAGATACGTTGATGCGTCAGCCATCTCACATTCACCATAATAATCAATGAATATTCAAAGATATACAAGCTTATAACTTGCTGTTGTAGACCCAAGATTCGCAGACTGTTCCAAAAAAGGCGGATGACTTACTTATTGCGGCCCAAACACTCTCAGAAATAAAGGCTGTCACTGGGGCGGTACCTTTTCTAAAGGTACACTTTTGTACCTATTAGGTTCAAATATGTACACTTTAAGTACTAATATGTACCTTTAAGGTACCAAAATGGTCCCTTTAGGTACAAACATGTACCTTTTGAAAATGTACCGCCCCAGTGACAGCTTTTGTACCTTTATTTCTGAGAGTGTAGAAACAGTCGATAATGAGGCATCTAGGTATATTTATCTATGGAGCATACTAAACAGCTGCGAAATTGGCTAACTAGCACATTATTAGGAAAGGCGATTTGCAAAGATTCATAAAAACCCTTAAACTCACTTCTTCTGTAGATAAAGGATCGCATATGATTCGGGCGAACATAGATGCATTTATGTAGATCGAGAATTGGGGCATTCCCTTCAAATCGACAGTAACGTTAATCTTCTGCCTCTTCGGTGGCTCAGATGTCAGGAGTAAATGATGACTGCTATATTCATTACTACAACCAACAACAAAACACTTCAATTGCTTAATTGGAGACATCTTGTCTTCCCCTGCACCGGAGTCTGCGGACAGCTCTCAGCTCACTGAAGGCGGGTCTAAGGTAAGACGGTCTTGTCAATCAACTATCGTGGGAGCGGTCTGTACAGAACTACGTCATTCTGACAGGGCTCTCAGAACAGCCTGATTTGAGAAAGGGGATTTTAAAATAGGGATTTAAAAAAAAAACACTGGGTGGATTTTTATCATTATAGGATGGATGTGTGTACACACACTTCCAACACACATTTTTGTTCAAACAACTTGTAAAGTGAATTTTGCATCCGATGACCCCTTTAAAACATTAGAATATATTACAGATCCCAATTTGAACACTGTGTGAATGTTATAATAAATGTAAAGAGCTGTTGTAGGGTAATTATTATAATCATTATTATTGTCTAATTTTTTATTTTTTTATTTTACAGAACAAAAGTAAAATCACAATACTAACTTTCATAAATGTTGATAGAGTTGTTGCTTTTTCTTAGATTATATTTTGGCATAAACCCGCAGGAAGATCTTAGTGCTTCTTTTTGTTGACAACAGCATGCATATATTTAAATGATTCTCATTACGAATTTGGGAAGATGTTTGTCGCATGTATCACATTGTCAAATGTCTTTAAAAAATTATAAAAATGTTACTGAGCAAATGAGGTGTAACAGTGTTTTAGCACAGATTTTTCTTGCGCTTTGGACTTTGAACCCTTGTGCCATGAGCTCTTGCAGCGCTGTTTGAATTTGTGCATGTATTAGAAAACATAACATTCTGCAGTTTATTTACAAATCGTTTAAGGCCATTCACTATTTCAATCATCATAGTAACCAGCAACAACCACCCCTTCCTCTTCTCATCGGAGACATGAGATTCAGCGCTAAGCAGACTCTCGATGTCGGTGCTTCGTGCTTGTAATGATTTTTGCATCTTTCTCAGGCAGTTTTAAATGCTTCCACACTGCAGACGTGTTTGATGCATTAGTGCGCGCCTCTATTTGATCGCCTCACATCATTGTTCGGTACAATTTATTCAGTCTTTTCGCTTATTCGGCCGAACACCTGAAGAGTTTTTTTTTGCTATTTTCGGCCGAACAATTTTGGTTGCCGAACATTCGGTGCATCCCTAATTACAAGGCTTACAGCGAAGATTGTGCATGACAGTGTCCCTGTATTGTCCTTTATTTTGAAATGGCATTGCACTGTCTTAAGTTGTTGGCACCCAGTGATTTAGATTTGCCCCAAAGAATCTTTGGATCCTTAGTTTTGTCATCAAGTTGCGTCATGGTGCCTTAAAGTAGGACATTTTTGGTTGGTTCAAATGGTTGTTGTGGTACATTTGAAGAGTCCAAAGGGGGGGATTCAAGACAGGGTGGCTCAAACTCAAAGTGACATTATACTAATGTGTCTGGGAACACACTCTGTTGCACACATGCCTTCTTTTTGTGACAAGCACACAAACCAATGAACTATTAAGGGCCTGACTGAGGTTAGCACACTACCCTGTTAAAAGAACATCTTAATTTACACGAATGAGAGGAGGAACACATACACGTAACCATGTTCTCTATAGCAGGGGTCGCAAGCTCAAATTACCTGAATCTCACTTGCCAGGTGGTGTTCTCTATTAGAGTTTCTTGAACAGCTGAACAGTGGTTTTATGGCCATATATTTTAACTGTATACAATTACTAGCACAGTTATACGCTTGGCAAATGGACTTATGTCTTACTCGTACTTGGATACCACTTTATAAAGTGCAACAGTTCCAAAAGTAAAACTCCAGTTTGTTTTCTTCATAGAGGAATTAACAAGAAATTGCGTCCAATCGCTAGAACTGGTCTGATTATGGATACCTGGCTGGACTTTGATTTGGGGGCCCTAAGCAAATTTCAGTTATGGGGCCCAAACACATATATAAAAATATACAAATAAATATATGATATATTCTATAAAGCATGTTACATTATAATCAATGAAGTTCTCTACACATCACATTTAATCTCTTATTTACCTCATGTCTACACCTTGTTTATTACAATGAGAAGATTAGCATGCATGTCAAACTTGGCACTGAACTAAAACTCCGGCGTTATGAGCGGTAAGTGGATTCTATTTTAAGCACATCTCTGATTGGCCGTTACATTCAGGAAAGCAACAGATATGTCGGTTATTGGCTATTTGCTCAACACAAAAACACATTGCAAATAGAAACCTGACGCTGGAGAGCTTGCCAAATATTTTTCACTAATATCAGATGGGGCCCCCTGATTCCCTTGAGCCATAAGCAGCCACTTATCTTACTTACTGTTTAGGCTGCCACTGACGGATACTCTACTGGTGTAAAAGTTATGATATCGTGGCAAGTGTTTTTTTGTTTGTTTGTTTTTTAATCATTTCCTAGATAAAATCGAGCATTGCCCAGCACTCCAACCTGTCAGACCACAGTTGCACCCCTGAACACAGTTAAGGCATATCAGTTATTTCTCTTATGTCAGTTATCTCAAACATGCATTCTGCATGATCTTTATAAGTTTGACTTGTGTTGAAAATGCAAACTGACGTGGTCAAAGTGGAATGTGTGGTGATTTTGTTCAAATACTTGACTGTGCCCTATGGGGGTGGACAGGTCTTTTTTCTTTTTCTTTTTTTCATTACGGATGCTGATTTCACTGATGGAATCTGAGCAAACTGCTGATGCACAGGACTTTTTTCCTCTGTTATGTAGTTGGATGTGCAGTTTTTCCCCTAGAAAATAATTTTCAATGGTCATGTAAAAATAAATCAAAACCTCAACATTGTTTTGGAGATTTGATGTGCAAAAGAAAGGTGTATTCCCAACTCAACAGAGCGCTAATATTCTTATTCTGGCCCTCCCTGGTCTAGTGGGTAATAGCCAGTGTCAAATGTGTGGATCACAGCACGATGTTGTGGAAGAGCACAGATGATCATGCAAATGTGTGATGTAAATGACAAGGATTTGTCTCTGTATGCAAATGAGACGTATTGTGGTGATTCTTTACTGAGGAGAGAATTAGAAAGACGCGTTGAATCGGATTGCTTTTGTGGTTCTTCTCAGTGTGTAACACTCCATAAAAAACTAATCATGGTGGCCGACATTAAGCATGCAATATTAAGGAAAATCAAAACTGAACTAGTAGTTGTTATAGATAAGTTATATTGCACATACTCTTGACTATAAAATGATTATAAAGGATTTGAGTTTTTTATTTTAAATAATTGTTCGCATATTTTTCTTGCATGGCAGAAACTGAAGCCCATATAATATCATATAATCATATAAATCATATAAAAACAATTCACACACATACTCATTTCTAATAATTCTAATCAAATACGATTAAGTATAATCATACTTTTCATTCAGTCATAGTTTTGTCCATAGTTGGCTGATGTTAACATTGTGTCCAGTCAACCTATTGACATTTAAATGTTTTTTTTTTATTTCAAAGCATATTTTAATCATTATTTTGAATGTCACACCAATATCAAGAATGATTTCAAATCAGAGTAAGACAATTTCTTATCAAAAGACTTCTATTTAATGCAGAAAAGAAACTTAATTTGTTTTTGTTTTAAACCATTTAGCCTATTTTTGTTTATCTGTGTGTTATACTGGAGACATACAAAGAATGTAACTGAAGTGAACAGGTGTCTCTTTTAACATGAGTTGAATCTTTCTGTTATCTTGTACACAAATTACTAAGTGTTGTCTGTATGGATGCACATACACGTCGTCATGCCTGTGTATCTGTGTAGGATGGAAAAATGTGTATGAAAGAACATATGCCAGTACAGTAGGGGATTTGTGTTTTCTCTTCCTCCTCTCAGGGGCTGAGCCAGTAAATGCTACCCAGTCAAACACGTCCTCTTATCCCATTGGCTGAGATACAAAGAGAGAGAGAAAACCTAAGTCAATTATCCTCATAATTTCAAAGCTCTGAGGTCCTTAAAATCTTACTCTGAGATATACATTTGTCTTTACTCTCTGTGAGTATGTAGTTCTTGTTTGTTTAGCATTGAAGGATTGTGACCCTTTAACTCAAGAGGTTTGCCCCAATGAGAATGTACCTTCACATTAATGGTCTAGAGACAAGTAGCTCCCTTTCAGTCTGTCACTCCGACTCACGTCGGATGACTGACGAAATTGGGATCTCGCCAGAGTGTAACTGTACTTCGAGTGTAACTAAACGTGCCAATGGACATTGGCATGCGATCATTGCATCCAGCTGCCGCTGATCACAGCGTGAGTATAAGAGGCAGCGGGTGCACCGCATTAATTCATCCTTTCACTTCAGAGCCGAGCGGCAGTGTATCACTGCGTGCTTCAGCACTGAAAGAGCAAATTTCTCTAAAAGAGCAACACGGGTGATCGCGTCTTTTTAAAGATGTCTTATCACCCGTACGTTTCTGGGTGTGGTTGTTTCTTGGCACCTCAGGAGGGTAACGATTGCTGCCTCACGTGTCTGGGCATTCAGCACGCTGAGGAAGCTTTCGTGAATGGTTCATGTTATTCTTGTGGGGACATGACCATCTCGGAGTTCCACAGAAGACTCCGCTATGTCAAACATGGCGGAGTCCCTCTACCTCTGCCGCGA
Organism: Barbus barbus; assembly: GCF_936440315.1. NCBI lineage: Eukaryota > Metazoa > Chordata > Actinopteri > Cypriniformes > Cyprinidae > Barbus > Barbus barbus. Next base: position 34,910,117 of record NC_136733.1, on the reverse strand, counting down.
TCCGGCGTTCGTCCCGGCACCCGGGGCGCCGCCGCGTCCGGTGGAGTCAGGGGTGATTTGAGGATTACGGTGAAGGCTTCCCCAAGAGGAGTTCCTCACCCCTCAAGCACTCCGCAGCTGGTGGTATTGCTGTTGGAACGGGCTGGGACCTCTGCAGAACGGGGTTCACCACCCGTTTCCTTCGGTGCTCCCCCTGACGACCAGATGTCGATCACTGCATCGGAGGGTGAGCTCCCTTCCTCCGGGTATGACGACTCGTCTGCGTTGCCCCCTTCGGGTGTGGTAGCCTTGTCCGAGCCAAACCCAGAGATGACGGCTATGCTTTCCCGGGCTCGGGAATGTCGGGCTCGTGTGGAATCCTCCACCGCGTCCCGATCCTTCGAGGCTGGACGAGTGGTTTCTCGTGGGGGACCCTCCGGTGCCATTCTTTCTGGAAGTGCATGAGAAGCTTACAAGATCGTGGAAGGCACCTTTCACTGCCCGAAACAAATCTTGTGGCTCCTCCGCTCTCACCACCCTCGATGGTGGGGCCGCTTTGGGGTACGTCGGCATCCCCTCGGTGGAGCGGTCTGTGGCCATGCAACTCTGTCCAAAAGCCACTACCACCCTGCGGGGTGACCCGTGTCTCCCCTAACAGGCCTGTAAGTATTCGTCAGGTCTAACTGGCAGTGCTTATAGAGCCTGTGGGGAAGTGGCTTCTGCCCTCCACGCCATGGCATTACTGCAGGTCCACCAGGCCAAAGCCCTGAAAGACCTGCATGAGGGTGTCACGACCTGGCAGTTCTACATGAAGTGAAGTAAAGTGAAGTTACATACTGCCAAGTATGGTGACCCATACTCAGAATTCGTGCTCTGCATTTAACCCATCCAACGTGCACACACACAGCAATGAACACACACACACCGTGAACACACACCCGGAGCAGTGGTGTGTGTTCACATGAGCTGCGTGCTGCGACAGCCCTTGCGCTTCGCACGGTCTCTGGGTCGTGCGATGTCCACGCTAGTGGTCCAGGAGCACCATCTCTGGCTGTGTCTCGCTGACATGAAGGAGCAGGAGAAGGTACAGTTCCTGAATGCTCCCGTGTCACAGACCGGCCTCTTCGGCGACGCTGTCAAGAGCTTTGCCTAGCAGCACAGGCAGCACAGAAGCAAACTGAGGCGATCAAGCACATCATGCGCCGGAGGAAACCTGCTGCTTCCACCCTGGCTGCAGACCCTCAGCTTGCTCGTTGCCGTGGGCGCCCCCCTGCGGCCGCCCCCGCGCAGCCGCAGCAGCCTTCCACCAGGCAGCGTCGTGGAGCCGGTCACAGGCAGGACCCCCAGCCCGTCCAGGCCCCTGCCAAACCTGGCGGCAGGCGCAAGTGCAAGAGGCCCTGAGACGGGCCACCCAGAGATGGAGGAGACTGCTCGTCGGGAGATGGTGACTGCACCACTCCCTCCCCCGGAGGAGGGCCGGGTGGAGAATCTTTTGTTTCATCTTGTTTTTGTACTCAAAACTTAAATAAAAGAGCGGTTCCTCAGTCTCTGGGTCTCAAGAGGAGAAGAGTTGCGAGCTGTGCATCACGGGTTCGCTTCCCTCCTCCTCTCTCGCCAGCGGGCAGCAGTGGGTTGCCCGAGAGCACCCCTCCTGCCCATTCGTGGAACCAGGTAAGAGCGGTAGCACTCGATCCACAGGTGAGTGTTACACTGCACACCCAGACCCAGACCCCGCCCCCTGCCGTCACAGGCCAGGCCGTCATAGGCCCCGGGCCGGGTCCCTGTGTTCCACCTCGCTGCCCCACCACATTGGTGGCCCCGTTGGTCACTGGCACGGTCTCTCGGAGCCTGGCTAGCGCTCCCCGGTCTGTCTCGGTGGCTCCTGCGGACCATCATACTCTGCTACTCATACTATTCAGTTCGCCCCACGTCCCCCCAAATTCAGGGGCATCCAGTTCACTTCAGTCTTGCGTGCGGAAATCGCAGTCCTGCTGGCAAAGGATGCGATAGAACCGGTCCCTCCAGCTAATATGAGGTCGGGGTTTTACAGCCGTTACTTCATTGTGCCCAAGAAAAGCGGTGGGTTACGACTGATCTTTGATCTGCGAGTTTTGACCCGTGTACGTCACAAGCTGCCATTCAAGATGTTGACGCAGAAACGCATTTTTGGGTGCGTCCGTCCCCTAGATTGGTTTGCAGCGATCGACCTGAAGGACACGTACTTTCATGTCTCGATCCTCCCGCGACACAGGCCATTCCTGCGATTCACGTTCGAGGGTCGGTATATCAGTACAAGGTCCTGCCCTTCGGGCTGTCCCTGTCACCTCGCGTCTTCACCAAAGTCGCGGAGGCGGCCCTTGTTCCCCTGAGAGAACGGGGTGTGCGCATCCTCAACTAGCTTGACGACTGGCTCATACTTGCACAGTCTCGCGAGCAGTTGTGCACACACAGGCCTTCGGGTCAACTGGGAAAAGAGCGAACTCGTGCCAACGCAGAGGATCTCTTTTCTCTGCATAGAGTTGGATTCGGTCAACCAGACAGCACGCCTCACCCGGGAACGTGCTCAGTCGGTGCTGAACTGCCTCAAGACTTTATCAGGCAGGACGGCAGTTCCTCTGAAACTCTTTCAGAAGCTCCTGGGGCATATGGCTGCAGCTGCGGCCATAGTTCCGCTCGGTCTGCTCCATATGAGACCGCTTCAGCAATGGCTCCATGGCCGAATCCCGAGGTGGACGTGGAAACGTGGTACTCACCGGGTTCAGATTACACCGGCCTGCCACAAAACCTACAGCCCATGGTCAGATCCCTCGTTCCTTCGGGCAGGAGTGCCCCTGGAGCAGGTATCCAGGCATGCTGTGGTATTCACGACCCCATAGAGGGGAGGTCGGTGGGGAAGCACAATCTGGTTGTCAGATGTCTTAGGGGGGCCAGGAGGTTAAATCCTCCTAGGCCTCCCTCCCTACCCTCTTGGGATTTGGCATTGGTGCTAAGAGCCCTACAAGCTGCCCCCTTTGAGCCTTTGGAGTCAGTCGAGTTGAAGTTTCTCTCTATGAAAACCCTACTCCTGACTGCGTTGGCCTCGATCAAGAGGGTGGGGGCCAGTACGGTAGGGGATTTGTGTTTTCTCTTCCTCCTCTCAGGGGCTGAGCTAGTAAATGCTACCCAGTCAAACACGTCCTCTTATCCCATTGGCTGAGCTTCAAAGAGAGAGAGAAAACCTAAGTCAATTATCCTCATAATTTCAAAGCTCTGAGGTCCTTAAAATCTTACTCTGAGATATACATTTGTCTTTACTCTCTGTGAGTATGTAGTTCTTGTTTGTTTAGCATTGAAGGATTGTGACCCTTTAACTCAAGAGGTTTGCCCCAATGAGAATGTACCTTCACATTAATGGTCTAGAGACAAGTAGCTCCCTTTCAGTCTGTCACTCAGAGCTTTAGGACCTCAGAACATCTCTTTGTCTGTTACGGAGGACAGCAGAAGGGGAAGGCTGTCTCCAAGCAGAGGATTGCCCACTGGATAGTGGATGCTATCACCTTGGCCTATGAAGCACAAGGTGTGCCCTGCCTGCTCAGGCTGTGTGCTCACTCCACTAGGGGTGTTGCATCGTCCTGGGTGCTGGCTCGTGGTGCCTCGCTAGCAGACATCTGTAGAGCTGCGGGTTGGGCAACTCCCAACATGTTCGCTAGGTTTTATAGCCTGTGTGTTCTCACCTCAAACGGGTAGTGGCACTGAGAGGCTCGGAGTCAGCTTGCGGCGTTCTTACGCCTATTTCTCCAGAGAGTTCCTTAACCAGGCAAACCCTGTCGAGTCCTCCAGCACTCCGGCGTCCAGACGTGGCGGAGCATCTGGCTCCAGGCCTTTCAGCAATGAATTCTTGAAATCTGGTGTGAGGCTAGGAGGCCTACACAGGGCACTGGAAGAGGCAGCTCCTGTGGCGCTTTGGTAGGGATCCCAATTTCATCGGTCATCCGACGTGACTCGGAGTGACCGAGTGAAAGGGAACATCTCGGTTGCGTATGTAACCGTCGTTCCCTGAAGGAGGGAACGGAGACGTCCCGTCGCCACAGTCGCTGTACCACCACTGAGCTGCCGCGTCACCGGCTCTGCTCCTCAGCGAAAGCATGAATTAATGCGGTGCACCTGCTGCCTCTTATACTCATGCTGTGATCAGTGGCAATGTCCATTGGCTCATTTAGTTACACTCAAAGTGGATTGTTCTCTCTGGCGAGATCCCAATTTTGTCGATCATCCGACGTGACGTCTCCGTTCCCTCCTTCAGGGAACGAGGGTTACATACATAACCGAGACGTTACACAACTGTTACATACCAAGAGTTTGGTATGTTGTCGGACAAAATCATGAATTGAAAGCTAAACCTTCCAGTATTTTATGTTTTTACTTTCCATGTGTTCCATGAGTGTTTTTTTCCTTTTTAAATAGAGGGCACCTTTAAACTGCCTTCAAAACTTTTACCCACGCCTTCAGTCTTTATTTTTTTAAATTGCTTTTAACATTCTGTTTATGTATAGTTGTTTTACCTTTGTCCCAAATCCATATCATAACTATGAAAATCCATCATATAAATTTTAATAAATAAATTTAAAAAATGTACCTAATCACAAATTTTCATTATTTACTGAGCAAAAATTATTGATTTAAATTTTTACACCAATTACTGCTGTAAAAACAATGACAATGTGCTTTTTTAAATTTAGAAATAATATTGTCAAATTATGTAAAAAGTAGTGAATTAAATATTATATGTGTATTTTTAGGATACATGAAATGTTAACTATAAAAGTTGCCTTCCAAAGATGTTTAAAATGTCTGGCACCTTCATTTCCACCACAAAATGATTTTAAATACAATACTGACGTGGAACTCTTCATTAAAAATTACAAAAATTCTCTGTATTTATTTATTTATTTTACTGTGGTTAATTCTCCAAATTAAATAAAAATGAATTGACTATACCTTATAAAAAATACAATGGCAATACCATGGCCAAGTCATATTATCTGAAGGGCAATTACATATGATTTTGAAGATGTGATTTTATGGTGTTTAAGTGGTACTCCAAGATGTGATTTTATGGTGATTGTAGAGTATAAGCATTATATCTGCTTACTTCAGATTCTGGGTGACGTTTCTCTCATGCATCAGTCATCTTCAGCCTCAATTATATATTCTTTTGATGTGACAGATTCATTATGGCATCTTCTAGTCAGAGCATCAGTCATGTCAGTTGTGATGATGAAAAACATAATTATTTAAACACCCTCATCTTGTCTCACAGTACATGAAATCATTTAAGAAGAAAGTTTCAGCAATAGTTTCCCTTATTATGTCCATCAGTGACTGCAACAGTCGGAGCAGCATAAGTCAGTGTTCTCCGCACAGTGTTGTGGTTATGCTCAGTCATTTCCATTACCACACTTCTCTTTTGCCAATCACACTTGGCCAAGGTTTCTGCCCTGCTGCAATATCCTGTCACTTGCAGAGGTTTTCTTTTAGTGTGATCAGAGGCCGTTGCTCTCATCATGATCTTTATTTGGGTGTTTTACAAGCTTAGATTAGATTAGTGTGTTTCTACCTGGAGTCCTGGCGTGCAATGTTTGTTGCTTGATCTCCATTTGTGAACTGTGGAAGTCTGGCTCAAATAGGTACATTGGCAGCTTGTCGTCATGGCAGTCAGCCATGTTCGCCTGGACAGAATGATGTCATATCCTGAGTATGCTATTCTCTGACCAATGTTTTTGGCTAGAGATAGTTGTGAATGCGCGTGCTTAGGTATATATATATATATATATATATGTGTGTGTGTGTGTGTGTGTGTGTGTGTGTGTGTGTGTGTGTGAATGAATGTTGTTTTTATTAATCTCTGTAATTAGTACATAATTGCCCAAACGTGAGCAAAAGCTTTAAGAAGTTAAAATATAGAGGAACCGGTTTCCTTTTCAGATCAGCTGGAATGAGTGTTTTATATTTTCATTCACTTTTACTGCTTATTGATTTATGGCATTTCTTAATTAAAAGTGGCATTTTTTTCTGTCTTTCTTTCCTGCAGTTGCACTTTAGATAATTGCAAGAGATGGATTGCGGGGAAAGTAAAGCAGATGATATTGTAGTGCTTCCTTTGCCTGTTTATCATGCTACTTTATCCCTAGGTGGCTGGATTTCTGTTTTGAGGCTGTGGATTTACAGATGCATTATCATCTAGCTGCTTGATATAAACATGCAAATAGACATTTACATATCTGAAGAGTGATTGCACCCAGAACTGCCTTTTCTTCCCTGATTTATGTGCAGATGAACTAACTGACAATCTCCATTTCTTCTCAGAGCTCCATTCAGATCACCTTTGATGACAGTTTTCAGTTCCCAACTTCTGCATCCATTGACCGTGTGACTTGCACTGACCAATCAGTACGCAGCATGGTAAGCAGTCAAAGACACTAAGAAGACACCAAATAAAGGTTACTGATTTGTTTGTGCAATCTAACAAAAAATAAATGTGCAAATATCCAAGCAAAAAAAGGAAGACGTTACAAAAGATGCTGTTCTTTTGAACTAAATCCTAAAGAAAATATATCAGTTTACACAAAAATGTCAAGCAACACAATTGTTTTCAGCATTGATAATGATAAGAAATATACAAATGATTTCTAAAAGATCACGTGACACTGAAGACTGGAGTAATGCTGGAGTAAAAAAAAAAATTGTAACTAGAGTAAAAAAATGTGCTTTGCCATCACAACAATTACATGTTAAAATATAGAAAAGAGTTATTTTGATTGTAATAATACAATATTACTGTTTTTACTGTATTTTTGATCGCATAAACCCTAGTGAAAAATAAATATACTAAAATGTATTTCATGCAAAGTATACTAGAAATACATTTACATATTTATGTACTTAATAAAAATACCCTGCAATTGTACTTTAAAATGACTAAATGTAAATGTACTTTTAGTACACTTAACTGGTATACTTAAAGTCCGGTAAATTGGAACAACTAATGTTATACTTAATGCACTTTAATTGTGCGGAAGTAGTGCTTAAGTTCAACTAAAGTTATACTGAAGTATATTTGAATGTGTTAAAGTGGGACTATTGCAAGTATACTTTAGGCACATTTTAAGTGTCTTGCATTTAAAGACTGATATTATTCAAAGATCATACAATCCTCATCAATAGTGACACTGAAACACATTTTAGGCTTAATATCAAGAAATGTGCATTGTGCACTAGTACTCCAAATAAAGTTTAATTATATTTTATATATCAGTAATTCTCAAGCGATATGTAAGTAAATATGTTAATAGATTTGAACTATTCTTAGTATGAAATAAATGTATTTTAAATGTATTACTTTTTTACTGGGGAATACAGCTTTGAGACTATTTTCAAAGATGTAAATAAATCTCACAACCCCAAATTTTTTGAACAGTATATGTGGGAAAAAAAATGTATGTCTTCATGTATGTTATATGAATTGTCATATGGTGTGAATTAAGAACTAAATATGATTTAATTATAATTTTGTGTTTTACATATAATTGTGAGTAATTACAGTAATACAATTTTTTGAGAGTTATCTTCATATTCTCTGAATAAGAGCAGTAATAATGCACACATCCTTGCAGTAGTATTCATTTGCACATGCAGTTATCATATCCAAAATGATTTTCAGGCATATTTAATATATTTGCATTGACAACGGCCTTAATATTTGCATGCGTATGGAGGTAAATTACATATGCATTAAGAGAAACGCGCACCTGAAAAGCTATTTTTTGGTTCATTTTTAGGCATAATCTTCATCCAACCACTTTAGTAGATCAGCTCAGACATTATGAGTGCGTGCTCTTAATATTTTTTGGATCAATATGTTTTAAACTCTTCAGGGCTAATGTGTCCATCTTATCGAAATGCATTCAGTATATATTTAGTCTGTTTTTAAGATACCATGTTGTGTCCAACTCAGTCATTATTTGTCAATCATACCCTCAACCTCTTCCAGGTCCTGCAGTGCAATTGTTCAGTCGGCATGGTAACATTCCCTGTGACTGTCACTCAGCAGTCACCTGCAGCCGTTTCCATGGATACCTACCAGATCACAATGAAGCCCATGCAGGCCCAGGTAAAATACAAATGAAATGGATTTGCATCTGCGAGTTTGCATCAGTCTGCATAGCTGCACACTCAACTTTCATTAATCTGACGTCTCCTGCCACTGCTCTCTTGAATGAGCCTCTCACTTTGCCAATTGTTTTCCATCTCAATAGCTTAATGTAGATTGTGAGGTTTAGTGGCCATGAATATTGCATGCGATACTCATCTCAAACAAATGACACCAATTGATGCGCAATACCAAAGACTGCAGAAAACCCAAGACGTGTCACTCGTATAGTTTTGAATGGGGAAAAATGCAACACTCAACATGGCCGCTCAATCGCAGGAAGCCCCGCCTTCTGAATGAAAGAGCCAATCGCTATTCGGTAAAGTCAGCGCATCACTGCACCTGCTGTTAGAAGTCCTGGTTGCTATAGAAACAGTCCACATTCTGAGACGTGTGCTTAGGACTGCGCATGCGCACTGGTTGATCTAGGCTGAAAAATAAGCTTATTAAAACACTATTTCCGCAAAAGAAACAACATTTATGACACAGTTATTGTCAGATTTCTTTGGTGATTTGAAATATGAAATTTAATCATAAGCTTAGTGAACAATTTTGGAGAATTTGTTGTTTCCCCATTCAAAGAGATAGGAGCTGCACTTTCATGCCTGAGAGGCGTTTCAAAGATGGACGCCGAGTGACATGACTTGTCTTAAAGGGACTTTGGCAGTACCATAGTTTAATGTTTCATCTCTAGGTGGTAAAAAATGGAGCAGCCATTGATGAATATATTACTTTTGCAAATTCAGCGTGAAATAGAAGTTAAAATATTCTGTATGGGCTTCTGTAGTTGCAGGTCTGTCTTGAGGAAGTGGAGGAAGAGGGTCTCCTTGTGTCCTGGACTTTTTCCAAGCAACCTCATCTCTCTTTAATCGTAACACCATGTCAAAGAGTCCATAAAGAGGTAAGGGAGTAGTTTTGGTCAAGTAGGCCTTTCAGTTTGTGACGTATTACAAAATTGTAAATGGTATAAAAAGAAACTACTTTTGCAATTATGCATATAAACTGAAATATTTGTTTGTTTTTATCTTTAGGGCTCTGACGTGGAGGTGGACAGTGAAATGATTGCGGCACTGGTGGAGGACACACTGTACACAACACACCCTGCCATGATCCTCAACCTGAGAGCCTGTGTATCAAGCCCTGCGGTAAAAATACCAGTATCGATTGCTATATCACACAATAGGGGTTTATGACCTTGTAATGGGTCAGTGTGGCAACCGTTTGAAATACTATGACCAAGGTTTCTGCTGGCCCTAAAAGGTCTTGTACATCTGAATTCAAATTAAGGCCTTAGAAAGGTCTTAAATCAGATAAATCAGAAAATACATTTACCTTAAAAAATCCTGCAGAAACCCTTTGTGACAGATCTATGTGGATACTGTATATTTTGGTTGAGAGTATTTGACGTATGACATGCAACGTATCTGTACTAAACATACAAGACATGTAATTAAAGTCAACAACAATGAGAAAGGAAAACTCAAAACATGACTTTCGTGTTATAAAACATGTACATTCTCTATTGTTATAGTTTCCCAGGGAGAAGCAGATCGGTGGTCTGAACTCTCCATCTCAGAGCACACCTGTCAGGCGCATTTTGGTGCACCAACTCAAAGCAACCAATGTCAAAAAAGGTACAAAATTATCATGATTCTTAACATCTTTGTGTTAGAATTAAAAATGTGCCTACATAATTACACAATCAGCTACTGATATGCCTGAATGGCTAATTTACTGTTTCTGGTTTCATATTCATTTTGGATGTATTTTAGGCCACTTTACTTACATAACAAGAGTTATTACATTTTGCAGTGGGTAATATTTTTAAAGTTTTTGAATTATTTTATGTTAACTCAGAAACTCTGGATGTGAGCAGTTTATGATGCAGGTTATGTTAATTACTTTTCCAGGATGTCAGACTCATGTAGGAGAGCTTTGTTGTGTGCTGAGTCTGGACACTCCTTCCATTGAATGGAGAACCGGCTTCCGTACTCCTTCCCCCTGTCCTGGAGCAGCTCTGCACTGGAATGACGACTTCAAACTGTAAACACACTATTCTGCTATCATTAAAGCAGATATAGATCAACATAAAGACTGAAACTAAATGAATGGAGTGGGTTGAAACATTCCGAGTGAGGTGTTGACATGTCTGACTCCTAGGAAAGGTTACAAGGAAATGTTTCTTATAATGTCACATTCTATTAGACAGGGTCCTTTTTGTTCATCCAAGTAATTTTACTCTGTGCTGCTGGACTAGATTGATAATCCAGTGGGATTTTCGAACACCTTCCATTTAAAGGTCAATTTCACCACTTCAGTTTGACACAATGGAGTGTTTTCATCAAAGTCCGTTTATAATGGCAGCCCTTCTGTCATGAATGAAGGTGTGAAGCTGTGAGCGGCTCCACCAATGGCTCTGTGAATATATGCAGCAGCCAACTCTCATAGAAACAAAGAGCTGTTTAGCACATTTAATTACAGCCATTCCCAACACATCACTACTTCCTGTGATGCCAATTACCAGAATGGCCCATTTAATTCTCATAGCCAGTATACAGATTGCTGCTGTGGGTCCAACGGGAATATTTAGTCCACCATAATACAGATAGTATACAAGAGTTTTATAACCTAAAACCAGTTTCAACTGTCGATTCAGTCTTTTAACAATACAAAATGTCACTTCATCTCCAATGTTCAGTATTACAAAATTAAAGTTTTCTGTGTGTGCATTTTATATGATATATCAAAGTCTGTTTTTATCAATTAGGGAAGTAGGACCAGAAACCAAAGAACTCAAAGTAAGACTTGTGGAGAAGAACAGCAAAGGAGAACGTAAGTCACTTTTCGGTGCCTATCATTTAATAGTTCATCCCGCACTATAAGAAATGTATTGATTTCAGATGATCTGGTGAATGATTACAGACCGATATTCTCCATTCTGTCTGTCTGTTGATTAATTTGTTGTCTTTTTCCTGTTTAACAGAGTTTCTGCCTGGTTGTGCTTCCTTACAACTGGATCTCTCTAAAAGAATTCCTAATGGACATCATAAACTGTCCATCGCACCAGGTCACGGTCTGGCTCCAACTGCAGTTGTAACATTAGAAGTAAGGACAGCATAAAGTAGAATTCAGGTTTTATATTTCATGTACACCAACGTTCAAAATTTTGGGGTTGGTAAGACTGTTCAATCTGTTTGTAAGAAGTGTTTTATGCTCACCATAGTTGCATCTATTTGATAAAAAAATACAGTAAAACAGTAATATTGTGAAATATTATTGCAATTTAAAATAAATATTTTCTATGTAATATATTTTAAAATGTAATTTATTCATGTGATGGCACAGCTGATTTTTTACCAGCCATTACTCCAGTCTTCAGTGTCACATGATTCTTCAGAAATCATTCTATATATTTATATTCATGATAAATGCCTTTACTTTCACTCTTGATCAATGTGTCTTTGCTAAATAAAAGTAATATATTTTGAAAAAATATATTTACCCCAAATGATAGATAATTCCCATATATAAAGTATGCATATGGATGGCATGATTTCTATGTTAACATGGCAGTCAGAACGTTTAAGGCTTCTGCCCACATTGAGTTCACTTTCCAGACACTCTGATAAGTCCCTTCTAAATGTCAATGTGAATTATTTAATAGAAAACATATCTTATTACAGTGGTCTGCATTGTGAATTGAATGCTCACCTTATCTCTGATTAACTCGATAACTGAATTATTTCTTTATTTAACCCAGTACTTCAGTTCACACTGTACTTGTTACACACATGTGCTTACAGGTACACACTTAAACGCTCTGATTAATAGTTGTGTTTGTGAACACATAAGCAAAGTCAGCTCAAAATGATTTAGGAAGATATCAGTGACTGTACTAACCATAATTCTAATTTCTCTAAAAAAATTAATTATGTTTAATGTAATGATCTTATGTTTCTGCCTCCATAGCTGTTGTATTTGGACTCCAGTGATTTGCGTGCATGTCAGAATGCCACTCCTCTGCGATCCTCGGTCACCCCGTCAAAGAAAGTGGACGTGGATCGGACCATCATGCCTGATGGCACCATAGTCACCACAGTAACCACCATCCAGTCACGACTAAAACTGGACCGCAAACTAGGTAAAGCTCACTCAGGAACACTGAGAACACGCATACTATTCTGTCTGCATCATCAAGTATCATCGAAGTGACTGGCCGGTTTCACCCTATCCTATTTCTTCCTCTGTAACTGCAGGAGACTCTCCGTCTAGGTCTCCCTCAAAGGTGGAGGTGACTGAACAGACTCCCACTGTGCTCACAAACAGCTTGCAGAGCACCAGTGCCAGTCCCACCCCCAGCAGTGAGATCCACATTAACATTTATTTTTTTGATGCATTAAATTGATTAAAAATAAGAGTAAAAACATTTAGAATGTTAGCAAATATTTCTATTTCAAACAAATGATGTGCTTTGAACTTTTATTAATCAAAGAAACCTGAAAACATATGTATCATGGTTCCTACAAAAATATTATGCAGCACAACTGTTTTCAACACTGATAAACACCAAACAAGCATTTTAGAACGATTTCTGAGGGATCATGGGACACTGAAGACTGGAGTAATGGCTGTTGAAAATTCAGCTTTGCCATTACAGGAATAAATTCTAAAATCTAAAAAAAAAAATTATTATGTAAGTTATTTTAATTTGAATACCATTTCACAATTTAAAGGTGCAGTAGGTGATTGTCTTCAGAAACATTTTTTGTTATGCTGGTTGAAAGTCTCTTCACATCCCTATAGCAATCATTAAGTTATGGTGGACTAAATGTACCGTATTGACCCGAATATAAGACGACCCCCCTTTTTCCAGATGTACCTTTTGGAAAAAGGCTTTTTGAAAACCAAATCTTGTTTGTTTTTGTGTTTTTATTTTTCTCTCTTTTTTCTTAAATTATTTTTATATTGCATATTTTTTCCTATTGGAATTTTTGTTTTGAAAGTATGGTAAATACTGGTAAAATGTACCAACAATGACATTTAAAAATGCGCACTTTGTGATATACCATAAAAACAACAGGTAGCCCATCTGAATTATATAACATTTAGGCTATCCTATCTCATAGTAGCTTACCAAAATTTTATTAACAGTAGAAGGGAAATCTTATTGTAGTCTTCAAATCTGGGTACTGTCTTACGTTTTAAAATCACTTACAGAGGAAGTTTGGTTCCATCAGGCTAACATGACAGTCACGACTTATGCCGCTGTAAGCTTTTCTTTTTGTTTTGTTTTCACTCGTGATCTTTACAACACACATTACTTTACGTATTTCATGGCACACTAGTTTTACGCGTATTTGGCGCCACCTATTGTTATGGGTGTATTATTGACATGTCAAAGTCTAGACCCTGGATATAAGACGACCGCGTTTTTTCAGATGTATTTCTAAGAAAAAAATGTAATTGTAATTGGGAACCGTTGATAAATTGTAGTAATTTAATGTTGTCTCTGGTATTCTGCTCTTTGAGCATAGGTGCGTTCAGGGGGCGTGGCTTTGGACGGCGATTGCAGGGAGGGTGGGACGTTCGCTTTCAGTGCTATTAGGCTAAAGTTAGCATTTTCTGAGATCTCCTACTGCACCTTTAACTGTTTTACTGTATTATTGATCAAATAAATGCAGTCTTGGTAAGCATAAGAGGCGTCTTTCAAAAACATGAATAAATCTAACAGACTCCAAACTTTTAAATGGTAATTTATGTCTTCGTAATCTTTATAATTTATAATTAAATAATTTAAAACTTTTTATTATTGAAATATGTATAATTGAAATGTGTAAATGTGTTCTAAATTTAAAGTTATACGTTCACAAAATTAGTGCCACAAATGTATAATAAATTATTTATATCATTGTGTATATTGTTATTTTTAACAATATATTTTTGTTAATATTATTCATTAATTAAATATAAATATATTATTTATTATAAACAGATTTTTGTTCATATTAAAATACATTTTATAAATATTATTTAGATAATATTATTTATGTAGATAGATAGATAGATAGATAGATAGATAGATAGATAGATAGATAGATAGATAGATAGATAGATAGATAGATAGATAGATAGATAGACTTTTTTGCAGTATAATTTGAATGAATAACTAAAAGGTTTGTGATCCTGTTGTGTTTGTGTGCTATTTCAAACCAGAAGGCACTCTCCCTAATGGGCTGGATCCTGTAGCAGAAACGGCCATTCGGCAGCTAACCGAGTCGGGCAGTAAGGTACCCAAGAAGACACCTACTAAACGCAGCACTCTCATCATATCTGGGGTGTCAAAGGTCAGAGCCTGAACATCAAGTAAACAGACATTTCTAATCATTGTCATAAAAACATCTTGGTTACAGTGAGGCAAGCGTCTAGGGAAACGATTACGAGAACAGTCTCTTTAGAGCTTTCCCAGGGTAATTTGTTTGTTTAGTCATCTCTTTCCGTTACATAATGTTGATGTAACATTCATAAGGACACTTTTTGGTTGGGAAATTGTCTCTGTTAGGCTGTTACAACACAGAAACATTACATTTACCTAATGTTGACTTCCTTTTAAACATTGTAATCTATAAGTTTGTAAATCTAAATGTCATCACAAGCTCAGTCATCTCATATCACATCTCAAAAACCATCAGAACATACTGATCCGTTTGCTGTTTCAAATTAATAGCGGATAGCGGAGCCGCTTCTGCAAAACACACAGCTAACATGTTGTCTTCCTCAGCTGTACCTGCAGCACATGTACATGAGGAACACTGTGTTAAAACTAATTTTCTGTCCTTCCCTCAGGTTCCCATTACTGAAGATGACTCAGCCTTATCAGTGGGCTACGCTGCAGCAATGGACGCAGCCCTACAGGGGGCGCATTCTCCCAGCGGAGCCCCGAACCACCATGGAGCATCCGCACATCAGGAAGCAGACGAGACTACACCATCTGACGTTTCCGAGCGACCATCCGTGGATGATGTTGAGTCAGAAACGGGATCAACAGGAGCACTGGAAACGCGTAGCCTCAAAGACCACAAAGGTGTGAACTTCTTTGGAATGTATTTTTGATGTATTCATCATAAAATGTCTTTTTATGGTTTTTATTTATGTGCATGAATGTTCTGTTTTAGTGGGATTCCTCCGCAGTGGCACCAAGCTACTATTCCGCAGGAAACACAGAGAGAAAGACCCTAGTTTCAGTCAGTCCCACGAGGACGTCTCAAACCTGGACAATGACTCCTCCACAGCCTCCTGCTCCTCCACCAGCCGTAAAAAGTCTGGAAGCTTCTCTCGTCGCCTCATCAAACGCTTTTCGTTCCGCTCGTCCAAGACAAAGGGCAAATCCAGCACAGCCAATGGAGGGTCCAGCACTACAGATAAATAAAGGGGAAATAGAGAGAAAGGATGAGTAAGAGAGACACGGTGCGGGCACCAGTTAAATGAGTGTGGAATTGGCTCCAAATTTCTCCAGAACTTATTTATGTTATATACTGATTGTCCATAACCTAGTGGGGTAACATAATACTTCAGACCACATTGCACCCAGGAAGCCAGCCCTGTTTTGGCGGTGTTTCTTTTTTGACTGGAACACCATCATTCATCTGCGATTAAGCTATTCAGGATGGAAAACGCCAAAAAACAAAATCAAAGGATTTGACTATTTATGAATGCATCGCTTACCTAATTAAAATGATCAAGTGGGTAAAAAGGCTGCTTTTATGGATGATCATGAGCGAACAAACCTGAGAAACCCAAAATGGACAGGTGTCATGTGGTTATTGAGCACAAGGGGGCAGCATAGAGCAATGACCATTCATGCCACAAACACTGTCGCTATGTGTTGTTTTTCTTATTTATTTTATTTCATCAGTTGCACTTTGGATCTTAATCGGATTGTTTACAATGCTGGGAGCTCTTTTTCTGTGTTTTTTTTTTTTTATCATGTTTGTGTATCATTTACTGTTATCAGCACTGATTTATTTCTCCTGAGCTCATTAGGACCTCATTAGGATACTCGTATTTCCAGAGTGTGATATGCTAAGACATGCTGTGAGCTTTATTCTCGTTTTGCTGTTGCTATAGCATTTAGATCAAGGGATATTATGCCCTGTTTTCAAATAGTGGTACGTTTGACTTTCGTTGTGGCTTAATATTTTTTTATAATGATGTTTCTCTTTAAGAAAACAGAAATACTGTAGGCATATCTCACTAATTTACGTTCGTGTTTTGGTTGTAAATTATAAGCCCTTCATATGACAAAAGGGATACACTACAGGAAAAAAATACATTTGTGTATATTTATAAATTTTTCCTCAAATTATTTTAAATGTACAACCTATTGAGCTACATCAATCTGAATCTGCAGCGGAGAAAAGTGCTATTTTCAGGGTCCGCGTGAAAACAAACCTCAGGGGATAACGTTACTATGAAATATGTTTAATCATTTTATCTATCTAATTTTTTCTTTCAGAAATGGCTTCTTGAACAAAACAGGCGTTACCCCAGTAACATACAACCCCGTTCCCTCTCTTTTTTATTCATTTAGTTGCAATAAACTTATCCAGAGGAGCGGGCATACGTACGTGTTTTACTTCAACACAAGTCGATTTTATTCTTGGTGATTCCATAGATGGCTTTTATGATAGTATTGAGCAGAACATTTTAATATTTTTCACATAAACTAGTAATTCATGTTAAAGGTAGTTCACACAAAATTCTAGCATTATTCACCTCGGGTTTACTTTCTGTGGATCATAGATGCATCATGCAGTGGTACAAATCTCTTTACCCAGAGAGATCTAAAATCTCTTTTTGTATTGCACGACAGAAAGTCAGAGGTTTGAAACAACTTTAGTGGGTAAATGAACACAAATCTAATTTTTGGTGAACTATCCTTTTAAGGAATCTCTTTTGCTGTATCCCTCCTCATCCCATATGATCGGTGCATATTTCAGCATTTGGGGGGGGGGGACAACTGGTTGTCAAGTTAACAGAATCTAATTACTACAGGAAAACACTGAAAATGAAAAAAAAAAAAAATTACCTATTGAACGTTGACTCACAGTTCATGAATCAATGACAATGGGCGTGTTTGCTATATTTAGTGTAACTCCTGGAGCATAAAGCCTGAAAATGTTATATGTCCAGAATGTTATGATAAAAGTGAACAATCTAAAACGAAGGCAGTGGACCTTCGAAGGTATTCGGAGCTTTATATTATTGTGGTTAATTTGATGTTTAATTTATTCTGAATAAATTATTTTTATCCTCTTCATTTTCCTTTTTCCTTCTAAAATGTTCTAACTATATGACTTGAAAAGGAGAAAAAGGCCAAGGGAATATGTGGCGAAAAAGTGTTGTGATTAAACCACCACCCAGATTTATTTCCTTAAACACAGTGGATTAAGTAATCAAACTATATATTATATATAAAATTTTACATACCACCTCAAACAAGAGAATTCCTTACAATTGTCCGCCAAACTATGTTAAAATTCAGAGGGAATGTGTTCAATTCGTTTGAATTTACGCCCAAATTTGATTGACATAAGAAAAGACCAATGGCATCACAGACGAATCGTACGGATCAATCAGAATAGAGTAACATTTAGATGCTCTCGGATTGGTTCGTTAGTTTATGCACTACAAATTCAAGCCAATAGGAGAATACATCCGCTCTAGGGTTGGCTCTTAGAGCCAATCAGGGCCGCGCTTCACTGCGCGTATCCAATCATAACGATGGGCGGGATCATACAGCCTTAGTTCAGTCAGTCCTTAAATACTGCAGCACCCCACACATCGTCTCACTGATTTCTTCTACAACCTGAGGAAAGAAGTTTCTCGAAGAACATGTCTGGAAGAGGCAAAACCGGAGGAAAAGCCCGTGCCAAGGCTAAGACTCGCAGCTCCCGCGCTGGTCTGCAGTTCCCCGTCGGCCGTGTGCATCGGCTCCTGCGTAAAGGCAACTATGCTGAGAGGGTAGGTGCTGGTGCTCCCGTCTACCTAGCTGCCGTTCTTGAGTACCTCACCGCTGAAATCCTCGAGTTGGCGGGAAACGCTGCAAGAGACAACAAGAAGACCCGTATCATTCCTCGCCATCTTCAGCTTGCTGTCCGTAACGATGAAGAGCTGAACAAACTGCTCGGTGGAGTGACCATCGCCCAGGGAGGTGTTCTCCCCAACATCCAGGCCGTGCTGCTGCCCAAGAAAACTGGCCAAGCTGTCCCCAGCGCCGGCAAATCGGGAAAGAAGGGTTCTTCCCAGTCACAGGAGTATTAAAAGCTACACTGAACTGAGTTAACTCGCCCAAAGGCCCTTTTAAGGGCCACCCAATTATTCAGAAAAGCAAATTCCATGTGTCTGAATTGTGGTAGTCTGTATTGATACTTTTTGCTTTTGTGTGTGTGTGTTATGAATAAATTTTACACCACGTGATCGAAAGGAAGAAAAAGTGAATAACGGTGGTATCAATGTTTTTATTACATCAACTTTTCATATTGATATTGCAGAAGTCAACACTGGTCAAACAATTTGCTGGTTAATTTGTTCACATCTTAAAAAGGTACATTGTGGGATCAAAACTACATAACGTTCTAAATATAAACTATTAATAACATTTTTCTTTAAATTGCATGTCAGAAATCTTACAAGGCGCCCAAATTCTTAAATTATGTCTTGGCATAAACTATGTCATTCTTTAATTCTTAAACTATGTCTTGTGATTGTATATTCAGCATTACTAAAATGCATCATATTAAAAACTGGAGATATGCTGTTAAATAAAAATGCCATATTTTGTGAGCGGTATATAAAGATCAAATATACTCAATTCTACATTAAAAACCATGGCCAGATTTAAAAGTTAGCCATTTTAGAGGTGTTGAGCCTCTCATTTTCTAGTGGTTCATAAATGAATACGGCGGTCTGGCATCATTAGAAGTGGAAGACTATTAGCATGAATTCTTCCTGAGTTTGTGCCTGAGAGAAGACGACGGTTGTCACAAAAGTAGAAATGTTGGTGTCTTGTGTATGAACCAGAAAAATTGGTGCTGCCTCATTGTTAAACTGAGGCACTGAGGTATAGTATCCGAAGTGATTTGTTGGTTGTTCTTACATACAGATTTATACAGCCAATCAAGGTTGTATTTAAGCTCTGGAGATTCGGCTATAGAGCATATAGTTGAGTGTACGGTTTACCCAAGTTAACAGCATGTAAAAGGTTCCAAAACTAGGTCTAATACTCCAGTGCACAAAATGTAAAAAGCCAGCTATCGAGCATCATTTAGTTTCCTGGCTGTTGTGAGAATGTCTTTGGCCCCCTTATTCAGGAGAGCATTTGCCAGATCCATTCCCATTTTCTCAGCAGCTTCAAGGGCTGATGATGATACATTGTTGGCAGTGACTCCAACATGTACACAGTCCTGTGCACTCTCGCTCACCTGATAGAAACAAGTTGGAATAAAAAGTTACAATACTGTAAATTATAGATAATGCAAATACTTTGACATTCAAGAGTTTGGGGTTGGTAAGCTTTTTATTTATTTTTTTGATGAAAAAAAAATACAGTAAAACAGTAATTGTTAAATATTACACTTTAAAATAACAATTTTCATATATTTTAGGAGCTGAATTTTCAGCATCGTTACTCCAGTTTTCAGTGTTACCCGATCCTTCAGAAATCATTCTAATATGATGATTTCTCATCATCAGCAATGTTGCAAACAGTAAGCTGCCTCGTATTTTTGTGGAAAACATTAAACATTTTTTCCATGATTCTTTGATGAATAGAAAGATCAAAAAACACTTTACTCTCGCTGATCAATTTAAAGCATTCTTACCGATTAAAAAAAAAAATCGTACTAACCCCAACCTTTAGTATATATATATATATATATATATATATATATATATATATATATATATATATATATATATATATATTTAGCCCTTACTTTGTCAATTTCCACAACCGTCTGCATAGTGTCCTTCAAGCAATCAGCTCCATCCAAACTATAAACTGCTCCAGTCAAATACAGCTGAAACCAGAAAAAAGATCATTCAGTCTATGTATACAAACATCAACAACACTTATTCAGATTTGCATTGTGTGAATTAGCGTAATAACATGCCACTGAATGTATATGTAAATGTAGTTATATTTTGTCTCTTTACCATAGACCCTTTCACTTCTGTATGAACAGCTACAGGCACACTGCAGCCTCCTTCCTGAAAGCAGAAAAAAAAATGAAGAGCAGTATTAAAACCATAAAACTGTTAGATTATATAGAATGCCCTCAGGATAAGGTCAAACTGATATGAACCACACGCAATGAGAGCGGAGTACGTACGTGTGTGTGTGTGTGTGTGTATAAAGAAACCCACCAGCTGCTTGAGAAAAGCTCTCTCTGAGATGCACCGCAGCACTGTGTCTGGATGGTGCAAGACAGACACCATTTCCAGAATGTCTTTATCTTGTGCTCTGACTTCCACTGCCAGTGCTCCCTGATCATAAGACACATTTCTGTTGATTTACAGACTGACATTTACTTAGGACACACTTCTGCAGGTTAATGTTACAGTGAGTACGCATACAGAGCAGTCAGATCACAAATGAAGCATTATGTTTTATGTTCATGTACAGGGCCATACAAAGGTTTTAATAAGTATTAGTTTGCCCTTCCACAGAGGAATTCAAGCCCTAAACTATTTAGTTAGTTAGTTAAATTAAAAAGTAATGGAGATGGAAGTTGTTTTTTCAAACTAGAGACCATATTGACATATTTTGTGCCATTCGATGTATTTCGTAAATTATCTTTACTTGGTCAAAAAAAAAAAAAAAAGTCTTAAATTAACTATCATAAAACCTGCAGAAACCCTGCATGCAACATATTACCAAATAACTGCACTTTCATGGCTTCAACCGTTAACATATTTTGTTACACAGGTGTTTCCTTAAATGTTTATAATGTGCACTAACAGTTGAGCTGGCAGCTGCAGGTGCTTATTTTCTCACATGAACAATACAATAAGTACATAGCATGACGGGTATAAACATTGAAAAATATTTGCTACTAAATCTAGTGCATGAAAACCAAATTCAGTTTCACAGTTCACGAATGGTTGTGCATGTTTGCATACTTACCTGGCCAACAGCATACATGCAATCTTCAGGGCCCAGAATCTGCAATTTATACAACAGATACTATAATATATGCATTATAAATAAATCTATAAACACTGCTGTAGTCAACAGAGACCTCCATATTCAGAATAGTGGTTAGTACACATATCACGTCTCATATGAAATATATTTTTTGTTAGAACTGAATATGAGGTCATGCTATGAGGCCAGTATGATTGATATCAACTTTTTATATTTTTTTCATATCAACGTTTTCTATTTTTTTTCTTTTCTGAAAATCCATTACTCAGAAGTATGTCATTGTATTTAAGAAAATACCTGCAACTACATTGTGACCTTTAACATACCTGACTGATTCGGCTTTCCCAGCCCATACGTTTAAGCCCTGCTGCGGCCAGAATAATGGCAGCATAGTCGTCCTTTTCATCCAGCTTCTTCAGACGGGTGTTTAGGTTCCCTCTCTATAGCAGTAAGGTCAAGGAGGAAGACTCTAGTACCGTTAAAATGCCATATAGAATATAGGGAAACTGGTTGGTGTAACAAATACCCAGGAAATAGGTGCTTGCTTTGGCAGTCCATCAAAATCAATGATAAAGCTCCTGCCATTAATAATATATAAACATCCACAGACGCAAAAGGAGCAGGATACAATATTTTCAAACTCAAGTTGAGGGAATCGTTTCTTCAGCTGAGCTGCTCTGCGAAGTGAACTTGTGCCAATCACACTGAAAAAAAAAAAAAAAAAAAAGAGGTTTCAAAATGTTTCTGACAGCTTTGGTTACATAGCTGCATATAGCTGTCAAAACATGACATCTATGGCAGAATGTAGATTTTGAATGAAATTCCATCACCATGAAAACCACTGATCTCCCTTCATTATTGGGTCATCAATCAAATTCTGGAGGATAGATGCTGGCACTTTTATTTGGCATGACAAGATTGTTAAAAAATACAGAGCTCACCTTTTCTCTGTCAAGCTGTCTAGAGTAAGTCCAGCATTCTTTGGATGAAGCACCACTGCATCATGGGGATTTTCCCTCCTTCACAAAAACAATACACAACAAATCAATCACAGCACAAACAGGTTTTTAAAGTACCTACTACAGTGTCTTTAGTAATAAAGTCATAAATACGCAATTCTTAAATTAACTTTAAAATGAAATAAGATTAAAAGACTATTAATAAGACTATTAATTAAACAGATATTTACACTACCAGTCAAAAGTTTAGATTAAGTTTTTTTAAAAGTTTCTTATAATCATTTATTTGCATTTATTATATATATATATATATATATATATATATATATATATATATATATATATATATATATATTACAATTTAAAGTAACTTTTCTATTTTCAATAGATTTTAAATTTTTATTTATTCAATTAGTAATGCTGCTGAAATTTCAGGAATTAAATACATTTTAATAAAATATATTACAATAGAAAACAGTTATTAATTTTACATTATTATAATATGTTACAATACTTGGATTGGATCGGGAGCACAAAAAAACCTGACCGGGACATCCCTATAATTTACATTATTACAATATAAGTTTCACTGTATTTTCCAGCAAATAAATGCAGCCTTGATGAGCATAAGAGACTTCTTTCAAAAACATTTAAATATAGAAATTATTCAAAAACTTTTGACTGGTAGTGTAAATTCATAAGCCAATTGATTCATTTAAATTAAATTAATAATTAATTGGAAAACAAAAAATAAATATTTGTTAGATGTTGAGGTTGTGGTCCTTACTGAAGAATGGCTCCAATAGTGAATCCAGGGGGCAATGAGGTAGGTAAATCTTTAAGAGAGTGCACCACAATATCCACTCTAGTGATGAATAAACACATATCAAATAAATAAAATCACCAACCCACACACTAGAGGAAAAATATTGCTTTACAATGTTTATTTCACAAAGCACATCAACAAGTCGAATCAAGTCTAAGAGTACTGCTTTCACATCCTCTGATGCAGAGACTTCACAGTTACTGTGTATGAGCAAAACTGAAGCAAAATGTTCAAGAGAAAATAAGACTGAGGTATTCAATGTCATATCAATAATACTGAAAATCAATCTAAAGCATTTTACAGCATAATCAATCGAACAATAGTCATTTTTTTGTTTTCTAATGAGGGTTTAGAGTGGGGAACCTTCATATAAGCTGACATGAGAACATACTTAGCATCAATTTCCTAACAGAAGCTCAGTTTTAAATCATCAAACTTACTCATTTCTCTCGAGGGCATTCTCCAGCTCTTTGGTAAAGAGGCTCTTTTCGCCAATCTAAGAAAATACAGGTTTAAAATATTGCAAATCTGACACATTTGATAGCCGATAATGGATTTTTACATATTGGGCAGCACACAAAAGTTCAAGGGCATTTCTTTCTACCAAAACCTGACATAATGGCACATGAAATTGAGGATGGAATTCTACCTTTGATAATGCAGTATCCAGGATTTTGTCCCCAATTGTAGACATGGCAACTGAAAAGCATGCAGACAAAACGTTAAGGGCTGAATGGTTGTGCACTGGCTCCTACTCTGACATCATCATTCATGTCTTTTGACACAGACAGTAGGATTCAGCAGTGAAGCGGTTGTATAGATTACACATTCTCAGCAGAACACAATCGCTCTCTGTTCTTAGACAAGCAGTGAGTGCATGAGGACAAGAAAACATGTGAGTGTGTGTGGGGACAACTCATACAGATACAAATCTATGCATCTGATTAAAAGATACAATAAATACAATACAATTCATGTAGAGGTAATTCATGCAATTTATAGCAGGCAGAATGTCCTCACCTATTTCTAGAAGAACGTCTGGATAAAGCTCTTTCAGTCTGCCAGCCACACTGTCTGTTTGAATGCGAGCCAGCTGAGAGACACACACAATCTCATTATTGAAGATGCAAAAATTTAATTTAATCGATGTCATAAAGTTCCAGTGCAATATATGATGCAAAAGCATGAATAAATTTACTCTGAGAGTGTCTATGTCATAAGGTGCTTTTGAAGATTCTCTATAACTTAACTTTTATGATTAAATGCTAGCAGTCACTCCCAGCAATCATTATGGCAACACTGATGGGCAGTTTCTATCTGATTAAAGCACACGGGTTTCACACCCATTTCCATTTTGTTATCTACCCTCACTTTATAACGGTTCCCTAGAGCAGAAAATCTAATTCTATATACTCTTAATTCAATTTAAACAGCATGCTTTCTCAATTTTTGACTTAACTGACTCCATTTATCATTTCATTTGAGCTTGCAATAAGGAAAACCTAAAATAATGGTTCCATGTCAAGGGTCGTCAGCCTGTACAGACTGTGAGACCCTCAGCCAGCCAAGTGATGGAAAAAAGCTACATTTCCTCAAGACCACTGTCATTAAAAATGCATATTTTATTGAAACTAAAATTACTTTATATACTGCTTATCAGATTATCAGGTAATGTACTATATAAACTAAAATATATATATACATTTTATATCTAAAAATGTTCACAGTTAATGTTGTTTTCAAATTGGTTATAGTTCATTATAAACTAATCGAACAATACATGTTAAATATTAAATACGGTGTTAAAGTTAATACTCTCATTGAAAGATGAAAGAATTAATACATTAATACAGCTGAATGCCTCAAGAAACATTACCTGGCTCTTCCTTGTTCCCATGCGAATAACTCGTCTGACTTTGCCATTTCCTTCCTGCAAGAGAGAGAATATCACTAAGTTTCATAATAAAGCTCACCTCAACTCTTCTAAATAGCAAAACAGGTTATCAAACTCTCACTCTAATATAATTGAATGGCCCTTCCATGTTATTTGCAGATACTTTTACAGCTCAGGCTCCAGAAGAAGAAGATGTGTCAGGTCCAAGGCCTAATGAATGACTGAATGAATGAGCAACTGGTGGAGCGGTTTTCTTCTTCTATACAGTGTCCTTGCATTCCCCACACCCTGTGTTTCTGGGCAGTGCTGATAAACAAAAAATGCAATGCATGTAGTTTTGGGTCTGATATATGTTGACCGGTTGTTTCACAACACTGCTCTAGTTTATTTGGACATTCATGTATGACAGAAGAGACAAGCTATATAGAGCTTTTTATTATATTATGTGAAATCTCAATTTCTCTTTTTAAAAGGCTTGGCCTGTGCATTAAGAAACATTTATGCTTAAAAAGAACTACACAGAAGAAAATTAGAAAACAAATCTTGTTTAAGATATAGTTCATTACGCTTAATCAATAGCTGTTACATCATCGGTGCACTTGTCGTCAAAAATGTCCATTAAATTATGACTCCCTAAAATAAAGTGTATCGTTTCTAAAATTTAAATGTCAAATACATTCGCCTTTTTTTTTTTTTTTTACATAACTTAGTCCTAAAAATTGCACAATTCCGTATTTGCTCCTTGGATCCACATGGTTTCAACACCCGCCTATTTCTCTTTCAATCCACCAATGGGAAGACAGAACGTTTAAAATGACAGTTCGCTGAGCCAATGAAATATCACTATATGCCAGTAGCGTTATGTAGTTGTTGCACTTACTTGAGAAATACTGACGTTCCCAGACATCTCCGCTGTGAAAGTGGGACGATCTGTTCCCCGAACTGTATCGTCAAGATTTTTCACTCATTTGTACAGTTGTTTTGGTTGAATGGTTGGTTTCGAGAATTCCCACTTGCTACCTCAAACTCGTGTCCCGATTTCTGTGTGACCTAGACGGGATACTTCCGCCTGCCAAAAACACGCTGGTCCGCGAGTGTGTTCATGCTCGTCATGCAGCGCCACACAGCGCATACTTTAACCCAACGACACTGATGTCTCCACATTTTGTTTTAAAATGAATTATAATGACTTAAAATAAAATTGATAAACCAGTTTAATGCAAGACAGATAGATAGCGCTTCTCTTTAAGATGAACATCCTGTTGTTCCCCTCGTTTGGATAAAAGCGTCTGCTAAAACAAATGTATATGTTGTTAAAAACAAGTTCATTAGGGTAATTAAAAGGATTTAATGACTTAAGTTATATATATATTATTATTATTACGTATTTATTTAGAATGTACATCATTTTTTCATTACAGAGGAAAAGATAAGAGGGTAAAAGGTGGTCAAAACTTTAATGTAAATCCGAATCTCATTGAAAATTGAAAAATACATTTTTATAATTTCTCTACTTTAATGATTACTTGGCAAAAAAAAAAAAAATTCAAGAGTGACAAATAAACAAAATTATGAACAAAACCCACAATGAACTGAGATCCTGCTGGCCACAGTTTTTTGTGTCAATCATATTATAGTATAACATAAAACAACTCATCACTACATAGGCTACATAATATATGTTTATTTATATATAATGTATACTGCATCTAATATTTCTAATATTTTAGTAATATAATATAATAGTTAAGGATACGATGAAAATAAAGCTTTAATAATAATAATAATTTAAATAATTTAATTTAGTGTTGTGTGAGGGTTGGGCAGTGCTGCTGATGTTGGGTCTTCCTCAGACCGGCCCTTTTACCCCGCTGACGAGCCACTTCCGGTTGGAGACGTGGCTTACACTTCTGCCATATTGAATCACGGAGCACACAAATAACAGTTTTATTTATCTCCACATAGCATTTATACAGCCACGCAAACAGCGTTTACAAGATATATCACAGAAAACATACCAGACACTGAAAATGGTAAGTATCTTTATTCGTTTATGTAACTTACAAACAACTGGTTTTGACGACGGGTTCCGGTTTTTCCCTGAGACACTGCAGCTAGTGCTAGCTAACGAAATGAACCGCAGACTGATTTATTGCTCGATATGCTTATTAAATTAAGAGAAACTTCAAAATTAGCGTACTGTGAGATTGTAAATTAGCTCAGTGATTATGTCTGTGTATAATGTCGCTTCTTGAGCTGTTAAAACTCGCTAGTAAGGCATGTTGTCAGTATGAAGAGCAGTGAGCTAACTTACATCAGTGTCAAATACAGGCCTGTAACTTTCGCTGTCAGCTTCTCATTGAACGTGTCTGTGATAACAAATCAGTTATGTTAGTCTGTGATTAATAATAGTGTGGCTAAATGACTATATCTAGCTCATTTGTAATCTGTTGACGTGGTCAGAATGTGTTAGCCTTGAAGCTGCTGGCTTAATAATTTATCATAAAAATGGCAACCATTCAGATCAATTCAAACGTTTCTGTCTTGTTTTTGTCTAATTTGGCAAAGCTGCAACTAGTAGCCTATGTCTGTTTATGCAAATGGATTTCTATGATAGTTTCAAAGCTTTAGTGTATAATTTAAGTGAACTGGAATATTTTATTTTCCCAAGAATAGAGAGCAACAGAAAGAAAGAAACCACTCAGGTTTCCATGCAGAAAATAAGAGTAGATGGATAGAAGCTGCATTGTGAGAGTCATCATACTTTCATTTATTATCTGAGTTTTTGTACAGTTGTTTTATGTAAATGTTAGGTTGATATCTTATTTGGGTGATATTTAATGTACTTTTCTGCCATATGGACATCACCTTGACATAGTCATCACTGATAAACTACTTGTAATGTAATGTAGAAACTTTCATTTTCTTTAAAACTGCTTCGGAACAATGTGTATTGTGAAAAGCGCTACACAAATAAACGTGAATTTAATGAATTCTATACAAAGTCTTTGCTCAGTGTTTTGTAATGGGTGCTAGGTAGGGATGTAACGATTCATTCAACTCACGATTCGATTTAAATCATGATTTTGATTTCACGATTCGATTCATGATGATTTTTTTTTTTTTTACCAAATTAGATTTAAGACAAATTCTAAATTAAATGTGTCCTTTTATTATTGCTTAGACAAAATGCTGCACATTTCTTTGTGAAACTGAAATATAACGCTATAATAATATACTAATATAACACTATTATTGCTCTTTTGTTGGTTTTGATGGCTTCTATTGTCATCATTTGTAAGTTGCTTTGGATAAAAGGGGCTGCTAAATAACAAAATGTAAATATAATGTGAATGAAAATAACAAAACTAAACTGAAATTTTAAAACAAGTCCCAAATCAAATAAACAAGTAACACAAATAAAATAAATCTCTTCATATAAACAAAATAAGGCTTTGTCTGTGCTCTTTCCATTTAAAATTAGAGGCAACCACTGTATTTTAATCATGATCCATACAAAGATGCTGCATACATGCAACATAAGCAGTTTTTAATCTAAATTAGATTGTATAATTTCAAAATTAGAAGCAAAAACAGAATGGTCTGACTTCAGTTTTGTGAAACTATACATAAAAAATATCTGCATGAAACAGAAATAGCAGATGAGCTAAATGAGACGCAGATTCACTCTTTGTCAGCAGGTGGCTCTTAAAGCGTTTCCCTGGTTTCCCAAAGCAGCACTGCACTTATGAACTTTAATATGCATCATTCAGAGACCAGATGAAAAGAAAAAATAACATCTGAACTTTTCTAAAGACAATAAGTTCCCCTCAGACATACATTCATATAACTCCTACCCCTAATTGAATTGCGATTTGTTTAGCATCTCAACCGATTTGAATCGTCACACATTTGAATCGATATTCAACCAGCTTGCGGTTAAATGTTATATCCCTAGTGCTAGGTTGTCTCATACAGGGGTTGCATTGTAGTATTTTGTAGCTGCTGTCTATTCAAAAATGTAGTCAATGAATGCATCAAAGTTTGTGCAGTGTAATATCTTGCAAAACAGACCACAAAACTCTTCATCCCATCAATTTCTTGATGACAAAATGGAACCTATTCATTCTGTTACTTACTTTGGCCAGTTTTGCTGAGGGTTTCCATGATCTTTGAAAACCTTAACACTTAATTTCAAAAGTGTTATTTCCAGACCTGAAAAGTTATTGATATAAATTAAATTAGCAAATGTCATGGAAATGTCTGTTCTCTCTCTCTCTCTCTCTCTCTCTCTCTCTCTCTCTCTCTCTCTCTCTCTCTCTCTTTATATATATATATATATATATATATATATACATACACACGCATTCAAGTACATCTCAAAAAATTAGAATATCATGAAAAAGGTCAATATTTTTTGTCACTCCTTTCAGAAAGTGAAACCCATATATTATATAGATTCATTACACAGAGGGAAATATTTCAAGCCTTTATTTCTTGAAATTTTGATGATTATGGCTTACAGATAATGAAAACCCAAATTTCAGTGTCTCAAAAATTAGAATATTACATAAGATCAATAATAAAAGGATATTTTAAACAGTAATGTCAGGCTTCTGGAAAGTATGTTCATTTCTATGCACTCAATACTTGGATGGGCCTCCTTTTGCATGAATTACTGCATCAATGCGGCGTGGCATGGAGGCAATCAGCCTGTGGCACTGCTCAGGTGTAATGGAAGCCCATGTTGCTTTGATAGCGGCCTTCAGGTCATCTGCATTGTTGGGTCTGGTGTCTCTCATCTTCCTCTTGACAATACCTCTTGAAAAGTCTCTATGGGGTTCAGGTCAGGCGAGTTTGCTGGCCAATCAAGCACAGTAACACCATGGTCATTGAACCAGCTTTTGGTACCTTTGGCACTGTGGGCAGGTGCCAAGTCCTGCTGGAAAATGAAATCAGCATCTCCATAAAGCTTGTCAGCAGAAGGAAGCATGAAGTGCTCTAAAATTGAATTCCTGGTAGATAGCTGCGTTGACTGTGGACTTCAGAAAACACAGTGGACCAACACCAGCAGATGACAGGGCAGCCCAAATCATCACTGACTGTGGAAACTTCACACTGGACTTCAAGCAGCTTTGATTCTGTGCCTCTCCACTCTTCCTCCAGACTCTGGGACCTTGATTTCCAAATGAAATGCAAAATTTACTTTCATCTGAAAAGAGGAATTTGGACCACTGAGCAACAGTCCAGTTCTTTTTCTCCACAGCCCAGGTAAGACGCTTCTGACGTTTTCTCTGGTTCAGAAGTGGCTTTGTAGCCATTTTCCTGAAGACATCTGAGCTTGGTAACTCGATGCACTGACTCCAGCTTCAGTCCACTCTTTGTGAAGATCTCCCAAGTGTTTAAATCGGCTTAGCTTGACAGTATTCTCAAGCTTGCGGTCATCCCTGTTGCTTGTGCACCTTTTCCTACCCAAATTCTTCCTTCCAGTCAACTTTGCATTTAATATGATACAGCACTCTGTAAACAGCCACACCTTTCAGTAATGACCCTCTGTGACTTACCCTCTTTGTGGAGGGTGTCAATGTTCTTCTTTTGGATCATTTCCAAGTCAGTAGTCTTCCCCATTATTGTGGTTTCAAAGAACAAGAGAGACCCGGATTTTATACTGTAGGGATGGTCATTAATTGAAACTCAAATGTAAATATTCTAATATTTTGAGATACTGATTTTTGACTTTCATGAGCTGTAAGCTCTAATCATCAAAATTAAAACAAAACAACTTTTGAAATGTTTTACTTTACATGTAATGAATCTAAAATATATGAAAGTTTCACTTTTTGAAATATGTTACAAGAAAAAAATTAACTTTATCACAATTGTTTTAGATGCGTGTGTGTGTATAATTTTTTTTTCTAATGCTCAATACCAACCTAATTATTTGGCTAGTGATAACACCTTGTGTATAATGTGGTGGTGGTGTTTTTTTGTAGTCCATATTTATTTATAAGAAATGACTCATGGAAATCCATTGGTCAGAAAGTGTGTGAAGCCTGCATTATATGTAATCTCATTGTTGGTTTTAGTAGGAGTTTCTTTGATTTGCTTCAGATTGCTTTCGTTACACAATAGTCCGTCTGTTCTGACAGTTAATTATGTGAAACTAAACAACTTTCTCTTGGGAGATTGGTTCCACCTTTGCTGTTAAGAAGAGCTTTATCCTCAAGTTAAACACCGTATGAATGAAGTACCGCAAACGTGAGAGCCAAGTTGCTCTTGGAAGGAATGTTAATATTGAATCTTAGTGGCCTCCCTCCATCAATACATCCAAGTAGTGTACTGCAATTTCCACGCTCCTCTCTGATGATTACTACTGCATTTTTGTAATCGTTCCTAAAAATTCTTGTTGAATAACTCTTCTCCAGGTGCTGTTGGCAGCAGCAGTCTGCACCAAGGCGGGTAAGGCCCTAGTGTCGCGACAGTTTGTGGAGATGACACGGACGCGAGTGGAGGGTCTTCTGGCTGCTTTCCCTAAACTGATGAACACCGGCAAACAACACACATTTGTGGAAACTGAGAGTGTGCGCTATGTCTACCAGCCTCTGGAGAAGCTCTACATGGTGCTGGTCACCACCAAGAACAGTAATATCCTGGAGGACCTGGAGACACTGCGTCTCTTCTCACGCGTGGTATGATAGAAACAGCATACATGATGGAATAAAATACTTTTTATGGACAATTGAATTATTTAATTTTAATTTTTTCGTTATTTCTTGATGCATCTCAGTGTTCACGTTTCGTGAAGAAAATGTAATTATAATAATTATATGTGATGAAAAGTAAAATATTTTTGTCTCATATATATATATATATATATATATATATATATATATATATATATATATATATATATATATATATATATATATAATTTATTTATTTATTTATTTATTTATTTAATTATTATTATTATATATATATATATATATATATATATATATATATATATATATATATATATATATATATATATATATATATATATATATATATTTTTTTTTTTTTTTGTAAAACAGAAATTTGTCCGTGTTCATTGTAGGTTGTTCTGTTAATATCAGAGTTCTGAAAGGAAGCTGACTGATGTGTTCATTTTTCGTATATTTTGGTAGATTCCTGAATATTGTCGTGTCCTGGAGGAGAGTGAGATTTCTGAGCACTGCTTTGACCTCATCTTCGCCTTCGATGAGATTGTTGCCCTCGGTTATAGAGAAAATGTCAACTTGGCCCAGATCCGGACATTTACAGAGATGGACTCTCATGAGGAAAAGGTGTTCCGTGCAGTCAGAGAGGTAGGAAAGGCATTTCTTAAAGAATAGCAATTCACACTTTTGATTGTTATTGTCATTCAAAGGTTAAAAGTATGCAGCCATCTTTTCTAATTAACAAATCTGGCAGTTTCCCAGAAGTCTACAGCATATAATGACATTCTAGAAGATTCTCCAGTCTGCTAGACTTGTTTAGCTCAGGTATATGCACTAATGCAAATGAGGAGGATCAATAAGTTCCTAGAGTGTGAAAAAAGGTGCTGTGTGTGAACTTCATAATTAAACATCCCTGATCCTAGCCATGTGTTTGTAGTTTATAAATAACATGCTGGCAAGGGCTCTCAGATGACACTTGATAAATTAAATGCTTTATTTGAAATGTAATTTACTGCCGAGCATATTTTCTTCACTCTAAACCGCTCAATCATTCATCAGACTCAGGAGCGCGAAGCTAAGGCAGAGATGAGACGGAAGGCTAAAGAGCTTCAGCAGATACGACGTGATACTGAGCGTGGAAAGAAGGGACCAGGCTTCGGTGGTTTTGGCAGCTCGGGCATGAGCAGCAGCAACACAACCATCATCACAGACACAATAATCGAGCCTGAGAAACCCAAACTCACCCCTGTACCTGTCAGGTACAGCCATATTCTCTAAAGGCCAATTCACACTGCCCCAACAATCACCAACAAACTTAGAGTCGCAGAGAGTCAAGTAACACCTTGTCTACACCGGACGCAACAGTTGTCGCATCACGCCGCATCCAGTGTAGACAGCGTCACTGATTATAATCAATAGAACCTGTCTTGTATTTTGTTGCACCGCGCCGCTCGCATCTGGTGTAGAGGGTGTGAGTCTGATTTGGGACAAAACTGATGATCATGTAACCACAATCAAAATTTTACTGTTATTAATGTCTTTGTGTGTCATTCTTCGCCTGAAAAGACAGCGAATAAAACGAAAGAGGCTGTGGGTGAAGCATGGTTTAAGTGAAATATGCGTATCGCCATGGAAACAATTTGTGGCCATGTTGTTGGAAAACCCTTTCACACTGCTCAGACATGCCACGACCCAACAAACGCCGATTAAGCATGTTCAGTCGGGTGAAAACAAACTCCAACAAACACCAACGGGTAACACACTGATCCAACAAACTCCAACAGACGAGTTTGTTGGCATTTTTCTGTGCGGTGTGAATTGGCCTTAATAGACTACAGCAATATGTAAAAAAAAAACAGCAGCACGCTGCAATTTAATGCCCTTTTATTTTAGGTCCAGTGGTCCAAGTAAAGCACTTAAACTGGTTGGCAAAGGAAAGGAAGTGGATGACTTTGTGGACAAACTAAAGTCAGAGGGAGAGAATATCATCTTGTCCAGCACAGGCAAAAGACCATCAGAGGCATCCAAATCTCTGCCGCCTCCAATCCACACAGAGAGGTAATGAAATCTCAATGTTTTTATGCAAGAATCATACTGAGCAAAGTCAATAGGACGGACAATTAGTGGCGTCTGTGATCAAATTCAATTAAAATATTTTGTAGTGCTGTTCAATAATGCTCTAAAAATCTATTTTTGTGTTTGTAAATGATATGCCTATTTGTGAGGCTTTTCAAATAGACATGCATTTAAAATCTTTGTTTACTACTTGCTTAAGTTGGTTTCAGATTAAGACCTCGCACAGCTCACGTTAGCAGCATGTGAGCGGTAAATATTATTTTCATTGCCCATGTTAACAGTAGCAGCATTCATGCTGTGTGTGTGAGCAGCGTGTCAAGTACAGTTTCAGCACTGAGCCTATTTTTGCTGCGTCTTGCACGCTGAACTCAGCAGAACATGGTGAAAAAGGCACTTTTTCATCAACACAATGAAGACACACAAGGTCCCTACATTCTAAGTCTGACTGAATCTGAATTTAAACTGTGGTCCTCTTATGTAAATCAGATTACACGTTTGACAGTCAAATAGTTTGCAATGACCAACTCTTGATCTTTTTTTCTTTTGTTACAGAACGTAGTGCGATAATCCAGAAATCACTTTATTTTTCTGTATAGACCCACAACTTTGCATTATGCATTATTAGGCACCATCTAGGGCTGGGCGATATGGCCCAAAAATTATCACGATAATTTTTTTCATATAAGTCGTTATCGATAATTATCACAATAATTGTCAAATCTTTATTTATTTCAAGTTTAAAGCCAGAATTTTGCTCCATTTGCTAATTTTCCTTAAAATAAATATCTAAAGAGAAAAATGAATTTATTAGTTTCTGCATGTTCTAATGAATGATATTGTTTCAAAGCAAGAAACAGGTTTGGGTTGCCTGATAATATTAATAATATATCACTTTTTTTTGTCTCTTAAAAATGCACATTTGATTGTAGCTTGAGTTAGGATGGAGAGGTACATTTTTGTTCATTTTTAAAAATCAGTAACATCTGTAAAATCTGTACCAACCTCAGTTTTATATGGTTAAATTTATTCTGACCAAAGGTTTTTTTCCCATAGTAGCATACATTTAAATCATGATAAACACAATTAAAACCACACATATAGCAGCACCTCAGTACTATGGTAAAAATATAACTATGTGGTATTTAGGTAGCCTATTTGTATGAAAAACAATAGTCTAAAAACATTCTGTATAAATGCACACATGCTATAGCTTATTCACAAATGCATACACTATAATTTTATACCATTACTCCTGCAATAAAATTCAATGTGAATATCCCACATTTCTGCCACAATACTATAGTGCAGTGAGTGTTACTGCAGTAAGTCCATGGTAAATGATGGCGATGTGTAGATTTAAAAGCCTTCTGATTGTCTCGTTGCACACTGTTTCTCCTGTTTGGCTATAAACTAGTTTAAATCACAGTCATTTGTGTTCATCGCTGAATTCACGCGCTTCACACTGAATCTCACAGTGCTGTTTAGTGCTCGCGTGACCGAGTAAACGCATCTCATCTGCTCTAGTGAGCTCGATAAATTTTACAACACTTTTCTAAATCTTACAAAAAAATTCTGTCTAACTTTCAGTGTGCATATGCGAGTGGAGGAGAAGATCACCCTCACGTGTGGCCGTGATGGCGGCCTTCAAAACATGGAAGTGGTTGGCATGATTACTCTCAGAGTGTCTGATGAAAAGAATGGGCGAATTAGGCTGAAAGTCAACAATAATGATAAGAGGGGCGTACAGTTGCAGGTAAGTTTGTTTTTTCTAAATGTAGCAGCATTAGCTAATTATAAGAAAACCCGAAATAATCACAATCTGGAATTATTCTGAATATGATGCATCTTGAAAAAAAAAGAAATGTATTGCTATAGGCAATTTGTAGTCTGAAAACAAGTGCTGAAACTAATAAAAGCCAATAGTAATCTAAATCTAAACCACAATATATAAACCAAAATAGAAAACTAAAATTTACTATATTTTCTAAAACAAAAAAAAACTATAATAAACTTTTATAAAATGTGTTCTATGTTTGTAACGCACTTCTAACCTCTTCCTTGTAGACCCATCCAAATGTGGATAAAAAACTTTTCACAGCGGAGTCCGTGATTGGTCTGAAAAACCCAGACAAATCCTTCCCTATGAAAAGTGACGTGGGTGTGCTGAAGTGGAGGCTACAGACCACAGAGGAATCTCTCATTCCACTAACAAGTAAGTCCTAAACATCTGGTTTAGTGTTATCAGTCTCCCCAGTAGTGTCAATGACAATGACAATGAAGTGACATTCAGCCAAGTATGGTGACCCATACTCGGAATTCGTGCTCTGCATTTAACCTATCCAACATGCACACACCGTGAACACACACCCGGAGCAGTGGGCAGCCATTTATGCTGCGGGGCCCGGGGAGCAGTTGGGGGTTCGGTGCCTTGCTCAAGGGCACCTCAGTCGTGGTATTGAGGGTGGAGAGAGCGCTGGACATTCACTCCCCCCACCTACAATTCCTGCCGGCCGGAGACTCGAACCCGCAACCTTCGGATTACAAGTCTGACTCTCTAACCATTAGGCCACGACTTCCCCCTAGTCCCCCTAAGTGTCACATGACTTATGCTGATTTAATTTCTGTTTGTGCAGTAAACTGCTGGCCCTCTGAGAGTGGTACTGGCTGTGATGTAAACATTGAGTATGAGCTGCAGGATGAATCTCTGGAACTCAATGATGTAGTCATTTCTATTCCTGTACCGTGAGTACAAATTCATAGGCTTTAGTTCAGGCCCTAATTCACACATATTATTCACATTTATTGGCATATTAAAGCATCTTGGAATCGTTTGGCTTGTTATTGACATTTGTCTATTGTAACAATTTCATCACAGGTCAGGGGTAGGAGCTCCTGTGATTGGTGATCTAGATGGAGATTATCGCCATGACAGCAGACGGAATGTCCTGGAGTGGTGTCTGCCCGTGATTGATGTGAAGAATAAGACTGGTAGCCTGGAATTCAGCATACCTGGTCAGCCCAGTGACTTTTTCCCTGTCAGTGTCTACTTTGTCTCTAAGGGCAGCTACTGTGACATTCAGGTAAGAAAAGAGGTTAAAGGGATACTCCACCCCAAAATGAAAATTGTCAATATTCACTTACTTTGTTTGTCCTCGGAGCACAATTTAAGATATTTTGTGACTGTCCCATTGACTGCATAATAAATTGCATTGTCAAAGTCCATAAAAGTATAAAAGAACTTTGTCAAAATAGTCCATCTGCCATCAGTGGTTCATTTTATGAAGCAACGAGAATACTTTTTGTGATGTACGCATGGATGCGCTGTTTCCGTTCAAATCAGCGTAAATGAACGTACATGAACATGAACATCCATGTGTTACTGATGACAGAGAATAGCGTTCGCACTTTGCGTCTATTGGATGCTTTTCAAAATGGCGCTACATTGAGACAGGAGACAAATTGTTGAATGTCGTTATTTTAATTTTCTTTTCGTTCAAAAAGTATTCTCGTCGGTTCATAAAATTTAGATTGAACCACTGATGGCAGATGGACTATTTTGACAAAGTTATTTTATACTTTTATGGACCTTGACAGTGCAATTTATTATGCAGTCAATGGGACAGTCACAAGCCTCTCGGTTTTCATCCAAAATATCTTAAATTGTGTTCCGAGGACAAACAAAGCTTTTACGGGTTTGGAACGACATGAGGGTAAATGAATATTGATTATTAGATTAGGGCATAGCTGGGGTTCTTAAGGGAACTGCGGGGAGTTCAGGAGTTGATGAAGAGTTAAAGGGTTAGTTCGCCCAAAAATGATAATTCTGTCATTCATTACTCACCCTCATGTCATTCCAAAGACCTTAGTTCATCTTCGGAACACAAATTAAGATATTTTTGATGAAATCCGAGAGCTTTCTGACCCTCCATAGACAGCAACACAACTGACACTTTTAAGGCCAAGAAAGGAAATAAGGACTTCGTTAAAATAGTCCATGTGACATCAGTGGTTCAACCTTAATTTTATGAAGCTACGAGAATAGTTTTTGCGCGCAAAGAAATTTTTTTTTATTTAACTATTTCTTATGTTCCATGTCACAACTAGTGTGTGATGAACCGGGATGCGATGTGCCTTGTTTACAAGCAGAGGAAGATGCACGCTGAACATAAAACAGTCTTTGTAAATATGTCTGAACATTTCAACAGAGAGGATGACTTGCATTTTTTTGTCTAGCCTTACCTATGCTGAGTTCACACTGCATGATTTTCAAAGTCAAATGGATCACTGTTGTTTTCACACTGCATGACAAACTGGGATAGCATTCAGTTGCTGCTGTGTTTAGATGGCACGATGGATTGGTGACAGGAGGTTTCACACTGCATGACTTTACAATAGGAAGAATCGCCGATAACTCTGTCTGGTTCGAAAACTACGTTTCACAACCAAAGGCACGCGAGAAGTGATAAGGAAATAACGCAAGATCACAGTTCTCGTGCAAGAATGAAAATGTTATTAAAATGGTAGCCCACAAGAAGTTCATGATACGAATGGTCTGTGCGCTGATTTGCAACAAAAGGGACGAAAAAGAAAAAAAAGATTATGGAAGAGGAAAACGAGCACACATTTGCCTCCGATTTCGGGCATTTGTCGGCGATTTCGCAAAACCTGTCGTGAAAATCGAGGCTAAAACATTGAACATGGTTGCGGTCTATGGAGGGTCAGAAAGCTCTCGGATTTCATAAAAATATCTTAATTTGTGTTCCAAAGATGAACAAAGGTCTTGCAGGTTTGGAACGACATGAGGGTGAGTAATTAATGACTTCATTTTTGGGTGAATTAACCCTTTAATAATCATTTAAATAATAAAAATGCCAATTCAAAATAAGTAATTAAACACTGCATATTTATGTTTCTCTTGACTTACATCAGAGATCCATGAACATGAGAACGTATTGTTAAATAATTGAAATGTTGCCTTTAAATCATAGGGGGTACTTAAAGTTAATTATTTTATTTCAGAGGGGTTCAGCTGACAAAAGTTGTTAATTCCTGGGTTATTGTTCAATACAGAGTACTGAAATTAGTTAATAGATTAGGATGTCATGTGGACAATAGATTATACATTCTGTTCATGTTCTCTCCTGTCAGGTCACTAAGGTGTCTCAGGTGGATGGGGACAGCCCGGTTCGGTTCTCCACAGAAACGTCATTTGTGGTCGACAAATATGAAATATTGTAAAAGGAAACATCACTAACAAAATTACACCTAACTTGACAGAGAAGCAGATAAATGAACTGAAAACATTCATATAAATAAAAGGGAGAGACATATAAATGGAGGGACGATGCAATCTTTATCATCTTCAGATCTTCAGCAGTACATAACAGGATTCCCCTTGTTGTTGTTGTTGTTTTTGTTTTTTCCCAGAAAAGCTAACAAAGTCGCTTTAGTCTTTGCTGGCAATATTGGCTCCAATTGTACCCAAATTGGTTCACAAAGCAACCCTGTTTTTAATGGCCAAACCAGTCTGTGAGGGTTGGGGCTAAAATGAAGACTGTCTCAGGAAGGAGTGGGCTGGTGTTGCTCTATTTATTTGAAGCCATCGTGGCAGTATATTTTTGAATTGATGATTTATATACCTCCTCTGTAAGGGTACAGTCATGTTGCTTGTTTCGCAGTTTCTCTCAGTTTGTGGTGTTCTAGACATTTATTTTCAATGTGCTAACTTTTTTGAAACACTAGAAGATTGTTATACCTTGCTTGTAATCATTCCTTTCTTCCATTACGTAGTCATTGTTTTGTCTCTTTCTTTGTCACTCAGACTCCTTGTTTTGTCCAAAGTTTATATTTTATCTCCTGTTTCTATCTGCTGTTAAACATCTGATATGTTTAAGAAGTCTGTGCTTGCATCTTTGTCTAACTCTTGACTGTCTCTCTGTTCTCCTGTTTTACATTCTTTTGGTGTAGTAATGCCAGCCTTTAAGGAAATTGAGTCTGTAGTACATTTTTAAAACTTTTGTTTCCAGTTTATCATGGATATCTGAGGGCAATTTGACCACCAGTTCAAATGGAAAAACATTTAAAGCCATTAACAAATGTGTATTACAGAGAGATGATGACAAGATTGCAGTCAGAAAAACTTATTGCTTCAAAAATGAGTGCTCAGTCTGTCTGCTTTATATCATGTTTTCTATTGAAAGCAAAAACTTCAGGCTTGGACTTTCTTACAACTAGAGGGCAACCTGCTCACCATCTGAAACAAGTTGTTAGAGCCCTTCAGTGGAGGATCGGGATCATGTCTGTCTCTTTGAATGTCAGTGATTGTGAGTATGTTTTTCAGGGAGGGACCTCTGGTCTCCTATCAGCATTATGAGTGGTGCCCAACCTGCTGAGCCATCATCCCAAACTTCAGTCTCAACCCCACATGGCCCCCACTGAAGAAAATAGGTCTCCTTTCTTGTCTGGTTCCCAGTAATGCCTTGAATGTCTCTGGATATTTTGATGAGGGGAAGGGCGTATTAAAATGTTTTTGTTTATCTTTTTCCATTGTTTTTTGTTCGGTTTTCATGGAATCATAATGTGGATTGGGGAATGGGATAAAGATATCAGATTTTTTGTAATCTTGTAAAATAACAAATTAGTGATTCATGATGAAGAACATTCCAGTGTAAACTTATAAAAAAAAATCATTAAAGAGTTTAAAAAGGAAAAGATCTTTTGTTATCTGTCCTTCTTTTTGGCAATGGTCATCACCATGTAAACAATGGTTGTCTTGTAAAATATATATAGTCTGGAATAGATGTTCATCTGATTTTAGAAGAGCACAACTATAAATTAAGCCCATATTACAGTACTTCTGTGTTCACCCAGTCACACGTACTACTCAGTATTTGAATTACCACACTGAATGAGTCATGCTTTTCTGTGGATTTTTTTGTGGTCTTTTTTTTCCACCATACAACCAGGGGTGGAGAGTTGATGTTGATGAAACGGATATATTGGATGTGCTCTTGTCAGATGTGATGCAAGAGTTAGAAGGAGTAGAAGTGAACAGAGGGCCTGTATATGATTAAGAGATTATAATTATCTGGATGTCTATATGTTCATTTGGAAAATGAACAGAGTCAAGTGGAGAAGAAAATTTTGATCTGTCATGTTCAGGAACAAGGAGTTAATTTTTATCCCTCCTTTTTTTTGGATTAAATACAATGGATCCAGCTGAGTTTGTGAAAGAGCTGCAGAGCTATTCATCTGAAGTCTGTACTGATCCCACTCCTTAAGACCATGTTCAAGAATTTTCCTGTTGTTTACAAACCAAGGACCACAATGGCCCCTAAAAGGGTTCGCTTTCAAGTAAGTTTCCTTTTGTTGCTTTTGATATGTAATTGAGGAAAAGTCCTTATTCTTTAAAGTAAACTTAAATTTTGCTGAAAAGCTGTTGCCTATATATGAAAAGCCTATAGACTATTTAATTCTAAGTTTCATATTGACAACTTACTCTATATAATGTGTTCAAATGCATGCTTAATTATATATTTTCTAATAACTTGAGGGGGAACAAGCCACGTTGTCACCTATTACCAGAGCTTGGTTAGAAGTTGCAAGGCTTACGTTTTTTAGATTTAAACGAAATACATTTGCACAACCACTAGAGGACATCATTTGTTCCATTTCATCTTCTCTGAGTGATGGTTTTTGTGACTTGTGAATGGAAATAGTCATCCCAACTGACACCACCCTGCATTTTTGAAAGTCAAATGTTGTTTTCTGCAATGATTTCTATCCTATTTACTATATCTCGGGTCATATGATTTAGCGTTTGATTTGATTTAATGCCTACGAATTTGGTTGTGGATTTCAGATAAATAACGGGAGGAAATCCTTGAGAAAGAAAGATGAAACAGCCAGTGTTTAAAACTATAATCTTACTTTATCCCGATTCACAACGGTTAGTTTATAATAATGTTTTTTAATTTGAGTGGTAGGTAGGTTTTCGCGGGAAATTCGAGCATGCTGCTGCGTCATTACGTCACGTCTGTAAACAATAAGGATTTGTCCTGGCTACTGCATGTGAGGATCCTGCAGGTGGTGGATCATTTTTCATTTAGCCTTTTCTCACAGCAGCTGGAGTTAAATGTATCATTTTGATGGTGGATTATAATCCAGAAAGGATTGTGTGTTTATGAATCACATATGAATGAAATTAAATTATATTCCAGTTTTAAATGTGCTTCTGATTACAGATAGCCTGGGATTACACAAGATTTGTATTTTAAAGACAACCAGTTCAAAGGGAGCATAGTTTGCTTTTTGGGTTAAAAGAAGTTCTTATTGTGAAATTCAAATGGCATGTCAATTAGACTAGACTGTACAGAAATTGAAATCTACACGCTAATACACACTATACTCATTGTCACGCAATGCTGATGTTAACATTTATAATTTGAGAATAAAGTATAACAATAATAATAATTTGCACAGTTTGATGTGATATGAGCTAACCGATCTTTAGATTAAATCACCATTGGTAGCGAGATTTATTGTAATGCTTTTTTCCTCAGTTGGTCAGAACAAACGTGGCAGACTTGTTACTTTTTCAGGTGGTAATATACGGTGAAAATTCTTATTTGGGTCATATATTCCAAGACGTAGGCTAGAATCTGTGATTCCTAAGTAAAGTATCCACACCGGTGCGGTGACTGACAGACTGACACACATACTCCTCAAAACATTAGATTTATTTGCGCTGGAGCCGTGCAGGATCACAACCCCACGCATAGAAGATAATTCCGCACAGAGCTGCAGTTCCAGGTTTTCAAACAGAGATGGCGACAAAGAGGCAAAACTTACGGACTGCAGCTTTAAGAAAACTTCATCAATTTGACAACACACACGCTGCAAATGCTCACAACACACACACACAAAAAACGCGCTGCAAATAAAATTCTTTATTTGGTTGTGTTGTGAGCATTTGCAGTGCGTTTCTTTATCTGTTTGTGTTGTGAGCATTTGCAGCACCTGCTGTCAAACTGATGAAGATGTTTTCTGGTGCTTTTTCTATATTTGCAAGTATAGAAACTTGAAAAATTGGGGGTTATATCTCGGCCACCGTATATAACCCCCAATGAGTAGGTTATCCTTTCCTGCCTTCAAACACTGTTTTCAAGTTATCCCAGTGACCCTGAATATGCTGCTTTAGGCAGCAGCCTTGTATTCACAGTTGTTTCATGATTTGTCCAGTCATATCCCATCTCAGTCAGTATGTTTTAGACAGATTTGTTAGTTGGCATTTTGAGTCCACAAGCTGTTCTTTACAGCCTTAAACTTCCCCAAAGTTTCCTACCCTCTTACTTCCCACACAACGTCCTCTCCAGACATGCGTTGGTGGAATGTCTCATGGGCTGGGTTGGGTTGGATTGGGTTGAGGGGAGAGCCACTATTGCGTATGTATGTGTATTTAGGGTGTTAAACATTTGGAGACTAAATTAAGGCATTATGCAGAGTATTACAACAACCATTTCTTAAAAGAGGAAATGTAATCTTACCGTTTCCACAA
Source organism: Barbus barbus (assembly GCF_936440315.1). Taxonomy (NCBI): domain Eukaryota; kingdom Metazoa; phylum Chordata; class Actinopteri; order Cypriniformes; family Cyprinidae; genus Barbus; species Barbus barbus. Next base: position 34,866,734 of record NC_136733.1, on the reverse strand, counting down.
ACCCTTCCAGTGTCTATTCTTGCCTTTATTTGCATTATTTTTTTCTTCTGTTTGTTGTCATAAGACATTTTACAGAGGGCAATTTAATGTATTTAGAGGGCAGCTTTATTGGCTTATTGTAATTGAATTTAATTTCACATTTTGCTTATCTGGCTTGGCCAGAGTTCAACTATGCTGTGGGAATTAGATTTCTTTGTATAGAGAATTAAATGGATCAGTGGCATGAGGGAGAGAGAACCAAAAAAAGACTTGCTTCCATATACCAATATGCTGATATTACAAATCTAATTTTACAAGACACTATTTCTGAAGTCTCTACATCAGTATTTGGCGATAAGTCACCCCTATTGTACTCCTGCCTATCTATCTCTCTCTCGTCTGTCTCCTGATCTGGGCTCTGGGTGGGTGTCTCGTTCCAGAGGCTGAACAAGTGAGGAGCTCTTCAGCTGTGAGAATAAAAGACTGCCTTGTGGCTGTAGAATGAAAAAAGAAGGAAGGGAAGAAGTGTGTGAGAGACTATAAGGGTTGGAAAAAGAGAAAGGGGTGGAGAGAGTGAACACGTAGGTGGGGGAATAGTGCAGGACAGAGAGAGCGAGGGAAGATATTTCTAATTCTGAATGTGATTTGTCTATCCTGCTCTGGTGCTCCACAGAGTTTAAGATGTCTTAATATGAGCACAAGTTAGAAAGACACCTGTTTTCAGCACTCAGGATTACACATGGGACTGGCTGAGCCACAGATAGGATCTGAACTCATAGGTAAGGCTTTGATTGACAGCTGGGTTTGTGTGATGAAGTTTTCTTAATACATTTAGAATAATGCTGTGCTCTCAGAAAATATATGGTAAAAAAAATATTTAGGTACTAAAATGCACCTTTTAGTGGTAAATAAAGTACACAGAAGCAGAGGTGGATTTGTTGACAGTTTAAAGTATTTTATGATTATTATTATTATTACTTGTAAAATTAGAGGTTTTATGTAGCTACTTGTATTTATTTAAAACACTTTAAATTTGTAAAATTAAACCAATTTCATATATATATATATATATATATATGAAATTGGTTTAATTTTACAAATTAAACCAATTTGACTCTGTCAACACTTTTAAAACAACTTAAACATTTTTGCAGTCTTCTTTAGAATCAGTTTATGAATCACTGAAAGGAGAACTGAAAGAGACAAAGAGATTTCCGATGAAAAATGCAAACGTTAGTAAATGACTTCTGCCAAAACATCATGGGGAAGCTGTCTTTAAAAAGTAACAGTGCAAATGTCACTATGGACATGATGTTATAATATGAGTTATGAGCGACCTCATACACGAATGCATTTCTCCATTTTAGTTACGGTATGTGCGAGTAATGGAGAACTCTGGTCTTACTATGGCAAATATGACTGAGAATGAAAATGGGCTGCACTGGACCAGCATGGGCATAATGGCCCTGACCTAAAGCATGGACAATGAGACTATTGTCCCAGTGGAGACAGCACTGTGCACACCAGTGTATGAGAAGCCTATGTGTGCAGGAGGGCTGTGCTGGGTCTGCTGACACATTTTTGCTCCAGCAAAGCATCTTTCACGAAAAGAGGCTGACTACAGGTTTTAAAAATTCCTCACCTGTCAGTAAAATCACTCACCTGTCTAATTAATCAGGTGCAGAGATATGGAAACACATTCGATATTTCTTCTGGACACCTGTGTTCTGTATGACACCTGCAATGCAGCAGACTGAACATTACAGCTAAAGTCATATGTGGTATACTTTATAGGCTACAACAGATTCAGTTCCGGTCCACAAATTTAATTGGCTGAGTGACATTCCAGACATGTTGTCAGTCTGTGCAAGGTTTGTTCAGGGACTCTTTCTTCAGGATACATATTATGCAAACAAGTGGCTACAAGTGAGTGACTACATTTGAATATGCATATTTACTTATACAGTAAGCAAAAACAGTATGCAAAAAATAAAGTAATATGTCAGAATTCACAGTAGCCTATTAACAAAACAGTAGGCAAAAAGAATCCAGATGACCAACTACGACATTCTAAAGTGAGCATTAAATTGTCACTTTACTATCACATGAGGTAGAGGCATAGAACCTACTTTTTAACACTGCTGAAGTAGTTACTTATTCAAATATGCAATTTAGGATGTCATTATGAGCGAGTCAGTGATCCATTCAATCAGTCAATTCGTTCAAACACTGAGTCATTCAGAAACGCAACACATAATTGAGTCCTTGAATCAATTATAGTCGTCCGTTCAAAACAACACTGATGAACAGGAGCAAATCACCTCTCCTGTGTGTTGCCCGGAGACTTGCAACAGGTTGCCTTTACTTCGTCTCAGACTTTTCGTTATGTTTCTTAATATTAACTTCTTAGGGTTGATCAAGACAGGCAGTGTTTTTTCCGTTTTAATCGAGAGACGCAGGACAGTGAAATGAAAAATTGAAGGTCTTGAGATGTGTTTTTTAAAAGCTTAACTATTTAACTTGTTCTCCTGAAGACTGTGTAATGTGCAGTCCAGGCATAGCAAAGCTGTCTGAGTAGATGCAAGCGTGAGAGATTAGGCCACACCATGAACACGTGTATCGGCTTTCCCCTTGTTTAATGCATTGGTTTGATGGAATTATGAAAGATGTGGTGAGTCAGTAAAAGCATTAGTAAAACTTAGTAACTTAAGTTGTTGAGAGTTTGATACTGTATATTCATGTATCCAAGATTGCAGGAAGTGTATAAAAGTTAACTTGAACATTGAGCATGTTGGAAGGAGAAAAAGAAACAGGGAGTGGATGAAAACAACATACAGGAGTAACAAAAAGAAGAAATTGAACACCAGCACAGACTTGGTGAAACAGTGCCAAACAGGATTCAGTGCTCTATAGCTTTTCTCATAATGCCCACACCTTCATTCAGTCAGTCTAGGTCTCACCAGCTCTAGACAGCATGCCCACGGACACTTTACTGACCGATTTATGTCAATAATCAAGTCTGGCTCAACCAGTTCCAGGTATTGCTTACCCTCTCAGTCTTTTATCTCTCTCTGTCTGCTTGAACCATAATCCCAGTCTCTTTTTCCTGGAGTGACCCATTAATTTGTCCATTTGATCATCATATATGAGTCCATATCTCCATCTCTTTAAGGAAATACAAACACTACATGATGGAAAGCTAATGCAGGACTGCAAATTGAAAAGATCTTATTTTTTTATTTTTTTCTAAACAGTTGTGATGGCAGTTTAAAGTCTTAAAGAGAGCTCACTCAAATATTAAAAATCTCACATCATTTGTTCATTATATCATCTGTGTCATTCCAAATCATAATGATCATTTTTGGTTGAACTATCCCTTTATTATTCTTAAAACTGTTATAAAATGGAAATAGGGTGTGATGTGCATATGAGTGTAACAAATTTTTGAAAAAGAAAAAAATTTAGGACGAGGGTTCCACCTGTTGGTTGGATTTTGATGAATTAATGGTTTTTAATCATCTATGATTGGAGAAGTCTGGCATACATCGCCAAAGAGAAGTCTAAATAATATATATATATATATATATATATAATGCATACAGAGATGAAGCATTCACAATAGCATTCATAACATGCATTTACAAAATAGACAGAGCCGATTTTCATTTTATAATAAGTGGTAAGAGTGCAGGTGCTGGTGCAGTGGAGAATGTGGATGTCACGCTCCGTTCTGACATATCTGTGTGGTGTGCAGGAAAGTGTGAAATATTTGACAGAAATAGGCAGGCTAAGACGGGAAATGCTTGCTTGAATGTGGATATTTTAAGACCAATGGTTGCTAATGGAACAAAATAAAAGTGCATAATGCAAGAACTTTGTTCTCCCTCTTGGACAGCTCTGAAGAACATGAAGACATTTTTTTTCATACTACTCTGCCAATGAAACAAACCCAGTCTTTCTTCTCTCTTTCTCACAAACACATTCGGATTTAAACAGTGTTCTGATCTCAAACATTTCTACCATGCAAGCACTGTGACTGTTTTCTGTGGTGAGATATGTGGTCAATCTTTCTGACACCTTTTTGCTTTACTCTGATACTATAATAAGTGACTAGACTGTTGCAAAATGCTGCAAGAGATTAATGCCGCATGTTCCTGCCATCAAAGAATTTATGAGTGAGACCAAAATGATTAGCTTTGATATCACATGTGTTATTCCAAGATAGCAGTCCAGCATGGAAATATGGAAAGTTATCCAACTTTCCAACTTGTGTGCTTGCCATGTGTTGACCATGTGAGTCACTGTGAACATCTGAATTGAATGCCTTACATATGAATGTTGGAAGTTATTTGGTGGAATAATAATTTTTTCATCTCACATAAAGTCATTGGAATTTTCACTCCCAGAGGACAACAAACACATCAATAACTTAAATTTGGCCCTATAATAAGGCACTCATGGCTCAAAACATAGGACTGCTTTAGATTATCAGGCCTGTTGACATTTTTTTTCTCAGTTGTGGGTGAGAAGGGGGCAGCTGGAGGCTGTTTATCCCCAGAGAATAGCTAGATCACAGGGTCAACCGACAGGAAGAGTCCTGCTTAGGAGCCCACACCGGAAGAGTCCGCTCCAGCTGGGGTTGCCTAGTTGCTGCTCAGATTTGTTTGTGTTCATTTTTTTTATGTGTTTGGACACTTTTCACATCTGTCTTACTCACTGGCAGTGGCCGTGGAAAAAAAGCCTTTCTTTCTCATTCTCCACCAGACAGACATTTTCCTCTCTAGCGCTCTGATTCATGGCTTTCCCATGTTTTTTTAGGATTGTTACCAATCAGTCTGGCTCAGTGTATGATGGATCGCTCTGTTGTATGTTCACTAAGAGACAAATGTTTGTTTAGGAGTTCCATGACAACTTTATTGACTATTTTTTTCCCCCAGCATCTTGTTTCCACAAATGAATCTAATTATGTAACAAATACTCTTAAAGTGACTCACATCAGCAGTTTTGCAGATGTTAAACATCAAATGGAAAACACCATTTTTGTTTCGCCTCTGTGGAGGAGGGAAGAACAGGAAGTGAGTAGGGGGACTCCACTTGGAATATCAAGGTCTTTTCCATCCTCCACAACAGCATGTAAACTCAAATCTGTTCGAAATAAGTCCATCTGCTGCTCTGATGGTGATTTGACCATTTCTTTAAACTAAACATGCATCACGTTTCTTACTATTTAACCATCTTCTAAAGGCTTTAAAATAAAAACACGGTATAAACATCTTAATGTATTTCTTAAAGGGATAGTTCAGCCAAACATGAAAATTCTGTCATCACATTTTCACCTTTATGTCATTCCAAACCTCTATAACGTCTGTGAAACACAGAAGATATTTTCAAAAATATCTTCTTTTATGTTCCACAGAAGATGAAACTCATACAAGTTTGGAACAGCATGAGGGTTAGAAAATGCTAATAGAATTTTCATTCTTGGATTGAATATGCTTTTAATAATGCAATTATTTTTAGTAATACATTTCCCCCCGGTTTCACAGACAAGGCTTAAGCCTAGTCCTAGACTAAAATCAAAGTTTCAACTGAAATTAACTTGCACTGACTGATCTTAAAATATTTCAGTGCCTCTGTTTTGTCTCAAGATGCACCCCAATAATATTTTTTTCTTAGTATGTTTATAAAAATTACTTAAATGTCCTAATTGAACTATAACTTAATCCTGGCTTAGTCTGTGAAACTGGGCCTTAGCATGTTTTTGAGCAGTAAGCTGAGCATACAAGTAGTAAACAGGTGAGCCAAGTTTACAGATGATGATTTCTGTGTGACGTTGTAGATACAGTCCTCGTGATTCAGCTTTCTAAATTTAGACATAAACTTGATGATTATTCATGGTTGCTTGGAAAGACGGTCCGCACACCTGGATTCTGACTAGGACTTTTTTATGTGGATTCCTCTGCTAGTGCTTTCTCTCTCTCTCTCTCAATCTGTTCCAGCTGTGGTGGTACTATGTAATTCTGTCCTCCAGAACTTCAGAGCATTCAGTAAGAGACATGAGCGAGCAGCAGAGACAAACAAACAGCGAGAGCTGGACTGTAGACGGTCAGCCAAAGGCTCAAAGGTGTAAACACAGGACATAGCACAGACATTGTGAGTAAACAAGTCCATGCAGCAACCGAGCGGATCATTCTTGGGCTAAAAAATATGGTGAGTGGGCTTGAAATTGCTTATGGGTTTTTAAGACCTTGGTATTTGGTATTTCTAAACACTCTAAATAGGTATTTTAGTTCATTTTAGTACTTCGTTGATTTGGGCAGCTGTATTAGTGACTGAATAAATGTATAATGCTGCACTAAATCAATGTATATTACGTAGTATTTATGCAGACAACATGAGTGCTCAAATTAATTCAAATATATTATACAAAATACTTAGTATTATTATTAGTATTAGTACTATACTTATTATATTTATTTTTAATATATTTCAATAAATAAATAAATCTTATAGTTTAATATTAGATCATTTTTTACTTGCCATTATAAGTATATATTTATATATTAATTTTAGGCATAGATGTATTTTTATTTAGTTATGTTTTAATGTGCTTTTTGTTTAACTGCTGCCTGTCTAGGTTGTGATTTTTTCATAAAAGACATTTTAATTTAACATTGTTATGGTATTAAAAGCCATCAGGCCTTCGTGTTTCCAGTCTTTGGTTTCTTTTTCCCAGATTCACCTACTGTTTGTGCTACATTTAGCTGTACTGTTATATTAGCTGTATGTTCCTGCTGTGCTTACATATACCATGTGTCTATATAAGTGTGTGTGTGTGTTGCCTGTATGATTATAACCCCTGTAAGAGGAGCTTTGTGGTTTGTGCTATGTGGTTGAGTCTATTTTCTGCTGCAGAGGGCAGGACACAGTGGCATAACTGCAGACTTAATGCCACGTTTCAGAGGCAAGCCACTTACCGGTTTGAAAAACTCCAGTTGAACTGCTATTAGGTGTATATTTGTTTATGTGTGTGTACAGGTATCTTTGAATCAAGGTGTCAGTATATGTCTGTGTGTGCATTAATGTCAGTGTCTCTGTATTGTCCAGTTGTGTGTGTATGTGTGACAGTGAGAGCAGTGGCCATATTCAGTATAGTGACAGAGGCTTTTTGTTCTCTCTTTCTCTGTGTCATACACTGGACGTGATTGTGAGAGGCGGCCTGCAAGACTTGCCAGCTGCACTTGCAAACATTTTTATTTTATTTTTACCAACTGTTGAGTTAAAAACCGTAAATGTCCATCATCATCTTAATCAATATTCATTCGCTGCACCTAACCTGTCTTTGCTTGTTTGGAGAAGCAAAGCGTCTCATTCCAGTCATTTCCCCGACTGGACATGCCAGCAGAGGAAAGAGATTAATCTCACAAAGCTTTGGCTTTCAAACCTCTGTACAATTTAGGATGTCTTTTATATACATTTCAAGGAAACAGTTGACTCATTGGACAACTGGCAGATTAAGGTAATCTGTTATGTTATATTATATTATAGGCTACTACATATTGCATATTAGAATTAATATTGTAAATGCGGGTCTGTTTTTGATGTTTTGGTGTACCTGACTGTAAAATGTTGAATGTAGCTTTGTAGCAAAAATAGAAAAATGTGAAAAGACTGATTGAAAAGAAGTGATCCAAAAGAGTCAGTTTGAAAAGGAGTACTAAATTTGGGTGTTTACAATTAAAACAAGAGATTCTGATTCAGAAGATATACAGACAGTATTATATTGGATCACTGTTACACAACAATAAAGGACTCATATCCCTCGGTTCCACGAGCAGCTTTAGGACTCTCGGATCATTGTTTGATTCATCTTATTCCGTCCTACAGGCAGAAACTTAAGTCTGCAAAGCCTGTATTAAGATCTGTTAAAAGATGGACTAAGGAAACAGAGCGGGATCTACAAGCCTATTTCGACCTCACTGATTGATCTGTTTTTGAAGATGCTGCCAACGATCTGGATGAGCTCACAGAGACTGTAACCTCATATATCAGTTTCTGTGAGGATATGTGCATTCCTAACAGGGCTCATCTAATCTACAACAATGACAAACCATGGTTCACTGCAAAACTCAGACAGCTCCGTCAGGCCAAAGAAGATGCTTACAGAAAGGGGGATAAAGTCTTGTACAAACAGGCCAAATACACACTGGAAAAGGAGATCAGAGTGGCAAAGAGGAATTATTCAGACAAGCTCAGGAAAAAATTATCTTCCAGTGATCCTGCTTCAGTGTGGATAGGAATGAAGGATATCACCAGTTACAAGTCACCATCCCCCAGCACTGTGGAGAATCAACACCTGGCAGACGACTTGAACAAGTTATTTTGTCGTTTTGAAAGATCAACCCACACCCGCCCTGAACACCTCTCCACACAACCATTCACACCTCCAGCAACCCCTGCCTACAGAGCAAACATGTCTGTGGATGATGCAGTCAACATGGGACTGCACTTCACCCTGCAGCATCTGGACAGACCAGGGACTTATGTGAGGATCCTGTTTGTGGACTTCAGCTCCGCTTTTAACACCATCATCACGGAAACCCTTCAGAATAAACTAACCCAGCTCTCCGTACCCACCTCCGTCTGCCAGTGGCTCAACAGCTTCCTGACAGACAGACAACAGTAAAGCTTGGTAAATTCACATCCAGCACTCGAACCATCAGCACTGGAGCTCCTCAGCGTACTATCCCCACTGCTCTTCTCCCTCTACACCAACGACTGCACATCTAAAGACCCCTCTGTCAAGCTCCTGAAGTTTGCAGATGACACCACACCAGGACGGTGACGAGTCTGCTTACAGACAGGAGGTTAAGGAGCTGGCTGTCTGGTGCAGTCTTAACAACCTGGAGCTTAACATGCTCAAAACTGTGGAGATGATAGTGGACTTCAGGAGAAACCCCCCTGCTCTCCCCCCACTCACTATCATGAACAGCACTGTGACTTCAGTGGAGTCATTCAAATTCCTGGGCACCACCATCTCCCAGGACCTGAAGTGGGATATTCACATAGACTCCATTGTCAGGAAGGCCCAGCAGAGGTTGTACTTTCTTCGCCAGCTGAGGAAGTTCAACCTGCCACAGGAGCTGCTAAAACAGTTCTACTCTGCCATCATTGAATCCATCCTCTGCACCTCAATAACTGTCTGGTTCAGCTCAGCTACCAAATCTGACCTCAGAAGACTACGGATCATTGGTACAACCCTCCCCACTCTCCAAGAACTGTACTTATCCAGAGTGAGCAAAAGGGCTGGTAAAATCACTCTGGACCCCTCACACCCAGCACACTCCCTCTTTGAACTGTTACCGTCTGGGCGACGCTACAGATCTCTGTGCACCAGAACGACCAGACACAGGAACAGTTTCTTCCCTCAGGCTATCCATCTCAACAATAAACGTGCACACAACTATAATACACTATCCATTCACCACACTCACTAATTTTATCTTTATTTTCTCATTTCTAATTTGCACATACTTGACCTGTACATACATAGTTGTCTATATTATATATTGTGTTTTTGCTGCTTTGTACATTGCCTTTTGGCTAATTGTTGTTATTCTTTTATTATCTGTGTCCTGTCCTGTTGCTGTCTTTCTGTTGCACTGTGGAGTTCTGTCACTACAACAAATTCCTTGTATGTGTAAACATACTTGGCCAATAAAGCTCATTCTCTCATTCTCATTCTCATTCTCATTAAGAAAAATTATACATGGTGAAATGATTGAACTTATTTTGACAACGGGCTGTTTCCACATAAAGGTGTGTTTACATAATTTTCTGTTGGCTGTTTAGAATCAGAACAAGTGAGTTTGGAATAAATGACTCTTTTGAATCAGAATCTCATATGTTCTGCTGGGTGTTTAGAATCAGAAAAAGTTGTTCTGATTCAGAATAATTGTCTCTTTTGAATCTGAATCAATTGTTCTGATTGTAAATAACTAAGCTGCTACTTAAGCAATAAAACACTTTTTGCAAAGTTACATGATTTTAAGTTACAATCCCACCTCGAGAAATGTAATTCTACAAATAGCTTCACTACTTTAGCAACATTACTGCCCTTCACTGATTCGCAATGGCCGTTATGTACACAGATATGTACACACATAGACCCTGATGCTCAGTTTGTCTTGTGGGTCTGTTTCTCTGTGTTTTCTAGTGTGTTTTGTCTGAGAGACAGTGGTATGAGTCAGAGGCGGAGGAGAAGTGAGAGAATGAGGAAGAGGGGGATTTCAGGTTAGGGATATTCCAAAATGATTGATCTGCTGTGATGTGTGTACTGACTTGAGGTCTACTCTAGTTTGTTCATGCTAACGTGCCTGTGTCTGTACCATAGATAATTGGCTGCATCTGTTCACTGTGAGTCTGGGTGTGTGTGTGTTTGTGTGTGAGATGAGTCACACTGACTCATGCTGTGTATTTCGACTAAGATGCAGACTCCGGTCTGTTCACGACAGTTGGTTAATCACAGTATGCATTTGTTAGATCATTGCATGACTGTATTTTGTCTATTATAAGGATAATAGGATAATAATATTATAAGGATAATATTGTAACTGTGCCAGATCAACACATTTATTCTAATCTATTCTGTTAATGTTGTATAAATAATATTAGTTGTTATTTTGAATCATTACATGTAAGTTCAATCACATTTTATGAGATATAACCTAATCACCCCTTCAACTAAGGCCATTTTTGGACTTTTAAAACATCTATGTAATTCCAGGATCTTAACGAATGTCATGAAGTGATCGATAACTCCATAGACATGGACAGGCTGAATCGGAATGTTCCAGAACACGGCCGTCAGACTCATCAGGTCTTACAGGTGAGTGTGTGAGCTGAGAGGGTGAATCTTACATTTCAGAATTTTACACACACATGTTGGGTTTCTATGTTTTATGGGGACATTCCATAGGTGTCATTTTTTTATATGGTACAAACTGTATTTTTTATCACCCTACTACACCAACCCTACACCAAAACCTACCCCTTACAGGAAACTTTCTGCATTTTTAGATTTTCAGAAAAGTTCATTCTGTTATTTATAAGCTTGTGTCCTCATGGGGACCAAAATGTCCCCACAAAGACTTTGGATATTGCCATCTTTGTGGGGATATTTTGTCCCCATAACGCAGGGTTTACCAGGACAACACACACACGCGCTGGGTTTCCATGTTTTATGGGGACATTTCAACTTTTTGATATTTAAAATTTTCAGAAAAAAAAAATTGTTCTGTATGATTTATAAGCTGTTGTCCTCATGGGGACCAGAAAATGTCCCCACAAGGACAAGCATTTTGGATATTGCCATCTTTGTTGAGACATTTTTCCCCATAATGCACACACACACACATACATACCATTCAAAAGTTAATTTTACAGAGTGTTTTATTGTTGGTTATCTGCTTGATCATCATTAAAATCTTTTAAAAGCAGAATATTACATTAGGTGTTAAAATCTCTTTCTCAGCAAATCTTGGGGAAAAACAAAACAATAGACAAAGAATTCTGCAAAAATCCTAGGTTTTATCACCAAAATTTGGAGTCTGCTGCTCTCCACAGGAAGTGGAAATGAAGAGGTGAACTGTTCCCTAATTATAGGGTTAATCTTCATCACTGTTGCTTCGAGAGGCTGAGTTCAGCCTTTCTGTCTGCATTTAATCTTGCTCAAACACTGCACTGTATTCAACCAATCAAACATTACAGGGTCTCATAAACATCAAGCTGTTAGTTCAGCTCACCTGTTAAAACTTCACTAGTAAAGTTGAGTACACACACTCACAGAAACAAACAACTGAGCCGTATATGGGAAAAATGTCAGAGGACAATGGAAACTGTGGAGCAGCTTTATATGTAGCCCCATTATCCGGAGATGACAGGATAAGATATGAAAGCTAAAGCAAACTACAGTGACATTTAATCACTTTAGAAAGAATTCATACATTGTTATTAGAAGCCTTATTGCTGTTGAGTTTTAAAGGTTATTTCTATATGGACGCTGGAACTAGACTCAAAAAAAGATGATGTGAAGACACTTTAAAGACGTGTATAATCTTTATTTAACTGGTGAATGGTGTGAAAGTTAGAGGGGTAAAGTCCATTCATACCACGGATATGGGACTAAAAACAGCCAAGCACAAAAACAGCTATCACAATCACAACCCATGTAATAGATAATTCCCCACTATAAGTATAATATGCGTTCAGTGCAAATTTTGCCTGATGTATTGTTGATTTAACTTTTACTTCATGAAGTAGCTGTTTTCACATTGCAGCTACTGTAACTTAACCTGGGCCATCCTTGTGATGTCAGAACATTCTCCCTTTTTTCCAAAAGAAAATAAACTTCTTAAGAAATTTTGTATGTTTATATTGTATATAAATTAGTTTCCATCCGGCCCACTGGATAATCCCAATGGTCAGCCCATTCCTTCAGTTACCAAAATCCTTTCTAGTGCATCAAAGCCTGTGTGATTTCTAACATCAAGTTAAGACACAAAATAAATTAAATATGCCATTACCATTTGTTTCTATATAGAACTGCACTCCCTCAAACATCAAAGTGCAATTTACCAAGCAAATAATCCCCATGCTGCCCTTTGAGAACCTGCATCTGTAACATGCTGAGGCCAAATATGTTCCTCTGGTTATTTATCAGTCTGGTCTCTTGTCTTTCATCTAACAGCTAAATCCTGTTAGCCTCTTAGCCTGCATGGTGGAACCTGATGGAGCTAAACCCGTTTAGTCTAGTTAGCCTCTTACCCTGTCGCTGCAGTACTCAATGGCCCTAACTGAATTACACTAATCCTGTTTGAAGAACTCGGAGCAGTACAGGTTACTTTAACGTTGATCAAATGTTGTAAAATATGATCCATTATTAAAAGGTTTATTGTTGTATTGCCCTCATATGTTCACAGAGCACACCACTGGACCTGATTGAAACAGGCAAGACTCTCAAAGTCCAGGCAGAACGACCCCATCTCGTCAGCTTGGGAAGTGGCCGTCTGAGTACAGCTATAACCCTGCTGCCCCTGCCAGAGGGTAAGTTTAGTGACCTTATTATAAAGTAACTGAAGGCAATACACACCCTCATGAAGTATCCCTGGCAGATTCTATCTACTAAATTAGATGCAAACATTGTCATTTGACTAAGGATGTGGTTTGCTGTGGAATTTGTGCTTAGTGGCTATGCTTTCAAATTCTGAGACCTAATTATATGATCGCACAAACAGAAAGGATGCCAACTGAAAAACTGGATAGGCTACTACAAAAAAAAGATTAGTATTTGTGCGGTGATGGGCAGGAAGTTCATGAGAGAGGACAAACCTCACTGTACTGTCCTCATGCTTCGTCTCATGAAGAATGACAAATAGAGGACTTCTCCTCCCCTGACACTGAGGAAGAATGAGAGCAAGCATGCAAGTATAAATCCCAGAGGAAGTGGATGTAGTGCACTATTCATCAGTGAATCGTTTCATAGTGGATTGAATACAATTTCCTATGCTCATGTCAATAGATAGGCCTACATAGATACTTAGAGAATTCGTTATAATTAATAAATTCAATTTATACATTGGTGGGATCCACCCATATGACTGATCTAGAATTGATTGAGGTTTCTATTTAGGACTGAGTATTGAGGTTTCAGCTGTTTCTTGTAAATTGCATTCACAATGGCAGTGGCTTTAGAACAAGGGACAGAATTATGAGGCTATGACCTGACTTTGACACAACCCCCTGTTGCTTCACAGTGTGACTGAGCTTGCTTGAGTGAGAGCACATTTGTCTTGGGGAATGTATATTATTGCCTAGAAATGTCTTCTTTTAAAGAATGAATTATGTTCATCTTCAATCTAAAGTGCAGTATGCACCCACCCCTGTCACATGCTTCCTACCGCTGTCTCTGTCACGTCTGCTCTCACAATAGGCTTGGGTTATGGCTCTTTTACTCACATCTGCCTCATAGACACTTTGAATGAAATAACTCAGATGGGGCCGGTCACTTGAGGGGGAGAGGGGGTTTGTCTATCTTGTCTTTGTTAAAGAAGCAGACATTAACCTGTTCTTTGGCTGCAAACATCATTCGCAGCATTTCAAATATTACTGAAACATTTTTCAGTATTGTAACAATTTATTAAGTGTTATCTTTTCTTAAACCTTATATTGTTACACCTTATGTCTCAGTGTAGTTTTATGCAGCAATAATCAACTGAATCTCCATCACATGTTGCAGGGAAAACTACTCTCGGGCATGGGAACACAGACATTAATATTCAGGGTCCGGGTGTCACTGCTCAACATTGCTACATTGAAAATGTGGTGGGAGTCATCACCCTGTACCCCTGCGGAAATCAGTGCTCAATGGATGGCTTGGCAGTTACCAAACCTGTCAGACTCACACAAGGTAAGCAATGGCTCATTTAAAGTTGGTCTAGATTTTTAAGGTTGTTCTTAAGCTCACTCAACTAGTTTTAGTTCCATATATGTTGAATTGGCTGCAAAATTAGCATTATTCTTAATGTGGAATTTGAAATTTAAACAAACGGCACACTATGTCTTACTGATGGTTTATTAATGTTAGCATTTCTTTTGAATTGGTTGCCTTGAACTTTCTTGACAGACAGTTAATCAATAGATTCAGCCTGCACATCAGTAAAATGCATTTCTGAATACCATTCCACTTATCAAGAGACTTAGTCATCGAGTGGCTCCAGTGGACAAATGTTTCAGCTGTTATCAGACTGGACGGACTGCTTGGTTCTAAAGTTAGAAGAAGGCATAGATAGTAAATGAGAGTTAAGGCCTTTGCTTAAATTCAGAATGCTGTGAATCTTCTATATAACGAAATAGCTGACTCAGCGTCAGATATTATCATTTCACAGATAAGATTGCATTTCTAAAGTTAAAATAACCATGTGTAACCATTTTGTGTTAACAATGAGAAAGGTTTGTTTGCACATTCCTTTAAAAAAACTTGACCTTACACTACTCTTGAGCTATTTCAGGCACTTTGGAATCACATCAGTGTGTTATACATGGGGCCCGGAAATTGCACAGTGATAATAATGAGGGCTTGTTTGACGAACTTGACCTTGCCCTGCTCTTTTGGGCTATTTCAGGCATTCCAGAATCACATTGCTCTTTATTAGTTGTATACATTGGGAACGTGTAATGCTACAGAAATATGATGTTTTGTTGGATTCTCTTATTTTATCTTATTAACAGCAGCTGTAGAGTAATTTGTTTAATACCAAATCGAGTAGGCTATTAAGGGATAGTGATCGTGTTGATCCAGATGAGCTGATTTGCAGTCCACCCCCCAGTTCGCAATCTGTGCATGACAATAACACGAGACAGCCGGCGAGAGGACAGCTGTCCAACGTGCCACCCATGCGACTTCCAATACATTTGTCTTAATGAGGCGTCAATAGTCCTCAGCAGACTTAATGCCCGTAAAGTGTGTCTTTTTAAACTCAGACTAAAACTAAAACATTCGGGTTAGCATTAAAATAAAAGCAACTTCTAGCGTCTGAACATCGGGCAGGTGACAGCTGTGCTGTTTTGTGTTGTAGCAGAAGTCAGTGAGTGGACGCGTTGTCGTAGCGCTTGACATTTACATCACAAAAGCTGCAGGCAGACGCGCGCGCCCAGCGCACTTTACTCCACGCGACGCGAGAGCTCCACACAAACACCGTGTCCATCGTTTAACAGCGTCTCCAATCGATTGGATATAAGTTTAAGTTTTATTTTCTAAACCTGGTAGGTGAAACTGTGTATCTTCAATATTTTACCAATGATTCGCCTGTTACGCTGTAGAGTTGTGGTTTTGTAGGCTATTGAACGCTGCTTACTAATCCTGATTTGCTGGTTAATGTGTTTCAAGAAAACTGATACATTCATATGTTAGAATAAAGTGATTTTATTTATTATCTCAAAAATCTAAACTATAGCTGACCATATAAACATAGTATAACCAAACTTTACCTTAAAGTAGCTCTGTTGTAAATGTTTATAAGTTAGTAGCCTATCTTAAGATGTAGGGTATTAACATGATTTTTTCATTTATTTCAGTGTAGTAAATAGACTTATTATACAAATAACTTAAATACTATTTAATATTCTTCACACACTAAAATGTATCGTATTGAGGCTTAATACAATAAAACAGCACTGCAATATATTTTCTCAGATTTTTGACGTTTCTAATGAATTACTGCTAAACCCTTTTCTGACCTCATTATACCCAGCCCGACCCCTCTGGTGCCCCCTTGTGCCATATGCCTTTTTGATTGTTTAGTCTTAAGTAGTGTAAATAGAGGTTATAGTCTGTCATCAGTGATTTGACCTTATTCATTCTATCTGTACCATATTTTTAGGAAGTGTACAAACTGAATGTTTGCCTTCATTTGTTTTCCTGAATGAATTCTTTGACTGGCCCATAACCATTACAGATATAGAGATTGTTCCCTCTCAGATTATTTCTGAAATGAAGAATGTGTTTGATTTGCTTATTCAGTCTCAAATATGTGGCTACATCCAATGTGGTTTTGCCACATATATGTGCAGTACATGGACACTTTATAAGGTTCAGCGTTGACATGGTCATAATAGAGAAAGTGATTTAATTTAGAAAAGACCGAAAGACATGAAATATGTACAGAGGTGAACCAATGTTAAAAAGAGGGCTTTTCATATTCTAGTGTTGCATGCCATATCCTGTCCTCTACTGTACTGATCTTATTCTCTCGGTGCTCTCTGTGCCAATGTTCATTATGAAATGGAAGTCTGGCATAATTCTCTGGACAAATTGTTATGAATGTATAGGAGGTATGTGTGCATCTCCTACTAATAGACAATCTTAGATTAATCTCATTGTTTGAACTCTATGATATGGAAAGATAAGACGTGATATGAGTTGCAATAAAGCATGTAAATAAGGACACAGATTCAGGCCAGATAAATGCTGTGTGACTTGTACTGATTGCTTTTGTTTGGCTTTATTATGTTTCATCCACGCCCCTGTTTTGTTTCATTCAGATGCTCTAAAAGATTACCTTGAATGAATAAAGTCAAGTTTATGAAGATTTAATTACACTTTCAATAGATGACTTTTCTTGAAGTAAACCTCTGCTTCATTCAGGGTTGCTGGGTATGGTCCTGGCAACTCCACCTGATAAAAATGTTGAAAAAGATTACAGAAAATGCCAGCTGACTTATAAACACTGTATATTTCACAAATCGTATGACAGTTTTCGTTTTTTTTTTTTGTGGTAAAAATGGCTTTACTGGTGTAACTTAATGTAGTAAGGTGCAGTCTTGAATTCAGTCTTTTTTTAATAATAATATTGTTTAATAATTTCATTTAGAAGTTTTATCATAAAGCACTGTATAATTAAAAAAATTTTATTTTAATACAATGAACTTTCTTTTCTTTTGATATATTTTAATACTGTTTTTCTGCTTGCGTATGCTTTTTTTCTTAGGGTGTATGCTGTGTTTTGGTCAGTCATCCTTTTTCCGCTTTAATCACCCAGAGGAGGCCCTCAGGATGAAGAGTTTGATGCCAGGTGGAAGCCCTGGATTTACCAGTACCTACAAGAACCACTCAGGTATATATGCAGAAGCAAAATTACACTGACCTGGAATCTGGGAGTGTAAGACAGCTGCTCTGGATGCAATGGGGAGTTAAAGTTGCTGAAGGCACTCCGAAAGAGAGAGAGAGAGCACTACATTTGCGAATAATGGTGCACATTCCGTTGATTTAATTACTAAACGTTATAGCAAACGGGGCACAGAGAGGCATTGTACCCTAGATAATTATAACAAGTTCCAGACACTGCTCAGGTGACACAAATCTACCTAAAATAACTTGGCCTAATCCTTCCTCTTTAATATCCATGTTATTAGAGAAAACTCCAGCTGTATCTTTTCAGCTTTCTTCTTTTAAACACTGCTCTCACTCATTCAGCAAGTGACTCGTTTCAAAGAGTCCAGAATCCAGGAAGTGAGATCCTTGAGAAATCACTTTGAAAAGAATGGGAATTTGAATGGCCACAACAAGCACTCCGTCAACTGCTGGAAGTCCCCTGTTGGGTGACCTTGGCTTTGACCCTGTTAGTTTAGAATCCTTGAACACCAGATTGGACATTTTAAAGGAACATGGCACCATGACAGTGATGAATATAACATTGTTGTTATGCCAGTGTGGGTGTTAACTGCCGAGTGCATCACTGTTTATCTGATGACCCTATAGGTCTTTTGGCGTTTTTCCACTGCGTGGTACGACTCGGCACGGCACGGCTCAGAACAGCACGACACGGCACAGTTCGGCTCGGGTTGTGTTTCCACTGCAGTTTAGTACCGCTTTAGAGTGGGTGGGATTATTCACGTGTCGTTATAGTTGCGCCGCCTCTACTGCCGTGACTCCTGAAAAATGTTTTAATTACGCGTCGCTCCATTAGAATGCTGTTCATTTACTTCAGCTCGGCATTCAACACAATAATCCCACAACAGCTCATAAATAAACTAAACCTGCTGGGCCTTAACAATTCCCTTTGTAATTGGATCCTGGACTTTCTAACCGGAAAACCTCAGTCAGTCCGCGTTGGCCACAACACCTCGAACACTACCACACTGAGCACAGGTGCCCCACAAGGGTGTGTGCTCAGCCCGCTGCTCTTCACACTGCTGACCCACGACTGCACTGCCAAGTTCAGCTCCAAGCACATCATCAAGTTTGCTGATGACATCAACGAGAGGAATGTCTGTACTTCCTCAACAGACAACGAAACAGCCATTATTTGGATATTAAAAGAAAGGTGCACTCATTTAAAACAGTTGTATTCGGTCCTTCGCTGGCTGTGCTGATTTAAGTCTAGTGGGTCTGTTGTGTCTCGTGCTGCAAGTTCAATGACGCAGGCAGTGACGATTTTCTCCGGCCAATCAGTGATCAGCAGAGTTTACACGTAATGTTTTGGTAACGGTACGGCTCGCTTGGAACTGTACCCAGTGGAAAACCCCCCAAAAGTGAGCCATGCAGTGGAAAAGCGTAATTTCATTCATTAGTTTAAAGCAAACATTGAAATGGCTCTTTGGTCTGATTTATAGTTGTCTGTACTTGGAAAATAACCTTAACTTACCTTAACTTACTGTGCATTTTGATGATAATTAAAATGCATTATATTTGACAATATGGAATTTGCAAATTGGTTGTACAAATTCAATTTATTTTTCACCTTACAAGCTATGAGCAAACAGTAAAAGAGTTAATCCTTATGAAGCAGTGTGACAAAAAGGTTTTATGTATTATAATTACAGAAAGGTCAATAAATGTAGTTTTTCGATTCAGTAAACATACCAAATGTTTTCAGTCATTTTGTTTTCAAGGCAAGGTTCTTTAATAAACAAAATGAACTTTATATCCATCCTTCAGGCACTGTCCTGCAGTTTCAGTTGCTTATTTCTTCTTTTGACTTGATCTTAAAATTCTACCTTTTTAAATCCTCATGAATTCTTAGCCACTTTCCAATGGATTTAAAAACAAAAAGCAACTTTGTATGGTTGCGGTGCCATTTCTGTTCTGACTGCTGGACAGTAGAAACATAATATTCCCGAAATCTCAAGAACTACTTGTTTGTTTGGTAAAATGACAGTAACTTTTTTTTAATGTTTATTTCAAAATAAAACAATATTTGTGGGGTCACTTTCCTTATGAGTTGTGAGCTCATGTTCTCCCCACTGTGCCACAGCTCCGGCTAAAATAACGTGTTTATTGCGTGGTTAGAGCACCGGTGGCCCTGGCTGCAGAGAGAAAACAGAACTGAGTGCGTTTAGCTGGTCTTCACTGTGCAGAATGAGTCATGCCATAATTCAGGCTCCATTCTCCTCTGTCCGCTCTGACCTTTGGGCTGAGTGTGGGATTCTTGCCATCCGTAGTCTGTAGGCTGAGAGACACACCCAGAGTGTGTAAGAGAGGGGGAGGTGTGTGTTTGTATGCAGTTTACCCAGCCCTGTCCTGCATGGGTTTAGAGCACATGTGGTATGAGTGAAATGTGGTCCTGGCAGTTTTAAATATAGAATTTCAAATTCAAATGTGATTGCCAGATTTGAGAGATAAATGTCCGATTTAGGTTTTGTTGTTGTCCAGTTAAAAATAGCTTGGAAAAAAAATGGATTGTCATAGTTTACTATAAAAAGTATGGGGTAAACGTACCTATTAAGCTCACCAAAATCTACATAGAGTCATTTTTAGTGCACAAGATATTGGTTTCGGTACACAAAGTTGTTAAAATAAAATATTAATCTCTCACATAAAAATATTTAATTTTATTTTAAATGACAAAAGAATTTTGATTAAGATATACATCATTAAATGCAAAAAGTCTGGCTGTGCTTAATGGGTACATTTGTGTAATCTTTAAGCACACCACTCTTCCCATTAAGCTCACATCATGTTTTATTAAATTCTTGTTTATTTAAAAAAAAAACTTTTTAAAGAATAATTGAAAAATGTTTTATTTGAAGGTACAAAGTCAATAAAAAAACAAAAAAACACTAAAATCAAGCAACAGGGCATTCAGTTTGATCATATGGATCGAGTAGTCCACGTTCAGCTAAATGATACATATTCAAAAATTCAATAAAACACACCAATAAAAGATTTCATTCATGGGGATGAACACCGAAACAATGCGCACATTTCTGTTTGTTGTGATCGAAAAGAATTTAAAGTCTGCTAGTGTGTGATCCTCGAGTCGTTTAGTGTATAATGGCCAGTTTTCCTTTGTGACTATTTATAAAGTCATTAAGTGTATGATGCCTGGTGTTTTAAAAATCTGTTCACATTTTAAAAGTCGTGTAGTGTATTCCAGCCTTTAGTTGCTTTTTTCCTGGACAGATACGACAGGTTTCTGATGGAAGACATGCCTCTTTCATCTTTGGGCATAAACTATAGTTACGTCTAGATTTTGTCATCTTAAAGCTGTTAAAATAAGTTATTAGACATTTTATAAAGATTAATTAAAGTGATAACCATCAGTTAATATTTAATTTGAGCAGCAACAATATTTAATACATTTCATGTAATATTTATTAAAATGACAAGATTTTGCTAAATAAATAATCTAGTTCATGTATTAAGTTCATATATTTTAATATGAACAACTATTATTAACAATATCTATGAAATTATACTTTTTCTTATTAATGTCACACTGAAGTTGTGTGATTTTCATAGTAGTGTTCCCTTTAAGCTCACCTTAAAATAATATGAAATCTTTTAAAAATTACAGCACTGTAAAACCACAGACCAGCAATAAACTGTCAATTTAAAATATTATGGATGTAAAAGTACAAGCCAGTAATGCCTGTGAAGTAATATGCTAGTCAGCTAACTGTGTTCTGTAGCTTCTGCGCTGTGTTGCTAAAACTATCTTTTGGATCTAATGTAATTATTTCCCACATCCAAGTTCTAGGTTACAATATGCAAAAGTCTAAATATTAATCTCTTAATTTTACAATAAGTAGTGAAACGTACCCAAAATAAAGGCTTAAACATCTAAAAATGCACATTTAAGGGGCTCCTCTTTTGGTGAAAGTTTTTAGACAGCTTTCAAATAACTCGGTGTGCAATGATCTGATTGACTTGAAATTATAGGAGGTATAGTAACAAACACATCAATTGGCTAAGATAGTAAGTAGGATAATAAATTATTTTTTCTTTTTATAATCTGAGCTCAAAAATGAAAGTGTGCTTAATAGGTACGTTTACCCTGGTTCTAGGTAAAGTAAAAAAAAAAAAAAAAAAAAAAAAAGGATAAAATTCATAGAAGAAATTTGAAAGTAAATTACGTTTTAACCTTCATAAAAATATATTGAATGTATTTATTTATGTATGAAGAAGCCCTCATATATGTTTGGGGTCTAAATTGAAAAAAATGGGATTTGAAGAAGTCACCAAGTCATTTTATTTTCACCAAGGCTGCATTCATTTGATTAAGAATGCAGTAAAAACGCTTATATTGTTTACATTTTTTACAATTTAAAATAAAAAAAAATTTTCAGTATACTTTGTCTTTTTTAACATTTTGTTACATGTCCATAAAATGTCTTTACTTTCTTTTTATCAAACTAATGCATCCTTGCTGAATAAAACTATTGATCTCTTTCAAAATTGATCTCTTTCATTAGGCCACGACTTTTTTGGGGAAGTCGTGGCCTAATGGTTAGAGAGTTGGACTCGTGATCCAAAGGTTGCGGGTTTGAGTCTCCGGCCGGCAGGAATTGTAGGTGGGGGGAGTGAATGTCCAGCGCTCTCTCCACCCTCAATACCACGACTGAGGTGCCCTTGAGCAAGGCACCGAACCCCCAACTGCTCCCCGGGCGCTGCAGCATAAATGACTGCCCACTGCTCCGGGTGTGTGTTCACGGTGTGTGTGTGTTCACTGCTGTGTGTGTGTGCACGTTGGATGGGTTAAATGCAGAGCACGAATTCCGAGTATGGGTCACCATACTTGGCTGAATGTCACTTCACTTCACTTCACTTCACTTCACTTCACAAAAAATTGTATTGCTAAGCCTGCAAACTAATATATGATAGTGTTTTTTTTTTTTAAATCACAAATTCTGTTAACCTGGTATATATGTTGTATGAGTCTGCTACATTTGATATCAATTACAATTTAGGATCATTAAATGATGTTGTTTATTCTCCACAGAAACCCATGGGCAGCTCAATGGAAACCACCATACATTGCATGAGCGACCTTGTCCTGGACATGGCACTCTTGTGCGCTATATTGAGAAGGATCTTCAGGACATTATGAATTCTCTGACTATGGATGAAGGCCAGACTTCCTCATCTGAACAATGTAAAAAAGGCCGGCACCCCATTCCACAGTCTTCCATGCTCAATGGGAGCGGCCACAGTCTTGTCTCCCCTCCAACCAGTCCTGGTACTTTGTCAGTAAGCTCCAGCTATGAAAATGCCAGTCCTTCTTTCTCTCCCCTCTCCACCCCTTCTGTGGTTAGCAGTCCAGGGGCTTGTTTGGACTCCACTAATACCCGTTCCACCAGCTACACCCACACCATCCAGGCCCCGGTGCCACAGCCACGCACTTTTGCATCCAAAGCCAGCAGTTCCAACAGAGGACTAAAGGATCAAGAAAGTCCCAGGCTTCAAGAAGCCTTGACTGAAACCCCCTCAAGTCCTGCGACAAACCGTAGAGGTGAGAGTCCACACCTGGCCCATGGTTCCTCTTCTGGGTCTGTCTCATTTGTTTCTGGAGATTTAGGCAGACAGGTCAATGTTAGACTCACCTCTTCATCCTCAACACGATCTTCTAGCCCCAGATCCAGTGTTGGCTCATCAATCCAAGAAACTTCTTCCAGTCTTCAGCCTCATTCACGTGTACTCCTTCCACCAGACAGTCCCCAGTCATCCCGTCGTGGTGTAGAACCATCCAGCATGTGTGAACTTCCTCCTCTCAGCCCGTCCACAGCACGCAGAGGTGTCCTTGGGGTGCCAGTTCTTCCTGGAGCTCTACCCGGCTTTCCTTTGACCTCTCGTGGCCGGACTGTACCAGAGAGTCCTCGTCTCCAACGACGAGCCACGGCTGAGGAAGAAGTAGGAAATACGAGATTGCACACCAGAAGTCAATCTCCTGTATCTGCTCTTTTGAAGGACCAGTCTTGCAGTAAGCAGAAGGGAGGTCTCACCCCAGCTCTAGGCTCTCAGACAGGCGTGTCTCCTCTCACTAGTCCCCGCAACCAGAGAAAGAACCCCAGGGAGCCTCGGCAGGTTCAGCCGCGTACAAGGGAACGTAAGAACAGCATTTCAGAGGTCAGCGACAAAGAGGAAGACCTGCTGGAGTACCATCGCTGGCAAAGAGAGGAAAGGATGCGTGAGCAGGAAATGGAGAGGCTGGTATGTCTGAGCATGTGTATATTTACAGTATCTGTCAAAGGTTTGGACACACTTACTCATTTAAGTACTAGTTTTACCATCAAACTTTGAAATAACAAAATGGAGGTAAACTACCATTTAAAAGTGTGGGGTCTGGAATAAAAAAAAATTAAAAATTAATACATTTATTTAGCAAAAATGCATTTAATTGATCAAATGTGACAGTGAAGACATTTACAATGTTACAAAAGATTTATATTTCAAATAAATTAGGTTCTTTTGAACTTCCCATTCTTCACAGAATCCTGAAAAAAATGCATTATGGTTTACATAAAAATATTAATACTGAAGTAATGACTGCAGAAAATACTGCGTCGATATAATGTTTAATTACATTTAAAAATTATATTAAAATGGAAAAGTTATTTAAAATTGTAATAACACTTGACAATAACACTGTTTTACTTTATTTTGATCCATTAATTCAGGTTATTCCATGTTAAATCAAAATTATATTTTGTCATTTTATTTTAAGGTTTTTGCCTTTTTGTAAATCTTAGTTTTGTAAATAATTTCTCTTTAAAACTAATTTCAGTCATTTAAGCTAAATTCTTTAGATCAAAAGGTTTTTAAGATCGTGAGACATAAATTGAGTCCATTGTGTCCAAACTCTTGGATCCAGATGCCTTAATGCTGCTGTGGGAAATGCTGAAGTGTTTTTTCACTTTTTGAATTAAATCTAAATATGAGTTCTGGTACTAATAAAGTCATAGTTTGTCTAAGTGAATGCAGTAGAGTGGATAAAGATCGCTGTAGAGGACTGATGAGAGTATTTGTTTAATGAGGCTTTGAGTGTCATTGGCTTTTGGAGTGGATTTAGAGTTCAGCGGGTGGAGTCTATATGGAGACAGTTTTCTGGTGAAGACATAGAGCAGTCAGGAATAACACGCGGATGTAAATTCCTGAGGCCTTTTTAAAAGCTCAGAACGTGTGGTTGCCCAAAGACTATATTTACCCGACACAATCTCAGTGCTTTGAGCTGCTCTCCTCCTAATATGCACACACACATACTGTCATTCGTCTCCATCATAGCCCCTAAATTAACCACACATAGACATCTTCTCTCTCATTTAAACCTATTAAAAACCTCAGACACTCCTTGGGTGCATCTCAAATTCCCATATGAAATTGCCATTCATCATCTTTGTTACTCACCACCTTATTTATCCCTGAAATTATATACATCTTCAGTGCCTCTAACCAACTCCTTAATGGCATTTTTATGATGAAGTTCTGTAACCTTTCTTAAAAATACAAGACCCACACAAGCCTAATTATATGCGGCAGCCACAGAGAAGACAAGCTCTTGTTATTCCCTCGAGAAAAACTATTTTAGGACATTTACTATGAGACAGAACTGAATTAATACAAGATAGGAAGTCGTTTTTCCATAATAAGTCTCCGGTCAGCGTTTCAAGACAATGGCAGGAACATTAGGTGTATTATGAACACGTTTTCACTCTGTTTTGGGTTAAACTTCCTGTACCTGTCCTGTGGTCTCTGGTCGCTCTGGCACTGTTGTCATGGTTACAGCACAGCTCTGTCCAATAGTGTGGCAACTTGAAAGGTAGTGCCAGTTTTTGTCCAAAAGGAGCTGAATGCTCTTTTTAAAGCTGCTCTTAGGTTAGTATCACCTTTTGAGAGGACTTGTGCCACATCCAAGCACAGCTGAGCTGTATTTAGCACTAATCTCCATCCTGATGCCATGCAATACACAGACATTGATTGCTAGCTTCAAAAAATGACATTTCAGAGGTGTGACCTTGCAGCATGCTATTGTTAAGATGCGTTTGATCACACATTATGGGATTGAAGATGGGGCAGAAGTGATATACACTGAGATTTCAACTGGTTCTTAAACAGAACAGCATTTGGGAGATGAGATGAAAACAAAAACAAAAGCAAGAAGTGAATTACAAACAAGAGAAAAAGCATTAGGAATCTCATCTTTTAATCTTGATGAGAGATAATATTGCTCGTGGGGTAATGTCATATTTACTCATAAATCCCCTCACGTGTCTGTGTTTACTCAGTTCTAGGTCATGGTCCAGTTGGCTTGAAAATGTTTCTTCTCTCTTCTGCTGTAGTATTTTTGTGCTCCGCCTACCTTTTATCTCTCTCACACACACACACACACACACACACACACACACATACATTTTCTAGACGGTTAGGAACCAGATATTACATTACCATCAAGTGTTAACCCAGCACTTAAAACAAAATTGTTTACTGAGCAAAGGTATTGAAATATACACCACCATTCAAAATGTAGGGTTTGAAAGTCTCCTATGCTCACCAAGGCTGCATTTAATACTAATAGTAATACTGTGAAATATTATTACAATTTACAATAACCATTTTCTATTGTGATTTATTTTAAATTGTAATTTATTCCTGTTATAGCATTGCTAAATTTTCTGCATTACTAAATTCTATTCTTCAGGTTCACAATCTTTCAGAAATCATTTTGACACTCTTTAAGAATTAGGCTACTGCTCAAGAAAAACTTATTACTAAACAATCTTATTATAAATGTTGAAAACAGCTGTGCTGCTTGTTTTATGCATTTTCTCAGGATGCTTTGATGTATGGAACATTCAAAAGAACATTATTTATTTTAAATTGCAATCTTTTTTAGCATTATAAATCTTTTTACTGCCACTTTTGATCAATTTAATGTCTTTACTAAATAAAAGTAATTTTTTTTTTCTGTAAAAATCATACTTAGCCCAAACTTTTTTGAACATTTACGTGTAATTATTATAGCAAACTTTTTTTTTTTTCTCAGGATGAATAGAAAAAATACAACTACACAGGCATAAACTATAACAGAAAGTTATTCTTTTTATTTTTATTTATTTATTTTTTATTTATAATTCTTCTTTTTTTTTTTTGTCTAACACATGGAACAAATATTTGGCCAAATAATTTTTAGTGAACCACATTACCAAGTGACAGGTGAATTTGTGCTAGAATATTGAAAAATTGATTTGGACACAGACTTTGATGTGAGTGAGTATTAGGGAGTATTTTCTCTTCCCTTTTAAAACTGTTCATTACTACCCAAACTGTGCAAAATGATGTGGCTTTTGCATTTATTAATTTTGGGTCATGCACCACTCACAAACACTCTTTGTCTTCAAAGCATGTCTAGATGTTTCTCTCTGGCTCACTGAAGATTTGGAGGTCATTTTGCCTTTTGTTCCTGTTGGCATGTTTGTGGAAGCTAGGGAAATAGAGCATTTCATACTATAAAGCACATGAGGGCGATATGGCACCAAATTTTGAATGAAAGAACTTTTGCTTTTTTTCTTTGTTTACCAGATTTAAAACATCTAAAAATCAGTTTTAACAATAAACACACGGTTTTCCATTGCAATTAATGAATAATTGGAATACAGAAGTTTTTAATTAGGTAAAGTTAAGAATCTGTTTAAAATCCATTCTCTCCCTCTTCACATAGACATTGACTTTGTTTTTTGGAGAGAGTAATAAAAACTAATTGTTAGAAAGACTCCTATTTTCATAACACAAAAATTCACATAGCAAATTCTAGCTGTATGATATACTTAACACTTAAGTACATTTTCAGGCTCCTAGGAATGAAGTAAATTCACCATCTTGGCTGCTGTGCCCAAATAGACGACAGTCGTGTCATAAAGCGGCTTCTGCACACAGAGGTTTAGTGTGCTGTGCTTTGTGTTGGTCTGTGTTGTGGCATCTTCAGCTTGCATACCAGCTGTGCTGATACCCTTTTGTTGGAGAAGAATGCTGTTGCTACGTTACCCATCAGTTAGCGTTTACTTGTTCCAGTGCTCTGTCTGCACTCTCCTGACAGGGGAGACCTCGTTAAAAGGGAAGAGCATATGTTTCCAGACATTTTATAGGCTGGTCTGGTGAAATAATGGCTCAGTGATAAAGACTTTACAGCACTGAACACCTAGTGCGCTATATTCAGACTTTTGTAGTTAACAAATACTGTATTTGTCTCGTACTCTGTTGATTTTCAGAGGTCAGAGTCTCAGGCCTGTCTTATTGTTAATTATATTTGTATAAATAATCCCCTACTTCATCAAAATCAAATCTGATTAGCTGAAATGGATGGCTGTCCCCTGCCATGCTATTTTAGTAATGTCACTGGTGTCATCTAGCCAAGCAGTGCTGGGTATTGTCCATGTAAAATATAATGAGCCCCAATGCCTAGAGCGCTAGTTAGTCTGGCTAGAGCTACGAGAGAACACCGGGACTCTGGCAGCCTGTAAGTAGATAGTACACACACACATACTAAATGTAGGTAGAGTGATGGCAGCAGCTGAATATCATAGCCGGGTGAGAGGATGTTTGAATGTGCTCAGAGGTTTGGTGGTCAGTAACTGGGTTGAAGGAAAGTTTTTGTGAATTTTGTGAGTCACTGTCGCAGATGTTCAGACTTTTTACTTGTTTAATGTGCTAGGTGCTGAATGAATCCAGTAGGATGTTATAGGGGGCTCTTACAGTGTCATAAGTGGCCTTCAATATGTTCTGTTGGTGTCAAGTTGCTTTTAGTTTAGAACATACCAGATGAAGCTCCTAAAAGAGCGAGTGAGAGTGTTAACTGTGTTTACATCATTTCAGACTGGTGTGTGAGTTTTTGTGCTGTATGCACAGCTGAAATCTTCTTTTTTGTGTGTATTTGTTTATAGGAGAGGCAGAGGCTTGAGACCATCCTGAATTTGTGTGCCGAGTATAATAAGAGCGACCCTTCGGTGGGCGTGGACACAGGGAGGGCGTGTCAGTTTACAGGGATGGAGGAGGTCTCTTTTCGGCGACCCGGCCCTGACCCTGCAAGTGTGCTGGCCCAAAGCTCTCACAGACAGAGAGAGAATGAGGAGGAGAACCTGAAAGAGGAGTGTAGCAGCACTGAGAGCCAGCACCAGGAGGTACAACACACACATACTCATGCACACAAACTAACGGGGATACTCCCACTATTATACTGATACACATACAGAGAGAGAAATACAGTAAGGTCCAAAGATCTGAGGTCACACTGAGCTTCAAAACCTAATTTAAATACACAGGATTTTGATCATTTTTAAACCAAGAAACACTGTGACACAAAATGATTGAGAAATATTAATGATTCTGCACCATTTCTAGGTCACTAGTACATTTGTGACATTGATCATTTGACTCTTCCAGTCCACCAAAAAATGAAAATTCTGTCATCATTATAAGGCTTAATGTCTTTCCAAACCTGTATGACTTTGCTTCTTTTGTGGAACATAATAAAAGATTTGTTACCAAACAGTTTTGGTTCATAGACAATGAAACCAAAACTGTTGGAACAACATGAGGAAATTATTACAAAATTTTTCATTTTGGGTAAACTGTGTATTGGTTTAATGAGTGCATAATCAAAAAAGTAAAAATAATTATATATAACTCCGTTTTTTTTTTTATTTAAAAAATCATGTTTTTTATTGTTATAGTTTTTTTGTGTTTTATTGTGTTAATTAGCTGGCTTTTTTAGTAATTTTTTTTACCCAGTCAAAATAACCCAACTGCAGTTTGATTGAGATTAATTGGAATGCACAAGGAAAAAAACATGATTTCTGAGAATTGTTAAAAACGGAGTTAACCACATTTACATAAGATTGTGAAATTGTTAGGTTACACTTTACTTGATGCCTCTATGAATGAATGAATGAATGAATGAATGAATGAATGAATGAATGATGCATTTATATAGCGCTTTATTGTGTATTGCTGTACACCCAAAGCGCTTTACAATCATGTGGGGGGGTCTCTCCTCAACCACCACCAGTGTGCAGCATCCACTTGTATAATATATTATTAAGGTATTCATAATGTGTAGTGTAATGAATTATATATATATTTTCATAAATAGTTGTAACCAAAGTTAAAAGGAATTGTAATATTTGCAGATTCCTTTTTACATTTGAAATAAAAAAAAATGCTAATTTGTGACCCTGGACCACAAAACCAGTCTTAAGTCGCACGGTTATATTTTTAACAATAGCCAACAATACATTATATGGGTCAAACTTATCGATTTTTCTTTTATGCCAAAAATCATTAGGATGTTAAGTAAAGATCATGTTCCATGAAGATAATTTGTAAATTTTCTGCCATAAATATATCAACTTAATTTTCGATTAGTAATATGCATTGCTAAGAACTTTAAATGTTGTTTTCTCAATATTTAGATTTTTTTTTTTTGCACCCTCAGATTCCAGATTTTCAAATAGTTGTATCTCGGCCAAATACTGTCCTATCCTAACAAACCATACATCAACGGAAAGCTTATTTATTCAGCTTTCAGGGGATGTATAAATCTCAATTTTAAAAAATTGACCCTTATGACTGGTTTTGTGGGCCAGGGTCACATTTTTCAATTATAAAGTTCACTCCAATTGCAACACTAATAATATAATTTACCATTAAAATGTGTATCAAAATGCGAAATAGTGGTCTTAGAATTTTGGACTTGATTTTATGCAACACCAATACTGCTTGAACGTGTACACAGACATATTTGCACACATTATTATGCATATGTGCCTATCATTTAAAACATGACAGATTTGGCTAAAACACTCAACGGTGTACTTGTAGATGTTCGTATGTACTGCATGTGGAAAAGTAAACATGCATTTAACTCTTGTGGTCTACTGTAGTCCCTTTTGAATTCACCTACTTTTTCATATTTCTTCTGCTCTGTCTGTAAACACGTGTCTTTCTCAGGCTTTCTCTCTCCCTTTCTTTAGAGAAAAATGGTATTCATTCATTTAGGTCACTGTTAGAATGTAGAGAATGTAGTTAGAGTTTATTTGTTGCAACCATTGTCTGAGTGGCCTCACCTCACACACACACATGCACAAACACAATTTGTTGTAATTGACAAATGCTTTCTCAGCATGAAGATTCTTCAGTACTGGGGCAGCAGGAGAGAGCGTATCTGGAGGAAGAGCGGCTCAGGGTTATGGCTCGAGTGGACGAGCTGAAGACTAGTGTCACTGACTTGGAACAGCAGATACAGGAGTCTAGACAAGAGGTTAGACTGAGTCATGAACCTACAGACCGTTGCCTGTGTGAGGTGTCTCCAAAGTGCACATAACTTCCTTCAGTTCAGTCATAACTGTGTGAATGAGAGTGAGAGATGTAGATTTTCACATCAGAACATGTAAAATCTGTTCGATCACTAGTCGTCTTAAACTACATCAGTGCATCACCATCTGCCAAGCATAGAAACATCTTTGGTGTTGCATATTAAAATCGATGTGAATACAGAATTTTGCCTGATCAGCAGAGCTGCGCTATTCATATGAACAGGAACATATGGAAGTGAACAGACTGTTGAATGTGTCGTTTTATTGGCAGGCAGAGATGGAGAGGGCATTACTGCAGGGGGAACGGAGGGCGGAGCTTGATCAATTGGAGGCAGAGCTGGAGATCATCAGTCAACTTCAGCTGAAACTGAATGAAGTGGAAAATTCAACTCCGAGGGAAAAAGAGAAGGTACCGACAACAAACACAAGCTACGAAGCATGCTTCCCTGTTTCCTGTTTGTTTTTCCTGAGAAACTTTGTGGATGCGTCTTCACTACCATGCTAATTTCTAACAGCCTGATGTCTAACTCTTCATTAATCTAAATGACACTGACTACACTGCATGTTTGAATGGGCACTTTCATATCAGTCTTTCAATAAAATTCTATTTATTTGGGATAAAATCTACAATCTTCACCTTATTTTTAATGGAAGAGTGGGTGCGGCCATTTGTAACTTGAATGTGCAAGGCTTCCGGCGTTATCCATTTCTAGTTATTTTACCTGTACAAAACAGCCCGTTATGCTGCTTTATATCGCAAACTTGTATTTGTTATTATATCATTTTAATGCATCATTGTAATCATAAACACACTGGCTTGTAGCGTAAGTAGTTTTACCGTTTACTAATGAACTGTAAATCTTGTACTTTCACAGTAAATCGCACAGAAATCTGGGTTACAAAATAAAGTAGTTAATAATACAGCCACCTTGTTCTAGACAGCAATATACAGAGGAGTCAATGTGCTGTATTTATATCTAATATGTAAATTCACACATCAACACATGTGTGCATGTCATAAAGGTAACAGATATCACAAAACAGTCAATCCTGTGGCTAAATGGAGATATTTAGTAATAATATAATATTATTTATGAATAGGTGTATTGAGTAGAACTGAGTGCTGTATAAATATTTATCTGCTCAGATTTAGTCTGCTGCAATATGGGCTCTGATTGCCATGGCAACCCCATATCTAAACCTCTGTTTTAACACAGCATGGTGTCTATATCTAAGCAGTTTCCTGTTTTCAGCCCTCTCCACCATTACTGGCTCGCCGTGTGTGTATTTTACCAGTGTGTATGTTACGTGTGTGTAATGTTTTTGTAGGAGAGAGCAAAAGTCTCAGCTGAGCGGGATGTCCTGGCCAGGCTGAGGGATTCGTACAGTGAGCTGAAGGGCCAGCTTCATAAATGCCCCGAATCACTGAGGGAGCACTTACAGGAACAGCTGACCAGGGTCAGTGTGTGCTTTGATACTGCCCGAGAGATTTACAATGACTATCGAATGTATACAACCACTTCACTTCAAAGAGAAGCAGGAGAAAAGAAAGGAAAAAAAGTAGGATTGTCAGTAGATTCAAATAACTATCAGCGATTGATCTCGTGATTTAAAAAAAATAATAATAATTAGTTCAAGTAATTAGTGTTGAATTTTCAATTTTCCTTTTTTATTTAAAAATTTTGCATCCAGTGTTTCATTCCTCTTTTTTGGGAAGAAAAAAAAAAAATATATATAACAAAGCTGTTTTGCTGTTAGTCTCTCACAACAGTCCTCCAGTGGCTTTGGTGTGTTTCGCTCATCATTTTTAATATTAAAGCTTCGATGGTAATTAAATTAAATG
The DNA here is from genome assembly GCF_936440315.1 of Barbus barbus. Lineage (NCBI taxonomy): Eukaryota > Metazoa > Chordata > Actinopteri > Cypriniformes > Cyprinidae > Barbus > Barbus barbus. Next base: position 34,833,772 of record NC_136733.1, on the reverse strand, counting down.
CATAACTGCAAGTGACTTTACTCTTTTTAATTATTCTATGTGGATGTAATTTGTAAATAAATTGGCTATTAAGTAATTTTTTCTCCATTGTTTGCAGTAGCATAAATGAGAGCTCTGCTACTGGATTATTGTGTGTATTAAACAGAAATGCTTGTGGTGATTCGCTTATTCCAGCCAGTATTTAAAAATAAGCCAGAACACCATAAAACGGTTATACTTTCAAACAGATTGTCAAATAAATAAATAAATAAAACTGAATGCACCAATATTGTAATTCTGGCTCATACAACGAGCTGATATTACAGTTTTTGCTATTTTGTCTAAATAAATAAAAAATAAGTTTTAAGTTGTTTTCAATGTAAAGTTTAGGTATATATTTAAACTAATATTTTAATAAGAATTCACAGAATGGAAATGGATAGGGTAAACGTACCTATTAAGCTCACTTCCATTTTTGAGATCAGATATACCTCCTATAATTTCAAGTCAATCAGATCATTGCACACCGAGTTATGGGTCTTTTTGAAAGCTGTCTAAAAACTTTCATCAAAAGAGTAGCATATTACTTCACAGGCATTACTGGCTTGTACTTTTACATCCATAATATTTTAAATTGACAGTTTATTGCCGGTCTGTCGTTTTACAGTGCTGTAATTTTTAAAGATTTCATATTATTTTAAGGTGAGCTTAAAGGGTATGCAACTGAAAATCACACAGCTTCAGTGTGACATTAATAAGAAAAAGTATAATTTCATAGATATTGTTTAATAGTTGTTCATATTAAAATATATATGAACTTAATACATTACCTAGACTATTTATTTAGCAAAATCCTGTCATTTTAATAAATATTACATGAAATGTATTAAATATTGTTGCTGCTCCAATTAAGCTCAGTGTGCTCTCTTTAAGCTCTTCCACATTAACCATCTATGTAAATACTTCATAAACAGACTTTAAATATTAACTGATGGTTATCACTTTAAGTTAAGTTAATCGATTTTCTATGGAATCAGTCGACTCAAATCTGCAGACTGGCTCTGATCTTTGGCAACTAGCATCAGCTTCTCCAGACTGTAAATCTGTGGAAAAATGGGCCAAAAATTATGTAGTTTATTCCAGTCTTAAGACACCATAGAAAAGTTAACAACCATTTAAAAAGAGGCCGTTAAATTGGTTTGTTTTATTTGATTTTTGAATGTGTTACTTAGCTGAAAGTGGACTAGAATAGATGTTGCAATGTGCTTAGATGACACTTCATTATGAATATATAACTGTGCTTAGATGACACTTCATTATGAATATATAACTGTGCTTAGATGACACTTCATTATGAATATATAACTGATTGACTTGAATGCCTTGTTGCTTGATTTTAGTGTTCAGTTTTTTTTGTGATTGACTTTGTACCTTCAAAAATATATATTTTACAATTATTGTTTAATTTGTCCTTAAAATAAACAAGAATCTTTAATAAAACATGATGTGAGCTTAATCGGAACAGGGGTATGCTTAAATTAAGCACAGCCAGACTTTTTGAATTTAATGATGTATATCTTAATTGAAATGCTTTTGTCATTTAAAATGAAATTAAATATTTTTGTGTGAGAGATTAATCTTTTATTTGAACATACGTTTTTGTACTGAAACCAATATCTTGTGCACTAAAAATGTCTCTATGTAGATTTTGGTGAGCTTCATGGGTACGTTTACCCTATTTAAAATGACATGTACTAAAGTATTAAATGATTGTGTTAGCAAGGTTAAACCAAATAAAAAGGAACTTAACATGCAAACATTGAATATCAATATCTATATATAAAAACATCTCTAATGTTGTGTGAAAACATATATGGTACCAATATATTGTCCACCTCTAAATAAAAACAAAGCAAATAGCAAAAAATCAATTAATAAGAGATTAACAAAGAAGACTGAAGTATTTACTCTTATTTAATCACAATTGTTCACAAGATACATAACAATAATTATTGGAGTATATCACCTTCCAGTATCACCAGCAATTAATGGGCAAAACACATGACATGATATAACAGCCTTAACTGGGCAGCTTGTTAGAATCTGGATCTGTACAAACTGCACAAATATCCTATGTCTGTGTGTGATGGCTGTGTGTCTGCGCTCCCTCTCGAGCCACAATATGCTCATGGCAATAAAGGGTTTACACACTCACTGAACAACCATGATCATTATGATGCACCTCTGCTGCTAGGCAATGAAAATGCATGGAATTCATTTACTTGTATGTCTGTCTTTTGCTTTCCACTCTTGCTTAAGTGCTTTTTTTTTTACTAAATCTCCTCACTAATTCACTGATATGGTAATGAACTGAGCGAATCGCCTCATTGTTTTGTATCTTTGTACACTTTATAACCAGTAAGCACCAAACAGGATATGTATGAAATTTTTTTTCAGGAGATGCATTGAAAAAAGTGTGTTCCATACAGCAAACATTGTTTGCCAGACGGAGTGATCTTCTTCGGCATGTCATTGAGGAACATTTGTCTGTCTGCTTGTTTGTTTCCCCCATCTGTTCGTCTGCCTCTGTCTTTCCCTCTCCGTCTCTCTGTCCATCTGTGCATGTGTGTGTCTGTAGAAGGTGGAGGCACTGGAGTCGGCCACTAAGCGCTTTGAGGATTTGGAGTTCCGCCAGTTGGAGCGAGAGAGTGGCATAGAAGAGGAGAAGGAGACGGTCAGTAGGCAGCTGTTGCAAGAGAAGGCGGAGTATCACCGGAGTGTGGCCAAAAGGAAGGTAATGACACTGATCTCAGTTCAGTTCTAGGACTCAAAAGTCAGTATTGAGTGGCTGATCCTGTATTATACTGGAATGACATACAACCACGGCCTCCTTTTTAAACATGTAGGAGAAAATGGCAGCTCTGGAGATCCAGGCTAACCAACTTGGACTTCAGGCAGCTCAGGATTGTGAAAGGATGGCCAAAGATAGAACCCTGACCCTACAGATGCTCCAGAAGGTTGAGAACAATTCTTAATTTCTATATTTCCTATAAGTGTCTTCAACACCAAAAAAACAAAAAACCTTAATACTTAAAGAAATATTTAAGAAATTCACTTCCAGAATGAAAATTTCATCCAAGCAATCATCCAAGATGTTCATGTCTTTCTTTCTTCAGTTGAAAAGAAATTAAGGTTTTTGAGGAAAACATTCCAGGATTTTAGTGGACTTCAGTGGTGGCCAATCGGTTGAAGGTCTAAGTTGGAGTTTCAGTGCAGCTTCAAAGGGCTCTACACGATCCTAGCTGAGGAACAAGGGTCTTATCTAGCAAAACAGTCGGTCATTTTCTCAGAAAAATACAAATTTATATACTTTTTAAACAAATGCTCATCTTAAATTAGCTTGGCCTCACATTACGTAAACACGCATGTGTGACGTAGGTGGAAGTACCGACCCAGTGTTTACAAACCAAACATGCAAAGAAAGTCAAACACCCTTTACAAAAAAGGTAAAACGATTGCGTTGGATGATTTTTAATTGGTGGAGAAAATGAGATGGATTTTTTCGCCCTAATATACCTTTTTTAACCTAAATACACAGACGAAAAACTAACCGCACATGACTTTTCCAACGTGATTACGCATTGTGTGAAGACGCACATACGCATCGTAGAGCTACTGCAAGATGAACATTTGTGGTTAAAAAGTATATGCATTTTTATTTTTTAGCAAATGGCCAATCGTTTCGCTAAATAAGACCCTTATTCCCGGCCAGACCCCTTTGGAGCTGCATTGAAACTGCAATTTGGACCTTCAAACTGTTGGCCACCATTGAAGTCCATTATATGGAGAAAATTCCTGGAATGTTTTCCTCAAAAAACTTTTGAGGAAAACATTTCTTTTTGACTTAAGAGAGAAAGACCAACATCTTGGATAACATGGGAGTAAGCAAATTATCAGGAAATTTTCATTCTGGAAGTGAACGACTCCTTTAAGCTCAATTGACATAATTTGTGGCATATTATTGATAACCACAATAAATATATTTTGGCCTACATATTTATAAAAAAACAAAAATGGGCCAATTACAATTGAAGTAAATGGGTCCAATTTGTAAACAACAAAGTTGGCATGAAATTAATATTCACCCTATATATTTTGTAAATATTGTTGTTGATATTATTGTGAATGATTATCTCATGTATGTGTTGTATGTAGATTCGATTTGTTCTAGTTATATCCAATTTTACAACTTCATTGCCATGACAAAGTAACCCCATACACACCATAACACTAAAATAAACCTGGGATATTTGTTATTGTTTATAATTGAACCTGGGATATTCCTAGAATGGTAGATTTGACCCTGTATACTTTTCTCTTTAAGGAAAAGGAAAGACTGTCTTCCCTGGAGAAGAGATACCAGAACCTGACCGGTGGAAAGACTTTCTCCAAGCCTGCCAACTTGAAGGAGGTAAGAGCATTCAACAGCCATGACTTTAATTCACCAATGGGTCATTGACCTGTTTATGGTTGGCAAACAAACTACTTTGTAACTTTAAGCTGGTGAACAGACTGTATACAGAAGCCTTGTAATCTAAACTCGTAGAATCATTAAAATTCATGAGATATGTGTGCTGTTTCTCAGTATTTAGTGCATTGGTTTGAAATAAACGTACCGTTGTGTACATCCTGATGGTAGTGGTGTCCGTGGGGATATACTCGACTCCCGTTTAGCAGTGATGAGCATGTTTTTTCTGGGTTATTGCCATTGGCGATAAGCTTCATGTCGATGCCTCTTTGATCAGCCATAAAATATGTAGAGGGAATCTGAAGAAGTTTTATAAGACAAATAAAGGTATAAAAATGTTCTTTGGCATGGTTTATGCAACACTGTTCTGGTCTGTTGGTGTTTATATTCAAAACAGGAAGTGCTTTACATCAGTGAACCTGACCTTTTAGATGAACTCCCTACCCAGAATTCTCTACTCCCCTCATCTTGTTGTCAAAGATCTACCCCTCAGATATATTCTAACAGGCCACAGGAGGTAAAAGCATGACCCCAGGACAGCTGCGAGGGATTTTTGTCATTTGCACTTACGCGCTTGTGCAGTTCAGTCATTTCACCCTTCATAAGGAACATGTATCTGTGTGGCTGATGAGTAGAGATGGGAATTGTAAAGAATTGAATGATTATAGTTCCCTAATGGTCCCACTAATGATTTTGTTAGTACTAAAAGATATGCAGTTTCATTAACAAATGATAAGATGGTTTCAGTAATAACAACAACAGTACTGAACAAATTTCATTCATTTATTTTTATGGAATACTACTGACAAAACACACAGTCATATGAATAGCCCGTCAGTCTCTATACTGATTTCTAATGTGATATGAATGACTTTGGGTCCTATATTTGGCGTTTTCAGATAAGTAGTAGTGTTGTGGAATAATTGAATAAATATTGCAGTAAATGTATACCACCCACATGCAAACCATCTGTGGAACTTAATGACCTTTTTTTAAATATCAAACCCTCTCTAAATTAGAATCGTTTTTTTGGTTCCCAACCCTACTGATGTGTATAAACATTATAACCTACATTTCCATACATTACTAAAAGTTTGGGGTCAGTAAGAATATTTTAATATGTTTGAAAGAAGTATCACCAAATTGCTGCATTTATTGTTCAAAGATACAATAAAACAGTAATATCGTGAAATGTTATTATAATTCAAAATAGCTGTATTTCTCCTATCGTTAGTGTCACATTATATTTCAGAAATATTACTAATATGCTAATTTGGTTCTCAGATTTCTTATTATCAGTGTTGCAAACAGTTCAACAGAACAGCATTTATTTGAAATATACATTTTTGTAGTAATGTAAATGTCTTGACTGCCACTTTAGATAAATGTAATGCATCCTTACTGAATAAAAGTGAATTTCTTTCTTTCAATCAATCAGTCGTTAAAATAAATAAATACTGACCCTAAACTTTTGAATGGTAGTGTAAATTGTTTAGTGTCAACACCTGGAATGCTTACAGATGTTTCTTGAGTTGTTGGGTATTTGTGATGTTTTGTGATGATTTTTTTGAGACTTGAATATGCACATTGTGAATGTTGTTTGCCTCAATCTTGCATGAAGTCTGTTATGTTCAGGCCATTCATGAATGGTATGGTCATATAGCATAGAACTGTGCTATGGTGGACATTGACATTCTGTATCATACAAGCTGCATGTGTGTACATTGGAGATGTTGAAGTGTGTGGCATTTTTGTGATGTGTTGGGCACAAGCATACTTTTTCTAGAGGGTGCATGAAGATTTCTGGTGCAGTTCTTCAAGTGTCGTTTGAGATATGAATTGATATCCTTTGTGGATGTGTGTACGGATGGATGAATGTGTGTGCTCAGGAGTACCTCAGACTCTCTGATGTATATAAGATGTATGGGAACGCATACAACGCCCAGACTGCCTTCCCTAACGCTCTTTGTCTACCCCTGGCTGTAACATCAGACACACCTCGTGAGGTATGACTGCTACACTCACTCTTTCATCCACGACAGAACCTTTTCTTTGCCTCACCACCTCCTGTTTCCCTTTCCAATGCCATTTATTCCTAGTTTGCGGCTTTTCTTTTTATGATGCTGTTAGAATAACCCACTGGCTGTCTTCTCTTGAAACTCTTATTTTTCATTTCTTCCTGTCTCTTTCTCTTTCCAGCTGTCTTTGTCGTTGTTGTATCCTCTGCCTGTGCTATGCCAGCTTTATGCTTTTGTATACCTAAAATGCCCTCACTACATTTTGTGTTTGTGTGTGATGGTTTGATTGTGTGAAGGAGTATGTGACAGTCAGTCAGTTAAACCAGCTGTTCGGGATGCCCAAAGTTGACCCCTCCCCCACATCTTCAGTCCAATCATTCCAAGCTTTTGTCGCTGACCCTGTCCACTCCAGCCAAACATCCCAGTGTGGCTTCTCCCAGTCACTTCCTGTTGAGGTGTGTGTTATTTCCTGGTGTTGATGTATTTGTAGTTTTATTTACCATAGCTTGTGTCAATCTGGCTTGTTCTTGTTGAATAGTGAGATGAATGAAGTGGGAACTTGAGGTTCTGTGGTTTTATGAGACATACTTTTAATTTACGACTCCATACTTTCAATGCATGTATCTCTTCTTTCCTCGCTGTATCAATTTTTCCTCTTTTTCCCATCCATCCTCCCTTTACCTGGACTGCACTTCAGACCCAGCCTGCATGGAGTAGGCCCTCAATCCCCAGGCTAGATTCAGAGCGCTGGTATCAGGAAATTATGGCAGCTGGGGAGTCCAGTCATGCCTGTCCTCCCCCTCTGCCAGCTAAGTGTATCTCCTCACGTAAACCTATGCAGGTAAACTCTCTTCATTTGTCTGTCTTCTCTTCTGCTTGCATCCTTTATCCTTTTTCTGTCCTTAAGTTATCTGTCCTTAGTGTGCCTTTCGTTTTGAATCTTGCCAGAAATAATTGCCAAAATAATTTCAGTATTTTTATGTAAAGTGCTTGAGGTTCGCTCTTTGTTGCCGGGTTTGGTTGCTTTGGTGTGGTCTTCTTCCTTGCTGTGGGGGCAAGTTGCCATAGTTATATTGGATGGAGAATATGAATAAATGAGGGATGAATAACACTGACATGTTTTGTTGTCAGATCTATAAGCAGGACGGTGAGCTGGGACAGACCAACGGCACCTTTACACCCCCGCCTTGCAGTATGACCACATCAGGCAGAAACACACCCACCAAAGTAAGACAGTTTAAACCATAATCTCTGACTGTTGTAAAGAGGCTACAATATACAGTCTGCATTTTTGAAAGCAAGCAAAGGGTTAGTTCACCCAAAAATGAAAGAATGTAATTCAAATGTACATCATGTCGTTCCAAACCTGTAAGACCTTCGTTCAGTTTCAGAACACAAATGAAGATATCTTTGAGAAGAAATCATTGAATAAAGTCGTTATTTTTCTTTGTGCACAAAAAGTATTCTCGTAGCTTCATAAAATTAGGGTTGAACCACTGATGTCACATGGACTATTTTAACAATGTCATTTCTGGGCCTTGAACATGGTAGTTACACTGCTCTCTGTGGAGGGTCAGAAAGTTCTCGGATATCATCAAAAATATCTTCATTTGTGTTCCAAAGTTAAACAAAGGTCTTACGGTAACGATATGAGGGTGAGTACTTAATGATAGCATTTTAATTTTTGTGTGAATTAACCCTTTTGCATGGCTGAAGTATAGAGTGCAAGAATATTCAATATTTCAAAATCTCTGATTAAAAAGAATTATTAGTGATGAACCAATCCAACTAGCAGTGAGATGAATCACAACATTACAGACTTTGATTTGTGGCAAAAATAAAGTATTTGAAAACTGGACAGATTAACATGAGAAAAGGAACTTGAAATTGAATTTGAGGAGATAGATAGATAGAGCTCACAGTCTGTCTGTTTTTAAAGGTTTATATTATTATTTATTATTATTATTTAGTCATTTAGCAGACGCTTTTATCCAAAGCGACTTACAAATGAGGACAACAGAAGCAATCAATTGTAGTTTTAAAACAACTAAAAACAGATCCAAAGCTAAAACTTTATAAATACTAGCTATACACATTTAAAAAAGAAAGAAATTAAATAAAAATGACAAATGCATACAACAAAATTTCAAAACTTAACATTTAAATGAAAAAACAAAAAAAATAAAGCTAAAAACAATTAAAAATATTAAAGAACCAAAGGTATGAGTATAATAATGATTCTAACATAACACTAAGCCAAACACCTAAAAAACAACAACTATATATATGTATATGTACAACCACACACACATATATGCATACATACATAAATGTATATACATACACATTGATAAAATATATATATATACACATGTATATATAATTTCATTTCCATTTAGTTTAAGTATTAAAATAACTCAAATTAAATAAAACTAAAACTTAATAAAAGACCTATACAGACATAATAAATTCAGACATTATTTAACTAAAATTAAAATAGATAACAAAAGTATAAATCACGAAAGTATAGTTTCAGTAATCCTAAGAAATAACACTGCCAAACACACATGCTAAAAACAACAACTTAATTACACATAGTAAGAAATGGTTATAAATGGTTACTGAAACAGAAGTGAAACAAGTAATTAAAAGAGGAGAAATAAAAAGTGATACTTATATCCTTTGCCGGTGTCCCTGCCCGGTGGAGTCGCACGGTAGAGTCGATGGTCTTTACACTCTTCGGTCATCACACGAGGAGGCCTTCACACGACAACTGCCGCGACCGCTGCTGCGGTAAACTAAGCTTTTTTTATACCCATCTAACAAAATACTCATTTAATTTAGCTGGACACACTTTCCTTATTTTTCCACAACAAATGGCCAAGCAAGCCCAGACCCTGACAAGACACGCGAAACAGAACGACAACTGCGCTAAACACTAATAAGACCAGTAAATACACTTACGAGCTACTTTTAACGTCCACTGACGGCTGAGGAGCATCCGGAGTAGGACCACCAGGCTCAGAAATAGCTTCTTTCCTGAAGCTGTTAGACTGTTGAACTCTAGCCATGCTCTGTAGGCACTCCATCTCTCCTTTTGAACATGCGCATGCATGCATGCTCACATACACATACACACACACATACATACACACACTGATCTGCATTACAAACACTTTATCCACCTTAAATGCAATATTTATTATAGGCGAAATACTATGGATTATCTCCCTTGGACAATTTCTTCTTGCTTTTAAACTGGGACCTGAGTTCTAATTTCGTACCATAACATGGAAATGTGAGTTGGTATGACAATAAAAGTTCCTTGAATCCTTGAATAAAGACTGCTTCTCTCAAAGAGTATTTCTTTTCACTATTTTCTGCTGCTTAATCCTTCAAATAATAGATTGAGCAATGTGTCCTGTACTTAGCCAGACAGATGAAGGCTGTGGTCTTTTCTTTTTTTTTATCTTCAGAGTCTCCCAGACCTGTCCCCTGCTTATCTGGACTTAGACTCCAAGAGACAATTGGATCTACAGAGCAGAGGTAGTCATCCCTCATATTAGTTTGTTAACAGTGTGTTGAATAATTTAAGTTGCTGCGCCATATAACATAAAGGTGATTGTAGACATACTGCACTGTTCTGTGTTTTTATTGATCTTCTCTGGATGTATTTTTCTAGGCCTCTATACGTGTGATGATTCCAGAATCAGGTCTATGGATGCTAAACAAAGCCACTGGGGGACACCACAGGGCTCTCACTCCCCTTTCCCACCTTCAGGTGCTCCCATGGTACACCACTCAATTCTGCACCACCAAGCACCTCCAGCTGGAGAGTCAACGTATGACACTCTGAGTTTGGAGAGCTCTGACAGCGTGGAGACCAGTGTATCTACTGGCAACAACTCCGCCTGTTCACCTGAAAGGTGAGACACAGTTGTCAAGGGAACCCTTCGTTCTGCCTCCATTCCCCCTGACAACGGGTCACGCTGCCCAATTTCCCCATAAATGTTTTTTTTTTTCATCCTTTTCCCAGAATAGATCCTGGGTTGTTTCCATGACAACACATACATTGACACAAAGAGACACGCTATTCTTCTCGTCTTCAAAGTTTGGCATTGTCCCGAGGCAGAACGAGCATAGAATGTCATTTTAAAGTATGTGCTCCTTGGAGCTAGGGAGGCTTCAGGTGTTTCGTCAGATGTTGAAGTCATGAAAAGACATTCTCTTGATTTTGCCCTACTTTTCAGCATCGAAAGTCTGGACGAGAATCTTTGACCATGCATTCTTACATTTTGGTTAGATGTTTCAGCAGTTTTAAACTCATACAGCCCTGCTCACCCTCGATCAACCTTTTCCTTTGAGCTGGTAAAGGAGGTCCATCAAAAAAGCTTGTAGGTCCTTACTTAAAAGTGAAATAGAAAAAAAAATTACATACTGTACTCCTGACCCAGCAGGAAGGAGCATGCATGATGCACATGATTTTTTTATTTTTTAACCTGTGACAAAAACGTGGTTGCCTAGGGCTTAGGAAAGATAAAACATCGCCGGGAGTGGGGAAAAAAACTAAAAACAAAGCATTTTTAACATCTTGCTACTTTATCAAATCAAAATTTTACCAAATGCAATTTTAACCAAATAGACTGTGCTACATTATTAAATACACACTGCTGTTCAAAAGTGACTGTAAACACTTTTAAATAGTTAGATACAATCTAATAAATGCTTTTCTTCTGTACTTTCTGTTCATCAAAAAATACTGCATCACAGTTTCCACAAAAATATTAAGCAGCACTGTTTTCAACATTGATAATAATAAGATGTCTTACTTGAACATGTTAGAAAGGAGGATCATGTGAAACTAAATAATGGAGTAATGGCTACTGAATAAATTACATTTGAAAATATATATATAAAATAGAAATAGAAAATGGTCATTTTGAATTATTATATTATTACAGAAATATACTGTTTTTACTTTATTTTTAATAAAATAAATGCAGCCTTGGTGAGCATAACAGAATTTTTAAAAACATAAACATACCAACTTCTAAATGGTAAAGTATATAATGCTTAACAATTATATTTAAAAATATATATATAATAATTTAATAATAATAATGTATTAGATTACTGAAATTATATTTATTTTATTATTTACTTTTTTTTTTAATGACACTTCTGTAATATTCAGAAGAATTTGAATGAAGGCTGTTGTCAACTGTCTAGAGTGAGCACTCAGGCCCAGTGTCGTCTTCTGCCACTGGAAGCACCGTAGCAACAGTAACCGTGTGCTTCTCCCTCAGCAGCAATGGGCTGGCAGGACTGAGACTGGAGGAGATGGAGAAGATGTTGAAGGAGGCCCAGCAGGAGAAAGCCAGACTGGTGGAGAGTCGAGTGAGTACTATTAATCTTTAATTGTCTGTGAAATATAATCTATCCCTCTCCCTGTCTCTCATATAAAATAAATCTTTTTCATGAATTTAAAAAGGAAGCCCCTGGTCCCTTTGGCATTACTGCATTAAAGATTGTTTCTTACCTACAAAGAGTGATAGACATGAAAGGCTGGATCTTAACAAGCTCTCCGACAGTAATACTCACTCAGACAATCTCTTGCTGAGTTATTTATTCATGCATCCCCAGTCACCCCGCACCGCACAGTCTATTTTATGTATTTGTTTGTATTTTTTTCCCTATTGCCTATTAAATCTTCTCACAGTAGATTTGAAGCCCCTCTGTGTCTTAATCTGTCTGTCTATTTTGTGTGTGTGTCAGGAGAGGGAAGTCCAGGCACGAAAGCAGCTGCTGGAGGCTGAGAGAAGGCGGCGAGAGGAGGTGGAGAGGAGGCTGCAGGATGAGACTGCACACAGACAGAGACTTGTGGAGGAAGAGGTCAAGCTGAGAGAGAAACAGTGTTCCCAGGTCAGTACGTCTGGCGAACACCTCAATGAACTGCTCTCAGATAGTCACCCAGTCTTTTATTAAGCAGACATAAAATCCTCACATTTCCCAGTGAGATAAAAGGGACAGTATATAAGGCTTGCATTAATAAGTCATTAATAAATATTAATATTTATAATCATAATGCTTTATAGATCAGTAATTCGTGTACATTCATATGTATTTATGAATGAACGTATATATTTGGGTCTGTGATGTGGCACTAAGGTTATTCAAAAATACATCAAAAATATAATTAAAACTAAGAAATTACTTGAATAGACCTCTTATAAATGATTTTGATATTTTAATTTTATTATTTTGTTATTTAATTAATTATTTAAATTTATTTAATTTAAAATAATCTTTAAAAACTGTGTCTAGGTCTAATACTCCAGCAAAAAATAAAATAAAAAATAATTAAAAGGCTCCATGAAAAGAAATGTTGACATTAGTAACTTTTGAAAAAATTAGCAAAATTAAAAAAATAAAGTATTGAAGCAGTTTAGAAATCGAAGTCAGTGTGACATCAACAACATGCAGAAACCTAGAAAATAGAGGATGAATAAGCATTAACTAAAATGTTTAGCATAATATAATGTGTTTATAACACCATGTTAGTGTTAAAAATAGAAGTGTTTGAAACACACACAGTAGAGTAGCGCCTACACACACTCGAACAGACAGACAACTCTGAAACCAGCAGTGAGCTTCGCTGGTGCCGCTCTGAGGTCAGTGAATGTTTTGAGTTGCTCTTTAAAAGTCTTTATGAGGTCACTGGCTCAGCTTGACTGTGCCAGACGGGAGGCATGAATGCACAGAGAGCAGCTCCGCACAGCAGGTGGATGAGAGGAGAGACGCAGACAGATGGTGAGAGGGAGACAGCAGAAAGAAGATAAGATGGGAGAAAGAGGAGGGGTGTAAGACAGAGGCAAGGAAGGGCAGGGCAGTAGGACACCAATGTTTTAAACACAGTTAAGTGACATTATCAAAACAATGAAATCAGCCTGTGATTTTCATTACTGTATGAACTGACATTTTTCTGACACTTCTTAAATGTAGTAATCACAACTTTCAAATTATCATATTATATTTCCATGAAATTTATTGTTATTATGTGTACCTGAGCGAGTCAGTTTTACGGAAATATTTGAGACCGTAGCTAATCCCATCTCTGCCCTCCTCAGGCTCGGCCAATGACGCGCTACCTGCCTATTCGAAAAGAGGAGTTTGATCTGCGTTCTCATGTGGAGTCATCAGGCCACTGCGTGGACACATGTGCATATGTCATTGTTACAGAGAAAATGTGCAAAGGCCATCTTGTGAAGATGGGCGGCAAGATCAAATCTTGGAAAAAACGCTGGTTTGTCTTTGATCGACTTAAAAGGACCTTCTCTTATTACGTAGGTAAGATAATTGTTGTATTTATTCCTAAATAAATTGTCAGCAAATAGTTGTAGTGATTTTTTTTTTTTTTACTTTTTTAACTAAGCTTGAAATGTATTTATTTTACATCAGTACAGTTTTGTTTTAAACTATATGTAATTCTAAAAATGTATTTTGACAAATTGGTAGCATATTGAATTTAAATCTAAAAGAAAGCTCATCATTTTTCTGTTTTTGCTTGGTATAATTCAAAATATGTAAGGTGAAAAAAGAAAAAGAGGAGAAATAACAAGGTTAAACAAACAAAAACAATCCAACGGCATAATCTGGTAAAATGTTTTATCTGGGTTCGCTCGATTTCCGATCATCCTGTCTTTCTTTTAGATGTTCTCTCTCTTTCTCACACATATGCTTTGCTCATGTGTGTAGCCTTTTCACCCCCTCACTCCCCATGTTAGTAGTGATGATGATGATGGTGATGATGATGATGAAATAAACTGCAATACTTTCTCTAGCCCAGCGTTGTGAGGGATGGGGGTGTAGATTTACCCCTGGCTCAGTTCTAAGTAACAATACTGCACTTACAACTCTTCAAAAACATGAAACAAAAACAATTTATCCCATTACTAAGCAGATTTGTGTAACGAATAGAGGCGAGCCAAAAAAAATAAACCTGTTCAAAAAGGAAAGTAATAAATCTTTAGCGTCGACAGGTGCAATGGAGCTCACTGGAGGCTGACAAGCCTAAAACAGTGGTTTCAAATCATCTACCAGATAGAATCAATCTAGAGAGAGGTGTTAATTTGCGCTAAGTAGCGAAAGGGGAAGTCTGTCAGAGAAGCTGCAGTGGGTGGCAGACAGTGTTAAATTGAGACAGACAATGCTTTTAGGTGAATCGCTCTGTGCGCTACGATTCACTTATACCACGTACGTGTTCAATCCCTGCGGCAAAGCTTTTAATACGTTTTTCAGTTTTTTTGTTTTTTTTATTATAATGCCTAGGAATAAAAGATATTAAAAAAGATATTACTGATGTAAAACAAATGATGCAGATGTATTGTGTAATGCAAATAAGCTACAAATGGGAACTGACAAATGTAATCTCTTAATGAATAACAAAGCTGATCTGTACGAAAAAAAAATCTATTAACAGAATTTTCATTTTCCTCATGGTTTTTGCTCCTCAGATAAACATGAGACCAAACTAAAGGGTGTCATCTACTTCCAAGCCATAGAAGAGGTGTATTACGATCATCTGCGCAGTGCAACTAAGGTAACGAGTGCTTTTTTAACACCTCCTGTCAACATCAACAAATCAAGCTCCTTACCACTCACACTACAACACCAACTTTGGTGAGCACACAGTGAAAGTTTAAACAGACAGGCGTCTTTTTATAAAGAGAATTTCTTACAGCAGAAGGCTAAAGAGATCAAAGGCGGCTTCATGTTCATGTACATTTCGTCATGCTTGCTTTTTTTTCTCTTCAGCGACATGCCTTTTTTCCTGCCCTGCTGTTTTCTCCATCTTCTCACACTTTAACACACAGTCTTTTTTTCTGTCCTTACAGAGTCCGAATCCTTCGCTAACCTTTTGTGTGAAGACTCACGATCGACTTTATTTTATGGTGGCACCATCCCCAGAGGCCATGCGCATTTGGATGGACGTCATAGTAACTGGTGCCGAGGGCTACACGCAGTTTATGACCTGAGGGAGAGTGGATGCAATTCTGCCTGCAGTGATGCGGGCAGGACTCATTTAACAGGACGTGTAACATATGCAAAATTATGTTTAAAAACTTCAGCCAGCACTGACTGATTTCTTTGTCATCGTGACAAGAGAAGAACTGGAAGCAGGCTGGCCTGATGAAGACGTATTATTGTGCGACTGATGTTCAGATTTTATGTAACTAAAAAGAGAAGCAGAAAAATGTGTATATATATATATATATATAGAGAGAGAGAGAGAGAGATGGGAAGAGTGGAAGCAAAGAATGTTTGTCTCTGTATTGTTGTAATACAGAGACAGGAGACAGTTACAGAGCTTACAGTATTTTATGGCATTTCAAATCAATCATATGCTCAGTACTTTTTTTTTTTTTTTTTTTTTAAATCTCTACAGTTGTATGGTGCCAAGTATTCAGGTGTGTATACATCAGTGTATTCCCTCTTTACTTCTAGTTATTTAGGTGCAGTTACATGGTTACAATGAGATTAAATATAATAGTACATGATAGCAGTCATAATCTCTTTTTAGGTAGAAAGTTAGCATTCAAATTTTAAATTGCTATGAAAGATATTTTACTGCATTTCATGTGCTGTATGTGTCAGATATATATATATAATGTTCTTTGCTGCAAATATTAGTAAACAAATGGCTCAGGTGCTCATATGTAACTAAAAACTGTAGGCCTGCTACCTGATTTATAACTTTATCATACAAGATTATTTGGTGGGGGACCATTGCAGTACATATTTTTGTTTTCAAGACCTTGGTACTTTTGTACCGACAGGTTTTGTCTTGCCAAAGCTTCACCCATGTTGATATGTGTACTCTGACTTGCACATCTTTTATTTCAGGGTTTTAAAAAAGAGTGGATGTGGCACTATGATTTATAATCCGATATTTTGTGTATTGTGCTGTTCAGAATATTGATATCCTCTTTAATGAGAAGAACAGTGTGAACTTTTGATAATTCAGTGTTACAACACTAACAATGTATTTCTAAATATTAACTTTTTTCATTTGACAGAAGCAAGTAGCATATACTCTGAAGCAAATAAAAAAAAAGTCTAACAAAATATAGCGTTTTCTTGTGCTCATATAGGGGAGAGCTGAGCTAGTTGTCACCTTTTACTGAATATTTCTCAGGCTTGGTTTATTCTTAAAAGTCCATTTCTGCATAGAGACAAATGCTAATGTCTTGACTTTATTGCTTTTTAATATTTGGCCATTTCTACCATTATTTCAATTAGTTCATTGAACACAAGTAGTGGGACAAAATTTAAAAACTAAAACAGTTGTTATAACAATTTATGACAAGAGGGGAAAGGGTAACATACAAAAAAAGAAAAAATAACTTTTTTAAAAATATATTTAAAAAGTTTAAGAAACATTGTTATATAGTCGACTCTGACCGTATCTCAGTGTGGTTTTATTTTGTTCACAGATGTAACTAAAATATTCTTAAAATTAGTTGGAAAGAGAAAATTAATCAACACTTTGTAACTGAACATTTAATTCAAAACATTAGTTACTGAGAAACTGTGACAACTTCCTTGTGTTATAACAAGCCCTAACAAATTATGTATATAAAGTTCCCTGATAAAAATATAACTGTGTGTAGGCCTATAATCATATTGTATAACCACATTGATCCATGCATTTAAGTAATCCACAAAATAGGATCCTCTCACAATATTTTATGCCTAAAATGTTATCAGTCACATTGAACAAACCACTATGCCATAACCAGTGCTATATTTGCCTAACAGACAAAACATAACTGGCACATAACTGGCCAATCAAATTTATGACACCATGGGTCAGTTCCGCATGCACTGTCAGGCAATGTGAGGGTTCAGTTATAAAAGACTCTCTGTAATTGGAGAACACACACTTCTTAAGCCAGACATCAGTTACAACTGTATCTATTAATGGACAGGGAATTCCCCAAGAAAGCCCCACAGTATAAACAAAGTTTAAAAATGAAAACAAAAGTGTATTTTTTTATTTTGACAAAGAAACAATTTAACCCCTTCAGACCTGAATTATTTTCCAAAAGTGCATTTTCCATAATGAGACCAAATAATAATTATACAAATTACAACACTCTTTAATTGTAATTTTCTTGTCCATTTCAGTGAACATCATGCCGAAACAGTTGTACTTAACAAACAATATACACTTTATTTAAAACCCCTTTGCATTTCTCTGTTTGAGGGATAATGTCTGGGGAACAAACCGAGCGCTCGTGAAGCGGTTGTTTTTCCCCGCGTGCCCGGCAGAGGGCGCAACTCGTCACGTCTCAGCGCTTCAGCGCGTGTTTTCATGCTCCAGGTGCGAGGGCTGTGTTCTGCTGAGGCCCCGGGGCCCTGAGCTTGTTTTCTTCTCTGCCTCGCACCCAGTCATTACCATAACAGTTAAATGCAACTACAAATGTCATCAGCGTTATAATGATGCCATCTGTCTCCACCAGCAGAAGCTCACCAATTAATTTATCACTTGATGCTAATTCATCTCACTTTAAAATTAAGCAACATAAAAGCAAAAGGAACCAACCTAACAAAGATAATACATGCAAAGAACGGCATGCTATTTTTAAACAACAAATTGAAATAAGAACGTCGCTTTTAGTTAAGAAATGTAACGTGTAAACAAACAACAAAGACGATCATTAAACCTACAAGAGCTTTGAGTTTCAAAGAGCAGTTGAAGTCTCACATATCAAAGCAAGAGGGGAAGGTTTGTGCCTTAAAATCACTAGGGACTGAGCTGACTTGATCAACTGTTGAGCCGGTGGTGAAGATCAACTCGGAGACACTTGAGGAGGCCACTCGGGAATCGAGAGCCCTCCACTTTGAAGCCGTGACCGACCTAATCCAACCATGAGAAGCGCGAGCATCTTCACACAGAAGCGGCGACGCGCTCGTTCAGACGCACTGGAGCCTTCGCTGTTTACAAATCTAAATTCGCATAAACGTAAATAATAACCATTCAGAAAAAAATTCAATACACCAGGGGTGGGGGGAATACCAACGCGAAAATCTCCTTGAGTTTGTCCTTGAATGGCTCGTGTTTTAGTTTGAGATGCGAGACGCACCCCAAGCAGCAGCGGCGTCCCGCGGGAAGCGCCAGACAAATGCACTTTCTCAAAATCAAACAACTTTAACTCTGCCTCGCGTCCCGAAGGGACAGTCACCCCACGCAACACGGGTTATTAGTCACATTATCTTCATCTCGCGAGTTTGCTATTCTAAATGGGACACGTTTGGGGGAAGGCGGCCGTCAAACCTCTTGAAACCTGTTGAAAGGTTATCCCGATTCCCACGATACTGCGCTTCGGTGGGAAATGAAATAAGCGTCATTTTGCTGAGATGATTCCTGTTGCATGTTATAAAACTAAAAAAAAAAAGTTATAGCAAGTGATCGAAACTTGAAACGATTTGATCTCTCGTGCAGGGGGATGAAAAAAAGACAATGAATTCAGAAAGAGATAGTGATGAAATTGTGATGTAACTGTTACTAATGTGTGCTATACATGAACTTGGCATGATGCGTTTGCTCTCTCACCCACTCCTTACTTATTTCTGACTAACATACAGAGTGGAGGCTCTAAAAAGTCAAAACAAAATAGACGAAACAAAAATGTAATAATAAAATTGGCTTTTAATAGTATTTATCGATTTAGACACACGCACCATAAAAACTGCATCTCGTGTTTGAATGAGCTTAGTTTAATTGTTGCACATGGACAGTTGGATTTATGGAGGGGAACAGATTTATCACTCCAACCAGCGTTTTTAATCCTCACTGCTGTGATTAATTAACGCCACGGCCTGGGCCTACATCTCTATTTGCAACATCAGCTATTTAAGGCTGAAAAATCTCAATACAAACAGAAACTCAAGTATGATGGCTCAACGGCACTGTGTGTGTGTGTGTGTGTGTGTGTGTGTGTGATGCTGACTTTCTCTCACGCTTTGCGCAAACAGGGCGCCCCCACGGACCAATTAAGACACGGCGAGTTGGGAGAGTCAGCGCTTTCCTGGGAGAGATCCCACACTTCAACAACCATTATTATCTCAGTCAACGTTACGACTGCGGTCACGAAGATTGCATCAGGCCTCACTTCTACAACTGCGAGGCTGAGCCGACTCACAAGAGGCATTACAGTATCACAGTACCTTCAGAAGCCCCTCTTTGATCCCCTCGCTCTCTGACTGCTCCTGAGAAAGCAGGTGTCATTTGGTTCACGCGGGGCTATAAAGAGTAAATACAATCAATTTCTCGTCAGTCGAGGAAGACGCTAGCTTCTGCTAAATGCTAAGTAATATTCCACCAGACAGTTTTAAACTTTTCTCTGTCTTTTGGCTTTTTCCACGTTTTGCGAGATGTTTAGCGCTTCTCGGTTTCATTACATATCTCCCCCATAAACCAAAAAGCTAAGTTTTATAATAAAAAAGCCATTTGTGACTAACGTACTTAACAACATTTGTGAGGACTGCGGACTGAGGTCTAAACGGCGTGTCGATACAATACAGCAGAAAATACATTTCAGTGAAACAGATTATTTAAAGACACTTGTTGCAGTTTAAGACTAAAGTAAGTTTTCGGTGAATGTCAATGTAATGCAACAAACACAAAACTGAAAAACACGGGCCGAGAGAGGGAGCGAGAGCGCGCGTTGCAAATCCCATGGCAACAGCAACCAGATAACACGTCTAAAATAGGGGGCAGTGTTCGCTATTACTATAGCAACAGGAAGACATAGCTCCTTCAATCAGCTTTAGGATTTGCTGAGGGAGGAAAACAAAGCTTGATTCTTTGAAAAACCGTTATTAACGGGAATTAAACGAGATGTACTTGCGAGTTTGAGGGTAATTTGTCTCACTGTGAGCGCGCATGACTTGAATAGCTCAGCATAATGTAACGTTACAGCCGGCCCTTCTGAAGTTCAGATGGAAATATAGCAAACAATAGATAAAAGACTATCTCTTTTCTTTCTCCTGCTAGATAGCGTTTGTGTTTCGCTTCTCCCAGGGGCAGTTGTAGAAATGCTGATGCTGAAATGGAAATGATGACTTTAAAGACGCCACCTAGCCTACATTATAAAACTCTATATATGTAAACAGAGTTAAACTATTATAGACGCTTTTACAGCTCTTCTGAGTAACTGCAGTTTAGTTAATTAAGCGAACATGTAAATAAGCTATCAGCTTTATTCAATAAAATACGAATATTAAACCTACGCATAAAGCTACATATCAAATTCAAACGTGTTATATTAAAATGTAGATTGCACAATTGCATCACCCTACAGTCTAAATCAAAACAAAGAATTGAAATACAGAACTACAGCTCAACTGAACCAGTACAGCATTTTAAGAGGGAAGCGTCCGAAACGCGTATCAGCAAATGCCACAACTAATCTTACAGTGTTTTGTCAGTAAAGTTCCTTCCGCGACATGAAAGTTTAACCACTTTCAGAATTTGCTCTCGGGATGTTTACGTGAAACATGTGCACGGAGAGTGGAAAGCCGAGGACCACTGGGAAGCAACGTATCCTAGCGGCAGCCAATGAGCGAACAGAACAGTTCCTCTCCAGCCAATCGCTGCACGACAGGTTCGGTCCGTCCAGCGAATCTGCAAGCAGCTTGAAGCGCTGATGCAACTAACCTGCAACAACAGCCACGTATCTCCTGGGTAGCAGAAAGTGTTCTTCCTCGCTGGAAGAAATCAAGTAGTCCCCGTGAAACAATGCATATTTGAACGGGAGAGTATGCTATGCGTGTTATGATGTGAATATTTCATGTATAACCTGATACTGCAACTGTATGCATGACAATCATCCAAACTCTCGCGAACAGCCGCTTTCATTACACATTCTTCTCTCAGAGCCGTTGTAGTTTTAAATTAGGGGACGTGCCAGGGGGATTTTGTGTTTTCTCGGAAGTCGTTGAGAAAGTGAGTGCTAATTCTTGTGGGCGTTTTCGCCAACCCGAAGTGTGCAATTTATCTCGACCAATACATCCATAGGGCGGAGGAATCTATAGCACTGGGGGCTGACCGCGTGACGCAGCTGGTTGCTAGGTGTGGGTGACCTGATGCATTGACTCAATTAGCCGATTCTCAGTCATCAACTCCATCACAACAAAGCAAGACCAACAGCACTTCAGTCCTAGACACTCCGAAGGAGACATGGCTTTTTAATTTAGCAGAGTCTTCGATCCTAAATAAATTCCGTGCTTTGCTCTTGCAACGCACCCCAAGCTCAAAACATTTAAGCAAGAATGGAGTAAGTACAACTTCTTACATTATGTGCCTTTGTTCGGGCTTTTGTTGTTTTGTCTCTTGGCTTTGTACTTTGTATGTGAAGTGCTTTTGTTTAAGTGTTGTTCAGAGTGTTGTCACATGTAACAGTGCTTCAGGCGCTGTTTTATACACTGCTATATTGCTTATTGGGAAAAAGTTTCAGAAACTCCTTTCAGCTCGTTGCTACACAGTTTTGCAACTTTAGGAATGATCCCACAGTAATCAGTCTGACCTAGTTTATGAGCATTTTCACATGCTCATTTTTTTTTTTTTTTTTTTTTAGACAGTTTTTTTTTATAGAGTGATTATCTGTGTTGAACAGATGCATTGCCTGTCTGTTTAAACAATAGTGCTGAGGCTACAAAGGTTCTTCTCTCATTATTTCTTAGCAAATGTTTTCCTTTTGCCCATTTTTACAGCAGTATCTGACACATTCATGTATAGTTGCATGTTTGTTCTCTTTAAAAAATGCCACTTTGCGAAAAAGCATGTGTCGTTTTTAAAGCTTGCACGAAAAATTCCTGTCTTTGGTTTCGCATTACGTCATAGATTGTAACCCACGTGCTGGCCAAGTTCAGACATCCAGTTCAGAGACGTCTGCACCCTACACACCTGCCATGCCGCTAGAAATGACTTCTAATGCTTGATTGCAAAAGAAGAAAAGAAAGCTTTTTATTTTTGCTCTTTGCTGTTTTTCAAAGTTGTCTCGGATGACTCTGTCAGCATAACATATTCTCCAGTGTCTGACCTTAGACTGTAAACAAACTGGACATCAGTTCAGGTGCAGAGGTGACCAGAGCATTTAGAGGCACCTTAGGTTGCATCATACAAACAAAAGATAGTCCAGAAATCAGCACTAAATACATTAAAATGAAATGAAAAAATTAAAATTCTTGATATTGTGATTTATTATTGGCATGCTCCAAAATATGATCCAAAGAAGCTTTACATTTGTGTGAGTCTTGTATATTCAGGCTGAATAAATTGATAAAATTGATAAACTGATAAATTTCCCACAAGTTGAGCATTCGCCTGGTTCTCTAGGATCTCAGTAGAACTCCCCTAAGTGGGCACAAGGGACTTTGATGGATTGAAGAGTGGTAGTTTTCTAAATTGGTCCCTCGCTAATCACCAGTGTGTCTCAGCTGATACTGTAACGAAGTGGGGGGTTATAGTTATTTTACTCACTTTGCACTGCCTCTCTCATGGTTAACACTCTGAAAATATGGATTTATGGTCAGTTGGAGATATTTTTAGATATTTTAGGAGAGCCAGGATAAGTTTAGAATGGAAAGTCCCACCAACTAGGACATAATGATTTTTTTCCTCCTTTCCTCCATCCTACTTTAGCAAGTGAAGAATCACAGTTGGTGTGATAGTGTTGTCTTGATACCAGATACACCGAAACCTCCATAGGCAATGTGTTTTAACGCATTTTCCCTCTTTTTTTGTTCTTTTTTTTTTTTTAGGTTTCATAATGCGCACCAAGCCCTGTTTTCTGTGGCTCAACTATCAAACTTCACTATCGTGCACTGTAAGCTCGGACGTTTGAATCGTAGGACCAACGGACAGGATGATGACAATGTCAGCACCCATTTGGAAGACTCTACTCGTCTGCTCGGCAGACCCCCTCACTCTCTCTCACCCACAGGCTAACCACAGCCAATCGGAGGGGCGCAGAGGGGAGGGGCCAGAGGAGAACCAGCACTTAATTGGTGAGTTGCAGTGAATACAGTTTTTTATTTTTCCCAGTTTCAGGTGGGCACCGCACTGCAGCACATTTCGTTCTCCTTGAACAGTGAGTAAAACTACCAACGTGGATCTATTTTATATTACTTGTAGATAATATGCTAGTTTAGTGCTACCTTTCGCATTTTGGATTTAGTAAGCACACTGAGATGCGATTTTGTTTTTTTTACTTGTTTTTAACGGGTTGTTAAAATACTGCTGGTATAGTTGTTTATTTGGTTGAAATTATTGTATAGGATCTCTAGGCCAATGATTAACATGTTGACCTCTGTTTTCCCCATAGGTAATGGTCATAGTGACTGGATGACTGAAGAAGTAGATTTCTCCTCTTACCTCCCAACCCCTCACTCCTCTCCCTCCCCCAATGCATCCCTTCCCCCCTCGCCCCTTCAGCATGACATCCAGGTGCCCTCAGATTTGGAGGTCATGACCTCTCTGCTGCAAGAGGAGCTTGCTCAGCTGGAGGATTACTTCCTGTCTGACCCACTCCCAGAAAAAGCCTCCAAACTGGGCAAATGCGACAAGGGTCCAACGGCGGTTGGTCCACCATCGTATTACCAGTTGCCCTACGCATCATATTCTACTTCCAACCAATCTGAATCCAGCCCTCTACTTGTTACCCTGGCAACTGGGGAACTTGACTTGCTGAGCTTTTGTGGGGGTCCCATTGGCCGTACCAAGATTCCTAGACATGCCCCTTACAGTTGCAGCCGCCCCAACAACAACGTCTGCAGCCGCAAGAGAATTTCCGATGGGGTGAGGGTGGGTGACAGCTACGAGAGTAGCATCTGGAGTTCCAAAGGAAATTCCTCAGGTAACTCAGCTGTTGCACCTGGTGGGAGCTACAGCTGTGCTGAAGATGAGCGGGTGGTAGGCAAAGGCTACTGCCTAGGCAGTGCATTGGAAATCAGGAGGTGCGCCATTTTACCCAAAGAGGACAAGAATTGCCGCTGCACGGAAGAGGCCGTCGGTGCGAGCAAGGCCGGTGGCGACGGCGGCGGTGGATACAACTTTAGCGGATCCATTCAAATTCCCCACAAGAAAGACGAAATGATGATGTACGGTGTCAGAGAAGTCAATTTAAGTGGCATAGGAGGAAGTGCGGAGATAGAGATGATGAGCGAAGCCAAGAATGGTGCTAGCGATGCAAAGGCCAACATCCCCTGGAAGACGGAACCCAACGAAAGCTGTTTCCTCCAAAGTACATCCCAAGAAGAGGCCTACCACAGCTTCCTTGGGGCCATCAATGACCCAATGAAGTCGGAGAGCGTAGAGATCCACCGGCAACATAACTTCCACTGTGGCTTTCTTGAAGGCCAAAGCCCCGACTGCCTGAGCGGTGACCACCACGGACCTGAAATGGGGTCCCCGTGTGCCAGAGGAGGCTGTGTGCTGAAAGAAGACCCCTGCATTGTGAAACCAGACCTCGAGGAGCCACTAATCGAAGTGACCCATGGTGTACGCAAACAGAAGAAGAGAGACCAGAACAAGACTGCAGCTCACAGGTAGAGTATTTTCAGAATCACAATGGTGTCGATTGTATTCTATACAAGTGAGCATAGAAAATTTGGTGGGGTTCTGAAGTTACACTTAGTTGTGAAAGTACAAAATGCTTGATAGAGGCAAAATAGTATTAAGACAACAGTGCCTGCGGGCATTACGAAGTTGCTGCTTGTGGGATTTAAAAGACCACACCTTCTGTAAGTAAAACTGAATATCCTCTGTATTAATAATTTTTAACAGGTATCGCCAAAGGAAGCGAGTGGAGTTGGACTCGTTGGAGGAACAGCTTCATGGTCTGGAGGGCAGAAACCGTGAGCTACGGGACAAGGCAGAATCGGTGGAACGAGAGATCCAGTACGTGAAAGACCTCTTGATTGAGGTGTACAAGGCCCGCAGCCAACGTCTCAAACAGGAAACCAGCGCCTGACCAAAAGCTTGACCACCTGACGATGGTCCTGCAAGTAGAATTGTTAGCAGTCTGAAAGGCAATGGAGATTTGAGTTGGAATGTTTTCTGACTGAATGTGTTCTTTTTTAGGATGTGGTGGAGGTTGTACTATTGCACGTTACTCAATCATTTAATTTTCGTTACAAACTGACAAAGTCCATCAACAGCTGCAGCACAGACATCCACTTTCTCAGAAATAACTCCAAATCAGTCAATATGCACTGTGATTACGTCTTTGACTGTAACGACAGCCGTTTTTGATGGTTTTCTCTTACTTTTCTCAAGAGTGGCTAGATGGCTTATCTTCTGGTTTCCATAAATGAGCTTTAACAACAGCGTTTTCTGTTCAGGATTGACAGAAATCAACACTGAATAAGGCAAGATCGACTGAAACGCGTCTTCATTTATTTCGAAAAGGCTGTATGGTAATATCACAAGTTCCGCATATGACCTGCACTGATTTTAATTTATACGGAGGTTTTTTTTGTTTCTTTTCAATTTATTTCTTAGCAGTTTCAACATTTATGGTACTAATACTAATGATGTATAATCAGTACAACATTGGTAGTTCCTTTTTTTCGTTCCATATTTTAATTAAGGAATAAGCACTGATCTTAAAAGCAATCTGTTTCTTATATATTGAGTTTCAGGGGAAGCACTTCTCAAAATAAATTTCCCTCAGGAATAACGAACCTGATGATGTGTTTTTGAATCCCCAATTTTAGATTAGTCCTGCAGCTCAGGTATACGATTTATGTCCAAAGTCATGGAGGTATGTCAGTTTGTAACTCGATGCTGAAGATATGGCACTGCCTAATAATGTTATGTGTGTTGATTCCCTGTATTTTTGTTCTTGCATGCTGAAGATTTCATGGCTCTTTATAAAGAATGTTTGTTTTTCTTTCGTCTGAATGACGTTACTGCAAAAGTCTTTCTTGCTTAAGAAGTCCTGTTTTATATTCTCTTGGCAAACACGTTTCATTAGAAATGAATGAGTGGCATTTGATTCACAAACTGCAGTTTGGCCCAATGTCTCTGCTGTTAATGCGACTACAATCAGGGTTTGTGATTTTATAAAGCTTGTTTGCTCTAATGTTCAAGTGTGGGCTGGGGGACAGAAAGTAAAATCTTTGTAGTGATATGGCTTTTTTAATAATCACTGAAATGATTGTGGTGGCTTTAGAATTGCAGACTTCCCAGCCTCTTAGCAATATTTCATCAACAATGTAAATGACTGAAGTTATAATTTTTGCATTTGCGATCATGCACAATCTTTGACAAATGTTATGATTTTCCTGTTTACAATTTAGTCAATTTCAAGAGTTTATTCTGGTTGACTCAGATTTTCTACTTGCTCAAATAGGAGACATGCATTAATCAAAATTACAACAACATCAAACAACTGCAAATCAGGCTTTGATTAGTTGCTCTTTATTCCTTTTATGGCATTTTTACCGAAGTGTGGTGTGTACCTTACTATGTAGCAATATGACAAATATCATTTAATTCCTCTAAATAAGCAACCTAGATACTGAGAGAGCTTCGCATATCGACTTGAAATATGCTTTCCTGGGCGGTATACAATCATGTTTATGAAATATAGCTAATTACGCGCTGTGTTGTACGGTCATTTTGTGAAGTTGAGATTATTTTTTCTTTTTAATAACCTAAAACGAAGGCATACGATTTCCAAGAGTTTACACCAGCTATAATACTAAGACTAGTCATTTTGTACGAAGCATTTCGATGTATCGTCTCCGATTAATTACTTTGTGTTTCCTGTTATTCCATTGAAGTCAAATAAAGTGATTTGTGTCAGCAGCAGTGCATTTTGGCGATGATGGCTTCTTGTGAGATTTTTAGAGATTAATCGGTAGACCTTGAGTTTAACGGATAAACGGAATTTATCCCTTATTTGGCTTTGACAGGCAAATACATGAAGCAGAGCTATTCCCTGTCCTCACTAAAGCACGATGTGGAGGAAAAGGAAACTCGAAGGATTCCACACACTGTCAGACATGTGCGTGTGTGAGGGAGGAAAAAAAACCACGATTATTATACAAATGTAGGGGTGTTTAAATATAGCCTATGCATTTTTTGAGACATTTGCGTTTTATTAACTGTAATTTTCATTCCCTTTGTGTCTTGACAGTCGTTTTGAATTAGTAAACGTTTACGTTTTTTATTTAATAAAATACCCAGGCAGAAGGAGCCGAAAATAGGGGAAATAAGACTCTTTTTATGCTTGTCAAAAGTCTTATT
Source organism: Barbus barbus (assembly GCF_936440315.1). Taxonomy (NCBI): domain Eukaryota; kingdom Metazoa; phylum Chordata; class Actinopteri; order Cypriniformes; family Cyprinidae; genus Barbus; species Barbus barbus. The sequence continues at coordinate 34,805,928 of NC_136733.1, read as the reverse complement.
TCTGTGTAGCGGTTGATTCATTCGGATTTATGTCGAGGCTATTTTAACAGGTCGGCTTATTTATAGTTTCTGAACACCGATCAGCCCTGATGTGTATTTCTTACTTTTCACCAAACAGTTTAAATGTAGTCTTAATTTCCGTCATTTTCACGCACAGACAAAACATATGATCACAAATCATCAGACAGCTCGTATGGGCCACTGAATTAAACAATAACCATTAAATATTTCTGTGCTTAAATGTGTCAAGACGAACAAGCGAGTGTCATTTTAGACATATTTGAATAATCTGCTTATAAAAACAATTTGATTCACACGCTACAATTCACTTTTCCCTTTCCCCCAATAATAAAAAAGTATCAATCTTTCGAAGTGTCTTTAAAATAATTAATCCTTAAAGAAATCTGCGCTTTATCTTTGCTAGCTAAAGGTCTGTCAAGAAATCAGATTTTTCACTGGATAGTTTCTTTTAATATGCGTCTAAAATTATAATTTAATTTAGATTAAATCGTTCTTCCTAAAAACAAACGTTGGTCTAATTAAAGGCTGAGGACTTACACGTCAAAATGTTTTTCTTGTGACAAACACGTTTGAAAAGTAAGTTTGGACGTAAAATCGTTCAATCCCAGAAAGAAATCGCCATCTCAGAAATAAAACAATCTTACAGGGAAAGACGATTTGTCAAAATCACACGTAACAGACAGGACGGACACATTTTTATGAAATTCTGTTTATTCGTTTATTTAAGGATTTGTACAATAGAAAAGAAAAAAAAGAATGTGACTAATGAAATCCGAATATCACATTTTTATCACCCTTAAAGACTTACATTTACGTCATTACAATATATCCTTACGTCCTTTTTCGATACAATGATACAATTTATTTTTTGAGCTGGGCTAAATTTATATAAATAATAAATATAAATAATTAAGGTTGCAAAATAGTAACATCATAAAAATATAAGTGCAGTTTTGTTATTAGCTACATACAGAAAAAAAAGAGCAAGCAATCTTAACAGTCTTAAATATAGGCTACGTGTGTGAATACAAAAAGGCAAAGATTCGCTGAATAATAATAAAAAAAAACATTACATTTGAAATATATCTAAATGTACATTTAAATGTAAGATATAATGTTTATTTTTGGAGGATGTTTGAGTTACAGCCATTTTCTCACGTAGTCAAACTCTTTTGATCACAGATCAAATAAATAGAGACAAAAAGAAAGCTTTTCCAGCCACAGACTCAGCCAGCAATGCATATTTGAATAATGTGAAATTACATCCTCCCTATTACACACAAACTATGAGGCTGATGTTTATGTTTTTCCTTCAGCCGACCCGTCCAACTTGCTGACAAGCCATTGATAATCCCTCTGAAATAAAGAGCTTTGGGATGTGCGACTGAGTTTTCTTCCTGCATCTAGAGACCTCAGAGCCTTGAGGAAAGGAAGGGGAAAATATGAAAAAGTAAGGATTTTTTTTTTTTTACCAGCTTTGTCTGTCTTTCAATTTTTTGCACAATTGTCAAAATGATGCAATACAGCACAAAAGTAGCTCTATATTAATTTTCCTTCAGTGCTTAAATACAACTCACCAAGAACTGCACTCTTTGCACAACCATATAATTTATGAAAGTGTAATGTATACCCCAAACATCTAAACTGATTCACACTGCTCTTACCTGCCGTAATGTGTTTTGTTGGCTAAACACACGCAGAGTGGCCACAGCCACCCGTCGCACTGCATGATGGGAATCATTACAGGCAGTTTGGAGAATCATGCCTGGAGCATCTGCACTGAGAAGTGCTCCATCCCCTCCGCCAAACGCAGCCAGGTTTGCCAAAGCCCCACAGCAGTGCTGTCGAATGACATTATCAGCATCTGACAGCAGAGACACGAGGGGACGGGCAGCTCCTATGGCGAGCTCTATCCATATGTCTCTCTGACTATGTCTGACACATTCCATTGCTGGTGTCTTCCTTAATTTGTCTTGTACTGACAAGGCATTATCTTCAGTCGTATTCTTGAAACCTTTATTAGAAAGAGTTAGATCAGTTTTTCCCATTACACTCAGCCAGTTTCCCACTGCCTTGCAGGCTGTCCTACGAACAGACGGAGCAGGATCACACATGCAACCTAACAGATCTTGGAATAAGTCAAACTTTGATTCACCAATGACCTGCCAGACACCTGAGCCCAGTTGGCCCAGTAAGCCGCAGCAGGCCGCTCGGATTCCATCATCACGGTGGTGCAATGCAAACCGCAGTTGGGTGGTTTCGACTGGAAGAAAGAAGGAAGATTGTTGGGTGAGATGACGTGTTAGTTGGGAGAGAAGGATAAGTAGTTCCACTGCGCACCCACTGAGAAGTTCACTTTGTAGCAGAACAGCCAACAGAGAACCTGCTGCTCTGACCTCTTCTGGTGAGGATCGAATTTTAGCCGTGGAGATCTTGGGGTGATCACAACTTCTTAATTCCTCCAGACTGTCTATAAGCCAGCTGATGCTGCACCCTGGCTGACGTGAGAGGTCTTGGAGACGTCCTATAGAACTGCTATGGATCTCCAAACTGTCCATGAGCTCCTCTATACAACCGCTCTGCTGCTCTATTTTATCTCTTAGTTGTTCCATGGTGTTCTGTGGATATATTTTGGTTTTTGGTTGGACCTCTCTGATTTTATCAGTCTTGTTTCTAGATGGCTGGTTTGGCGTCTTTATGGAATCGTTTTTTTCCTTAGATGCATGTATGTTGCCTTTGAGCCGCTCTAACGTCTTTGATTTGATGTCACCTTTGATATGATCTATCTTGGTTTTCTTTGCGGTTCCATTGCTCTTAATTCGCTCCACACCATTCCCGAAGTGGTTAAGTTGATTCTGAGTGTGGACTGCTCCATTGTCTGAGCCTTCTGTGCTGTAAGAGAGGAAAGCAGAGGCCTGGGCTGCAGTGATAAGGCATGGAGCAGTGTGCTGCGGGTCAGATACCAGCAGACGATTCAGAAGACACAACGGAAGCTCCACCAGGGCAACGGGAAGAGTTTGAATCATCTGAATGAGTGGACAAGTCAGCAAAAAAATTCAAAACACAATAATTACATTTCTGATATTCCAATGGACAAACACATCAGCCATCTGAAATACTTAAATATTTCAGAAAACCATACCTTAACTAGACCGGCCACAATTTTTGAGCTTTGATACGATCGGAGAACAGAAAGAAGTTTTTCTAGGGGTAACTCCAGAGAGAAAGGGATGCAGAGAAGATGACAGCTCGTCACTGATAGGCTGTTTATTTCTGAGTCACCCCAGAAAAGATCACGCTCAAGCAATGAAGCGCTGCTGTGAAGTATAAAATGAGAAATACACTGTAAACCTCTTTGATGCATTTCAAATAAACACTAATATACAAACAAACAGTGAAAAATTGTTTGACACCATTAGTAAGTTGTAAATGCAATGTTTGAAGCTCACCAACTGGTGGTGAGAAGGTGGCTGAGGGCAGAGGAGCAGTTTGAGGAGTTATCTGACAGGAGAGCCATACAGTTATACGGATCGCTGGAGAAAACCAATAAAGCGAGAGAAAGGAACACGTACAGACCTGCACGAAAAAACAGAGACAAATGTATGTTATTAAATTACTGGTATATTAAAACTGCAATACAGAAATAAGTCAATGTTCTCTTGATGTTCAGTACCGTTGGGAGAGAAATGGCAACTCTGGGATGTTGCGTTTTCCAGAGAGGCGTTCACTTTAGCCCACAAGCAGAGCCAAAGCTCTGAGTCCTTAAAGTCAAGCAGTAGGCTGCTTTCACACTTTCATCAGTGAAGAAAAAAAAATGTAATTAGACAGCATATTAAAGTCAGCATGAAATGAACATTCAACAGATGAAAATTCATTTTGTAAATGCATGTTATTGATCTTATTGTGAAAGTCTGATTCATGCATGCGTCTTATTTTTTTATTTATTTTGACCTTATAATTTTTAATAAAATTTTCATAACTTAATTTTCTGGTGAAACTACAGACAGTCAAGCTCGCATTCAGTTTTAGTGCAACATCCACATCTCAAAATTCAATCAACAACCAATAAATAGACAAAAGTCCCCCGTTACGTTTTTTTATTTTTCGATAATTCATTACACTGGGATTTATGGCACAAAACAGAAAAAAAGATACGTCCCTAATTCCATTTTATTGCGACTTCAACACTACAGATAGTTCTAACAGTGCTTTTTTTTTTGAGTGATACCGTGTTTTATGTTTAAGTGTCCCATAAACAATATGGCAAACTGATTTATGAATGAACTAATTAACTAATAACAATTAAATGATAATTATATTACAACAATATTTATATTTTCTCAATAATAATTACATTTTGTAATATATTTACATATTATATAATGCAAGTATATAAGACTCATTGTTAAACTAAACATTTTCCAAAATAAGAACGGACAGCTGTTAAGTAACATATTAGTTCCTTTATCTGTAAATGCCATTGTTGGATGCTATTCAGTTGAGGCTTCAACTGGTGAGGTTTTTTTGTATATTTAATATGAAACAATCGAAAACCAATTAATCGGACAAACTGATTATCTGTCTCTCTAAACAACAAAGCACAGATTTTAGGAGAATTAATCTGAGAGGAATTACCTCAGATAGTCTGTGGAGAATCAGTGACAGAAGGCCATCACACATGCCCCAACCTGCAGGTAAGGGGTTATGTGCCTATACGAACGGGAGAGAGAGCAGACAGATGGTGGGAGGGGGAGAGGAAAAGAATGAGAGAGAAAGAGAGTAGGGTATGACTACACTGGATTTCATCACATCAGTGACATTAATTACTCCAAACAAAATTAACCCTTATTCACAGCATAAATAATGAAACCATACCTCTGCTGTGTCTGTCAAAATATTCCCAAAAAAGGCTGTAAGCCTTTCCATACTGACATTCACAGATATACCACGGCGAGTGAACAAGGTTAAGACTGCTGTTGCCAAAAGCTGTAGGAGAGACCACAAAATCACAACTGTTATGCAAATGAAACTAGACATCCTATGATTGTTGTACTTCATTTTTCCCGTTTAAAAGTGCATTTGACAAACTAGAGAGAGAATCTTTTAGCTAGAGACACTTACTGCTGAACGCTTTGGGTCTCGACAGAGAAATACCGATATAAATAGCTGACAGAGATCCTCAGCTCTGATGAGAGAAAATATTTTTCATAAAATAACCCCAAGATTAAAATTTCACAACAAGCCCAGCAGCAGTTGGGATAATAACAGCCAAATAAAGAGTTCACTAATTAACACTAAATATTCTTTCATTTTAAAAAAGGGAACAATACATTTACTGAAGTAATGCAAGTAAAAACTTCAGTGTGGGGAAAAAATGTATTTTAAGTGTACATTAAAAACAATTCATAAATCCATACCTTCTCCCCTTTATCTCCCAGCCTGGGCTCTTTTCCAGGTACATTATGAGCACATTCATTAGATCTCCCAATACTATCTCACCCTGAGACTCCTTTAGCAAAAACAAAACAGTCAGAAATCATGTATGAGCTTCCATAGATTAAATTAAATTATTAAAAGAAAATAATCTCCTACATTTTATTTACCAATCAATAATTAACATTTTTAATAAAATTTAAAACAAAATATTATTTACATTTTTTTTAAATAATACATAACATATAGAATGTATATATTCATTTTTGTGCCCTCTATAGATATACACATATGTGAAGAACATACTGTATCTGTATTTTTCTGACCTGCATTAGATCTGGAATGTTCAGGATGTCTTCAATCAGACTGAACAGTAGATGAGGCAGATCCAACTCTTTGCCCAGTGTTTCAACATCACCAGGCTGACAGCTCTGAACAATGTTCCTGAGGATCTTTAGTGGCTGTAGAGTTGTAGAGGCCTCTTCACGCTTCCTGGCCAATAGCTGGACAGATCTGTGAGTCTTTAAACACTAATTCACACTCACTTACCAATTTCAAATGTCTTGTGACATTTAACAGAACGTTACCTGGTTTTTGATTTCAAGCAACTTGGTCTTTAACCTCTGAAGAATGGAAGTGTTTACAGGGCCCTGATCACTTAATTCAATCAATCGTTGCCACTCAGAATCACTGTCGATATCTTGTTCCTGCATGATGAACAGAGTTATATATAGTGGGAGATATTAGCAGTTGGCTGCGGTGAAATTTGCATTATAAATTAGAATTATTACAAAACAACCTCACTGTCCATCCTCACAGAAGCCAGACTGGTCCGTGCGTGTCCAGGGTGCTTCAGGACCTGCCGGTGTCCCACTTCAACCGAAGGGAAATCCCTCTCATAGTCTCTACTAATCTGGCCTTTATGCGGAGCTGACCGCACTCTAAAAACAAAAATGTTGATATTACAGTATTTATTGCCATGTCAACATCACAGGCTATTACATGGCAGATACAGATCCTACATTCAACAAACAATAATAAATACAGATATTCTGTATAATTCAATTTGGAAACAAAAACACTAAGCAAATATGTTTACACAACTCTATAAAAAATGATTTACATATACTTGTGATAAAAATTGTAAAAGTTTTTTCTGGTCCATCTTACAAAACAAAGAACATGGGGAAGAGGGCCATTTAGAGTTATTTTATGTTGGCTAGTTCTGACATAAATTTACATTTGATAATGCATTTTCAATGTGTTTTTAGCTTTTAGAAATATAATTCTTCACAATATCTTTTATCCTTGGTTTAAACAGGTTTTTGACTATTTTAGTTCACTACATTTGGTTTTATAATATATTCATTCCTTCACTCCAGTCAAAACAGCAGCATTGTTAATATGCCCATTTTTAAGTTCATATCAAATTCAAATTCTAGGTGGAAATACTACCTGGTAACACTGTTGTCATTTGCTTGATGCTGATTGGTTGCTGGCTGAGATGAATTTTGATACACTGAAAAGGTGCTGCCCAATGAGTGGCCAGTGGTGGAGGCTCCTCCAGCAGAAGCTGTCTTGCAGCGCGTCTGACTGGCGCGCACAGCACTTCCACTCGCAATCTCCTAGTAAAACAAGACCCAACACGGTTTTATTATTTCACTTTAACAGAAATTGATACTTTCAGAGCTCCTCTCAGGCACATTTTCTCCATACTCTGTAATATAGCAAACAGTTAAATTTGCACAAATCTCACCAACAATAGCATTGACTTAATTTACATAGTTAATTCTACTGCAAAAAATAAATAAATTAGGAAGGAATCACACAGATCCACAACCCTTTAACAGAGAAAACTAACAAAGACAAACTTCTTTGTTTATGCGTGCTGTTGTTCCCAGATGTACCCGTCTGTTAATCTTCTCTTTCTCCCGAAGCTCCCTAGCTTTGCGCAGTAGTTTGCCCTCTCCGCTGCGTGCCGTTGTTTTCTCAGCAGCTTGCTGGTGTTTTAGGGCCTGTAGGTCGGGGCTGGGTGGGACTGTCAGGGGGTTGCTTGACCCCTCATCTGACACCACTACCAGAGCACACAACATGACAGAATAAGTTAGATAAATTCAAACTGTATCATTCTAAGATGTACTGATGTAGATCATGTAAAATGTATGATTTAAATTGTATCATATTTTATTAGTTAATGTTTGCAGAGACGTTTGCAAAAATATATATAGATTTTCATAGGATAATATTTATACATTTTGAGAGGACTGAATCATAGATCACATAGATCAATATTTTTATTGTTAACTGAAACTACTTAAATTTTGTTAATTGAAATAAAGCTTAAATAAAATAAAATATAAATGTTAGATGAAAAACTTCTTTAATAAGGTCCCAAAGTAACATTTCTGTTTTTTTGTTTAGTTTAACCTGAAGCACTAAAATTACTAACTGGAAATAAAAAAAAAAAAGTAATATAAAATAAATAAATAAATAAAAATGACAAAACCACATAATAAATTAAAGATTCAAACTAATAATTCAACAAAAAAACAACAAAAAAAAAAATTAAAGTTTAAAAGCAAATTCACACACACACAAGTTTTATGTGTGTGTGAATTTGCGTTTATTATTTTTATACTTTCAGTTTTCATTTTTATTTTAGTTAAATTGTTAGTTATATATATATATATATATATATATATATAATTTATATCAGTTATATATGTATATATATTTAAATTTGCAGGTATGTGTACACAGAAAAATACTATTTCTTAGAATAACGCTAAATAGTCCTCACTCAAAACTCTATCTGCAACAAACGGGTGATGAAGCAGGTCAGGCCATGACAACCTCTTCTCTGGGTCCTTCATTAGCAATCCCTTCAGAAAACTCTACATTAAGAGAGCCCACAGATAGAAGAATTAAAAGATTTGAAATCATGTACTATATATATTATCCATCACTTAACATTACCAAAACCAGGGTATACTGACATAAAGCAGCACTTCTACTATTTTGGATCTCTGTGCCAACACAAAATCAAACTCAGGCTAATTTGGTGTAAAACAGAGTCAGAGGCGTTCATGTGAAAAGTCAACTACTCCGTACCAAGCAGTCTTGGCTCATGTTCTCTGGCCATTTCACTGGATCTCTCACTATAAGCTGCACCAGCTGAAAGATGGAGTTGGTGTAGAACGGAGGCGCCCCCGTGTGGAGCTCATAGAGGATGCAGCCCAGAGACCAAAGGTCAGCTGAGTGGTCATAAGGTTTCTCTTCCACTAATTCCGGAGACATGTATAAAGGCGTCCCCTTAATAGAGGTCAACACCAAGGTGGACACACTCATGGCACGAGCAAATCTGTGAAGAGTCAAGAGAATGTAACCCTACTATGTTATTAGAGATCACATTTGAGATGAAATTTAGCCTACATTTCCTCGGAAACTAGCATCCATTGCCATTTTAGCTATTGAAAAATAAATAAATATTGAGAGAAAGTAGTTTGAACTTATATTTGCACCAATTGGTAACACCAACCCAAAGTCACAGAGCTTTACTACTCCTCCTTTTCCCAGCAGGATGTTTTGTGGTTTCATGTCACGGTGCAAAATGCGATGGGAGTGCAGATAATACAGGGCAGAAACAAGCTGGCAGGCTATTTCACGCACCTACACAAGATATAAAATAACAGGTTAGCAGGTGAGTGTGTCGCAGTTAGGAGGTCCGAGCAGCAAAAAATCCAGCATGCCATCAAATCAAAGGAATAAAAGTGAAGAACTATATGCACTTTTTAAAAATAGATTTCTTTAGGTTAAATCTTATGATGTTTATTCTAATTTGTATTTTATATGCCTCAGTGATTATATTATTAGCTTTTAAAGTCTATAAAGTTATCAAATGTAAACCAGGTCTTAGATAGTTCCACCATGAATAAATCAAATCTAATACGTTGGGCTGTCAGTTACTGTAAAACAGTGTGAGCACCGATGTACCTGATTCTCAGGTAAACTCCCATCATCCTCCAGGATCTGAAACAGCTCACCCTCTGCATACTCAGTCACCACCACCACCTGCCAGAGGAATACATGCTCTAATTATTCCTCTGACACAAATTCAGTTTTTTTTTTAACTGATATTTTTCAGTTACACATTTTATGTGATGATCAAAGTCACAAGCTTACTGCATTTGTACCAATTCCAGTATCCTAACGTCTTCACATAAACTACATTTTGTCAATGAGAATTATTCCCTAGAGATTTGAATGTGAAAATTGTGAACCCTGGGAGCTATGTTTCATTTCAACAAGCCGTTATACTGGAAACACCGGATTATGGAACAGAGATGCAACAGTGGAAAATGTAACATGACTTGGGAGTAGGTCGTGACAATCATACCTCCCTCTCTGTCTCAAAGCTGTCTAAAAGCAGCACTATGTTGGGATGCTTAAGCCCCCTCATGATGTCAATCTCTCTTTTCAAACTGCGCAGGTCCTTCTCTGAGCGGCCAAGTTTGGGAATGAACTTCAGAGCCACGACCTAGAAAATAAAAAGGGTTGATGTTACTCAGACAGAGACTCTTTAATAAAGTCAGTTACTATTATATCCATTATTTCTTTTGTTTTCAGGGTCATGGAGCCGTGTTTTTAGGGAACGCTTTAGAGATACACATTTACACATATAAATAATTCCAAAACAAACAAAGCTAATTTGTGACATCTTGGCGCACATGCAGCGCTCACCTGGCCGCTAAACTTCCTGCGGCCTTTGTACACTCGGCCGAATGACCCTTCCCCGATAACCTCCAAAATATGGTGCTGATCCATCATCAGCGAGAAAGCTTTGACCCAGAGGAACAAGTCAGTATAAAGTGGACCCACGTACGCACATCATTTAGGCAGTTTTCTCCGCATGGCTTGTTTCGCAATTGAATAATATAAGGAAAGCATGGCAAACTAGGCTAAGCTAGTTTTTTTTTTTTCGACTTAAATATGTGAGGCGTACGACAATTACAAAACAACGTCTATTTTACGACCCATACTCCAGAAGCTAAAGTTGGCTATAGTAACGTTACTAGTACAAGAAACTTTCATCAAAAACAACCCGTCTTTGAACAGCAATACAATTAACGTTACATAGTAAATGTAGAACAAACTTCAGAAAGTTTGACGAGCGCTGCTGTCCAGACGAACAAAAACAAAAAGCGCCTAGCAACGCGGTGGCTCACAAATAGAAGCCCTTATAAAAGTTACCACAAAATTAAATAACATACTTTGAATTGTATATTTTTAAATATAGATGAATATTTATTTATTATTTTGACATTTTAATCTCTTGATAAACGTATGACTTATAAGAGATAAGTTGACCGAAGTGAGATTTAAACAGGCGATGTGTTTATGTCCTCATTCACTCCTGTCACTGGGGGGCCTTAACTTAACAACTCAGTGGCGTCCTAACAACAGCACTCGTGTCCAGAGGTTTGTTCCTTTGAACGTCTATTCCGTTCTGTTTTATAAAGATAACACTTTCTTCAAGCCAAAACATGTTTATTTTTTATATTGGCATTCCTGACAAAAGTCTAACATACTTGTTGTTTTTAAAAAAGTGTTATTTGCGAGTTATATATTCGTGGCCAATCATTGAGGGCTTACAAATGAAAATATAAGAAAGGAAAAAAAGCTAGCATTGCCTTCTAATTCATTCTAGAGCGCTTGGGCATGTAAAATGCATAATTAAACCTCGAATTACCTAAACTATCGGCACATACTTTGCTGTATCCTTAAGCAATACAAACAGTTTAAAATGGTATATTGTGACCAGCATTTCTTGAGGTCATCTTTATGATGAACCTATATTATCTCCTTCTCTATAAGAATATAGATGCTGTGTCATTGCAAAAGATCAGTCCACAGTCTTTGTATTGTCATTTAAGCCTCTTAAAAAGCCCTCCTAGTCTCATATGACAACCAGGAGCCAGTTCCATCATCTTTAGCCCAGGATGTAGTGTCACTGAGAGACACCACTCCACCACCAGCCTCCTCTGAGGTGACGGGTGTCATCTTCACCACAGCCAGGTCTCCAGGTGTTGTCATGTACGGCGGGCAGGAGTAGCTGGAAGCAGAGGTGTATGATGCTGCTGTGTATGGGACGTCTTCCAGGGGTTGTAGAGTATAAGCCTGAGAGCTGGATGGGATGGAGCTCCCGCTGCGACCCGAGGATAGACGGTATGGAGAGGAACTGCCAGAATCAGGCCCTCCCAGGGATGGTGAGTCTGCCACAGGGGCTGGACCCTCAGGACATATGACTTCTGACTGACTGACTGGGTCCTCCGATGGCTGATCCCAAGGGTCTCTCTGTAGTGTAGAGAAACACCTTTGCTTATTAATTTTTTCATTAATATGGTTAGAAAACAACGTATTGATTTATTCATTTATATGTTTTTTTGGGGCGAAAGGTAAAAAATGTCAGGGTAATACAACTGAAGAAAAAAAAGAAGAAGAGAAGCCTAATTACAACAATTAAATTCTTAAAAAGAATAAAAATGTATCAAGTAGTCAGACATAATATTTTTATTATTATTCTTTGGACAAATAAATTAACAAATTCTGTGTTAATATATATATAAAAAACTGTCTACAAAAACATGTGGTTTGACCTTTTTAATGTCATGGATATGTCAGGTTGTACACTACTGTTCGAAAGTTTGGAGTCGGTAAGGTATTTTAATGTTTTGAAGGAAGCCTCTTTTGCTCACCAATGCAGTATTATTTGACCAAAAATACAGCAAAAACAGTTATATTGTAAAATGTTATTCCAATTACAAATATTTGATATATATGTGTAATTTATTTCTGTGATGCAAAGCTGAATTTTCAGCATCATTACTCCAGTCTTCAATGTCACACAATCCTTCAGAAATCATTCTAATCAATCTGATTTGGTGCTCAAGAAACATTTATTATTATTAATGTTATAAAAAATGTGAACAGCATTTATTTGGAATGGAAATCTTTTGTAACATTATGAATGTCCTTAATGTCAATTTTGATCAATTTAATGTGTCCTTAAAATAAAAGTATTCATTTCTGACCCCAAACTTTTGAATGGTAATGTAAATGTCATGTGGTGTGAAACCAAAAAACACGTGATATTTGTAAATAATATTTACAAATTCATTAATTATATTTGTTAATTTTAAAAATGTGCTTGATAATAATGGTTAAGATGTGTATACATGCATATCTTCAAGGTGTAAAGACTTCTTACTTTTTTAATTTTCATAACCATGTGAAATCAACTTGAAATTAAAAGATGAGTTTTAGAGATTTCTCTTTTTCCATGGAAACTCTTATACATCTTTGACCCAAATAATATCAGCAGTAGGAAGCGTTAATACCAAGTGCAAGTGTGACGATGTCTCTCCAGACAGACTTGGTAGTAGTGTTGGTAGTGTAGATGGTGGAAACAGTGACCCTCCACTGGTGGTATAAGATGTTGGCCCTCTGTAATCTCCATATGAATCAGGAGTGTAGTAGCTGTCGATGAAGGAAGGATAAGTGGAGGGGTGGTCATACGAGAAGGCCTTGCTTCCCAGCGCCGAAGAGTAAGTGTCTGGTGAGTACTGCTTCATGGGATGGCAGAGCTCTGAGTCTGGGAGGAAGGATCTTCGCATACTGTAGTAACCAGGAAGCATATGCGACCCTGCAAGAGGAAGCAGGAAATTCTGTTAACTCCCGATTCAAGATGAATTAGCCTCTCACTGAGCACACCTGACTATCTAATTAGATGTGTATAAGCTTTACCAGACGGACTCACCGGGCATTGGCACAAAAGCTGGCTGAGAGGAACTACTGCTTGTCTGAAAACCAAAAACGTAAGAGAGTCAGTTGACACTGACACAGGCTGTCTATGTATGTGTGTTTCTCATAAACTTCACTTAAGAAGACAGCATGTAATGAATCTCTCCAAACACAGAACCCCCGGTGGGCTGCTTTGTATTTGCCTGATTTACAGCCAGTGAGAATATGGAGAAAAAGAGAGGAAGGCACAAGTTTTAGTGCTTGTTCTGTTGAAAGCCAGGCAAATCATGTGGGAAGATATTTGAATATGATTTGCCAGTGTCACAACAGCACTCCCCCCCCCCCCTCGCTCTGAATGCACACTTCCCTCCGGTGGAGTGTGTACTCTTCTCATGAGATTTTGCCACAAGGATCTAAAGAAATCATTGGATGACTGGGAACATATCCCAGTTGACTCGGTTGAACGTGCCGGAGAAGAACGCAGTGGAATTAAGTTAATTTGTTTAGTAGATATCGTTCTTTGTTAGAGACTCGCAGTCAATGCATGCCGCATTCTGTAAAGGGAATTCTAATAGTATTCACTTCTATAATGAACTAGTGCTTTTTATTTATCATGTAGAATATGTAATGTGTATCTCTATGCGTCTGTTCAGATATACATTGAGGCCAACCACCTCATCTGAGACATTTGCATGAACCGACTGGTCCATTAGTTTCAATAAGGACAAAAAACAAAACAACAGCAGACAACAACTTGCTGCCAGAGTTCACTTGAGCACAAGGACTGCCTGTTCTTTTGTATTTTGTAGCAAATCCCTCAGTGATAACCAGTTAAGGCTTGGGTTTAACCGTCTACTGGTAACAATACCTGTCTGTCCCCTTTCAGGAAGGTAGATCTGATTTTGGCAGGTGTGCCTGACATTTATCTCAAAAAAAAAAAAAGTAACAAGGATATGACAAGCATGGATGCGCTAAACAGGGCGGTTGTGTGAGAGATCTTACACTTTATTCTTATATTTGTTTGTATGCTGTGAATGTAAAGTTCTTGAATTCAGATACGGTCTATTGTATTAAGACCGAGCACAACACTTATAGATATGGGATTATCAAGATAATATATGAGAAAATCAGACCAGATGGTTAGAATGATGGCTAACTTACACTGAATCGGGGTACATTTGTTTGTCGTAACCGCTTCTCTGCAAGAAGATCTTTGACTGTATGCTTGACTCTGACACCTTGGTATACTCTCTTGGAATACTCTGTGGAGAGAAAGAATTGTATTTACAAATGTTTATGGCATTAAGAAATAAAGAATAGCAAAGCACCACAAAAACACTGTACACCAGTACGCCAGATTTGAGGATGCCTGCTGTACACTGTTTGTTGAAAATATAGTGCAAAGCAAAAATGCAATGCTTTTGTGAACCTTCTGGTTAATATGATTTTTTTAAAGAATAAATGTACATAATGACTATGTATTTATATGAATACATAATAAAGGCTTGCAATGTTCCAAAAGCTTTCCACATTGATAGTGATTCACAGTAAGGTTGTTTTAAGTATCTTTTACGTAATTTCACGCAAAGAATGCTGAATATAAACTACTAGTTTCATAGTCATAATGTAACATTTTTGCAGAATCTTTAAAAACATTTAAAAACTGTTTACCATTCACAGACAGTAATTTCTATTTGAATAATTGATAAGTCATCATAAATAGTTATTAGTGTTATATCGCTTAAATCAATGATGAATCATGAATTGTTATAACTAAACCTACGCAAGTTTGGTTTTATTGAAGATTTTTTGTTTGCCTTGATTTTCAATGTGCTTAAACACACTTAACATATATATAGGGTACCCCAGTAACTCTTGTTCAAACGGTTTTGAATCTGCACTGAAAAAAAAAAAAAAAAAAAAAAATCATGTAGAAACTATTTTTCACTCAACAATTGCTAGTAAATTCCACAATTACCTACAAAGAAATTGCAAGTAATAGACTGAATAAAATTTTTGAAGTAGAAATACTGAAAACACTACTCCAGTAATCTTTGTTTTATTTACAACTTAAATAACACAAATTCAAAAATGTACAAAAATTCAAAAACTTACTACAAAAGCTTCTGTTTTTCTTCTGACCTGTATATTAATATCCAGTAATACAGACCTAAGCAAATTTAATTACTGCTAATTCAAACCTTTTTTTTTTGTTTGTTTTGATTAAAACCTGTAATTTATTTATTTATTTTATTACATATATTTTAGAAGTTGTTTGTTTTGATTAAAACTTGTAATTTATTTATTTATTTTATTACATTTTTAGAAGTTGTTATAATTAGACTGTGAATGAAAGCAGACAGATTTTATTGCTAAACCATTATGTACAACAGAAGTTCTTGAAATAAAATCTTCATGCAAATAACATCTATAAAATGTGTTAAAAATAAACTTGTACGTGTTTTAAACAGTATGCATTTCTTATAAATAGTCATAATACCAGTCAAGATTTTGATTCATGGTCTTATGCTTTCTTTTGTTGATGAGAGAGCATGGTTTAGAGGTGTAAACTGTGAGTAAAGCAGGTGTAATGCACTGTAAGTGCTCTTGATTAACAGTTGTGCACGAGTTTAAACAGAATATACACATTATGTTAGAGTTCATTTTATTTCTACTTAGTGGAGATTCCATTCCTGTAGAGCAGTACAACTCTGTTCAAACATTACCCACTCAATGGCTTAAATTTCAATAGAAAACAACACAATTAAAATGTGTATCTCTAGACTGAGAATTCCTACTGTAAATCTGTCAATATACAGCAACTGGGAGCACACACTTAACCATGTTCACACCCAAGCCTGAGGAAAAATCATTGCAAAACACTTGGTGTTAAACACACACAATAATATGAAGTACTGACATAGTTTTAGATCTTTAGGTTTCAAATTCAGTTCCTTAGGCAAACAGTTCTCAGTGATAGACTAATATCTTTAGTTTCTCTCTTTCTCAGGCACATACCTGTGGTTTAGTGTGTGCACGCACAGTCGTTTAGCCCGATGTCATAATCCACCCGTTAACAGGTGGCAGAACTTGACATACAGAATGAGACGAGAGGGCTTGAAATGCTTTGGGATAGATTGCAGAAAACGTCTACATTTAGTCATATAGGCTATTCACTACACACTTAGGTCTCTAAGAACACTGTTATAGTCACCTGAGTCGAAAAAATTCTTAGAAAACAAAAGTGTCAAAAACACATAATTTGTTTACTTACAATTTATGTTAGCTTTTAACAAGTAATTATGTTTATCACAACTTTAGCTTATGACAAATCCAAAGCACTTATTTGCACGTGTCAGTTGTTATACAGATTGTCAAGTTTCTTTTAATTGTTTTATTTTTTTACGTTTTACAACAGGGCCCAGAAAGGTTCTTTTAAAAATTTACATTTACTTTTCAGAGAGACATTTTCTCAGAAAAGTTCAATTTAGCCTAGCTGTTTTATAGCTATATAGCCCACATTTAGATGAAAAGAGCGAACAAATATGCTATTAGGCTATGTACAAATATATACAAATATGCGGTCGACATATATTTGTAACACAACAACGGTGTTTAATTATAATTTACGAATACTTACATGAGCACATTTAATGTAAATGTAGCTACAGCATCAATAGTAACACGTTACAAACTGAACATCGAACAAAATTAAATAAAGTATTATATATATATATATATATATATATATATATATATATATATATATATATATATTCACGTACAATCTCAATAACTCTCACCTGTCTCCATCATAATGTTAGCTGTGTTTCTCAGTTCTTCAGTTTTCTGTTCCAGCAGAACTCATACACCACATTCATTATACCAAAGGAAGAAAGAAGATTTAAAAAGCTAAGTAGACATATGTATGGTCAAGCTCACGCACCTCTATTCATACCCTTCACATGGTTTCGCTTGTGAAGCCTTCATCATTTGGTTAAATGCAAATAAATGGCTTGGAGACGTTTCTTAATAATTTGCATCTACTGTAGATCAGAGTACACTATTAAAGCTGCACTGTTGAAAAAATGGAGAGTGTGACAGCCCTATAAATGAGGAAGAAAAAAGAGGAAGGTAATTTTTCTTACATATTAAGATGAAGACAAGTGAAAATATCTATACAAAATCTAAAAATCTCTGGTTTCAGGTGGTAATTTATTTATTTAATTTTTATTTAGTTTTTTACAAAGAGGCCCTGTATCAAAAAAATTTCATTTCGGAGGAAATTAGGTAGGATATGGGGTACCCTGGTGGATATGCTATGTAAAGACTGGGATGGATTATTCACCACTGGATAATAAAAGCCTAATAATACTAGCTAAATAAAATAAAGGATATGCCATAACCTAATTTTTAAGAGCTAAGTTTGTTTTATTAACATTTTACGTTAAATCAAAGTTATAGGCTAAAGCAGGGGTGGCGAAAGCCCTGCAGAGTTTTGATTCAACCTTAATCAAACACATCTGAAAAAGCTAATCAAGGTCTGAAGGGTTACTATAAGAAAGCTACAGGCAGGTGAGTTTTAATTAGGGTTGGAGCTGAACTCTGCAGGGCTGTGGCTCTCCAGGACCGGAGTTTGCCACCCCTGGGCTAAAGGATGGTTGATCAAATTATAAATTATGAGAAGTTTTGTTACAGTGCATCAGAAAGGCAAAGATGTTGCAGAGTAACTGTAGCCTATATGTAAGAATTTACTTTATATAGCCTAATTTAATAGTTGTCATGAGGATGTTAAACATGTTGGTTCCTTTAGAAATGTAATAATAATCAAGAACCACATTTTCATAAAACATCTAGGCCTATAAAACATCCTTTGTGTGTTAGTGTTAAGATTTAACACGGCTTGTTTTACGGTAAGCCTATAGACGATAACAAAAGGAAATCTCGCGTTTTTTTCCCCTTCTTTTTTTCTTATGCAACGAAATCGAAAGTAGAAAGTTACCGGGTGGCATAGAAGATCTTGAAGGAGGTGAGCACATATGAGTAGATTTAAAACATAAAACGTTGTTTTAGTGGATGTTAATACCAATTTAATCTTCGCATTCAATCTTAGAATGGAGAGAGGAGTGTCTTTCTGTGGCTGGAAAGCGGTTACAGACAGGAGTAAATCGCTGTCCGAGAACCAGGAACCGAAGTCAGGCCGAATATATACAATGTTCCACGGCACACATTTGACAAACGCCAAAACCATCATTGATAAAGGATTTGAACCCTCTAAAAAGGGAATGCTGGGCCCCGGGGTTTATGTCAGTCGTAACATTGATAAAGCCAAATGTTACCCGCTTAATACTGACAAGAAGGACAAAGTCGTTTTCAAACTGAGGGTGCGTGTGGGAAAAGTGAAGAAAATAGACTCTGACAATAATCCTCTCCAGCAATCGTGGCACAGCAACGGGTACGACTGCGCGTGGGTTCCACCAAACAGCAACATCTCCACCATCAAGTCTGGTCGCGAGGAGGACTGCGTGTGGGACCCCAAGCGCATCAGCGTGGTTGACGTGGCGTGCTGTGTGGATGACACTAAACGCAAGGAGCTTCGCCGGATGATTCGCAGAAAGACGAAAACTGAAGGCTGCGATCTGTGCCATCTCGACGCTTCTGATGGCCATGATATTCAGCCGTGCTGGGAGTGCCAGGAAGACATCTGCCCTTTCCAGGGAAAACATGTGTGTAAAAAAGCAGAAGGTTTAGAAAGAGGCACCGTGTAACTCACCCTGTATCTTTCAGGTTATGAACATAAAAAGGTCCCCAGACCTCTGTGTTAATTTGTGTAGCCTATTTAATATATGTAGACAAAATGCTGTCATTTATCTCTCTGTTGATTGTAATCGTGTTAACAGAGTTGAAAGTTTCATTATCAATTCAAATGTTAATTGTTTC
This sequence comes from Barbus barbus, assembly GCF_936440315.1. NCBI lineage: Eukaryota > Metazoa > Chordata > Actinopteri > Cypriniformes > Cyprinidae > Barbus > Barbus barbus. The sequence continues at coordinate 34,786,734 of NC_136733.1, read as the reverse complement.
ACATTATGTAGCCTAAGCTGAGACTGAGAGAGTATTATGATGAACTGATCTGTTAAATTATATAATACACCTCTATTTCGAACATTTATTGTCTCTGGTGTTTGTTTATTTTTTATTTTTCTGTGGTGCCACTTAAATCACTAAAAATCTCTATTTCACACTTTGCTGCTCGTTTTTTGAAAAAAAACAACAAAATAAAACAAAAAACAACTACATTCAAGATACATTAAAACTACTAGATTGTAGGCAATGCTGTATTTTTATTGCACTTAGGATTTTAAACATTTGTAATGATCTTATACATTCTTGTTCAACTGCTCATTCTTGCAATTCGTCTACAAATATTTAGGAGGCTATTTCAAGTTTACAATGATTTTTCATTAGGCCTAAAATATAAATGTAAATAAACCGATTGTTTTTTCGTTTTAATGGAGATTTGAAAAATAGAAAAATTATATATATATATATAATTTTTTTATTTTTCAAATAATTATATATATATATATATATATATGCTATAAAAAATCCTCACTAACTGTTTTAATTGATTACCATTTATCACCTATTGAACAGGAAAAAAGCATGGTCATGTTTTTGGCTCTGTAATTTACTGCGACTGCAGTAGAGGGCGCTGTTCAGTCAGGGTTTAACGATTCAAATCTCGTCTGTTGTGGACAATTTGTTAGATGATAATCTGATTAGAGTCAAGTAGATTAGACAGACTGCAAACGTCGATAGCAACGACATGCGATGCAAACACCATTTAAATGATAATAATGGCATACTTACCATCTCATAGACAGCTTTTGGGCGCATCTACCTGACGATGTGCATTGAAGAAGACTGTTTCATTCACGGATGATTTAATTATCATCAGGAACTGTGACCTCTCATTTGCGCACTACCTCGCTGAAACAGTACATTTCCCCTCAAAACATTTTTTTTCTTCTATTGGTGAGTATATCAGATTTAAATATGATAATACTGTAGTTCATGGCAATACAAGGGACTTAAATTATTAAATATTAGGCTATTTAATTATTTTGAATTATTATATTTTAGACGGATCTAAATACAATCTAAATGATACGTAATAATTTTATTACGATCTGCCACGAGATATGCAATAAAGAGATTAAAGCTAAATGTTTATCTGAAAAACAAGATCTTGCTTGTCCTTCGTGTTGAGATGTTAACATTTTGTATTTTATTTTGTAACACATTTTACGTGCTTTCATGTTACATTATATTTAATTACTATAATTAATTTATTCAACAGTCCATCTCTTTCCAATTTAAGATCTCAGATGTGACAAAATGCCTGGTGCTGCCAATCCAAATCTTTGGAGTTTCTCTGAGTTACTGGGGCAGAGGAGCATTCTTGGAGTTGTAGTTTTGATTGCATGGTTAGTTCTGTTCCATCTTCTGGTGAATGTGTGGCTGCTGTGCATTTTCACCAGTTTGTTGGTCGTGCTGGGTGGATGGCTGGGATCTCGTGTCGCTTTGGATGCCAACAGCCTCCTTCATTTGGAGCACTTTCTGCCACTGCGTCAGTCCCCTGAAGTTCACACTACCTCAGAGAGTGAGCAAAGACTGGATTGGGAGATTCAGAGTGCCGTGGACAAGGCTGTGCGGGACTTTGTGTCATCCTGGTACTGCAGTTCTGTTTCTAAAGGAGGGGATGAGTTCGAATGGGAGGTGAGGGACGCCATGCTGGAGGCGGCCGCTGAACTGAAGAGGAGGGCAAAGCAGGTGGACCGGAGAGCGCTGGCCCAGAGGGTTCTAGAGCTTTGCGGATGCCATCTGCAGAGCTTTAGCCAAGCCAAGGAACTCCAGCCCATACTGCAAGAAGAGTCTGACCAAATGTTTTCAAATTCACAAAAACTATGGAGATTGTACAGTAGAGGTGATTTGCCTCACCCTGCCCTGACTGGCCCAGCTAACCAGCTCTGCTACACCAGAGCACTGGTAGATCTCCTCATGCACGTCCTTATTCCCAAATCTCACTTGGAAACAAGAACAGGCCGGTACATGGTGGGAGAGCTCATCACCTGCAATGTTGTTCTGCCTCTCGTGGCAAGAATATCCAATCCAGATTGGCTAAACCAGACCATTGTAGATGTGTTCACCCAATGCACTGACAAAGAAGAACCAAGCCCACAGCAAACACCTCCAGAAGACGAAGACGAATTTGTTGGCAGCTTCTGGGATTGTGACTCCCCAGTTACTTTCAACTGTCCTGAAACCTCCAGCATGCAGACAGCTTGGTCTGTATCCACTGCCCCCCTTCATGATTCATCTGAAACAAGTTTCCAGAGTCAGTGGTCCTCTGATGAAAATGATCAGGGGACAAGAAATTCCAGCATTCTTTTTCCAGAAAGAATGACCCAAAGTACAGCCGAACTGCTCAGATCTCCTTACCGCACCAGCCGCCTCTATAGACACACTGACTACGACCTTGATTCACCCTCTTCAGATGAGAGAAAGATATCTAGTGAGTCTTTGAAACCAACAGACTCAGATGATGAGAACTTCTGTGACTGCATGTCTCCCTCAGACTTTTGTGGCCTGGTTTGTCTGGAGGAGGACACGTTGGGTGTTTTGGGGAAATGTTTCAGACAAAATGTGATCATTTCAGAGCCTGCATCAGTGGAAGAGTGTCCAGTCCAACCCCTGACTTACGCATCAAACTCCATCCCCAGAAGCCTTGGTCTGGACTCGTTAGTTTTCGATAACTTGGGAAATCTAGAGGGACCGGTAACTATTCAGAACTTGCAAATCACTGGGATCAGCACAGCCAAAGAGCAAAGAAGCAACAGCACTCATCCTTATACACTTTACACTATAAAGGTAAGATTCTCAGAAACATGTCAGAAATTACAGGAAGACATTTCCTTTATTGTATTTAATTTGGAACACAACTTGGAATCAGTGCATTTCATGAAAAGCAATTTTTGGGGGGCATTTTCTTTACCTGTTTTACTAATTCAGTATTAATTGTGTTTACAATGGTGTTTTGTGTGTGTTCGTAGTATGGAACTGCTGGAGATTCAGAGAGTTCGAAGTCTGATCAGCCTGTTGTATATCATATGGTGAACCGGCGCTACAGTGAGTTCCTCAATCTGCAGACCCGTTTGGAGGAAAGGCCGGATCTCAGGAAGGTGATAAAAAGTAAGACATTTTTAAACGACAATAACATAAGCTATTTGAGTCACATAATGTTAAACATAAACACATTTTATATTGGGCTATATAGTATTAGACCTAATTAGTACATGTTGTTAGAATTGCATAGTAAGAAGTAATATACACTGCCTACGTTTGGGGTCATTAAGATTTTTTTTGCTATTCTTTTGAAATTTCTTTTCAACAAAGAATCGTGCAAGAATGTATAATGGTTTCCCCAAAAATATTAAGCAGCACAACTGTTATTAACCTTGATAATAATCTGAATTATTTCCTGAGCAATTGTTTCCTCAGCAAATTAGAATGATTTCTGAAAGATCATGTGACACTGAAGAGTGAAGTAATGGCTGCTTTGCCATCACAGGAATGAGTTACATTGTAATATATTAAAATATATATTAATATTTTATGATATTACTGTTTTTACTGTATTTTTGTACTTTTAGCTTGTCATCAGGGCAGTACACTGAAGTCTTAAACCTTTTAAATGGCAAACATTGTTAATGTAAACATTTAATATCTATACATGCTGTACTGAGATCTCAACATTAATCCATATTAAAAATGTGTGCTCAAATTTAAGATGTCAAAGGTCCAAAGAAACTCTTCCCAGACCTTCCCTTCAGCAACCTAGACACAGACAAAGTGGAAGCTAGGAGAAGCCAACTGGAATCATTCCTCAGGGTAAGAGATTTCCCTTCACTGATAAAACTTTGGGCAGATGAAATGTGACTTTTATGTAAAACCCTAGGCTTATTCTCTTTCAAACTTCCTTGTCGACTCCTGCAGAAACTGTGCACCATCCCAGAGGCAGCTAACAGTGAGGAGGTGCATGCATTTCTTGCCCTCAACACTGATGCCACTGAAGCTTTCCAGAAGAAGCCGTCAAGTTCACGCATAGACAAGGTCACTCCATCATGGGACATGACATACTGTACTTAAATTCCTTTTAATGTATAGAAAGACTTTTAGTGTGACATTTCTGTTTGTTTTTGCCTGTTTATCTGTATGACATGTTTCCCATATAAATAGATGGTGGAGAACATAGTGGACACTCTGAAGACTGCATTTCCACGCTCAGAACCCCAGAGCCCCACAGAAGAAGGAGACCCACAAAGAAAGTTAGAATATATGAAACTTAGATCACATAAGTCAAGGCAGTATTCCTATTGTTTCTAATTTCACAAACTGTCCTTTCATATTTCAGACCCCGTCTGAGATTCTCCAGTAAAATAGCTCCTACTCTTAACGTTCCAAGCCTGCAACCTAAAGTGACGTACTCTTTCAGTGAACGCTGCTCAGTGAGTCTTTCATATCATGCAAAAGCCACATAAATGCAGTAGTCAACATTTGAAGTGGATCAAAAAAGTGAATCAAAGTTGTCCTAAGACAAGAACGGGTATTGTTTTGGTTTTAAGACAACTTCGATGAAAGGTTTTGATACATTTCAAATGTTGACTACTGTAGTAATTTGCAGTCTTTCCATGCAACCTGAACATAAACATAAATAATTAATATAATATTGAAGCATTGTGTTGAGAATGGCAGGGTTATTACTTATTGCTCAAAATATCAAACATGTGTGATGTCCACCCATTGAAGCTAAAAAAAAAATCAGAGCCTGTGGCCATCATTACACTATTTGCTTTTCTGTGAAACCTGTCAACTCTGAAAGGCCAAAATCTGCAGACTTGCTCTGACTTTCTGCAGTAAAGCAGCTGTGGCAAAACAATAGCGTCATTATTCAGCTCAGTCAGTCAAAGTACCCCAGGATCCTGATTAAGTACTCCCAGTAACTGGCTCATATTGTATTCCCAGTGTGTTTATGGCAAACGCATCTCTTTTCATCTCTTTCTGTAGGTTCTTCGAGGTTTCTCCCTGTCAGATCTGGAGGGGTTTGTGGAGGAACAGGAGAAGCAGATGGACAGGGGTGTCAAGAGTCATTATGCAGGAGGAGGACTCACGAGAGAGCAGAGATCTGTTGAAAAAAGAGGAAGAGGAGCAGGTAGATCAACCAAGAACTTTAAAAGCCAGAGCTTGAAACTCTTGTTTTAAATACTCAAATGCACATTCTGATAATGTGACAAGGAACTTGTTGTACACCCGAAAAAACTGGAGAGGGCAGTATAGTGTTGATGAACTACAACTTGTTATAGTTTTAATTATTTTATGTGAAATCAAAGCATATATCTGATACAATCTAATGATACAATCATATTTGGATGTTTCAAACTGCTGTGTGTTTGTGATGGTGCAGACACTGCCCTGGCAGATATCGCTCTGAATATCTTGTGTTTGCTGATGAAGGACCAGTGGAGCTGGCTGTGTACAGAAAACATCCAGAAAACCATCAGACTGCTCTTTGGCACTTTTATTGAAAGGTGAGGTACAATCATTTGACAACTCTCTTAGCAGTTAAGGGAATTTTAATGGTCATTTTAGTGGTGTATCCTTTATAGTCCTCCTTGTGTGTAAATGCACTGATCAAACTACTAATTAATGGCCAGTAATCACTTTCACTGTTCAGATTTAAAGGGACAGTCCATCCAAAAATGAAAATTCTGTCATCATTTCCTCATGTTGTTTCAACCGTTTTGGTTTCATTGTATATGAATCGAAACTGTTTGGTTACAAACATTCTCTAAAATAGCTTCTGTTATGTTCCACAGAAGGAGGAAAGTCACACAGGTTTAGAAAGACATTAAGCTGAATAAATTGAATTAAGAATTAAGATTTTTTGCCGGACTGTCCCTTTAAACAGTGCATTGTTAAATTTGAGTAATATTGTGCATTTTTAATTAACATTAGAGATTGTACATGACTCAAAGCAAAATCAAGACATTGAAGCTTGTGATGTAATAACCCTGACATTACTGTATCCCATCATGCTGGCTTTGGAGACAAGTCTGTTTAAGTGACATTGTGGTGACCTAATATGAAATTATAGTAGTATTTTTCACACTGAATTTTATTTCACAAGACCCTTGCTGAGCCATTCTATGAGAAAACAATTGAACAACAGCAGGGTCATGTTAAAATTATGTTTAACATTATGCAAATCAACACATGTTTTGGGCGAGGCTGCTCATTAATGGTTGTCAATTTATCCCTCTGCACAAGTCTCTATCAAACTTTAAAGGAAAATAATTTCTTAGAAGCACGGAAAGCAGAGCTTCTCGTGCATGTGCTGCGTTCCACCCAATTAGAAGTAAATGAGTGGCGAAGTGATTGGACGGCAGCAGGCTGGATGATAACTGGCCAGTGAGCTATTCAACAGGATTGCATCTGGTTCAAGAGGCTTGCGTCATTTGTGTGAGCCAGACCATATGTAAGCTGTCATAAGCAGTTAGAGAAGTGATGGCAAAAAAATAGCAGCATGTTGTGAAAAGACCTCACAGGCCGTTTCCCGTATGGTCCCAAGATTAATGAGTCCTTTGGTTAAATGATTGTTATTTATTGTAGATAAGGCAACAATCTCAGCACCCTACAAGCTGTCTCATGTAAGGTAACAGATTGTTATCTGGTCTACACAAGTTTTAAAAAAAGAAATACACAGGTGGTTATGTTTGATAAATGGGCGTTGACTTTAAAGTAGTCTTTTTGTACTCAGTGGCCCAGCGAGAATAGGCAAGTACATTTCCTGAGACTGTAACGCTGCCAGCTGGTAAGCTGTATTATCTGTTCACCTGTTGAACTTGATGGTGTTTCTTACTCTAAAAGGAAGAATCATAACAATGCATGTGGGTGTGTTCACACTTCCTGTGAGCTCATGTCTTCCTCCCAAGGATTACAGCATTTTTACAGCATGTGCCGTCGCTTCCCCAGAGTACCTCACTCCTCGTGCCAGTGTTAATATTTGTTGCACGCACAGTGAAATATCCTCCATCAGTGCTTTCAGCAGGCCTATGTTTTCCAACACAACTTCAGCTACAAATGATGTTTTATTTGTTTCTCTCCGAGTAGTCAGAGAAAGGTTGTTTATTGGTTTAACAAGTACAGAATCAAAATATACTGCTGAATTCTTTTTTTATCTTGTCTGTAAAATCTTTATTTATTCATGGTGTTTAATAATACTATAAATGTTAACATCACAAAGTCAATACAAAATGCATGTACTTTCAAAAATGAGTTTACGATTCTCCAAATCTGACAATGCAAGAAAACCACATTTACACAAGATTGTGAAATTGTTACTTGAGGCCCATATGTATGATCCATTGTAAGGGTATTCATAATATATACTATAATGAATTAGATATTGTTGTAAACAAAGTTAAAAGGAATTATATTATCTGCAGATTCCTTGTTCCATCTGAAATTGGTTTAAATGCATTATAATTTCATAAGGTGTAACAATGAATTGATAAGTATTATAATGTATTACAAATATTCATGAGATCATACAATGCATTATAAGGTGCATTGCAGGCATTGATAATTAATGCATTAATAATCCGTTTAAAGGATTCAAGTAAAGTGTTATCAATTTTTACTCGTTTTTTTTTTTGTCATCAAAAATTTCTCATGCAAACATCTTCTGCTGTTTGGTTTTTGCTATAGTTCAATAGCTTTATTTGATACAAGAACAATATGAGGCATTTATTATGACTTTTTCTGGTTATTAAGTATAAATGATGTAAGACTGTGCATGTGGACACACTCCATTACTTTGTCCTTTTTTATGATTAAATACTGCAAGTAGTGGGTTCAGTTCCTAGAAAATGCATGATCTGAGGAAAATATATATCCCTTTTGAATGCAATAAGAAACAGCAATAAGAAATTCATGCAGGTTAGCTAGCCATAGTTTGGTTTGAATTTGTAAGATAATATATGCTCAGATTTTAGTGCTTCATTAAATAAGTAGGCCATGTGTCTGCAATTCTCCTTGAGGCCTTGTCTGGTCACTTTGAGCATGTGTTTCTCGCATTGCCGTATTTAGGTTTGGGATAAAGTTAGAATTTTGGCCTCGCCCTTATTAAAACGCGATACACATAAGCCAAACTTGTTTTTCTGGAAGGTTATATTAGGATGGGCCTTATGTCTGTTAAATGATGTGACAGTTGATGCTGCCCTTGTCTGTATGACATCACCAGAACAGGACAGGTGTTAATTAGTGTGGCTAAAATCAGCATCTTATGTCAGCTGAATCTAAAGCTATTTTTTACGCATGACATCGTCTTAACTATTCCATGTGCAATTACTCTGGCATGTTTTTTCCATGTGCTTTGGGGTCAGTACAACAGATGATACCAAGTATTATTAGGATTGCTGCAGTTTTAGAGAAATACTTCCTGTGAAAGAGGTGCACAGAATGTTCTGGTGCTGGATTTGGGGTGAGTGGTAGTTTAGATGTTGGGTTTTAAATGTATGAAGTGTTGATGCAGAGGTCAGTTGCTCAGTTTGCTTGACCGGTAATTGAGTACTGGTTTATAGGTGTGTTTATAGGAATACCTGCACACAGTAATGTATCGACAGGATTTGAATATAAACAGATGCAATGTCCTGAATTCTGTTTTTGTGCTAGTGTAATTCATGACTTGACCAATTCAAACTGGTAGCTCTTCTTTTTGAACTATTCATTAAAAGGACCAGGCCTTCTCTATATAAAGATACTTCTTGCCATTTTTTGCGGGACATCATCTTTTTATTGCATCACATTCGGTATCCATCTAATTCATGTTCAGGTAAAATATGATTTCTTTTGCTTTAGTGCTGAAGATTGACAGGGAAGTGCTCTTTGAAACTCTGAATATATAACAATGTTGCATTTGTTCCTGAAAATATGCAGTTGCTTTGAGCAGGGCATTCTTTCACTTTTATTTGCCCCCATATACAATTATTGTAAGCAGCAATCAATTACATTTTTTATATATATATTTTTTTTATTTAAGTTCTTTCCATAACACATAAAATGCATATATTTATTAGTTATAAAAATGTACTTACTCATGTCTTCAATCACTCCTGACTCCATCTGGTAAACATTTGACTGTCAAGTACAAACTTCAGCACAGCATGTCATTGTGACCTGGAGTTCTGGAAACTTCTAATAATATGGAAACAGGCAACAAATATTAAAGCTTCACTGACCTTCTCTCTCCATCCTGTCTCCTTGAAAGCCAAGACAAAGTTGGCCAGACATATGGTAATGCTCGCCTTTTCTCTAACAGTCATTTTAGGAGCTTTGCCGTGATGGATTTTGACTTAAAAAGTGTGACTGGGATTAGGGACTGAGGTCGTCTTTAGTCTCATCTTTATGTCAGCATCTTGGCCTTGTAAAATAGCGATAGCTGTTTTATATCTCCACTATTATCGCCAGCTCACAGGCACTTCAGGACATTCTGTTCGTATGTCTGCTTCACATATATCATGTGTGAAGACCAATTTCACCATTTGCCAGTTATGTGTTTGTTTAGTTTGGTCAACCGTTTTCAAACTGTTAGCGAGTGTGTCTTATCTGTCGGGTTTCAAACTGAATCATTGCTCCCCCAACAGCTATTCGTTCAAGTGGATCAGCTTGCCACCGAATAATCATGAAAGCTTTCTGTTGACTGTTCCAGAACTGGGGAGTTTCTCTGGTGCTTAGCTGGACAGTAATCTTGGAACTTATGGCTCTCTGTGGTTCAAAGCATGTACGGTATTGGCATCACTGGGGATGGAACATCTTCAAACAGGGTTATTATGTAACGGTTTTGGTCCATTTGCTTCCTTCTCTGTGTGCTCAATGTGTGTGGTGTGCCTTGGCCTCAGCACACACTCTTCATGCTTTGGACATGTACTGTAGAAGAGTGCTGATACACAAAAAAAGACAGTGATCATAGTCTCTGACTTGCTTGAATGTTAGAATATTACAGGCACACACATGATTATTTGATAAGTAAGCATAATTGTAAGTGGCATGGCATTAAATGCCTTGCTTAAAGTCAGCATGAAATAAATATTCACCATATCTGTTTTCTTAATGCATGCTATTGATATTATTATGAATGATCAACTGTGCATATTTTATTTTTTGACCTCGTAATTTCTAATTAAATCTCCACTGCATTCTTACAATTGATTGCAAGCTCACATTCAGCCAGCTTGCTGCTATCTAATCAACAAACGATTCCTGCCCTACACTTTTTTCCCTTTTTCAATAGTCTGTTTCATTCAGATCTATGTCACAATACAGAAGAAAAGATCTGTCACCACTTCAGTTACGGGCCGGCACTGATGGCTGATAGTTTGTTGACAAAGTTATTGTTGCTCTAAAACCTATAAAAGACAGTTTGTTTCAGAAATCAGAATATTTCACAGTTTTTCATATATAACTTTACATCTCCCAGTAAGGCTTTATATGTCACAGCTGGGCTTCATACCTTGCAATTGTGGATTTTTATCACCAGCCTAGTGATTTTAGCCAGTGCACAACCCCAATAGGTAAAGGCTTGTACTTCCAGTTGAAATTCCATGTTTTGTAGAATATACTGTGCAGTTTACTGGCCTACAGACAAATGCCCACACAGGCCACATTTTGCACTTGCAAACCAAACGTGGGCCGGGAATGTTCTTGCTGTGTACACTGACATTACTATGAAGTCACTGGGTTAGGATGGATTGGCCTTTTTGATTTCAGTGCTGACTAGATCCTGTTTCGTCCAGTCGCTGGATTTGGAGATGCCCATTAAATGTGGTGGCATAAACACCACAGTGGGTTGTATATTTCTGCAGCAGACCTCATGTCACCACTAGAGCATCTTGGCTGAATACTGTTTGGTCCTTATGGTCTGTGTGTGTGGAAATCATCTGTTTTGATGTTTTCATTCTGTTTTGATGTTGCATTATGCCAATTAATTAAACCTATTTCTGAGAACTCCATCATGTGCATGTCTAGTAGATTAATCATAGATTCATTTGTAAAGAGAAGATCTGACCGTATTTGGGGGTTCCTGAGAGCTTGTGATGTACTGAAAATGATGCTCTTCTGTAAACAATTTCCATTTAAAAAAATGCAATGTTATGAAAAGATTTCTTCACTTAATAGTATTAGTCCACTGTTGGCAGACCTTTCTTGGCTGACACTTTCCAGATTTGCTGGAAATAATTTTGAACAGATGTAGATGACTTACTGCATGAACTCACTTACACAGTAACTGTAAAATCACAGGTCAAATGAGCAGGTCCCAGTAGATCAACACATACTCAAGAAAATGCTGTCATGTCAGTGTACACATACTCAGGGCTCAGTTCTTGGACCAGTTCTCTTTTCTGTCTACATGGCATCACTAGGTTCTGTCATTCTGAAACATGGCTTTTCATATCACTGCTATGCTGATGACACTCAACTCTGCCTCTCGTTCCATCCTGATGATCCGACGATAGCTGCTCGCATCTCAGCGTGTCTAACATTTCTTGCTGGATGATGGACCATCACCTTCAACTCAACCTAGCTAAGACAGAACTGCTTGTAGTTTCAGCAAACCCATCGCTTCATCACAATCTCACCTTCCAGTTAGGCTCATCTACCATTACTCCTTTAAAAACAGCAGAAACCTTGGAGTTGTGATTGATGATAAGCTGAATTTCTCAGACCACATTGCTAAAACTGCCCGATCCTGCAGATTTGCATTATACAATATTAAGAAGATCAGGCCCTTTCTCTCGAAACATGCAACACAACTCCTTGTTCAGTCTCTTGTTCTGTCCAGACTTGACTATTGCAATGCTCTCTTAACAGGTCTTCCAGACAATTTTATTAAACCTCTACAATTAATCCAAAATGCCGCTGCGAGATTAATCTTTAATGAGCCGAAAAGAACACACGTCACATCTCTGTTCATCAATTTGCACTGGCTACCAATAGCTGCTCGCATTAAATTCAAGGCATTAATGTTTGCCTACAGAATCACCACTGGCTCTGCACCCCTTTACCTAAATTCATTACCACAGACTTACAGTGGTGTGAAAAAGTGTTGGCCCCCTTCCTGATTTTTTATTTTTTTGCATGTTTGTCACACTTTAATGTTTCAGATCATCAAACAAATTTAAATATTAATCAAAGATAACACAAGTTAGCACAACATGCAGTTTTTGAACAAAGTTTTTTATTATGAAGGGAAAACTAAATCCAAACCCACATGGCCCTGTGTGAAAAAGTGCTTGCCCCCTAAACCTAATAACTGGTTGGGCCACCCTTAGCAGCAACAACTGCAATCAAGCGTTTGCGATAACTTGCAATGAGTCTGTTACAGTGCTGTGGAGGATCTTTGCAAAATTGTTGTAATTCAGCCACATTGGAGGGTTTTCAAGCATGAACCGCCTTTTTAAGGTCATTGTTGGAAAGGCGGGGCTTAGTGCACCTGTCAATCATCGTCAGGACGCAGCAGAATAGAGCGAGAGAAATAATCTCCTTTTGTGTGTTATTGTGTGCGTCGGTGACTAATTGTGAGTATCTGCTCAGCTCTAGGGACTGTTCTTGTTTATTCTAATAATCATATCGGAGACATTTTGGTATTTGTCCACTGTTCGCGATTGAACGTGTGAAATGTATGTAAGGCTATGCTAGCGCATTCAGCGCACGCACAAGTTGTGTTTACAAATACGCTATCACTATTAGTATTATCCGGTTTCATGCTGCTACATTGGTAATTATTACGGTGAAGTTTATAAGTTTAAGAGTACTTAATTGTTCTGACTTGTGAGGTTTATTGCAAGTATTTGGGCACTGTCAGTTTAACGTGCCAATTATGTTTGCATAAAAGAGAACAACGCAAGATTGTGTGTATATTACCACTGAAAGTCAATACTGTATATTGTATTTACACACTACTACCTTGTATACATTAATGTGATTTGCTTTGATACAGAAGTCAAATATTGTTATGCTGATTATTTCTATATTTCTGTTTTATTGTAGAACCACACCATACACACATCCTCATACACCCCCCAAATCCATCTTCAGTGTTCAATAAACTCCTTTGATTGAAGTTAACCGCTTGATCCACTCCTGTGTTCTAATCGACACACTAAGAGGAAGGCTAGAGAAATCAGAACCACCTTAGAATACAATCCTAGATCAGCTCCAAAACAAAATTGGTCCTTCGAGCCGGATCTCAGCCATTGCTCTTGGATCCAGAGGATCTATCAGCCCTAATATGCAACCAGAAGGGGTGAATCCTGAAGGTGCCAGACCTAAACGTCATGTTCATCCTCCCGTTTACCTTGAGGACTACGATCTCACAGCCACACGTCGTAGACCAGTCAGTACGCCTACACTGCATCACGCTGCAGAGGAGCCATGGAGAGGTGGCACCTCAGACGCTGCCAAGATTTCTCCCTCCCCATCTGACAGAGCTTCCAGTCCGGTGAGTCAGTATTCATGGCAAGTGGTCGATGAGTGGCCCCTGGCTGCCTTCGACGGAGAGCGTTCTTATGAAAGACAGCAAGCGTCACAGTCTAGAGCTTCCATGCCATCTACTCAACCTGCTCAGTCTTCACCATTTCACCGGCCTTGGGAAGAGACTGGGTGTCAGTCATCTCCAAAAACTGTCGTTAATACCTCACACAGGCCTAATCAATCTCTGGTGTGCTCCGAGTCTCTTCCAATGCCACTTCCTCATTCATCTGCCATCAGTCAGGCATTGCCGTTGGCCAGTACAATCGCTGCACCAGTAACCTCAGTTCTTTCATCCCATGAAGATGATTGTAGCTCATTACCTAACCCCAAGCAGATTGTGAGTTATAGAGATCATTCTGCTTTGCCCCGACGACCAGAGAAGAATGCTGAGGAGTCGCAGAGAGAGCATGTGTTGGTAGATTTCCTGGGTAAGCTGCTCAGTGAGCTGCAAGTGATGAGAGACCACATACAGACGGAACTGCCAGCCAAACGGGAAGTCACACAGTCAGTTCAGCCTCCTAATTATCCAGATTCCATTCCTGCTAACTATCCCGATGACTCTGTCCGACCAACTACCCGCCGATTAGCGCCGCCACCTATCGACTACAGTAACTATACTCATGATCCAAGCTGGTATCCGGAGCAGAAGTTTGAGCCTGTTAGAGCTGCCCACCTGCCTCCCCTTCATGAAAGCGATGAGCAAAGGAGACCTGGGTATCAGACGCCTAGGCACAGAGCTTCTACCTTACATCCAGGTGAGAGAGAGAGCACTTATCGCGGACCTACTCCAACCATTCCAGACTTCACCACAGGGGACCCTAGTGAGTTTACCAGACTAAAGATTGCTCTTGAGAACCTTCTACCTCCTGATGCTACTGAGCTCTTCCGCTATCAGATCTTGATGGATCATTTGAGATTAGATGAAGCTCGTCTAGTAGCTGACTCCTATCTTAACTCACCTTTCCCTTACAGGGATACTATGGCAGCTCTGACTGAGCGGTTTGGACAACCGTACAAGCTAGCCCTCAGAAGGATAGCGAAAGTTATGGATGCGCCTGACATTCGACGAGGTGACACAACAGGCTTTGACAAGTTCGCCTTGCAAATCAGATCCTTGGTTGGTATGCTGGAGACTTTGGGCCATGAAGGACAGGCTGAATTGAGGTGTGGTTCGCATGTGGAGAGGCTGCTAAGCAAACTTCCTCCTGAAATGAGGTCGGAGTTCAGAAGACATATGTTTCGTCGTCCCGGTGCGGTGTATAACCTCCTGGACTTCTCAGAATGGTTACAATATGAGGCCTGGTGTCAGAGCAGTGAGAGTCAGATATCAGACCGCAAACGGAGGGTAGAGCAGAAGACAGTCTGGGGGAGAGCCGGGAACCCTGCTGGCCGTTCCACTACTGTACTCCATGGATCAGACGAGGGCCCTGCTAAACCACCATCTGGACCAGCTCCGATCCCATTAACCAGTTCAGGGGTCCTCAAAGTACAGGCCAAAGCTTTCTGTCCGTATTGTGACAAGACCGATCATTACCTCAGTCAATGCCCTACTTTCAAGACCTTCAATAAACAGCAAATCACAGATTGGATTCAAACGAATCACCGCTGCTGGCGTTGTGGGCGTGCACACCAAGCAGCCAAGTGTACCCTCAAGAAGCCATGTAGTATCTGTAAAGGCCGGCATTTGCAGATCCTTCATGAAGTCAACTCCAAACCCGTGACTGAAGGTTCTTGTCTTGTTAATTCAGCGACCGAGACTCTGTATTTAGATAGACCTACGGGATGTAGGAAAGTTCTCCTAAAGGTTGTTAGAATTCTGCTTCGTAACGGAGAAAAAACCCTGGATACCTATGCCGTCCTTGATGATGGTTCGGAGAGGACAATTCTCCTTTCCCCTGCAGCAACTAAACTCGGAATCTATGGTCCTGAAGAAAGCCTAGCTCTGCGGACTATCCGGCAGGAGGTACAAACTGTGACTGGAGCCTCAGTCTCCTTCCAGATTTCTCCAGTGACTCAACCACAGAAGCTATACGGAATTTCGTCTGCCTTCACCGCTGAACGCCTCGGACTTGCAGACCATTCCTACTCTTTGAGTATCCTGGAGAAGTATCAGCACCTGAAGAACCTACCCCTACAGGATTTCGAGGGAGTACGCCCACTGCTGCTAATCGGAGCTGACAATACTCACCTCATTACCCCTATATCACCTGTTCGTCTAGGCCCTGCTGGAGGACCTGCAGCTATTCAGACAAGGCTTGGATGGACATTGCAGGGACCTGTAAGACTCTTCAAAGATCAGTTATCAAGACAACAGTGTCTCTTCTTGTCCCTTACCCCCTCCGAACTACAGTTGAAGAGGGATGTCGAAAGGCTTTGGCAGATCGATGTCTTGCCATACCGCTGTGAGAAGCAAGCTACCCGATCCAAGGAGGATCGAGAGGCTATCAGTCTCTTGGAAGCCAAGACTACGCGGGTCGATGTCAACGGAATCTTCCGCTACGCAACACCGTTATTGCGCAGGAGGGATTTTCCCTTCTTTTGTGCTCCAAAAGAAGCAGTCATGCCTAATCTCAGAGGAATGGAGCGTCAGCTCGCTCGGACACCAGCGAAGGCAGAGGTGTATAAGTCTGAGATAAAGAAGCTGGAGTTGACTGGTGCTACCGTTAAACTGCGAGAGGAGGGACAGGGACCTGCAGGAGAGAAATGGTATATTCCACACCATTTGATCACTCACAACGGTAAAAACCGCCTAGTGTTCAACTGTTCCTTTGAATACGAGGGGCTGAGCCTTAATGACTTCTTGCTACCTGGTCCAGTTTTAAGCCCCTCTCTCCTGGGCGTCCTCCTGCGGTTCAGGGAGCATTGTGTAGCCATAAGTGGAGATATACGGGGGATGTTTCATCAGGTCCTACTACTACCTGAGGACAGACCACTGTTACGTTTCCTATGGCGTGACCTGCGACGAAATGAGCCACCAGATACCTATGAGTGGCGAGTCCTTCCCTTCGGGACTACATCCAGCCCCTGCTGTGCAACCTTTGCCCTCCAGCGACATGTGGCTCAGCACAGTACTCCTGAAGAGGATGTGAGATTCTCAGTCGATAAATGCTTCTATGTGGACAACTGTCTACAAAGTTTACCTTCTGCAGGAGAAGCACGTCAGCTAGTGGATAAGTTACGGGCCCTCTTATCCTCTGGTGGTTTCGACATCCGCCAATGGGCCAGTAATGTCGTGGAAGTTGTCAGTCACCTACCTCCTGAAGCCAGATCCACTAAGCTGGAGTTGTGGCTCTCTCAAGATAAAGCTGACGCCAGAGAGTCAACCTTGGGCCTGAGCTGGCACTGTGAGACAGACCAGCTAGGGTTCAAACATAGACCTATCACATACAATGCTTTGACAATGCGGAGCATTTACCGGGTGATGGCGAGTCAGTACGATCCCCTTGGAGTCATTCTTCCATATACCACCCGAGCCAAGGTGATCGTGCAGCAGCTTTGGGCCACCCACCGGGACTGGGATGATCCACAACTCCCTGGTGAGCTCCGGCAAGCATGGATAACTTGGGAGGAGGAGCTTAAATATCTTCCCCAAGTAACGCTCCCCAGATGCTATAACCCCTCATACATGGATCAGCCTGACATAGCACGGGAAATCCACATCTTCAGTGACGCCTCTGAGAAGGCATATGGGGCTGTAGCTTACCTGCTTTCAGAAGGTCACCAAGGGGAACCCCACCTTGCCTTTCTTCTAGCGCGATCCAGAGTGGCCCCACGAAAGCAACAGTCAATACCGAGGCTTGAGCTCTGCGCCGCTCTGATAGGTGCACAGTTGGCAAAGCTGCTTGCAAATGAGCTCACTTTAAATTTGAACAAAATCACCTTTTGGACTGACTCCACCATTGTGCTGCACTGGCTCCATTCCGAGTCCTGCCGATACAAGGTCTTTGTAGGCACCCGGGTAGCGGAGATTCAGGAGTTGACCAACCAGGCAAAATGGCGTTACATAAATTCGGAAAGAAACCCTGCCGACGATCTGACTCGTGGCAAGCACCTGCAAGATCTTATTGCCCCCAACAGATGGCTTCAGGGTCCAGAGTTCCTACTACAAGCTCAGGAGAAGTGGCCCTCTCATCCCACCTCACGCATTTCTGAGACTGAAGACACCACTGAACTTAAAGGAGGAACATTCTGTGGGATAACTATCACCATGCCAGTGATTCCCGATGGAAAGAAATACAGTAGCTGGAAAGATTTGGTGGAGGCAGTCGCACAGGAACTGCATGGGGCGGCCGCCCAGGATAATTCCCCTCCAGCTAATACTTATAGAGAGGCAGAGACTGTTGTTCTGAGAAGGATCCAGATGGACAGTTTCCCTGAGGATTATCGTCTGCTGAAAAACAACAAGCCAGTTCGCTCAGATAGTCGGCTACTATGTCTTTCTCCAGAGTTTGACGCAGAAAATCAACTCATACGAGTCGGAGGACGACTGAGGCGAGCAGAAGACCTTGACCCACATACAGTGCACCCTATCGTACTCGACCCTCATCATCCTAACACCCAACTGCTTATTAAGGACTGTGACACGAGACTTCATCACCCAGGACCTGAGCGGGTCTTTGCTGAGCTCCGGAGGAGAGTGTGGCTTCTGAGAGGCAGAGAGGCCATTAAGAAACACCAAAGGTCATGCATCGAGTGTGGTAAGTGGAGGTCAAAACCAGCAACTCAGAAGATGGTCGATCTTCCCCCTCCAAGACTCAGATTATTTAAGCCTCCGTTCTATTCCGCAGGAATGGACTGTTTCGGACCTTTCATAATAAGACTGGGACGCAGGACGGAAAAAAGGTGGGGTCTCCTGTTTAAGTGTCTCACCACTCGGGCTGTGCACCTAGAATTGCTAACCTCTATGGACAGTGACGCCTTCCTGATGGCACTGAGAAGGTTCATTGGGAGACGTGGCCAGCCTGCAGAACTGTACTCCGACCAAGGCACAAATTTCAGAGGTGGAGATACTGAACTCCGAGAAGCTTTCAGCAAACTCAGTCCAAACCTACAACAGCTGTTAGCCAAGCAAAGGATAAGGTTCCACTTCAATCCTCCGGCATCTCCACACTTTGGAGGTGTGTGGGAGAGGGAGATCCGGTCGATAAAAGCTGCTCTTCGTGCCACTTTAGGCTCAGAAACCGTGTCTGAGGAAGTACTCCTGACAGTTTTGATCGAGGTCGAAGCCATCCTAAATTCAAAGCCTCTAGGATACGTTTCAGCAGATCTGGCCGATCCGGATGCTGTTACACCAAGTTGCCTACTGATGGGGCGGCCAGATGGTTCCTTACCTCAAGTGGTGTTCCCAGAGTCTGAACTCCTCACAAAGCGGAGATGGAGGCACTCCCAGGTATTAGCCGACAGATTCTGGACTGCGTTCATAAGGCAATACCTACCAACAATGCAGACAAGAGGCAAGTGGCAAAGATCCTCACCTGACATTGAACCTGGCACTGTCGCCATGTTAGTTGACCCACAACTACTTCGGTCCTTGTGGCAGATTGGAAGAGTAACAAAAGTCTACCCGGGAGCAGATGGACATGTCAGAACAGTGGAGATCCAGATAAAGGACAAGACGTATACCCGGCCTATTGCTCGGCTGATTGTGCTTCCTGAAATCCCTGAGGAGGATGAGCTCCCTGGAAGTAAAGACAAACAACAGGAAACCTGAATCACTTTCTCACGGAGCAAATTTACAACTAAATTTGGGGGCGGCAGTGTTGGAAAGGCGGGGCTTAGTGCACCTGTCAATCATCGTCAGGACGCAGCAGAATAGAGCGAGAGAAATAATCTCCTTTTGTGTGTTATTGTGTGCGTCGGTGACTAATTGTGAGTATCTGCTCAGCTCTAGGGACTGTTCTTGTTTTTTCTAATAATCATATCGGAGACATTTTGGTATTTGTCCACTGTTCGCGATTGAACGTGTGAAATGTATGTAAGGCTATGCTAGCGCATTCAGCGCACGCACAAGTTGTGTTTACAAATACGCTATCACTATTAGTATTATCCGGTTTCATGCTGCTACATTGGTAATTATTACGGTGAAGTTTATAAGTTTAAGAGTACTTAATTGTTCTGACTTGTGAGGTTTATTGCAAGTATTTGGGCACTGTCAGTTTAACGTGCCAATTATGTTTGCATAAAAGAGAACAACGCAAGATTGTGTGTATATTACCACTGAAAGTCAATACTGTATATTGTATTTACACACTACTACCTTGTATACATTAATGTGATTTGCTTTGATACAGAAGTCAAATATTGTTATGCTGATTATTTCTATATTTCTGTTTTATTGTAGAACCACACCATACACACATCCTCATACACCCCCCAAATCCATCTTCAGTGTTCAATAAACTCCTTTGATTGAAGTTAACCGCTTGATCCACTCCTGTGTTCTAATCGACACACTAAGAGGAAGGCTAGAGAAATCAGAACCACCTTAGAATACAATCCTAGATCAGCTCCAAAACAGTCATGCCACAGCATCTCAATAGGATTCAGGTCAGGACTTTGACTAGGCCACTCCAAATCTTCATTTTGTTTTTCTTCAGCCATTCAGAGGTGGATTTGCTGGTGTGTTGTGGATCATTGTCCTGCTGCAGAACCCAAGTTCGCTTCAGCTTGAGGTCACGAACAGATGGCCGGATAAATGACTAAATAAATAAATAAATAAAAATGAAGATCATTCTGTGGTCTGATGCTGATCATTCTACAAATGTATAAACATCAAAAATACATTAACTTAAACCCTACTCTTAAAAAACCCTAGATGCTCCTCAGCCTAGTGTTGTGCTTTTTTTCTGTTTTTATAAAACATGTCAGGAGACATCAAAACAGCAGAAACATGGACATTCATATGCACTCATAACGTTGGAGTTGGATTGTTGGAGATGAGGCCCAGAACCACAGTATCATCAGCGAATTTGATAATAGATGTGGAGCTGTGAGAGGACACGCGGTCATGCGTGTAGAGAGAGTAGAGCAGGGGACTCAGGACACAGCCACTATATAGTTGATGTCTTAGGTATGACTTATAAAGTCAGAGTACAGACTGCTACTTCCTTTGTTCCCAAAAGAAATAATTAACTTAGCTTAGAGTTAGCCATTTTCAGACAGCTGTCTTTTTATATTTGCCAGACATTTGCCTTTTTGTTAGGTGATCTGAAAAATGGGCTGATTGAGTCTGACAGGTAGCCAAATGAAATTAGATAAGTGGCTCTGTCAGCTGTCTTTACTCTTCAGTCAGTGGAGAAGTAAAAACATAGCACAGGATACAACAATATACACCTGAATAATGGGACAATTGTCTGGAATTCCCCATCATTCTGTTTCATTTACACTATTGCCCTATGCACAAGTGTGCGATCTGGTATTGTTCACTGACCATACTGATTGTATTTACTTATTTACAGTTGAACTGTTTGATATTTTATTATATTTTTAAAATCTAAAATAATCCTGTGATGGCAAAGCTGAATTTTTAGCTGCCATTACTCCAGTCTTCAGCATCACATGACCCTTCAGAAATCAGCCTATGCTGATGTGCTGCTCAAGAAATATTTATTATTATTGTCATTGTTGAAAACAGTTGTGCTGCTTAGAATTTTGTGGAAACTGTGATAGATTTTGACTAAAACCGAAAGAGATAAACTTCATTAAGGACGTTGAGCAGTGCTTTTAAAGTGATTGGTTGGGACAAAGCTTCTCTTTTGAACCTGTGTGTTTTTGTTTTCTCTTTTTCATTTTCCCTTTCTAGTTCTGTCTGTTTCTTTTATGCACACACACATACACATGGACCCAGAGATTGTTAGATAAAAACCTGTCTGTCAAGGGGTCAGGTTTATTATTTTTGTATATATACTTGTACTAGAACACATTGTTGTATAACCCAATGCTTTTATGGTTTTTGTATTATCTGAACTTATGCCTCGCCATATTTTTTTTTATGTCTTTGCAGAAGACTGTGGGATGAGATAAAAATCAATAAAACATTGCTTTTTAAGTGAGAGGAGGTTAAAGAAAGCAGTGTGGATAAAGAACGCAATGTGGGAATGAGAAAGTCATATTTTTCAACTTGTGTCGAAGTACAGTACTTTTTTATTGTGAAAGAAGTGATTATTGGAGCTGTTAGATGTTGTGCAGAGGTAATGTCACGTCTCTAAATTTGTTATTCAGTATGATTCAGTACAGAAACACTGTCAGTCAGGTATTCTGTGTGTCCACAAACATTTATACAATTTTTAAAGAAACAGTTGCTTTCTTGTCTCCTAGTTTATGAATCTTTACATTCAGAATAGCAAAACTTTCATGATTTCATTATCCTATATATATGTGTATATATGTATATTTGTGTGTGTGTGTGTATGTATGTACACATGTATGGAAGTCATGGCCTAATGGTTAGAGAGTCGGACTTGTAATCCAAAGGTTGCGGGTTAGAGTCTCCGGCCGGCAGGAATTGTAGGTGGGGGGAGTGAATGTCCAGCGCTCTCTCCACCCTCAATACCACGACTGAGGTGCCCTTGAGCAAGGCACCGAACCCCCAACTGCTCCCCGGGTGCCGCAGCATGGCTGCCCACTGCTCCGGGTGTGTATTCACGGTGTGTGTGTGTTCACTGCTGTGTGTGTGCACGTTGGATGGGTTAAATGCAGAGCACGAATTCCGAGTATGGGTCACCATACTTGGCTGAATGTCACTTCACATTTCACACATTCACATATATATATGTGTGTGTGTGTGTGTGTGTGTATATGTGTATATACAGTCGTGGTCAGAATTATTGGCACCCTTGGTAAATATGATCAAAGAAGGCTCTGAAAATAAACCTGCATTATTAATACTTTTGATCTTTTATTTATAAAAATAACAAAAATCGAACCTTTCATTGAACTTAAAATAATTGTAAATGGGGAAAATCTCATTATGAAATAAATGTTTTTCTCAAATACACGTTGGACACAATTATTGGTACCCCTAGAAATTCTTATGAGTAAAATATCTCTGAAGTATATTCCCATTCATATTCACAATTTTGAGCACTCCAGGGGGATATGAACATGAAATTATCTAGCCATGGCTTCCTGTTTCACAGAAATATAAATAGGAGGGAAAACAAAGTCCAAATTCCCTTAATCATCCATCACAATGAGAAAAAACAAAGAATATATTTCTGATGTGCAGCAAAAGAGAATTGAGCTTCACAAATTAGTGAAGTGGCTTTAAGAAAAGAGCTAGAGCAGTAAAAATTCCCATTTCCACCATCAGGGCAATAATTAAGAATTTCCAATCAACAGAAAATGTTATGAATCTGCCTGGAAGAGGACGTGTGTCTATATCATCCAAATGCACGGTGAGAAGGAGAGTTTGAGTGGCCAACGACTCTTCAAGGATCACAGCTGGAGAATTGTAGAGAAAGGCTAAGTTTCAGGGACAGAAATCCTTAAAAAATTAAATTGTCAATCAGCCCCTACATCACCACATGTTGTTCCGGAGGGTTTCAAGAAAAATTCTCCTCACTCATTCAAAAACAATCTCCAGCATATTCACTTATCAGACACGACTGGAACTTCAAATGGGACTGGCTTCTATGGTCAGATGAAACAAAAAAATGTGCTTTTTAGCAGCAAACACTCAAGATGGGTTTGGTGCACACAGGGATAAAAAAGTACCCCATGTGTACAATGAAATATACTGCTGTATTTTTAATGTTGTGGGCCTATATTTCTGCTGGAGGTCCTGGACATCTTGTTTAGACACATGGCATCATGGATTCCATCAAATACCAATAGATAAAAAAATCAAGTTGGCTGTCAGCGGATTCATTTTTTTTAATCTAATTAATTACACGATGTGTTGATTAATTAATCGAATTAATTGCAAATTACCCCAAAATATTATTTTTGTGTTGTAGAATATCAACACAAAAATATCAGACATCAAGACTGAATCAGACAAATTTAAGATGCGATCAGAACATTGAAACATGAGAAGCTGGAAGAAGGCCAAAGGAAACAGGACGCCGTAAATCAGATTCCTAGCTCCAACTAGTCTGAAGCAAGCAAACTAACCAGCAAGCCTCTTTCACAAAACAGCTTACAACCTCGAGACAAAAGAACACTTATTGATAATTCCAATTCAGGAAGGAGACTGTCAAATTTGGGTCAAATAATCAAGACTGATGGTCAAAGAGATGGCCATCACATGTTCCACGATTGAATTCATGAGCTGCCTTAGACTGACTTCTCCCTCACATAGAAGACAGACCAAACCAAAATGTGCTCATGTTTCATGAATGAGGCCCAATGTGTTTATGCGGTTTAAGGTTAAAAAAACACATTATTTTCCACATACTGTACATTATTGTTGCTCCTCTATGCTCCGCCCTTCTGAAAGACATCGATATTTAGAAAGCTCATCATTCTGAGAAGTGAGGCGTGCTCTGATTGGCCAGCTATACAGTGCGTTGTGTTACGCTCCTTAACATGGCACGACAAGACTAAAACAATAAAACCCACTATAAACGAGGCATTTGTTGCATCCAGTGGAGACATAATTACTGATTATAATGACTTGCATCACACCGCGTAAACATGTCTGCATTTGTGATCGGAAAAACGACAAACGACAAGCACTACTCTACACTGCTCAAAACTCGCATTTGAATCGTCAGTGACAAATTCTTTAAATAAGAAAACGTACTTACAGGCTGTGAGTCAGAAGTGCCAGACTGTCCTTGCAAAGTTGGAATTGCCCCACTTTATAGAAACAGCCTTTGTTCAAGCCAGCATTGTAGGCTACTCTTCCGTATGTGTTTAGAGTATGTGCTGCACATACTCTAAAATTTGGGTTGAACTGTTCTGGAACAGTGTTGTAAATACAACTGAACCACTGATTTCTAGTTGTGTCCTCTTTTGGAAGCACAAAGTACTTTCGCTTTCACAACGAAACACAATGTCTCCACGACATGGCGCTGGCAGCAGCAACAATACTACAGCGAGAATAAAAGTTACACCTTCGTTCATTGCGTATACATTTGGGCAAATCTTCTCACACCGTGATGTAGACGTGGGGGCGTGTTTGAATGAGCCATTTTAGGTGGGCATGGTCGAGTCTTAACTTTTATAAAGAATATCTTTGGTTTTGAGAATTTAGTCTTTGCAACTTCAGGGAACTTATTTATGCACAAACAGCTTGTAACACTCCAAAGAGAAAGGGAAACTTGAAATCGCATCATATGACCCCATTAATGATATAATACTCTAAATAAGAAACTGTATCTGCCAGTAGGTGCCAGTAAATGTCTTTATGATTCTTTCATTCGATTTGTTCAAACCGCTTAGTCATTCAGGAATTAAGTAAACGGCTTTACTGGCCATGCACACACTGCAGTTAAATTCGGTTGTCACTCCTGCACTTAACTGCATAACTTATGGAGTTGCTGCCCTGCATGATAGCCTATTTGTCAACAGTCAACTATGAAATGTAAGATGATGTATAGGGCTGGGGGTGTGGCCAGTGCGTTAACTGCATTAAAATATTTTAATCGCGTTATTTTTTCATAACTAATTCATTAAGTTAATGCGTTAAACTGACAGCCCTAATATATATATATATACTGTATATATGTATGTATTTACACTATGTTAAAATTATCAAAGAACATTATCATCGACAGAATTAAAGCACTCTCAAAAACTCCCATTAATCACTGCTTACATTGTGAAATTAATATCTTGCTTACATCATACGCACTTCTGCACTTTGTTGTTTCTGATGAGAGAAATCGGCAGAGAGCAGAATTCATTCAGGAGTGCGCGCACTGAACAAAACAGCTGTTTCAGCGATGACTCACCTGGACGCCTCTTATTGGCCATTGTACTCATAAACTCAACAGAATCATGTGTGATTGGTTACAATGCGCAGTGCTGTAGAAAAAGTTGAGAGAACGCAGATTTTCATTTAGCAGCTGATGATGTGCCGATCTAATCACACCGGTGTGATCGTTTATTAAATATAAAAAATATTATTTGGCTATTTTTTTTTTTTTTTGGAAGCTGCATTCAAAATCCACTTGCCTCAAAAATCTGAGGGGGGCACTGTTGAAATCGCGTTCTGGGAGTAGCAGTATTTCGGCTGAGCCCCCCTCTGGTCCAGTGCCCTGGGCACGTGCCCAGTAGGCCTGTGCGTTAATCCGTCCCTGGACTGATAGTTCATGTCTAGTAATTTTATAGCTTACCCTAATGTAATGAAACTGCTAAGTAGGCCTACACATATGAAGTAATAATATGACAAGGGAAAAAATATGTGATTTGTTTCCTCATATTTTACTGGAAGGTTTTTGTGGTCTCGACATTGATTACCTATTTACCATGCAGCATGCCTGTTTGTTTGGTCTGTGTCTGTGCATGCGCAAGTGTCTGTTTGACTGAGGCAGCGAGGATATGTGTTTGTTTGGTAGTTTCCACAAAAAAGTATTTTGAGTAATGTATATCAATTGTATTTAGTTCAGAATTACAGTTTCCTACAATATTTTTGTGTGTGTATGCCTGTCTTAGTGTTTCTGTATGTGTGTTTGTGTGTAGTGTAGAGTAAACACATCATTCTAGCCGCTATTTCTGGAGAGGAGGCACGCAACCCTGGAGACCGGTTTAGCTCTCCACTGTCAATCACGCAGATGACATGCAAAGAGCTCAAGGGACACGTGCACCACATAGCAGAGGAATGGAAAAATAAAGCCAGCTGTTAGTAGAACACTGGCCCCTCGTGACCTAATGCTTTCTAAGTCTCATGCACTTGTGGAGTTTATTTTGTTTCCTTTGCCTGATTTTCAAGTGTGCAGATTTGTTTTAGTGGTGAGGCTTGATGTGCATAATATTAGCCTTGAGATTTCAAAGAATGTAACAGAGGGATAAAGATAGAGGTGATGACAGGGCCTAGCTGGAGTGACAATGAATAGGTTATAGTCCAGAGCAGTTGACATTCGAGACACATGTATCACATATTCAGACAGGAGTGTAGGTGCTGAAGTCTTTGTAAAGACTTTGACTTGAACTGCATATGCTATTACATAACAGATTTTAAATGAAGATTATTTTTTAGTCATGGCCACACTGACAATTGACACAGATTTCCTCATTAGATTGCGATTTACAAGCTCCCACGTTGATTCAGTGTTTTGATTCAGTTCCCTTACATTTTGGTATTCAGATATTATGTCAGTTTTGAGAATTTCACTCTAATGCTTATTCATTAAAAGAACCAGCTTATGAAAGTAATTTCTTTCAGGGCCATACTGTTATGCTATATGATTTTGATTCTCTAAAAAGAATCAGCTCATAAGAATCAATTGCTTCTGGAATACAAGATGGCGCCGCTGTGTTCGGACGCCGTTAGGGTCGCTCCACTGAGACTTTGCTTAAACTTACTTTTTTACCTATTTTTACTTTCTCTTTTTACACATTTCACGTCGGCACTGATCACCTACAACATAGAAACACTTTTGGACATTGGAAACCGCTACACCAACCTGCTTCAGGACACTTTATCCACGAATCCTGCGTGGCCTCTGGAGATTCTTCGTAACGCAGAGACAAACAATAACCCCCTGAGGCGACGGATCAAGAAACACCGCGGGAAGCGCGCTGGAATTCGAGTCAGACTCAGGAAAAGGGCTCACAGTCCTCCTCTTCCAAGCATTCTCCTTGCTAATGTCCAATCCTTGGAGAATAAGATGGACGATCTTAGAGCCAGGATTAGTTTCCAACGGGACATTAGGGACTGTAACATCCTTTGTTTGTCAGAAACGTGGCTTTCGTCCTCGGTCCCGGACACTGCTGTAATGCCGAGTGATAACTTCTCTGTCTTTCGGACGGACAGAACAGCAGAGGCCGGTAAATCCAGGGGTGGAGGAGTATGTTTCATGATCAACAAGAAATGGTGTGATCCCAGGAATATCTCCATTCTGTCGCGTTCCTGCTCGCCTCATCTGGAACATCTTTCCATTATTTGCCGCCCATTTTATCTGCCCCGGGAGTTCTCATCGATCATTGTTACTGCTGTGTACATTCCACCACAGGCGGACACCGGCTTGGCTTTGTCTAAGCTTCACGATGTGCTCAGCGGCTACATTAACAAACATCCTGACGCTGCCTTTATCATCGCGGGGGACTTTAACAAAGCCAACCTCAAGCAGGTCATGCCGAACTTTTATCAACATGTATCCTGTCCAACTAGAGGACCAAACACACTGGATCATTGCTACACTCAGTTCAAGGATGCCTACAAAGCCCGCTCACTACCGGCTTTTGGCAAATCGGACCATGCCACAATTTTTCTAACACCGGGATACAAACAAAGGCTCGTTCAGGAACCTCCGGTGCAGAGAGTAGTGACGCGCTGGTCCTCCCACTCAGAGACTATGCTGCAGGCGGCGCTTGATGACGTCGACTGGGACATGTTCCGGGTGAGTTCTTCTGACGTCAGCGAGTTCACGGATGTAGCATTAAGTTTTGTAAACACGCTAACCGAGCAAGCTACAGAAACAATAACGATAAGGACATTCTCCAATCAGAAACCGTGGGTGGACAGAACAATCCGTGCCGCGGTTAACACACGCACTGCCGCTTACAATGAGTCTCTTCTGTCTGGGAATACGAGCGAGTACAAAGCATAGTGCTATGCTCTCCGACGCGCAGTAAGAGCCGCTAAACACAGATACAGAGAGAGAATTGAGTCTCATTTCCAGCTCAACGACTCTCGACGGATGTGGCAGGGACTGAGGACCATCTGTGACTTCGGAAACAAATCCTCCGCGGAGGTGAGAGCAGACCCGTTGCTGGCCGACGAGTTAAACATCTTCTACAGCCGCTTCGATGGCAACGGCGGCGGCGCGTCAGGAAGCAGCAGGCAGAGCAGCGATGATCCTGTAATCACCGTATCGGAGGATGAGGTTCGGAGGGCGTTAAAGAGCGTGAACGTCAGGAAAGCAGCCGGTCCTGATGGGATAACCGATTTTCTCCATGTAAATATCATATCAATAAGCTTCATAATTTTTCTCTACCTCATATTGCTGCTATTCGAATACCCTGTACAACTTTTTGCACATTATTTTTTGCACATTCCTCTCATTACTATTTGTCAACAACATACTGACCTGCACATTTATATTTATATTTTTTTTATCTTATCTTATTTTATCTTATCTTTTATTTTATTTTATGCTTGTACTTCTTCTTAATATTTGAATTCTTTATAATTGCACTGTCCTTGGAGCGGACCTGACCTACATTTCACTGCTGGTTATACTCTGTATAATTGTGTATGTGACAAATAAAACTCTTGAATCTTGAATCTTGAATCTTGAATCAGGTTACACTGGTCACGCTGTATGTTTTTAATTCTCTAAAAAGAACCAGCTTGTAAGAGTCACTTGATTTGGGAATCAGGCTACACTGGTCATGCTGTATGTTTTTCATTCACTTAAAATTACTGGCTCAAAAGGGTTATTTGTTTGTTGGGAACCTGGCTACACTGGTCACGCTGTATGTTTTTGATTCACTAAAAAGAACCTGCTATTAAGCGACACTTATTTTGGGAATCAAACTATAATGGTAATGCTGTATGTTTTTGAATCACTAAAAAAGGACTGGTTCATAAGATTAATTTGCTTGTGACTTGAGCTACACTGTTCATGCACTATGCTTTTCATTCACTTAAAATAACTGGCTCACAAGAGTAATTAATTGAATTGAATTATTTGTTTGTTGGGAATCAGGCTACACTGGTCACACTGTATGTTTTTGATCATAAGAGTCATTTAAAGTTGAGTTTGTTACACTTTTACATAATTTTATACATGAATCACTTCAAACTACTTATGCTTCCTTAGAAAGGTACTGTATGCGTCATCAAGTTTATTTGAAAACTCCTCATAATCCTAAGGTATAATCTCTTTTTTTGTCTTCCTGAGGTGGTTAGACGTAGGTATAGCCCACCTAACCAGCGCCCCATGCTGGGTGATCTACCTGCGCGTTCTCCAGGATGCAGTCTGGCCTGGGGGTGAGCTGCCTGTGGTGCCTCGGCCAGAGAGGAGCCCAGAGCAGAGAGAGAAGACAAGACTCCAATGCCTACACTGCCTCATGCAGCTGTTCCCAGGTCAGCTCATACCACAACATTACAGCCACTTGATAGAAGATCTTCAGAATGAATGAGCTGGATTGCCTTCATTCACATTTAGACATAATTTGACACAGTCACACTGTACCTACCGTTGTAACTGGTGCATCAAGAGCTTTCATTGCAAGCACTGACATAAAATTGTTGTTTGTGTGAATTGTAGAGTTAATTACAGACATGCTTGGCTCTAAGAAATGCAGGCTGGTGTGGGAGCATGTGCTGGAATCTCTACAGGACCCCAGTATTAACAGGTTATATATTAAATCCACAAAATAATCTTCAGTGATCTCTCTTGTTGCTATACTGTATAAACTATTGTATTAACAATTAACACTTGTGTTGTTTTGTATGGGCCCATTCAGGAACTTGGTTTACTGTATTTTTGACCTGCTGCTGGAGTTCCTTGTTCCAGAATTTTCTGAGGAGACGTTCCAGAGGTCTTTACTTCAGAGTCTCCCTGGAGATGTAGAGAGAACACCATCATCTGCCTAAAGACACTATGTTTCTTTTCTTCCCTCTTTCAAAACTAGTGCATTGGGTTTGATATGAGGACATTTGGATGTGCTTTTATCAGTCTGGCTTATCAGTTTGGCTGGCTTTGTAGACAGCTGTTTTTGTCTCACAATTTCTATGTCTCTTTCTATGTTGCTGTCTCTTTCAAACGGGTTTGGGGTAGAAGTTCAAAATAAGGTTTAAGGCACCATTTTGAACTTAAACTTACCCACAATGTGTGGTCTTTGAATACTATCCATTCAGACTAACTTTCAAGTAAACTTCATTTCACATCAAAGTCCTTGGAGACCACTCAAATAAGCTCTTGAATGTAATTGTAGTACATTTTATATATTCATACAGTATGCACATTATTCAGGATGGACACTATTGGATTTAATGTGGATGAAAACGAAGCTGTGAAGGGCTGACTTTAAAATGGCATGCACTGTATTAAAGTCCAAAATCACAATTTTCACGACTCACAAGAGTCACAACTTTCAAAACTATTGTCTACTACAAGTTATTTTTTCTGAAAGGTGTTTCATCAGCTGAACAATGGGTATGTTGTCAGGACAATCAATTGAATGCACTGTACTTCTGTCTCTCACAGCCTCGATTGTATTACTGTAAAAAATTAAATACAATGCTACCCTGACTAAGGTCAATGTAAATAGCAGAAAGGAAATTAATATTCAATTTCAATTTAATGTTTTAAAGAAATTTAATTATTTAAAATGTTGTTATATATTATCTTCTGAAATGTATGATAGTTCTACATATAATACCCAAAAGAAAAACTAAACACACCTTCTTATGTTCTTATTTTTAATCTCTTCTTTCTCTGAGCCTTATTTTTTGTCCAAACCTCATACTGCAGTTGAATCTTTATAAAGCATGCTATTTTTTATTTATATTATAGCAGATACACATCAGTGCACATTTTCCAATATTTCCTGTCTGAGAAACCACAGATGACTCAAATTCTTCATGGACATTAGGATTTGTCAAATATAAGAATTATCATTGCTGGGAATAGACCTATTTTTAATTGTTTAATTTGTAGTCTTTGCTCTGTGTGGTTTATAGACAAAACATTAAGAGGAATCAGTGTTTTGGCAGTCTGGTTGTTTAGGTATTTTTGTCCTCCCTGTGACTTTCTGAAATGAACAAAAAGTCTTAGTTTTCATTTGCATAAAATGGAATAATTCAGTGGTTTTTGTATACACTGCCATTCGAAAGTTTGAGAATGGTCATTTTATTTTATTAAATTAATAGGCTACACCTTTATTCAGCAGAGGCACATTAAACTGATCAAATGACAGTAGATACATTTACAATGCATTTTCAAATAAATGCTGTTCTTGTTAGCGTCATATCAATCAACGAATCTTGAAAAAAATGAATCACAGTTTACACGAAAATATTAAACACCATACCCGTTTTTAACATTGATAATAGTAAGAAGTGTTTCTTGAGCACCAGATTTTTATGTTGGAATTATTTCTGAAGGATCGTGTGAAGACGTGAAAACTTCAGCTTTGCAATGACAGAATGAATTTAACTTCTGTTTTTGATCAAATTCATGCAACCTTGATGAGCATAAGAGACTTCTTTCAAAAACATTTAAAAAAAAACTTACCGACCCCAAGCTTTTGACCAGTAATTTATGTCTTATAGTATGTTTTATGTGTATTGTTCCATTAAAATGAATGAAAAGATTTCAGGAATGTTCCATTCATTAATCTTTATGGTGATGAAGTTTAATGGTTATAGTGCACTCATGTCTTTAACTTAATCTGAGAGTGAACAAAACCCAGCAATACTGTCAATGGAGGACCCCAAAATCCAGGATTAGACTTTAATCTGGCTTCTGTAGCAGTGAAGTCCCTACCTAAAATGGTCAGCCTGCTATTTCCACAACACCTGGCCTTGCAAGTCTAGCTTCAGAGTTGGACAGAGTTGTTTTAAATGTCTGTAACCAAGGCCAGTTTATTAAGGAAGCCGTTGAAGCAGAATTAGATTAAATTTCTTGTTATTTTCATTCTTGCATGCATGGCCATCAGATGTCTGGGGGCTATAATAAAATCCATGTGTTATTATTTGGTGGTTTGCTAAACACACATGCACACATTCTAGAAGCACTTTGTGTAGTTGTCTAGCAGGAATTGTGTACTAGATTTACGAGTGTGATTGCATGATAGCAACAGGTGTACAGAGACTTAAGATTCAAACACCAGAAAAAAACAAAAACAAATAGCCAGAACTAAACAGTGAACAACACAAGAATTCAAACAGCTGTCTGGAAGATAAATTGTTATTTATATGTATTCCTTGTATTTGCTCATATTTGTGAATAAACGCATCCTACTGAGCTATGGAGACTGGGAAATACATTAAATATACACACTGTTAGACATTTCAAAGAGTTTTTACAATAACTTGCTGGCAACACTGTTGCCAGGAAGTTACTGTAATTAAGATTTACAGTAGCAAATGGTATTTGATTTACAGTAGCAAACTGTACTGTTTTTACAGTAACTTACTGGAAGAAAAATCTAATTCATCAGTATACTACTGTAATTCATTCATTTTAAAATAGATTTCAGTTGATTTTTATTATATAAAATTCATTTTATTTTTTATCCTACAATAATGGCATTCAGTTAAAACAGACACAATAATTACAAAATATCAAATTCTTTATTTAAAACAGTGCATGTATAATTCTTAAAAATACAGTCTTCCAATGCTGGAACAGTGCATCTTCACCATTTCTCCTGTCTTGGGACGTTTTGCAGTGTATTATGTATCCTCTGGATTTATCCTCACAAAGAATCTTTAGGCAACAGAAACATAATGGGGAAAAAATACATAGCCATCTGCAAAACCCAGGTGCTGCTCTAAAACATGGCCACCACCTTTGCTCACCGTCTACTTTGTTAGTGACAGAAATGTGTTCCCTGAAAAACAAGAAGTAGAAATTACACACTTTTAAAAGGCAACCCCCGTATAAAATATGCAAACCTCTCAAAACCATAGTTGTTCTCTTACCATGAATTATCAGTCTCAGGGTATCTGGCCTGCTCATGTCTTTCTTGATGCTTCATTGCAGTTGCCTTTAAAATACAAATACAAAAAAAATGCAGTAAATCTTAAACTATAACAAACTAATTCTAAAACTAGAAAGGCAGCAAACCATAATTTTTTTCTCAATAGGCTACTGGCCAACATTAACTAACACCTGAACAAAATTACACATTAGTTAAGTTAATATTAATATAAAATAAGCGTTGCTCTTTAAAAATAATTTTAATTCAGTAAGCTGACAAAAGTCGTTTGAAACGATATAGCGCAGTTTACCATAGTAAAGTTTGTTACTGCCGTGTTGACGGGTAAATATTACTAGGATAAAGTGGTGTACAAAAATCTGACAAAAACAAAAAACTGCAAAAAAATACATTCTCTGTATGTGGAATTTGACTTCACAGAAAATTCCCATGATGCAAAGGGTATTACAGTTACTTACTGTAAAGGGAATTTGCAGTATTATACTAACAGTACATATATAATTGTCAGAGAGTCACCGCAGTCTCCACCAACAACACTCACCAGATTCCCAATCCCCTGATTTCTGATCACCGCCACCTGTCAGCACTAATCAGCAGCACTATATCCCTGCACTCCTCCCGTTCACTCACCGGTCTCAAACTTTCCATGTTAACTAACCTGACCCACTTACCTTTTGTCTACTTACCAGTTGCTCCAGTGTTCCTATCCCTGTTCTCCACCGCTCCAGTTCTCCACGCTCTACTGTTACCTCCGGATCCCCTGGAAAAGGAAGAAGGACATTCACACTCAGATAAGCCCCTAGAGACATTCCTATTCCCCGCCTGCTTAGCTGGACATTCTGCTCATCTCATTCCCCTCTGCTACTCAATAAACCTGTTGATTGTATTGCACTTACCCCTGTGTCTATCTGCTGACAATAATGTACAATGACATTTCATACATACATTTTCATGGTTTATTGTTGTGTTTCAGCATATAAGAAAATAGACCACACATTTATCGATTACACTAATTATTTAAATTAGTTACACATATATTATTGTTAATGCTTGTGAATCTGCATTTATCTTTTTGACAGGTTAATAACAAAATAATGTTTGAAAACGTGAGGGGCATTTACCAGAGCAGGTTGTTAAGATGAACTTACATGATTCTAATAGAGGGCCAAGAAACAAAAGTGATAGCAAGGAATGCTACTGGATCTACCAGTTATGAAGAAGAGTGCACTAACAGAGGCTTCACTGAGAATGTGTAAGGAACGTTGTAGCAAAAGCTATCATGATGCATGCATTCATGTGGCCACATTATTTTCATTTTCAATGTTTAAAGGAAAAGTTCTGATGAAAATTGACTCACCCTCAGGGCATCCAAGATGTCGGTGACTTTGTTTCGTCATTGGAAAACATTTGGAGAAGTTAAGCATCGAATCATTTGCTCACCAATGGATCTTTTGCAGGTAATTTTTGTAAGAAAAAAAAACATTACGAAGGCATTTTAATCATTGCTTCTGGACAAAATACCAATCCATAATCCATAATAATGCTAAAAGGTCAATCCCTGTTGTCCTCTTACATCAAAATCCAACAACATATTTATTTAAAACTGTTTTAGGCCATTTTTACTTGTAAACAGTGCTTGGTCTGTGCTCATTTCTCTCAACTTTTCAACTTTTTTCACTGAAGAGAGTAGTAAGCAAAGTGAAGAAAGCAGCAGTTTGAAGTAAAAAAACGTCTTAATAATGTGTTTATTACAATCATGCAGCTTTTTGCTTCATTGATGGACTAAAGTCATGCGGATTTCTCACTTTATGGATTATTGTGATGTTTTTATCAGCTGTTTGGACTTGACGGCACCCATTCACTGCAGAGGATCAATCAATTCCGATGATTAAACAAACTATGATCCCTTAAATTATCGCAATTATAGTTTTTTTTTTTTTTTACAACTTTCTCTTAATTTATAATCATTCGATTAAATGGATAAGAATTTCAATTTCATGCCTGAACATTACAAATACATTTAAATGAATAATATGTTGTGGCATTGACCAAAGACTCATAAGCATATTATCACCATTGTGTTCTTGAGCCAGACACGTAAACCCAGCTTGTTCCATGTGGACCATCCCTGTAGTAAGCTAAATATGCTGTTATTTGCTTTAGTTAATAAAACATCTGCAAAAAATTTACTCTGGCCTGAGCTGAAAACTGCAAACTTTTATGGACTCATCTTAACCACATCTCTGCAGCAGTCATTATGTCTAGTGATTTCACAGTCCTGCAAGTATTTAGAGAATCAGACCACTCGTAATCAAAATGATGACGCAGAGAGCTTGTGGCAAAAGCGAGAAGGTGGGATGTTTCGATCTCCTTACCACACACTATCGAAATTTCCCAGATTCTGTAGATGGATGAAGCAGAAGCTGAAGTGTTTGTCATTTATGATGACAACTGTAATTGAAAACAGTGTCAGTTTTACTGCCCATCAGTGCAAGGTCAGTGACTTCAGCTGCTCAGTTATGGCAGCAATAATAATGTGAACGTTTCATTGTGTTTTTTATGGCAGATTAAGCAGATTGTATGGTGAACTTAGCATGCTAACTGTGCAAAAGCTCAGGTGAAGATGCGAGCAGGATGTGCCATGAAGTTCTGAGAGGTGTGTAAAAAGATTCATGACGGGGTGTAAATCAATAATATGTTCTATGTTTGAAGTAGGGGTCTCCAAAGTCTTTGTTAAAGATGATAAATGTATCTGTCTTTATCTTTTTCCATTCTGGCTTCTGTTCAGTTTCTCTCTCGTAACATAGACTGACATGTTTACTTGCTCGATGCGCATCTGTTTATGAAATAGACCTCATTTGCGTCTGCTGTGTTGTTCTTTTGTTGTTTTACACTGAGTTGTCTGTTTACTATGAGAAAACGTTTGTCTTGTTGGCTGGCTTTGGAAACCTGAACTGACAGATGATGTTCATGGTTTTGACTCTGAACCTTTGACCAGGACAAGCCAATTCAGTCCTGAAAAGCTGAAATCTTTAACAGATACTTACATGCAGTGATTTTGTGCGATATGAAATATGAGAAATAGGAAAGTTACACAGTGTACTAAGATTGCTTCCAACTTTAATATGGTTACTTTTCCCAAAAGCTCAGATATGCGATAATCAAGATCAGATCAGAGCAAATGTACGACCCTTAATCTCATTAAATGACAGAGGACTGTGGGTTTTCAAGGGGATGGATGTCAATAACAAAAATAATTACGCACTGATTCAGAAGTGGCGAAAATCTATCCAATGTGCAATTACCCATTGTCGTCATGATTTGAGAGAGACTGGATGGAGGATTATGTAAAATGCAGGTGGTAGCAGCCTCAAGGCTCGACTATTGCCTGGGCCTTACGTAAGGGCATGGCATGTTTTTAATCACTGTCAGATGAAAGGACAGTCTGAGGTATTTTACTCATGTGCACGTTTTATTCACATACAGACAAAAAAACACTTGAACTGTATTTGTTGTAACCCACCACTGACCAAAATGAAATTATTAAAAATGATTACAAAATTGTTCAGAAATTCAAGTATTAGCAACCATTCATTTTCTGTATGGAATAGGTCTCTACAAAAAATAAGAAAAGAAACAGATAAAGAATAAAAAAATGATACCCTGCAAAATAATGAATGAATGAATATTCAAACATCCTTAAATCAAGATACATTTACTTAGCCTAAATTTAAGCAATGTTTATGAAGTGTATACATAAACTCATCCTATTCCCTGAAAGTAATCGTAAGCCTTAAAAAATTATTGCTAGCAGCCACCATACGTTTTAGCCAATCGAAAGCTTTTGAGGATTTTCTTCTTGGGCCGTTTCTCAAACAGAAGGCTGCATCCTCCGGAGGTCACATTCATTAATTTTGAGGGGGCACGAGTTGGGGGTGGGGGGACACACAGCAGCCACAGCACTTATGTTTTATTTGAATTTTTCCTTTTTATTCGAAACATTCCCAAACGCATTAACTATATCATGAAATATCTTGTTTCTCACCTTTATAGATTATGTTAGTTGATCTAGTGGGCGATGGTCAAAGTAACCTAATAATGTAATAACTATGCAAAAAAACCTGTCTCTTTACTAAATTAACAGATATGGGTATCATGACATAACATATTTTAATACGACTGACTTTATATTTAATGTGAATTTAACATTGAAAGTTAGTGAGAATAAAAACATTGTAAATTAGGCTACTAATCATAATACTTTCATTGTACAGAAAGAGAGCAAAGAACGTTTACATTAACAAAGAACATTTTCACTGACAGTCTAGAGTTCAAGCACTCTCAAAAACTCCCATTAAAATCACTGAAGCTGTTTACACTATGAAATTAATATCGTACACATATTTGCACTTAGTTGTTTCTTACAAGAGAATTCGCCAGAAAAAGTATTCAGTCAGCGATCGAGTGAAGAAAACAACGACACCCTTAAACTACTCTCTTTAGTATCAGTTATGTCATTTTCATTGGCTCTATCTATATAACAGCGGTGTAAGCAAAGACATTGAGATTCTATGCCTGTCTTTAACCATTCCCTACGTCAGCTAGCCTATACTTGGGGCTGTACCATCAATGCCCTTTATGACAAATACAAATAATTAACCATATGAACGTTTACAACTATAAGTATGCTGAAATGTTGCTTTACACAATATTTGTATTTTGTATGAAAACACATTTACACATTTGTATGTTTACACAATTTGTAAACATACCTGGCCAATAAAGCTCATTCTCTCATCCTGCTGAAAAAAACAATAGAACTGTGCGCAAAACACAATAGAAAATGTAGACATTGATTTTATTTCAATTTTATTTCCTAAAGGAAAGGACGTGGCGTGTGGGCAAGCATGGTGTCCCATACTTGGAATTTGTGCTCTGCATTTAACCCATCCAAGTGCACACACACACAGCAGTGAGTAATAAACACACACACACACACACCTGGAGCAGTGTCAGCCATTTTTGCTGCTGTGCTCGGGGAGCAGTTGGGGGTTTGGTGCCTTGCTTAAGGGTCTCACCTCAGTCGTGATATCGAGGGTGGAAGAGAGTGCTGGTTATTCCCCCACTAATCTGAAACTCGAACCTGCAACCTTCAGGTTACAAGTCCAACTCTCTAACCATTGACCCTTTGACTGCCCCTTGGCCTTTTGCCACTTTATATTATACAGGAACGTGTGGAGAATGATGGGGAGAGAGAAGTGTTTCAGTGCCTGGTTGTATGCCAATGCCATTTTCTTTAGGATGCAATTCTTGTTTTCTTCTTTCGTCTTCAGAACAGTCTATTCAATCAAATAAATGTATTCATTCTTTTCATTAAAGATGAGAGAGCTAACCCTAATTTTCAGTTTCAGTCAGAGCAGACAACCACCCACAGCTACCCTCCAGAACCGGCCGTCAGTAATGAACCCGCATGCCAGTCTAACAAGTGAGGACTGGTGTGTGAGAAAAGAGCTTGGCTCTTGTGTTGTCATGGACACTTGTCCTATCAGACTAAAACTGAGAACTGTTTGTGTTTGGCCCAGCAGGCCATAATGACCGTAAAGTACGAGGAAATAACCTCATAAAGAGTGACCACACAGGCTCTTTTCTGTGGCCCTGACAGCCTTGCAGGTGGCTGTGATGTCATGGGATGTCACAGCAAGTTATACTGATCATTTCCAGTAACATGGCATTGCTTATTTGCATAATGACAATGAAATGCTCACTGTGAGCTTTCATCTGTAAAGGTCTTTAGATAAAAGCTTGACATTAGACAATCAAAAGGATTGACCGGATTGGTGTGAAATGTTGGGTAGTGCTTACGCACTTGTTTCTGCTGCACACTTGTGAGGCTTTGAGGGAAATGAAAGGCTGGCAACCCGCTCCAAAAACCATGTACCACTAGAAGCCAAGAGAAAGCCGACTCTCAGTGTATTATGAAAGGCAACACAGATATTTGTACCTCGCAAACTACGAAAAGAGTTGCAGTTTAATATTTCCATGAGAATATAATAATAACCGATAGGCCTATTAGTTTGTGTAGACATTTTTGGTTTGGCTTAGCTGTCTATTCTTGCTGTCTAAACAGATCCCTGATGCTTGGCTGTTGGAGTCACAGTTGGCTACAGTGGCTTTGGCAGCACTTCCCAGTTTGAGACATTTGGATGACAAGTTGTGACTGTAATTTCATAAGAGGCCACCCAGGATAGACTTATTGGTGAGAGGAAATATCTTCTAGCCTTCCAGATCTTTGTAGTCCCTCACCAGCAGGTTTTCCAGTTGATGGAAAATCTATGTCTCTTTTTTTGTTCATGTAAACAAAGGACTTTACCTCAGTTGCCATTTTCATATATTATTGGTCCATATAGCAGTAGTAAATTAGAATGTTGCAATTTATCGTTCTTGCGTTGCTTTTCTTACCGTTGCTCCTTGCAAAATCACAAAAACAAAACTGTTGTGATTTTTGGGCCAACAGCATGATTTAATGCAACAGTCAAATAAACAAGTTAATATTGAGTCACATTTTACATACCATGTTGACAAATAAACTTTTCCACATCTCCAAGCAACACTATTTCTAAATGTGTGGTTTTGAACAAATTGGTTGATTAAACGATTCAGTCTCATTTAAAAAGGCAATTGTTTTGCCCCTGAATGAATCACAGTTTATGAACAAATTGGTTCAGTCAATGATTTAATGACTCGCTCATTATCACCCACTGGTGTAACTATTTAACTTGCAGAAAGATTTGCTGAAAAATCTCAGGGGACTGATGTTCTTTCTCAGTCTAAAAAAGTAAGATATGTATGAATTTTTCATTCATGATTTATTAACTTGTTCCCTCATTTTAGTTAGATCATGGCCAC
The DNA here is from genome assembly GCF_936440315.1 of Barbus barbus. Taxonomy (NCBI): domain Eukaryota; kingdom Metazoa; phylum Chordata; class Actinopteri; order Cypriniformes; family Cyprinidae; genus Barbus; species Barbus barbus. The sequence continues at coordinate 34,746,477 of NC_136733.1, read as the reverse complement.
AGTATAACTAAGTAAATACGAGAAATCTTATAGTACAGTGCGGCACTGATTAATTAATTTAAAAATATTAGCATTTTTGTTTAATTTGTGGCCAAGATATCTAAATGTTCTTCCACATTTCATAACTCCATGGAACTCTTTTCCTTTAATGTTTCCCTCTATGTAATTTTCTAACCCTAACATGAAGCTATGGGGAAACATAAGGGAAACACCCTTCAACACTGGAGCTGTCATATGTATTGTAATGTAGATCACAAAGTGAATTCTAATTTATAGTCTGAAACCTCCACACTGATTCCTGTGTGACTGCTGTGTTATAAAGATAAATAGAAAGAATAGAAAAAAAGAGCAAGAGTGACTGAGGGACTCGAGGCTGATGTTATGATTCAGTTCCTCCAGTCTCACATCCAGCATCACACCATTGATCCCACACACATCAATAACTCAGACCTGCCAATAAACACAGGCTTCTTCTCCATTAAAAAACAATTGCTTTTGTATTTGTTCCATTGAGCTGTGTTCTCATGGGTTCTGTACTCTGGCCCTGTGGCTGAGGCTGTGAAGAGTTAGTGGTGGTTTGAGGAAGGGAAGCGGTGGGTCAGGAACAGGTCGAGCTGGATTTATGAGCTGATGCTTAGTGGCTTTCTATGACCCAGACTCCAAAACATCACGGAGAGAGTTATGGGAACGCTCCACACAGACTGATGCTCGTTTGGTCACAGATTCAGACCAGTTTAGTACAGCTGAGAATTGAATTTCACTTAATGAGCCTAGAATGATATGGGAGGGTTTTCCTCAAATGAATTACTCGTTAAACTGAAGAATGAAACTGATTTAGGGCTTGCTGGTTCAGATTAACTTTGGTGTTTCATAACTTAAATCCTGTTCGAGGATGATTGCTGTTCACTGATCACATACCACTTCATTTCGGAATTAATGACTGATAAAATAGTGATAATAATGTCATTATCGTTCTGATTTGCATCACAGTTGCTTATAAAACACACCATTACGGTATTATATACAGGGTTTGCACATTAACGCATTTAATATGCAGCAGAAAATGCAGCCAAAACAAGCAGCCGCTGTAGTATAAGCGACAGACATCTAAATCCTGCAATATTGGTTTTCATGCGACAGATGGCGCTATTGTGTTATTTTTCCCCAGTGATGTGTGAGTTTGCTGGGCTCTGGTTTGTAAGGATGATGGCAGTATGAGACTAGAAGTGAAAAGCCAGTGTGCCGAATGCTATGACATTAGATGCTTGTAATATATATATATATATAATTACTTAAGGCTGCACTGGACTTCAGAACGCCCTGCAGTCACTTCAAATAAGCTTTTAAGAAAATTTGACCCATTTTCTACAAAAAAGTTTGTTACTTTTTTTTATAACAATTTTGTTAGTCTAACAAAATAATCTCTATATGGTGTATGTTTTCATTCCAGCATGTTTTAATAAACCTTAGCAACAGCCACATACAGTTGTAGTCAGAATGATTGGCACCCTTGGTAAATATGATCAAAGAAGTCTGTGAAAATTAATCTGCATGGTTAATCCTTTTGATCTTTTATTTAAAAAAAACCCTTTTATTCAATACTTTTTGAAACCTCCATTTGCCAGTTTAACAGCTCAAACTGTTCTCCTGTAATGCCTGATGAGGTTAGAGAACACCTGACAAGAGATCAGAGACCATTCCTTCATCCAGAATCACTCCAGACCCTTTAGATTCCCAGCTCCATGTTGGTGCTTCTTCTCTTCAGTTCACCCTACTCATTTTTTACAGGGTTCAGGTCAGAGGACTATAATGTTCATAGTAGAAGCACGGTTTTGTGGCCAGTGACCCGTTTTTGTGTTGTTTTTGAGGTTTGAGTTTGGATTATTGTCCGGTTGGAAGATCCAAGCATCCAAGGCCCATTATAAGATTTCTAACAGAGTCAGTCACTTCTTGATTTTTTATCTGTTGGTATTTGATAGAATCCATGATGCCATGTGTCTAAACAAGATGTCCAGGACCTCCAGCAGAAATATAGGCCCACAACATTAAAAATACAGCAGTATATTTCATTGTACACATGGGGTACATTTTATCCCTGTGTGCACCAAACCCATCTTGAGTGTTTGCTGCTAAAAAGCAATTTTTTTTGTTTCATCTGACCATAGAAGCCAGTCCCATTTGATGTTCCAGTCGTGTCTGATAAGTGAATATGCTGGAGATTGTTTTTGGATGCGCTAGGAGAATTTATGTTGAAACCCTCCCAAACAACATGTGGTGATGTAGGGGCTGTTTGACAATCTGTTTTTAAGGTTTTCTGACCCTGAAACTCAACCTTTCTCTACAATTCTGTAGCTGTGGTCCTTGGAGAGTCTTTAGCCACTCAAATTCTCCTTCTCACCTGTAACGGAACGGGTCGGACACAGAAGGTAAGTGAAATCACAAGGTGTTTATTTACAGGGCGAAACAGCAAACAGCAATCGTGCGGATTCTTCGGACTTGGTGAGTGTCACTTCGTGAGGTTAAGGTAATAGGAATGTCAATCACAATCAATCTCTCTGTCTTGACAGATCCTGGAGATGTGCAGCGTCAGAGCGGCAGAGACATACGAGGATTCGACCAAGCCACCGGGGACAGACGAGGAGGATGACTGGAAGAGGACAAGGCAGAAGGTGAGTGATGACAGGCAAGTATTTAACAGGTATCTATACTCAGCTTGTAGGGGAGTAGAGACGGTCCAGGTAGCAATCCTGAGATCGGAACTTTGCAGTGCTTGTCACGTCACTTCAAGATCGGACGATCTAGTGAGCTGAGGGAAGTGCTTTTATGTGGCTGGTGATAATGAGGTGCAGGTGCCGGTGATGATTGGGAATAAACAGGTGACAGTGATGAGTGACGGGGAAGACGGGCCATTCTGTGACATTACCTCCCCCTCCCGGACGGCGCGTCCCGCGACGTAACAACAATAATACCGGGGAGGGGGGGTGGGCGCCCTGGAGGCTGGAGCAGAACCTGGACAGGACAGGGAAGCCTCCAGGGCGGATCAGGAGCCTTAGGAGGCCAGGGCAGGACTGGAGGCTCAGGAGACCATGGCGGATCCGGAGACTCGGGAGGCCGTGGTGGATCCGGAGACTCGGGAGGCCGTGGTGGATCCGGAGACTCGGGAGGCCGTGGTGGATCCGGAGACTCGGGAGGCCGTGGCGGATCAGGAGACTCGGGAGGCCGTGGCGGATCAGGAGACTCGGGGCGCCGTGGCGGATCAGGAGCCTCGGGAGGCCGTGGCGGATCAGGAGACTCGGGGCGCCATGGCGGATCAGGAGCCTCGGGAGGCCATGGCGGATCAGGAGCCTCGGGAGGCCATGGCGGATCAGGAGGCTTAGGATGCCATGACGGGACAGGAGGCTTGGGATGCCATGACGGGACAGGAGGCTTGGGATGCCATGACGGGACAGGAGGCTTGGGATGCCATGACGGGACAGGAGGCTTGGGCAGCCATGGCCATATTTTTTGGGAAGCCCAAAGGGATTCATGTGGCCATGCGAAATGAGCCATAGTGGCCCTGACAAATGTCCCTAGCAAGGCCACTATGGCTACTAGGATTACAAGTATATAGCCCCCCCCCCCAAAATTTCTTTGGGAATGTTCCCCATAAGGGGTCTCACCGGAGGAGCGGGCTCTGTGGGGCGCTCTGGAGGAGCGGGCGCTTGAGGGCGCTCTGGAGGAGCGGGCGCTTGAGGGCGCACGGGAGGCGCGGAGCTGGACGGAACTAGCGGAGACGAAGGAGAGCTGGACGGGACCAGCGTAGATGCAGGAGGGCGCTCTTGCAGCGCGGACTCTAGAGGGCGCACGGGAGGCGCGGGGCTGGACGGGACCAGCGGGAACTCAGGTGGGCTGGACGGGACCAGCGGGAACTCAGGTGGGCTGGACGGGACCAGCGGGAACTCAGGTGGGCTGGACGGGACCAGCGGGAACTCAGGTGGGCTGGACGGGACCAGCGGGAACTCAGGTGAGCACTTGCGAGGTGCAGGAATTGGTGGGCGCAGACGAGGAGCAGGCAATGGAAGGCACTGGCGAGGAGCTGGCACTGGAGGGCGCTTGCGAGGATCAGGCACTGGAAGGCACTGATGAGAAGAAGACATTGGAGAAAGAACGGGAGCCGAGAACTCCGGGGGAAGAGCCTCATCCATTAGCCCGTCATTCTGCGTTGGCGGAGCCTGATTGTTTGTGTGCTGTGGAATCATCCCCATCTCCAACGGCGCAACGTTCATCGCCGCAGACGGAACATACTTCGCCAGGGATGGCGGAATTTTCTTCATTGTGGGCGGCGGAATCATCAACGGCGCAACGTTCATCGCCGGTTGCAGCGGATTCCTCATCGCCGCTGACGGAACATACTTCGCCGTGGGTGGAGGAAGCAGGAGGATCGGCAACGACCCTCCGTTGCGGGGAACCAAAACCAGCCGCCTCCTCATTTTCGGTAAGGGTCCGATCTTCTGTCACGGAACGGGTCGGACACAGAAGGTAAGTGAAATCACAAGGTGTTTATTTACAGGGTGAAACAGCAAACAGCAATCGTGCGGATTCTTCGGACTTGGTGAGTGTCACTTCGTGAGGTTAAGGTAATAGGAATGTCAATCACAATCAATCTCTCTGTCTTGACAGATCCTGGAGATGTGCAGCGTCAGAGCGGCAGAGACATACGAGGATTCGACCAAGCCACCGGGGACAGACGAGGAGGATGACTGGAAGAGGACAAGGCAGAAGGTGAGTGATGACAGGTAAGTATTTAACAGGTATCTATACTCAGCTTGTAGGGGAGTAGAGACGGTCCAGGTAGCAATCCTGAGATCGGAACTTTGCAGTGCTTGTCACGTCACTTCAAGATCGGACGATCTAGTGAGCTGAGGGAAGTGCTTTTATGTGGCTGGTGATAATGAGGTGCAGGTGCCGGTGATGATTGGGAATAAACAGGTGACAGTGATGAGTGACGGGGAAGACGGGCCATTCTGTGACATCACCGTGCATTAGGATGATATAGACACACGTCCTCTTCCAGGCAGATTCATAAAATTTTCTGTTGATTGGAAATTCTTAATTATTGCCCTGATGGTGGAAATGGGAATTTTCACTGCTCTAGCTCTTTTCTTAAAGCCACTTCACTAATTTGTGAAGCTCAATTCTCTTTTGCTGCACATCAGAAATATATTCTTTGGTTTTTCTCATTGTGATGGATGATTAAGGGAATTTGGACTTTGTTTTCCCTTCTATTTATATTTCTGTGAAACAGGAAGCCATGGCTAGATAATTTCATGTTCAAAATCCGCCTGGAGTGCTCAAAATTGTAAATATGAATGGGTATATACTTCAGAGATATTTTACTCATAAGAATGTCTAGGGTTTACCGATAATTGTGTCCAACGTGTTTTTGAGATAAACATTTATTTCATAATGAGATTTTCCCCCATTTTCAATAGTTTTAGTTCAATGAAAGGTTAGATTTTTGTGATTTTATGATAAAAATACTTATGTTGAAAATAAGTGTTACTGATATTTATTGTTTATTTATTTATTTTTTAATGGAAGTTTTACCCCTGACATATATGTAAATTTTAATGCATAATAACGTGTCTAATGTTAGCCTGAAAACAAGTAACAGAAGAGGCATAATTTCCTCTGACAGGGCATTATCTTATGTTGTTTTAAAACATCAGACCTTTAGAATGTTATGGTTTGTGGTGGGTTTTGGGTTATAAATAGATGAAGCTGGTCAAGTAATTAAGCAATACCACACCAAGTTGTACCCTATAGTATCAGTATGGCTGCGATTCGGCTGGATAAGTGATGGAATCACAGACATGTTGATAATTCAGGGCTGCAGTATTTTGTGAGTGGTTATTATATATTTGTTCATAATGAGTAACTTACATTTCAGAAGCAATATGGTCAATTATTCTATGTCTGATCAGCTGTATATCAGCACAATTGAATGCTGCTTGTCTAATCAGATTTTTGGAACCAGAACTATATATTATCTTGCATTCCATTCAATTGTTATGGATTCTTCTGCACAAAATGGTTGTAACTGTGTCCAAGTTTTTCTTAAAGGAATAACTTTTGTTATTTCTTTTAAATTCTGTTCTGATCACTTGTTGCATTGCATTTGTAACTCCAGATCTGAATACTCTGGGTCTGAGTATTCAGACTCCAGAATAAGAATGTGACCAGTGTCTTCACCTTTACTGGCTCTGGATCTGGATCTTTACACAGATTGATCAGGCTCCCACTCCCTCAGCTCAGATAAAAACCAAACTGTTTCTCTCACAGCCATTGCCAAGAGTATAGTCCAACATCAGACAAGCCTGAATAGTAACGTACAGTTTTATTGGTGGTGGACGAGGAGATACCCCCCTTACTATGTAAAGCGCTTTGAGTGCCTAGAAAAGCGCTATATAAATGTAACAAATTATTATTATTATTATTAACAAAGAGTCTGGGAGACAAGCGAGAACGTAATGTTTTTACGATCCCTGTCAGTTACGGCAAACGTAACTTAAACAGTCCTCACAGCTTGATCTCGGAGATGATCTAATTCCAGACACTTATTTCCTTGATCAAATGGATGTTATTAGATGTTGTGGCATCTATGGCTGATTGATATGCAAAATTCTGGCATACGATGTGGGGAACTGCTGGGGAGTGAGTGTGATATCATTTACATGCTAGCATTGAAATTAAATTTGCATTGTGACTAATGTTGAGTCGGTTCCAGAAAGTCAAGAACATAACATAATGATGTTTAATATCACACTTCATGCTGCTTATCTGAGTGGCGTCTGTTTATGTGTGTTCTCTTGTTCTTGTGAAAAAAGCTCATGTCCCTCCATGCTCAGAAATGTTGTTATTATTATGATATTTGTTGGAAAAGCAACTTGAATTTGATTTTATAAACTTTAAATCCCCATGTTCATTACGTGGCATTGTACTGCTTTTCCATTTGAGTCTGTTTTTTCTCATGCCATAGCTGTCTATCTGTCGTGAGTATGGTGGAACTTTCTTTTTCTATTGTCTTTAACCAAATCTGTTTTTCTTTGTTTTAATGTCATTGGCAAGTTTCAGGTTTCTATTTTAATGGCTCTGCTCTTTCTCCCTCTGTCCCTCTTCTCTTCATATGCTCTAAACCAATGCCACATGATGCTGAGCATGCAAACTCGTCTGATTTTTAATTTGAGTTTTGAGGATTAAAAATGTTCCTCCCCTTGGCCTTCCATCAAAAGGACATTCTCCTTCCAAAAAAAGGCCTATGTTTGACATTGGATAAGAGAGGACTATGTTGGACCTCTACAAATGGAGGGCAGAGGTCAGGGAACTGCAGTGTAAATTCTTGACAAGTGAGAGTGTCCTCGCTGTGCTTTAAACTCTCACAAATGTTTTTCCTTCACAATTTTTCCTCTTTATTCTTTTTAATTTATGCTTCTCTCCTCTTTGTTCTCTGTCTTTTCCAGACAACACACTCACTGAAGTGGGAATGATTTGGATGTAGTGGGAAACTTCATTACTGTAAGTGCCCTTTCCGGGAAGAGATACAGGTGTTGTCATCATACCCATTTGGAATTGTCACAGCTGACATATCAAACACATTCCCATCACAGCTGAGGATGTGGTGAGACCCACAAGCTGTAATCGCAAAGAGTCACCAATAGGGGAAAACACAGAGGGATAGAGACTGAATGAAAGAGTGGAGGCAAGCATTCTATATCTCAGAACTGCATGTTTAAGCAGTTTTATATGTAATATCACCCCCACGTTTCTCCCAGGGCAGCTGATTCTTGCTGCTTTCAGCTCTTTTTTCTCTTTCAACTTATCTTAGATCAAATTTATCTCTTTCATCGCTGTCTTGTTTTGGCTGCCAAGTCACTGTAAGAAGGCCAGCATGGTTGAAGGCAACGTGGAGGTTATGTCTCATTTTTTTCATCCAGAGAGGATATTCTTTGAGATGGATCAGTTTATACCGAGTTCATACTGCCCGATTTTCAAAGTCATTGGATCACTGTTGTTTTCACACTGCAGGACTATCTGGGGTAGCATTCAGTTGCTGCTGTGTTCACATTGCATGATGGATCGGCAACAGGAGGTAACAAGGTTACACACTGCATGACTTTACAATAAGAAGAATCGCAGACAGCTTTGTCTGGTCCGCAAACTATGGTTCATATAATTCCTCCCCGAACTTCCCGTTGCCCTGTATCTTGCTCTCTCATTCGCTGCAGGTCCAGATATGCCTGCCAAAAATCGTCGACACGTTGGCAATTCTCTATCATCGCGTCTTTGAAAATTCACACTGCGTGATTTGCCTTCAATTTTGGGTATTTATCTGCGATTTAACAAAACCTGTCGGCGAGTGAAAAACGGGGGTAAAATCATGCAGTGTGAACTTGGCATTAGTGTGAGGGCTGAGGGCTTCTGCCTTAAACTTAAAAATCGTGACCCTTACAAGACACAGGTGGAGGTGGTCAATAAAAATGCATTTACTGACCAGATGTTTTAGCAAACACCTGTATACTGTAAATAGCAGTTCTGCAAGTTACTTTAATTTAATGTTATTACCACAGATTGTGATAGAGAGGTCAAATTTCCGTGATGCACGTTTAAACAAATGTGGAGTTTTACTTTTGTCTTGCCACAATCATTTTATAGTGGTCTTTGATTGGAAAGATTAGTCACACTATGTATTGTTTCACACTCAAATATTGTTTGAAACAGTATTGTGCATTTATATTTGTAACATGAAATACTAAAACACTACTGTTAAACAGTATTACAAACTATATATATATATATATATATATATATATATATATATATATATATACACTCACCGACCACTTTATTAGGTACACCAGTTCAATTGCTTGGTAACACAAATTGCTAATCAGCTGATCACATGGCAGCAACTCAATGCATTTAGGCATCTAGATGTGAAGACGACTTGCTGAAGTTCAAACTGAGCATCAGAATGGGGAAGAAAGGGGATTTACGTGACTTTGAACGTGGAAATATGGACCAAAATCTCTGAGGAATGTTTCCAACACCTTGTTGAATCTATGCCGCGAAGAATTAAGGCAGTTCTGAAAGCAAAATGGGGTCCATCCCGGTACAAGCAAGGTGTACCTAATAAAGTGGCCAATGAGTGTTATATATATATATATATATATATATATATATATATATATATATATATATATATATATATATATATTTATTTATACTTTTATTCAGATAGGATGCATTAAATTGAGGCATAGCCTAAGTAATTTAGTGTTACAAAAAAAGTGTTTCTGTTCAAACTTTTTATTCATCAAAAAATACTGAAACAAATTAATCATGGTTTCAACTAAAATTGTAAGTGGTACAACTGTTTTTAACATTGATAATGATATGAAATGTTACTTCAACACCAAATCAGCACATTTCTGCTGATTTCTGCAGGAATAATGGCTGCTGAGAATTCAGATTTGCTATCAGAAATACATTGTTTTAATGGTGGTGTTTAACGAATTTCATTTTCTACATATCACTGTGATTAGACAAAATGTACAATAGAACAATACAGGCATCTTGGCCTTCCACATTCCCTCCTTATTTGGGTAATGTCTGGACATCAATATAGCAGAGTGCTGGATAAAATGGCTCAGTTTGCCAAGTGTCTAGAGAGGTTGAGTATATGGACACGGTCTGGTCTCCATTGCCTCCTCTGTGGCTCCTAATCACACCGTTAATCTGGACCCTATCCAGATATATTACATATCAGCTCAAACAGCCAGTCTATGAGACAGAACACATCCATCAAAACTTCTTTCAGTCCAAATCACTGATTATGGAAGAAAAGGGAGAAAGAGTGCTCAGCTAGTCTAGATATTCAAAGCAAAACATGTTTTACTCAATACATAAGCATTCAGAATTAGAACCACACACACACATGATGTGACTAACATGAACCAACTGCATGTGAATGCTGATTCTAATGGGGCCTGATTCTAATGAGTCTAATAGTGCAGTAATGTTACAGTACATACATTTTAAAAGTTTGCTGATTTTGGGTCGTGGTGCTGGTGCAATATGAAGGTAATTTGTAGCTTGTGCGACAAAGCCCGAGTTTATCATTTAACAGTTTTCATGTTGTCAGAGAATATCTCTGTTCTTGGGTATTAGTGACATTGCTGTGTCTAGTACAGCTGTGTTGTGTGCTAGTTAGTCATAAATTGAAGCCGTTTGATGTTGGCAGGCTGTTTGTGAGCGGTGTATATAGGCTAAGACATTGAGTCCTGTACATCCAGTGTGTTTATGGAAATCCCCTTCACTTCACTGTTAGATCATCAGTCTCTTTGCTGCCCAGCTGCAACTCCAAACTCCCTCTCTTTCTCTCTGTGTGTGCATAAAACATCTGCAAGTTGTTCTTTCTCTTGGGATGTAACGGGCAGCCAAAATATGCATTGAAGCAGCAATTGTGAAGAATATTTCGTTTTAAGAGTGTGTGTTTGTGTGTATATGCAGCTGTGCACTTACCATTCGTTGTTTCATTGTATATGTGGGTATGTACACACACGTACATGTGAGTTTGTTTGCAACTCTCGCAGCTGTGACCTGTCTACATGCCTCCAGCACCCTTGGGTCACACTGACCCACCACAATACTTGTCAGCTAAGCATCACTGAGTTTGTGTGGGCTTACTTTTCAGTTTGTGGACCTTAACGCACCTTAGTCAGTATTAGGTCAATGTGCATCTGCGTGTGTTTGTTTCTTGCAAGTGTATTTAGCAATATAATTTTTCCAATAATGGAAATTCCTATTAGGATATATTTAGGGTACATAAAGTGCATGCACTCTGGGTCATAGTATTCAGTTTGACTGAATAGTAAAGTCCGGATGTGAAGTTCATTTTGCTGGGCCAGATGGCTTGTATTTATAGCTATGTTCAGGTTGTGTTGACTTGGCTTGGTTTACAGCAGGGGTCGGCAAGTAAGTTTGGCATCGGGCCAAAAAAAAATTCACCACTAGATGGCGGGCCAGAACATAGTCATTATAATAGATAGTATTAATAGATGAAAAATGCAACCAGAATTGCCTGTGACTGACTGTTACAGTGTATTTTGTAACTGGTAGTGAGCTGTTACTCTGTGTAAAATCCTGCAACAGTCATTAACAAAAAGCCACATTTGTGTGGCAGTGTCCGATCAGAGTATGTGAGCGGAGTGGAGCGTGAACAATTTCCCCTCCGCGCTCGAGCATTTAATAATCACTCCGCTCCCGCTCCACTCACTGATTTCTGAAACACCGCTCCGCATCTAAAGTATTTCAGTAGGCCTATGTTTGAAATATCACAGTTCTATGGAAGCCCGTTTCCGCCACTGAAAAAAAAATTTGTAATCATTGGTTAAGATTTGTTTACAACAGAACAGCACAACCCAAATGTTCTAATGTGCAACGCATTTTAGGGATGGCAGTTTCCTGAACCTAGTAGAGTACAAGGGTGGCTGTGCACGAAGGCTATTTCTATAAAAAAATAAAAAATTAAAAAAAGGGTCAATTCCGACTTTACTATGAGAATCTGACGCTTCTGAATCAGCGTCTGTAAGTATGTTTTGTTATTAGTTCAAGTATTTGCTATTGACTGTTCAAATGCGGAGTTTTGCGCGTAACACGTCGTGTGTGTGTGTGTGTGTGTGTTTGAGGGGTCTCATCACAGCGGAGTGTACAGCCCAGAAATCGTCTTGACCGCGGCTTGTGTACTGCAAATACATATGAGCATCATCACTGTGTCTGTCACGCGACTCTGTTCCCCTTTCAGGCTTGAACTGATGGTAAAACTAACTTGAAAGCTGAAGTTTGCGATTATGGTAAGGGGCGTTACATTTCCGACGCATGCTTGTGGTGTTCAGCCAATCACAATGCACTGGGTCAGTTGGCCAATCAGAGCAGACTGCACTTGTCGGAAGGAGGGGTTTTTTAGAAAACGATGTGTTTGAGAGAGGCGGGGCATAGAGGAACTACAATAATGTACAGTACTTCAAAAATAATGTGTTTTTTGAACATTAAAGCATGTCAACATATTACACCAAATACACAAAATAATGATATTTAAAATAGCATCATATGACCCCTTTAACAGTAGTGTACTTTCACACTTTTGTTGAAAAAGTTCTTCACAAAAGTGAACAAAAAGTGAAGGAAAACACAGCAGCTTATAAAAGCAAGAAAGTATGAAAAGCATTTCAGACAGAGGAATTCACTTTGAATATATTTGTAGAATGTGCAGTTTTTGGATTGGTCCAGAGACATAACATTGTTTTTTTTTGGTCAAGTCTTTGGTTTCTGTTCTCTGATGTGGTCTCTGAGACAATTACCAGTTACCAGTCTAAAAATGCTGCTTTCCTTTTTACAAAGTGTAATAGCAGATTTAAATGTACTTTATTAGTCCTGAAGAAAACCATTTATATTCAGCATTGTTATATTCACTCGTTTTTAATAAGAAGAGATGCAAAACACTTTTCACTTGCAGTTTTAAGTCTGAGAAGTGACTGACAACAGTAACTGGCCTACGGTGCAGTATGATAGTATTTAATTATGAACACAGCCATTCCACCTAAAATAACAGTTATGAGGAGGTGGCATCTTGCTTCTTGGAGATCTGCATTTCAGGGAAATGTTTTAGTTGTTTATAGGACTATCAATGAAGCTTATTCTCTTGTTCCGCTGCACATCTTGTTTATGGAATGTTGTTGCCTCTAGCAAATGCTACAGTGGCCCAGCGTGAACTATGAATGCATGTGTGCAAATGTCTGTGCTTGAGCATGTGACGCCTGTGACGTATGCCTTTAGGCCAATGTTAAAGTGTTTGTAAGTGTGCGAATGCCTTCACGTGCGTGTGTGGGCCAGTGTGGAAACATGCGCATGTATATGTTTGCTGTTTTAGAAGGGATCACAGCATAAGTTTAAACACAAAAGCAATGGGGCGTTCTCCATTTATCATATTCTCATCCTGCCATGGATGGATTAAAGTTTGGAGAGTTCCACAGGAAAAGTTGCTGATGCAGCGTGCGGTCTGACTGATGAATAAGCGCTCAGGTGTAGCGGAAATTGTTTAGATTATGTTACGAGCCTTGCGGCACTTTTGCATGCTGCCTGTCAGAAGATCCTAACAAGCTGGAAGTGTGTCAAACTTGTGCAAAGCATTATGAATAGATTTGGTGTATCCATCAACTACACAATAAGGGGGAAAAAATTACATGGTTTAAACAGGTGTGTGTTTGATTATGTTGTGTTTTGGCTTTTTGTACTGGCACAAGCTTCACAAGTACAGTTTGTGCCCCTTTTAGCAACTGCCAGCTCAATGATATCACTGGCTCAATGACTACATTTGCATGGACATTCAGAATAAGGTAAATAAGTAGATTATAAAACAATATTATGGTTAAGGTGTTTACATGAGTTGCTTTTAGAATAATCCTTTCATGTTCCCGTTTTACATGTTATAGTAGATCGATTAATGGCACATGTCATTACGTCACCACGTGATGCCATGCGACGTACCCTCCAGAATGTCGCATATAAACATGTAGTTCGTCTTCGTGATGATGCCATATACAGTTTTGGGTGTTTCATTTTTCATTTTATGAAAGCTTCAAGTGCAGTTAATTATTTGTACGTGCATACAGATGACGGCGGTGTTGAAGATCTTTTGTTTGCCGTCAAACGGTTGACCACTGCCGTGTGTGTATCCTGTTAAATTGGAATACTCCACATGTCTTAATTCAATTTGTGCTTACTTAGATTATGACTTTAACCGGATTAAGGTAATCAAAGTCTCTGTTTACATGGTAGATTCTTAATTAGAGTATTGTCTTAATCGTATTAAAATCTGAGTATTGATGTCCATGTAAACATAGTCATTGATGACAATCAAACTGTCCGCTTGTGGGTTTATTCCCAAATGTTTTATCGTCCATTGTTTGCAGCAACTAAACAGGAACCAAGGTGTTCAGTATCAGATCTTTGTGCAGATTTATGATATTTGTGTTATTTCTTAATCGAATCAAGATTTCATTTTGATTAGGGAATGGTGATCTGTGCCAGAAAACAAAAAACAAGCTTTACTTTAATAGCAGGTGCTCTACAAGAAAGTTTATTTTGGCTTTGAGATTGAAGGTCTGAATAATTACAGCGCAGATCAAAAGTAAAAAAAAAAAGAAAACAAACAAACAAAAAAAGTTTTAGTGGCAAATGAAAAACCCTGGGGATTAATTGATGTGGGATTGTTTTGCGGTTCAGTTGTAACTATGGTGCAGAGTTTGGAGAGCCTTACCCTTCACTCTGCTCTTGACCAAAAAGTTTCTGAGTTACATTAGTGAGGAAGGGCGTTTATCTTGGCAGAGACTGAGTAGCTGATGGCATAAGCCTAGCTCAGTAAAACCTCTATTCAAATGAGGTCACTCAGGGTGGAAAAAGGCAACACTTACTTGTCTATTTCCAGAGACATTTAGTAATGCAGTTTAGGGTAGTGTACAAAAGGCCTAATTTTAATGACGCTAGTGCCTAATGGACATTTTAATTTGTTGCCTTTATCCTTTGTGCCTTTATACATAATGTCTGAATCACGTGAACATTATTTCCGTAATTTCATTCGTTTAAAGCAGCAGAACTAAATGTCAATCAAAGACTTTTCATGTCCAGACATGTACCAAGCTGCTAACTTCTGCTATAGCTTTTGTGTAGTGTAGATCCGTGCTGATCTTCGGATATTTGTTCATACTGTGTGCGTACATTTTGAAAGTAAGTAGATAAATGGCTGCCCACTGCTCCGGGTGTGTGATCACGGTGTGTGTGTGTTCACTGCTGTGTGTGTGCACTTTGGATGGGTTAAATACAGAGCACGAATTCTGAGTATGGGTCACCATACTTGGCCGTATGTCACGTCACTTTCACTTTCTTTCATAAACACTCTTTTCATACGCCTGTTGTTGGATTTAATTACTGTAACGCTATATTGCAATACTAAATGTTTGCTTATTCCTTTGAAGTGCTTAATGTGCACGTAATCTCGATCGCACATTCACTCCAGCATAAAACATGATAAATAAGACACTAAATATAACTGTTTGAATGTTGTGAGAAGATATTTAACTTTGCTTCATCTGATGATTTAAAGTGAACGTATATAAATCTGAAGAAATTTACATCTGTTGAGCTTATATAACTTTGTCCTTATTTTATACTGTTGCATTGTTACTTTATATAGTGAAACTATTACTGTTTTGGTCTTGTAAGTGTATATTCATTATTTTTGTTATTGTTCATTTATAGAACCACACTCTGATGTATGACTCAAATGGGAACAGTAAAGAAGTTTATTGTGGACATTGACCGAGTGATTTATTGTTCTGCTTGGAAAATCCTGGACAAATCCACATAGATTAAAAACTTCACCCTAAACTTCCATACAATAGTGTAAGGCAACTCAGACCTTATCTAGAGTAACAAATCACTGCATATTAAACACAGGTGTATAAAGTGCGGTAAAACATCAGTAAAGTGTAATAAACACAGAGAGAGAACTTCTTAGAAACTTAGTAGTTCTTCAAATAAATGTGTGTTTAGTGTTTTGTTTAAAGCAAAACCCATGGTCGAATCCAACCAAATAAACAGCAAAGAAAACTTGCAGCGAATCATGGCAGCCACTGATCATAATGAATGTTTGGTGTGTGGAAAAGAGAAGCTTTGACATTTTAGTAATAACTACTAGTGTAAAAATTTACTGATATTAATATTCAGTCTGATACTGAGCCATCACAGCATTATAATGTATAATATGAAAAATGGATATTCATTTTGAGATTTGCAAAAAATTACATTGTGTAGGAGAAACCTGTTTGCATATGTATGATATGAGATATGAATGAGTGATGTCATATATGTTTTTGTCTTTGTGCCCAGTTTGAACGTTTTCCAGGTGAAAGTCGGACATGTCATAGTATGTGATTGATTGTTGCTGTAAAACGTGTTCCAGCTGAAATTTCTCAAATCATCTGGAGAAGAGGGATGGAAAGAGAAGGATCACAATCATCTATCCTTTACAGTTGACAGAGAGGGGAGGGTTCATGAGAGAATGAGGGAGAAAGAAGAAAAGTAGGCCATTTACTGCTCAGCAAAAAACCTTTGGAGAGAAAGAGAGGAATGATGGTCTTTAACACTCAGAACAGCTGAACACTCCACACCTCATTCCGTCAAGATGTCAAGTAAAAAATGAGCATAAAATAAAATAAGCTTCAGAAAGACTATTAGAAGACAGCTGGTGGGGACGGAAGAGTTAATGAGTCTGGAAAGGATCAAGGTCTATGGGAGTCCAGAAGAGAGAGAAAGTCTAATGAACTGGACCTGCCTGTAGGTGCTCTCTGTCAATGAATAGGCTGTTTTCAAATAATTGTGCATGCTCATTCTGAAATGAGTGTTTGTATTTCTTTTTTACATTTAGATTAAGTTGACATCAAATAACACTCACTTAAAGTTTAGTCTAGTCCTGTCTGTTGCTGAGAGGTTTGCGTTTGTAGCTCCACTTTTTTTATTGAATCTCTATCTTACTTTCACTCTCTGTTGTTTAAAGTGATAATATATAACTTAATTCCAACCATATTTCTGGTATTATCTATCAAACTAATCTAACTAATTTGATTGTTCGCTTTTTAAAACCGCGAGTGAAGCGCGAGTGCAGCACATCGTGGTTCCATTCGCATTTCTATTCGCACCTATTATTGTTTTCTTTTTTCTCGCTCCGTTTTCATTTCTCTCTCGCTCTGTTTTTCACGAGTTCATCAAACAACAGTGGTAAGTGGTAAGTTAAGTTGTATCATTCATCAGTCACGGTGAGTAATGGCTTCTTCTCCTGCTATTGTTGTTTGAACTTCATGTCACATCTATAGTTTATCTCTCTCTGCCGGCGACGAGGGATTCACATGTGATAAATGCAGGGAAATAGTTAGGCTGACAGAGAAGATTACAGAATTAGAGACACGCATCCAAACTTTAGTTGAGGATAGTAAGAATGTGAGGGCTGTAGATACTGCTTAATGCGACTAGCTCAGGGAGTCCTGTACATTGTTCGGTTCCGGTTGAGCCCGTGCAGCAGGGCAACTGGGTGACAGTGAGGCGGCCTAGTCGCGGATCAAAACACCGCTCTTCCGATCCTATCAGAACATCAAACTGGTTCTCCCCACTCAGTGACGCACCCACTGAGAAACCTGATGAAAGTGCTCTAGTTATTGGCGATTCTATTGTATGGAACGTTAAAATAGAGACATCAGATAGTCCATTGTTTACCGGGAGCCAGAGCGCCTGACATCTTGGCAAATTTAAAAGTGCTGGCAAATGCTAAACGTAAATTCAGTAAGATTGTTATTCACGTCGCCGCTAATGATGTTCGACTTCGCCAGTCGGAGATCACTAAAAATAATGTTAAAGAGGTGTGTGAACTTGCAAGTACGATGTCAGACACTGTAATATGCTCTGGTCCACTCCCTGCTTACTGTGGCGATGAGATGCAGACTGTCGTCACTCAATGGCTGGATGTCTAAGTGGTGCCCGCAGAATAACATGGGTTTTATAGACAATTGGACAAGTTTTTGGGGCAGACCTGACCTGTTGAAAAGAGATGGTGTTCATCCCTCCTGGGGTGGTGCCGCTCTTCTCTCTAGAAATATGGCACATAGTCTTAGAGTTCGTACTTGACTAACTGGGGCCCAGGTCAGGAAGCAGACAGACTGGCTAAACCGACCGTCCTCTAGCCGCCTCACGTCACAAAAGTCAGTTAATTCTCAGCACATAAAGACTCCTTCACCTGGATATCAAACTATAGAGACTGTGTCTGTTCCCCGAACTAGTAAATACAGAAAACGTCCAAACCAAATTAAGAGTAACAATTTAATTGATGTTCAACAAATAAAAAATGCTTACAATACAGAGAAACAATTGATAAAGCTTGGCGTACTGAATATCAGGTCCCTTTCTACAAAATCACTTTTTGTAAATGATTTGATCAATGATAATAATCTAGATTTGCTCTGTTTGACAGAAACATGGCTAAAACCAGATGAATACATTACTTTAAATCAGTCCATCCCCCAAGATTACTGCTATAAAAATGAGCCACGTCCAAAAGGTAAAGGGGGAGGTGTTGTTACAATTTATAGCAATATTCTCAGTATTTCCCAGAGGGCAGGCTTTAAGTATAACTCGTTTGAAGTTATGGTGCTGCGTATAACATTATCTAGAGAAACACATGTTAGTGATAAATCCCCTGTGATGGTTGTACTGATTTTCTATCTGAGTTAGTACTGGCTGCAGATAAAGTCTTAATTGTAGGCGATTTGAATATCCATGTCGATAATGAAAAAGATGCATTAGGATCAGCATTCATAGACATTCTGAACTCTACTGGGGTTTCCGGACCTACTCATTGTCGAAATCATTTAATACTGTCATTTAATCTCTAGATTTAATACTGTCACATGGAATTAATGTTAGTGGTGTTGAAATTCTGCAGCAAAGCGATGATATCTCAGATCATTATCTAGTCTTATGTAAACTCCATATAGCTAAAACTGTAAATTCTACTCCTTGTTACAAGTATGGTAGAACCATCACCTCTACCACAAAAGACTGCTTTTTAAATAATCTTTCTGATTTATCTCAATTCCTCAGCATATCCAACAGCTCAGAAAAACTTGATGATGTAACAGAAACTATGGACTCTCTCTTTTCTAGCACTTTAGATACAGTTGCTCCTTTACGCTTAAGGAAGATCAAAGAAAACAGTCTGACTCCGTGGTATAATGAGCACACTCACACCTTAAAGAGAGCAGCCCGGAAAATGGAGCGCAGATGGAGGAAAACAAAACTAGAGGTATTTCGTATAGCCTGGCGGGAAAATACCCTATCCTACAGAAAAGCATTAAAAACTGCTAGATCTGATTACTTTTCGTCTCTTCTAGATAAAACAAACATAACCCCCGGTATTTATGCAATACAGTCAATAAATTAACGAAAAATAAAGCATCAACAGGTGTTGGCATTTCCCAAGAGCACAGCAGTAATGACTTTATTAACTACTTTACTTCCAAGATCGATTCTATCAGAGATAAAATTGTAACCATGCAGCCGTTAGCTACAGTATCGCATCAGATAGTGCACTATAGATACCCTGAGGAACAATTCCACTCATTCTCTACTATAGGAGAGGAAGAATTGTATAAATTTGTTAAATCATCTAAACCAACAACATGTATGTTAGACCCTATTTCATCTAATCTACTAAAAGAGCTGCTTCCAGAAGTCATAGATCCTCTCCCCAATATGTCCCCAAAACCTTCAAATTGGCTGTTTTAAGCCTCTCATTAAAAAAACACAACTTGACCCCAAAGATCTAGTTAATTACAGACCGATCTCAAATCTACCTTTTCTGTCAAAGATACTAGAAAAGGTAGTATCCTCGCAATTATATTCCTTCTTAGAGAAAAATAGTATTTGTGAGGAATTCCAGTCAGGATATAGACCGTATCATAGTACTGAGACTGCTCTCATTAGAGTTACAAATGACCTGCTTCTATCATCTGATCGTGGTAGTATCTCTTTATTAGTTCTACTGGATCTTAGCGCTGCGTTCGACACTATCGACCACAACATTCTTTTAGATAGACTAGAACACTTTGTTGGCATTAGTGGAAGTGCATTAGCATGGTTCAAATCGTACTTATCTGAATGCCATCAGTTCGTAGCAGTGAATGAAGAGGTATCATATCGATCACAAGTGCAGTATGGAGTACCTCAAGGCTCAGTACTAGGGCCATTACTTTTCACGCTTTACATGTTACCCTTGGGGGATATTATCAGGAGACATGGTGTTAGCTTTCACTGTTATGCTGATGATACCCAGCTCTATATTTCTTCGCGGCCCGGTGAAACGCACCAAATTGAGAAACTAACGGAATGCATAGTCGATATAAAAAACTGGATGACGAGTAACTTCTTACTGCTAAATTCTGAAAAAAACAGAGGTGTTAATTATCAGACCTAAAAACCCCACATGTAATAACCTAAAACACTATCTATCTATCTGCTCTGTCAATTCTTCATCAGTTAGGAACCTAGGTGTGCTGTTTGATAGTAATCTTTCATTTGAAAGCCATGTTTCTAGCATCTGTAAAACTGCGTTTTTCCATCTCAAAAACATATCTAAATTGCGACCTATGCTCTCAACGTCAAATGCAGAAATACTAATTAATGCGTTTATGACCTCAAGGTTAGACTATTGTAATGCTTAATTGGGTGGTTGATCTGCACGCTTGATCAACAAACTACAGCTGGTCCAAAATGCAGCAGCTAGAGTCCTTACTAGAACCAGGAAGTACGACCATATTAGCCCGGTTCTGTCAACACTGCATTGGCTCCCTATCAAACATCGTATAGCTTTTAAAATCTTGTTAATTACTTATAAAGGCCTGAATGGCTTAGCTCCTCAGTACTTGAGCAAGCTCTTATCACATTATAGTCCTCTATGTCTGCTGCGTTCTATTATCATTTGATAATACCTAGAATATCAAAATCGACTGCGAACGGCAGATCCTTTTCCTATTTAGCACCCAAACTCTGGAAAAATCTACCTAATACTGTTCGTGAGGCAGACACACTCTGTCAGTTTAAATCTAGATTTGGTCACGGGGAAGTCGTGGCCTAATGGTTAGAGAGTCGGACTCGTAATCCAAAGGTTGCGGGTTCGAGTCTCGGGCCGGCAGGGATTGTAGGTGGGGGGAGTGAATGTCCAGTGCTCTCTCCACCCTCAATACCACGACTGAGGTGCCCTTGAGCAAGCCACCGAACCCCCAACTGCTCCCCGGGCGCCACAGCATAAATGGCTGCCCACTGCTCCGGGTGTGCGTTCACGGTTTGTGTGTTCACTGCTGTGTGTGTGTGCACGTTGGATGGGTTAAATGCAGACGCATACTCGGAATACGAATTCCGAGTATGGGTCACCATACTTGGCAGTATGTCACTAAAAAAAAAAAAAATCCGGATTGTTAGGCTGCATTAATTAGATCAACAGGAACCGGGGACACTCCCCATTATTCTGTTTCTCAGTCCATGTCCGGATCAGATGGTGGATCGGCGCCGAGAGATGATGTATGTGGCCCTGATCGTCGGCGGAGGCCGGACACCTGGATGAGCCCCGGGGACATATCCCCAGTGAAGACCTCAACTTAAAATACAATAAAACTTAAAATAAAACAAATAACTAAAAATATAATAAAATACCGAACAACATAATACTATTATTGTTAGAAATTGCAACAATATATAATACATTTATACATTTAAAATTTGTAATATAATACATTTATACATTTAAAATTTTAATTAAAACAATAAGTAAACAATAAATAAACAATAATATCCTGGCCAGAGGAGAACTGGCCCCCCGACTGAGCCTGGTTTCTCCCAAGGTTTTTTTTTTCTCCATTCTGTCACAGAGGGTGTTTTGGTTCCTTGCCGCTGTCACCTCTGGTTTGCTCAGTTGGGGACACTTAATTTCTAGTGATTATCGTCAATTTGATTTCACAGATACTATTTAAACTAAACTGAGCTAGACAATGAAATCTCTGAATTCAATAATGAAATGCCTTTACCTGAAAATTGAGTGTTTAATCGTATTATTATACATTACTGACACTCTATCCTCCAATTTGATACTGTTAAGTGCTTTGACACAATCTGTATTGTTAAAAGCGCTATATAAATAAAGGTGACTTGACTTAAAGTTAATCTTTAAAAACACTATTAAGGTAAATAATAAATGAATATCCATTTTTCATTCTGCACATTATACTGTGATGTCTAAACTCACTTTATGACATTTAAAGTGATTGATTGTAGTTTTTAATGTTTTATCTTTTATTTCTACTGAAATATTATAGAACTTTAGTATCAGCCATTTATCAGTTATGAAAGTAATAATCAGCTTATCAGTGTTGGACAGAATTTTAATATCAGTTTATCCTTAATGAACAATCAGTACTCAATTTAAAACAGTAATAATAGTAATGTAGATCTCCATTGAGCAGAGCTGTTTGTGTACTGTATGGCATGGGGCCTAGTTTGGAGTAACACAATATCGCTACAGGAAATCATCTAATGGAGAAGAGATTGAGTGAGAAAACTATTGCCAATAAGGAGTATAGGGATCCCATCCAATTGCACTTTGTAAATGACTGACTTTGCTCTCAGCATTTTAAATGTGAGAAAATATAATGGTCAAAGTACTGATTGCCCTATTTTTTAGGCAATCAGTTGGAAAGTTAGTTGTTGAAGGTGGCACCTGTTCACAGAGGAGTTAACTCTTTTAATGGTTCAGCGATTCAGCTTTTCTGTCCCAATAAGACGCTTAAGCCCTCATGGATTTGCTGAGTAGGTATAGTGTGTAGAACAATTATTTTCACAAACTAGTCAGAATAGCAATTATTGTTTGAAACATATTTTTTTTTTTGCTCTTTGGCAGAAACTCTGCACCACCAATGTGTTGCTCCCACAGGGGACGTACATTAAAACAGTGTGTCACTATGTAAAGGGCCTTTTATTTTCATAGCTGCATGTGTTGGTAAGTCTGGGCCAAGTTAACTATATAGGTTAAGTATGTTCCACTTGGTGTGCCAGCGAGACTCGTGGGAATCAGTTTCCAGCCTCCAATTCATGCCAGGACAAAATTACACTTCTTAGAGTGAAGAGGAGAGACTGTATTTGTTTACTCGCATGGAGATACAAGAATTTGTAGGGCCATTTGCAGTTGATCAGCATTTGAAGGGTATGAGACAGATGGTGTATGGATGAATAAATGTATTAAAATTCTGTTTTACTTTGCAATGACGAGATGAAATCATTATTATTCCACTCTAGATTTCCTGGGGTTAGGGTAATGAATGAACTGATCTTGTGTCTGGTTTCAGGAGAGCAAGTGACTGGAATGGGGAAGAGGAGGAGGAGGAGATATGAAGAAACTAGGGGGCATTATGTAATTCCTAAGAGGAGCCATGGGGTTTCTGAATGTGAAACAGGTGTGAGATAGACACCTTTGGAGAGGGAGACTGAAATGTTCCCATACTACTTCATAGTTTGGCAAATTTTGAAAGTCTTTTATCTTCATAACTGGAGGAATTATACGCTGTCTGCACTTGAACTGGGATAGCTGTGTTTCTCAGTGTGACTATCACTATAGGCCTTGACTGACAATATGAATTTATTGCTGCACAGAACTAGGTCAAAAAGAAGAAAATTAAGGCCATGTATATTCAGATTTATGTTAGGCCATATATCAAACGGTTTAGTGCTATTTGAGTACTGTCTCGTCACACGTATCATAGAGCAATTCAAAATGAAAATTTGTCATCATTTATTCCTGCTCATGTCGTAATAAACCTCTTTGAGCTTCTTTCTTCTATGGAAACAAAAGAAGATATTTTAAAGAGTGCTTCAACTGATTTGTCAATACAGTGATAGTCAATAGGTTCCAAATCAACATTGGACTTCATTGACTTTCAGTGTACATTTCTCAAAATATCTTATTTTGTGTTTCTGCTGAAGCAAGAAAGTATAATGCAAGTTTGGAACGACATGAGGATGAGTAAATGATGGCACAATTCACATTTTTGAGTGATCTATCCCATTTAGTCTAAAGTTTCAATGTGTAGACACAGCCTTGTGAGTTGTGGTCATTGTAGTATTTTTGTATTATGATAAATTGGTTGTGGGTACACTTAAGCCCAAGACGAGATTCCAGCATGTTATGCCATGCTGAATAATATGCAGCCCCTGTCTGTATGTTTGGTCAGGGAGATTAATGACAAATTAATGCCATTAATAAAACACATCAAGTTTTCATAATTTTTTCCAAGCTCTGCATAGAGAGCTGTATGTCTAAGCCATCAAGGTTTGGCAGTAGAAGCAAGAGGATTGTGTGTGTGTAAGAGAGAGGGAGAGGATAAATTAATTCAGATTTCATTGTGGTATAATGCATGGTTAAAGTAGAATTTAGTCCCCAATCCCAATATTTTAATTAGTATTTGATCAATATGTGGTTTTCTGATTATAAATTCTTAAATTTAAAAAAAACAAGTGAATATTTGGTCACCCTGTTAAGTCTTTTTAGCTGTGCCAAACCAAGTTCTTTGTAAAATTTAGAGCTGTTTCTGTATAATCCAGCTATTTCAAGGCAGGTATTTTGGGGGTCTTAAGTGTTCCATGTATCCAGGGTTGGGAAAGATGCTTTAAAACTTGCCAAGGTGCAGGCTATTGATCATTTTTATTTAAAATACAGTCAATCTACACTCTTAGAAAGAAAGGTCTATGTATCCAATGAACGTTTTTCTAGAGCACATTTTAAATAGCAACATTGATGTAGTAGCTACATCTTAATAAACATAAATCATTTAATTGTTTTATGTTTATTAAGATGTAGTAACTAAATATTAATAAACTTAAAACAATTAAACGATTTTATTAATTCTCAGCGCAGTTTTTATGTAGCTCAAGTACAATGAGGATCTTGTTTTGGATAACTGTATTTTAAATGAATAATTTTTAATAATTGAGTAGAAAACAAAGTGGTGAATAATAGTATTATTAGTACTAATACTACTATTTTAGAGTATGGTGCTAGCGAGACTAAAGTCAGGTTTATTTTCCAGGGAATGCATGATTAAATAAAATATATACCTTAAAAGCAAGTTACTTTGGATATAAAATGCATTATTGTTCCATAATTTCACATTATGTACATGAATGAATTGGAATTAGACTTCCTACACTACTTGAGAAAGAGACATTACAGAAGAGCATGTTTTATTATTGCCTAAGATAACTTGGCTACAGCCAAATAAATTATGGAGAGGGTAGCTTGTTATTGGAAAAATATTGAAAAATGTGGCACTAGTTAGTAGCATCACTATTATTAGTTACTCTCCCATACGGCATGCATCAAAAACTGGAAACTGCAATTAGCTTAGCTGTATTAGATTCATCTATTACAATGACAAGTTACAAACCCATTTTCTTGTAAACATGGTAACATGTCTCCAGCTGCATTCTTCAGGGTAAATCCCCTACATGAATTTTACCTTGAGCGTGATTAATGATGACGCCCTTTTGGCCCGTATGCTGTTGTTCAATAGCAAGCTCTGCTGTTTTGCTGTGTTCGCTGGACCTAAAAAATACCCTCAGAACCTCAGTCCACTCAAAATGAAATACGTGAATCATTCATCACATGAGGCACATGTGAACATATTTTCACATGCCCAGACGCTGGACTCCCACAGAACAGATTTCATTTCATTCATCAGGTGTTTCAAAGTGTGTTGTTTTTGTTCTCAGTTTGTTCTCCTGCTATGTAATGGAGCTGTTGTTTACATTATACTTGCGTTTAAGATTTATCGCTCCGCTCACGCACGATTACACACATTTAACACCACAGGAAAACATCCTGTGAATCATCATCAGCATAACTAGCTGTCTGTGTGATGCTTTGAAAGCTTTTTAGTAAATACATCACATACACACAAATATTACAAATTTGGGTAAACTGGTAACTGGAATAAATATTACCAAGTATTACATACTCATGCACTCAATCACAGACACTTCAAGCCAGTGGTGAAATCAGACACCTGCTTAGCATGAGACACATGAGGTCACTCAAGAAAAAAAAAACTCTTTCTCTACACGGAAACAACAACATCATTAATTATAATGTCTTGAACTAACAAAAGAACAATCCACAGGCAATGATGAGCTTTGGTAAGAACTAGAGCACAACACTTTCAAAGTTAAAACATGCCTTTAACAGAGTCGCTGCTGGAAACAACCCATCATTCTTTCTTCATCATTACCTTCAGCAAGTACCTTAGTTTTTTATTTTCTTATCAATATGTTAGATAAGAGCTAGGTAGCAATATCTGTGTTTTGAATGATAGCATTTTTTATGTTTAGGAATATTTTATGTAGGAGAAAATGTTAAATTTGAAAACATTGTATCTTCAAAGAGCATATTTACCATATTTGGTGTTCCCCATGAGAACAACATCTCAATTTCGAAATACTTTCTCCATGCTTTAAAGAAATAGGAAACAAGGAACTCTAAAACTTGAAACAGGCATTCCAGAGGGAGAAGGTAATAGCTGGGGGGGAAATCCAAGGGGATAATTCAACATAGAGTCTCAGTGGGTTTAATGTTTCCCATTAATCTGCACACTCACACTATTCGTAAATTAATTGAGGCTTCTCTATGACGTCATCTGTTTTCATTCTGATCGAGTGTGTACCGGTGAATGCTTAGAATGTCCTTCCCATTTGACATGCTGCTTATGCCATAAATGGCAGGGAATTTTGACATTTTATTAGGAAATTTTGTGTGTGCTGATAAGCTGACATATTGAGGTTACTTGATAAGCTGATGCTTGGGGGAAACAAGTTTAATTGTTTAAAAGTCTGGGCAAGTATAAAATACTTCCCTTTTTGTACATTGGTTTGTGGTGGTGGCTGCTGTTTATCATTATCATTTGCAGTCTGCTTTAGATTTTGATATAAAATGATTTCGTCTCAATACAGCTGATTAAAAAAATATAATTTTAATGGATCATCAAAACAATAGAAATTATAATGTATTTAACTGTACTTAATATGATTTTAAGAATACTTGTTTACCACAAAAAAAGAACATTATTTACTCACTCACGTTCCAAACCTCTGGTCTCAATCAAACAAATATTGTTACATATTATAAATAAAAAAATAGTCACCAGTGTCCAATGTTCTATGAATGTTGAATCTGTTGTTTTCTGCAAAGGAAAGAAAGCCATACTGGGGCACGTTTCCCAAAGGCATCGTTAGCCAACTATGGTCGCAAGTTCCGTCGTTACCAGTTCAAAGATTCGGTGTTTTCCAAAACCATAGTTCAAACGAACATTCGCAATCAGCGTCACAAACTTACGTGGTTGGAACTACAGCTCTCGACCTGTGGTTAGAAGCATAGTTTCTTAAGATATATGGGCATAAATAAATATGCTCTTGGGCACAAAAAGCAAGCTAACATGCAGTACTATCTGTATTCATTCTATGTAAATATAAATGCATTTTAATTATGTGTTTTTGCACGTCCATTGTAAGCACCGTTTTTTGAAGAGTGCGCATGTGCATAAATGCCTGCGGGAACCCCAGAGTATGACGTTAGAGGGAACCCGTGATTAATCAAACATCAAATAAAGCAAAATGACAGGGAACAAAAAGCAGTAAATTAGTCAGTAGGTGCCATGTTCAATATAGTAACATCTTAGAGATCTCTAATCAGTTAAATAGCTTAAGTTATTCCTCCACCACATGTGTGTGACATCGTGGTTTAAACAATGGATCTGCAACACAGGTACTATGGTTTCGGGAAACAGTCGTGACTAGTTCGTTTCCAAAATGATGGATCGTACTATGGTGGTTAATCAGCGAGTTACGTCGTTTTTCGGGAAACGCACCCCTGGTTTGGAATGATATGAGGGTGAGTAGGTGATGACAGAATTTTCATTTTTTGGTGAACTATGCCATTAAATATGCTTCTCATAAAAATGACAGCAAAAATTTAGAAATCCTTAATTGTAAAATTACAGAAATAAACGTGTTTTTAATTTAGTTTTTGAACTCTCTGAAGCCCTGTGCTGCCTTTTTTTTATGTGCAGAATAAGATTCAATCATGCCGTACTTGCAATGTTTGTAGTTAATATGAAACTGAACAGAGGCAAGAGGGATGTTGACAGACATACAGGTTTTTGTTGATTGATTGATGAACACCACACATACACCAGTGGGATTTTCCTTGAAATTGTTGAATGAGAAAATAATTGGCAGTACAAAACTAAAACAAACATCTTGTAATATGAGATGTAACAATGTGTAAATCACAAATTTTTCACTAAATGACACCAGTGGATAAAGTTTCAGAGGCAGCAGCATTTCTTATGCCTATCTTAAGCTCATTGTGTGTTTTATTTGGTTAAATAACAACTCGCAGATACAGAAAACAGCTCTACTGTATGTTGTATAAGATTTTATTTTTTTGTATAATATATTTTTGCAATAATAAGACCACAAACAAGCCAATTGGATAAAATCATTGGCGTAAATGTTGGCACCATCCTCACTTTTTGACAGCTTCCTCAGCCTTCTGTGAGGTCATGTTTGTTCATTCGCCAGTGCTAGAACCGGCTGTTTACTGAAAGTAATGACCTGTACCAAACATTGAAAATGGCTTTTTATGCCATTTCTTGTGTAGTGATCTTTTCACTTTGTTCTTCATATTTGGGTTGTGAGTTGTGTGAGATAAGAAAGGAACATGCATGTGTGGATTTTTACCACTAGCAAGCATTGTTGAATTATGTTTTGTGTGTGCAACAGCAACGTGAATTACTGAGCATGTGCACTCTGGCATGGTATGTGCCAAACACTCAAGGGCCACATCCAAACATTTATAGATGACACTTTTGAGCTGGAACCATCAAACAGTCAATCTAACAAAGAATCAACTTGTCGACCACAGTCAATCTGATTGACCGTTTCTTTCCAAAAAATAACAACAGCAAAGCAGACCAAATAAACACACAGAGGCATATACAAAGCCAATATCCATCATAAATAATGAAAGACTATGTCTGTACTGTTTATTCAAATAGGGATGGTGGAACAGAACAGGAGTCCTGCAGTGATGATGGAAGGGATGCCCGACACAAAATGAGAAGAATGAGTTTATCACTCCACACCCAGGAGTTTGTTTTAGATGGCAACTTGCATGTTCATATTACAGCTTATGGTATTGCAGAACACGTTTCATTTGGATAATTTTTTTTTAAATCTTCAGGTTTTTTTTGTCTAGCCAGGCATACCATCTATAGCTATGCTATGGCAAATATGGTGTGTGGGAGAAGGCATGGTTATGCTTGTGCTGATGTTAAAGGGATAGTTCACCCAAAAATTCAAATTCTGTCATTAATTACTCACCCTCATGTCGTTCCAAACCCGTAAGACCTTCGTTCATCTTCAGAACACAAATTAAGATATTTTGATACATTCCGAGAGCTCTCTGACCCTCCCATAGACAGCAAGGATCCTAACATGATCAAGGCTCAGATTTTTGGGTGAACTATCCCTTTAATGTAAGAGAAAGTGAGAAGGTCCAATTAACTGCTAGAAACAGTTTTTGTATAAAAATTACTTTGTATAGCTAGGTTTGCCCTGCATTCAAGATGTCTTTTTTTTTTAAATATCTAACTCACTAGCATCAGTCCATCTATTCATCCATTCAGTTGATCCATCTATTCATCCATAATTACTTAGCAAAACTGCCTAGCAAACACTCAAAGCACCGTTATAACTGCCTAGCAATGGCTTAACCACATCAAACTGATGATCTGTCTTTTTGTCTGACTGACTATATACAGTCTGTAAAACCTCAGTTACTTTAAATTTTTAGACAAGGCTTTGTCAAAACAACATCAAAGCTTGGTTTGCTGAACTTTACATTTACAGTCATTCATGTTTGTGATGTCTTTTTGTCCAACTCATCAGCGAGTCTCAAAGTGGTGTTTTGTGTGGACCAAATCCAAGAGCAAATCTCTGTGTTTGTCAAGAAAGGAACACCCTATAAACTGGGGCTGTAAACTAACTAAAGCATGAGAGCATGCTTCCATAATTCCCAATGGCACCCACCTGTATTCCACCATGTTGTCAGATTGTTTGAAAGATGTGTCACTGAGCTTTTACTCCACCTCAGGGGTGTTAGTTAATTGTAAGCAGTTTCCTTTCTCTCTGGCACGCGCCTGGTAATATGAAGCTGAGACGTTTACGGTTCCGTGGTGAGAAATAAATGCTTGCATGCCAGTGAGCTCAGTATTTCTCCCATGTTCCTCAGCATCTTAAATGCAGGAGAAACAGGTTTTTCCGTTCTGTGAAATGTTCCTTTGATGAGCCTGGGTTTGCTTTGTCTCTCCTCTGTGGTGTTAAGATCACATTGTCCATCACCACTGTGACTTTATGAGCTCCAGACTGAGGGATAAGAATGCAGAGCGAGAAACAGATGCACTATCTGCTTGTGTCATGCAGGACAGTTCAGAGCAGCTTTTGTTTTAAGAACTTTTCCCTTATCGGGGTGTTTTGTGATTTACATGTTATGAACACTGGATTGATGTGAAAGTCAGGCTGAAAGCACTTTGATTGTACTTGACCTTTTTGCAATTTGTTCCCATTTTACAAAAATGACAGATGTTTTGACATGTCATTTTTTTTACATTTATCTTTATGCAATAAAATAGTAATAACTGTGAAAAGCACAAATTTCATATACGCACTCTAATAATCTTTAATTCTATCATATGCATGACTAAACTTTGAAATCTGTTTGCTTCTAACAGTCATATCTAACTATCCCGTTAAAGTATCCTTGAAACTGACCAGTATGAATCCAGACATTTCATGCAAAATTCACTCAATTTGAGCACAAACTTCACTGACCTAGACAGGATTTGATTTGATTCAACACAGTAATCATTCCTGTTTTCTAACCTCATTGAATTTCCATTTTACTTGCGTCAAGTCAAGTCTGCTTTATTGTAAATTCTTCCACATGTACGGCACATACATACAGAGAATTGAAATTGCGTTACTCTCAGACCCTTGGTGTCATGTCCGGGACTTAAAACCAGAGTGTATTGTTGAAAGATCAAAGCACTAACCACTGAACTATGGAGTAGTGTGGACCCAAATTTTCAGAGGACTACAAGAGGCAGGATTTGAGGAAAGTAAACAGTCTTTACTTAAAGTACTTCTTGAATAAACAACAAATCAAGCATCAACAGCTGGGCTGAGGAAAGTACAGATCCAAAATGACTTGTAGGCAAAATGTCCAAATACAAAGAACAGTTCCCAAATATGCAGGTCAAAAAGATCTGGGAAAAAGTCCTACTAAATAATCCAAGCATGGATCTCAAGAGACCATGCATTAACCAAAATTTGCCTAGACAGAAGAACTTCAAGACTGAGCAAAGTTACAAGCAAATGCAGGTCTCATATACACTCACTCTGGCCGTTTCTCAATATGCGTACTTATCTGTACTTGTGGACTTGTGAAACGTCATCAGTCGCTGCCGAAGTACTGTTCCAATTCAAAGTTCACATCTAGCCAAGTCCAGTTCAAATCCCCGGATGTGTTCTTGATCCGCCCCTTTTACCGAGGATGCATCGAGAGGTGACTTGTGCGGACTTGATACGGGCCATAACCCAGAATTCAGTTCGTCCTCCCGTCCTCGAGAGTTCGTTCTTCCGAGTCGAACTTGGCAAGTCCAAACTCGAAAGGACGGAAGTCCAGACTCTGCGAACTTGGTATTGAGAAACGGCCTCTAACAAGCCAGGCACAGGTGATATCATTGAGCCAATAATGAACAGGAAATCAGGAGGATGTTGTAGAAAGCCTTGTGCTCACTGTTTCCCTCTGCTGGACAGACCGTGGTGTGACACTTGGTGCATGCAGTTAACATTAAACACTGATGTGGGGAGCCGGGGGGGGGGTCGTAGTGTCAGTGTTCAGTGTTGCATGGCATAAAAGAGGGGAGGGGGGGCAAGGACGGGAGGGAGTTCAGCTTCCTGACAGCCTGATGTATGAAGCTGTCCTTCAGTCTGCTGGTCCTCGCCTGGAGACTCCGCAGTCTCCTCCCTGATGGCAGCAGACTGAAGAAGCTGTGTGTCGGATGGGTGGGGTCACCTGCAATGCGGAGGGCTTTGCGGGTGAGACGGGTGCTGTAAATGTCCTGGAGGGAGGGGAGAGAGACACCAACGATCTTCTCAGCTGCTCTCACTATGCGTTGAAGTGACTTGCGGCAGGATGCGTTGCAAGCGCCATACCACACAGTGATGCAGCTAGTCAGGATGCTCTCGATGGTGCCTCTGTAGAAGGTGCACATGATGGGGGCCGGGGCTCTGGCTCTTCTAAGTTTGCGGAGGAAGTAGAGACGCTGCTGTGCTTTCTTGGCCAGTGCTATAGTGTTTTTAGTCCTTTAGTCAATAGCATGATTGAACAAAGGATCAGGTGTGTGCCATGTTGAGGTGGGGTTTATGGTGGGATACAACAGGTCCTCTGAGACCTTGTTCTGGAACATTATGTACACTTGATGTAAACCCTGCCAGCTATATATCAGGATTGTAAACTTGTGAGTCTCGGGAGTTAGATTTACCCCAGGTCTGTCAGAGGATATTACTATCGAACATTACATGATCAGGTAAAACACATTACAGTCTTGGGCTCAGATAATTTCATACAGGACGTATATGGTTTTCATTGAATCTGTCTTCATAGAAGGTACGCTGTATGGTCGTGATAGAAACAGTTTGTGTATCAGAGACAAATATTATGCCTTGAAGTCGTAACTTGGCATCATGTTCATTTTAGCACTGTGAAACGTTTAATGAGGTCCAATAGAATAGACTTTGAAAACAATATCTTATAACCAAACACTTCACATGGCAGTTTGTGTTTTGAGCTATCAACATTTGTTTCATCAAGCCACTTGTGCTTAAAAATCATCATTTGTGTAATCAGACATGTTTTAGTGTTTTCTGCCTGGTTTATGTCCCTGTCATCAGGTTTCACAGCTTGTTGTACTCTAAAGCAGTGTGAGAAACCAGGAAAGACCAAAGGTCAGTGAATGGGAACAAAGTGGGAAAGAAAGTTTGGATAACGTTACCTTATTCAGTAAGGTTCTGATTCAGCCTCACCACACATGTGCAGTTTTCCTCATTTATTAACAAGAAAAACTCGGCATTAAATTTGAGGATTAACTACATTTTTCTGTGACTATAAATTAAAGCTAATTTAATGCCTTGAGGTTTGGAAAAAATCATTATTTGAAGGTTTCACAGCTGCGGTTTTTGAAATCACAAATCATATCATTTCTTTTGAAGGCTGCCAAGAAAACTGATAAACACTGAACACAGTGAATATTGTGGTCATTATTTTTGGACTAAATTTACGCTTTTCCCCCATAGAAAACCAACCACCATCCTCAAGGACGACAGTTTCGCAAAGACAATCATGCTGAATTTGTTGGATTAAATGGCAATTTCGCAGTTTAGAGCACAGTTTTTTTTTATTTATGTTTTTTTAATGAAAGGTATTAAAAAGGTACACATTTAAAAAAAATTAAAGGTATTAAAAAAAATGTATTCTATTTTTAATGTAGCTCTGTTCTGATTTAGCTATTTCACATAACATTTGTCCATAACATATTTTCACAAGACAAAATAGCTGCATTTAGACAAATGATCCTATTTAAAAGAGTACATCCACTTTTATGATTGTAAGGATCTCTTCCATGATCAATGACTATGTTTTGTGGTAGGTTAAGTTATTGATCTGAATTCTTTATTTTTTTTCTTTTATTTTTTTAATTGTTTTTTTTTTTTTTTTACCTCTTTGTTATAACTGAATATTCTGATGAATTTTGTCCTATAGGAAACATTTAAATATCTAATGTAGCTTCTAAAGGGCAGTATTAAATAAAAGTAAGGCCCAGTACAATCACAATTCTATTTTTTATCCCTTCACCTACCCTTACCCCTATATCTCCCCCTTCCCCTTGTCACTTGAAACAGAGTGTCAAGGGGTAGCGGTGAAAACATTACCCTAAGAAATGGGAAACCACTACTACAGTATACCGTTACACGTCATCATACGTTGTATATACATCCTATTCTGGTGTGCTAGTGTGCATTAGAGCCTTACCGTTCTATATTAATGCACTGCTTACTGACACACATACAGTTAGGTCCATATATATTTGGACACAGGCACAATTTTTATTTTTTTAGCTGTTGACCAAAACATATTCCAGTTACAGTTATATAATGAAAATGGGCTTAAAGCGGAACATTCTGCTACGGCCAAGTCAATCTCCTGATCTCAACCCGACTGAGCATGCATTTCACTTGTTGAAGACAAAACTAAAGCGAGAAAGACCCACAAACAAACAATATCTGAAGTCAGCTGCAGTAAAGGCATGGCAAAGCATCACAACGGAGGAAACCAAGTCTCTGGTGATGTCCATGAGTTCTAGACTTAAGGCAGTCATTGCCTGCAAAGAATTCTCAACAAAATATTAAAAATGGACATTTTATTTATGATTATTTGTCCAATTACATTTGAGACCTTGAAAATGGGGGACTATGTATAAAAATGGTTGTAAATCCTAAGCTTTTTATGTTATATTTATATATATCCCCTGCAACTTTTCTCAATAACAGTTTAAATACTGAATTGCTACATTATGTTAGGGATAAAATCGCTGTTTTTGAAGTAAATTCACTCATTGTAAAGAGAGATGCACAGACGCGTGTACACGCAAATTTCTCTCTCTCGAATTGGCAATATTTGAAAAAAAGGTTAGTGATTTCTAATTATTGGGGAGGACTAGCCCCCTCGTCCTAATCAGACATTAAAAATATGTTGTGGCACTATCGTGCAGTCAATAATGATTTAATGTTAGAATTTAGTTTTTTTTTTTTTTGCAAACATTTTGAATGACTTGACCATAAATATGAACACACGATTGAATGTAACATAAAACAAATGATTACTTTTCACTAAAATCTTACATGAATGCAAATGCTTACATTTATGGGTTTTTTGTTCGCTCAGGCAGCCATGTTGCCGCTGTAGCCGGTTTATGCTGAGGTAATTCTCATAGCTCTTCGTTTGAAGTGTGGTCCCGAAAAATCTTCATTTGAAGGGCTATCTGGCCTTTCTCCCTACTCCTCTAACCAAAAGAGAATCGAGACACCCCTACCCCTTCACGTGAACGGTAAGGGTAAGGAGTAGAAATGGGATTGTGCTAAGATTTATCCATTGCATTTGTATAAATTCTGCAAATGATTTAAGAGCTAAGGAGACAAAAGGTGTACACACACTCATGCGTTTTCTATGTATTTGTGGTTCTAATATGCATATGCCCATTGAACAGTAAAGAAACATACGCACTGATTTTAATTGTCTCTTTCTCCATAACATCAGTTACATCTTGATGAAAGTTCTTAGATAGTTTTGAAAACACCCAGAAGACCTTTTGATCACCACACACATTTATTCACAATCCATCAGTGTCTGTACTTTAAGAAATCTTTTAAGACTTTAAGGAGACTTCACTGTCTTATAGGCCAACTCATCTTAAATCTCACCATCTTGGATTCACATTTAATTCTTCTTTTTTCCTATTTTAAGGCGTTAAAGTTTATCTCAAGAGCCCTTCTTTTCAGCCCGCCTGTCTTTGCTCCTCATTTTCCCATCTTTTTCCAGCTCTCTTTCTCTTTTAAAAATGATGACCACTGCTTTCCTACTTCACTGCTTTTTAATTTCCCTTATGCCTTCGCTGTCTTTTATCTGTGTT
Source organism: Barbus barbus (assembly GCF_936440315.1). NCBI lineage: Eukaryota > Metazoa > Chordata > Actinopteri > Cypriniformes > Cyprinidae > Barbus > Barbus barbus. Next base: position 34,710,931 of record NC_136733.1, on the reverse strand, counting down.
CCTCCTGTGTTTTGCTAAGAAGTCTTCCAGGCTCTGCTCCAGACTTATGTAACAGTGCAGGTTCTTTTTTGATTTACTGCACAGGTGTTCAGAGACACTTTGCCTGCAGGTTTTCACTCAGTAACAGCAAGAACACATTTTGAGGAGAAATAAATAAATAGACAAAGGGAGAGATAGAGAGTAGACAGGGAGGTTAGCTAGAATTAGCTGAAATGCTGAAATACAGAATAATCATATGAAAGTCTGATCCTTAGAGCCGGATGATAGCTGTTGAACATCAAGGGAGCTATTTGAAAATGAGTTCATGCTGTGCTGTAAGTTGAGAGAATATTAGATATCTGGGGCTTGTATATGTGTGGAGACCCTAAAATTTCATCTGAAATGTAAATTTTACTTATCTTTTTCTTGTGTACAGATCTTGTGATCTTTCAGAACACACAAATATTTGAAGATAATGGCTGGAAAGAGAATACAGTCCAAGCTCCGATCACAAAACACACATCATCCACGCAGGACTGTTATTTCATGGCTGATGATATTTAGAATTGCACTGTTTCCAGGCTTTGTCTTATTTGCCTTGGTTATATCAGGGATTATCAATGAAAATATATCCAATGAACTAATACTTATTTCACAATCCCAGTAACATTCATAGCTAGAACTTTAGACACATAAACTAACAGCTTTAAACATTGCTATCTAAATGCATGCAAAAAAATAGCCTTCACATGCAGGCTGAATCAAATTTCTCTATTATCTGTATATATTACAATAGATTAAAAATAGTGTGTTGCAGAGGGTAATGGTGACATCCCTTTTCACCCTGTTTTCCCTTGAGCTACAAAAGAAGTTAGTTTTTTTACATCATATATTTCAATCCTCTATTTTTTGTCTTTCTTTGCAAGAAATACATTTTTCAGCATTCATTTTTTTTTCAAATAAATGCTGTTCTTTTGTACTTTCTATAGAAATCTATCATAGTTTCCACAGAAATACCAAAGAATACAATTGTTTTCAACATTGATGATAATTTAAAAAGTTCTAAAATTCTAAAAATTCTTTAAAAATTCTCAATGGTAGTCTAATAAAACACCTTTTTATACCTGTCAAAATCATCTGTTTTCAGCACGCTGATCTAATCCATGTTTCTTAAATGCTAGGGAGCTCTGCTGGTGAAGAGCAGACCATAGATATGTGTAGGATCCCTATTCGACCGCTCCAGATACGTTGACGTGTCAGCCATCTCGCATTCACCATAATAATCAATGAATATTCAAAGATATACAAGCGTATAACTTGCTGTTGTAGACGGACTCAATCAATGTGCTCAAAGATTCGCAGACCGTTCCAAAAATGGCTGATGGCTTACACATCACGGCCCATAGAAACAGTCCATAATGAGGCATAGGTATATATATCTATGGAGCATACTAAACTTCAGCCACGAAACTGGCTAACTAGCATATTATTAGGAAAGGCGATTTGCAAAGATTCATAAAAACCCTTATACTCACTTCTTTTAGATGAAGCTGGATCACGAATGATTCGCACGAACATAGACACATTTATGTAGATTTGGGACTGGCGCATTCTCTTCGAAATGAAAGTAACATTAATCTTCTGCGTCTTCATCGACACAATGGCGGACAGCTCTCAGCTCTCTCAGGGCGGGTCTAAGGTAAGACGGACTTGTCAATCAACTAATGTGAGCGGCCTGTACAGAACTACTGACAAGAACCTGAGAACAGCCTGATTTGAGAAAGGGGATTTTAAAATAGGTATTTAAAAAAACCACTGGGTGGATTTTTATCATTATAGGATGGATGTGTGCACACACTTCCAACACACATTTATGTTCAAACAACTTGAAAAGTGAATTTTGCATCCGAGCACTAAATCGGCATATTAGAATAATTTTTCAAGGATCATGTGACACCAAAGACTTAAAGTTGAAAATTTAGCTGTGCTATAGGAATAAATCATATTTCAAAACATATTATAACCGATAACAGTTATTTGAAATTGTAATATTTCACAATATTACTGTTTTTCCTGTATTTTTGACTTAAAAATGCTGCCATAGTGAGAGACTTTCAAAAACAATAAAGAAATCTTATCTTTTAAACAGCATATACTTTTACATTTTTCACTCTACAATAGATTGTTCCATGTCTGATTTTGACAAGTTCACAGTTGTTGTTAAGTTGAATAAAATAGTTTTAGCTTATCTTGCCACTTTGAGGCCCGGTTTCACAGACAGGGCTTAGACTAAGCCAGAATTAGACCACAGTTCAATTAGGACTTTTAAGTAATTTTTATAAACGTCCTTAGAAAAAAACATTACTGGTGTGCTATTTGAGACAAACCAGAGTCACTGATATATTTTAATATCAGTCAGTGCAAGTTTCTTTCGGTTGAAACAGCTCAGACTTACATTTTAGTCTAGGACTCGGTTTAAGCCTTGTCTGTAAAACCGGGGGTGAGAGTTCTACTGAAGAATCCTACTGAGTACTCTAAATTGCACCTGTAGTTTGAAAGCTACCAAGGCTATTGCCTGTCGTCTGGTTATTGGAGTCAACTAAAGATGACTGCGGTGAATGCTTTCCAAACTGCATGCAATCATGGAAATTAATCCCAAACCCTGCATGATACACTGCTCAGACAAAAGAGCCTCTTCAGCAGCCGACTGAATGTAACACATCGCCTGAAAGAGTAAAACAGGCACACATTTGTTCCAACAGCCATCAGGCTCAGCTATGCATCCCCCAGCCAGCAAAACAAAATCAGACTAATTGGTGGCTGTTGAAGCAATATGGACTCTGTACTATTTAGTCATTGTCATAAAAATAAGTCAAGGCTATCAGGAACCAATGGAAGTTTCCTACTATTATGGCACTCACTAACTATGAAATGCCAATTATTAAATAGACATTGTGTCTTATTGTATTCATTTAGTTTCTGGCTTCAGCGTCTCATAACTGAAGATTCCCTTATGCACATGGTTTACAATCTATAAAAATCTCAGTCCAGGAATTGATGTGGTCAGGCACATTAGGCTATTTTACAATCATTCCATAAGCTTTTTCTTCAGGCAGTTTCTCTTTTAATTGAAATACTGGGGCTGTAATTCTTAACTACTCTGTGTGTGGAGAGGATCTTTTTTAATGCCATTCCTTTAGATCAGACTGTTGCAGTTATAGCCAACTTTGCCATGTAGAATTAAATTCAGCATGTGTGTGGAGGCTGTAAACATAGAGGCTGTTTGTGATTATACCATCCATTGGAGATCACACAGCGGGCTATTTTAAACAAACATCCATGCTCCTCAGGGGGCACAGGCTTAAAGCTATAGCCTTCAACTCAAAGAATCTCCCAATCGCAGACATAATGAACTGTTATATTCAAGATTCAAGATTCAAGATTCAAGATTTTTATTCGTCACATACACAATTATACAGAGTATAACCAGCAGTGAAATGTAAGTCAGGTCCGCTCCAAGGACAGTGCAATTGTATAGACAAATATTAAGAAAAAGAAAAGTAGAATATATATATATATAAATAATAAAATAAAAGATAAAAAAATATAAATATAAATGTGCAGGTCAGTATGTTGTTGACATAAATAGTAATATAACAGGAATGTGCAAAAAAGTTGTACAGGGTATTTAAATATCAGCATATGAGGTAGAACAAATTATGAATAGCTTATTTATATAGTGATGTTAACATGGAGTCAAGTGATGTTATGACACATGGATTTTAGGAGCCTGATGGCCTGGGGAAAGAAGCTCCTCCTAAGTCTCTCAGTTTTTGCCATCAGGCTACGGAAGCGCTTACCAGATGGAAGCAAAGTGAATAGTCGGTTACCAGGATGATTAGAGTCCTTGATGATTTTAACAGCTCTACTTTTGCAGCGTTTGAGGTAGATGTCCTGCAGAGAGGGGAGAGCAGACCCTGAGATGCGCTCAGCTAAGCACACAACTCTCTGTAGTGATTTTCCTGATTTGAGCTGTTTCCATACCACACTGAGATGCACTGAGTCAATACACTTTCTATGGTCCCTGAATAGAAAGTTTTCAGGATTGCTGGTGAGACCCTTCATTTCCTCAGCTGTCGCAGATGATACAGTCTTTGCCTGGCTTTCTTAACCTGTGTTTGGATGTGTGTAGTCCAAGTCAGGTTCTCGGAGATGTTTACACCGAGGTACTTGAAGTTACTCACCCTCTCCACAGGGGTCCCACTGATCATAAGAGGAGTGTAGGGCTGCTGCTGTCTCTTCCTAAAGTCCATGATCAGCTCTTTAGTTTTGCTCACATTCAGAGAGAGACAGTTGTCCTGGCACCATGATGTGAGTCTCTCTACCTCATCCAAGTATGCGGTCTCATCGTTGTTGGAGATGAGGCCCAGAACCACAGTATCATCAGCGAATTTGATAATAGATGTGGAGCTGTGAGAGGTCATGCGTGTAGAGAGAGTAGAGCAGGGGACTCAGGACACAGCCCTGTGGGGCTCCTATGTTCAGAGTGATGGAGTTTGAGGTGAACTGGCCAATTTTCACCACTTGAGGTCTGCCGGTGAGGAAGTCTTGAATCCAGTCACAGAGTGAGGAGTTTAGGCCGAGGTCTGTGAGTTTAGAAGCCAGCTTGATGGGGACTATAGTGTTGAAAGCTGAGCTATAGTCAATGAATAGCAGCCTTACATAATTCCCATTGTTGCTGTCCAAGTGTGTGAGGGAAGAGTGGAGGACGTGAGAGATGGCATCGTCCGTAGATCTGTATGGGCGATAGGCAAACTGAAGAGGGTCCAAAGTATCAGGGATGGAGGAGCAGATGTGGCTCTTTACAAGTCTCTCAAAAACCCTCAGAACACGGCCGGTTATCCCATCAGGTCCGGCTGCTTTCCTGACGTTCACTTTCTTTAGCGCCCTCCGAACCTCATCCTCTGACACGGCGATTACAGGATCATCACTGCTCTGCCTGCTGCTTCCTGACGCGCTGGACGGCAGAGACGCACCACCGCCGTTGCAATCGAAGCGGCCGAAGAAGGTGTTTAACTCGTCGGCCAGCAACGGATCTGCTCTCACCTCCGCGGAGGATTCGTTTCCGAAGGCACAGATGGTCCTCAGTCCCTGCCACATCCGTCGAGAGTCATTGAGCTGGAAATGAGACTCAATTCTCTCTCTGTATCTGTGTTTAGCGGCTTTTACTGCGCGTCGGAGAGCATAGCACGATATCAGATTTACACAGAGTTTTACCGCACCATGTTTAACTGTACATGACAGGCAAAACAAATAAACACATGGTTGGGTTTAATCACGAGTATCCAGCAGAACTGTTAGTGTATTTTTATTTATTTGACATTGAAGGTTCTTTTATTTCTGTTTTTATGTCTGTTTATATCCTGAGATTTAATTGATAAATGAAAGAAACAATTGTGTACTATATATATTAGCATGTATGCAACAAGGTAAAGATTGGCAAACCGAACATTTTTATGAAAAGATGTAAAGACGACTAACATCTTTACCAGAAGAGTGTAGATTCAGTTTGTTTGGTAAATAGCGTTCCATATTCTTATATCAGCACAGCTGTTTTTGACCACATTTAACTCTCATGTGGTCCAAAACACACAGCCACGTGAGCCATTCATATGTGAAGTCACAGTCATTCTCAGTAGAATGAATAAGAAATAATTCCCTCTTTTTTGAGTGACACCATGCCTTGCAAATTAGTAATATGAGGATCTGTTAGCAACCATGACTGTTTTGCCCATTGCTTTGGTCACTCACAACATGTTAGTACACTCAATACTCAAGTCTGGAAACAATAGTGCCTGACATTCACTTTATTCTCTGTACTGTGTTGTTTAGAAAGTTTATGAAGAAGTCGACAATTGTAGAGTCCAAAGTTGCTTATGTGGTTTAGATGCGAGTATTTTTGCCCTAACAAAGGACTGATAGTGTCAAGTTCTTTACTATCTGGGATACATTTCAATGTCACTCCCTTGAGGTTTGTGTGAGAGACTAATCATAAGATGAGAACAACGTACATTTCCAAAAAGTTATCTCTCTCTCATACACACAATCCATATCTCTCCCTTTCTAACCTTAACAGCTGTTCCCAGGCCCTCAGCTCTTTTGTAAAAAAGCCGTGGGGCTGAATTTAATGGTCAACATTTCCTGTTCATGTTCTTCAGCACAAATTATTTAGAAATGTGTCTGACAGTGGATATGATCTTGTGACGAATTTCAGTGAAACCTGATAACTGGAAAACATTGCAGCCTCAATTCTCATTAGAAAATCTGTTATCTATCAAGTATTATTACGTTGACTGCAATGTCCAAACAACATCACAATAACCTCACATTGTTTATGAAACCTTTTATATATATATATATGTATTTATTTAGCATATCTGCACAGGGATTTAGTTTCAGTTCTTTTGAAGTCTTTTATGTGATGATAATAATGACTTTTCCAAATGTTTATATGTAGAATTTATATTTAGTTTGCTCAAATTTATTGGAATTTGAGCCTGGCCTACTGTGTGTATCTTGGTGTGAACTCCTATTTCACATCATCTTATATTCATACTGTATGTTTGCTGAGACAAACAAACAAACAAATAATTAAAAACAATCTCTTATTATAAGCATTTTTCCAAAATAACAGTAAACTCATTTGTGAAAGTTAGGTTTAGTCTTGCTGACTGCTTTTATCACATATTACATCATTTACGTCATGTTCAGCGGTTTATTTGTCCTATGAGGATAAAATGATGTAATTATTTCATGATTACTCCTCTCATATTTACTGTCAGAGTAGTAAAAAAAAACTGACCCGCAAATACTTTGAGATGAGCAATCATAATATTTTTTAGTTTAGATTTTTTAGAAGCCAATGCATCAACACAACAAATAAAGGACAAAAAGGTGTTTCTATTCCAATTTAGCCAATTAAGCTGGTTCAGTAATTGAAATACCCCATCTAGGAAAGTAGTCGATAAGTATGTGCATTAGTTTTAACGGTGGACTGAATTTTAGGTAATTTCCTGAATTCACTAATTGAAACAGACATTCGGCCACAGCTGTTACACAGAGCTGTTTTCTATCTGGTGTCCGGTTTCTCGATTAAATGTGTCTGGCCAAATGTGATGCATATCATAAGTGTGTGGTCGCTGGTGGTGTGATGACTCTATGCTGTCAGTCAAAGCTGGAGCTTTGTTTCCCTGGGTGGGGTTTCCCTCTTGGCTCCGTTCTGTAGGGCCAGGGCAGAGCAGGCCGTCTGGCCCAGTGGTTTTAGCAAGGCGTGATCCCTGAGAGCGCCTGTGGTTTTTACGGTTTTGTTGCCAGGCCAAAGGAACGTGAGAGAGTTCCGCAGAGAAAGACGTTGCTGTAACATCCCGGTAAAAGGAGTATGAGTAAATAATATCTTAAAATCATCACTCTGATCTGGGTTTAATGGTTTTTCAACAACACAATGCTGGAGCTGGTTCCACACAATGCTGTTGAAGAGAAGGCGGGTCTGGGCTAGAAAAATCGTCTCCACATCGGACCATTAAACATGAAAATATATTGTCTTCAACCAGGAAACAGCAACATCAGATTGTCCTTGAATAGTAGAAGTTTTTCAGACATATCTTGACTTGAAATACAGCTTACAAAAAAATAAATGATTAGTAGTTCATGGCAACTAAATGTTTTTACTTTAACTCATCAAAATGATGATTTTTTTTTGTCCATTAAAGTTGTTTTAATGTCATTTTAATTTGAAAGTTAATTATACTTCAATTTAAGGCAACAAATTAACTTAAATTTTTAAGATAAAATAGAAGGAAACTTTTATACAGTGCACATGTCGTAGCTACTTTTTTTATAGGTTTTTGTAAATATGCAAATTTCAACTGTTTATCATTGTTATATTAAGGCATGATAATCAGTGAATGCCTGTAACAAGTGAACGCATGTGGCACTTTACAATGGCATATGGATTAGTTCTTCATACTTCCATCATATAAAAACAATGCTTAGGTTGCACCTCAGTAAACTATATATTGTCTTGTATATTTCAAAGTCTTTTGAACAATCACACCATAAAAAGTACCCTGTATAGAAACTAAACACAATTTAAACATACAAAACTCCTTAGAGTATCATGATATAGCTTGTTTTGTTTTTTGTGAGAATACAAGTAGTGTGAAACCTCTGATGCTCGGATTTAAAGAGACGGGAATGGATGCATTAAATTGCCTGAAGGATCTTGTTAAGATTGCTTTCCACAGGTTAATCATATTTACTGCATGACACGTGTTTGCAATTAAATCCTCCAACTCCCTATGCTTCTTTTAATTTATGAGTTGCTTTAGCCCAGAGGGTCATTAATGCCCTCTTCATAAGAGCTTGTTTACTGGATTAAACACATGTTTGGAGAGCCAAGCTTAGCAAAACTTTTGCATCATGGAACTAGAAATAATCAGATCTCATTGGCAAGGGGTTTGAGGAGCTTTAAGCATAGGCCCAACTGGTGTGAAAATGGTTGTAACATTAACATGTGCATAGAATGCACATTAAGCACGAAGAGTGGATTATTTTTAAGAGCTTCTTCTAAAATATCGATGCGCTTTTTTCCAACATTACAACTGTAGCTTAAAATCTATATGAATGTGCATTTTAGATGCTCAAAGACTTTCGCCAGTTTTAATCACATTTAATTTCTCAGTTAATATGAGGTCATACATTACACTTATGAGAATAATACAATTGGTTTGTTATATATACAGCTGCTCTTTAAGTCAATGAATTGACCAATTGAAGACAAAAAAAAAAAAAACACTGGCCTTAGCAAAGCATTTGCTTATGGCCTCATCAAAAAACATGGCATGAAACCATCTGATTACTCACAGTGTACTGCCTGAAGGTACGGAAGGGTTTGTTCCTCATGCAATACCCTATTGAGCAGCCTTTGTGGAATTGTGAGTGACTACACGTGCTCCCTTTATCTTCTAAATGACAATGGCTCTGTGCCATGCACAAAATGTGTAGTATTCTTTTATATCAACAATCTCCCTGCAACTGTGTAATTGATAAAAACAAACTAATCCCATCATGTTCTTGAGTATAAGACACACCCTGCCCTTTTATCAAAATCCCTACCATTTGTAATGGCTTTTGCTGTACACAAAATGTTATAGGCTATTCATCATCAGGTCTGTTAAAGGCTATTAAAGTTCTGGGAAAAACAATGTCAAGAAAGCTGCCCAAGCTAAGGGTTTATTTGGCTGGCATCAGTTGTGTGGTTTAGGATTCTTGTAAACAGTTGAAAACAAATATTTTTTACAAGTTTTTACAAGAGAATCAGTCTTCATGCAGCAGTTTAGAACCATAACAAAACACTCCTAGATGGTAAACACTATTTTGTATGGTTCTTTTACAGTAATAATTTGAAAACATTTGAGCTAGTTTTTTTCATATAGGGCATGATGTCACCATTTTTAGCTTTTAATGCCCAGGTAGCATTCAAGTCAGACCAACAAAACACATCAAGTAATATGCATACTGTATACATATATACACAATTTTATCTATAAACTGGCCTTTTCAACAGATGTAAAATATCTGTGTTCAGCTGAGTCTTTTGCTCTACACACTAACCTATAAACGTGTAAGGGATAAAGAATTTATATGGCATCATATCTGTGGTCATGCTCTTGTGTTATTTTGTGGTTTTATAGGAAGTTTACTAAACTCAGTTAATTTGTTAAATTGATTGTGTTAAGAGAGGTGTTGGTTGGTTGGTCAGACAGGATGTGGTCAAATTAGTTGTGTGTGTTTTTTGGTATATTTGTGAAGTTAGATATTTTTATTTGTGTCTTGAGTTTTAATGGGGTGTCTGACCGTTGTTTGCATGTACGCTGCTGAGGTTTGGTGATTTAAGTTAGTTTAAAGGGATCCCCGGGTATTAAGACATGTATAGCTTAATATAACGTAAATTATGCCTCTTATTTAAATATGTAGTAGAAAATCCGTGAAAATATATGTTATTACATTGGACCATGGGGGCGCCATTATTTTATGTGCACAGTACATTCTGCATAGATGACGTCAAATGCTTGCACTCGGTGAGCTACTGGCGCTTATTTCTATAGTCTTTGGCTTTTTACCGCAACACAATTCAGAATACACAACTCAGAAAATAAAATACTGATACGATACCACATTGTGTGGCTTTTGGTTGTAATTTCCATTCGAAAGTCTACAAGAGAAGCAATGTAAGACTTCACTGCTTTCCTAGCGATAAGAGGAGAAAAGAATGGGAAGATGACTGTGGACGAATAAAACTTCCTAAAGACCCGCTTCTCTTTTCTCTCCACTTTAGCCCTGATGCCTTTTTGTGTCTTTAAGTAGACCACAGCTACTGAAAGAGCTAACAAACGGCTGAGACAAGAAACGCTAGATGCCATCTGTTAGGATGTAAACATGCCGACGCTAATCATGACACACGGCTGCTAGAGGAGTTTCTCAGCGTGGATTTCACTCAATATCCGGGGCGTTTAGACTCCTTGTGGGGAAAAATCGATGGTACGGTATTTGGTTTAAACCTATACTTATATCCATCGCCACCTGTAAGCTCTTTCAGTAGCTGTGGTCATCATATCAGTATTTTATTTTCCGAGATGTCTATTCTGAGTTGTGTTGTGGTAAAAATAGCAACAGGTAGCGGCAGTAGCTCACCGAGTGCAACCATTTTACGTAATCAGAATAATGGTGCCCCCCATAGTCCAACATATGTATAAAACTATGTGATTTTTTAAAATATCATAAATCTTTGATGGGTTTTCTACTACATATTTCAGTAAGAGACATCAGTTACGTTATATTAAGCCATATAAGTCTTAATACCCAGGGATCCCTTTAAGGCATAATGCTTTAATTAAATAAGATGTGGCCATGTTGTGTTGAAGTGGTGGATGATTTTTATGCTAAGATGTCAGTGTGGAATTTTGTTTGTTCTTAGTCATTCAGTAAGTGATGGCCTCAACTCACAGGATACAAATGATGAGGAACATTTCTGTTGGTCATGGAAAGGCTTATCGCATATTTTATAGTATCAGATGTCGCTGTCAAAAAACATATCATTTATACAGTATAGTGACATTGCTATTATAATTTACTTAGGTCAGTCCAAACCTGTTTTGGTGAATTTTTGAAGAACGTAATGAATGTGAATGCGTGCTGACAAGCACCAAAAGCAAAAAAACAAAAACAAAAAAAAAAATCATAAAACTGGTTCATATGACTTCTGCACAAAATTTTCATTTGTGGTGTTCCACATTCGAAAGAGTTAGGGGCTTGGAATGACATTGGGGTGAGTAAATAATGACAGAATGTTCATATTTGGGTGAATATCCCTAGCACACATAGTCTTCTCTTATACAAAACAGATGCAAATAATACGACAGATAATACACATTTTGTGGCAAGCATCAAACATTCAAAATATTTTCAGCAAGGATGAATGTTTTGTGCATTTGAAGACATGGAAAACATACATTTAAGCTGAATCAGCCCCAACTAGTTAACAAAGCTGTGCCTCTGAAGGTCATGAGCGGTCTTCACGATTTTAAAGAATGACAGGAATCTACTGAATAATTGGAGGAGAGACAAGGAATGAAATATGACAACAATAAAGATAAAAGCTGGATGGAAAGTGATTCTGTTGTTTTTGGCGATTGATAGATTATTGATATTATTAATTTTGTCATTATTGCCAATTTCTGATGACATTAGCTACAGTGTTCGCAAAGCCTCTACAAAATGTTAATTTGTTAACAGCAAGAAAACTAATTCCTTTACAAAATAAAATGACATCTCATTTTTACTAGTATTAATGTGATTAGGTATTTAAAATCTATGGTTACAGTGCCCAACAATAACGTTAGGGCAACCCTTGTCCAACAGTGCTGCAACCTGATGACCTCCAGCAATAAAATAACTGTCTGTGTGAATGGGACTTAAGAACTAAGTAAACAGATACAAATTGCATGTGTGAAAAATTAATAATAACCATAAATTAATGATGCTTGCATTTATTAATACACATATTTACTTTACCACACTTACATAGTCATTCAAGCACAGACACACTGTGTCAATTAGGGGTGAATTCTGTGTGAATGACTGCATCACAGTAAGAGACTTTGTGGCCAAACATATTTGATTAAGAGCACATGAAGCCACAGCAAAAAAAACATGACAGAAAAACTAAAGAATTCAGTTTATAAATGTAGTTGTGATAATATCCAGGCACTACAGTTAGAAATACCCAATGATTATAAAGGATGTATGTGTGTGTGTAATATTCTCCTCTTGGTCAGAAGGTCAGATTGTGTAGAATATATACCATATCCTCTAAATTCATCATGACAGACATGTGTGTTCTTTCTATCGTTGTGAATGTGTGATTGTTTTTGTACATCCATATCCACATGTGGCACTGAGTAAAATTAAACAGTTTTTCACCTCACCCGAAGCATGCTCACAACCCTGTATACAGCTACTGATTAATTCTTGATTGTTTTGCAGTCGGGTGAAACGTGTGTTTATACACATGCCTTATCTAGATCTGAGGCTCTTAGACTGAGCTACAGGGTACTTTTTACTGCAAAAGGTTTAACAAAACAAATTCTTATTCGTTTGGAAAATGTTTGCATTTGCTTACTTTCATTATTTGAACTTGATTTAATAAATGTTTTACTGTAACATTATGAGGTTGCATCTTAGATGGCACACAATATATTTGAAATGAATACATGTTGTATTGCACACTATTTTTCTTCATAAATTTATTTGAGTCTACTTAGATCCAACATCAAATCAAAAGAGTAAAAAAATAAAGGTTGAAACAGTTCACAAAGCCACTTTTTGATTTATAAATTAATTTAAAGTCTGTGTAAAGTCAATATTAAATGTGTGCTCTTGAGTTTGTCACACCACAGAAAAATTTGTCACAAAAAGAAAAAAGGGGGGGAGGGGGGCGTGTCCACTGGCGCTGAAACCACACCCACTCGTGGGAAAGCTGCCGTCTCTCTCAACTGTCTTCCTCTACAGCTTATTTAATAAGGAGACCGGGCTATTTTGTAAACGATCGCACCAGGTATTATGCATTTACCGTACATGACGAAGGCATAGCTAACAAACTGTAGGATGCAGTAACTAACGGTAATGACACTAACTCGCGATTGAGCCATGAACCACTGATGCTAATGCTCTGTAGTTATTAGGTGTATTCGACTTGAAGCGATCGATCAGTGTAGAACGATCAGTGTTTGACATCAAATTACTGAGAGAGCGATTCGAAAGCGTCTGCTCTCTGTAGCTCTCATTACACTTTAATATCACACACAGATCGGTCTGCAGCGCTGCTTCAAGTCGAACACGTGTGTTGTGAAAGGGGCCGTGCTCAGTGGCTCGATTGCGTCATCGAGTCCTGATATAGCCCCGCCCAAAAATTCCTGATCACGAAAATGGTGAAAAACTGTTTAACGGTCTAACTCCACAATTAAGTATAACCGTCTTTGTAACGTTTCAGCAATGCATTTCTAACATTTAAAATGTGTTTACAAACAATACTCAGAATTGACTTTACACAGACTTTAAAACAAATATTAGGCTATACACTACTCTTCAAAAGTTTGTATTAAAAAAGAGAGAAAGAGACAGAGAGAGAAGAAAAAGCCCTACCAAGGGTTCATTTTTCATATTTTGAATAAATAAATAAAACAGTTATAAAAGTAATGCTGTACGTCCTAAATTTAAATAAACTGTTTTATATTCTTGTATATTTTAAAATGTAATTTATTCCCGTAATGGCAAAGCTGGATTTTCAGCAGCCATTACTAAGGTCTTCAATGTCACATGATCCTTCAGAAATAATTCTGATATGCTGATTTGGTGCTGAAGAAAAATTTCTGATTTTTACAAATGTCGAAGACAGTTCTACTGCTTAAAATCCAAATTTGGTCCAAATACAATGATGGGATGTCCTACCTGCCTGCAAACTTATGTATTTGCATACCTCATCCCAGCCAATAGCTAGAGTTTTGAGCGTTACCGTAGTAGCAATACAGAAGTGCAAGCCAACATTTGTAGATTTGGCAAAATATACAGAGACAAACAACCGGATAAAACAAGGGTAAACATTGGAGATGTTTTTACAAGATGGAAGAATTTGATAGAATGTTTTGGTTTCAGTCGATACAATATATTGGACCTGCTATTAAACGTAGTCTACTTTTACCTGTTCATACGTGCCTTCACTTTTATAGACCCATAAGCTCTTTGTTTGTGATGTTTGAGTTTGGGGAGGCTTGATACCCAAAGTACAAAAAGCGCATTAAGTGTCACAAGTAACGCAGAAACTTGCATTTTGGAAACTTTCTTTGATGTATAGAATGTTAAAAGCAACAACATTTATTTGAAATAGATTTTTTGTAACATTATAAATGTCGTTACTGCCACCTTTTGATCGATCACTGTGATTCACTGTTTCCCCTTGTTCCACAGTCTTTCTGTTTTGAAAAAGACTGCAGGGAGTTTTGCACGTGTTTGCATCTGTTATCTCTCATGCTGTCTGTTTGCATTCATTAGCCAAATATACAGATTGAACAAATTTAAAGCTACAGCCTGAGCATCTGGTTTCCACTGCAATGGAACTGAACACAGCAGAGCATAGAACAATTGTTGAAGTATGTTTACTGCTCCCAACGTTAGTGCTTTGTGAGCATCACTGATTGAGACAACACAGAGGTTTGTTAGTTTATGGAGATGTGTGAGCATTCCTTCTGACTGGGTGTAAAACAAATCACTGAATCCAGTACTTGTCATGGAATCATGGCAACACATGAAGGTTTGACAATTAACTTTATAAGATACAGAAGCCAAGCTGTTACTGTAGTGCATTAAATGATTTTTATAGGCAATATGGCTGTAGTTTGTGCCTTTCACTATGGGGCGCAAATGAGACGTGGGAAATGAAGGCTTAAAGAATTGTGTGCTTTTCCATATCTTTTTGTATATCCCCTGTTTAAATGCTTGAACTGTTTTAGTGAAACCAATGTAAAAACATTCAGTGGAAAAGACTATTCAACACTGGCTCAAAATGTTTCTCTGTTCTTAAGGGCTGACACAGATGCACGGAGCATTTTTAAACCATGGATGCTGTACAAACATGTTTACTGCTAAGTTCACAAACGGTCAAACCAAGAGCTCAATGGATGACAGTGCGTCAGCTGAGAGGATCCCCTCTAGGTTAGCAAAAGTCGATGAAGTCAAAGTACTGCATTAAAACAATAGGGTTGTCAGGGAGAGAGCAAGAGAGAGAGAGGCTTATCATATCCATGTGTTTGGGTGTGCTTTGGGTTTGAGGAAATGTGTTGAATCACACATTACTGGATGTGCGTCACTTGACACATTTATTGTCAAAAATAACGAACTGAACTGCTGGAGATAATGAAGTGCAGCATTTTGGGTCTCTGTCTGTTTCTTTCTCTCTCTTTTGTTCTCTCCCTTTCATCCTGTGACCATTCAACCTTGGAGTCTTGTTTTTTAAAAACATTAATCAAGTTGCATGACGCATTTTTTGGTCCACATTTAATCAGTCATAATATGCTGAGTTGGCAGTTTGTAAAGGCCTCTTCAGGGAGCAAAACAGCCCTTGTGTGTGATTTTATATATGTGCTTATGTGCATGATTCCTTGAGTGTTCATGCCTGATTTCATTCCCTTATATCTTTGTGATCCCTGGAGTGTTCATCATTGTGGTTTTGAGCTTTGAATAATTTTGGCTAAATTGAGTAGTGTGTGTTATGGGTGCAATATGAACCATATGTTGATTCAGGCACACACTCAGTCAGCCATCTTCCAGGAAGGACAAGGAACGAGGTTAGTTTGAAATGATGAGACAACAGGATTGAGAATTATTTATATAAAAGAAAGGTATAAAGGATTCTGTGGTTTATTAGACTGGTTCTTTACGTCAGCTGAAAAGAGTAAGAAAAAATTAGAAAAGAGATGAAATAACTGCTCAACACATTTCTCAGCATGATGAGGACTGTTGTTAGCCACAGTGTAGTCTGCAAATGATCAGACACTGACTTTATCATTTCACAAAACTCACATTTGTTCCTTGAATATTGAATCAATTACCGCTCAAGAACATTACATTATGTTTCATAATAATTTCATAATATTGGGGTAGATCTTCTCCATACGCCAACAGATAATCTGAAACGTCTCGGTTACGAATGTAACCCTCGTTCCTTGAAGGAGGGAATCGTCAAGTGACTGACGTAAATGGGATCTCGCCCGAGAGCCCAATCACTTTTAAGTGTTAACAAAACAAGCCAATGACAGTTGGCGTGCGTGTTTCGCCACGTGTACCCGCCCCGCAGCGCGGGTATAAAAGGAGAGCGCATGCAAATGCACATCAGTTTTTCGCTGAGGAGCCGAGACTGTGTGCACCGGCCGTACAGAGGTGGTACAGCAACTGTGGTGACGGGACGTTACGTCTCTGTTCCCTCCTTCAGGGAACGATGGTTACATACGTAACCGAGACGTTCCCTTTCAGTCAGTCACGTTCGACATAACGTCAAGTGACTGATGTAAATGGGATCCCTATGAAAACGCCACCATTGCTTACTCCCTCCATTGCCCTGTGGAAGCCGGCAAGTCCCCCCACACCAGTTGGGACTGAAGATAGGACAGGGCTTAGGCAGAGATGACAGCCACTGCTGTTCCGTACAGTGGGTATGGATAACACTGGGAAAGCGTACTCCAAGTAGGGGAACACTACTGAAGCCACATCCTGCGTAAAAGAGGTACCATGTGGAGATTACACATATACACTGGCCAAGGGCAGTACTACATATGGAAGTCTCTGAGGTAAAGTCAGTCAGCCTGGGGTGAGATCAATATACAGCAGAGACGGCAGAAGGTCTCTGCCAGGGAAACACACGGGCTCACCGTGGAAGAATACACATGTGGGATCACCCGAAGGGGAATCACTACACACGGGCACCTAGCCCAGCACAAGGGCTGACCTTGGGCAAACACACGAGTGCTGGACCTGGCGTCTGGTGCTCCGCCACTCCTGACTGCCGAGGGTGTGGGAGGAACTTCAACAAGGTTCGCCAAGGGGAACTGAACTGAGAAGCAATAACGCGCACGTATCCGGTATGAAGGTCTGATGGCAGGACGGGCTGACTGAAACCCGTTACGTGCCGTGTCGCCATGCCCATCTCGGGACCCGGTCTTGAAGCCAACACTGAAGCGGTCTCTGAAGCAATCCGAGCGGCGTGACAGCGGCTGCGGATGCCATATGCCCCAGGAGCCTCTGAAACTGCAGCCCAACGCTCTCGGCGGCCCGGGAAAGCATAGCAGTCAGCTCTGGATCTGACTCGGGCAACACCACTCAACCTGACGAGGTAGCGCAGCCGAATCGTCAGCTCCAGAGCCTAGCTCGCCCTCCGATGCAGCGATCAACATCCTGTCATCCGCTGGCTTTCCAAACGAGATGCTGGGCCCCGCCCTGTCCGAGGATCCAGCGAGCTTGTCCGGAAACACCAGATGGTGCGATGTGCTAGAGGAATGAGAGGCCTGCGTAGTCGCACTCAACAGGGAAGCTCTCACTCTGATCCTCAGATCACCCTGACCATGAGCCGAAGTAGCCCTCCGAGAGACTGAGGAACTAGAACGGGGCATGGTGAGGGGGATACCCCCTCGTTTGACGAGTAGGTATCTGGACTGCAACATCGCGATGGTCATGTTCCCGCAATGAGAACATTACTCATCCACAAGCGCTGCTTCAGCGTGCTGATAGTCCAAGCATGAGACACAGCAATCGTGGCCATCAGATGAAGGCAGGAAACGTCCACATACAGAAACACACGAGCGGGAAGCCATCTTTAATAAGAAGCTCATCGCTCGTGGAGCTCTTTTAGATATTGCTCTTTTAGAAAGTTAAGGAGTGACACACAACATATTGGTGCCAAATTTGGTTTTTGATTTTCTGTACCGGTCGACAATTGGATATTTACATCTGATTTTCATGCTTTTGTTTATAATCGTGTTAATCCTTTTTTTGTGTTATTTTAAACTATTGATTTTTTGGTACAGTTTACTTGCAATAGTAGTAACATTTTTATATTGGTAATTTTTGCTTATCTATCTACAACAGGACAAAAATATGCATGGTCTTTTCATTAATGGCCAGAATTATTAGTATTATTACCAATAAAATTGGGGACATTTGAAAATATATTGGCAGCATGTGCATATAATTGTGCGTTCACACCAGACGCGAATGAAGCGTTAAGCGCTAGTGATTTACATGTTAAGTCAATGCAAAGACGCGAATAGACATCCTGCGGTGCGAATGGCGCGAATTGAGCGTTTTGGGCGTTTGACGCGCGTAAAGCGGGATTTGCGCGAATCGCGCAAATTGAAAAAAATCTGAATTTTGGCAGATATTCGCGCCTCGTTAACCAATCAGGAGCTTGCTC
Source organism: Barbus barbus (assembly GCF_936440315.1). Lineage (NCBI taxonomy): Eukaryota > Metazoa > Chordata > Actinopteri > Cypriniformes > Cyprinidae > Barbus > Barbus barbus. Next base: position 34,692,375 of record NC_136733.1, on the reverse strand, counting down.
TAGTAGTGACCTGTTACGAGCAGAGGCAGAAATCCGAAACAACAATAGAGGACAAAATCATCGTCGCTGTATACCCGGAGCTGTACGATAGACCAAAGATTACCTGTTAGATTTACCCAAAACAAATGATATCTTATGTTTATCCACTACAGAGACATCAGAGCCAGCAGCAAATAGCCGAGGTTATGCTCCTCTCTTCAGGATACATGAGCACGAGCGTCCGGTGATCGCCTGGAGATCACGGCTCCGAAATCGGCGAACCACATTTTCAAATAGGTGCTGTTTTTATAAATAAACCGCAGATTTAATTTATGACATTCTCGCCTGAAATACACGTGTCCAGTATTTCCATAGCACATAAAGTGCAACTACCCTCTCAACAAAATCCATGTCAGCCATTTCGCAATGAGACTGGAGCCGCCTGGCAGAAGCCCCTCCCATGACGCAAATTCACGTCTGTTGTGAAGCGAATTTCACGCGCGAATGAAGTGAGTAAACTCAAAATGTTCAAGCGTCCAACTATGCGCGAATAGCGCGATTTATTCGCTCCAGTCGCATCTGGTGTGAACACACTGTAAGGTTGTTCCTATTTATTTTGGAATTATTGCTTAGCATTTTCTTTTACTTATTTTGTTTTACTTATTTTGTTGTTTGGACTTTGAAGAGTTCTGAGGAGTGTGCATACGACATCCACATGGTTTATGGCTATTCTGTGGTACAGTTTTTTTTTAGCTGTGCAGTAGCCTTTTACAGCAGGCATGTCAGCATTTGCTCTGATCCATTTGTTGTGGTAACTAGATAATGGAAAACAATAAGCCAGGCTGAACTCAGATCAGTATTATAGTGCCTTATGGGGCTAGATGTGCTGGAGATCATAGAACTGGCAACTTTGGTTTTAATTATGCATGCATTTACAACATCCCACACCCTACATGTTGAAATATTCATGGAGACAAATGTTGCTTTTATAGCATCATTGTTGTAATGAAGTAAAGTGCATTACTGTAAATAACATTACACAGAGTTTTAAAATGTAATCTGTTTGAGGGTCCCGTAATCGCTGAAAAGATCACTGTCTGGATTTGTATGACACGTAATTGTCTGATACATAATAGCATTTGCTATTTGCCATTTTTATTCAGCATTTCCTTTAGCATGTTTTCAGAAATGCAAATGTAAGGGCATTGTTGGATTAGGATTGAGGTGTCATTTCTTTGGTATGAGGTGCTGTCTTATGCTCGCTCATTTTTTTCCATAGATTATTTTGGCTGAGTCAGTGTGCGAGTTGCTCTCCCAAGGCCAAACCAATGAGATCACAGTTTCAAAAGTAAATTATTCTCATCTGCACAAATAGGATGATCTAGTGCTGCTCGTCGTGTTCAGCCCTGAGGTAATGGTAAAGGAAAAAGTTCAAAAGTTGACTGCAGTGAAATGTAAATTTTCTTCTTCTAGCCATTTATCTTCTAATGGAACAAAAGCAATAAAACCTTTAATCGCTTTTGAAATGGAGAATACAGTCTGCATATCTGGTTTTATTAAGAGACCTTTAATTCTTGTCTTGGATGGACTGTTAAAGGCTCTGTGACTTTAAGTTGTTTATTGTCTGGTGTCTAGAATTAAACATTAGACTGGGTAATTGCATTTGTGTCTTATGTAACTAGTCTTAAGAGTTAGTTTAAGACAAAATATGAAGACATTTATGAACAGTATTTAGCAGTATGCTAAATGATTTATTCAGTGTTTTTAATTCTACTCTAAATGCAGACCCAGATTCTGTGTTGTATTAATGCCATTCTACACATTGAGTTTGCAGTAAAATTAATATTTGGTAGTATATTTGAAGCAGCAATATGTTTGAAGTCATTCATACAGTTAATTTGAAAGCAGCATTGTTAGATATATTGTAGGCATGTGTTTGAACCTGTAAGGTAAACACTGGTAAAGAGCTCACAGTACTTTTGTTATTTTGTGTTAAGGCCAGTCTTTTTGATTGAATGAAACTTCAATTTCATTATGTTATTGGCACAAAGAAAATCTTGTCCAAACTAATGTTGGTGGGCTATACATAATGTAGATCCTGGCACACAAACAGTGTTGTTTCAATCAGTTTGCCAAGAAATGATTACAGTCCTGAAGCCCATAAATGGTATGAGGAACATTAGCGTAACAGCAATCTCTTCTACAAATCTGCAAACGCAGCCATTATATCTTTCCCCACCATGGCAGGTTTCAACATTATTAAATCTAAAAAGAAATGTTCAGACTGATTAACAGAACATATAGGAATGTGTACTGATGGCTATGTACCTGCACTTTCATTTTTGGGCATCCTCTCAAACATTTGGTACTCTCAGAAATTAAGGTAAAAAAGCTGTCACTGGGGCGGTACCTTTTCAAAAGGTGCATGTTTGTATCTAAAGGGTCCATTTTGGTACCTTAAAGGTACATATTAGTACTTAAAGTGTACATATTTGAACCTAATATGTACAAAAGTGTAACTTTTGAAAAGGTACCGCCCCAGTGACAGCTTTTTACTTTTATTTCTGAGAGTATATTTAGAGGTTACTAATGTAAACTTGGCGTGAACACACTTATGGGGAAACTCCTGTTTACTCTGAATACTTAAGCCTGATTTGTTCATGTTTGTATAGCTGCACGAACAAATGGTATTTCAGCCTGCCAAAATGGGTGAAGCTGACTACCTATATAAGTTGTGATGAATGGCATTTCATCCAAATCTTTTGACCGACAGTGACAGTCATTGTCTCGCGTGCAGCTTTATAGCATGGCAGTCTACATAACACTCGTTCCCGTTATATCAGGGAACTGAGCTTACTTTAGTAACCAAATTGTTACTAAAAGTCAAAAAGCGCTGACTTATATAGGCAGTTGGCTCATATTGGCTGGCTGAAATGCCATTTGTTTTGTGCAGCTACACGAATGTGAACTAATCCGGTTTCAATATTCAGAGTAAACAGGAGTTTCCCCATAAGCGTGTTTACGCAATGAGAGAGAATTTGGTGGGCAGTAGTCCTAGTAGCTACTGATCTCTATCAGAGGATGAGCTGATGAATATTTATGTTTGTTGCTCCTCATTCCATCTTTATCTATGTAAAACATCCTGAATAATGGCTGCTAATCCATTATGTCTTTCAGCTTTGCCCTGTGAGTCCTCAAGATAAAGATCTTTGATCAAGTTGGAAAGCCATGAAGGATTGGGTGTGTCAATTAAAACAAAATCAATAAGCAATTTATTTTTGTTTTGGTTTAATAGCCCAGTCTCTATATAAATAAAATATGAAAAATGGTATCCTCATGTCAAGCTAAATCACATTTTGTGCCATTTTTGAATGATTTTCTTTTTCAGGTATTGTATTTTTCGACGTTGACATTGTCCTCCTCCTCCTGGTCTTGTTGTCTCTTGAGTAGCAATAATTTAATCTGAATAGGAAAAATCAACTTAGATCGGTGTTGTAACGTGTCCCGCGGTAGATAGGCTCGGAACTCAGATATCATCCAAAGAGGACTTTTATTAAATGCCAGTGGAGAAGTAGGGTTGTACACCTTAACAGTAAGTGAGGAAAAAAAAATACAAACAGAATTATGAAACTAAAATAAAAATAAAAAAATGGTTCACTTAACTCAGTGTACACTTTAAATCAATCAATCAATCAACCAAGCCGTCAAGTGTTAGATGGTGTTCTAGGTTATTACATGTGGGGTTTTTAGGTCCGATAATTAACACTGCTTTTTCAGAATTTAGCAGTAAGACGTTACTTGTTATCCAGTTTTTTTTTATATCGACTATGCATTCCGTTAGTTTCTCAATTTGGTGTGTTTCACCGGGCCGCAAAGAAATATAGAGCTGATTGATTGATTGATTGCCTGCTTGCCTGCCTAGACACTTTAAGTAATATGCTCCCACCTTGTCTTTTCAATGTTCAGTTTAGACTGGCTTATATAGCCTAAGACAGGCTCATTACAACTAAGACCATACCAACTGCAGGGGCATCAATATCAGAAACCTTTGAAGCATAAACACAAGCTCATTTAACCATTTAGACCATTAAACTTCAAAAATACATAAAATAAAAACATAAATGCAATTCTTCAGCTAAGATCTGAGAACCTCATATACAGGCATGCTCACTTTCTGCAATCCTCCTTTCAGCTCTTTTTGCATTGCTTGCATGACTTAATATCCAGTTGCTATCCACACTAACAAAAATAGGCAATTAATCAAATGTGAAATACATCTGACTCATCATGGTATGTCTGTGCGGAGTCAATATAATTATGAGAGCCAGGGAACTCTGAGCAGGTCAGCAAGGGAATTTTGGCATTTGAAATTTGAAGGGGCTGTTTCTTATTAAAGTCTCTGTAAGTGTTTTGTTTGTCCGTATGCAATATGATTTGTGACATTGTAAATATTGTATTTGGGTACATGATTTTGAATCCTTAGCTGTGGATTTATGGTTTATGTAGAGTCATTTTGTCCTCATAATGAGGAAGAGGGAGTGAAAGACAACAGATGAGAACAGACTGTACCACTAGACTGTTTCGGAATTGTTGTTTGTTGTTTATATTAAGAATTTATGGATCCCAGCTGAGCTGTTCAAGTACAGATAACCTTTAACTGTGTACAGTACAGTATGTGTATTAGAGAGGGTGTATGCATCTGATTAAGGGGAAAGCGAGAAGTTCTCCATCACTTAGCCAAGTTGGACAATAGTCAAGACTGAAACACTCAGTTCTGGCCTGAAAAATCACAACTTGAGCATGATTCAAAAATCATCATGATGCCAATATCTTAAATGAGGCACGTGGGATCTGCACATTCTCTGATGCTACAAAGTGAGAAATGCTTGACGCTTGCATGATGATGGGCCTTTAAAGGTGAAGGTTTGCCCAAAAATGGAAATTCTGGCAGCTTTCTCACCCACATTTCGTTCTAAACCCAAATGACTATTTTACTGACCACAAAAGGTGAGTTAATACAACAGTATTATTGTATAGTATGGCTTGGAATATAGAGTACAAGTGATATGGACTCCTTTTATGGTGTTTTTCAATCATTTTGGAGCCATTCATCACCATTCTCTTTCATTATATTAAAGTACGGTCAGTGCATTCTTCAGACTTTTTTGTTTTGTAATTCACAGAGGAGTGTAAGTCAAAAGTTTGGAATAACACGAGAGTGAGTAAATGATGACAAAATGTTCATTTTGGGTTAAACTACCCCTTTAATAAATCACAGTAGTAGGTCTCCATGCACTGGATAAACTACTGAAAGAGGTGCAAGACACTCTCAACAACTCTTTGTTGACTTGTTGAAAAATTCCCAGGGTCCTCTGTCGCATTCTTCTAGATAATTTTCCTTCTTCACATTTAGGTCAACAGCATTAAGAAAAACAGCTGCTGTGAAGAACTCTTAACAACTGCAATATCTCTGAAGAGGATGTGGGAGGTGGGCAGCTGGGCAGCTGGGTGGGATGGAATGGATATGTCAAGATTTGTTGGCATGGACAACAAACTGTTTTCACACAGCAAATACTTCCACAACCACCTTTTTTTCAAGATTTTTCATGCTTGATTAGCTTGTCATCAGAACATCAGGCCTTTTGTGCAGAAATATCTCGCTAATTGTCCTACTGTGGGATAAAAAGAATGATTGTGAAATTTCTCAGATTTTCCATTCTCTTTTTTTTTTTTTTAACTCCGCTATATGTTAGAGCCAGATAGTCTGTTCCATGTTTCTAATAAAGCAAACAACGCAGGTCCTTGCCTTTTGACAAATAGCAATACGTTGCAGCAGTTTTTCTGAGCCTATTATAATCTGGAAAAGTATATGTACATTCTTGGCAATGAGGTCTGAGTGAAAACACAACCACATTGTAGATTCATCAGCAAACTCTGATAGAAGCTGATTTCGTTCTGAACTGAGCAGCAGGTTTTGTCTTAAACCTGAAGTCCTCAGGCCTATCTGGAAAGCTTATCCACCACAGACATTGGAAGCTTTCCCGATTGTCCTCACCCTGGGGTGCCTTTTCCAAAATGTCAAGCGACTGAATAAAGCTGTTTCTGTGATGAACATTTGCACTGTAGCCAGTAATAGAAGTGGAAGAAGTGACAGTTTGAGTCTAAGAAGTGACCACCAGGATAAATTAAAAGTAATTAACAATTTATATTTGAAATTGAAATAGAATTCATTGAAATTATCATTTACTAACCAAACAAAAAGAAAATGCATATTTTGAAAATGTACGTAATAGGATATTTGGTCTGTTTCACACAGCTTGTGTAAGCGTGCCTGTTCATTTCGGAAACCATATTAACTGGTAAAAGAAGCAATTATTGGATTCATTATGTGTCTGTAGGGACAAAAATAAAATGACTTCAGCTCCCAATTTTTAATATTAAATGTCAAGTCAAGTCACCTTTATTCATATAGTGCTTTTCACAATAAAGATTGTGTCAAAGGACTTAACAGTATCAAATTGGAGGATAGAGTGTCAGTAATGTATAGAAATAAGATTAAACACTCAATTTTCAGTTAAGGCATTTCATTATTGATTTCAGAGATGTCATTGTCTAGCTCAGTTTAGTTTAAATAGTATCTGCGAAATCAAAGTGACGATAATCACTAGAAATTAAGTGTCCCCAACTCAGCAAGCCAGATGCGACAGCGGCAAGGAACCAAAACTCCCTCTGTGACAGAATGGAGAAAAAAAAACCTTGGGAGAAACAAGGCTCAGTTGGGGGGCCAGTTCTCCTCTGGCCAGGAGATTATTGTTTATTTATTGTTTACTTATTGTTTTAATTAATTTTAAATGTATAAATGTATTATTTCTATTTTATGTTGTTGCAATTTCTAACAATAATACTATTATGTAGTTAGGTATTTTATTAAATTTTTAGTTATTTTCTTTTCTTTTTAGTTTTATTGTATTTATTGGATATGTCCCCGGGGCTCATCCAGGTGTCCCGGCCTCCGCCGACGATCAGGGAGACATCATCTCCTCGCGCCGATCCACCATATGATCCGGGCACGGACTGAGAAACAGAATAACAAAGAAACAGACAAATATTAGCATAGATGCCATTCTTCTTACGATGTAATGAGTACATCGTGTGTTATGGGGAGTGTTCCCGGTTCCGGTTGATCTAATTAATGCAGCCTAACAATCCTTTAACGGATTTGAATAATAGAAGTGTATTAGTGTGTTATGTGTAAGCCAGGTTAAAGAAATGTCTTTAATCTAGATTTAAACTGACACCCTCCCGAACAGTGTTAGGTAGATTGTTCCATAGTTTGGGTGCTAAATAGGAAAAGGATCTGCCACTCGCAGTCGATTTTGATATTCTAGGTATTATCAAACGGCCAGAGTTTTGAGAACGCAGCGGACGTGGAGGACTATTATGTGATAAGAGCTCATTCAGGTACTGAGGAGCTAAGCCATTCCGGGCTTTATAAGTAGTTAACAAGATTTTAAAATCTATACGATGTTTGATAGGGAGCCAGTGCAGTGTTGACAGAACCGGGCTAATATGGTCATACTTCCTGGTTCTAGTAAGAACTGTAGCTGCTGCATTTTGGACCAGCTGTAGTTCGTTGATCAAGCGTGCAGATCAACCACCCAATTAAGCATTACAATAGTCTAACCTTGAGGTCATAAACGCATGAATTAGCATTTCTGCATTTGACGTTGAGAGCATAGGTCTCGACATATGTAGCATATTTAGATATGTTTTTGAGTTGGAAAAACGCAGTTTTACAGATGCTAGAAACATGGCTTTCAAATGAAAGATAGCTATCAAACAGCACACCTAGGTTCCTAACTGATGAAGAAGAAATGACAGAGCAGCCCTCAAGTGTTAGATAGTGTTCTAGGTTATTACATGTGGGGTTTTTAGGTCCGATAATTAACACCTCTGTTTTTTCAGAATTTAGCAGTAAGAAGTTACTTGTCATCCAGTTTTTTATATCGACTATGCATTCCGTTAGTTTCTCAATTTGGTGTGTTTCACCGGGCCGCAAAGAAATATAGAGCTGATTATCATCAGCATAACAGTGAAAGCCAACACCATGTCTCCTGATAATATCTCCCAAGGGTAACATGTAAAGTGTGAAAAGTAACGGCCCTAGTACTGAGCCTTGAGGTACTCCATATTGCACTTGTGATTGATATGATACCTCTTCATTCACTGCTACCAATTGATGGCGGTCAGATAAGTATGATTTGAACCATGCACTTCCACTAATGCCAACAAAGTGTTCTAGTCTATTCAAAAGTATGTTGTGGTCGATAGTGTTGACCGCAGCACTAAGATCCAGTAGCACTAATAAAGAGATACAACCATGATCAGATGATAGAAGCAGGTCATTTGTAACTCTGAGAGCAGTCTCAGTACTATGATACGGTCTAAATCCTGACTGGATTTCCTCACAGATACCATTTTTCTCTAAGAAGGAATATAATTGTGAGGATACTACTTTTTCTAGTATCTTTGACAGAAAAGGGAGATTTGAGATCGGTCTGTATTTAACTAGATCTTTGGGGTCAAGTTGTGATAAAATATTCTTTCTATAATGTGTTGCTGAAATATTTGTGAAATCCCAAGTGCATTTTTCTATGCAACCAAAGAATAAAACAAACAAACAACCACAGTGTGTGATTTTACTAAAAACAAGCCTGAAATGCATCAGGCTTTTTTTTTTTTTTTTGTCTGAGCTCCTGCTGACTCACAAATGAGCAAGGGAAGCAAAATATGCACCCTTTCAATCATTAGAAAATACTATAATAAAGATTTAAAGTAAATATTGTCATCTTGTTTTCATTTTCTCTTGGGACACTGTAAGTCAGTTAACACAAGCAAATCAATTAATAATGGTTATATAAATACACTGTCTTGTCTTTTTGTCTTTTTAATAACATCACATTTTAGTAATCATGCTGTGCATTTAAGCATTCACCATGTTTTCTTTTTAGATTGAACAGATGAACATGGAGTGTATATGCTAAAGGAGTGTGTTTCCATGTGCTAGCATATGTTTTTACCAACTTGGAAAATATGCTTATTATCTAATTAAATTATGCATTAAAGTCATGAACTGCCTCTGTTTTTATTTTTTTATTTTTTTTGGACTGGTCTCTGAGGTTCACTTATAATGTTATCAAGATTTTTACATCAAAAAACATAATTTATAAGTAATAGGCTATTTTCTGTCATGTTTGTAACCTACTCATCAGAACGCTCTGAACGCATCGAATTGTGCCTTGTTTGTAAACGAATCTGCGGTAAATTGAAGTGAACAAAGGACCAAGTTCTTACTGATGCGGTCTTGAACTTCATTAAAAATAAAGTTCATCCACTCTTTCCCAATGCTGCGATCAGAAGGAAGGCGATGCAAAGTTTTTTTTCCCCACAACTTGGCACTGCACAGCATCTTGTTGTCTTTGGAGCCATCTTTATCGTTTGCTTTCTGTGTAGACCCGCATGTTCAACTCTCTTGTAAACACTACATGCATGAATCGGTGGGCGGGGCTAAACAGGCAGTGATGTAGAAGCAGGCGTTGATCTTCCTCTGTGGAGGTGGTGCTTATCCACACTATTACATCATATAGTGGCATGTTCCACAAGCTGTTGTTTTTGGCACACTGGCTTCAATATAACTAGCTGTTTTTAGACTAACAAGAAAGTTTTGAGTTCTGAAACGTACTGAACAGCTCAGTACAGTGACGTCGTACATGTCAAAAGATCAAGGTAATTTTGGTTCATCAGTTCATAATCCCTTTAAAATGAGGATTTATTTGTGAATATATTCTGAGAGTATAGTGTGAAATGGGCCTGCCAAACTGTAGCTGAAGTAGTCCACTTAAGAAGGCAATGCAAATATTTAATCCAATTTTAAATTACTCAACCCTGTTCTCAGGCTGCTTTATTTTTAAATAGAATAACAAGCCTCTCATAAACAGTGTCCTTCTTTTATAAATGTAATATCAACCCTGATAGACCATGACCACAATTAAGGCTGAGAATTGGTTCTTCTGGGCAGTTTTATTTATTTATAATGTTTTTAGAAATCCCTAAAAGAAGAACGTTATTGTGTGGAAACAGTGGAGCTCTGTGTACCAGTGATCTCACTGCTTGGAGATGATGAGTTGAGAAGGTACTGTATGTTGATCTGTATCTCTGAATTATCTGTCACCAAAGGCAAGTATTTACTCAGTTTTTGCAGACGCTGTCGTCAGCTCAGATGCAGTCTTTGAAAGCAATTAAATTGGTTTCCATCAACTTTGAGCATGTTCTGTGTTATTAACATCAGGGGCAGGCTCGAGACATTCCTGCTTTAGCTCTGAGTAAAAAATGTCAAAAGAATGGAATGACTGAATCTACATAATGCACTGCACAGGAGCATCCCACACGGAAATAACCTATATAAACATATATGTTTTAATATAGGTTTTGATATATGTTTTTAATATATGTGACATATATAAAATTGGCCGTTTTCCTATAATATATGTACATATATGTACATATATGCACATATGTACACATATATGCGTACATATATGTACACATATACGTGCATACATGTACCTATATAGGTACATATATGCATGTATATATATGTGTGCATATATGCACCTATATGTTTACCTATATATTAGTAAAATTATTAAAATCCATAGCTGCTAGACAACATAAATAAAAGCCCAAAATGTCGAAATTTACATTTACATGTACATATAGGGCTTATATGTGGATATAAAGAAGCAATACAGGAGACCTATATGGCCTTTATATGCACATATATGCACCTCAATTTTGCCTATATGTGGCATATATGCAGCATATATGTTATCATATATGTGCATATATACTGCATATAGGTTTCATATATGCGCATATATCCTCATATAGGTTCTTTCCATGTGGGATTGTATGCGACTAAACAAGTCAAAGGTTATTTGCTGGTCATTATATGTTTCTGTTTCATGGATGGCCAAAACAACACTGTTGTGAGATTGGCACTGCTGACATTATCAAAGGGCTTAACTTTGAGAGGTTCCAGAGACTGAGACTAAAGTTAGAAATTTGTTGTCTTCATACACTGCTGTGCATCATGAAGTCTGAGTAATGCACTTAACTGGTCATTGTGAATATGTGTTCAGTGATTTGTCTTGATAATTATTGTGATTGTGCAGAATGTTCATTGCAGATCCATAACTTATTCCTGCTCTTAAAGCTGGCTTTATTCGAATTCGGGCAGGAGGACGCTTTTGGCTTAGATCTCAACCTCTTCTGTTGGCAGTCTATCTTACTCAGCTGACACAGGGGTGTTGAAGACAAAAACAATGTCCAGAACCTTTGTAATGACATTAGGGTGAGTAATGAGCACAGAATTTTCTATTCCTTTAAGCTCACTTGCCACTGCCAGTTTGATGAATTAATGAGTTATTAGAATTAATGAATATTAGAATTCTACATGTTCATGGTTATTTTGTATTGAATCCACAAGTTCAAGGTTTTGTCACAAAATATCCTGTCAGAAGGCCAGAGTCTATTTAACAGGGATTTCTGACAGCTGCTGAGACAGTCTCTGATTCCATTTTGGCTGGGAAAAAATATTGTTTCTCAAATGGACAGCTGCAAATCTTCATGCCAAAGGGTTTAGGTTACATCTGAGCAACAGTTAGACAATACCTAAACACAGTTGAAGGGATAGTTCACCCAGAAATCCTGTCATCATTTACTTACGTTTTCCCACATCCATGTAAGACATCCAGAATTATTTTTATGTTCAGCAAAATAAAGTCATTCAGATTTAGAATGATATGAGGGTTGATAACAGGATTTTTCCATTTCTGAGTGAACTATCCCTTTAATCTTTACATAGTGTATAAAAATGCCAACAGATGTACATATACTGTATGTGAGAAACTTGCTCCATCCTCCTAATACAATTATCATGGCTCCAAATCCCTCGTTGGTCATGTAACATGTGGTTAATAAATTGCCACAGAGCATTACTCTGTTCTGTACACATATATTACTGTTGATTCAAACAAACAACAATACCCCAAATCCTCAGCTTCACTTAAACCGCAGATTTTTTGTTTTAATAGCTTTGATTAGTGAGAGGACGCTGAAGGAATACTTGAGAACATCCAGATGCTTTTCCTTCCCATGATTCTCTCACAGCTTTACAGAGTATGGCATGCAGTGGATGGATGTGAGAAGGGAAAGGGTGGGAGAAAGAGAGAGAGGGAGTATGACTGATCTCAAATTAAACTGGATGTGGTGAAAGAGAACATAGAGAGAAAATAAAGCAAGACCAAGGCACACATGCACAGTGTATAGTGGATCTGAAGAAGCTTCTTGGTACCCTTAGGCATTGGACAGGCATATGGGTATGATCACAAGGGCGTATTTTGGTTTTGATGGAGACCATGTTGGACATGTTGAATACTGGCTGATGGTTTTGGGGAATATTTGAGTCGATTTAGCTCAGATGTTGCATCAACAAACTGCTCAGTTAAAAGTTATTACATGAATATTGTTTGTTGGTGAAAGTATTAAAAACGTGTTCTTTATCATTGTTTTTTTTTATTATTATTATGTTTCTCTCTGTTCTCTAGGAAATGTACTTGAGCATTTACTAGAGAGATGCAAAAAAATCTTTATTTTTTACTTCTTAAATTGTTTTAAAAACAAACATCTGTATTTTGTTATATTTGTGCTTAAAACAAAAACAATTCTAATGAAATAACAAGAATTTCATTTTTATGATTTGTTGATATTGTAAGACTTGTTATTTTAATATATTATTAATATTATACAATTGTTTGTAGTGCAGTTGTTTGGGGACAGAACGATTTTGATACATTTTTAAAGAAATTCATAATTTTATTCAGCAAAATAAGCATTAAAGGGGTCATCAGATGCCCTTTTTCCACAAATTTATATGATTCTTTAGGGTCTTAATGAAAAGTCTATAACATACTTTGGTTAAAATTTCTCAATGGTAGTATAAAAAAAACACCTTCTTTAACCTGTCAAAATCAGCTCTGTTTTCATCAAGCCGTTTTTAGTCCATGTTGCTTTAAATGCTCATGCTCAGCGATGGATACTATTTACACTAAGTGCAAATAGCAATTAGATGCTATTTATACTAAGTGCGAATAGCATAACACCTGATGTACTTGTTACATTGTTAGAAGAATGGCATCTACGCTACTATTAGTCTGTTTCTTTCTTATTCCGAGGTCACCGTAGCCACTCAGATCCAAACTGTATCCAGATCAGATGGTGGATCAGCACAGATGACCTCTACAGCCAGGACACCTAGATGAGCCCCAGAGACTGATCCCCAGTGAAGACCCTGTCTCCATGATCGCATCAAAAAGCATGTGTCTTACCACCTACATCACTGAAACTGATGTTAAATGAGCATCTTTTTTCAGTGATGACTATACCAATCACACGTTGGTGGGCAGAGTTAGTGTAAATAGCCTCTGCCAACAAGGTGGGCTATTTGCACTTAGTGACTGAAAAAAAACACTGGGCGGATTTTTATCATTATAGGATGGATGTGTACACACGCTTCCAATACACATTTATGTTCAAACAACTTGAAAAGTGAATTTTGCATCCGATGACCCCTTTAAATTAATCAAAAGTGACATTAAAAACATTTGTAATGTTACAAAAGAATCTATATAAAATAAGCCACAACAGGAATACATTATCCATTTTAAAAATATATTAAAATAGAAAGACTTGAACAAATATCAAAAAGATTAATAATGTATAGTGGTGTATATAAATGAACAAATTTGCTTCTCAAATACATTTCTTTTTAATGCAAAATAAAAAAATGACCATGCAAGTATCTTGGTATGTGTATATATTTGTGTCATTGAGCAGTATGTAGTATTTAGGGTCAACGGTTGTGGATGTATGTGTTGTGGATCCTCTGCAGACTCTTCAAATGTAAGTTGACGAGAAGAAAGTAACAGCCAATCCCATGTTAAAGCCCCTCTTCCTTTGAGGGTCTGCTCTGGCCCAGCCAAAGAGCAATCTGGTAGTGATTGAGAAGATGACATCATCAGAAAGGTCTGAGCTGAGGTGGCGATGTGGCACAAGAGAAAGATAAAGAAAGAGAGGAGGAGAGTGAGTGCGTATGAATGTGAGCATGTGCATGATAATGAGGGAGTCAACAAGAGCTGCCTGAAGGTCACATGACAGAGGAAAAAGAGTGGAAAAATGAACCAAATGTGCTTTCTCGAAACACCATGTTCATTTTGGCAGCAGTTGTGGCCTTGTGTGTTACTGCATGGACTGTGTGCGTGATTTGGCTTTCTGTAGGTGATCCACCTACACAATTCAAACACGCCAACATAGATAATAAACCAAACAAGGTCATTCACAAAAGAATAATTATTCTTAATAATTAATCATTCACAAAAGCCTAAACCTCAGCTTTATCCTGCTCGGAAAATAGAAAACTAAATGTATGAGGTCCATGAATATTACAGTGAGCTAAGGGTGTGTGCCGAATTCAAATGGGGATATTTGCTCTGACGCCTTTTGTACTCCGGGCAAACTTTAAAGCAGTTCCTTGCACGTGTGGCACTTTGAAGAGGATCTCAGACTCATGTGTTGTGAGCTGGGTTGTTTTGAGTCTTCTGTTGCATCATTCTTGCACCCTCCCTTTTGTTAAATTCTCAGTTACATTCAATACCCTTTCAAAGCCAGTTCTCTGCCATGAAAAGGTCAGACACTGAGGTGTGTGCTTAGTGTGTGTATATGCGTTGTGTGTTTATCTTTGTGTCTTACATACCCATTTCCAGCTGGTCAGCCCTTCAAACACATCATTGTCCAGACTCACCACATCACCGCATGCAGTTCTTGACATTTAATGGCAACAGAGAAAACCATACTTGCTTTAAAGTGCACTGCCGCTCTCACAGCGGGTCTCTCAACCATCACTTTAGCTACCTCACACTAATTCACATATAACACAGAGGAACAGCTTGCACTGTCTTCACCACAATGAATAATAGACTTTGGGAAGAATAGCTGTTTTGGATGGCTTTTTCAAATTAAAAATTGTGATCGTATCCATCCAAGTCATTAAGATGATTTGCATATAAAACTTTACTTTTATATGCAAACTTTACTTTTACGTTTTTCTTCCTTATTCGCCATTTTGAGTGTTTCCGCATGATCTTGGACCACACGTGCCACAAGTTGGAGATCTTAGAAAATTGAGTTTACAAGGACACAGATCCTCTACAAAGTTCACTTTATGCACCTCAGTTAGCACAGGAGTACATATACACATATACTGCATTTCAAAGTCATACCTGATTCTTGTAGATTCTGTATTAATGTTTATGTGGGAACCTTTAAAGTGTGATATGTGTGTGACAGTATTTTCTTTTAAAAGTGACGTGACACTCATTTCTTTCCAAAAAAAAAAAAAAAATCAGTAAAAATTTATTTTAAGGTGTCCTTTTTACACGTTACATGTACTTATTATTATAATAACAATTAATTATGCATCATTACATGCAAGTAACCCTAAACCAAACCCTAATCCTAACCCTAACCATATCGTAAGTAAATGTCATTGATTAATATTACTCAGTACTTAAATGTATAATTACACTGTAACAAGGACACCTTAAAATAAAGTGAAACCAAAAAAATCTTACTAACCCCAAATTTCTCATCTGAATTTCAGCTACAGCAAAGCTATTGTAGCCTATTTACTTTAGTTCAGAAATTCTTTTCTGTTTCATTCTGTTCACATAACACAAGTTTTATCATCTTTTGTTTGCAGCCACTGACTGCTTTGATGCTGTCCAGACAAGACACAGGCTCAAGAACCTGTCCAGAAACTATATTTTGTGAGGTCTGCATATTAAAAAGATCTAAAAAGCTGTTATGGGACTGTTTTGACATTTACAATATGCACACTTAAGCATATTCAGATATAAGTTATTGTTATGACTTTATATATTTTGCTTTTCAGTCTCTTGTTTTGAATGAATTCGCAGTTTTTTTATTTTTCTGATTTTAGAGCTTTGTTGCCGTGCCCAAAGCTTGGCCCTTGGCAGAATACAGCTGGCGACATTATAAGGATCTAATCATGCCATTAGACTGACCGACCCTGGCAGTAGACACAGGGACACTAATCACCAACAGACCGCAGTGCTTTCTTAATGTGTCACGTTCCTTGATCATGTGTGCTCTCTTTTAGGGTACTATAGATTTTATTTGTTGCTGTCTGGTGTTCATTGTACTCAGAATTACAGGAAATAGATTTGGACAGACCTGTGTTTTATGGTCTTAGCAACTAACTGTAAAGCTAAAGCCAAACTAGAAATTTAATGTAACATACACTACAGAAATCCCCTACCAAGCACCAACTCTTCAGCTAGTACAAAACAATAGAAAGCTTAATAAAAGCCTCTTTACCATAGCCTTTAATTATTTTGCACATGATATCGAAATGCACTGTGCTTATCTTTTGGTATACATCAGGATGAAGGGTAATTTGGCCCATATACTGAGATTAAGTGTACCATTATTTCTGTGGGATAGTGGATTTTAGCTGCTTGGAAAGGGAGAGTGATTTTGCTGAGGTAGTTCCAGCCAAGAATTTTATTCCAGTAAAAGCCAGTTTGGCTCTCTATAAAACACTTCATGGGTGGGGTTCTATTTCCTCTGTCAAATTAACAGAGAAGCATTCAAAACCTCACGTCAATGTACTCAAGAACCTCTACAGGGCTCAATATCTTAGGACCCCATGGTGGACAAAGAGACAGAGCATAAGAAAAAAAAAGGCTTGCATGTAATATTGAAGCCTAGCTTATAATAGCATGTGCTTTTTTGTATTAATGTATTTGCACATTTGCACTTCCATTAAGAAGTCTGGGGTCTGTAATTTATGCTCACCATGGCAGCATATACAGTATATATATATATATATATATATATATATATATTTATTTATTTATTACTGTTTTTACTGTATTTAAAAAAATGCTAAATTTGTTTGATATCAAATCGTATTGCCAGACCCCCTGTAGAGTTGTTGCAGACCCCCTGTCGAAGACCCCTGCTGGAACATAGAATCTCTATTGTTAGAGAAAATATCTATTGCTTATTTTGAGATAATGTGCCTGCCTCTTGCGGATTACTTCTGCAGGCTAAAGGAGAAAATGTTTGTAAATCTATTTTTGAAAAAAAACAAAACCACATTTTCTAAACTGCAACATGCCAAACCACACAGAAATACCATTGATAGCATCAAGTTGAGTATTAAAATGGTTTAATCTTTTGAGCAGAATACCAAAATAACACATTAGGTAACAATACACTAAGGCTCAATTTGTTAACATTAGTTAATGCATTTATTAACCAACATTGAGCAATACTTTTAACACTTTTTTACCATTTCAAGTTAAATTAACAGTATATATTTATAATTTAAAATTATCCTACAATAATAAATTGCTTTAAAACTGTTGTTTATTGTTAAATCATTATATGTAATGCATTAAATAATATTAACTAATTGATCCCTATTGTAAAGTCACAGTTGTATGAGTTGATGCCAGTGATGTTATTTCTGTGATGTTAACTGAGGACATCAGTGCTATAGTGTCGATCTGGTCTGACAAAACAACAACAACAAAAAAAGGAGAGAAACATCTAATGGTTTCATGGAGTTACTTGGATGTTGGCCTACTGGCCACATCAGCAAGAGAAAGTCTGAATCAACTCTCCAAAAGTCATTTGTCTGAAATAAATGTCAGCATGTATGAAAACTCCATGATAAACTGTGTTTTTTCTGGTTCTTTGTATTCTGTTTGATGAACCGGTGACCTTTTATACTAAGAAAGTACCTTTAATATTCGACATGCTATATACATGCACTTAAAAACAAACAGGCGCATTAGAGAATATTTAAAGTAATTCAATGCCACTCTCTCGCATAGTGTCTCTCAGTGGAGCAGTCAAAGAATATTATGTCAGTGAAAACACTAGATTAGTTGATTTGAGGCCACTCTTCAATAGCCAAACAATTTCATAATGTGTGTCACATTTTAGGAGTGTTTAGGGGGATCCAAAGGAGTTCAGGGTGGCTGTGGTTTCAGCCTCTAAACTAAGTTCCCGGTACAGTCGCGCTGACTCTACATTAGACACCCACACACTGCGCCATGACTCATCTTACTGGAGCTGGTCCTGTGTGTGTGTGTGTGTGTTTGCACAGAGGGGGCTTGCATGAGTGTGCGTAGTTGGATCCTCCATCCAACTATGACTATCAAGTGTATACAGTATGCAACTATTCAGGTTCCAGCCCATAATGCTATAGCTAATGCACTGGTGCAAATTATTTCTTTTTGGGTAGGTCTTTATAAACCACTAGGAGTCAAAATGAATGTAAAGTGACCAACCATTTCTTATTATTGCATATAAATGTACACGTGCATGTAAACACTTGCTTGTAACCATCAGCGAAATATTTCTTCTCATACAGTGTTTTATTTGTTTAAAATGGGTCATAACCGTCATGCTTTCAAATGCACTGTATCCCAGAGCCTTTAAATATTACATCACTTTCTCACACGGTTTCTTGCCCAGCATTCTGCTTTTATGGGACCTGACATCGTGCACCGGAGCATTTTAACATGTGGAACTAATCAACAGGTCATTAATGACTTTCGCAGGTGAAGCAAGGCAGTTCATGCTCCAATAAGTTAAGAGAAGGAGAGAGACTAAGGTAGAGAATCTCTTTAGAAGCTCCATCAAACCTGCATTAATTGGTCCTGGACTTTGAAATGGAGTATGTTCCTTCCTTAGGATATATTGAATGTGTCCAGTAAAAAAATGTTTTTTTTTAATTATCTGATCAAGTGCTAAATGCAGCAATTTTGGTATCCAACGTAATTTCTGAATGTAATTTATTTTTAATGCCTGTCTTTATAAGTGAGTTTTACACAACAAACAGATTGCCCAGAGTTATCTTGTTTCGCATCTTCAGCAGAAGCAGAACCATCTGTGGCAGCATTTGGGCTCTCAGCTATTGGTTCACTATTAGAATAGAATAGAATAGAATAGAATAGAATAGAATAGAATAGAATAGAATAGAAAAGGCCTTGGAGATCATCTATGTAGTTCTCTTCTCATCTGATCAAACAAACAGTCATAACCACTAACACAAATACACAACATAAATATACAAGCAAAACTATCTTTCTCTTCATTACGTCAACCTTGTAGAACCATTTTTATCCAATGGAGTCCTTATTTCTTAAAAAAAAATAAAGAAATTAGGTAATTAATTAGTCCAGTTGAGTCCAGCAATAGGAACATTTTTGAGACCTGTCCAGTCATGTTGTTAACATTGTTTATTTTGCTATTTCTGCTCTCAATTACATTAAATTCAATGAAAAAAACACATCTGGACGGTTACCACAAGCCCTGCTGAGGGTTAAAATAAATGGTTTTGGTGCCATCGAACAGTTTGAAGTCTGTTGGGCATAAAGTATACAGTGAACGCCTACAATGTTCAGAACCTGTGAAGTTCCAAAAAGAACAAAAAGCACCATATAACAATGCAAATGTATTCCAAATGATTTCTGCACTATATTGCAAGACTTCTGGAGATACACAATAGCTTTGGGTAAGAAACCGACTTCAATTTAGGTTCAAATTTTGGTCTGTTGCTAACACAAAGCTATTAAATGGCTTTAGAAAAATGACAGTTTAATGCACAATCATATGTACCATTTTTATGTGTTTTTTTTTTTTTTTTTGTAGCTTGGCAATCCATACTGTATCAGTTAACAGATGTATTCATTAGGGAAAAACTGCTAACTTATCTTAAATTCAAAACAAGACTTAAAGGTTCAGGAATGCATGTAACAATGACCTACAACTTTTCATTAAAATATTGTAAATCACTGAAAATTACGCATTTCTTAAGGGCAGGAGATTGGCATGTTTCTCATTCGTTTCCTCAACAATGTTTCCTTATCCATATTAATCCAAACAAACTGAAGAAGGGGAAGTTGGCGTGCAGATCCAAGTGCATTTGCCAAAAACAACGATTTTTTTTCATTGAACAACATTATTTGTGGTAGAACATTAAAATTTATTATTCTCATGAAACATTATTTTTCTTCTCATTGTTTTAAAAGTGTGTGTAAATGGGTTTCTTTGAGTCTTTCTATGTCAGAACGTCTTATCAATCCCCTGGCAACAAACTGCCTCAGGCTCTGGATACCAGAACTGGCAGTACTTGTCTGAAATCATGCTGTTAGCATTCCTGTTAGCTGAAATAACGTGTTTGCTGAATTTGTGTTACACAAAAGTCTAGCAAAATGATGAAATGTCTTTATTATAATGACAGTTTTGGATAAAATAAGGGATGTGAGATAAAAAAAAAGCTTGTAAGCATGTAGCATTTAACTTCTTCCTGATTGTCTTTCTAGTTTAAGCAATCTAGCTAATAACTGTAAACTGATAGTTGGATACTCTGCAAGGACTAGTCTCACTAGCCTAAATGTGCACTGTTATAGGACACTGATTTATTCTCTCAGCACAAACAGGTTTTCATCATCAGTTATGCTCGGTGTGAACACCTGTTTTAACCCCGCTGTTCCTAAGGTGGGCAAGGGCTGAAAGAGCCAGGGGGGCTACTGTGATCATTTTGCTAAAGAAACATCTTAATCAAAGGCCCATAAACCTTATGTTAGTGCTGCTGGGATGGAGACAACCATGCCCTCTGGTATGGAGTGGTGATGACTCAGGTATGGGATGTGTTGGTTACAGATGTAGATACATCCTGACCCAGATAATATGTAAATATGTGTTAAATGCATTAATTGACTGTCCTGCAAACCCTGTATATATTCCAGTTACTGTTGTACCGAGATGTTACCCCTATATACTTTATTAACATACGGTACGTTGCTTGTATATCTACATGAAAAACTTAAAAAATGGTTCTCCATTAAATTGCAGATGTTAAACCATATAATAGATTTGTGGGAGGAACAGACTAAAGTTAAACTTTTCTTTGGAAGAAACTTTGACAGCCTTTATACCATTAAAATGTTTAAAATGTTTAAAATGTATATGACCCAAACTAGTTTGTTTGTAAAACTGTTGATTGATGCTGTCAAACATATGTTGGACTCCATCAACACAAAGATTCTTGAATCACAGAGCTGAACAAAATGGTGATATATATAGAGACATAAGGCTGCTCTGGTGGGGATACAAAATCTGTAGTTTTAACAAAAGCCCTGGAGCTGTCAGAAGTTCACTTTTGCTGGAAAATAAACCATGGAGGCCTGTTTTCAGGTAACATGTAGGATGTTCATGTATTTTTTTTTTTTACATCTACTACTGACATTATAACAACATAAAGCTGGTTGAAAATGGTTGAACTTTTAATGCATTTTTATTTTACTTTTGTGTGCAAAGTAATTGTTCTTGGCCTATTTTGTTGGTGTTTCCATCTGTCAGTCTATTTATTTGTGTATTGATTGAATTGCTGTTATGCAATGTTTGTAGTGCGATTAATTTTTTTGGCTTTGCCACTATAAATGCAACAGTGTCTGCCAGTACATACTCCTCTGTGAATTGTACTTATTTGAGTTGTATTTGCATCATGAATTGCATTTGTTGGCTACAGCTAGTCACGATGGTAAAGTACAAGAATTCTGAATGTTGGAATTCAAGCTTTCCTCTGTGCTTGATTGAGAGGTCATGACATTGACCCTAGAGACTTGTCCCTGGTCACGACCTAATTTAAACTCGGTGATCAATCATAAACCTGGCCTTCAAAACATGTGGGTTGAAAAGAAAGAAACTGCACTGAGTGATTTCTCTGGAGGTTAAACCAGCACACAAGCCCAGATAAGCAGGACTTCTTAAATGTCCAAAAAACCTAAAAGGCCAATTTGTCTTTTACTAGTGCTCTCGTTTGTGTTTTGTATGACAGCTGTTGTATGAGGAGGACTCTGGCTCTGTCGGTCTTTGTGTTTTTATAAAAAATACTAGGATATTTAACTATTTGATAGTGAGAATTGGTCCCTTTAATAAAGTGTTACCAAATTTTCTATAGCTATCTAATAATCTAACTAGTGATCCTTCTAGCATCCTTCCATAGATATTGTCACGAATCCGGTCTGTGGCCTTCCGCCCGATAGCCACCAGAGTCGCCTCTCCATCATATTGACTCTCACACCACACAGCACACTGAACTACAATCCCCATCATCCATTGCACTGACGACACATATACAGCTGATTGCACTATCACGCTCACACCTGAGAACTATCACACAATCACACACTCTACTTAAACCATGGACTTCCTCTTCCTCTCTGCCGAGCATTGTCCTGCATATGCTGTTCACCCTTCTGTGTTTTGAGCGCTCTTGTGTCTTGCCTGTGCCATTTCTGTTTACCAGTGTTTGATCCGGCCTGTGTATTGTCCTGTGTTTTCCGTCTGTGTGTATGTCTAGCTCTGAGTCTGGTCCTGCGTATAACACTCCAAGTGTTAGCTGCCTCACCGAGCCATTCTGTGTTTTGTAAGTCTAAGTTTAGTTTGTTTTGTTTATAGTCTTGTTTCCTGTTTTCTGCCCGTGTTTCCTGGATTAACCTTTTGCCTTGCCCCTTTGGACTCTGTTTGTACCCCTCTTGGACTACTGCTCGGGTACCTGGATTATCTCTCTGCCTTGCCACTTTGGACTCTGTTTGTATAATTAAAAGTTTGCACATGGATTCTCACGTCTTGTTCGCCACGTTACAGATATGATAACGCATAAATATATTTGGCCTTCCAACCTATAGTCATCGTAAACTCTCTGCTCAGTTGTTGTTGTGTTTTTTTTTTTTTAAACAGCCCTCCCACATACTATCCTCCCTCAGTACCTAAGCAGTGTTTAAAATAATAGACACCCTGACAAATGTCTCAGCTGAGAGAGATCATTGAACTCACAATACTCTGTTATTTGTTTATAAACCAAGATACTGATGTCTGAGAGCAGCTATTAAAACTCTGGGATGCTCAAGAATTCTTCAAGGATTCGGTTATTATGTAAGTATATAGTTTGTAACGTGAAGACAAAATTCATCAAATAGTCAGGTAAGAGCATAGCTAGTAAAATATCTGAACCCATAATCTAACCAACAGGGTACTGTAGTTCACAAGAGCAATAATTTACTAATGGCAGACAGTAATCAGAGGTTACAGTCAGGGAGACGAAGATTTTATGAGCACTTTCATTGGGCTCAGATGTTTCTAATAAAACCTAAATAATCTTGGACTATTTTTTCCAAATCCCAAAGGGCCTCCTATCTGTTTTACAATTTTTAATTAATGTTTGATGATAATGATTATTATAATTTTGTGAATTAATGTTCCCAGAATGTGTAACAGTTCTTTTCTCTTTGAGTGTGACAGAGTCAGTAGGCCTGGTAATCAAGATAACAGTAACTTTGTTGAATCAATTTGAGAAAAGTAAACATTACTCAGCAAAAGCAGTTTTCCATCTGTTATTATTTGTTTTAACCATACACTGTAAAAAGTAATACCTAGATCTAACTTCTAAAAAGTGAGGCAAGTGGCTGCATTGAATGTTTTAAGTTGAGTCATCTTGCAGCCTTTTTTAAGTATAATAAACACTGTAACATTACTTAATACAAACGCAACAAAATCAAGTTGAGTTAACTAATAGTACTAGTATTACTCAATTAGATAAACCTACTTTTCTTGGTATGCCAAGTGCCATTTTATTAAAAGTCATGTTGTCAGATACTGGACTAAAAGGCAGAAGCGTAGGTATGAGTCTCCAGACAAATGGGCGGGTGTCTAGACAAATATAAAAGGAAAATTAAAACCGCCAATTGTAATAAAAAGGGGTTTTCCCCCTTTTTTATTCGCATTAATGTAGAAAACAGTCTGATGCACCATGCAAAAAAAAAAAAAAAAACCTCTCATATGTGTATACTGTATGTGTATTAATATGATACTCTAGATCTAGCTTCCTCATTTTCTGAGCATTGAGAAATCACAGTGTTCTATAATTTGTTTATGAAGCAGAAGACAAGCTGTGAGTAACACTGGATGAAGCAATCAATCAAATGCTAGCAAGGTGGGCATGGCTAGTAAAATATCTCAGCCCGTAATGTAAACAGGGTATGATATTGATTTATTCTGGAGGGCAGGGCTCATGAGTTTCCAATTATTTGGCAGTCAATTACATTTGATTGTTTTTCCGAGTATTACTAAATAATTCCGAAAAGTCCCCTTGTTAAGTTTCATACTGCCCATACACTGCTTTGCACAAATGAAATTACTTCTATGTCAACTCTTGTGTGTTTTCTCTTTCTTTCAAGAAAACATGGCAGTGGTTAGAAGTATCTTTTTTAGCTGATTAATTATATGTCCTCAGCTTCCTTGCTTGTGTCTCTTTGAGTTTTTCAGCTTGTGCTGAATCTTGCCTCATATTTAGAACATAGCATTGAAATGTGTTTCCAATCTTTAAAGCCTCTTTCATCGAAATCTCTCCACCTGTTTTGGAAAATGACAACATACCTTACAAAAATATTATGCTCTACTCAAACCACTTAAACTTATTGGACCATTGAGCGGTTAAAGTTAGGGTTTTTGTTGCAGAATGGTTTTAAATTTGGCTGGAATGGATGCGTATCAGTTTAATAAAGGCCTGCCTGATTAAACGTTGATTCCACACCATTCACGGTGTCAGAATTGAACAGATAAAACTCAAAGGCTGCCTACAGTATATACTGTCTTTACAGTATATACTGTCAGTATATACACTTTAGATCTGTAGTAGTATTTAAGCATACAAAGGTGTGCATTGGGATGGTGTGGGCCAGCTATATGCGCCTGTCTGTTAGTATTTTGGGGTAATATTTTGCTTAGGGGGAAAGCAATAAAACTGAAAGCTTTTAATGGTTACAGTCAAGGGTGGGACGGCCTGAAATAGGTCACTTGGGTTTAAATCTGTTTAGCTGCAGATGCTGGGAGAGAAAGGTTCTTTAAGGTTATACAGCGGGGTGGAGTCTTGTTCTTAATTTGATTTGTTCTCTCTCAGCTTTTGGAGGAGATTCTTTTATTTAAGCTAAATTGTAGCCGGTTTAATGTAAAAACCCAAAGTCTGTCAGAATAGCCTGTTTAAAATCAATTTCACCTTCTGAAATGGATCCAGTGTCAGTTCATGTGTTAGTTTATACAGCACAAATGTAATGTTTACAATCATTTTAAAACTCACACTCAGGTGAAAATAATGTTAACATTGGACCTACATGCACACTGACGTATAGCTGGATTGACGAAAACAACTTGAAACTGAAAAAACAGGAAATTCCTTACTTCACCTCCAGACCACATCATCAACATAGATCTGCCAAGGTCTTGTCATTTGAGCAAATGGTGAGATCATTTGAAATGGGTTGGAGCAGGTGCAGTGGTTTTGGTGGTGGGTGGGGGGGGGGGGTGCCTATTTTTTCATATAAAAGAAAACCAAAAAAGGTACCTATTTTAAATTTAAAACATATTCACTGGGTTGTTTTTAGAACGCTTATGTAGCCTACAATTGAATGATGTAGTCATTGTAAACACTTTATGCATGTAAAAATAAAAGGATTTTACAGTACAATTCATAATCAGAGATGGTGGATTAAACAAACAGTAGTTAAGTTTTTAGAAATAGAACATTCCTTAGAACTTAGTTAAGACTCAGTCAGGTTCTCTAACACTATAATAGTCTAGTACTGTTTGGACTGAATTTCATTCTGGCTGCCTTCGCTGAGACTCTTTGATGTGTCTGTGTTATTCTTCAATATGAAAAACTAATGTATTGTTGCACTGGCCCAAGTTATGGAGACAAAGTTGACTCACAAGGATCTGTTTGTCATTTGTTTATTTGACTCTGCTCAGGGTTTACCTCACCATAAGAGCTGATGTGAGAGTGCAGTTCAGCATGAGAGAAATGAATTCCCTCACACCACAGCCTCTCGTGTGACGAGGTATGAGTTAATTGATGTTGTTTGCATTTGCTTTTTGGTTGAGCTTGCTTAAGCCACACTATTCTCTCCAAGAGTAGTCAAGTGGCTTATTTGCATGTATGTCTGGAACAAATAAACTTTTGAGCCAAGAAACTCTGTATAAATACTGATGAGACACAGTGAGTTCATTGACTGAGACCTCCCTGATCGTCTGTTTCAGCATCCCTGCTTTTAATTAATGACTGCACATATCCTGCTCCTCTGTCTTTTATGTAATCTTAAAATGGGGGATTTCCTGATGGTTTATTACTTTTAACTTTCATAAACAAAACCAAAATTAAATATGAAATCCATCCCTTTTTAGCCAGACTTATTAAAATGAGACTTACCACTCTCGGTTTATTAAAACAGATGTATTAGGTCATTTGTTTAGTCACAGTGTAGTTGAGGCATAAAATTTCTAGATTTGTTTGATCATGGACTTATTACTGAAAATACAGTCTGGTTTCTTTAACCCAAAGAACATATGAGAAAATAAATGAGGAGTCTTGTATCATCCTGAACCTGAAGGGGTTCAATTTGTAATAATGACTGGCCGATTGTACTTTATATGTACATCAATTAGAGTTGAAATAATTTCCTTAAAACTTCCTTTACAGTGTACAAAACATGCTGAAGATGCTGAAACAATATTGCAGTAATATTAATACAGAAGTCCTCTGAGGTCATTTTCACTGCAAGATCACACAAGTTGTGTTTGTAAGTGAATGTCTTTGGTGTAATACAAGAGACATGAAAGCAGCATCAGCTGCAGTAATCCAAACGAATGGACTGATTTACAGCACTGCCGTGGCCAATAGATGACCACTGAATATGATGACTAACCAATCCAATTTGAGCATTCCAGAGAGTGGGCTTTATAGCACGTTTTGCAGACTGTTAAGTGTTTATCTGCTATTTTTTATACATTTTCTTCAGTGTTTGCACCTTTCATTGGAACTCCGTCATTCTTTTATTGTCCATGTTTTAGCATCTAATTATCTTAAAGCTCTAGAGCTTTTGCACTTTTATCAGTCAACGTCCAATCAGTGTAAAAGTCATTATCTTTATTAGTGCAGCCCCCAGGCCCAGATTTATTAAGTCTAGCTGGTTGTTTGTTCACCATAAAACTGCATAACTCAGAGACTCAAATAAAAACTGCATGTTTGTGTTTAGACTCCAGTGTTCCATCTGAGAGAAATCCCCCTAACTGTGTCAGGTTGTAATAAACCTCACTCCTGCCGAGAGCTCTACTTTTAAGGCTTTATAGCACAGAGGTATGACTTCATCCCGCTCTCTTTCATTTCTCTGTATGCTTCTCTTAAGATCTTCTGCATTGCAAGCCATCGAGCGAGTCTTCAAGGTCTAGCAGGCAAATTGACATGGCCAGAGCCCAATTGCTTTAAAACCCGGCGCCAAAATGAACATCCAGATGACAGTATAGTATCAGTTCACATTTCTTTCAGCCAGTCAGTAAACTGAAAAGTAAACAAATGTAAGTGGTTCAAGCATAGAAACAGCATGATGTTATTGATATGTTTGGATGACTTCAGCATATTTCTGAGTATGATTCTGACTTGAAGTCAGATCTCTCTTGAGGTGGGATAGTATGTATGTTTAGATCCATTTCTCAGAGAAATTCCTCACATTTAGCAGGTGAGATCCAACTGGAATCAAGTCTCTTCTTACACTTTTCATTATTTACCCACTTCCCAGATCTTTATGAAACTTTATCTTTCACCTGATCCTTGGTTTCTTCTTTTGTTCTCTTTGTTTTGTCACATCGATCTCTATTCTAAGGCAGCAATAGCCAATGATATGTTAAACTTTGGTCACTGTTTTCCTAACATAAATAGTTTGGTCACATACAGTCAGGTCCATAAATATTGGGACATCGACACAATTCTAACATTTTTGGCTCTATACACCACCACAATGGATTTCAAATGAAACGAACAAGATGTGCTTTAACTGCAGACCGTCAGCTTTAATTGGAGGGTATTTACATCCAAATCAGGTGAACTTTGTAGGAATTACAACAGTTTGCATATGTGCCTCCCACCAGAGTTAATTTCAAGTGTGCTATTTGCATTTGGAATCTGTTGCTGTCAACTGTCAAGATGAGATCCAAAGAGCTGTCACTATCAGTGAAGCAAGCCATCATTAGGCTGAAAAAACAAAACAAACCCATCAGAGAGATAGCAAAAACATTAGGCGTGGCCAAAACAACTGTTTGGAACATTCTTAAAAAGAAGGAACGCACCGGTGAGCTCAGCAACACCAAAAGACCCGGAAGACCACGGAAAACAACTGTGGTGGATGACCGAAGAATTCTTTCCCTGGTGAAGAAAACACCCTTCACAACAGTTGGCCAGATCAAGAACACTCTCCAGGAGGTAGGTGTATGTGTGTCAAAGTCAACAATCAAGAGAAGACTTCACCAGAGTGAATACTGGGGGTTCACCACAAGATGTAAACCATTGGTGAGCCTCAAAAACAGGAAGGCCAGATTAGAGTTTGCCAAACAACATCTAAAAAAGCCTTCACAGTTCTGGAACAACATCCTATGGACAGATGAGACCAAGATCAACTTGTACCAGAGCGATGAGAAGAGTA
The DNA here is from genome assembly GCF_936440315.1 of Barbus barbus. Classification (NCBI taxonomy): domain Eukaryota; kingdom Metazoa; phylum Chordata; class Actinopteri; order Cypriniformes; family Cyprinidae; genus Barbus; species Barbus barbus. The sequence goes on along the minus strand of NC_136733.1, from coordinate 34,663,648 downwards.
TGGAGAAGGAAAGGAACTGCTCATGATCCTAAGCATACCACCTCATCAGTGAAGCATGGTAGTGGTAGTGTCATGGCGTGGGCATGTATGGCTGCCAGTGGAACTGGTTCTCTTGTATTTATTGATGATGTGACTGCTGACAAAAGCAGCAGGATGAATTCTGAAGTGTTTCGGGCAATATTATCTGCTCATATTCAGCCAAATGCTTCAGAACTCACTGGACGGCGCTTCACATTGCAGATGGACAATGACCCAAAGCATACTGCAAAAGCAACCAAAGAGTTTTTGAAGGGAAAGAAGTGGACTGTTATGCAATGGCCAAGTCAATCACCTGACCTGAATCCGATTGGGCATGCATTTCACTTGCTGAAGACAAAACTGAAGGGAAAATGCCCCAAGAAAAAGCAGGAACTGAAGACGGTTGCAGTAGAGGCCTGGCAGAGCATCACCAGGGATGAAACCCAGCGTCTGGTGATGTCTATGCGTTCCAGACTTCAGGCTGTAATTGACTGCAAAGGATTTGCAACCAAGTATTAAAAAATGAAAGTTTGATTTATGATTATTATTCTGTCCCATTACGTTTGGTCCCTTAACAAGTGGGAGGCACATATGCAAACTGTTGTAATTCCTACACCGTTCACCTGATTTGGATGTAAATACCCTCAAATTAAAGCTGACAATCTGCAGTTAAAGCACATCTTGTTCGTTTCATTTGAAATCCATCGTGGTGGTGTATAGAGCCAAAAATGTTAGAATTGTTTCGATGTCCCAATATTTATGGACCTGACTGTACATGTTTTACATTTTAAATGGGTTCACTTCAAACTTCAATGCTTTTAGGGAGATTAAACAAAGTGCTTTTACTCTTGAACTTGAAATGGTCTGGAGCTCTCAAACATCTCCATCCTATGACAAAGTTCAGTACTTTTAATTAATTTGAAGAATATTCTGATGAAAAATCAATCATGTTTTTTGTTAAAAAATCACATGATACATTTTAAAAGTTCTCACACCTCTTGTAGATGTTCCGGTAACACTTTTAAATAAACATGATACATTTGGCTGATTCTGAATAGCCAATTTTATTTGTATGGTGCTTTTCACAATGCACTGTTTCAAAGAAGTTTTACAGAAAATGGTTCCCTATACCTCCAGGACAGCAAACCAAAGTGTGGAAAAAGTGATGATCATGTGAAGGGAAGTTAGGAAGGAAGTTTTTAGGCATCACACACCCTTTCATTTGTCTCTTGTGTCTCTTATTCATGTGATCTTAGGACTATTCACAACACATTTAAAAGGTTACCATATTCACACTGCAAGCATTAGTGGCACAGTGCTATGTAATGCTGACATTTTTGCCAGTCATAGCATTCTGAACACATTTAAAAGATGTTGAGCTTGATAAAAATCCACATGCAATGACAGGCAAATCTGACTGAATTCAGACAATGTAAGCAATTCATAACTACAATTTAGGGTTTGGGCTTATTGTAGATTAGTCATTAGATGTAATTGTATGTAAAATTATTACCTACAGTATGTACTGTATGTAGTATTTGCTTGTAGTATTATTTTTTATTTTTTCCCACGGGACCAGTAGGGGTCATTGTGTCTGGGTTTTTTAGGGGGACTCATATTTTGAAGTGCTATTATGTTTCCTCCGCCTAGTCAAATTCAAATTCAAATTTTATTTGTCACATACATATACATACATACATACATAGTACGACATGTAGTGAAATGTATTGTACGACTGTCCAACAAATTGTCCAACAAAATTAAGAAAAACCTCAAGTTTACAAAAATACAAATAGAAAAAGTACAGTAAACATATATACAGAAATAAACTAGCAATAAAATAAAATAACAAATAGATATGAGAATAAAAATAGATATGAAGAATAAAAATAGAATATGATTCTATATAGATTCTATAAAAAGTAAAGTGTATGTCAGTGATAAAATGTCAGTGTGCTGTGCAGTGCAGTAAAGTGTATAAGTGAGTAAAAGGAATACTAAAGACAAAGACAAATGGTATGTAAGTCCCACTCATTTATCCTTACGTACCCTTCTACAAATTAGTGCAGATTGTATTTGAAAATGTGCAAAGTGGAAGTGTGGGGTGATGTGATTAGAGTGGAGAGTGGTTAAGACTCCGAATGGCCTGCGGGAAGAAGCTCCTCCTCATTCTCTCTGTGTTCGCCTTCATGGAGCGGAAGCGCCTCCCTGAACGCAGCAGAGAAAAGAGTCCATTGTTGGGATGGCTGAGGTCCTTCACTATCTTCCTGGCCCTGGTCAGGCACCGCTTGCTGTAGATGTCCTGCAGGTCAGGGAGCTCGGTGTGGATGGTACGTTCCGCTGAACGCACCACCCTCTGGAGGGCTCGTCTGTCCTGCATAGTGCAGTTCCCGAACCAGGAAGTGATGCTGCCCGTCAGGACGCTCTCGATGGTGCAGGTGTAAAAAGTCTTAAGCACCCGAGAGGGAAGTCTAAAGTCCTTTAAGCGTCTCAGATGGTACAGACGCTGCCTGGCCTTCTTCACCAGGGTGCTGGTATGACAGGACCAAGTCAAGTCCTGCGTGATGTGAACACCCAGGTATCTGAAGCTGTCCACTCTCTCCACTGGAGTCCCGTTGATCGTGATTGGCTGGTATGACCGCTCCTGCTTCGTACTGAAGTCCACTATCAGCTCCTTAGTTTTGCTGATGTTCAGGTGTAGACTATTCACCTGGCACCAACTCTCCAGGTTCTTAATCTCCTGTATGTAGGCCGTCTCGTCGTTGTCTGAGATCAGGCCCAACACAACAGTGTCATCAGCAAACTTGATGATGGTGGTGGAGTTGAAACTGGCCACACAGTCATAAGTGTACAGTGAGTACAGCAGGGGGCTCAGAACACAACCTTGAGGGGCTCCAGTGCTTAGGGTGATGGAGGATGAGGTGTGTTTACCCATCCGTACGGCTTGCTGTCTGTCCTTCAGGAAGCTGGAGATCCATTGGCACAAGTATGTGCTGAGACCAGTCTCTCAAAGCACTTCATCACCACTGATGTGAGGGCTACAGGGCGATAGTCGTTTAGGTAGGTGGGCTGCGGTTTCTTGGGGACAGGAACAATGGTGGACTGCTTAAAGCATGAAGGGACTATGGACTGTTCCAGGGAGAGGTTGAAGATCTCTGTGAACACCGGTGCTAGCTGGTCAGCGCAGGCCTTCAGAACCCGACCTGTGATGCCATCTGGTCCTGCTGCCTTCCTGATGTTCACTCTCCTGAATGCCCTCCTCACGTCATGCTCCGTGATGGTGAACACGTTGTCCTCACCGGCTTCCTCAGCGTGCATGCAGTTAGCACTGCTAGCGCCGTTAGCGTGATTAGCTGCAGCCTCGAAGCGAGCATAAAAAGTGTTCAGCTCGTCAGCCAGAGAAGCGTCCGCATTCCCCGATCTGGAGGGTGGTGTTTTATAGTCCGTGATGGTTCTAAGTCCCTGCCACAGGCTCCTAGAGCCGCCATGTTGGAATTGCGACTCTAGTTTCCTCCCGTATCGCTGCTTCGCCTCCTTCACCGATCTGCGCACGCTGTAAGATGCAGCCTTGTAGTCATCCATGTTCCCGGTGATGAGCCCTGTGTTGTAGGCAGCGGAGCGGGATCTCAGGGCGTCGCGGATGGTTTTATCCACCCACGGCTTCTGGTTGGGAAACGTCCTGATGATGGTTTTCTGCACCGTATCATCCATTAGTTTCTCTATAAATCCCACAACCGCTTCCGTAAACAAGCTGACGTCATCAGAGCTGCGCCAGAACATGTCCCAGTCTGCGTCATCTAGCGCGTCCTGCAGAGCGGCCACCGATTGGTCCGTCCAGCGTTGGACCTCCCTCTGCACCGGGGCTTCCTGTTTAAGCCTCTGTTTGTAAACAGGCATGAGGAAGATGGCGGCGTGGTCCGATTTCCCAAACGGTGGTTGTGACTGTGCCTTGTAGCTGTTCTTGTATGGGGTGTAACAGTGATCTAATGTCCTTTCGCCCCTGGTGGGGCAGCTGATGTGCTGATGGAAGTTCGGCAGTGCACGCTTGAGGTTGGCACTGTTGAAATCTCCCAAAACAATGAATGCGGCGTCCCGGTGCTGTGTCTGGTGAAGGTGTAGTGTTTCATGTAAATCCCATATCGCAGTGTCCGTGTCCGCTTGAGGTGGAATATAAACGGCACTGACGATGACCGAGCTAAATTCCCGAGGGAGATAAAAAGGGCAACATTTGATGGTCAGAAGTTCAAGATTCGGTGTGCAGGAGCGTGAGAGGGGTACAATGCTCGCGCTGTCACACCAGTGTTTGTTCACCATCAGACATACTCCACCTCCCCTAGTCTTCCCCGAGTCCAGCGTTCTGTCCATGCGGTAAACCGAGAAGAACTCGGCCGGCTGGATGGCGTGGTCTGGTACCGCTGGGTTCAGCCATGTCTCGGTGAAGCAGAGAAGGTTGCAGTCCTGAATGTCCCTCTGGAACCTGACTCTTGCCCTGAGGTCATCGAGTTTGTTATCCAGCGACTGGACATTGGCGAGCAGGACACTTGGTAAGGGAGCGCGGTGTGCACGTGCCCTCAGCCTGTTCCTGACGCCAGCTCGTTTCCCTCGAGGACGCCGGTACGGGTCGCGTCCTTTGTTCCTCCTCAGGATCTCGCTTGGCCAGGATGGGTCCGGGTTCAAAAACGGCGAAAGGTTAGTGCATTGTGCACCAATAGAAATAAGAGTGGCCCTGTCGTATGTAAGAATGGCCATCTTACAAAAAGAAACCGGTGTTTATAGTTAACAATACGAAAAAATAACAAAAGAAGACAAAGTTTGGTCGGAGCAGTCGTGACGGCAGCCGATCTCACCGGCGCCATCTTAGTTCTGAGCATCTTAGCAACACAAGTCTTCCTGTTTCTTGTGTTTCATGTTTCCTGTTGTAATTATTAGCACCTGTGACTTGTTTAACCTGATTAGCACGTTATATATAGTCTTGTGTTTGCTCCAATTGTTTATCCAGTGTAAACTTTTTAGATGGTTTCCATATTGAAGTCTGTTTTCAGGTATTTCTCTTTTTTATCTCATTTCCTTTGCTCTTGTGGGTTGGATTTTTTTTTTTTTTTTTTTTTACTTTTCTCAACTTTTCCCAAAAGTACCTCATACAACTAAAACATCTGCATTAAAAGCCAAAATAATATGTCATCCCTCCAATGTTACATATCATCGATCTATCATAGATCTGACGTTCAATGGCAGCCCTTCTGCAATGTCATTAGACCCACAAACAAAACTGATGTTGTAAACTTGAAGTTCTGTTTTTTTCTGTCCACTTAAGGCGAGACACTGCAGGTGAATAGGGTAAAAAAAATAACTAATAGTTATCACCTTACTTACCTAGTTGATTGATTGCACTGATAATTGCAAACATGTTTTGTATTGCAAGCTTTCTAAAATGTTAGGTTTAAATATGCAAATTTGTACAGTGAATATGGTGCAAGCATTTAGCAAGCAGCTGAAGAACTCTACATGGCAGTGAAATGGGTTCCTACACTTCAATACTCTCACGTCATGCAGCAGTATGACTCACCATATGGGATCTGGCTGAGAAAATATGTGGCATTTATCTTGTTGTAACTGGACAAAATGTGATTTCAGAGCTTTATAAACAAAATGTATCGGGACACATTAACAGAAGACTTTTGCAAAATAACAAGAGAAAGTCTGCTTTGCTTCTCTTCTCAGACCATCACAACCTTTCAGAAATAGCTGAAGACACCACTCTTCCATGAACAAAATTCCATAACCAGAGCACTTCCTATAAATTACACTTTCTTTAGCACCTCCTTTCTGTCTGCATCTTTATGGTCTACTCTTTTATGGAAACTTTGTATTGTGGTTCTGCTAATATTAATAGCTCCTTTAAATTGCTGGTTTTAAATTCTTCTAATTTGTAAGCTACTTTGAATAAAAGCATTTGTTAAATGATCAAGTCAATCATTTAATCAGGCAGATTTGTTGATGTACGTATATCCTCGCCAGTTCATTTTGGTTTTTACCATGGCCGTTATTAGGAAAACATCAGTTCCTCCAGTAGAAATATTAATTTCTTCCATAAATTCCACAGAGAACTTTCCCCAACTATTTTTCTGTCCATCCAACATGTGGGTGTATACGAGATCCCCAAAGAATGGTTTATGGGTCAGTGGTTTCAGACAGGATATTAAGACAGCGTTGTACTATGAAGACTATATTTCCTTTTCTTGTCTGTTAATGATACGTAACATCAGGGAGCAAAAGAGGGTGGTTATGGTGGAATATTGACAAACAGTGAAAAACTTCACCCTTCCCCACAAAAATAAAAACTGGTGTTAAAAGATGAGCAGAGCATTCAAAGAGATACCAGCATATTTCAAGAGAGGACTTTCATATCAGGATTCAACAAAGGTAAAAAAAGGTCAAACTTAGAGCAAGGAAGAAGAGGGTAAATCCTCTTTCATTGTTGTTTAGTCTTGTTTTGTAGTCCATGCTGGTCCCTATGTAGGTCAGTTGAAATCAGACTGTTTTGGCCCCTGACAGAGCAATGCTTTCTGCTTGATGTAATAGCACTAGTCTGTCTCACTACCCACAATGCACAGCCATGATATCACTCTCCAAGTTATATACTCATCCGATCGAGGTCAAACTGCCTTAAAAGGCCCTAGACGCACGTATGCAGCTGTTACATTCAACAGCTTGAAATATTACGTTTTTTTTTTCCATCTTTCTCTCCTTTTATTGTCTCAGGAGTTTGAAAATATATATATTCTTTTTTATTATTCCTGCATGCAGACATCCTTATTGTCAAGCCAAGTTAGCAATTGAGTCAAAACGAGACTTTTGAGACAATTATTAATATAAAAAAAAAAAACAAGGGCGACAAAATATTTCTACATGTTTTATTTGGAATAAATACCTTGAAGCATGACAAGAAAAAAAATATTTATGTATGACAAGACATAATAGGTATTTACATTACTTGTTTGTGCACAGCCAGATGGATGTATACATGGTATACAAGCCCATGCAGCACATTGAAATCTTTTGCTGTACAAAAGGGCAAAAGAAAAATATGCATTAAAGTAATACAGAAACCATCTTTTAGATGGACGATATGGTCACTCTGAAGAACCTTGATCATCAACGTAACATGTTTAGCGTATTACAGGGATTTTCACTTACTGTGTACAAAGAATGACTTGCCACCAAAGCACAGGGCTCGACACTGTACAACCTTGTGCCACCAGTTCTTAAAATTCATTGTAATAGTAAATAATAACTTAAAATGGCAACTGTACCAGACAGGGCATGATTATAGCAGCTGCGCCTCTGGCTCAGTGGTTGGTAGAGGAGAGGAGATAAACAGCATTACAACAAATTAAAAAAGGGTTCTGGTTGAAAGCTGGATGAGGAGGGAATGTGTTTGGCAGTACAGAACATGGCTTAAAGCAGGAAATATGCTGGCCAGAAAAGATAAAAAATTAGGTCTGCTGAGCTAAATAACAGTGACTTTAAGGAGAGAATTTAGAGACAGATATACGGCTAACATGCTAACACACACGTACTGATAAAACACAGGCTAATACATCGGCAAAGACTTAAACATTTCCATGATCTGTACTATGTCAAAATGGCCCCTCTGAGTTGCCCGCATGTCATATTGCAGTGATAAAGGTGGATCGCTGCATTGCACGAAGGGCCATGTGGTAAGTAGTTAGAAGACTTCCAGTTGCATTACTACACAGATTACTTCATTTATTTGCATGACGTGAAGCATTGGGAACCGGCTTCCTCGCTCTATTTGTGAAAAAATGCTAATATTTAAGCCTGTTTGTTGACGCAGAAAATATGCTGATAGAAATGTAGCCTGTGCTTCCTCTCAGTCCTTAAGCATTGTGAAGAAAATGGAAAAACTAATAAACCAACCAAATTTTTTACCTCTATTACAAATACTCCAGTCTCATTCTTAGATCTTAATTTTTGGTTGATAATGAATCACTCCCCATTTAATTTTCTCCACAGCTCTGAGTTTTGAAGAAAAGAGGGTATCAAAGGGTAGATTGCAGCCAGTTTCATGCAGTACAAGGGCATTTGTGAGCTAGTTTATTATATACCCTGTGGAATGTTTCTGTTAACCCAGATGGACTATATCAGTATTTAGTTTGGCCTCCACCACACACATTCATTAATGGCCATTTCAAACATCAATTGCTAACACAAATAGAGATGTTTACACTGATGTCTGTAGGAAAAAAAAAATCATCCATTCAGTTAAAAGCAATGGATTTGTGCAGTTTAGGCTTAATAATTACACTGTTGTTTTGGACTTGGATGGCAATGTCCAAAGTGTTCTCATTAGTAATCACAGGTATTCGTATAGTGTGGTTCTATCACATACATTTTCATATGCTTGCAAAGACATGTACATTATTGACATATTAACAGCATCTAAAATATAAACATTTTACATACAAATGATTTATAGGCATACAAATGTTTAAAAATCCTTTTAGATTTATAGAATATTGAATATATTGATTTTACTGCATTTCATTAATTAAATTAATATGTTCTTTGTCATGCTTTTTCACTTAATTTAACATTACAGTAAAATTAATGACAAAAGTCTATAAAATGGTATAATGTGGTAAAAATGACCTGTTGCATTGATGAGAAGTGGTTAGCTTTAGAGTAGAGGTGGGATTAGATTATAATAACTATAAAAATATATTTCTAATATAAAAAAAATAATTATATAAAGAATTAAAGAAAATCTTGTTTTAAATGCAGAACATACTTCAATACGTTTATGCTTTAGGTGCTGTCAATACATTTATATTGTATATATTCAAACATACAAAAATGTACATGTACCCGTTACTTATAAATACCTACAAATTTGAATGGCATCAGGCATGATTTTGAATTTGGTCTCATCTGGATGATTTACAGGTGATGGATTGGTTAGAATCAGAGGTAGAGTACTATCTGCATTTGTGTTCAAGCCTGTTTATCTCACAACCTCAGTTGTCTGTCTTTTATCAGTAATTTGTTTCCACAGCTGTCCATTTTTCCCCATTGTCAGGCAGATGACAAAACATAAACTTTGAACTAGAACATATAGTCTTTTTTCTTTCTCTGCTGAATATGCAATTTGACAAAATAGAAGGTTCATGTAGAGAAGTATTAAATGGAGGGACGGATTATTTACAAGGGGCTAATGAACAGAAGTCCAGCTCCTGTGGCTTCTTTTTGTCTGCACACTTCTCCCTGGGAAGCAGCTTTCCCACATTTGTAACGCAGCGAATCAGGCGCCGTTTGAAGCACTTCCCACAGGTCTTGGAGCAGGGGGACCAGTCGCCCACCTCCCACATGGGGCAAGGGTCTCCACAAGCCTGAATAGCACTGGGCTTTTGGGCAGGCTCACAGTCCATTCCAGGCCCACCATCTCCCCCGAGACACTGCACCATCCTCCTCTGGAGTCCATTACCGCAAGTAACCGAGCACACGTCCCACCCAGCCGCCACCCACTTTCCTGGTTTTGGTGCAATATCTTTGACATACGATGATGAGATTGTGTCCTTAAGAAGATCCGCTTCTTTTCCACCTTTACTGATTCCGCCCTCTTCCCTAAGAACACTGTTTTCAGCACGTGCCTTTTCTTCTTTCTTTTGCACCTTGGCCTCTTTGCTCTCCCGTGGTAAGTAGAAAGAATAGCGGATACGTGGAGGTGTCATCTGACCTACAGATAGCACTTCAATAACCAGGGTTTCTCCCAGAGGCTTCACAGCCTGAAGAGTTTCTGAGGAGCCAACTGTTCCACTGTAGCGGAGCAGACTCCCTTTCACAAGAATATCCTTCTCCATGGCGGAAACCACATAGTTTCCATTCAGCAGGTACTTGCCCTGGCTGTTCTTGACGGCAAGATAGTTGTCATCACTCACGATGCCCTTGTAGCCACGCTGCCTGATGTCGACGTTAGAGGCTCCCACAGGAAGCATGACCACAAAATTGTAACCATGCCTGAGAAGAGAAAGGTCACATTAGAATGATTTTGGGATATTCGTTTCTTTCTTAGTACGTCAGTTGACCAATCCAAAAAGAAATACTAAGAATGTGAGTTTGTGACTGCATATCCAAAAATAATGGCAAGAAATTTCTGATTCACAAAAAATTACTCCGTTCTTTTTAGTGAAACAAAAACATACAGAAAGGCAGTGTAGTACAATTAACAAACAATTCACGCTTATGAACCAATTATTTAGTAAATCAAAATCATTCTCAAACACTTACCTGTATATTTTAGATTTATAAGTATAAAGGACATCATAACCAAAACAACAACAAAAAAAAATACTGTAAATAATCAAAACAGAACAGAATCAAATAAAATCAGGAAATCTGTACTGATACCCAGGCTTACCAAAACATGAGGTTAATAATCAATGCATGAATTATTTTAAGATTATTTGTGTGACCTAACTTCACTCACATTGGCTTGGTGAAAAGGCCTGAGACCTTCTTGCAGTTCTTACTATCTCCTCCACAGACACCACACTTGTCAAACTTCTTGTTGGATCCCAGTTTTCCATCACAGCCTGCCTTGATGCATTTGCCTTGGACACAGACTGATGAGGAGTCAGGAGAACATGGTGTACCATCAACAACCTATAAAAAGCAGAGAAAAAAATATTTACATGTCAAGTCACCTTACTTATATAGCGCTTTTTACAATGCAAATTGTGTCAAAGCACTGCACAATATCAAAAAAGGAAAATAAAGTGTCGTGCACATGCCAGCAATCTTGTGCTAAGCATAATTGTAGCATTTTATGGTGACCAAAAAAAATTGAAGGGCAATTCCTGTACAACCATTTATTTTATTTTTGTGTAATGATGATTTAAATACATAAATTACATTTCTTTTTATTTGTAATTAAAAATGTACATTAAATAAATTCCTTTAATGGTTCCCATTGCTCAGTTTTAGAGCAGCTTTGCACAACAGGCTGATTTCCAACTATAACAATACGTGTGGGGGTGCATTGAAACAAATGAGTCTACTATTAAGCTATTTCTGCCCCTATTCTGTTTCTCATTTGTTTTGGATGAGCTACACCTTCAAATTAGAAATGTGGCTTACTCAATTAATGTAGTCTAGTCTTTGGTATTGTATAATTATTTCTTATTTTTTTTGCCTTTGGCACAACATGTCTTTAGCAGATGAGAGTTCATTCTGTCTCTTTAAGAGTTCAAGCCCTGAATAGTTTCTTCAGTGTCAAATCCCGGTCTCATAAACATACCTCTAGCCTTGACGTAACTGTTGCATCTGTACAGTTTCGCTCTGCGCAACAGTATCTCACAAAGATAGGCCCATTCACCTTCCTTATCTTTCCTCTCACTCAACTCTGCCTGTAGTTAAATCTGACGTAAGTGTAAAGCAGCCACCAAACAGCAGGTATGCTCACCAGTCCTTTCTCCTTTTACATGCCTATAGTAATATATGGTTTTAATTTAATGATACTTTTCCTTTCAATAAATGCTCAGATGAAGGTTTAATAACTCATAACTGTTCTGATATTGCATGCAGCCTTTCATGTACCAAACTATTGTAAATATATTTTATGGTGTTAAGGTGTGTTAAGGTCACTTTATGTTAAGTGAGACACCCAGTTATATTCCCCGCGTCCCCCGTGAAGTCCTCAAGCTTCATAATTTCCTGTGAGAGAATTCATGTGAACCTTAGTTTATATATGTATTATTAACTAATATAGTAAGCTATAACCGACATGATTAACCAGTAGAAATTTGACATTGCTTTGCTACAAGGTCACTTATTGTTTGCATGTGCTTTTAAGCATTGTGGTTTAAAACAAATGATTTTAAGCCAGTAAAATGCAATCAGCAGCAAAAGAGAAGTCATTTCACTATAGGCACACAGAGACTGTTTCTGAGTGCTGTCAGAGAAGCGTACACACGTGAAGACGGTGCTCATAGAGCACGGGAGTATTGAACAGAGTTATTTTTGCTGCTGTATAGGCCTTGAAAGGTTCAATACACACTCATTTGTATGTGACAAAATAGCCGTCTTTGCAAGTATCCTTGCAAACACAGTAATTTAAATCTTAGGTGAAAGCAAACAGCTGAGAAAGAAAACACGTGTAACAGTATTGGATCTAGGCAGCTATTAAAGTGACAGCAGTCTAATATCCCTGCTATCTGTCGTTCAAGTTAATCAAACAACAGAAGAAAAGTCCTTATGGCGGCCCCCGGTGGAGCCGACGGAGGGAGGAGCCATGGTGGAGAACAGGCTGACGACTCCAGGGAGCCAACCGACGGCGGCGGAGCAGGTGGAGACCGAGGCGGCGACTGAGAGCCGAAGAGCCAGGGTGACGCCGAAGATCCGGAGGTCCAAAGCGGAGCAGATGGCTTCGGCAACCAAGGCGCAGGCGGAGATCCAGATGGCCGCGGCGGAGCCGGAGCGACAGAGGACTGAGGTGGAGCAGTAGGGAAGGAGGAGCCCAACGGAGCCGAAGGGACGAGGCGCAGCCAAAGGAGTGTAGTCCCGAGGTGAAGGTAGGGGGACGACTGACCAAGGCGGAGCCGGAGGAACGAGGGAGCCCGGTGGAGCTGGTGGACAGACGGGATCCGGTGGAGACGAGGGAGCTGGAAGACATGGTGGGGCCGCTGGGTCGCAGGACTTAGGCGGAGTCTGGGCCTCGGAGGCTGAAGGCGGAGTCGAGGGAACCTCCAGACTCAACGCCCATGAAGCTGGAGCTGGGCAGACCGACAGCGAACCCACACCGCAGATGGTGGGCTGAGGGTGAGCAGTGGGGCTGACAGGATCCAGCCGAATGGGGAATGAGGATAGGGAAAGACCGATCAGAGGAGGTGGGAGAGGGAGGTTGGATGGGATTTCTTGCCAAAGTGAGCTGATGATGGACACACTTGTATTTCTGTATACCAGTCTATTAAATCCTCTAGATCCTGTTCTGACTCACCCTCAGCGGTGGTGGAATGGGTGGGGCTTTCCTTAGCCCCCGCAATCTCCACAGTAAAGTCCACTGTCGCTTGCGCTGTCGGCTCACGCACCTGGTCAGACTCATGAGGCTCATGCTCCGGGGCGATCGTCTGCTCTGTCGCTCCTGATGGCAATGGCTTGATGACCGCGGCAGGCTCTGGCTCTCTGTCTGCGGTGGGCTCTGGCAGGTCCGTGTCGCGAATTGGTGTTAGTCGGAAGGGCTCTGGGTTGTCGGCACTCACATGGGATGACCCTGGGCTGGAATCCACTTCCCCCAGGGTGGATGCTGATCCAGCGATTCACAGCGCGCAGTTGATGTAATTTTTCAGCATCCAGCACGGATCAGCTTGGGGCATAAGGAAGCGGATCTCCTCATCCAGCCCGCACCAAAATCCCTCCATTAGGGTGAGGTCATCACATGTGTCGAGATGGCAATAGTCCACAAACTCTAAAACATACTCCTCCAGGTCTCGTCCGTCTTGGAACAGGAAAATGGTCACCCCTGAAGCGCTGACACTCGGGGCGACATTGATGGAAGCTAATCCAAGCTTCATTGCTGTTTCGGTCCGTGATTCTGTTACGTATAATCCAGGTAGGAAGACACGACAAGGCAGGCAGGAATATCAAAACAATATACTTTACTTTCAAAGACGTAGAAGGGTGTAACATATACAATCACGGACAAAAACTGAACAGAAAAGATGACTTAAATAGTGCAGCTGACGAGGGATGAACAGGTGATGGGTGTTAACTAATCAAGACTAATGCGCAAATGAATCCTAAACCGAACAGGAACAAAACTAAATAAGGAAACACAGAAAAAGGCAGATAAAACAGAAAAAGATAAAACTAAAGTCTGATATTCTAACAATAACATTGCCATAAAATAAAATTACTCCTATCATGATCTAATATTTTGGTCATATAATTTTGGTCATACCACCCCTACTAGTTATAATATATATGCCCTGTTATTTTATAATATTTTTTTTATTTTAACTTATATTGTTCACTGCATAAACTGATGAAATTGATATTAAAATTTATATATATATTTTTGATGCCTTAAACCCAAACTTCATGTTATATTGTTTTTGTTTTTTTTATTGTTTTTTTAGCATGTTAATTGCTCACCTTGGGTGCAAGAACAAGGAAGTAGCCTGTTCCATTTGCCCTGCAGATCAGCTTGCATGTATCTTTAGCCGAAACACCAGAATATTTGGGCACCCACACAACAGAAGGGGTGAGCCGGTTAGTGTTCAGGCTAAACCCATTGTAAGCTTCACACTGCTCCTCACGGTAGCTCTTGCCTAAAGAGACAATGAAGCAGATATATGTGTCACACATTCTTGAAATTCTTATTTTCAAGAATGCCATATGCAATGTGGAAAAGCATAAATTATAACAAATAATAAAATGATCCTAGTTTACTTTACTTTTGTTTACACTAATGCTGATTTTGTGTAGATAGAAAACATTTAAACCTGTATCAGGGCATGGGGAGAGGTTGCAGGACCGGTATTTGACCCTCACTCCCTGGCAGTATTTGCCGCCATTGACTGGCACAGGGTTGTCACACTCTCTCTTTGACAGCTGCACACCACCTCCACAAGTTCTGGAGCAGGTACCAAATGGTCCCCATTTACCCCATCTGCCATCCACCTAATACAGAAGAAACAGGAAGGGGGAGTTGTCACAACTCAATTGACCTTTGAACATTGAACAAACTTTGACAACAAGCTCTATTTCTACTAAATCCCAAATGACTTGGCCACCAAGAACACGTTCACGGGTCATGTGCAAGATCGCTAAGCAACAGGGCAAATAAATCAGTAACAGGTCAAGTGCAGTACGTTTAACAGGCTGACATCGGTATGTCAAATCTTTGTTGTGGTCACATGACATCTTTTACACTGCAGTGAGAGTTTTTAAAATGTGTTCAATGTGTTCATTCAACAAAAGGTCTACAATTCTAAATTCTGCAAGTGAGCATGATTAAAACAGCAGTGACATTTGTATATTTAGTGTCCATCCATCCATCCATCCATCCAAGTATTTGGGGTTACTGTAGATGTGTGAAGGTACCTTATTTTTAGGGATCTCCTGTTTGTCCATGCATGTGCCCCTCATGCAGAGTTGACCGTCCCCGCAGCTGGTTCCGTCTGCCCATGGAAAGTGTCTTGTCTGGCACACCAGTTGCCCGCGGGTCTTTCCTGTGCACCACAAGCGCTGACATGGTGCCTGCATGAACGGGCACGGCTTTGAGCCGGCACCGAAGGCAAGCTCACACTGCCGCTCCAAACCATACGATGCACCTGGGAGCACATCTGGAAGAGCTAACGGTTTCTGAGGTTGATCCAGCAGACAATCGCCTGCAAAGATGTCAAATAATAAGAGAATGTTACACACAGTTTTATGAAATTGTATTTATAACACTTTAGAGACTTTTGTTTACACTCAATTTACGTGTAATTCTTTATTAAAATATTCAATAAGTATGGGTTATTGCAGTACGAAACTAAAGTTTGACTAGATTACTGGAGTGTGGGCATGATATATTTGCTTTAGATTTTTGTTTATCAGAGATGTAAGTGTATATATACATGTCTTCGTCTACAGAGGGCAAATATCAGCCCTGAGAGGGGTTCTGAATCCCCCAGTGACCCCACTGTAAACCTTCACAGAAACACTCCAGTCAAACAGTTACGTCACTCGCCACACTGTTTCAACAAAAATTTTGATCTGCAAACTGTAACGTAGGCTGGCCTTGGGATGTCTATTTCTTTGAAGACAACTTTTCAGAAAGCACCAACACTGAGATGTTAAACCCAGACTCACCCATCGCTCTACTAGCCCTGAGCACACTCATATACACTACAATTCAAAAGGGATCAGTTTTGTTTGTTTTTGAAAGTAGTCTCTTATGCCCTCCAAGGCTGCATTACAGTAAAAACAGTAATACTGTGAAATATTATTACAACTTAAAATAACTGTTTTCTATTTTCATATATTTTAAAATGTAATTTATTGCTGTGATCAAAGATGACTTTTCACCAGCAGCTACTTCAGTCTTCAGTGTCACATGATCCTTCAGAATTCATTTTGATATACTAATTTGGCGCTCAAGAATAACTTCTTATCGACGTTAAAAACAGCTATGCAGCATAATATTTTTTTTGAAACTGTGATCCATTTTTTCTGAATTCTTTGATTAATATAAATTTCAAAAGAACAGCATTTATTAGAATTTTATTTACTGTATGTATGTCAAACATTATAAATGTATTTACTCTCATTCATTTAATGCATCATTGCTGATTCAATGTATTATTTTCTTTTAGAAGAAAATTCAATCCTTTTTACAGAGTACAAACAGCCAAGCTGCTCCAACCCTCACATTAAAATGTAACTTCATTCTACACTAATGCAATCAATAAATTCTTTATTGCGCATTATTTTGTTTTCTAGAACTTAAAATAGAAAATAAATGTTTTTAAACTAAACACACTACACTTTGATCTAAACATATTTAAAGGCAAATTTCAGCATAGATTAATCATTTGTCAAAAAATAGTGTTATATGGCATTATGCAACAACAGTCTCATCCCAACTCGTCACATAATTGAAGCTTGGTCAGGACCATTTTGGCTTCGCTTCTTGACGCTCAAGGTACCCCTTTAGCGTCACTTTTCGACGTGAAGGGTCCTCCGTTGTTTTAAATAGGAAACCCTTAGCGTAAATATGCGACGCGATACTGAGAATTTTATCGTCATAATTAAATAATATATTGGATAATAACATTGCCATTATTGCATATATGTAGGGGTGTGATTTTTCAATGTAAACAGTCAAAACAGTTTTATTTATATTACATTATTTACACATTTATGAGCACATAACCCAACCCCTGCCCCTAAACCTACCATCTGTCAATAAAACACAAGATATAGCAGGCAGATACAACTACCGTTGTAATTTATTTAAAAAGTATTAATATTCCAAGTCTTCCGAGGCAAAACAATTGATTTGTGAGAGGAACAGACGCGATCGCCGTCTCCGTCAGCTGTAAAGACTTCCTGTGTGCTGCTGCAGTCTGTGCATGAATTCAAAAAATGCCGCCAGAAGAAGCCTTACGTGAGCTTTGGTTGTGAAATGCCATTGGCTCTTGCATGTCTCGTGATTGATTGCGTTATGCTGTTGTGAAAGGCTATTGGCTCGTGTGTCTCGTGACCAACTGCGTCATGCTACGGGATGGGAGTATCTTTTTGAATGAGATGTGAGCGATGTTCACACCTGCCTCATTTAGTTTGGTTGAATCGCACTAGAGTTCGTTTTCCCTTAGTGCGGTTCATTTGGGCAGGTGAGAAAGCAGCAATCGCACTCGGGTGCGCACCAAAAGCGGACCAAACAAGTGTACCGAGACCTCCTTGAAGAGGTGGTCTCGGCACGCTTTCAAACGAACCCTGGAGCGGTTCGTTTGTGATGAGAACGCGATCCGACCTCAAACAGACCCAATTGCAAAAAGAAATGCGCATTTTTGGACTAAACCAGCTGCCGTAGTCAGCTGAGCTGTGCATTATGGGATGAGGAAGTGTTTGTTGACAGTTTGCAGTTTAGCATGGCAGGTCGCGGACAATCTTGGGGTTTTGACGAGGTGCGGAGCCTCAAAATAGCAGTGTGCTGTCTGCTGCATTTTAGTCCTGTCTTTGTTTACTTCCGGGAGCACTGTTGAAATTTTCCCGCACGCTCTTTCTGACCAATTGAAAAGAAGTTTAGGGAATGCAAGACAGATCTAGCCAACAAGTGAAGCGGATGTTGTCACGTGACTGCATTTTGGTTCGTTTCAACTGGTTCGGACCAGAGCAGAACAGTGTGGTGTGAAAAGGAACCAAAACGGCTCAAAATAGCTACAATGTATAATTCTTTGCCTTTGGTCCGGACCAAATGAACCGAACTACAGATGTGACAGCACCCTAAGTGTAGGTCTATAGGAAATGCACAGTATCGCTTTTTTTTTTACTTACCATGTCCACTGTCCAGGTAGTCAGTGATAATGGCAGCACTGCATGGTGACCAGGGACTGGTGCGGTTGATCCGGATCAGAGTGGGAGACATCATGTGATTGTCCTGCAGCTTGCCAAACACTTCCTCACATGCCTTAACATTATCGTGTGGCATATTGAAGACATGTCCTGTAGCGATCAAGGAGTAAAGGAGAGGAGAAAAATGCAGTGTGTGTCAGCACTTTACACTGATGCAAATTAACCATCTCTAGAAATTATCCAAATGTAAATTTAGATTTTTGCCTTTTAAATCACCAATCATTCCAATACAATTTTCCTGTCAGCAGTCAGACCACAGCTATGCTGAGTCACTTCTACAATACCTCCAACATCTCCCCACATTTCCTCCCTGGCCTTGAGAGGAAACTTTTGCAAACCCGCCTATGAGGTTTCCTACATGGAAACAAGCCACTTCAATAGAGCTTATCTTTCCTCAGCTGCTCCACTGAGCTAATCTAAACTGAATGAACATCATCTCTGGGACAATGTTGTGGAGATCCTCCAAAAGATTTGGGATGCTGCAATTACTGGTTCTAGACCCACATTTTGAGTAGGGTTAGCAAGCATTCAGTTAGGAGATTTCAGCACCTCCAAATATAATAAATGATAATGCAATAGGCGGTAACACTTTATTTCAATAGTCCACTTTAGACATTCTACTAACAGTAAGTAACTTTGCAATTAAATGTCAACTAGCAGTCATTAGAGTATTAGTAGACTGTCTGGGATTCTGAAGCACGCTACAAACTACTACAGCAAGCACTAGTCATATATTTGAATGTTGAGCATCGAGCTCATTGGCTACCAATACAGGAGAGAACCAATCAGCTGTGCCATGTGATGATGTCATTAGGTCAGATTGAGTTAGACCTATCGGACTGCACCATCTAGAGCAGGCGTAGGCAAGCTAAACAGGAGCTAAATTCTACAGAACAGCGGCACTCATAGGACGACGTTGCCTACCCCTGATGTAGAGTTTCATGCCAGAACTCTGTATTTTTAATGAAGTTCTAGACCACGTCATTAAGAACTTGGTCCTTTGTTTGCATAATTTTACCGTGGATTCGTTTACAAACAAGGCATGATTCAGTATGGGATTTTCAGAAAGACTGAAACTAAAAGATAATGATGTGCTGATTTCACAAGTGCGAGTAACTGTTTTCATTACGTGGTCACTATTGCTTTGTCTGTTATTACAGATCGTTTGATATGTACTGAGTATTTATGTACTGAGTTTTTCACCTAAATCAAAGCAGCGTACATCTATGAGAAATGTATGATGTCAAATACACAAGTGTTAGCCAATCATAGCAGTGGGCGAGTCTTACGAGTCTACAATCCACCACGCCTATTCAAGTGTTCCGATGAGGGAGGTTAAAAACAGGACAGAAAATCGATTACTTCTAAATGATTATGTTTTTTGATGTAAAAATCTTGATAAAATTATAAGTGGACCTCAGAGAACAGTACAAAATAAAAACCCAAAGGCAGTTCATGGCCCCTTAAAGTTTATTACAAGATATTAACATATTTTAAAAACAGGGGCATACTGCTAGTCAGTCAAATCTTGACCCCCTGAAAAGAGACAGGAATTATGGATAATGCAATTTTTTAACAGAAGATTAACTAGTTACTATATATTTTTTTTATTGAATCTTGCTGATTTGTGGCTTATACAGAAGCATACATCATTGTTTAACAATCTTGTAGCTCATGGTACTATAGGTCTCTCTTGAAAGGTTTACATTTTGTCATTAAAAATCAATTTCTCAATGGAGAAAATGAATGTGATTTTAATTGCCAGAACCCTACAGTTGTGCTTTATACATCTGTTTACACTTACCAAGCTCATGGGCAGTAGTGAAGGCAGATGGCAACCCATCATCTTCAATCACAGAACAACTTCTCTTGGGATCACACATGGTGCCAACATCTGCCATACCCAGTGTGTCACATGTTGAGGCTCCACACAGATCCTAGATCCGTAGAACATAAACAAATTGTGGTCATCATTCTTTTCTAAATTTATAACATTCTAGATGGGGATTTGTGTAACACTTTATTTTAAGGAACAATTCTCACTATTAACTAGTAGTTTATTAGCATGCATCTTAATCGCATATTGACAGTTTATTAGTACTTATTAGGCACATATTAATACCTTATTCTGCATGACCATATTCTAGATCCCGTAACCCAATACCTTAACTTAACAACTACTATTAATAAGCTGCAAATTTGGAGTTTCAGCGAAAACTCTAGTTAATAGTGAATGTGTTTCCTAATCTAAAGTGTTGCCATGATTGGTTTTGTAATTACAAGACAATGTTAGTACAAATTATTATAATTATTTTTATTTTTTCATATTTAACCCATAAAAAGGCAAGTGTAATTTAAATTCGTAACTTTTTTTATAAAAATTTACATTTTAAACGCACTGAAGTGTTTATACTACACTTCAGTGCGTATCTAAAACTAAAATATTTAGATTAAATTAACCACTGAATATTTTGCTATTATTTAAATTGGTGATGCTGCTGGGCAAATCAACCAATGCATATTGTTTCAATCACTGGATATAAATCCTGGTGTAAAGTTATATATTAATAATAATAATAATAACAATAAAAAATGGACAACACAAATAAGTCAGTAAACTTAACTGAAGAATTACACTAGCACTGAGTGAGAAACAGTGAGTGAAAAATAGGAAATAGGTAGCTAGAAGAATGTGCTTTTAATTGACATGGAAATATTTCACATTCCCAAAATAGCTCTAATTACTATTGGTATAAAATACAGTATCTCAGTCCAAAAGAATTTCCGACTGACCTATATTGTGTTACTACTTTTTAAAATGGATTTGCTCAAAATATCTGTTGCGCCTTACTGAATCAACATCATAATAGCAGGTTTGCTGGTCAACCTTGTCCCATGGTGCAACACCCTATACCAATTCCCAAAAAAGGACTAACTTTGACGTAACCTTAGCATTAAACATAGAGTTTCTCTCTGGCCACAACACACTTAAAGGGAACAGAAGCTTCACCACATTTAGGAGAAACAGTATAACTCATTTAACACACAAAAACACATTGTGCTCTCAGAACCCCAAAGGCTCTGACATGTTTGACTACATAAATCACAATGTCTAGGATGAAGCTCCAAGTCAGTGTGACATGTTACTCGTACATAACCATCAAAAAGGTTTTTAGTAAACACCCATGCGTACTAGGACACAGTGTTTCATCTGGTATTCTTATATTTTACTTCTCTAATTCTCTCTGCATTTCTTAATGTTATGTGAATCCAGCTGCTAACTCCCAAGAATCATCATGGGGCTAATCATAAAGTCTCCCTAGTCTTTTTAGACCTTTTGATGAAGGATACCTTGACATTCACCACATCCAAGTGCTTCCATGTAGTCAGCATATCAACATATTGGTCGGGAGTGTATTCTTAAGACATAATTTTGTGCGGATAACAATTGCAATAATATTTTTTCCCAAGACAAAATAAATTGTTAATGAAACAAACACAAGTCTGTAAAAAAGTCATCCACCAGTAAATTCTGTTTAGTTTAGTTTAGTTAGGCAAAATGTGACTCACTCTGAGACCTGACTCTACACTCACAGGAAGAAAACACAGCAACATTGCCAAATTTTCGAAATGTAGGCTTTTATTAAATGAAGGCAACATGATCTCTTCCCACAAATGCATGTAGCAGGAAAGGTGTGAGCTCTCTTTCTAAATAACTCTAGTCATCACTGCCTTAACACCAGCTGCTTATAGCACAAGAGTTTTTAACTTTACATTAGTGCTCATTACAAACGTACACAAACAAATCTAGAAGCAGATGGCTTGCTGATTGTATTACTAAAGAACATGGACCATTGTGGTTGTTCACAGCTATGGTGTTTAGGTTGTTACTTTGGTCATATGTAGTCCAGAAACTTCTAAACGTCTAGACTACTATCCAGAAACTATTACAAACATTCATGGACAATTTCATGAACAGTTCCTTTTTGGCCCAAACTCTGCATCTTATTCATACATCAACAGCAGTTCAGCTGTGAGGATAATAGTTTAATTTATTATTAGAATTTGGAAGTTCTTAAATCAAATGAAAATGACATTGAAATAACATGATTTTCTTCCCAGGTTTTGTTTAGTGGAAACATTAGAAATAAGAAACACTGTAGACCCGGACCCTGTCCTGACAAACTTGTACTTATGTGACCGGGATTTAAAATGTTATGCATTGTTGGATGGAATAGGAAGAAAAAAATCAGATGCGATTGATGTTTTTGTTTTTTTTCTATGTAATATATTTAGCAACTATTTAAGATGTTATCTGATCAATTTATTACTCCATTGTACCCAGTGAATTCATTTTACAATTTTCCACATTTATTCACTCCCTTCCCCCAGAGTTCAGACTCCAAATGTCTGATGACATGCTTGGGTTATAAAATAAGGTATGGGCCTTTTGGATTGTAGCCATCTGCCTGTGCCAGGTGGAGGAAACTGAATCAGACCATTTCAGGTTCTGGTTTAGCTAATGGTCCTGTGCACCGATAATGTTAGATAAGCAATGAGAGCAGACTTCCAAGTCATTTCAGTTAACTTATCTATCAATTGTTTTTTATCCAATCTCCATGTTTGGGAAGAAAGCTCTTTATCCTCTGCAAAACAGGAGGGGAAACTTGCCCATACTCTCCACAAGCAGCGCTGACCCAATTGGCATCCAACATAGCAAACATACGACTTTCATTATGCCTTTATAAAATCCAAACTGTTCCATATGTGCATTTCTCTCTTTTCCCCTCTCTCACTAACTCTTGCCTTCCTTCGCACTTTCTGTCTATATCGTTGTTGTACTTTCTCTGATAAACTATCTAACACTACCCCTGTGGGGAGGTAGTGGTTATATGGTTGGCCACCCGGGTAGATGTACACTTCCAGCAGAGTGTCTGTGCAAACAAGCACATAATTAAATACAGGCCGCATAGCAATTTACATTGTAGTTCTTCAGTATTTAAAAAAAATGAGATGTTTCTTCTAATGATTGCAACAATCTTTGAGGCATTTAGTTTTTGCAATCTTGTTATTTTATGCTGTTCCAACAAGCGCAATGAGAAAGTTTATTTCGAATTGTACCATGTGACAAACTTCAGAACCACATGAACTGCAAAAAAACAAACTCACATGGCAGTCAACAAGCCCCAAGCTAGTGATCATTTTCAAATCAAATATGTTGTTATATAAAAATAGGAGAAGGCTGTTGGTTACTTTTAGTTTGCCAGCCAAGGAATGTATTGAGAAGGCAGATTGTGCAAATGTGATTTGTTGCTGGTAACTTTAGTTGGAACTAGCATTGATATACAGTATTTTGCAAATAAATGCTATAGACTCGTTGTTGTGTCTGAGATAAACAGATGTGGTTGGGGGTCCTATATTTTAATTATTTTTTTTAAAAGTGAAGTGCTGTAAATGCTTAACTCTTAAAGGATAATTCATAGGCTATCAACTCAAATGCTTCATTATTTATTAGTGCCTCAGATAAAGAACAAATGCCTATGATAATGGCTGTATTTAGAAAATGCCAGTAAACTGCAGATGTGCCTTTCTGTCTCTGTGATGAACAGCTGAGTGAAACTTTTCAACTGGCTTGCTGTTCCCAATTACCTAAATTACATAACACAAGGATCCATTATAAAATACCAGTAATGCTCTACATGGAACGTCAAGTATATGATTATACATATATTTACAACCAAACAAAAGCCCTCAATAGAATGTGCAATTTGCATATTGAATGTACACAAAAAGCTAATTTTACAATATAAAGTAGATTAAATTACATCAGCTTGTTCAACGCCAAAGGAAGCAATATTTTCTGGGTGGCTAACAACGGTAGTTCATTTGATTCTTTGAAGCAGGTTCATTAATTTTTGATACTATGAATTTAATGCTATTACACATGAACACTGTGAACTGTATTTCTTGTGCTGCAGTTGCATGTAGAGCTTTGTAAATTTATCTTGTGTCACTGTTGTAATGGTTACATTTCATGTTGCCATAGCATGACTCTCGGCCTCTCTCTTGCAACAGTGGCCTAGTTACAATTCTTGCTCTGGTTTTTATTAAACATGAACTGTTGCATTTTTGCATGACTGGCCAGCAGTGACTCATTTTGAGACTTTTCTTGTTTCTTGCAACAAATGTACTTATTAAAAAACATATTTGCTGCCATAATATTTAATTGGTGATTAAAAATATGCACAATAATCCACTGCTGGTTTTGATGCCACTACATCATTTGACAGAAAATGAGGTCATTACTGAACAACCTGAATGGAAAGATATGCTGTTTTACTCTCAAGCTGCAGCTGGGATTGGAGCTCTGCAGCAGGTGGGCCTGGACACAGCGAGCACATAGGTTCTCTTCCAGGAACTCAAGCTGCGTCGAAACGCTAGGGGAACGTCTTCAGCGTGACCGCGCTCTGAATCACGTATGTAATCTGTCCAATGGAAGGGCGAGACGTCACGGGCGGGTGACGTAATCAACCAGGAAGCATAAAACCACGTGCGGTGGAACCGGCGTTTGCTTTTTGTCATTCAGCAACCGCTACTCTGTGTGTGTGTCTGTCAATCTGTGTTGTGACTTTTATTTAGTGTTGTTTGTCCCTAAGCACAATCACTTGAAATAAGCTCCACAATGGGCGAGTGTAGATCGCATTACAGTGTAGATCACACTTGGGCGAGTGTAGATCGCATTACAGGCTGTATGTTCCTCCCTGCAAATGTTATATCACTGCTGGGGATGCACACAGTCCGTGTGTGGTCTGCTTGAGTGCAGAGCACGCATAGTCAGCTCTCGAGGGAGGCACTTGGCGATGTGAAAAAAAAGCATGCCAAGCGTGTCTCATTGAGTCCTGCCTTGCAGGTTCTGGTTCTATCAGCCTGATCTTCCTAGGAATGATGCGGGTCTGAGGACCGTCGTTCAATAGGAGGTTTCAACTGAGGCAGTCCTGATGCTATGGCCCAGGACTTATGAGTGCAGGTCCCTGGGGACGAGCGGGTTACACCTCATTTTACGGTGTCCGTCTCCCCCAGTGCCCCCCGGAGACCAGTCTGCCAACCCTGCTAGAGTTCCAGGGTGCAGCTGGCTAAAGCGAGCGCTGCTTTCAGTTATTTCCGCCCCGAAGTGTAGCGGAGCTGAGAAGCTCGCCACCCCCGCAGGGGTCTCTAGAGCTCCTGGTTCGGCCGTCTCCTGCCGGTCCTCCTCTTCAGGGCACCGACTCAGCAGCTCTGAGTACATCAGAGGCCAGTCTCGAGAGACTGGTTCCCTTAGTAGGCCATCTGGCAGCCTGGAAACTACTGCTAAATGTGTCTCAGTGGGTCCTGTGTACTGTAGAGAAAGGCTATCGTATTCAGTCGGCGCTCTGCCGCCGCCTTTCAACGAGGTGATTCCCACCGTTGGTGGGCCCCGAGCAGGCTCTGGTCATGGAACAGGAAGTAGACACACTTTTGAGGAAGGAGGCCATCGAGGTGGTCCCTCCTCATGAAAGAGAGCCCGGGTTCTACAGCCGGTACTTCATTGTTCAGAAGAAGGATGGAGGGTTGCGTCCCTTTTTAGATCTGCGTCAGTTGAACCGCTCAGTCAGCAGACTGAAGTTCAAGATGCTCAAAACTCAAACAGGTAAGTATCTCAGATCAAGTCCGAGGACTGGTTTGTCACATTAGATCTAAAAGACGCATACTTCCACATCTCCATCCTTCCCACTCACAGGAAGTCCCTGAGGTTTGCTTTTGGGGGCAAAGCTTACCAATATCGGGTTCTTCCCGTTGGCCTTGCACTCTCACCCCGCACTTTTACATCAACGATTGGTTGATACTAGCTCAATCGGAGCAGTTGGTGATTTGACATCGAGGTGTCGTTCTCACCGGTTTGGGAGCGGTCATGAGTGGCCACCCTGCCCGCGGTCTGTGGAGTGGTCGCCATCTCAAGAGGATGGCAATGCTGGCCATGCTTCAAGCACTCAAACACTTTCCCCCAGACCTAAGAAACCACCATGGAGAGCAGACATCCTGTCGAGGCAGGGGCTGAGGCCCGGGGTCATCCAGCTCCACTGGGTCTGGATGCTATGGTACAGACTTGTCCGAGACTTCGTCTGTATGCCTTTCCCCCGATTGCTCTGCTCCCGGGAGTTCTGGGGAGAGTGCGCCAGGACGAGGTCAGTCTACTACTGGTAGCACCGTTTTGGCCGGGCCGAGTATGGTTCTCGGACCTAATTTCTCTCCTCGACGGCTCTCCATGGGAGATTCCTGTCAGGAGAGATCTCCTCTCACAGGCGGGCACTATCGTCCACCTTTAGCCACTCGTGGCCTTTTTTCTCTCGCCCTCGTTGTGCTCCTGAGGGACACACACAGGGCAGGGACTTGGAAGTCTGGAGGTGTGGGCATCTCGTTCCCCTAGCGTTTCGACGCAGCTCGAGTTCCTGGAAGGGAACGTCTCAGGTTACGTATGTAACCCTGGTTCCCTGAAGGAACGCTGCGTCTCGAGGCCATATTCCGGCATCCCTGCGAGCGGTTGCTTCATTCCTAGAAGCAAACGGCGGTTCTACCGCACGTGCTTTTATGCTTCCTGGTCGATTACGTCACCCGCCCGTGACGTCTCGCCCTTCCATTGGACAGATTACACACGTGATTCAGAGCGCGGTCACGCTGAAGACGTTGCCCTAGCGTTTTGACGCAGCGTCTCGTTCCCTTCAGGGAACCAGGGTTACATACGTAACCTGAGACGTTTTTTCTCATGCTTTTTTCATGCTTTTCCCTCTCTTCACCACCCTCAGCCTCTCCCTCATTAAATACTAGTAATGGGAAACAGACTGAAAGGGGGTAGGAGGAGAAAGAGGGGTAAAGAAGAGTCAGATCGCTTGCAACTGGGACTGTGGTTAGGGGAAGCTCCCCACGAAACTGGACACTTCCCATTAGTGTATCTCCCATAGTCCTGTATGAAACTCCCTTTACCTCTTTTGTATACATTGGCCTTGCTGACATAAACAGCTTAAAGAAATAGTTCTGTCATCATTTACTCACCCATTTGACTTTTTTCTTCAGCTGAACACAAAAGTGTACTGGTAACACTTTTCCATTAAAGTACAAGGCACTTTAAAACTTCAACAAGGATGCAAAATAACCATAATGTACAATTTATTTTAAGTCATTTAAAGTTATATAATAGTTTCATGAGAGGGCCAGTCCAAAATGTTAGTCCTCGTGAAGTCAAGAACTGGATCAATCTCATTTGTGATCACATTATTAAAAACCTGCTTTGTGAACCTGATCAACCGATTTATTGATGAGATCTGACTCAAAAGAATGTTTCGCTCACAAATCAGTACTTCTCTCTCTCATCAAGTCTCTCAAGAAGGTGAATAACAACTTTTCTTTTTCTTACTCGAAGCTATGTCTTAAGAAGACATGAAAGGCATGAGTCATAAGAGCTACTTTTCATGTCTTTTTGAGCTTTAAAACTGTCCCCATTTATTTTAATTGAATGGAAAACAGCAACTAGCACATAAAAAAATTGTCTGTTTGCTAATATTCCTTTTTAGCTATTTAATACAATAGGTTGCAGTGCATTAAATGAGTAAACAATGTGAATCTACATTTTTATATCCGCAATATATCTTAGTTTACATACAGTTTACTTATCTATCCATTAATTCATCTAACCAATCATCATCCATCCATTCATTCATTTGTCCATCAATTTATATGTGTAATTTCATTCATTTTCTCTCTGTATTATTTATGCAGACTTGCATAATCACACCATACTCAGATTGGAAACATTTATTTTATATAGGTTAGCAGATGTACAAGTCTAGCGCCTCTCCAACTCATCTTGAGTCATCCAAGACCACGGAGAAACCCGACAATCTCTCTCTGTCCGCAGGGAGTAATGAACATAATGAGTGGAAGAATGTAGGGAGTAACTGTGCTCTCTTGCTAAAATGCTTCATAAGTTCCCTTTGGAGCAGAAAGAATAAAACATTTACTCCCCTCAGAATGATTCACTACAGCTGTCATCCAGACTAGGCAGACATGACTGGTCTGGATGTCCAGCTCAGGTCATGTGTAACTGCAGCAGATTACAAGAGGATACAATGGTTGTGCTCATCTGGCAGTTTTGGAGCTGGAAATGTTTTCACACATATGAGTGTTCCTAAAAAACAGCTGACAGCATTCATGGGTGAATCGGTACAAAGCAGGGGTTTATGTGTGAGTAAAATCATAATCTGAGGACTGAATACTAAGCTTTGTGCAGCCATTCCTCAATATTGCCCTGGTCAATGTCACTGACAACCAGCTAATAACAGTACCAAAATAAATTGAAACAACTCACCATTTATTCTGTGGTGAGGTTAAACAAGGCCAGGAAGATGTCAATTTGAAGGAAGTTGATGCTATCAAAACTAATCAACAGAATTATATACAAATTTGGTGACCAGTAAAGCCAGTCAGTCATATCAAAATAGTGTATGGTTTAGTTTAATTTAAGCATTATTCTTCATTCTAGGTTTACTGGAAAACAGTGCCAGTGATTTTTCTGCAAAATAATATTGCATTGTTTCTTGTATGTTTTGCAACACTTTCAAAGTGTTTCAAAGTCCACTGAGTGCTGCTAAAAGTGTGTTCAGTTTTACTCTAAACAGATGAACATGAATCTGGCTGTACCAGGTGGGTCACCGAGCAAGTTTACTACATCAGAAAAGTCATATGGAGCTGGTCATGTGATGCAAATGTTGAATGTTTTAGTTTACAAACCATGCGCTATGGTAAACTTGTAATTTGTAATTTAATTTGTCCCAATAATCATAATGTGTAAAAAGGAATAAAGGTTGTTTGTTCAATGAGCCTATTTAAAAAAATATATATATTACTAGTGCACTATATTCGAAATCAATCAATCAATCAATCAATCAATCATATGGCTTCAGAACTATCCCTTTACCTCCAAATGATCACACTATTTCTGTTTACCTCCAAAAGAATCTTCTCAAACCTGCCAAAACTTCACTTTACTCTACATCTGATCTTGTGAAAATGTTGATTGCACTGTTTAAGCCTGTTTAAATGTTCTACATCCAATCTCAAAACTTTATAATGGCTAATCCTGCTTAAAACACTATCAATTAAAAATAACACTCCAAAAGTTCAATGAGATCAATATGCAAAATATTTTAGCACTCTGCTAAGTATTCTGCATACGTGAGTTGTATCTTTGATGATTCAGAGCACACATTCCTACTTGCAGTGCCGATACAAGACAATAGCTCAAAGGCAGGCCTGACCCATGACCTTAACAACACTAATAAACATGATGGGAAGCCTGTGGCAACTGCAGGTTAACTGGAGAGGCCACTCTTGTTGCAACCTGCCCATTACTCTGTGAGATACAAAACATATTTCAGAGTTTAACCACGCTTTATGTACCAGTGCTCGGATAAAAACTTTTAGGTTAGAGTAAAAGCACATTGAAGAATGTGTTTTTTTGTTTGTTTTTTTTATAAACACAATCAAAACACCATATTTATGCTTATGCAGTTCACCATTGGACTTAAAAGCTGTGATTACAGTGTCATCATAAATCATGTCTAAATTGGTTTGATTATTGGGTAAGTAAATTGCAGCAGCCTGTGTGGTGTTCAATTTTTTTTTTTTTTTCATGTTGCCAGCCATCTTGATATAATTACCAAAGATACATTAGCCGGATCATACTAGGATTCGTTGATTGTAATACTGCCCCCTATTGACGAAAGACGCATTACACATTACCTGTTTTGTGAATAGGATGGCCGTATCCCAATACTCCGCATGCTTGTCGCTGTTTTTGTTCAGCTTCTTCTGCCAGGTGCAGAAATTACGCAGGGTCATCGCCGCGTTCCCGGAAACCTTGGGTCCTTTCTCTTCCTCGTTAATCACCATAAACTTGACAACCACGATGTTGATAGAGTTAAGAATGGTGGGGTGTTTGTAAAGCTTAGCTGCCACTGACATTAAGGTCAGCACGTAGTGCTTGAGGTCATCACCGTGGAATTTGGCCATGGATTCATCGGCCACCACTAATGTCTCTACATAACGCGGAATGGAGACAAATCTCTTCGATCGGTTTTTCAGAACTGACATAGTGACGTTAGTCTTGTGTTGTTCCTTTAGGTGCTTAAACTTCGCCAAAGACTGTGCAACGGTTTGGGTCACACCGCTGTCCACGCCGCATCTTGACGTGGAGTTTCCACTCAGATTGGCGTTAGATCTGCGGCTGATGAGATGCGCATGCACACCGTGCCAGTCGGTGTCGTTCAAAGCCGGCTTGATGAAATATTCCCAGCCATCGTAACCAAATGCGCCCTGCAGCCCCTTGCACAAGCTGAGCGCTGCATAGGAATAGGAATCATAATTCACCTCACCGGCAAAAAAACACCGGCTCAGATCTTTACTGTGCGCGGAATTTTGAGCAGTTGCGTCAGTGTGCGTCCAGAAAGCTGGAGCAATGAAGCTGGAGTCAGACTGCAATTCGAGTACAAAATCTTGTTCAAATGCACTGATTTTGAATACAACTGTTTGCGGCAAAGTGTTGTCTTCAGAACTGACTAAATTGTTCTTGACATGATCCAGTCTGACAGGCACGCACAACTGACTCTGCATTGAATTCACAATTTCCCATTGAACATAGAACACGTTAACAAGAAGAACTGACCTTAGCAACAAAAACATGATTGTGCGCGAGAAAACTTTGATTCAAAAAGCGCAAAATGAGAAAGACTGCGAGATGTGAACGCAAGAATATTCCAGGAAGCGGTTGGACTAAAATGTTGCCTTTGCGCGTCCACAAAGTGTGAAATCCGCCGGTCTGTGATCCATGGCTTTCTTGTACCTGTATACTGAAGCGGCTCTGCTCATCTGTCGCCTTTATGCGCGCGCGGCAATTGTAAACGTCCAGCGCTTGCAATCAGAAGATTTTGGGGAGGTGCTCAAGTGCGCTCATTGGGTATGCCTTTTGTCTTAAGGTTAAGCCAGCAACTTGTGGCTCAGCGCGCAGCGCTCCACGAGCCGGGTTTCCCTCCCACTACATCTACAGCATCCAAACTGTGATTTGAGAGGGCAGCACATGAATGCTTAGCTATGGCTAAGGTACAAAGAGGGTACCTCTGGGGATGTCGTCCTGCTCACAAATAATTTCTCCATGATGCTTCTGTAAGGACTTCTGAACGTAGAAATTGTCAATTTGACATCCTTTCTCCATTGACCCCCATTCATGCACTGGTGTAAGAGCGACATCTTGTGGAGAAGCCAAGCCAAATGAAAACATTCCAATACAGCTTGCAAAATATTAACAGCCATTTAAATATTAAACTATACGACTAATAACAAAATAACGCCCTTCTATGCTATGTGCAAAAAAAATTAAAATAAAATAAAATCCTTATAGTATTGGACAATGTGTTTTCACATTGCAGAATCCCATTTGATCTCCCGTTAGATTGTTATATTGGTAGAAAAATGTCTAGTTTCTAACTTGATCCTGCAAATGATACAATGCTGCCCCTCAGCGGTAGTTTTCAAATCAACCTATTGTCCGTCTGTGTACGTTCCGCATGTAGATACTCAACACCACGCTGCAAATCTCTCACTGTGTATATTGTAAATAACCTATTATACATTCCTCTGTTAACTCCTAAAGTGTGTGTACTTCTGTTTGTTCTTTTTTAAGTTTAAAACGTGCTCGCTTTAACTAAATCAATGTCACCAATAGAGAGAGTGAGGAACTCAGGGGTGTGAGTCAACTACTTGAAATAACATGAAAAAAATATATTGCAATTTGATGTGCACCATACGTGATTTGCACGTAGGCTAAAACTTTTTTGAATGTTTTGATTTGTGGTTATAACCTCAAGCCAGGATATATTCAGATGTCACCTTTACAGCCCGATGCTATATAGGTATGAAGACACCATTTGCTCGTGGGTACATCGCGTTTCTTCCAAGATTTTCACTGGTTTAACACGCTATCTAGCATCTGGTTGACACTCAACACATACTTCGAGTGTCCTACAGCATTCCAGCCGGCTGTTATAATAATAGCTGTAAGCAAGACCCGCAGTAGTGAAAAGGGGCCGTGCCGGTAGCCCTATTGGATCAAACCAGCTTTTTTTTTTTTTTTTTTTTTTTTTTTGCTTTGGCGCACGAGGGGAGGAGAGAGAATGAATATCAAAAATAAACCGCGTACGCTGGAGAAGCCCAAGACTGTATAAATACCAGCGCAAGAACATTCTTCGCTTATACAGTGAGCCGGATGATGAGTATTTTCTTACAAGACTGTTTCTATGAACTCTCGAGACTTAAACTGAATTCTTATTAAAACAATACTGCTATTGTTTTTTTCTTTTATTTTTCAGTGGATTATGTTCATCTGTATCTTTGTTTTAAAACAGAACTAGCTATTAGTGCTTCCAGTGCCGTTTTATTATTTTTCAACATACAGTTTTGGATATTTCTGTATTCACCATTAAAATGGTATCCACAGTTGTTTGTTATATATTTTTCTTAGTAAATCTTATGTCTCAGTTAGCTACGGGTGAGCTAAACGAGGAAGAGGAGACCGTGCCAGTAAACCTTACATTTAGAAAAGGTGTCTTTTGGAGGAATGAAGACAGACAACGTTTTAAGATCAGTGCATTTGGTCAAATTTTCCTGCTTGACCTGACGCCGGATAGCAGGTTCGTGTCTCCATCATTAAATGTCCAGCGCGTAAGCGCAAAAAACCTCCCAGCCGTTCTAGACGCCTCCAGGAGCGGAGGTGTCTTCAGGGATGAGACCCAGTCCGGAGACAGCGGCGCGGACCTCAGAGACTGTTTCTACAAAGGAACGGTTAACTCTGATAAGGAATCGGTAGTTGCTGTCAGTTTATGTCACGGCATCCAGGGTTCTTTCATAACGCAAGGGGACGAGTACTTTATTCAGCCTAAAGCAAGTGCCAAGACCACCGGCAAATCTTTTCCGCAGGTGCACGTCGTTAAAAGGCCCAGCAGTCGCAGAGCGTCAAATATGGTCTTTGATCAAGAGAAATTTGATAGTTTTGTGAAAAAGAGCAACCTGAACTCTAATGAAGACGAAGATGGCAAAGCGAGACGCGCGAAAAGATTCGTCTCAGCTGCGAGATACATCGAGACCCTGGTAGTTGCTGACGCTTCTATGACACGTTTCTATGGAGACGAGATAAAGGTGAGTCAAGGTGACTCGTTTTATTTTGAAAGGCATGCGCAATTGCAATAATATTATTTGCTCCTTAGGGTGCACCAACTTTTTAGTTATTTAATTGATTCTGAAGCATGTAATTTAGCTACTGACCGACCTTTCTATTAATTTACTGAAGGCGTTTCACCACTCATCCGAGGGGCTTTGACAGACCACCTGGTGAAATCACTTATACAACATGGATAGCAATATATTTTACAAGCTAATATTTTTAAGTCATTGCCCAGTTGTTGTCCTTATACGGATAATTGACTGCGATAGCCTGCACAGAATATTTGTAGAAATTTTTACACGCGTTTTAACGGTTGCTTATTTGCTACACCCACCTTTAATAATAAGGTACCTAAATAGAGAATAATTCGTCTCACAAAGACCCATCAAGTCTTCTCAGTAAGTTCTCCAGGTGACATTCGATCTGACATCTCTGAGCACGCGCAAGGAAAGTGTGCGTAAAACTGAATTTACCAAGGAGGGCATTTTAGGTCAATATACTGAAGTGTTGTAGGGAGCAAGGATCCTGTATCGACAGACTTTTTGAAAGTTTAGGCATGGTTTCTCTCACAAAAGGTAGCGGATTTGCGTGATAGTTGCATGCAGGAGTTTGTTTTGGGAAGTCAAAGCGTCGGAGATTTATTTCTCCTCACGGTCGCTTGCAGCGGGTTTCTCTCATGGAGATAGAAAGCTTTGGTTGGAGTTGGATTGGAGTTACAGAACGCTTTGAACGAAATCTGTCAGTCCATTCAACCTACATTAGCCTATATAGTGCGGTTTTAGGGCTATGCGAAGCTTTTTGTAAATAGAAACATGCTAACTGGTTTAACAGAAATCCATCTTTCTGGATATGAATTACTTATTGAACTATAAAAAACATGTTGTTCACTGCTACCCTTTAAGAAGTAAACATTAATAGTAGGGAATAGGCTATGTGTTGATCCCTTTAACTGATGTGCCTATGAAAACAGCTGTCATATGTGCTGTTTTACATTATCAAGGATTTCAGAACAAAACTATCATTCAGAGACATTTCCTTTCCATTCTAGTCGGTCTTTATTCCAATGTAAAACTGCAGCTGTATTCACAAGTCGAACATGAAGTATCAATTTTTAATAAAGGCTAAAACGAATTAGCCCTTAATGATCGGTCTATGATTTAGACATGAAAAGTAACATAAATCAGGCAAACCACTAAAAACTTGTGGTTTGAGGGTGACGGGTTGGTTATACAGAGTGTAACATAATACGAAACGTGTCTGTGAATCAGTGTGGGAGAAGATAAAATACAGAGGGGGGAGAAAAGAACATCTGGAAAAGAAGGACATCCAAGTTGCTTGCGGCCCATTTTATTGATAGAAAGAAGAACAAATGTTTAAATGTCTTGGTCCCATATAGGCCTTCAGATTTGGGCCACCTCTTTATCCTCCACCCCACCCCCCCAAAAAAAATGTAGTGTCAAGTTTAATCAAGAAAAAACTCACTGAACAGCTGTCTTTACTGGTCCTACTATGGAATTTGTGACAGCTGTATTATTTTAAAGCTTGTATTTAGCATGGAACCTAAAATATTGTCAAGTCATAATCTCCCAGTGTATGAAACTGAAAACAGTCAAATCAGATCTAGTTTTATTGCCAAAAATACATCATGTTTTTGGTACTGTATATCCAGGGTTGAATATTTAGTATCTTTGAGGTTTGTTTATGCAGTGTATCCGCAGACCATGTTTGTTTGATTACAACATTTCTATTCTCTTTCTTTCTACAGCACTACCTCCTGACAGTGATGTCCATGGCAGCACAGATCTATGTGCATCCTAGCCTGAAAAATGCTGTTAGTCTGGTGGTAGTGAAGATGGTGGTTGTGGAGGATGAGGAGGTGGGACCTGAGCTTTCAAGCAACGGTGGTGTTGCCCTGCGCAACTTCTGCAGGTGGCAACAACTTTTCAACCCAGGCAGTCAGAGGCATCCTGAACACTATGATACTGCCATCTTGTTTACTAGAGAGGTGAGAAACACAGAACAGAGACGTTTTAGAACAAAGGAATCAAATTTAAATGAAAAATCAACATTAACTGACATGCTGTAGAAAGAAATTCATGTAAGTAACGAAAATTTTGCTGAGAACAACACAACAGAACGAAGAGAGATCTCAGTCCTGCTGTGGCTAGATGGAGAGACAGGTGGTTTTTACTTAGCGGAGGAGGTCTGGGTGTCTCTGGTCATCACACATGGCTTCCAATGAGACGTCTTCCCCAGTCAAGGTTATCCCTGTCTGGACAGGGAAGTGCTGGGCAGGACCTTTGGTCTACATGTGCTGTGTGGTCCAGCTATCTCACAGTTAATTTTCCCCCTCTTGCTTTTTTCTAGTTCGCAGTCTGCCGTGTATTTGCTTCATTTTACGATGGAAACACTGACAAATATGTTTTGCTGGCAAGAGCCTGCTTGGGGGAAAAAAGGGCTGTCTGGAACTAATGGAGCGATGTCTGGATATCAGTGTCTCAGATGTGTCCCCCTCTCCTCTCCTCTCCTCTCCTCTCCTCTCCTCTCCTCTATACTCTCACTTCTCTTTTTTTTGTCTCACATCACTCTGTCTCATTTGCTCACTTGTCTCTCTCTCTTTTTTTTTGGACCTCAGGATATTTGCGGATATAAGGATTGTGACACTCTGGGTGTAGCTGACATTGGCACTATGTGTGACCCTAAAAGAAGCTGCTCAGTCATAGAGGACAACGGCTTTCAGGCAGCTTTCACTGTGTCACATGAACTTGGTATGTTCACACACATAACCAGACTCCATGTCTGTAGTTAGACGTCTCAGCCTTACCGACTGTCTGAACAAGAGCATGTGTTCCAGACTGAGTCATTAATTAATGTAAGCCAGCTGTTTTCAACTGCTAAAATATACTGAGAACTTTGTGTTACCATTAGGCTTCATCACATGAACTTAGAATTCATCACATGATATGTCGACTAAATTCAAATGAATCACATTAATTTCATATCAATATTTAATTGTAAAATGGTGAATCACATGTCAAAATTTTGAAGAGAAAAAAGAAGATAATTCAAAGACCTGTAAATAATCAAATTGACTTACATAGACTGTCCGAGGTACAGTTCTTGTACAGTTCTTCTCCATTGAATATGCACCAAGTTGCAGTAGTAGCTGCAGTGTTGTTGTCTGTTTGAATGTTTGGTTGGAAATGACACCCTCTGGAAAAGCAAAAAACACAATGAGCACCAGTGATAAACATCAATGAAAGATATATAGAGCTCAGTCATATGGAGGAGCACAGCAACGTGGAAAAATTATTACACTGTACAGGTGCAGTACATCTTTCCATTTTCCTCTCTTTTTTCAGGCCATGTACTAAGCATGCCACATGATGATTCTAAAATCTGTGAGAAGTTGTTTGGGCATCTCAATGGGCATCATATGATGGCTCCTTTCTTCGTTCACCTCAACAAAACTCTTCCCTGGTCCCCATGTAGTGCACTCTACATCACAGAGTTCTTCGACAATGGCCACGGTATGATCCTTCTCTGTCTGTCAGGATGCTGTTTTAATAATTTCCCTTTTTTAAAAGTTACAGTATATGTCAGTGAAAAAGAACTCCCTGAAATGCAGAACCATTTGATTTGCTCCTGTCTTTCTGAGTGTATTTTTTAATGAACAGCTGGTTTTCTCTCGGTTAACATTAGGTTTTCAGTTTTTGTTTGGTTTTGGCCTTAGAGCATAATGGTGCATATTTCCTAGAGACTCCGAGAAAAAAATGCAATAACATTCAGTTTTGAGTTTTGAGACATTTTGCTAGAATTGTATATCTGTCATTCAAAAGTTAATGGAAACATGGCACAGAGAATCTACTGTATAATTTTGATCTTAATGCGCGGTGAAAAATCTCTATAATGTAGATGCCTGTGTTTTATGAATTTACTTTCTTTCAGTGTTTTGCACGTTTTTTGTTTAAATGCCACTTCTGTCTTAACTTACTCCCTAACCGCTAATAATGGACTGGTGGGACCACACTCTGTAATTTTGCTGAGAGTGTCAAAACTAACAGTCTTTGCAGAGTAAGCTCACTCTCACTCTATCTACTCATGTACGGTATAAATATATACACCACCGTTCAGAAGTTTGGGATCAGTGAGATCTTTCATTTTTGATGTCTCCTGTGCTCACCAAAGCT
Organism: Barbus barbus; assembly: GCF_936440315.1. Lineage (NCBI taxonomy): Eukaryota > Metazoa > Chordata > Actinopteri > Cypriniformes > Cyprinidae > Barbus > Barbus barbus. Next base: position 34,626,019 of record NC_136733.1, on the reverse strand, counting down.
GCATTTATTTGATCAAAATAGAGTACAAACAGAAACATTGTGAAAATTTTTTTCAATATATTGTCATTTATTCTAGTCTGGTCTGCATTTTCAGCAGCCATTACTCTAGTCTTCAGCATCACATGATCTTTCAGATAAATTATTCTGGATTGAATGGGAAGTTAAAAAGAACAGCATTTATTTGAAATAGAAATCTTTCCATCAAGACTGTCCATTAGTGATGCCTAATATTAACTATGATTCAAATACAACAGAACAATTCACAATAAAGATGCACTCAGATAAGAAAAAGTGACAGCTCAGGAAATATGGTGGACATATTTTCTCCAGTTGATTTATTTCCGTCGATATCTCAGTCGACACACTCTCGTTCCCGCTCTTCCACTGACTCATCTTCAGTGACTCACACATTCCAGGTTTAACAACTGTTTTCCCTCACAGAGACAGTACGTGTAGCCAAGCACATGCTGTCTATACCAGTTGCACTGTTGCTACAGGTACTGTAGACTATGAACTGATGCGGCTTCAAGGCTTTTATTTTCCATTGTTGTTATGCCTGTATCCGTTTCACCAAAAGCCTTTCATTACTAAGCATTCATAACATTCATTTAGGTGTGTAAAGCTGGATTGAAACCTTTCCAAATTCTTAATACTTAAGATGTTAAGGTGTCCTCAATACTTTAAGCCTAATTAGATTTCACAGTGTCAATCTCAAAAAAACACAAAGGGAGTCAAGAAGTCTGCGTAATTGTTTCAAGGCATTATACTGTCTCCATATATTTATCCAGATGGATAAAACTATGTTTAGGAAGAATATTCCTTACAGTTAAATTATACTTTCTTTTGTTACAGATTCAAGTTTTTTTTAAGAGCGAGCTAACTGAGGCTGCACAATAATAGGTTAGATAATGGATACCTCCAGATGGAAGACTATTATGTATTACGCACATTGGGATGAGAGGAGGTACAGTGAGATCTCTCTGCAATGAAAATTGTCCCCTCAAGCTAACGTGCACACCTGTTTCAGACTTGCTGTACGTAAGAGATTGTTTTAGCTGAAGTAAACACTTGGTCAATAGCAACAGGCTTAAGGAAAACACTGCAAACCACCTTATAAGCATAATATCATTTACATTTATATACAGTACATGTATCCAAAGAACCTTATCTTGTATTCAAGGTGCATATTTTATCATTAACTGCTTTCCCTGGGAATCGAACCCGAGAACTTTGTGTTGCTCTGTTTAAGCTACCGGAAGATAATCTTCAATTTGAATTTGTAGCAAATAAGCTAACGAAAACCCTGTATGTGCATTCCTCAGGTGACTGTTTGCTGGATCCACCCGAGAAGAGCATCCCTTTACCTACCGAGCTCCCCGGCCATATGTTTGGTCTGGACCGGCAGTGCCAGCAAGCTTTTGGGGACGAATATGCCCACTGTCCCAATGCCCCTGAGGATCAGGCGTGTGCACAGCTGTGGTGTCGAGAGGAAGGAAAGATACAGTGCACGACCAGGAATGGAAGCCTTCCCTGGGCCGACAGTACTCCATGCGGGGAGGACAGGAGATGTCGTGAGGGCTCATGCGTGTCAAGTGCACTGGAGGAGGCGGGAGAAGAGAAGGTATGCATGCCCAGGAGGATGTGTGTATGTGCGTCATCCGGTTTTTATCACACTTTTACCTGTCAGCACGTATGCATCTAAAACACCCATGTACAGATTTACAGGCGCCACTATTAACAAATATCTGACACTGCAGGTGACGCCTTGCATATGGCCTCTTGTGCATCACCCTATTCTTCTTTTTAAAAATTGTAAACATTTGCGCATACTGTCTCAATGATCTCTTCTGTCTCTCTCAGATTATTCAAAACTGTTTCCCTTCCTTCGACATTAAAGATGACACATACTTTTTACCTTTTTACATACTTTTTTGTGTCTTAGAGTGCTTAGAGCCAGACCGTTCTTTTTTTTTTTTTTTACTTCAGAAAAAAAACAATTATTCCTCCTCTAGGATCCCAACCAGCTGAGCAGCTTAAAATAATCAATCTACTTTAAATTCAGTTTCTAAATGCCAGAAAGAGAGAGAGAGTTTATATAGAGGCAACCTTTAAAAAGCTCAATTATTTTTGAGCCTTCCATTAAAGATGCCGTTGCAATGTATTCAGCAAAGCCTCTTTAAAAAGTGTGATCTTATATTTGGTGTAGTGTGTTAAAAAAAACAAGCTTGTGATCCCAGACGGCCTGGCTGTTAGAAAGCATCCCTCAGCCAACTCATGAAAAACCCTGATAGAAAGGCAGTGTGGTATGCTCACATTCCGTCAGCACTACGCTTACTGGAAGTGATGTTTAGGAGCACTTTGCAAGGCAAAAGTGACAGTAAAGACATTTATAATGTTACAAAAGATTTCTATTTCAAATAAATGCTATTCTTTTGAATCTTTCCTCACAGTTTCCACAAAAATATTAGCTGTTTTCAACAATGATAATAATAAGAAATGTTTCTTGATCTGCAAATCAGCATATTGGAATGATTTCTGAAGATCATGTGACACTAAAGACTGGAGTAATGGCTGCTAATACATTCTGCTTTACCATCACAGGAATAAATTACATTTTCAAGTGTATTGAAATAGATAACAGTTATTCTAAATTGTAATAATATTTAGTAATATTACTGTATTTTTACTGTATTTTTTATACTAGGTGCTACATATTACAGTGAAATGTATATCTAACTGCCTCTATTTGTGTTCTAGGTGCCAGTCAATGGTGGCTGGGGAGAGTGGGGCCCTTGGGGGCCGTGTTCACGGACATGTGGTGGGGGTGTGGGGTTTTCTCACCGTGAGTGCACTGCTCCAGTGCCACAGAACGGGGGCTCGTACTGTGTGGGACAGAGGGTCAAATACCAGTCCTGCAATACTCAGACATGCCCAGAGGACCATGGTAACATTTTATAAATAAACCTCCATACACACACTGGGTGACATAGGTCACATTATTGAGGGTTAGAGAATGAGTGAGGGGAGTAAATGAGGTCAAGAGGTCAAAAGACTATGCATTTGTTATAATCACATTATTCTTAGAAGTGCACCAGTGACCATTATTTAATCCACAGGAAAAAGCTTCAGAGAGGAGCAGTGTGAAAAGTATAACACTGGCCGTTACTTGGACATTCAAGGAAACATGAAGCAGTGGATCCCCAAATATTCTGGTGTCTCTCCACGAGACCGCTGCAAACTCGTCTGCCGAGCCAAAGGGAGCAATGAATTCAAAGTTTTTGAAGCCAAGGTGCACATCCGTTAAAAACGTTTTCTAATTTGATCAGCAATAATGAGAAGTTTTAGTCTCTTTTGTGTATCTGCCTGCTCTAAAGCTTTACTAAGACGTCAGATGATCTCTTTCTTAGACTTCCCTCTTGCCACAGGCCCATTGATATCTTTACACTCCCACTAAACTCTCATGCATGAAATATTTTCCCTGTTGTAAAATGTGAAACCTGAGCACCCTAACCCTGCAGTCCAGCTACTTGATTAAGCTCTTGAGTGCACCTCTGTAACTGATATTTCAGATACAGCTGAAATGTACTTGGTTTTGCGTCATCCGCCCAGAGTTTTTGCTATTCCGCTTTATGTGGAATAGCCATTATGTTAGAACATAATACACTGGAGTGCTTAGGCTGCCACTGCAATAAAAGTGTTTTGTTTATGGTTTTCTGTCTATTCTAATGCTGATGTGCTGTGCAGGTCGTGGATGGCACCACCTGCGGGCCAGACACCACATCTATCTGTGTTCAGGGCCAGTGCATCAAAGCTGGTTGTGACCAGGTGATAGGCTCCAATGAAAAGCTGGATAAGTGCGGTATCTGCGGAGGTGACGGTACAAACTGTAGGAAAATAAGCGGCTCATTAAACAAAGCTGCGTAAGTATAGATTGTATGTGTAAGCATTACTAATACCATTTAAAATGATGGAACACACCGAGGAAGGTGTGAGCTACTGATAGAACTGAATCTATGCATAACAATATTATAATGTACATTATGAAAAATGGATATTGGATATTCAGTGGAGATAACCAGTGGAACAATGTTATTACATTATTCAGTTTTTATAGATTGTCTTTAAGTGAGTTTTAGTCTAAATGTAAAAAAGGCTAAATGATCATGTACAAATTAAGTATCCAATATAATACTGATGAATTAAAAAATTCCAAGATCCAGAAGGGGGTTTTCACAACGATATCATAGAAGAACCATTGTTCAATGAACAGTTCTTAAAAGAACGATTTTTGTCTTAAGGTGTGGTCACAGTAGTAAAATTGCAATGAAATTGCAAAAAAGGTCCATTGTCTATAGAGGGTATGCACATAAAGTCACTGCGGTTATGTCCGCTGAGTGCCAGCATTAGTGTTCAGCTTGAATGCATTGAAATAAAATGCAGTTTCTACAGAATATATTGAAACAACCAGAATATCCATTGGGGTTCTCGTCACTTTTAACATAATGTCATTTCTGCCTTTAACACGTTTTAGGGCTGTGTGATATGACAATCATAACAATGATCATCCAGATTTGCATCTAGCTATATGCATTTGTAGTGTTGTCTAGCAGATCAAGTATCCTCTATACATGGACCACTGGTTCCTTTAATTTAAGCAGTTAATACTATTTATACTCCCGTTTTCACAGTTCTGCTAGCGCCAGCCAAGTTGAAAAACGTGTTGCCACTCAGTCTGACTGAATGGGCATGTTCTGTCACGAAAGTGACATCGATGCATTGTCACTAACACAGAAATGAATGAAGCACCCCTCACACACAAGTCCCTTTCAAAACAAGCAAGTTTTTATTGGTCAATGCAGCAAATTCATGTTTTCACCCTCACATAAAACTTCTGATAGCACAGATTACTATTGGAACAGTAATTTATTCTATTAGAAGGTGGACCACACCTTCAGAGTAAAGAACAATGGAAAATTCTGCAATGGAAAGATTAAAGATATTTAATGGAACCAGAGATGCTAATAAAGCACCTTTTATTTTAAGAGTGTAATGTCACCCAATAACCAATATTGTACCGAAATTCATATGATACATTGTTTGCTTATAATATCTCCACAGTATTGGCTACACTGATATTGTTACCATCCCTGCTGGGGCGACTAATATTGACATAAAACAGCGCAGCCATCGAGGCATCGCACACGACGGTAACTACTTGGCAGTAAAGGCAGAAGACGGAACCTACATCCTGAATGGGAATTTCTCAGTGTCTATGGCAGAGCAGGACATCCCAGTGCCTGGCGCCATGCTTCGCTACAGCGGCACTTCCACCACTTTGGAGCGACTCCTCAGCTTTCACAGACTTCAGGATTCCATCACCATCCAGCTGCTGTCCACCGCTGGGGATACCTCACCCCCTCGAATCAAGTATACTTTCTTTTTGCCGAGGGATGTGCCTTTTAGCAAGCCTGGAACAGAGAGCAGAATTTCGCCACATGTCATCTTGCCCTTTGGGGGAGCTGACTGGGTCCTGGGTGAGTGGTCTGAGTGCTCCAAGAGTTGTGGTGCTGGATGGTCCAGGAGAAGCGTGGAGTGTAGAGATGAGAAGGGATCCTTGTCTTACCTCTGTGATGCCGACCTGAGACCGGCAGACATCCGGCCCTGTGGGGATCTGCCCTGTCCCATGTGGCAAATGGGGCCGTGGTCAGCGTGCTCACGGACTTGCGGAGTTGGACAGCGCCACCGCACTGTAGTCTGCATGGACTACACGGGCAAGGTTCTAGAGCATGAGAAGTGCAACCCAGACAAGAGGCCTGAGGTAGTTGTAGTGAAATGTTTTTACCAGGACTGCTAAAGTTGACATTGTGTGCAGTAGTAGTAGAGAATAAGGAGTAGTAGTAGAGAATGAGGAGGTGGTGGGATCCGTAGTGACTGAGAAAAAGCTTCAGAAACAAGCTAAGAAGTTCTTGGGGATAGAGCATTAGATTGGAGATCACTTGTCAAGCATAACCAGGACATTTGATATGAGTTATTATCTATATCATGGTTTAATCTAATTCTCTGTCTTTTAACCACAAAGGTAACCTCCCACGGAGATCTACCTCAGTCAATACAAGCTTCATAATGTTCACAGTTGTTTAGAGAGGAGTCCGTTGGAAAAGATTTGCACAAACCTGCTGAAATGAGTCCAAATTAAGGTACCTGTAGGTGGTCACATAAATGATTCGAGTTAGATCATTCACCTTTCTAGAACTGTCCACAACTGACTGCATTTTAGTATCTTTATACATGCTAGACTAATTGATTTCACACATTTATTTGAATTGCCAGCTTATGTTTTGTAGCATTGAGTCTGTTTCGTATGAGTATCTACTAATTTTAATACTGGTATCACCCTCAAAGGCTTTCAGATTTTTCATATTGCAACACTGGAGGAAACCGTTTTTGGAAGTACAGTCCTTTACTGGTCTCACAATATGCTGTATGTGAACAACGTACACAGATAAGAGCTGTTGGAATAGATACAAATATGCTAATTTTACCTTTAAAATGTTGCCTGGTTATGACTGTTGATTTGGATGAATGATTTTAGTTTGTAATTAACAATCAAAGTGGAATTGCCTTCTCTCACACACTGTTGGTCTTTCTGTACAAATATAAAGCCATGAGGAATTAAGGTATCCCAGTTTGAGAGCAACAGTGTAAAGACTGCAAAGTGTGCCTTTAATTAATTAACTTCTCTGTTGGCATCCACTGGTGCACATTACTTAAAAGGGATCATTTAATATAACCGATACTGGCATATGTGAGTTTACAGGAGAAAGTAATTTATTGCTAAATGCTCATTTAGAAGTGGATAATTACTGTATATTAATGGACACACATGTGCCCTCAAGATAACTGCAATGATTACTAAGACACAAAAAGAAAAAAAATAAATTTCCTGTGAAAGACACATTGATATTGCATGCATCTTTGCAATCTATACTCTGTTAATTTGTCCTTACACTTCCAAGCTTTAGTTGACACTGTATAAATGCATTTAAAAATCTATCACCCACACACCCATTATAAGAAAAAAGAGAAAAACTAATCTGAATGTTGTTAATAAATAATATTTTATTTAATGGGACAACTATAGGCAAACAGTTCTAACGCAGCAGTTCTGAGCAGACATGGCTGATATTTCTGAAATTTTCCCTTTAGCCGTACAATCACTGATATTTGTTGCAAGAGCCGTTTTACATATGGCAAAATTACATTTAACTTTATACTTGCAAATTTTCTTAGCCTGTAATGTAATTGAATAGAACCTGTAAAAAATTGAAAATATGAGTGAAAAGATTTGCATTCCATCTGAATCAAAAGTATGCAAGTTTTGAAATGGTGCATATTTGAAACTACAGCATTCTATCCCTTCAATGAAGGTCTGCACAATGCTATTGTTATAGCTTCCTTTTACAAGCTATTTATTTTTCTACCTTCAACACCTAATATTTTTTTTCTTGATGCTGCTGTCTGTCTTATACATGACTGATGTAAGAATTTAAATCAATTAAATGTGTCTACAATTATAAAATTCTTCTTGATTCATTTGTAAGGCCTCCATGTCAACACATTGTTAACCAGTAGCTACATTGCTACGTTAAATGTACAAATGAATTCATAAAACATTTCATCGAGGAACAGCTGTGCATAAAAAGTTCCAGACTAACAAAATATTGGGGACTAAGAAGGAACCTCAGGATGCCAATCAAAACAGAGAAGATGCAAATGTGGTTAAATAAGGAGAAAGTGTTAGATACTTTTGTGCATGTCTACTTATTCCAGTAGATTTTGTGAGGAGGAAGGTAAGTTTCCTTCTTTTTTTTTAAAGAATACATTAACTGCCCTATCATATGTAAAGTTATTTCATAATCTCAAAAAGGGCAAAGACAACACGTGACACGACAGCTTTCTAAAACCATTAACATATAACGCTACAGTCTGAAACAATACCCTATAAATGGTCTACAGAAATTAAAATCATGCTTTTATTTTGTGTTATTGCGTCATCACAGCGCTTTTGAAGTCATCAGTTAAAATGAAAGGTCAGTCGCACGAGCCCCGTGAAAAGCATTCTGGGATACAACATGTAAACATCAGCCTCAAACCTGTCAGAAGAGATACCAATGCATTTTATACATAATGAAATTTTGAATAGACTTCTTTTTTATGATTTTGCTATTTAATGCAAACGGGGGCACTCGACTTCGTGATTTATCGGGATGTGACGATGCTGTCAAGAAGCGACAGTACTTCTGTGCAAGTGTCAGGATGCTAGCGGCTAGTTAGCTCGCTGCTGGATCACATTCATGCGCTTATAGTTGTCTTACATTTCAACGGATTCGTCCATTCTTTGTTACCGGTGAGCTGCACAGATATACATCCAGCACAAGAAATGTTTCGTACGCTGTGTTGACACTGACGACACTGTTTAGTCGTCGTCGTCAGAGATTAGCGAGCTAGCCAATGAATGCTGCAGGTTAGCTGGACGTTGTTTTCGGACTCTTAAAACCGTAATGCATGTTCATTTCCTTGAGTATATTTTATGCACGAGTTTCTGGTAATGTCACATTGTTAACTCACATTTACTTACTCTCTAGTCTACACATTGCACAATAGCAGGCCACATCCAACTTGTCAAAACACGCAGTTTTTGGTGATTCAGAAATTCAAGTGTGCATCAGCTGCATCAATCTAAACCTTTGATTCGGCAGTTGGATAAAAACAAGTGAGAATTATACTGTTGTTTGCTATTTGATACATAAACAAAAGCAACTCGTGTGTAAAGCCACGCCCCTCTAACTTTCTCTAAGAGAGAATTTGACAGCCATCAATAAAATGGCATTGGCCCTTCCCGTAATTATTAATGGATGGATGATATCTGTAATTAAGTATTTTTGATCTTATTTTATATTGGTATGGTATTTATGATACGTTTCCCCTAAACGTCCCTTTCGAAAACGTTTTAAATGGTTAATTCACGGATAAATCTTCAATCGTTATATATTTTGAACCTGTCATCTTCATATTCGTTTTGGAAGCCTTTTAAAGGAATAGTTAACTCGATAAAATAAAAAAATCTTATTCACTTTTGTGTTTTTCCAAGCCGCTTTCTTCTATGTAATATATAATGATGATGATATGATGAAAAATTGTCAAATTTTCAGTTAGTAGTTGATTTATACTTATTTAAATACCTGTGCTATAATGTATATTTTCTATGTAAGCCCATTTTCACTAATTCATATTTACGACACAAGTCTAAAAACAGCTGAAACTGCCCGGTCCTGCAGATTTGAGAAGATCAGGCCGTTTCTCTCGGAACATGCAACACAACTCCTTGTTCAGGCTCTTGTTCTGTCCTGGCTTGACTATTGCAATGCTCTTTTGGCAGGTCTTCCAGCCAATTCCATCAAACCTCTACAATTAATCCAAAATGCCGCTGCAAGATTAATCTTTAATGAGCCGAAAAGAATGCGCGTCACACCTCTGTTCATCAATTTGCACTGGCTACCAATAGCTGCTCGCATTAAATTCAAGGCATTAATGTTTGCCTACAGAACCACCACTGGCTCTGCACCCCTTTACCTAAATTCATTACTTCAGACTTATGTGCCCTCTAGAAACTTGCGTTCTGCAAGTGAACGATGCATCCCAAAGAGGCACAAAATCACTTTAACTAACTTTTTCATTAGCTGTTCCCTCCTGCTGGAATGACCTGCCCAACTCAATCCGAGCAGCTGAATCCTTAGCTGAAGAAACAGCTAAAAGCACATCTCTTCCATCTTTATTTGACCCTCTGTATTTGATCTATCTGTCTTTTTTATAAAAAAAAAAAAAAAAACACATTTGACCCTCAATCAATTGCATATTTATTCTCTAACTGCTAGCTTTTCTTGTAAAACTAACACTAGCTTTTTTTTTTTCTTTCTATTCGGTCTACTTGTTTCTTATAAAAAACAAAAAACAAACATTAGGTTTCTCTTTTTCTATATTCTATCTACTCGTTTTTTAACCAAGCCTTGTAATAGCACTTGCATGTTGTTGCTCTTTTGTTGGTTTTGATTGCTTCTAATGTCCTCATTTGTAAATCCCTTTGGATAAAAGCATCTGCTAAATGACTAAATGTAAATGTAAGTCATAGTTATGACATGCTGATAGTTGATATTTTGAATCTGATATTTTTGTCATGATGTTGTAATTTAGCCTTTTTTTGTCAATCTTGCTGTTTTTGTGGCAGAAATGGGCTTCTATAACTTTCTTTGTTGACAGTACTTTTTGATATTTTTTTAGAATAATGTTGGTGTGGGATATAAACCTTTAAAACAAACTAATTTAATTTATTTACTGTTAATACGTTACTACGTTAACTTAGGGCTGCACGATTATGACAAAAATCATAATTGTCAATTATTCCCTTGAGATTGTAATTGCGATTATTAATAACGATTATTTTGAACAGATTTATGCCATTGTTTGAAGCTGCATGCCATATTTTTATATAAAATATATATTTAAAAAAAAAAAAAAAGGCTGAAAACTCTTCCTGAACTTTTACTGCTTTTCTATAGCATTGAGCCTCAAATGTCAACTGTGCATTGCTTTGGTTTCTTCTTTATACAAAAAAAGGTAAAATTATGCATGGTATAATGATGTTATACTAAAACTAAAAGAAAAAATGGTTTACTAAAGCTATATATTTCATTTACAATTAAACAGACGAAATTTCAAATTACAGTAACATTTTACAGTACAATTTATATTATCAGGGCTCCAGACTAACATTTGAGAGCAGTGGCAGCAGCACCTGATTTGGTAGCACTGAACATGTAATATTACAAGTTTTGTCTCTTAGTAATGCACATTAGAACAGGAGCTTGAGTTCAGAGTAGCAGGAGCTTGAGTTGGGATGCAGATGTACATTTGACAGTACCATTGTGAAAACTGTAACAGCCTCATCTTTTATACATAACCAAAAGTACAGCACATCATTACCATGGAAAAAAAAGCATCCTACTTTTCTGCCACTGTAGCATTGTTACCGTTGTTACTACAGTAAAACTATGGTAAATGTGGGTGATTTGTGGATTGAAACGTCTTCTAACGGGATCGTTGTTGCACTGTTTTTGCTGCTTTCTGCATCAGTGTTGATGCGAATAACAGCTCCGATTTATTGGATTTAAACTAGTTTAAATTAAAGAGATGTGATTTGTACTGAAGAACTCGGCACTGAACTCGAGTGCTTCTTACTTTTAATTTTTAATTGTTTGTTTATTTTTGTAATCGCGGCTTTGAACGATTATGTAATCATGGCATCCATAATCGTAATCACGATTAGAAATTTGATTAATTGTGCAGCCCTACGTTAACTCTAATATCCTTAAACGATGCATTTTATAAACATTTTCACAAAAAATGTGCAGTGGCAAAAGGGATTTATGGCTATTTTATAGCTCTACGCTTTCATTTGTCCCAAAATTGTTGTACTTGGCTAATCGATTGCTTCTGTCTGTCCCTGTCTGTCGTGCTGCTGAGAGGTTTGTGATTGTAGCTCCGTATAGCTTTGCTTTTCTGTTGAATCTCTATCTTACTTTCACTCTCTGTTGTTTAAATTGATAATATATAACTTAATTCCCACCATATTTCTGATGTAATGGCTTCTTCTCCTGCTGTTGTTGTTTGCACTGTTTGCCACATGTACAGTTTATCTCTCTCTGTTGGCAACGAGGGATTCACATGTGATAAATGCAGGGAAATGGTTAGGCTGACAGAGAAGATTTCAAAATTAGAGACACGCATCCAAACTTTAGTTGAAGACAGTAAGAATGTGAGGGCTGTAGATACTGCTTTGGATGCGACTAGCTCAGGGAGTCCTGTACATTGTTCGGTTCCGGTAGAGTCCGAGCAGCAGGGCAACTGGGTGACTGTGAGGTGGCATAGTCGTGGGTCAAAACACCACTCTTCCGTTCCGATCAAAACATCAAACAGATTCTCACCACTCTGTGACGCACCTGCTGAGAAACCTGATGAAAATGCTAAACGTAAATTGAGTAAGATTGTTATTCATGTCGGCTCTAATGATGTTTGACTTCGCCAGTCGGAGATCACTAAATATAATGTTAAAGAGGAAAGGGAAGGGGTGTGTGGCCAAGTATGGTGACCCATACTCGGAATTTGTGCTCTGCATTTAACCCATCCAAGGGTACAAACAGTACATACACCCGGAGCAGTGGGCACCCAATGCTGCGGCGCCCGGGGAGAGTTGGGGGTTCGGTGCTTTGCTCAAGGGTCTTACCTCAGTCGTAGTATTGAGGGTGGAGAGAGTGTTGATTATTCACTCCCCCACCTACAATCCCTGCCGGACCTGAGACTCGAACCCACGGCCTTCGGGTTACAAGTCCAACTCTCTATCCATTAGGCCACGACTGCCCTGGTGTGTGAACTTGCAAGTACGATATCAGACACTGTATATGCTCTGATCCGCTCCCTGCTTACCGGGGTGATGAAATACATAGCAGACTGTCGTCATTCAGTGGCTGGATGTCTAAGTGGTGCCCGCAGAATAACATGGGTTTCATAGACAATTGGAAGAATTTTTGGGGCAGACCTGACCTGTTGAAGAGATGGTCTTCATCCCTCTTGGGGTGGTGCCGCTCTTCTCTCTAGAAATATGGCACATAGTCTTAGAGTTCGTACTTGACTAACTGGGGCCCAGGTCAGGAAGCAGACAGACTGGCTAAACCGACCGTCCTCTAGCCGCCTCACATCACAGAAGTCAGTTAATTCTCAGCACATAGGGACTCTTCCACCTAGATATCACACTATAGAGACTGTGTCTGTTCCCCGAACTAGAAAATACAGAAAACATCCAAACAAAGTAAGAGTAACAATTTAATTGATGTTCAACAAATAAAAAACATATATAATACAGATAAACCAATGATAAAACTTGGCTTATTGAATATTAGATCCCTTTCTACAAAAGCACTTATTGTAAATGATATGATCACTGACCATAAACTAGATGTGCTTTGTTTGACAGAAACCTGGCTAAAACCAGATGACTACATTACTTTAAACGAGTCTACCCCCCCAAGATTACAGTTACAAACATGAACCGCGTCCAAAAGGTAAAGGGGGAGGTGTTGCCACAATTTATAGCAATATTTTCAGTATTTCTCTGAAATACTGGTTGGGTTTCAAGTATAATTAGTTCGAAGTAATGGTGCTTCATATAACGTTATCCAAAGAAACAAGTGTTAATGATAAATCCCCTGCGATGTTTGTACTGGCTACTGTATACAGGCCACCAGGGCACCATACAGACTTTATTAAAGAATTTGCTGATTTTCCATATGAGGTAGTGCTGGCTGCAGATAAAGTCCTAATTGCTGGTGATTTTAATATCCATGTTGATAATGAAAGAGATTCGTTGGGATCAGCATTTATAGACATTCTAAACTCCATTGGTGTTAAATAACACGTTTCAGGACCTACTCAATGTCGAACTAATACTCTAGATTAAATACTGTCATATGGAATTGATGTCACTGGCGTTGAAATATTGCAGCAGAGCGATGATATCTCAGATCATTATCTAGTTTCGTGTATATTCCATATAGCTAAAGCTGTAAAGCCAACTCCTTGTTACAAATATGGTAGAACCATCACTTCTGCCACAAAAGTCAAGTCAAGTCAAGTTGAGCTTTATTGTCATTCCACTACATGTGGGGACATACAGTGGAACCAAATGTCATGCCTCGCAGGACCACGGTGCTACATAAATACAGACATACAACAATGAAGTAAAAAAACACTATAAACCTATACACAACTAACCTACTGACAGATTTTAACTATAAGTATACTATATATATATATATATATATATATATATATATATATATTTACCCTATACAAACTAAAAAAAAAAATGATAAAAAATACAAACTATACAAATGCTTCACAAATACTGTACATGTGCAAAGAGAAACATTTTGAGTCAAGCAGCTGGTTAAAGACTACTTTATAAATAATCTTCCTGATTTATCTCAATTCCTCAGCATATTCAATAGCTCAGAACAACTTGATGACGTAACAGAAACTATTGACTTTCACTTTTCTAGCACTTTAGATACGGTTGCTCCTTTACGCTTAAGGAAGATTAAGGAAAAGAATCCAACACCGTGGTATAATGAGCACACTCGGGCCCTAAAGAGAGCAGCCCGGAAAATGGAGCGCAGCTGGAGAAAATTAGAGGTATTTCGTATTGCTTGGTGGGAAAGTACCCTGTCCTACAGAAAAGCATTAAAAACTGCTAGATCTGCTTACTTTACGTCTCTTTTAGAAGAAAACAAACACAACCCCAAGTATTTATTTAATACAGTGGCTAAATTAACAAAAAATATAACATCAGCAGGTGCAGACATTACCCAGCAGCACAGTAGTAATGACTTTATGAACTACTTTACTTCCAAGATCAAAACTATTAGAGATAAAATTGTAATCATGCAGCTGTCAGCCACGGTATTGCATCAGATAGTGCCCTATAGATCCCCTGAGGAACAATTCCACTCATTATCTTCTATTGGAAATGAAGAATTGTATAAACTTGTTAAATCATCTAAACCAACAACCTGTATTTTAGAACCTGTATTCTAGATCCTCTTCTGAATATTATTAACTCATTGTCATTAGGCTATGTCCCAAAAACCTTCAAACTGGCTGTTATTAAGCCTCTCATTAAAAAAACACAACTTGACCCCAAATAATTAATTAATTACAGACCGATCTTGAATCTCCCTTTTCTGTCAAAGATATTAGAAAATGTAGTATCATCACAACTATGTTCCTTCTTAGAGAAAAATGATATATGTGAGGATTTCCAGTCAGGTTTTAGACCATATCATAGTACTGAGACTGCTCTCATTAGAGTTACAAACAACCTGCTTTTATCATCTGATCGTGGTTGTATCTCTGTTGCAGTCCTACTCACCCCGCTCCGAGCGGGATTCAAACCGCTGTCTCCGGCGTGGGAGGAAGGCGCTCTAACGAGGAGGCTAAAGGCCACGGCCTCTAGCGTCAGTCGCTAGGCCTCTGCTACATATCTCTATTAGTGCTACTGGATCTTAGCGCCGCGTTTGACACTAGTTTTCGACCACAACATTCTTTTAAATAGACTAGAAAATTATGTTGGCATTAGAGGAAGTGCACTGGCATGGTTCAAATCGTACTTATCTGACCGCCATCAATTTGTGGCAATAAATGAAGAGGTATCATACCAATCACAAGTGCAGTATGGAGTACCTCAAGGCTCAGTACTTGGCCTCTTACTTTTCACACTTTACATGTTACCCTTGGGAGATGTCATTAGGAAACATGGTGTTAGCTTTCACTGTTATGCTGATGATACCCAGCTCTATATTTCTTCGTGACCTGATGAAACTTACCAATTTGCAAAACTAACGGAATGTATAGTTGATATAAAAAACTGGATGACTAGCAATTTCTTACTGCTGAATTCTGAAAAAACAGAGTTGTTAATTATTGGACCAAAAACTTTTGCATGTAATAGCCTAGATCACTGTCTAATACTGGATGGCTGCTCTGTAAATTCTTTGTCATCAGTTAGGAACCTAGGCGTACTTATTGATAGCAATCTTTCCTTCGAAAAATGTTTCTAGCATTTGTAAAACTGCATTTTTCCATCTTAAAAACATATACAGTGGGTACGGAAAGTATTCAGACCCCCTTAAATTTTTCACTCTTTGTTATATTGCAGCCATTTGCTAAAATCATTTAAGTTCATTTTTTTTCCTCATTAATGTACACACAGCACCCCATATTGACAGAAAAACACAGAATTGTTGACATTTTTGAAGATTTATTAAAAAAGAAAAACTTAAATATCACATGGTCCTAAGTATTCAGACACTTTGCTGTGACACTCATATATTTAATTGCTGTCCATTTCTTTGGATCATCCTTGAGATGGTTCTACACCTTCATTTGAGTCCAGTTGTGTTTGATTATACTGACTGGACTTAATTAGGAAAGCCACACACCTGTCTATATAAGACCTTACAGCTCACAGTGCATGTCAGAGCAAATGAGAATCATGAGGTCAAAGGAAATGCCTGAAGAGCTCAGAGACAGAATTGTGGCAAGGCACAGATCTGGCCAAGGTTACCAAAAAAATTCTGCTGTACTTAAGGTTCCTAAGAGCACAGTGGCATCCATAATCCTTAAATGGATGACGTTTGGGACGACCAGAACCCTTCTTAGAGCTGGCCGTCCGGCCAAACTGAGCTATCGGGGGAGAAGAGCCTTGGTGAGAGAGGTAAAGAAGAACCCAAAGATCACTGTGGCTGAGCTCCAGAGATGCAGTCGGGAGATGGGAGAAAGTTGTAGAAAGTCAACCATCACTGCAGCTCTCTACCAGTTGGGGCTTTATGGCAGAGTGGCCCGACGGAAGCCTCTCCTCAGTGTAAGACACAAAAAAACACCTGAAGAACCACAAGATGGTAAGAAATAAGATTCTCTGGTCTGATGAGACCAAGATAGAACTTTTTGGCCTTAATTATAAGCGGTATGTGTGGAGAAAACCAGGCACTGCTCATCACCTGTCCAATACAGTCCCAACAATGAAGCATGGTGGTGGCAGCATCATGCTGTGGGGGTGTTTTTCATCTGCAGGGACAGGACGACTGGTTGCAATCGAAGGAAAGATGAATGCGGCCAAGTACAGGGATATCCTGGACGAAAACCTTCTCCAGAGTGCTCAGGACCTCAGACTGGGCCGAAGGTTTACCTTCCAACAAGACAATGACCCTAAGCACACAGCTAAAATAATGAAGGAGTGGCTTCACAACAACTCCGTGACTGTTCTTGAATGGCCCAGCCAGAGCCCTCACTTAAACTAGGGCTGCAACAACTAATCGATAAAATCGATTATTATCGATTATGAAAATCATCGACAACGATTCTCATTATCGATTAATCGGGTCTGCCCACAGTGTACGTCCAACTTCAGCTGGTTAGTCAAATTACGGCACTGAATAATGCATTTCTATGGACAAAATGCATCTAAAAATAGTGGAGGAAACAGAATGAGATTCTGCCGGAGAAGCACGTGATCCAAGCTGCCCAAAACATGATCATTCTTTATTTTAAGCTTTAAGTTAATGCATAAGAGTAATGGCTTGCCCTTTCAGGCGCTTTGACAGATGCGTGTGCGTCCTCAGCGCAAAAACGTTCAGTTTACGGTCATATCCTTATCTATAAATGCCACAAATTCACGCGAGCATTTCCATTTTTGCATAAAGGTCCGTCCTGACAGTCTGTGTTAAGTTTAAAATACCGAATGAGCGCCGGCGCGGCGGGCGCGCGCACGCGCGTCAGACGGACAGAACACAGTAGAGAGGGAGACAATTAATAGGCTTTTCAGCGCAAACATATCCACTGTGCTGAATTATCTGTTGTTGAAAGTTAATTTAAGGTTTAAAAGTCAACATGCAGTGCGAATATTTTATGAGAGTAGGAACTTTAAAGGGATAACAGCGTGTAATTGTCTGTCTGAATATAAACATGAGACGCTCCATAACGGCCTTTTACAGGATAAAGAAATGACGAGGTGACTGTGATCAAAGTAGTTCCTGCAGAACATTACTCTTACCTGTTGGTTAACACTGAGTTTGTGTTTTTATTCGTCTTTATTATTATCTTTATTATTTTAATTTTTAATAGAGGTTTAAACTATATTCAATTTTTACAATGCTTAACAAATTTATGTAAGTTTAACAATGTGTTTATGTAAGGTTTGTGCCACTGCTGCTCTAAAGTAACAGTATTGGTGATAACCAAAATCATTTTTCGGCTTTCTGTACTGGTTAGTACTCCAATATGTGTAAGCTCTTTAGTAACAGTAGTAGGCTATTTTTAATGCTATAATATCATTATTGCTGTTATCTATGAAAGAAAACCAGAGCACTTATTTTTTTTTGTATTTTTTATTTGAGTATTTTTTTTTCGCGATGCCCAATTGCAGTCAAAAAGTACATAAACAATACCAGCAAGAATGCAAGCTGTTATGAGGCCATTTTTTATTATTATGTCCAATAAATGGCAATAACATTTTTAAATTTAAACAAATTTTTGACAAATTTCTAAAATATGTTTTCTCTTTATTATGATAAGTGGTCTAATAAATTAAGCACTGTATGTTTTCATAGCATTCAGTTGTCACGTTTGTTTGTAGAACATTGGGCAGAATGTGGAATAGTGTTTTTTTTGGTCAATATTTTTTAATCCGATTAATCGATTAATCGAAAGAATAATCGGCCAACTAATCGATTATCAAAATAATCGTTAGTTGCAGCCCTAACTTAAACCCAATTGAGCATCTCCGGAGAGACCTAAAAATGGCTGTCCACCAACGTTTACCATCCAACCTGACAGAACTAGAGAGGATCTGCAAGGAGGAATGGCAGAGGATCCCCAAATCCAGGTGTGAAAAACTTGTTGCATCTTTCCAAAAAAGACTCATGGCTGTATTAGATCAAAAGGGTGCTTCTACTAAATACTGAGCAAAGGGTCTGAATACTTAGGACCATGTGATATTTCAGTTTTTCTTTTTTAATAAATTTCCAAAAATGTCAACAATTCTGTGTTTTTCTGTCAATATGGGGTGCTGTGTGTACATTGAGGAAAACAAAATGAACTTAAATGATTTTAGCAAATGGCTGCAATATAACAAAGAGTGAAAAATTTAAGGGGGTCTGAATACTTTCCGTACCCACTGTATATAAATTACGACCTATGCTCTCAATGTCAAATGCAGAAACATTAATTCATGCATTCATGACCTTGAGGCTAGATTATTGTAATGCTTTATTGGGTGGTTGCTCTGCACATTTAATAAACAAACTCCAGCTGGTTCAAAATTCTGCAGCTGGAGCCAGGATGTATGACCACATTAGCCCGCTTCTGTCAACACTGCACTGGCTCCCTATTAAACATTGTATACATTTTAAGATCTTGCTAATTACCTATAAAGCCCTGAATGGTTTGGCACCTCAGTATTTGAGTGAGCTCTTATCGCATTATAGTCCTTCATGTCTGCTGCGATCTCAAAACTCTGGCCATTTGATAATACCTAGAATATCAAAATCAACTGCGGGCGGGAAATCCTATTTCCTATTTAGCACCCAAACTCTGGAACAATCTACCTAACACTGTTCGGGAAGCAGACACACTCTGTCAGTTTAAATCTAGATTAAAGACCCATCTCTTTAACCTGGCTTACACATAATACACTATTGCATTTCTATAATTCAAATCCGTTAAAGGTCCCATGACATGCTGTTTTTTGGATGCTTTTATATAGGCCTAAGTGGTCCCTAGTACTGTATCTGAAGTCTCGTTCCCGAAATTCAGCCTTGGTGCAGAATTTCAGCCACTACGAGCCAGTCCCAAAATGAGCTTTCCTTAGGACGAGCCATTTCTGTGTCTGTAGCTTTAAATGCTAATGATAAGGAGAGAGGCGGGACAAGGTGGAGGGTGGGTGTGGCCTGCAGCTTGCGGCCACGGTACCATGCGCTAATGTTGACAGTGGATGTATCGCAATGGCTCATAGACACGCAGTCCTTCAAGCTTTTCAGTTTGACCCAGAATCTGATCCGGATGGAGAAGCACCGGATGAAGAAGTTGCAACTCAGCGGCTACAGCAGGACGTCTCCGAATGGTTAGTTTAAAATATTGTGTCTGGATACGGTCAGTGTTTCCCACACATAGACTTTACCTGGGCGGACCGCAACAATATCCACCACCCGCTGCCATCAGCTCCCGCGTCTCACACACACGAGCGTAACTTTAGCACAATATTTAGTAACTTTCAGACCCTTTAGGCGGCTTTTTTCCCATAACGGGTACATACTAACAAACCTAGTGACTTAAAAAAACCTTATCATTCAGTTGGAAGATGTCTCCAATACTGCCCCGCGAGCGCGAGGACTCTCTCCCGGCGAAAATACAAAAAAACAGCGTTTCCAAGCACTTGTCGCTTACTGACTGTTTGGACTTTTAAATATGAACATAATTTGTCTGTTAATATGCGCAGTTTATTACTCAGACGCAAAACAGTGCTTCGCTCGTTTGCAAGCCATGATGTCTCTCGCTCTCCTCGCACGGTCGTAGCTCATTTTCTCATGGGCGGGCAAAGCAGAAAAAGGGGAGGTAACCTTTCCCCGTATGATGACATAAGGGTAAGATTCCAGATCGGGCCATCTGAGCTTTCATTTTCTCAAAGGCGAAGCAGGATAGCCAGGGCACGGTTTATCGCCATTTCTAGCCACTGGGGGACCATAGTCAGGCTAGGGGAACTCATATCAATGTTAAAAAACCTCATAAAGTTACATTTTCATGCCATGGGACCTTTAAAGGATTGTTAGGCTGCATTAATTAGGTCAACTGGAACCGGGAACACTTCCCAAAACACCTGATGTACTTGTTACTTTGTTAGAAGAATGGCATCTACGCAAATATTAGTCTGTTTCTTTCTTATTCCGAGGTCACCATAGCCACCCAGATCCAGACTGTATCCAGATCAGATGGTGGATCAGCACGGATGACCTCTACAACCAGGACACCTTTGCACAGTCTGAGTCTGCTTTAGCCTAGATTTAAACTGCTGATTTTGTCTGGCCAGAGAAGAATGGCACTTTCGACAAACTATTTCCCCGTCTAAATACTGTAAAGCTGATGTAAAGCTGCTTTGACACAATTTGCATTGTTAAAAGCGCTATACAAATAATATTGACTAGACCTGACTTGTCTTGTAAAGTCTCTGTCACTGTGGAATGCATCTTGCCGTTCTAAGAACTGAAAGTATTATCTTTCTGAGAATTAAAAGATTTTTCTTTAGCTGTTTCTTAGCTTACTTTATCTCCACTGCAGTTGCAAACGTTTAACAGCGTGAGTCAAGGACCAGAGTTGATCCCTTTCTCTCTAAACCCAGCCGGACTCATTTGGACATCCGTATAGTTTAGACATATCTGCCATCCCTCTGTTAGCTGGATCCAAGCAATGCAATACCAGTTTTCGGTAGATGTTACTTGAGGGACTTTATTTGGGCTTGGAAATGTGACAAAATCAGGATTCCTCAGCTCTGAATCATTCTAAGTATGTGCTTGTGCTTTGTCTCATAAGGACCACTGGAACTGAAAAGTGCTGAAGGTGTAAAGCTGTGTATCTTCAGTCTGTATAAGTAGCTTTGCTAGATCAGCAGTGAGGAGAAATATTCCTTGCCAGTGACATAAAAAATTTACAATTTGAAAAAGTCATTTTTTTGCAGGTACTTTTTTATTATTATACACATAAAAAAAAAAAAAAAAAAAAATTGGCTGTGTGTGCAAGATATTTGGAATTCTCATGTTTTTGCAATACTAATCCAATTAATTGATTGTTAAAGGGATAGTTCACCCAAAAATAAAAATTCTGTCATTATTTACTCACCCTCATGTTGTGCCAAACCTGCATGACTTTCTTTCTTCTACGAAAAATAAAAGAAAATGTTTTGAGAACAACATTCCTCAAAATATTTTACTTTTATGTTTCACAAAAGAAAGTCATACAGGTTTGACACTTTATGAAATTATGTAGAGTTAATGTTGACAGAATTGTAATTTTTGCGTGAACTATCCCTTTAATTGGAATGATTATGAATATTCCTGCAAACTTACATCTCTACTTCAAATATTCATTTACAGATTGTGTCATGTTTAGAACTTGTAGCTCAATTATATCAAACCTATAACTTGCTTTTATTGGCCATTTTGTTGCACTAAAGTTTCTTATTCTTTCCAGGCAGTCCAGACTCCTCTTCCTGCTGTGAAGGATGGGTGTGAAAACCTTCACTCACAACTCCCCCAACCACAGCCAAGAGCTTTTGGATAAGCTCAACACTCTACGCAGTGAGGGTCACTTTTGTGACGTTACCATCCGTGTACAAGGCCAGATGTTCTCGGCCCACAAGGTAGTGCTAGCCTGCTGTAGTGACTTCCTTCGAGCGAAGCTGTCTGGGAAGCCGGCTGAAGAAGACACTGTAATAGTAGGTGAAGATAACAAACACGTGCTGGATCTCCAACACGTGACGGTTGCAGGTTTTGCTCCTCTTCTGGAATATGCGTACACGTCCACCCTGTCCATTAGTACGGAGAATATCATTGACGTACTGGCAGCTGCTAGCTACATGCAGATGTTTGCGGTGGCCAACACTTGCTCTGAGTTCATGAAGTCCAGTATTCTGTGGAACTCGGCATCCTCGGGAGCAGGAGGTCCTGGAAGCACCCAGCCTGCAGTTTTACACAGACCCCAAGAGACCCCTGAAGGCCATGCGAGCTGCACCCTTGCCCCTGTAGATGCCCTCTCGCCATCTCCGGTATCATCCGAATGCAGCGTACCAGAGCGGCCCATTCCTGTATGCCGCGAGTCTAGACGCAAGCGCAAAGGTTTTGCGAGCCCACAACCAGCATCCTCAACCTCTCCACAAGTCCCAAATCCCTCTCCCTCCTCTTCCTCCTTCCCAGAGAGTTCAGCGCAGGCTCTGGAACCATCTCTGGCCTTCTCCTGGACGTACCCCTTTGGTGTGGACCGCCGGTTTGCGGCAGAAAAGTCAAAACTACCTGAAGGTCTCCTGGAACCATCTGGAGCGTCGGGGCAGGACTCTAGTGGACGGGCATTGGTGGAGTATTTGGCCTGCGAGGGCCCACGCGGCCTGGGTGTAGGAGGCGTAGCAGGGGTGGAGGAGGAGGAAGAAGAAGATGATGTACAGGTGAAGGTGGAAAGGCTGAGTGATGAAGAAGTGCACGAAGAAGCTTCTCAACCAGTCAGTGCTCCACACAGTTCTCTGAGTGACCAGCAGACGGTTCCTGGCAATGAACACACCCAAGAAGATCTACTCATCAGCCCTCAGTCCTCATCCATTGGTAAGGCTCTTTACTCTTTACCTAATAGTGATACCCTAAATTTACTTTGATATTTTGGTTATTTTGTAAAATATCATGTGGTGTAACTCTCGAAAACGTAATGACATTTATGAATTAATAATTCATGGTAAAAAAAAAAAAAAAAAATTTTACCTTGAAAAATACACAACTGTTTTTTGAAATGTTAGGTCAGTAATTTTTTTTAAAGAAATTAATACTTGTATTTAGCAAGGATGCATTAAATTGATCAAAGTGACATTAATGATATTTATAGTGTCACAAAATACTGTTAAAAAAATTAATGCTGTTTTAACTTTCTATTCATCAAATAATCCTGAAAAATAACAATGACTGTGCATTAATTATAATTTGTATTATTTTAATAACATTAACACTAATTGTGATAAGCTTTGCCATCAGATATGAGATAACAGAAAACAATTATTGTATTATTTCACAATATTAGTTTTACTGTATTTTTGGTCATATGAATGCAGCCTTGGTGACCAAGAGTCATCTTTCAAAAAAT
The DNA here is from genome assembly GCF_936440315.1 of Barbus barbus. Taxonomy (NCBI): domain Eukaryota; kingdom Metazoa; phylum Chordata; class Actinopteri; order Cypriniformes; family Cyprinidae; genus Barbus; species Barbus barbus. Next base: position 34,602,463 of record NC_136733.1, on the reverse strand, counting down.
CTTACTAGCCCCAAAAATGTTCAATAGCAGTGTTAGGGGTGTCCTCGACTAAGGATTTTCATAGTCGAATCGGGATTTTCGAATCTTGCCGATAGTCGACTGATAGTCGATTCATATGTTTGGGGGCGGGGGCAAAATACATTACCAAGAGATAGTCATAATTACTGACGTTAACACACAGGGAAAATGTATACCGGACACCTCGCAGATACAAACGGGGTAAAAAATGTTTTATGTTTTGATAAAAAGATAGTTAACATTAAACGTCAGCGAAACCCTAAGAATTCACAACATTTTTTACAATAGTGCTCTCATTATAACATGCACAAAATGCCCCGAAAGAACGTGCTCGGCTCTGAATGAACTCATTTTGGGGACGCGCAACAATGTGCAGAAACACGGCAACTAAACTCTAAAAATTTACAGCGATTTATTATAATAGTGTTCTCATTATAATGCTATGTATATGACTGTGGCAGTCATAGTCATTAATATTATTGTTGTTTGTCCTGCTCGCGCTGCGCACCGGTTTATATATATTGTGTATATATATATACACAATATGTATATAAACCGGCCGAAATGTATAAATGCAATATATATAAACCGGCCAAAATTGTACCCTACCAGATCGGAAAATTCCAGTCTTTCATTCTGCCTGTGTCAGTTTGAGTCGGGGTAAAGTTTTAAATCCCTGCCGCCAAGATTGCTCCTCTGTCGGTCACGGATTATGGAAAGTGAAGCTTACATCTATGTTTGGGTGTTTGGATTTATTAACGCACGTTAAAATATTTATTTAAAGCTTCTTTATTTTCAGATTCTTATTTACCGCATTATCATAATAGGGTGTATATTAACTTATTGAGAGAAAACCGGTAGTTCTATGTGACATTTGAGCACCCCCATATAGCCAAACTGGGATGATCATAAAACCCTGCGAATATTCGACTGTGAGATTGGGAGTCGAATCAGGTTCCTCCTATCGAATTGTCGACTATTCGAGGTCACCCCTAAGCAGTGTATATTTCACAACACTTTTTGCAATTATGATGTGTTTTCGTGTTGCACATTACATTTAAGTCATTAAATTAAAACCTTCCTGAAAGTTCTTCCAAACCATAGGAAATCAACCTGAATACAAGGAGTACATTTATAAGAACCTGGAAAAAGCAAGTTTAGAACACGTGACATTTCTTTATTGTTATAACTTTCATGTCATTGACCCACGTGTTTAGTGAGTCAGTAGATCATCAAAGTCATAATTGCTGTTACCTTTTCACTGGATCAACCTTATATTTACTTAACTTTTAAATGTCACATTTACCTCATATTTATCACACTGTTACTCTTATTTCATGCGCTTTTGAGAATGTTTGTCTGAGGCTATATCTGTTTAAAATAAAAGTAGATGACAAAATATTAAGGTTTTACTAGAACAGAGGTTCAGAACCTACCTTCTGCTCTTTCTTTAGGCTCCCTGGATGAGGGGGTGACGGATGGTCTCCAATCCATGCAGGGCACTCCAAACACTACTGGTCACATGGAGGAGGATGAGAGGTAAGACCACCTTTGGTGTCTGTGTTGTTTTTACAGAGAATCCTTTTATGACGTCTCAATTTTATTATTGAACTAAAGGGCCCCTCTGAGGAGGGACATAATATTTTAGTCTTCTCATCATCATCTTTCCTCATGTATACTTGCTTATTAAGCAGAAGAGACTTCTGTGATATTGTAGTGGCTATTAAGATGGGGATTACTTTGCCAAGAGGCCAGAGAAGCTAGTTGGCAGACTCTCTGGAAACTTCTTGGACCTGAATTTGCCTTTTGGAATACTGGAAGAATAGGGAAATGGTATGATGCAAAACAAATGGGATAAAAAAGACACTGCTTTCCGTCTTAGCAGTGAAGTCTGCTTTTATATGACAACTTGATATACCTGACTAAATGTGTTATATTTTAGCCTTAAACCTATGTGGGGTGATCTCTGTGGATCTGTAGACAAAGGAAATAGTGGTGGTAGCATGAATACAAGTAAAATACTCAATAGGCAATTTGAAGACTAGTGTGACACATTCCTACCCAAATTTACATTTATTCATTTAAAGTGGTCATGACATAGAAAATCAAAATGTCCTATATATTTACACATATAAGAGGTTACTTTACAATAAAAATGTACTGCAAGTTTCATCCCAGTCACGACGTCATGGTTTTCCTGTAAATGCCGTAACGCACTAAACAAGGAGGTCTTGCCGATCAGTCATGAGAGCAATACTGTTGTCTATAGGATCGTCTAGCGTTGCCTAGATGTAAACAAACTGAAGCTTCAAAAACTCTGCCTTTCTTTCTTTTTTGGACCACAAAAAGCTTTTCCATATAATGAAAGTATATGGCGATCAACATCAAGCTTTTAAAGGGGTCATATGATGCTTTTTTTAAAGATCATTATTTGGTGTAACAGAATATGTTGACATTTAATGTTCAAAAAACACATTATTTTTCAAATACTGTACATTATTGTTGGTCCTCTATGCCCCGCCTCTCTCAAACACTTAGTTTTCTACAAAGTCCCTCCTTCCGACAGGCGCAGTCTGCTATGATTGGCCAACTGACCCAGTGCATTGTGATTGGCCGAACACCACAAGCTCTTGTCGGAAATGTAACGCCCCTTTCCATAATCGCGAGCTTCAGCTCTCAAAATAAAAGTAAAGACAGTTAATAATCTCCTTAGTTTTACAATCAGTTCAAGCCCGAGAGGGGAACAGAGTCGCGTGACAGACACAGTGATGATGTTCGTATGTATTTGCACCAAGCCGCGATTAAGACAGCTGACATGCTGTGATGTGACCCCCTCCCCCCCTCTCTCTCACTCACACACACACGACGTGCAAAACCCTATATGATAGGGTTTGGTAAGAAACAGACTGAAATTAAACATGACTGCGTCTGCGGTAACTCGCAACAAGAAGTTATTCAACTCGGTGAACAAATAACATATAGATACTTTTTAGGGGGATTTCTAGGCGTTGTTTTTTCATGTCCCATTTTTTATTTGTTACATAATATGTTAAACTTAAGTGTGTTTCTAACCAAACCCTGTTGTATACCCGCAGAACACTTGGAATATTCGGCACGTCTTATGTGACCACTCTGTGATGCTTTTGCATCTTTTTTAAAAGCTTGATGTTGATCACCATATACTGGCATTAGATGGAAAAGCACTAGCAGGACTTTTTTTTTTTTTTAAATCTCCTTTTGTGGTCTGAAAAAGAAAGAAGGGCATACGCATTAGAACAACACAAGGGTGAGTAAATGATGACTTAATTAAAATTTTTGGGTGAACTCTCCCTTTAATGACTACTAAGACTCTGTGTGCAATTGGCTCATCTAATTTAGTCTCTTGTCCTGTCACTCTTTTTCCAGGCTGGAGAATGTCCAGTACCCATACCACCTGTACATTAGCCCTTCCACTCGCCCAGGACTCAACGGTCCTGAACGGCCCTTCCAGTGCCCTACATGTGGCGTCCGCTTCACTCGAATACAGAATCTCAAGCAGCACATGCTCATCCACTCTGGTGAGAGAGCCTCTGCTATTATTGGATTCGACATTGATAAGGGCATTGCATGTGAAAAGAAAGAGAACTTTTTTACATTTTGTGTTTTTGAAGGGGACTCATATGGCTGGGCAATAAAAAAAAAATCATATTGAGTCTGCAATAAAATTGCATTTTAAGCCTATGGATTAGTCTAACAATCTGTCACACCGCAGAAATAAACACGACAACAGCAAATCAGTGCATGCCACTAATATCACAAATTTTAGCATCTGCCATCGCAATTAGGGTTGGGTATTGAGAAGCGGTTCCGTTTTAGAACCAGTACCATATTTCCAAGAACTGGGTACTCGATAAAACACGTGCATTTCAATTCAGCTTAACTATTCCTGCGTTCGCATTTTAATGTGATTTTAAACGGTTTACAAGCAGGAAGGGAAAGAACATGAGCACTGTTTGCGTGCAGCGCACACATCTGAAGCGCGAGCACAGAGAAAAGCAGACCCAGTGTGGGTTCCCAGCCTGCATCCATTCTTGAACCGTTCCGTGCATTTCCACTGAAGAAGATTTGTTCCGAGCCTAAACGTCTTTCTCATTTACCATGCACAAAAATACGTCAGTGTATCATCATAAACACAGACGTTTTTGTCTTAAGTGAACATAAATAGATGTGAAAGAAAACACGTGTAAAAAGTATTTTTAGATCCGCCCGCGTGCATTTGGTTTTAGAGAGGCAGCAGCCTAATAAACATGTGCTGTCTGTCATTAATGTTAATCAAAAAATAAAAGAAAATCATTCACTGATCTTGACTGAATAACGTTCATAACTTTATTGACAATTAATGTACAACCCGATTTCCGGAAATGTTGGAAAGTATTTTAAATTTGAATAAAATGACAACTAAAAGAATTTCAAATCACATGAGCCAATATTTTATTCACAATGCAACATAGATAACATAATAAATGCTTAAACTGAGAAATTTTACAATTTTATTCACAAAATGTGCTCATTTCAAATTTGATGCCTTCTACAGGTCTAAAAATATTTGGGACAGGGGCATTTTTACCATGGTGTAGCCTCTCCTCTTCTTTTCAAAACAGTTTGAAGACGTCTGGGCATCGAGGTTATGAGTTTCTGCAGTTTTGGAGTTGGAATTTAGTCCCATTCTTGCCTGACATAGGTTTCCAGCTGATGAAGAGTTTGTGGTTGTCTTTGAAGTATTTTTAGTTTAATTATGCGCCAAATGTTCTCTATAGGTGAAAGATCTGGAATGCAAGCAGGCCAATTCAGCACCCGGACTCTTCTACTACGAAGCCATGCTGTTGTAATAGCTGCAGTATGTGGTTTTGCATTGTCCTGCTGAAATATAAGGCCTTCCCTGAAATAGATGTTGTCTGGAGGGGCGCATATGTTGCTCTAAAACCTTTATATACCTTTCAGCATTCATAGTGCCTTCCAAAACATGCAAGCTGCCCATACCGTATGCACTTATGCACCCCCATACCATCAGATGCTGGCTTTTAAACTGAATGCTGATAACACGCTGGAAGGCCTCCCTCCTCTTTAGCCATGGGGACACGGCATCCGTGATTTCCAACAAGAATGTCAAATTTGGACTCGTCTGACCATAGAACACTTTTCCACTTTGAAACAGTCCATTTTTAAATGAGCCTTGGCCCAAAGGACACAACGGTGGTTCTGAACCATGTTCACATATGGCTTCCTTTTTGCATGATAGAGCTTTAGTTGGCATCTGCAGATGGTATGGTATTGTGTTTACCGACAGTGGTTTCTGGAAGTATTGCTGGGCCAATTTAGTAATGTCAATGACAGAATCATGCTGATGAGTGATACAGTGTCGTCTGAGGGCCCGAAGACCACGGGCATCCAACAAAGGTCTTCGGCCTTGTCCCTTACACACAGAGATTTCTCCAGTTTCTCTGAATCTTTTGATGATGTTATGCTCTGTAGATGATGAGATTTGCAAAGCCTTTGCAATTTGACGTTGAGGAATGTTGTTTTTAAAGTATTCCACAATCTTTTTACGCACTCTTTCACAGATTGGAGAGCCTCTGCCCATCTTTACTTCTGAGAGACTCTGCCTCTCTAAGACATCCCTTTTATAGCTAATCATGTTACAGACCTGATGTCAATTAACTTAATTAGTTGCTAGATGTTCTCCCAGCTGAATCTTTTCAAAATGTCTTTCTTTTTCAGCCCTTTGTTCCCCCGTGCCAACTTTTTGAGACCTGTAGCAGGCATCAAATTCTGAAATGAGCACATTTAGTGGAGAAAAGTGTACAATTTCTCCATTTAAACATTTATGTTCTCTATGTTCTATTGTGAATAAAATATTGGCTCATGTGATTTGTTAGTCTTTTAGTTTTCATTTGACTCAAATTTAAAAAACATCCCAACATTTCCAGAATTTGGGTTGTATATAATATTTATGAAAAGAAAACTAAAAAGAAAAGTTTTTTTAAACTTTTGATTTCAATTTCTATACCTGAAATTTGTTCAGTTGTATTTATGTATGCTATTGCTAATTGATTTGTTTGTTCTTATCTTATTACTGACTGTTTACTTGTCTTTAACAATTTAATGTTTAAAATGTATTAGTCTCGTTGCTTTTGCTGTGGTATTTTTTGTTAAAACCATAGGCAAATTTTGTGTAAAAAGTGTAAAAGGCCTGTGTTCTGTAAGTTGCTTGTTCATGTTATTCAGCTGCTACAGAACACTTTGTAAAAAGACAGAATAAGTGTTTAACATCTAAATGTTTCACTTAAAAAATTATAAAAAAAATTTTTTTTTTTTTATCTTGTTGGAATCGAACTAGGAATCAATGAGAATCGGAATCGATTATCGGAATCTAATGATACCCAACCTTAATCGCAATATAGCAAGACATGAACACATGAACTTTAACTCCATCAGAGCTGTTCTGAGAGTCAATTCACAAGCTTTTCACAGTTATATTTAAGAAAAACTACTGTCAACGACAACCCATCAAAATAAAGGATCAGTTCAACTTGAAGAAATTACAGAAATATATTAGTATTATGTCTGAAAATGTGCTTCTTGAAGTAAAAATAATAATATTCATAATATTATTATTTTTATTCAGTATCATACATACAACCCAGGTATTTTTTTCATCCATGTTTCAATTAATGGTGAATGAATATTGTGATTAAATATGGATATCGTATGAGGTGGAGAAAAAAAATTAGTACAAATATTTTTGGCCGTATCGCCCTACTTAAAGACTAAGCCAGGATTAGGCCATTGTTCAATTAGGACATTTAAGTCATTTTTATAAACGTGCCTTTGAAAAAAAACTACTGGCGTGCATCTAAAGACAAAAGTCAAGTCAAGTCACCTTTATTTATATAGCGCTTTTAACAATACAGATTGTGTCAAAGCACTTAACAGTGTCAAATTGGAGGATAGAGTGTCAGTAATGTATAAAAATAAGAATAAACACTCAATTTTCAAAGGCACTGATATGTTTTAAGATCAGTCAGTGCAAGTTTCTTTCAGTTGAAACAGCTCAGACTTACATTTTAGTCCAGGACTAGACTTAATCCTTGTTTGTGAAACCAGGGGTATATGACCTAATAAGATTATAGTGGCTATAATATAGTGTTTGCAGTCCTTTGTGGATAACTTCTGTCTATGTGCATTTTGCTAATACATCAGCTACTAAAACTGTATTGTTGAAATGTTTTAGGATAGCTGACATAAGCTTTCACACTAGAACATGGAAAAGCTTAATATCGGGCCCTGTATTACATAAACGTCTTGTTTGGAGAAGACACCATGATTCAACCTAATCTCTTTGTTAGTTGAATGTCCAAACAGAAGTCCTCATTACAGCGATTAGTTATGGACTGGTGAAAGCGATTGTATGCAATTGGTTTAGATGTGGGTTAAATGAACAACATACCTAACTTGACATATTGCTAGATTGAAACTTCACAATAAACATTATTTGCATGAGCAGAATGATGTGTTTGGTTATTTTGTCATTTCTTAGCAGGTGTAGCTCAATCAGCACACAACCTACTAAAACAGACACACATTCTTGTTACGTTCCTTTCAGTCTCATTCAGCTTCAGTATTTGCTAATTATGTCCTGTTTTCTGATATAGGAGACTATAATCTTTTACATCTTTCTTCTGTAGGTATTAAGCCATTCCAGTGTGACCGCTGCGGGAAAAAGTTTACGCGGGCTTACTCTCTGAAGATGCACCGGCTGAAGCACGAAGGTAAACGCTGTTTCCGGTGCCAGATCTGTAGCGCCACTTTCACTTCCTTCGGTGAATATAAGCATCACATGAGGGTGTCTCGTCACATCATCCGCAAGCCTCGGATTTACGAGTGCAAAACGTGCGGCGCCATGTTTACCAACTCCGGCAATTTAATCGTACACCTGAGGAGTCTCAACCATGAGGCGTCAGAACTAGCAAACTACTTCCAGACCAGGTGAGGAGGAGCTGAACATTCTAAGAAAATATAGTACAAATTTAGTTTTGTACGGTCGGCCGTTCATCCCATGTTGAGGTAGCAGATGCGTTTTTTTTAATTGGGGGTAGAAATTATTTAACTGTATTGAAGAATATGTATATTAGGGAAAATTAGAACACTTTACAATAAGGTTAAATTCGTTAATCATAGTTAACGCATTAGGTGTCATGACCTAACAATGAACAGTAGTTTTACAGCATTGTTAATACTGATTAATGTTTAATTTACAAATAAATAATGGTCACCAAGTCTAAATTCATTTGATCAAAGACGGTAAAATAGTAATATTCTGAAACATTATTACAATTTAAAAGAACTGTTTTCTATTTTAACGTATTTGAAAATCTATTTCTGTGATGGCGAAGCAGCCAGTACTTCAGTCTTCAGTGTCACATGATCCTTCAGAAATAATGTTTATTCTGATTTGGTGCTCAGGTAACATTTCTTATTGTCAAAATGGAAAAAAAATTATATTTTTGTGGAAACCGTGATGCATTTTTTTCCCAATATTCTTTGATGAATAGAACGTTCAATTTATTAGTCATAAGACATTTTAACAACTTAAAAGTCTCTCATGTCACTTTTATGCATGCTTGCTGCATATACATATTAATTATTTGGCAAAATCTTACTGACCGCAAACTTTTGGACAGTAGTGTACATTTTTAACATTTCAATTTACAGTATATAAAGTAATTAATGTATTATGAACATACCTGTACATTAGTAACCAATGACCAAATAGTTTATATTATAAATTATTTATAAATTAACATTAACCTAGATTAAACAGTTCTGTAATGATTGTTAGTTCATGATACCTAATGCATAAACTAATGTCAACCAATTGAACCTTTTTGCAAAGTATTCCTGGTAAAACATTGTGTATTTTCAAAGAGAGTTGAAGATGACAGGTTTTTCTCGTTTGAGGTGTGATTGACAAAATGCATCCATCAGATGAAATGTCTTTCCTGCTTAGTTTTAACAGGTTTACCGCAGTCCAGGGTAACACCCAGTTGCATTGTACTGCATTTGGCAGAAGTTACTCGATGAATAGAGCTTTCAGGAAATCACTGAAATCTCCTCTATTAACTGTCCTGATTAGTATTATGAAAAGTACAAGGTTTATTTGTTTCTGACTAGCTTTAACACATGGGCATACACACCCTTCAGATTTCCTTAACATCAATTCTATTCTTAAACTGGCACGTGTATTCTTCCTAGATGTGTTCTCCAGAGAAAACCAACTAAGCGACTTTCATTTGAAAACAAGTATTTTCTAAATGGAATAATCATGGCTTTGATTCCATTTTGGAAGTAGCGAGAGTTGGACTGTGTATTAGGAAAAGAAGCACTGAAATGTAAACATTTGGAGTGAGCTGGGAAATCAATCCTACGTCAGCTAATTACCGCTGAATAGGTTTTTAAGTTCTCAAAAAAGCTCAGTGGAATCATTGTCTATATTTCAGAGGAGACTCTTCTGAGGTAACCTTCATGACGGTAGCCTTTCATTAAAGCAGAGGGAAGGGAGTCAGGTGCTTTTATGCATCGAGTTCCTTCTACACATAGACTACCTTACTTCATCCAACCGTTTATTTGATTTAAGCCCTCTCTCTTAGGATCTGTGTTCTATTCATCTTTGTCAAGCACAAATAAACAGTGTCTATGCAAGTTACAGTGCTGAGGCAATAGTTTGCTGGCATGTGCTTATTAAGAGAGGGAGTGGTCGTGTAGTGGATCCCGATGAAGTTTTATGTGTTGTGATTGCAGCCAGAATTGCGGCCATAGCTTTCAAAGAGCTTTACTTTCAGGGAGTTCGTTTCTAAGTATAATTCTGAGATGTGCAAAAACACACAAATTGGAAAGTGCTAACTGGGTTAATTCGATGTCTCGCATAAAAAAAAAATCTATATTTTAAATGAATTTTTGTAAAAAAAAATGTAATACCAGTCAAAATTTTACTTTAAAGTTTCTGCTAAGTACGTTGAATTTGGAAATCATAGTGTCAAGAGTGCAACGACTTGCTGTGAAAAAAAATAGGAAATGATGTCATTATCTAAATCCTATTCATGGATTAAACTATCAGTGTTTGAAGTGTGATTGCTTGCTATATCACTTTTTCTGCCAAGCCACAATCCTCAATCTAGTTTTGAATTTTGACTTTCGTTTAGATAACTACAGTGTTTTGCCAGAGGACATTTTGCCAAAATGTATTGTTTGACTTGAACATGCTTGGACTGGCTGCCCGTTAAAAAAAAAAAAAAATATATATATATATATATATATATATATATATATATATATATATATATATATATATATATATTTTGTTTTTTTTTTTTAATTTTTTTTTTTAACGGACAGCCAGTCCAAGCATGTTGATTCCATTTTGGAAGTAGCGAGAGATATATATATATATAAATATATAAATAAAAATCCAAAGAATCTTAGACTCATATACCAAACTTGAAACACAATCTTGGATGAATCATAAACACTTTTTTTGACAAATAACTTTTTGAACTTGCGTCTGAGTGGTTTGACATCCTCAGATTGTGGCTTCACAGAGGAGACTGAAAGCAATAACTTTAACCTACTTTTGTGTTTTAGTCCCATTAAGCAAGTATTTTTCATGAAAAAGTTTGAGCTTATAGTGCTTAGAAACCAATGAAGGTACTACGATTCTAAAAGATGATTGTAAAGATCATTAAACTTGTCTTTTTACCTTAACCCACTTTATGAACATTGGCCCTTCTCTCCCTTTTTTGCCCTAGTGAGTTCCTCCTCCCAGACTACCTGAGTCACATGCAAGAGGAAGAGGGGCTGGGACACTTTGAGATGAGTGAGCAGACCTTTGAAGCTTCTTCCTCCTCTTCCTCAGTCCAAACACCAGTTATCTCTCAAGTTTCCTCTACCATGAACTATGACAACCACACTTCTGCACCTCCTTCCCAAACCCCAAACCCCAGGTCAGGGAACGGAGAGGAGGCCGCACAAGGCGATCACCCGAAGTCCACCGCTGCTGTTACCTCTCTGCAAGACCCAGAGGAAGACGAGGGAGAGAAGGAGAGAGGTGGAAGAAAGAAGAAGAGACTAGTGTCAATTACAATTGAGTGAAAACGTTCCATACGTGTAAACATGTATAATAACAGTCAGTGTTCTGTTGCACACTCAATACTTCTGTTGTCGACGGTTTATTATATTCTCAGAAAAAAGGTACCAAAGCTGCCATTGGGGTGGTAGCTCTGAAAATGGTACACCTTTGTACCTTATTTATCTATAAAGAGTGCATATTAGTGTCTTAAAAGTATTAGTACCTAAAATGTATATATTAGTACCAAAATGGTACATTTTAGTACCTTCTGAAAGGGTACCACCACAGTGACAACTTTTGTACTTTTTTTTTTCTTTTTTCTGAGAGTGTATGTTTTAAAAGCTTGGTGTTATGCCTTTTAATTTGTGGGGGTTACTTTAAAATTGTTGTAAAATCACATTTGATTTGGATTTACATACAAATCTATCTGAAAGATGATCATGGTTCTAAATAAAAAAAATAAAATAAAAAAAAAACTTGAAATAAAAAATGTCACCTTTTTTATTAGTAACCCATTAATATCGGTGACTATAATGAATTTGTTCCATGGAAGCACATTTTTTTAATTTAATTATATTTTTATTCATAATATACAATTGTTTAACCGCTGTGTGGCGGTCTGTCAATAAGAATCAAATTGTATACTTTTTCTTTTTTTTTTGCATTATGTTCAGCTAAGACTGATCTCCTTTTATTATGCGACTTCCTTTTCTCCTATTTCATGTCTGCGCCTTAACTATCGCAAACTGCCCCTTCTGACTGTAAACAAACCTGTTACAAACTGGGAAGCTTCAATCCTCTGAGGACCGTTCCGAAAAATGTGAAAGACTGTGTTACTACTTCCATGTGTGTTCAGAGCGGAAACAAAACACTGAATCTGACTTGCACAAAACAACCATGAAACCCAGTCAATGGGTTGTTGTGCATTGACTGACTAATCTAATGCGCTTTAGTGTGTTGTTTTGAATTCGTGTATATGTGAAGAGTAGCCCTGTTTTCCTAGCCCTCTTTTCTGCTGTATGTGTAATGCTGCTAAATTTTGTAAACTGTGCCTCTTGCCCAGCTCTCCGAATCACTCGTCAATTCTATCTAAAGAGCTGTATGTGAATTCTTTGGGTTTAACATTCTTCTTTTGATTGTGACATATGGAAGAATTGTCTAATGGGTCACGTTTTAATAGAGTGGAAGGAAGGTGATATTTCCATAGCCTTTCCCATTTTATTGCTGTTGGAATTATACTATGGAATTTTCTCATAGCTTGATGCCATAGTTGTATGTGCCTAATATTCTCCCAAACAAAGTTAATGAACACCTTGTGACTATGGCATGAGCCTTGATCGAAGATGTAACTTGATTGCGACTTTGGAATATGTAGCATTTGTTTTGTTCGGTAGTTGTAACGATTGCATATCTTCGCTTCCTTCGTGTGATATTGCACCTGGCAATCAGTCTCGAAGCTGCTCCATTCAAATATGATTTTGTAGGGAACAAAAAGTTTTAATAAGCGTTGTGCAATATTGTTTTGGATGATTCAAGTGGTCCAAAATTAAAATCTTTTATACTGCAGTGGACAATGAGCTGAATGACTGAAGATAATTAAATACAGGAAGGGGGCTAGTCGAGAGAAAAGGCTAAAGCATGTTCCCTGCGATAAACCATTCGTATGAATTGTTAGTGTACAAACAGTGAAAAAATCACATTGTGTTACAAAAACTAAGTTGCAATATCTTTCTCTTATGTCATTTCCCTTGAGACGGACTCCCGCTTATCTTACTCTCTCCATTTTTGCAACCGCCGGCTTTAGCTCAAACTCAATTACTTCATTGTCTGAGAGTTTGTAGTGACGCATTTATCCATAAGACAATATTGGCTGTCTGTCCCAGATTGCTCTTTGTGCTACTTGCATGTTTTCCGTGCAAAAAGAAATATGGGGGGGAAAAAACAATATAGCATGGGTTGATTCGTTTGTTGGATGTCGTTTCAGATATGTGCAACTACCATTTTGTATACAATATTCAATCTTTGGTGTTCAGTTGTTTGAGCAGAAAGAAAACGTGACATTTCAGTAGTCATAATGCTTTTTTTCCAGATTCCATGTATTGATGACAGTTACCTTAAAAAGTGTCAATTTGTACATTTGTAATATCAGTGTGAGTGTGAGTAGTTATTTGACTTGAGCCTCGTAGTGTTCGCTTTGGTGACCATGTCTTATTGATATACTCTATATTCTTTTTTTAAAGCCTATAGTTTTAGTCGTATCTTGTGCCTTTGGATATTGGATCTGTATTGTATTTTAATTGGCATAAACATGCATTGATATGAATTCATAATGTTTTGTAGACAGAATGCTGGTAGACTTCAAATGTAGCTTGAAACTAAAAATATTTTTGAAGTGCTATTCGACACATGGTTTAAACTGTATGTTTTGTGTTTATTTTCATAAAGACAAATGTATTAGTCGTTTTGTATTCAAGTGGTTCTTATCATCCGTTTCTGTGCCAATTCAGATTTATTGAATGATGTTTTGTAAAAACATTACGTACATTAAGATTTGCAGTAAATGGTTACAGCCTAACACCCCATGTTTGCTTAAATTCATTGCTTCCATTCTTATTGCTAAATACTCATTCTGGTTTGTGTATTTGCCATACAATATTCCAAAACATATACACTAATGTTCAAATATATATTTGAGAAATGAATACTCTTACTCAGCAAGAATGCTGTTCTTTTTAAACTGTCTATTACGCAATTAACCCTGAAAAAAATATATATATATCAAGGCTTTCCAAAAAAATATTAATAATAATATTCAATATTGGTAATAGGATATTTGATTTCTGAAGGTGACACTGAAGACTGGAGTAACAGCTTTGCCATCACAGGATTACACTTTAAAATATGAATTCTATATTTGATTATATAGATATAAAAATAGAATAGTTACTTCAGTTTTTAATTATATTTCATTGCTGTTTTACTCATTTGGCAGCATTTTTGAGCATTAAAGACTTAAAGAACTTACCATTCCCAGACTTTTGAACTATAGTGTATATTATGTGCACTATTATTTAACCAGGCAAATAAAGTTGACCTAAAACATACATATTTGATCTTCGAGTGTGCGTATGCTAAAATCCATGTCAACGTTCAGATTTATAAAAACTCCATTCTCAAGTCAACGATTTGGATGTTGACTGGGCTCTTTTATGTAATGATAACATTAATTAAGGGGTGTTTACAATGCAGAGATTTAAAACATGTTATTAGCGAGGCCCTTGGTTCCTCTGTACAGGTATGTGTATGACCATGTTTATAAACTGCTGAAAAAGTTTTTGCATATAACAGTTTTCTATCTCAGAAAAAAAAAACACATGTGTGAGAGAACAGTAGTAAGGAAATTCTTGGCAAACGGGTGCACAAACACATGCTAAAAGAAACAATGAGAGGCTTTTAATTTTGCCTTGGCATTCTAGATGAAGTTTTTGTGACATAGCACAGTATTTGCAGAGTCCAAGCACCTGCTTGTGATTTGGTGTCCTCCGGCTGCGTGACCCACATCAGCCCTGGAGGGGTGGTTAAAGAAAGCCCTAAAAATGGGTCAAGTCAGATAAAGTTCACAAAATGAAGGGTTTTGATGAATCTTAAAATGTCAAAAACTGGTCCAGAATCTATTTTATAATGATGTCCGTGACACTGACAATGACCACTTTCAGTTTTCCACTGCTGTTGGCCACATCAGTGCTTCAGGCACCATGACCTAGCATCGCTTTAATTTACTGTGAAAGAAATCAATGATTCTACCGGGCATAAATCTAAGGGCACGTCTTGTGCCAAACCTTTTGCCTTCTACACCTGCGACATTAGTCAAATGAAGTTATACAACAACCACCTTTTGTCTACCTTTTATCTATTTTGTGGTGCTGGATTAGAGTTCTTCAATATGGCCCCACAATCCTTTTTATTCTATACCAAAGCACATCAAAATTGAATGCAGACTACTATACTTCTGTGTAAACAATGTCCTTTCAATGTCCTTCCATTCTATTGACTTCAAATATTGTTTGCTGTACTTGTGAACTTGAGTTACACATGGCATTTCTGTATAAACCCAATCTTGCATTAGACATGGCAGCTACTCTTCAAATTGCTTTCTTTAATGGACCTAAGCGCTGTGGGTTGGATAAAAAAAAATACAAGACATGTTTATTATGATTTATTTTAAGAAGAACTAGTTAAGTCCTAAAGTGATTTCAGACATTTTACTCATTTCTGGCACTTTGGTCATTTCAACAATACTTCCAAAATCCTGCATAAGCAAGGGGCCATTCCTGATCGGCTAAAAAAACCACAGTCGGCTCTAATAAATCTTTTTTGCTGCCGAGCCTGGGATTGTCTTATAAGTTTTGAAGATGATCATCTGCCAGGTAGGGACATTTTATATGTGGTATTCCAAAAAACAGCTTACAGCACCTTTATGTCTTCATCATCGTTAATGACATTTCAAATGTATTTTGAGTAAAGAGGACTGAAAAGAATTTGCTCCAAACTGGTCAGTCTTCACAAGGAGAGCTCCACCGTCACCACTGTTATGTAATGGTCAAACCGAAGAGAGTAATTGGAAAGTGTTTCAATATGGTTCTTGTTCCAGTGACTGCTATTTCAAATAATCCCTCCTTTTTTATAAACACCTTGATCAATTCACTTCTCTTCTTTGCCAAAGACTCTTAGTCAAGTAGAAAGGTTCCAGCGATGGTGAAATCATATTTATCAAACAGGATCCCAAAAAAACAACAAAATAGATATATGCGAAATGTTCTCCAGATGCAGAGGTTGTTTAAATATGATATAAAAGCATCTGAGATGCAGAGTGCTTGCTTTTCATAACATTTATCACATAATGAATAAACATGGGTCCAAATAGCATAATTTATTTCTCTACTGATGATGCTCCATTTTGACATCTGGCACTGATTTCATTAACACAGCAGATTTGTCATAAACCATTGACCAAGACCATAAGCAAGTACCATTAGTCTTTCCGATTCAGAACTTAAATGCTTCGGTGACTTTAATTTACCACCAGCCAGATTCTAGAGGCTGTATTTATTTACTACAAATATAATGTTTCTTTTGGGAACAGGTAATACTGACTAAGCTTAACCCAAAATGAAGATTGTAACACGGTACGCTCCCATTTTTCTCTCTCTCTGCCACATTGAGTTTACAATCATATCTCTATCTGGAGGTGATCCACCTGTGCTGGATTAGGCTGCATAGTTACTGTTCTTGTTATGTCAAAACAACAAGAAAGCCACAAATCGTGCAGTAAATTTATTGAAACAGATTCCAAAACATGAGTTTAGGTCAAAGGGTCATAAAAGAAAATGAAATTTTGTGTGTAACTTTAGTTAGACTCTGAAATTTGCCGGCAACTACTTGCATAACTGAAAATGGAAAGAAACCAAGGTCAAGTTATGTTTATCCAAAATGTTTGACATAAATGTTTCAGCTTGATTTGTCAAAACAAACACTCTTCTTGTAACACATGCGAATGCGGTGCAATGGAAACCTTTATATTTGTTTAACAACTTCTAGTGGCAGAGAAAGGAAAAATGAATGGAAGAATGAAAGGAGGGAAAACTGACTTTGCAAATGATAGATTGTTCAAAAAGCAAAATACAGGCCTGTCAACAGATTATATAATTATATCTGATGTGAATGAACAATTTCGTAGCTGACTACTGTTGCTTATGCAAAGTAGATTCAGCTAAATTTTTTATAAATTTATAAAATAGTGAAAATAAAAAGCACAATAAGCATTTCATTATTCAAGTGTTAAGTGAAATAAAATGTAATTATTAGATTTTTTTTTCTTTCACCTGCACAGAAAATGCATCAACCCTGTTTAATTAAAATAAAATGCAGTTGATGATTTGACATCTACACTACAATTTCAATTTAATTTTTCTTTTTTATTTAGTAGTTTTTAAAGTTGCCCTGTATATAAAGTCATTTATTTAAATTAATAAGTACTAGTGGGGCTCATGTTTGAAAGTTTGGTATTGTTCTATTGTGTTAAACTTTCCTGGTTGCAGTTGCTCTTGATATCAACACTGACACTAGCAAAAAACTTCTGTCAATGCCAACGCATGTTACACTGCACAATGCCATTGTTCGCCGGATAAACAAAGTGTGCAAGTTCAAACATGTTTTATTAGTTTTACTTTTAAAGTCAAATACAATACTGGCCATTGAAATGTACTAGAGTGAAAGTAAAACTAACATGTAAGCATTCAAGTATGGAACTTGAAAATCTACTTAAACGTTACATAGTAAAGCCATAAAATCCGTTTGTGGCTGTAAAGTTAAAACCACACTGTCAGGGAAAAGAATGCTATGCTTTTGAGATCACTGCCATATACAACAAATCAAACATCATGATCAGGCAGGCTGCAGCATTTCAAGAAGCCAAGAAGTTGATATAACTCCTCAGGTGCACTTATGAATGGGGTGTTATGCCAACAGATTGTGTAATGATAGGTACGTCATGACAGAGCACTGTTTAGCTGTTTCTCTCCAATATGTCTGTTGAAATGGAGTCTGGATTTTTAAGAAAAATCCATTTTATTTTGATGATTAACACATCTATACCGGATGATCCATAATAACAATGGCAGCTAATATTAAACACATTAAGTGACAGAGAAATGTTTGATTTTCTTTTCTCCCTTTTTGCATGATATGAAATTAACATTCCAGGTATCTGGCGACCAGAGATAACGTTTATTCTGACTCATTTTTCATTCTGAGTGTGTTTTTGCCTCAACAGAACAGTTTCTTGGCACGTTACTGAACTGTAATATACACTCAGACATACTGTCATCTGATGTTTGGTGTTGTTGCCTAGGAAACAGTCCACATAGCTCTGCTTTGGAGCGAGTGGAAAGAGTCTGGAAGCAGGAGTTCATCTCCTTCATGTCACTGAAGCAGCAGCCCACAGATGAAATGATGAAGAGCGCTACCCGTCACAAATGATGATCTAATCCTGTTGTCATTCAAATATACTGACTTAATCCTACATAGATGTGCCAAACTCAAACTGACACACAAGTTCAAAACTTGCTTTTAGACATACCGCAGCTCAGGGTTTTAGAGATGTCATTCAGGAACAAGCCCAAAGGTTAGTATAAACAATATTTGCCTTCTGGAATTTCTCTATTTGAGACTTACTTTTTCTGTTATCCTTCTTACTTTGTGCCCGTGTAGAGTAGTAGTGCAAATTAATGGTCAAGTGTGTAATTTCTTTCCACGTGGCACCAGTCAAATCTGCAAAAGTCCAGTCAATAATGTAAAATGACAAGATTAAACACTCAATTTTCAGTTAAAGGCATTTCATTATTGAACTCAGTGATGTCATCGTCCAGCTCAGTTCAGTTAAAATAGTGTCTGTGCAATCAGGTCGACGATATCGCTGGAAATGAAGTGTCCCCAACTGAGCAAGCCAGAGGCGACAGCGGCAAGGAACCAAAACTCCATCAGTGACAGAATGGAGAAAAAAACTTTGGGAGAAACCAGGCTCAGTCGGGGGGGGCAGTTCTCCTCTGGCCAAACGAACCAGTAGTTTGTTCCAACTGCCGCAAAGTCAGATTGTAAGGGCTCAACTGGTACCAGTGGTCTTTTTCTGATGGCTGTCTAGGTGGCGGGGTCCTCACTGGGGATCTGTCTCTGGGGCTCATATAGGTGTCCTGGTCTCTGCTGACGTTCAGGGCTGTAGAGGTCGTCTCTGGATGCTGACCCACCATCTGATCTGGATACGAACTGGATCTGGTGACTGCAGTGACCATCTGGGCTGGATACGGACCGGATCGGGTGGCTACGGTGACCTCGGAATAAGAGAGAAACAGACTAATATTAGTGTAGATTTCAATCTTCTTACGATGTAACAAGTACATTGTATGTTATGGGAAGTGTTCCCAGTTCCGGTTGACCTAGTTAATGCAGCCTAAAAATCCTTTAACGGATTTGAATATTAGAAGTGTATTAGTGTGTTATGTGTAAACCAGGTTAAAGAAATGTGTCTTTAATCTAGATTTAAACTGACAGAGTGTGTCTGCCTCCCGGACAGTGTTAGGTAGATTGTTCCAGATTTGGACGCTAAATAGAAAAAGAATCTGTGCCCCACAGATGATTTTGATATTCTAGGTATTATCAAATGGCCAGAGTTTTGAGAACGTAATGGACGTGGAGGACTATAATGCGATAAAAGCTCGCTCAAGTACTGAGGAGCTAAACCATTCAGGGCTTTATAAATAATTAGCAAGATTTTAAAATCTATATGATGTTTAATAGGCAAAACACGACTGTTTTTAAACACTCCCCCGGTCTGCCACTGCTTGGACAAACAAGTATCCTCACACCATTGGTTGATCAAATATTATGATGTTGCTCAGATTGCAATTCCATTTGGTGCCACAAATAGCACAGAAATTACACGTCACCTTAGTCTTTCTTTTTTTCCATAATTTTTTTTTCCCATTATTTAATGAGAATGTGTCCAGTTTTTTTATTGCAGTTTTCCATTGCATGTTGGAAAGTAGATGGAAAACTCAATCAAATGCAAATGACAACATTTCAAACATAACACGATAAGAGTGATATTTTCCAGAATGGTAGAATGTCAGTAAACTGGGAGTGTAGTAGATGGGGAAAAAAGATAAGATCTGCATCCATGTGACAGTAGTGCACACACACACACACACACAAATAGTGGTGGTGAAAAAAATCAACTACATGTTTATTAGATTACAAATGACTTGCTTCTTGACAGACCAAGGCTGTATCTCATTACAAGATTTACTTGATCTTAGTGCTGCGGTAAACAAAATAGATCATGACATACTCATAGAATGATAACAAAACTATATGGCTATTCAAGGACAGGCTTTACGATGGTTTAGATCCTACCTGTCTGACCATTACCACTTTGTTTATTTAAACAGGGAATCATCTTATTTAACACAGTAAAGTATGGAGTGCCACAAGCATCTGTCTTAGGCCCTCTGCTATTTTTATAATGTACGTGTTGCCCCTTGGTAATATTATTAGCTTGCATTATGCTGATTATACTCAACAATATATTTCAGCAACACCAGATGAAACTTCTAAATTATCTAAACTATAACAGATTGTTAAATACACTTAAAAATAAAGGTGCTTCAAAAGTTGCACAGCAACAGCAATGCCATAGAAGAACCTTTTTTGGTTCCATAAAGCCAATTGGACATGAATAGTTCAATTTACCTTGATTACATTAAAAGTCCTGTGCAGTGGTTCATCTACAATTGAACATTGAGAAGACAAGGGAACTTTGTTGTGGGAACCAAAAGAAGACAGGTTCCTTTAAAAGGTATAAAGGTAGAACAAGTATTCAATTTTAAATATTTAGGCACAATTATTGATGGCAAATTTTCATTTCAGGAAAATGTGGACCACATACATAAAGCAAGATGGCGTTTAGGTCTGCTCAGGAAGTTAAGTAATCTAAGTGTCAATGGGAGGATTTTTGACTATTGTTTATAGATCGATGATTGAAAGTATTTTAACATACAATATTGTTTCGTGGTATGGTAGTTTAACATTCTGGGTTCCCACTCTAAATCAAATGTCAATTTCCCTGACTTTTCTCTGACTTTCCATGATCTATAATGATCAGAAAAACAAGCCGATGTTGTGTAGATCACTTTTTTTTTTTGCTTTTTACCGTTATATGCTCTGTTATTTTTTTATACTTTTTATTTTTAAACTCTGTCTTTGAAGAGGTCACATTTTGTAGCCAAAGCTCCTAAAAAATTTAATTTTCTGGCATATTTACTTAGTTAACCGGTACAGCCTGGTGACTGCATTTGACCAAAGACTAGAATACCCAAGACATGTCACTTGCATAGTTATGAACGGGGGAAAATGCAACGCTTCTGAATGAAAGAGCCAATCGCTAATCGGTAAAGTCAGGCGTCACTGCAGCTGCTGTTAAAAGTCGCGGTTGCTATAGAAACAGTCAGCTCTCTGAGACGCGCGCTCAGGACTGCGCATGCGCACTGGCTGATCTAGCCTGAGTAATAAGCTTTTTATAACGCTATTTGAGCAAAAGAAACAACATTTATGACACAGTTGTTGTCCGATTTCATTGGTGATTTCAAACATGAAATTTAATCGTGAGCTTAGTGAACAGTTTTTGAGAATTTGATGTTTCCCCATACAAAGTGATAGGAGCTGCACTTGGATGCCCGAGAGTCGTTTCAAAGATGGCCGCCGAGTGACATGACTTGTCTTAAAGAGACTTTGATTTGACTTAGGGATTGCCAGTTGACAAGCAGGAATTGAATAAAATGGAGCTGGGCTCAATGCTAAGGATTTTTTCAGTGGTTAAAATTATTACTTGCCCTGTTAATATTTGCACTAGCCTTGCCACAAAAAGCTTTATAAAATAGTTGCTTTTATCAACTTTGATTTTTGTAGCCTATTCTAATAAATAAACTTGACACCAATATTTTAGATACCAATAAAATCGTACAATTATCAATTTCAATGTTAATACCACAACAAAAAATAAATAAAAACCACTAGCCTAACTAATATAAAGTTCAAACATTATTAAACATAAGTGACAGCCAGTAAATAGGAACAAATGAACAAATTGCAAGTAATAGCAAAATTAAATATATTACACAAAGATAGAAATTTAATTTTGCTTAAGTTTTTATGTTTGTAGGTGTTCAAGTAAATTAATGAAAATGGCTTAATGAAACAATGCTCCCAAAGCCCGCTTTCCAAAGAGATTCAAAAACTGATTTCTTTTCTTCATTACTCTGTCTCTACACAATGTCCAGAATGAGTTTTAAAGCTCCTGTAGTAATAAAGTAAATCTGAAAAAATAGCATATGCATTAACAGTTCCAGCACGTATGCTGAGTCACTTTAATAAGAGCAGATATTTTTCTATTCTGTGTGATCCAGTAGGTTTGACGCAAACCGGGAACCTCTCCTCCCTTCCAAGGCTATGTTTGTTATCACGGCAGCCAAATGCTGCTCTGAGACAGTTGGAGGAGCATTCTTCATCATTTCACAACAACAAGTAGACAGCAAGAACTCTTTGACATTTCTCACCAATAAGAAATGAGTCCCAACAGACAGAAATATGCCATTCAGTAAACTAAGTCATATGGTTGATATTCTGAAGATGTGGTGTCACAATTCAGATCGTTTTGTGGTAAAACCTCGAAATCTATAGGGAAAAAAACAAACAAATAAATGATCCTCTCAAAAACAGTCTCAGCCCTGCTTTCCACTATTGCCCTGTGATAAACATCACTGGCCCAAAGTGTCTGGAGCAAAACCCAACAACATCACGCTAGGAAGTGAATTAGCCTGCCCCTCAAAAAAAGACACAGAAACGGTGTCCAACTAAGTGCGGCCCTTCCCATCATAAATAAGAAAAACGTTTGAGGAGAAAGAAAGGCCGCACTATGATCGATTGCTTCTGTCTGTCCCTGTCTGTCGTGCTGCTGAGAGGTTTGTGATTGTAGCTCCGTGTAGCTTCGCTTTTCTGTTGAATCTCTATCTTTCTTTCACTCTCTGTTGTTTAAAGTGATAATATATAACTTAATTCCCACCATATTTCGGTATTAATTTACACTTTTTAAATCCATTTGCGTTTCTATTCGCACCTATTATTGTTTTATTTTTTCTCACTCCGTTTTTCACGAGTTCATCAAACAACAGTGGTAAGTGGTAAATTCTTCGTCATCAGTTAGGAACCTAGGCGTACTTTTTGATAGCAATCTTTCCTTCAAAAAACACGTTTCTAGCATTTGTAAAACTGCATTTTTCCATCTTAAAAACATATATAAATTACGACCTATGCTCTCAATGTCAAATGCAGAAACATTAATTCATGCATTCATGACCTCGAGGCTAGATTATTGTAATGCTTTATTGGGTGGTTGCTCTGGACGTTTAATAAACAAACTCCAGCTGGTTCAAAATTCAGCAGCTAGAACCAGGAAGTATGACCACATTAGCCCGCTTCTGTCAACACTGCACTGTCTCCCTATTAAACATACATTTTAAGATCTTGCTGATTACCTATAAGGCCCTGAATAGTTTGGCACCTCAATATTTGAGCGATCTCAAAACTCTGGCCATTTGATAATACCTAGAATATCAAAATCAACTGCGGGCGGGAGATCGTTTTCCTATTTAGCACCCAAACTCTGGAACAATCTACCTAACACTGTTCGGGAAGCAGACACACTCTGTCAGTTTAAATCTAGATTAAAGACCCATCTCTTTAACCTGGCTTACACATAATACTCTATTGCATTTCTATAATTCAAATCCGTTAAAGGATTGTTAGGCTGCATTAATTAGGTCAACCGGAACCGGGAACACTTACCAAAACACCTGATGTACTTGTTACATTGTTAGAAGAATGGCATCTACGCTAATATTAGTCTGTTTCTTTCTTATTCCGAGGTCACCGTAGCCACCCAGATCCAGACTGTATCCAGATCAGATGGTGGATCAGCACCTAGAGATGACCTCTACAGCCAGGACACCTAGATGAGCCCCAGAGACTGATCCCCAGTGAAGACCCTGTCTCCAAGACGGCCACCGGGACAAGACCACAGGAACCAGATGAGTCCTTTGCACAATCTGCTTTAGCCTAGATTTAAACTGCTGATTTTGTCTGGCCAGAGGAGAATGACACTATTTCGACAAACTATTTCCCCGCCTAAATACTGTAAAGCTGATATAAAGCCACCCAGCTTTATATCAAGCCAATGTAAAGCTGCTTTGACACAATTTGCATTGTTAAAAGTGCTATACAAATAATATTGACTTGACTAAAGCCACCAGGAGGAACGACTGATGGCACTAGCATGTGTTCACTTCCTCCCCAGTTGCCTAAAGCAATTGTGATTGCTTTCACAGACAGCAGAACCCAGGCATAGTCCACCCACTGACTGTCTGACCTTTATATAAGCTTAGATGTGGGAGGAACCCTCCGTTTTACACTCACAAGCACAAGGTGGAACATTTCAGAATACAGAACAATGGAGTAGAAGAGAAGTTAAATACAATTGTATGTGCAAAATGACAAAAAGGAGTCAATTACCAACATCAGCCACAGCAGCATCTCCCATTTCCACCTAAAACATTTTCTCTAAATACACATCTTGCTTATTATGTCACTTCCAGATGAAGGAAAACTCCACAGAGTCACTCTGTCTAAAGGTCTGGATGACAAAATTAGTGTTTTAACATTCTAAGACCTACTGTGGCAAAACTGCAACACTTGTTTATACTGTATTTAGCAATCACAGTACCTGTTCATCACATTAAATATGAGCTGAAATTACATATAACAGCAGCTCACACTATGAAATATTTCATAGCAACCAGTTTGGCAGGAAAATAATTGCCTATGTTGTGCCTACTGATACCATCGCTGCCTACTTTGTGTAAATATTAAATATATATAATACTACATTTTAAACATGGCAGAAATTAAAAGGTGGACTTTTTAACCACCAACTTTAATGCTATATAACAGAGTGCATTTAGTAAACTGTAGCTAAATATTCCAAATGATTTTTTTTCTTGTAGTCTAATGAAATTCTGGCTGAACATACTTAAAAACATACTAAAGTTTCAGCCTTCTAGCGTACCAGGAAGGGTTTATAGTGGTCAATAAAACTGTACTTCAGGCCTCTAAATATGCATTTTCAGGTATTTTACAGGCAAGTAAATTGAGGTTTATAATATTTAAAAAAAAGGTGTTTACTTGCTGGCTACTTGTATGGTTAATTATAATAATGGTAAAACATTTGCAACCTTTAAAGCCCAGCATTACAATTTTCCAATACTTAACTTCACCACAAAACAAAATATGCATAAACATCATGACAAAAAAAAAAAGTACATTTAAGGGGGGAAAGTAATACATTATCAATATCAGTGCTTCACTCCCTGAGGATTAAATGGGAGGGAAAGATATTCACAAGTTGTTCTTTCACAATGTCTGAATACAGACACATAAACAGATGAAAACAGATACTTATGGGTATGATTTCTTAAAGATTGAAGAGATGAGGAATGTGCTACTGAATCTAACACACACAGACACGTTTATGCACGCTGGACAATATTCTACTTATATCGTTCACATCTGGACACCAATCCTCAATCACCCACACGGCAGGCTCTGCAAACACAGTGGAGTGAAGTGAACTGTATCAAGAGAACAGTGAGTTCAGACGGCCTCCTTCAGCCAAAATATCATCCCTCTCTCTCACACACACACACACACACACACACACACATGCATGTAAACTGCCATGGATCTTTGTTTCTCATCACAGTACCATGGCTCTGCTTATGACAATAAAATAGATAAAAGGAACAAAACCGAGTTACAGAAAGGAAAAACAACAGTGCGAGAGGAAGAACGAGAGGAGAGCAATGAAAGAGAAGAGGATTGTTGTTTACGACTTGCAAAGCATAAATCTTTTGGCGAGAAAGATGTGGATTTAGAAACCGTGTGGACTTTGTAACACAAGGCAAGCTCTAATTCCTCCTCGTCTTCTGAAAACTGGCGCTGTGTCCATTAGAAAAGTTTGCTATATTCTGCAGTATGGTACACCTCTTTGCCCACACTTCCTTTTTTCCCCAGGGTGTGCCGATGTTCTTTCATATAATGGCAAATATGACTTGAAATAGCCATAAACATCTGTTTTCAGGAACCCTGTCCTCTCGGATTGACCATTTAGAGGTTGCAACATGCTGGCAAGTAAAGATGGTAAAATCATCAAGCATTCTACACATGTCATATAAGTTTAAATCTGCTCTGAGGAATGAAAGGAATGTTGTTAAACTCTAAACTGTAAGTGCTTGGTTGACCAAGATAACTGCATCGTAAAGTGCCACATCATTAATTTTTTAATGAGTAAAACACATTATATTAGCCACCAGGGACGAGCCATCAATCCTTTCCATACTGTTATGCTAAACTATTTGAGTGAAAATAAACCAATGAAATAAAACAGAACCATACGCAGAGAAAAGAAGTGAGAAAAAAACACTGTTGGGATTAATGATGAAGTTATGATTATATTCATGCTGCTCCTTATACAGTCCACATGGCTGTCCCATCTGAACAGTGTCTGTAGTCTAAATATCCATAACTTAAGTGAATTATATTGTCAACACAACTGTCAGAAGAGGGTTTTTACGACCTCGCAGGACACAGATGCTTTCAGGAACAGTGACTCCTAGTGGTAACATAGACAATTATATATGTGTTGCACATATTCTGAGGTGTTACGATAAATACAATTCCCTGCCTGGAAAGCAGAAGTGCTGAGTCAGTTCCTTCAAGACATTTATACTGCCGAGAGGCATTACAACACATAGAAACACATAACAAAATCAAACAAAACCTGCTCACCTGCTGGGTGGAGAAGCCCTGAAGCAATTAATAGCTTTAATAATGACTTCATCCTCTTCATGTGCTCAGGTGAAGTCATCCATAACAAAGCACCTACAGCAAAAACAGATGAATGAAAGGAGTCAAGGATATGAGCATCTGCCCTAGATAAACATAAGCCCTGGTCTGACCTCAGGTACAACAGGTTTGTCAACTGTATTTAGGAATTGTCAGCATAAAGAATGCCTTTAGGGTACACGCTATCTTTTCATTCAGGGAAATGTTGCCATATATCATGGGAATCTATCTGTCATCTGCTGTCAGAAAGTACACGAGGTGATGAATGGTGCAATGACGGCAGCTTCTTTAGAAGACTTGTGTAGAAAGGAAATCGCTGCAGTTACTGTTGTTTTCGCCATAATAAGTGCTCTAAACTGTAATTAAATCTGTCGCAAATGCGACAAGATATTAAAATTTAGTCAGGAAAATTTCGTGTGCGTCCATAACTGGTTTTTCGTAAGTCATTTATTGAAAGTAGGAGCTACCCGCGCGCAGCGGCGGCGAATACAGCGCGAGCGCCACCGATGTCTGATTCATGAACAAACGACTCTTATGAAACGATTCTTTTTAACGAGTCATTAAACAGCCTCGAGCTCGATGGTGAGTTTAGCGGTTTGAATCAGCCTCAATCAGTCAGTGAATCGGTAGAAATCGTTACTGAGCGAGTTCACATCTGGCTCCCTCATATTGAACTGCGGCTGTATTTGGCCCAAGTGTTCAAACCATACATATAGGATTTTATTGTTTAAACAAATGAGAATTAAGTTGTGTCGCTTCCCATCATGCCTTGTTCTGTGATGGTTCTGCACAGATTTGCTCATCTCATTAGCCTACTTCAAAGTCTTCATATGAGAACGAGAATTTATAAATACATTTATAGATGCAGATTCAGATTAATTTGATGATTATGGCTTACAGATACTGAAAACCCAAAATTCAGTGTCTCAGAAAATTAGAATATTACATAAGATCAATAAAAAAAAGGATATTTTAAACAGAAATGTCAGGTTTCTGAAAAGTATGTTCATTTCTATGCACTCAATACTTGGTTGGGCCTCCATTTGCATGAATTACTGCATCAATGCGGCGTGGCATGGAGGCAATCAGCCTGTGGCATTGCTCAGGTGTAATGGAAGCCCAGGTTGCTTTGATAGCGGCCTTCAGGTCATCTGCATTGTTGGTTCTGGTGTCTCTCATCTTCCTCTTGACAATACCTCTTGAAAAGTCTCTATGGGGTTCAGGTCAGGCGAGTTTGCTGGCCAATTAAGCACAGTAACACCATGGTCATTGAACCAGCTTTTGGTACCTTTGGCAGTGTGGGCAGGTGCCAAGTCCTTCTGGAAAATGAAATCAGCATCTCCATAAAGCTTGACAGCAGAAGGAAGCATGAAGTGCTCTAAAATTTCCTGGTAGATAGCTGCGTTGACTGTGGACTTCAGACACAGTGGACCAACACCGGCAGATGACATGGCAGCCCAAATCATCACTGACTTCAGAAACTTCACACTGGACTTCAAGCAGCTTTGATTCTGTGCCTCTCCACTCTTCCTCCAGACTTACTTTCATCTGAAAAGAGGAATTTGGACCACTGAGCAACAGTCCAGTTATTTTTCTCCACAGCCCAGGTAAGACGCTTCTGACGTTGTCTCTGGTTCAGAAGTGGCTTGGTAGCCCTTTTCCTGAAGACGTCTGAGTGTGGTGACTCTTGATGCACTGACTCCAGCTTCAGTCCACTCCTTGTGAAGCTCTCCCAAGTGTTTAAATCAGCTTTGCTTGACAGTATTCTCAAGCTTGCGGTCATCCCTGTTGCTTGTGCACCTTTTCCTACCCGAATTCTTCTACCAGTCAACTTTGCATTTAATATGCTTTGATACAGCACTCTGTAAACAGCCACACCTTTCAGTAATGACCCTCTGTGACTTACCCTCTTTGTGGAGGGCGTCAATGTTCGTCTTCTGGATCATTGCCAAGTCAGTAGTCTTCCCCATTATTGTGGTTTCAAAGAACAAGAGATACCCGGAATTTATACTGTAGGGATGGTCATTAATTGAAACTCAAATGTAAATATTCAAATATTTTTAGATATTGATTTTTGACTTTCATGAGCTGTAAGCTCTAATCATCAAAATTAAAACAAAAAAAACTTTTGAAATATTTTACTTTACATGTAATGAATCTAAAATATATGAAAGTTTCACTTTTTGAAATGTTACAAGAAAAAAATTAACTTTTTCATGATGAATTGTTTTGAGATGTACCTGTAATCACATTCACAACATTTATATTTGTATTTATAACATTTTATTTACTTAGCTGTGTGAAGCACTGATGGCAATGTTACATGACCTGATTGACACAGGGTTCCTAATCTCTTAAATACTACAGATTTCAGAGGAAATAATGAACAAATCATTGACAGCAGCACTCTGACAGAGAATGGAGAGGGGCCAAACCAGGATGGATTTCCCAGACGGCCCCTTTGCTGTCCAGAGCAAACACAGGTCCCACTGTCCCTGAGGTGTCAGGCTCAGTATGTACAGTGAAGCTTCAGACACTAGGGCTCTTTCAGACTCTGTCAGACTGACACAGGAAGAGAGATGGCACAGACACAGACACAGATCATGCCAGATTTAGATCCTATTATACACAAGTTTTAATTAAGAAGTTGTTGATCTTGAAGCTTCAGCCTGGCACATACAGTGGGTCTTTGTGAAGGCTAGGGGCAGGGATTTATTTTCGTCATATAATTAAAAAAAAAAAAAAGATATGAGGATTTTTCACAGTATCAGATACTGTTTCCTACATTAACCTATTATATCCGGATGTTTTGGGTTTTTTTTGCAATAGATTTATTATCACAAAAGGATAATACATGAAAGTAACCATATGCAAAGTCAGAAAAATGGAAAAGGGGGTAAAAAGTTTTTTTCTTTCTTTGTAATTTTACGAGTCAACCATTCTAAAAATACTCTTTGATCATTCTTCTGCATATCTTGCCACAACGACTGGTATTTTTCTTTCAAAGGGTTCTCTTTTGAAGAAAGTGTTTGAAGAGAGAACTGAGGCATAGTAGGCATCCATGATAAGACGGAGACTGAATCCTACCTACATCACAAGCCAGTGTTCCCGGTACAGTCAAATCTTTCATCACAACATAACTAGAGCATCTGAAGATTGAGCCATCAAAGCTAACTCATCTAGTGTTCATTTCACACTGAAGAGATGGCCTTTATTCTTATGTTCAAATTAACGATTAAACACAAATATATGGATCTTTCGCAGTTTATATTTATTTGCTTTGAATAATCAAAAACTAGCTTACTTACTAAAAAGATAACGCCATAATAATAGAAAAAAAACGTACTATAAATGCTATAAATTCAGAGTTTCAACTTCTTTAAGACTAAACAACAATCTCAGCAGAACCATTATTGTTGTCTTAATTTGTTTTCCTGATTAAATATATTTTTTAATCACAATGGTGTCTACTATTAAAAACTTTATTCATCATATTGAGATAAAAAAAAAAGTATAAAGCTACATCTAATCCCATGTAATGTATGGACATATTTTTGCTGTTAGATATTTTATAATATTAAGATATTTTTGTTTTAATAGTACAGACACACACATACAGTGCGTTTGGGACAGTGTCCAGTCCGTTTCCTTCAAAGCATCAAAGGCTCTGCTTGAGAGGACCCTGTAGGCTTCCTGTATGCTCTGATAATCAAGTTAGGGCACTAATCTAACCTATCTGCTTCCTGACTTTAATTAGAATGGCTGAAAGCAGCCCTGCCTGCAAGATTTACACACACTGCTCTATCAAAGGCCACTTTGTACTGAGCACACTAAACAACAAAGAAGGGCAAAGCCTCAAAGCCAAGAAGCAGACCTCTGCGGCCCTAAAATTAATCCTGTCATAAGGAGTCCTCTTACAATATCGTATTGTTTTGGATTAGAGGGAAAAACCAGATATGGGGTTTTAGAGTAGACCAGAAACTATATTCAAAATCTAAGTAAACAGATTTTTAGCTTTGTAAGAGTTTTTAAGAGGTTGTGTATAATAAAGAGCTACACTATATTGCCAAAAGTATTAGGACACCCCCTTCTTTTGAACAGAAGAAGGCACTTCCAAAACTGTGGCAACAAAGATGGAAGCATAATAACTGTAAAACTGTATTTCCATCTCTGTTGCAACAGTTTTGAAAGTGTCTAAAATGACTGTATCCATATAAAAGTTAGTGGTGTTTGGTGATGAGTTTTTGGCTCAAGGTCTGCATTTAAAGTCACACCAGAGATGTTCAGCTAAGATTAGGACTTTGCTTTATGCAGACCAGTCAAGTTCTTCCACACTGACTGAATCAATCATTTCTTTTTGAACCTTGTCTTATACACAGAGGCACTGTCATGTTAGAATAGAAAAGGGCTCTGTCCAAACTGTTGCTATAAAATTAGAAGCACACAATTCCCTAGAATATCATTATATGCTTAAACATTAAGATTTGTACTCATGGAAATTACTAAAGTAGAACCTGTTCATTAGAAGGGGGTGACCTAATACTTTTGGCAATATAGTGTATCTCATGCTATTGTCTAAGAGTAATAGTATAGACCACTGGTGAAAATCAAAAAGACAGTCTTTGTAGGAAAGTATTTGGCAAGCGACACTAATGAAGTCATGCTACAACAAAAATCTTGACTTTTTCTATCACACATTAGTATTATGAAATTCATTATGACATCAGACACAAGAGTAGAGTAGATTTTCTGAAAGTTAAACAGTTGTTGGACAGGTAAACTGGTTCATCACCTGTGTTTTGTTTCTTAATGTATATCACTGCTAAATGTCAAAAAATATATAGGATAAAAGATACATATGAAATCTCAAATAAATTATTCAGAATATTAGGGATTCACTAACTTTGAAATCCATTACCAGCAATCAGTAAATGATAAAAAAAAAAAAACTCTTCAAAAGAAAGAACATTTAAAGGGATATATATTTGCCGTAATATCTAACAATCCCTTAAAGTTGCTAGATGATGATCCAAACTAAATAGAAATAATATAATTAATTACAGAGTATTAGCTGATATTGGATATGGTGCCAATACACAGTGAATCCCTACAAAACAAAGATTTCAAAACTCTTCTTTTAATACAAAAACATAACAGCTCATAAATGTTCAGAGTCAGAATGAGCGTTTTTTGCCAAGCATTTTAAGTGTTGTGTTATTTTGCAAAACAGAAGATTAATCACGTTTGTTTCATTGAAACTTCTGATTTATTTGAACTCCCAATTAAACCAGTGAGGTTTACAGATGTGTACGGTCATGGGAACTGCCAATACTGATAATTTTCTGCAAAAATAGTCGTTCTTCGCTGGCTGAATTAGTTTAACATTTTAGAGTCAATGAGAAAGGGCTTTAGGTCATTTATGCGTGAGAGGGAAAGGGTTCATCACCCTTGAAGTACATCCTCCTGAATGTACAGCGGGAACATGAAGAGTATGTGGTAATTGTCCTTCAGTCAGTGCGCGCCCTTCTGGACCATCTGCGTAAAGCGGCTGGTGATGGCGAGCGTCGTGTCGATGAAACGCTCCACACAGCTAACAAGACAAGTCTCCGTTCGCGAGTCCAGCTTGGAGCTCGGTTTGTCCACGCACTTATCCCAGCAAACATCCGTAAAGTTGTGAACCTGAATAGAACGTTAAACGCGGTTAAAACGCGCCAGGCTTGCTAGCTTGTTTTGAGTGAGAGCACAGCGGTACTGAAGTGTTACCCACCTGCGCTTGAAACTGAGCCTTTTGCTGCTCCACTGCGATCAGACGCTGGAGCTCCGCAGCCTCAGCGCTCTCAGATGAACTAGCCGACGGCATATCAAAGCTAGAACTAAAATCAGCCATGGCGAAACTTTTATAGAAACAGATTATATGCACAGGAACGTGTGAAGGATAAAGCAACTGCGGACGTGAAAGCAACTACTTCCGCCGCGGAAATATGACGTCATCGTGACTTCTCATGCTTAAAAACTGTTGGAAATATTTGACTAGATTTATAATTGAAAACATTGACCCCCACTGTTTCGTTGTGATTAGAACATGTATTATTCGGTTTTACTAATATCCCCTCAAATTAAAGGAAATTTTGCTAAATTTCATATAGGCTAAGACTAAGTACAGTGAAACCAATCCTTTGTTTTTGGTTCTTTAAAAAGAAATTCAAATTTATGTTGAGACGATTTTTTTTAATTTACAGTATAAGAATATTCATTAAGACATTAAATTAATTATAAGATTAGCACGAGAGGAGGCCTTCTTTATATTAAGTATATAATTATTTTTTTACTATTCCTTCCTAAACGTACATTCAAGATAATATGCATTTTAATGTATTGTAGCTCTCTTAGAACATTTTGATGATTGACTTTAACTCTGGTGGTTTTGTATTTTGCTCTGAATTAAAAAGGTTTGCTGATTCCCTGTGTAAATTAAAAAGAAACAAAAAAAGCAGTTAAAACATACCAGATTTTAAGTAAGATTATTGAATCTTCTGTGAACAGAGATACAATGTTTAGATGAAGTTTCCTACCCCTTACTTGAGTCAAAACGAAAAGTAAACACATTTTATTTTTTATTATTTATCTATTTATGTATTGTAATTTTTAGTTTTTATATAATTATTATTGTATTGCATTTTTATTTATTGTATTTTCTCTTGTTTGTTTATTTATTTTATGTTTAACTTGTTAATACTCTCAATCCCTCACAACTGGTTGTTTGTTCTTACTCACTGTTAAAATCTAATTATCACTGTACCTTAACAGTATGTTTTATCATTTCAAATGTTACTTGCAAAATATTAATACACATTTTTTTTTTTAAACTATGTTGGTTGGTACTCTACCCTTACAAAAAAATTACTGCAGTTTTTGTTACATGTAGAAAAATGCAGTTTTTTGGACACAAAAAACTGCATTATTTCCGTTTTACTGCAATACAACTGAAGTACTATTGAAATACAACTGCAGTAGAGCTGTAGTATTACAAACAAACAACTGCAATAGAACTGCAGTATTACTGCAATACAGCTGAAGTAGTACTACAGTTATACTGCAATAAAACTGCTAGTACTGCAATATATAATACAACTGAAGTACAATTCAATACTATCGAAGTGCAATACTAATAAAATGCTGTACAGTAACAGTGAAATGCAACCAGAATATTCAGAATAACAAATTTTATTTGCACACATCTGCAATATAATGAATTAAGGTAAAAAAACAACAACAGTGAATGTCTCAAACAGCAATGCAACAATAAATGATTTTACTTTTCTTTTAACTTAAATTAACAGGCTGAGAGTTACACATCACAAGTTTACTTACACATCACGCAATCATGCACATTTCTTCCCTCGTTATTCAAGCAGGTTTCATTTTTTGAAGAGCTTGTCCTGGTTCTTATGACTGCCTTTATGTCAGATGTGGAAACACTATTTTGGATGTAGTCTGGAAAAACAAACGAACAAAAACTATCAGAAATTCTCAAGTTTCAGTTACACTTTTCACTACGGGCATATTTAGTATGCTTAAAATAAATCTTGAATTGTGATGTCACCACGTGTTTGTGAAAAGTATTCATACTACTCCCAGTTCATTTCTTATGACATATTGGTCAGCATTATCAATGTCTTTGAACACTCCAGGTAAAAGAATTTAAAAGGTTGGTTCACCCAGAAATGAAAATTCTGTCATCAATTACTCACCCTCGTGTCGTTCCAAACCCGCAAGTCTTTTGTTCATCTTCAGAACACAAATCAAGATCTTTATAACGAAATCTCAGAGCTTTCTGTTCCTCCACTGAAAGTCCATGCAACTACCCCTTGCACAATAACATGCATTTCTGGAAAAAAGCATAGCCACAATCATGTTTAAATACTGTACACAAGTCCTACACAATTATTTGCCCTCTTTATCATTTTGTTTTTTTTTTTGTTCAAAATTCTAACCTTAAATTGAAATAAATTAATAATTGAAAAAATATATATAATTTTACAAATATATGTAAATATACTATTAGAATACAGTATATAGAATATATGTTTTCCACAGTTATTGTGCCCCCTTCATTTAATACTTTGTGTAACCTATAACCTTCTTCACACATAAGGGCTAATGCATGGCTACATGATTTTAATGCATGAGGTGGAGGCAAAGAACCACCCGACATGAAACGGGTTTAACTCCTCAATCTCTTCATGTCTGAAGATCTCTTCCATGGCTGAGAAGACAGAGGACTTGGTACACTTGATTTCTCCAGCACTCCCAGAGGTCTTAGTTCCTGAAATACAATAGCAGTTATTATGCATTCTAAACTATAAAGATAATACTTTATAAAAGATCAAATAAATAAAGTAGATTTCTACTCACCATTATTTGAGTGCTTGTTTCACCACAGCCATCATCTTCTGTTGAATTATATTTTTGGTCTTCTTTTTTTAGTTGTTACCAGTGCATTTTCCTGAAAATAGCAATCACACACTAAAAAATGCCCATTTCCACACATTAATGTCACACTACTGAATATACAGTCAATGCTGGTGTACAGTGCTGTGAAAAAAAAAAAAAAAAAAAATCCTGATTTATTCTATTTTTGAGTATCCAGTACTAAATATTGTCCGATATTCCTAAGAAAATTAACATAAAACAAAGGCAATACAGTTATCATTAATAAACTGTCTTTTGTGTTTATTCAGGTTGCCTGTTTCAAGCACTTTTTTTTGAAGATCTGAACCAATTTAAGTCAAGTCACCATTATTTATATAGTGCTTTATACAATACAGCTTGTTTCAAAGCTGCTTTACAGTGATAAAAAGTCAAACAATGATGCAAACAGAATTCACTTCTGCTGTGAAGCAGCTCTAAACAATAAAAAGTGTCATTGTTCAGTTGAAATCAGTGTAGACTCAGTTCATTTCAATAACTGTATAAAAATCATCAAATATAATAATTTCAATGCAGTTGTGCAGAAAACAGTTGCTCAGTTCAGTCCTCATCCAGTAGTGTCAGTGGAGTCAGATCAATAATATTGCTGAATATTGTGTGTCCCCAAATAAGCAAGCCAAAAGTTGACAGTGGCAAGGAACCCAAACTCCATCAGATGACCGAATGGAGAAAAACCCCTTGGGAGAAATTATGTTTAGTTTAGGGATCAGTTCTCCTCTGGCCAACAAATGAACATGGTGTGATTATGATTCAGGCTGCATCACAATTTAGTGTGAAATACAGGAGGCCTACAAGTAGCTGGAGTTATTTAAATACTATCTAAAATCAGGTTGTGGCTGAATGTGAGTGACCTTTAATGCATTTCCAGAAATAAAGTCTCACCAACATCTGTTCAATGTACTTTCTCTCTTCTCCTCTTTCCTGATGCTTCCTCTGTTGCAAAGAGGGGTGCACAGTACTCTGAACACTTTTCAATCATTTTTTCCTCATGTCAATTAGTGGTTGACACTCTCCTAGAAACAAACAAACAGTGTTCAGTACAATTTTGTTCATTCAATTATTATAAATTATGTACTGATGCTATTGAGAACGAAAGTGAGCTGGACCATGACATGACTAATTTCTACAGATCTGCTTATAACAAATTGCTGAGCCATAGCATAATTAAATGCATCTATACAAGGGTTGTCACTAGTTGGATTGAGATGTTGATGTTTTATTAGATTAGATTTTAAGATTTTATAATATAATTATGATTTGTTTTATTATAGTAAAAGTGTAGTAAAACAGCATTAAAGCTGTTGTTTTGTCACTCTATCAGACTTTAGTTCCCTATCTGTCGGTCACTACGAGTTATGTCGTGACGACATAGGGGATTTACTTGGAAGCCCCAATCATCTCTGACTTAAGAGAAAACGCCAATGAATATTGGCTAGTGGATTTTGCATACCTGAGCCACTCCCGTGCATACGGGTATAAAAGGGCGACAGGTGCATCCACTCATCAGATTTTTGCTTCGGAGCCAAGTGGATGAGAAGTGCTGATCTCCACAAAGCTTTCATCTTTAATTTGTTCCCGGTGCAGTCAGCGGAGTCCCTTTAACCAGCGATTCCCCTGGGCACTTCAACTGAAAGAGCAAATTCTAAAAGAGCAAATCACCGACGATCGCGTCTTTTTCAAGATGCCGTTTCGTCCGTGTCCTCTTGGTTGCGGTCGTTTCCTGTCTGCAGATGACGGACACGATCGCTGTCTTCATTGTCTGGGTCTCCAGCATGCTGAAGCTGCGTTCGTGGATGACTCATGCGCCTGTTGTGGGCGTATGAGCATGACATCGCTGCGATCTCGCCTTTCCTTTCTGAAAGGATTGGCACCCTCTGCCGCCACACGTCCCGGTCTCTCTGACTCGAGCAGAGGACCGCCGGCTGGCGCTCTGGGAGATCTGAGGGTTACAGTAAGAGCCTCTCCGCCGGGTACGTCCCCACGGACCTCTTACTCCTCACACAGCGAATGTCCCGTCCGGCTCCCGGGTGATTTTGCTGGTTCGTCCCACGGGGCTCCCAGCATTTCATTCGGTGAGCCGCCCGAGGATACGATGTCGATCGCAGCATTGGGGGATGGGCTTACGTCCTCTGAGGATGAAGGTTCAGCGAGGCTGCCCCCCTCGGGTGTTGTCGCCACCGCTGCACTGGTCCCAGAGCTGACGGTCATGCTTGCCCGCGCAGCCGTGAGCATCGGGTTGGAGGTCAACAGACCGCCCAGTCCCGAGCCCTCACGGCTGGATGATTGGTTCCTCGGAGCGGGGCATGGCTCACAACCGCGTTCTACTCCGGTGCCTTTCGCCCGGAGGTGCATGAGGAGATGACGAAAGTCGTGGATGGCCGCTCGTCTGCCTCCTCCGTCCTCACTACCCTCGATGGCGGGGCTGACACGGGCATTCCCCAGATGGAGAGAGCAGTCGCGCCACTTGGAGGAATCGTCCGCGTCTCCCGTCCAAAGCCTGTAAGCTGACAGCTGCTCTCGCGGCTAAGGCTTATAGTGCTGAGGGCCAGGCAGCCTCTGCCCTGCATGCCATGGCTATCCTGCAGGTACACCACGCCAAAGGACTCAAACAATTGCACGAGGGTAGTTCCGACCCGGGGTTGATGCCGGGGCTGCGCACGGCGACTGACTTCGCTCTACGAGGGACGAAAGTCACGGCGCGGCCCCTCGGGAAGGCGATGTCCACCATGGTGGTCCAAGAGCACCATCTCTGGCTCAACCTGGCGGAGATGAAGGACGTCGACAAAGCACGCTTTCTCGACGCTCCCATCTCCCAGGCTGGGCTGTTCGGCGACACTGTTGAGGGCTTTGTCAGATCGCACTCGACCCAAGGTGTGGCAGCCTCCAAGGCCCTCTGGGCAGGTGTCCCGGTTCATGACATCTGCAACGCTGCTGGGTGGTCCACGCCCCTGACTATCGCCAGGTTCTATAACCTCGATATCCGAGCCACTCCAGGCTCATCCGTCCTCTCGTCCTGACACCAGGCAGGGACTTGTCAGTCTGGCGGCGTTGGAATCTCGTTCACAGTAATGGCGGTGTTCTAAAGAATTGTACTGGCTGTCATGTTACTGTCACTGATTAAGACATGGGAGGGTGGCAGCCTGAGGTTTTTGCCCCAGTCTGTAAAAGTTTTATGGGGTGGGTTTTCTTTCTTAATGGGTTTTTAAAGGCAGACTTGAGTTAATTCATTTGCAGTGGTATAACTTTCTCATTTGTTCAGTTCTTTATTTGTTTGATAGTAATGACTGAAATTAATATAATAAGTTGTAATGTCAATGGTTTAAACGGCCCCATAAACGTACAAGTTTTTTTACAACTACTGTAACGAAAAAAGGTTGACATTGCTTTGATCCAGAAAGCTCATTTGTGGATGGATGATGTTCATGGATGCAATAATGGATATTGCGAGGTGGTCTCTTTTTTGCTGCTACTGACAATGTAACTAAAGGTGTTTTGATAACTGTTTGAAGAAATTTAAATATTTCCATTTTAGACAGAAATGGTGATAATGCTGACAGAATTGCCTGTACATCATTTATGGAAAGTGGTTCTCCCTGATCCTAACTGATGGTTCTGTTGTTTCTGCTTTGGTTGTTTGCTCTTTTCTCCTCGTGCAATCATGCAGTCCATTGTTGTTTTTGTATTCATGTATTTTTTGTTTGTTTGTTTGTTTGTTTCTTTTATTGTACAGTTTGCCTTTTAAATAAAATAAAAAAAAGATTGTTCAAAAAACAAAACAAAAACAAAAACACACCATTAGAGAGAAAATCCAGTCCTTTAGACTGTCAGTATGGTGGAAGTGTGACTTCATGCCACAATAAGGTTTGCATTTGGATATGTGGGTTACACAACTAAATCAATGTGGAAAAAAACAAACCTTGCCTGGAAAAACAATTTCATTATTTAAAGGTGGTTCTCATCCAGGGGGCCTCAGCAAACTGCCAAAAATGAAGAATGTTCATAAACAGCTCTAATCTAATCTACTCTCTAATATAAATAAAAAATGCTCCATAACATAAAATCAAGTTGAAACTAAAATCATACTGTGTTTTGTTCCCCCTAATAGTTTAATAGTTTTTACTGAAAAACATACAGTTCTTGAAACTTCTGACAAAATTAATTGTGGTTAATGTATTATAATTAATCCCAGTTTCTTAAAACAAGCAGCTTTGTCAAATTTACAGAAGAAATACCTTAGAGATGTGTGTTAAACAACAACAAGTCAAAACATCAATTTCTGCCTCAAATT
Organism: Barbus barbus; assembly: GCF_936440315.1. Taxonomy (NCBI): domain Eukaryota; kingdom Metazoa; phylum Chordata; class Actinopteri; order Cypriniformes; family Cyprinidae; genus Barbus; species Barbus barbus. The sequence goes on along the minus strand of NC_136733.1, from coordinate 34,562,942 downwards.
AAAAAAAAGAGGAAATTTGTGACTCTCTCTCCATTTCCAGAGCCAACCGATAATGCCAGTGTCAACTTTGTTAAATACAAGGGTGACTATTACGTCAGCACAGAAACAAACTACATGCACAGAGTGGATCCAGATACTTTGGAGTCAAAACAGAAGGTATGAACAATAGCCAACCTATAGTCACCAACCTAGACTAACCCGTCATGTCTAAGAAGGATGATTATTTGTAGGTGGACTGGAGCAAGTTCATCGCTGTGAACGGTGCTACTGCACATCCACACTATGATCCAGACGGCACAGCTTACAACATGGGCAACTCATACACAAACAAAGGTTAGACTCCTGTCTTCTCCTTGTGTGCTGATCAATCTAAGTGCAATGTCATTTTAGGATTAGAAGGCTTGATATTGTGCTGTGGTGTGTTTTATAGGGGCTTTCTATAACATCATCAGGGTGCCACCAGACAGAGACAGCTCAGAAGATACACTAGAGGGAGCCAAGATATTATGCTCTATCGCCCCTCGTGACAAATCCAAACCCTCCTATTACCACAGCTTCGGTGAGCGAAGAAGAGAATCTGTCATGTTTATTATCTTCAGATCTCCTAGACAGACAGATTTTCATTCTGCATTCTCATGAAGAATGACTATCGTGTGTAATATTATTGTACAACTACTGTAATAGAGTCATGTGTAATTTTATTGCAAGGCACTTTGAATGGTGTAATCATAGTCTGAATGGAGTGATCATATCAATGTGCTGCACTGAAACTACACTGTACTGCCTTCATTTTATTTTCCTGAACCTTTTAGGCATATCAGAGAACTATGTAGTGTTCATCGAGCAGCCAATTAAGATGGATCTGTTTAAGATAGTGACTGGTAGACTAAGGGGGAAATCTCTAAATGAGGGTGTTTACTGGGACCCCAACCAGGAAACCATATGCCACCTTACTGACAAACAAACTGGAAAGGTGAGACAATAATCTTGGCAATAGTCTCACAGAGGCACTGAGAACAATGAGGTGCAGATGCTTGAAGCATGAGATTATTCTTATATTTGTTTGCTGATTATGCTTCATATGGTTCAGTGAAAGCTGATTTAGAACAAAGACAATATCAGATTATTTTTGAGGCTTTTTTAGCACTTTAACCAACTACTCTGCATCTCTCTGCAGGAGATGCCAGTGAAGTACCATGCCAAGGCCTTGTCCACCTTCCATCAGATCAATGCTTTTGAGCAAGATGGATTCCTCATGCTAGACATGTGCTGCTCTGATGACGGACAGGCCATAAACAACTTCCTCGTTCAGAACCTGCGTCAATCAGGAGAGGCTTCGGATGAGGTAATGTTCTTCCTTAAAGTGATAGTTCACCCAAAAATGAAAATTTCGTCATTAATTACTCACTCTCATGTCGTTCCAAACCCACAAGGCCTTCATATGTCTTCGGAACACACATTTTTTTATGAACTCTAAGAGCTTTCTAACCCTGTATAGACAGCGCAACTGACACGTTCAAGGCCCAGAGAGATAGTAAGGACATCATTAAAATAGTCCATGTGACATGCTTGTAAACAAGGTGCAGTACATGCAAGTACACGCATGCATGGTACTTTCTTGAATGCACGTCGAAGACTGAAATAAATTGTTAAATAAAGTCATTATTTGTTTTCTTTTGAGCATAAAATGTATTCTTTGGATTATTTTAATTATGTCCTTACTATCTTTTTGGGGTTTGAACGTTTCAGTTGTTTTTCTTTCTATACAGGGTCAGAAAGCTCTTGGATTTCATCAAAAATATCTTAATTTGTGTTCTGAAGACGAACGAAGGTCTTATGGGTTTGGAACAACATGTGGGTGAGTAATTGATGACAGAACTTTAATTTTTGGGTGAACTAACCCTTTAAACTCTCTTTGTCTTAATAATTGTATTAATAATGATAACAACAACAAATCTGGAAATCACAGTTTTTTTATTTTACATACTGTAATTTATAAATTCTTATTTGTGCTGTCGCTCTCTCTTTCTTTCAGATGTATAATACCATGAGCAGGCCATTGCCCCATCGTTTTGTGCTGCCTCTCAACATCACCAGTGAAACCCCACTGGAACAGAACCTCAACACACGGCCTGACATCACTGCTACAACCAAAAATCAGGTGCTGTCTTTATGCTGGCTACAACACTATGTGTGTATGTATATCTCTGAAAGTTGCTCATTTTAAACATTGGTTTTCCTTCAAAGCCCTCCAAGCACATGTGTTCCAGTGTGTTGTCAGTAAGATTTTTTTTTAAGAAATGAAAACTTTTACTCAGAAAGGATGCATTCATTTGATTTCTGAATGATCATGTGACATTGAAGACCAGAGTAATGACTGCTGAGAATCACAGGAATAAACCATTTTACTATGTATTAAAATAGAAAACATATTTTAAATTGTAATAATATTTCACAATAGTAGCGTTTAACTGTATTTATGATCAAATAAATGCAGCCTTGATGAGCATATGAGACATATTTCAAAAACAAAAAATCTTACCAACCCCACATTTATTGTTATTATGTTATTATACATAATTAATGCATGACACAAAAAGTGCATTTATGTGTTGGAGAGCCTTCATCTCTTTTAGAACATGTCTCTCTCTCAGGTATTTTGCACGTTTGAGGATCTCCATGGCGAAGACCTGAAAGACTACGGTGGCTTGGAGTTTCCACATATTAACTATGCCAGATATAACGCCAAACCTTATAGATACTACTATGGTTGTGGCTTCCGACACCTACTGGGTGACTCACTAATTAAGATGGATCTGGAAAGCAAAAAGTTCAAGGTGAGAACAATTAATAGGATCATGATTGATACCTAGGTATTCACAGTTACTATGATCAAATGCAGAATGTTTGCTAAAGAAATTGATTTACAGGTATGGCGCCAGCCTGATCTCTATCTATCCGAGATTTGAGGAGCTGGGAAGAGCCGAAGTGCCTGTCAACATTCCTTATGGATTCCACGGAGTCTTCAGCTCTAGTGCATGAAGCTCTTTGGATCACTCCAACAAAATAACAAATGACAAGTAGCTCTTCAAAATGGTTACCACACCAGTTGCCGGCTACTGTTGAAAGCAAGAAACTAACAAAACGATATATCTAAGAAATCAGCCCAAAGAGTTCCTCTACATATCAACCTCATATTGTTTTTTTTTAGAAAAGAACGAAAAATACTTTATACTTTATACAGTTAATTCTCTGCAAGAAATTATACCTTAACATACAACAAATACAGTAGAGTTCAATTTAGAATTTGATAGCTTAACAATTTACATTTTTCTACAACTTTTAAAATGAAAGAGTTTGATTTACTGTGGCTTTGCTCCAAAAAGTTTTATGTAGGGTGGGTTGAACAATTACATATTACTGATGCCTATTCAGAGTTCATTAACTTGGCCCACCCAGTCAGTCACACAGTGATATAATTGAGGAGGAAGTAGAATGGATACTATCATTTCTAAAGAGCAGCAGAAAATAAAATAAGAATAATAAGATGGGGAGATCCGCAAACATTGTGTTGTTTCTGTAAACCTGTCAGAATGCAGTGTAGGCTTTGCAAAGCGGCTTTTATTTATGGGAATAAAAACAGCTTGTTGAATTCTGTGGGTCAGAAAGAGGATGGAAATCGTAATGTAACACTAAATTATGGGTTTTGGTGCTAAACATTATGGTGAACCGCAGGGGAAAAATACTTAAAAAAAAATATATGATATGACTTCTTTAAAATTAGCAATATGATATTGCTGAAAGCACATGTAATTTTGATACTATATGATTTCTCTATACAGTCTTTTTTATTATTTGCTTTTCTTCTATTTTTATCTTTTATCTTTTAAATTGTGGACTGTATATTTATATCACAACATGAAACTTTTTTAACTTTTTTTTTTTTTTTTGCTCAGTATAGTATCTGTTATACATTGCATGTTTCATACAAGGTTTGTTTCTTTTACTCTAAAAACAAGTATGAACATACCTCTATGTGAATGTGAACATGGTTAATATTTTCCATTAGGATTTTCAGACCTACTTCCTTAAATGAGAAAACAAGTTCATAGCATTGAATGAAAATGCATAAAAACAGAGGTGCCATAATAAGAATAATTAATGTTGATATTTAAATAACAGAAAATAATTACTACAGCATGTGTCATATTGTATTAATTTTCTTCCTCTTTGTGAAGAACTGCTTCTCTTGTGCATTATGCCTTTTTAACTTTATATAACAGCTCTACATATATGTTTCATTATACAATTTTTTTTCTTGATAATCACAATGACTATGATAAATATTTGTACACACAATACTTGTATGCTATCTGCTGCATGGTTTAATCCAAAAAGTCCACTTTGATAAAAACAACCGTAATGTTTAAAAGCAAAATGTGTCCTGTGTCTAGTATTTTCCTCAATATTTCAAATTCTGATATAAGTTTGATGAGGAAATCTTGACGTCATGATCAACCTGCAGAAACGGACAGCAATACATTTCTTGTCCACTAGGGAGCAGCATACACTAATAGCAGGTATGCCTGAGTTTAGTTACAAACCCAATGTAAAAACAACTAAATGCATTCATTCTATACAACGCACTAAATATAGAAATACACCCATTAACAAATAGTGCATTCAGTCAGTTAATATAAAGATATTCAATGTGTGCGCATATGTGCTCTTGCATACAAGTATCTCTGTGGCTCGGCTAAATTGGGAGCTCTCAGATTTCCCCTAATCCCTGCACATCAAACAGCAGGCACAGCAGAGCAGATGCAGACAGACAGAGGCACTGCTCTCCTGTGGTATCTCGACCTGCCGGATCTTCTTTCCCCGTACACAGTGCTGTTATTGTCCCTGTATCTGTATGTGTGTTTGTGTGAGAGACACAGCATAGGTTGTTTGTCCCTGTGTCTCTCCATTCCTCTCTTTTTGGGTTTAAACACTGTTCTGACTGGTAGCAAACAGACAGTGACCTGTGGACACAGATGCTACACATCCACACTTTCTTGGTCAAAAACCGAAATTCAAAAATAACTAAAAATAGAGTAAAAGACTGACTGACTGATTAACTGACTGACTGACTGACTGACTGAATGACTGAATGATGGAAAGCAGCGGCGGGACGTAAACCAATACACTAACCAGGTGGTGGCCACAACAAAGACAGCTGTGTGTGTGTGTGTGTGCGTGCGCCTTGTTGCCCTGCAAATCCCACTCAGACACCTGCACTCAAAGCTTCCCGCTGCAGAACCTCCACTTCAAACAACTACCGACACATCGAGCGGAAACACATATCTATGGAGAAGGGAACAAAAGACTGAGAAAGAAAGTAAAGAATAGTATTTCTGCAAAACTTGCCTAACACTAGAAGCCTAACACTTTTCAGAAGATTGTTACTGCAGGCACATGTACTGAAATGTCTTTATTTATAGCTTTGATGAACAAATGTCCATATGTGTATCATTGCAATGCATCTAACATTTGAAAATGACCTCCATTTGATTAGATGTCACAGACCAAAACACCAGATGTGAAGTACTGTATCAGATCACTCTACAGGACAGTCTTGTCCAGTGGTCCTGTAGATACCTGGTGTTTATGAACCGAAGACTGTAAAATAACTGTTTATTAATTTCTTTGAGAATATAATGCAAAAAGCAAAAGTCCAGAGAGAATGTAATACAATAAATATGATTCAAAGTCATTAAATATATGAATACGAACCAAAAAATGAACTATTTTATTAGAGAAAATTCTAAAATCTGATTCAAAAGTTTATTTGATAGAATCATCATATTCAAAGTAAAAAAAACAAACAAAAAACAATGGCATTCAGCTCCTGTTGATAAAAATTAAGCGTAGCATTAGTTCTGGCAGGTCACGTGAGTCAAGCTTGCATCAGCTGACTCTCAACTGATCATATCTACCTATAGGGATACGACACCTATCGCAGCATTCCTATATAAGCGCTATTCAGTATTATTCAGCAGCTTGCTTGCTCGGGAGCAAATTACCCTCCTCCATCCCCAACTCCTCCTTTCGCCACAGTCAGGATTTGGCTCCTGACATTCCTGTTGAATCAGATTCTCTAATCTTGAGTTATGTGTTACACTAAATATAATTAAGTACATTAATGATATCTGCTTGGTTCTGTTCCGTTAACCCTTGGGGGGTTATTATTATTGCTGCTCTCCCTGCTCATGACAGGCTGCATGGATGGGCAGGTAGTTTTTGCCCAGAACAGAACCATACCGCCAAACCAAACTGTATGCTAAGTGTCTATCATTGACGATAGTGGTCCTGATAGAACTGTTGTTTCACCTCAAACTTTTGGTAAAAATAAAAAATGCATAAGTAAATACATATTGAGGTTAACTTCAAACCAAAGATGGAGTTAAGGAGCTAAATTTTAGTGAAATGCTTCATTGTCTCACTTTGAGGTTGGTAAGATTTTTTTTTCTAAAGAAGACTTTTACGCTCACCAAGGCTATATTTCTTTGATCAAAAATACAATAAAAACATTAATACTATGAAATATTATTTAGTTAGATTAAACATTTTGATTAGATTTACTGTATTTTGATCAAATAAATGTAAATTATTTATTAAAATTCAAAGTTTCATATTTGTTAACATGTCATATATCCCTGTAAAGTCAAAGTTGCATTTTCAGCAGTCGTTACTCCAGTCTTCAGTGTAACACGATCCTTGAGAACTCATTTTAATATTCAAATATTTGGCTGAAGAAACATTTCTTATTATTATTACGAAGATTTACATATACTGTTTATATATATATATATATATATACACACACACACACACACACACACACACACACACACACACAATACATTCATCTAGTATATGTTTTTATAGGCCAGTTTTATACAATGTGTAACTGGGGATCTCTGCTTTATCTCTCATATCCACCAATGGGGTCCTTGGCCAGAAAAAGGTTGAAGACCCCGGGTGTTAAAGACTGAAGATTAGAGAAAAATGCCTCTGTCCTGTGTCTTGTATTATATGCCGAAACATGAGGACAGGAAATGAGGGTGTTTGCAGCTCAATATCCTCCAAATATGTGACCCTGGACCAAAAAACTTTAAGTCGCTGGGGTATATTTGTAGCAATAGCCAAAAATACACTGCATGGGTCAAAATTATTGATTTTTCTTTTATGCCAAAAATCATTAGGACATTAAGATCATGTTCCATGAAGATATTTAGTAAATTTCTTACCGTAAATATATCAAAACTTCATTTTTGATAAGTAATATGCATATGCATAGTCGTGGCCTAATGGTTAGAGAGTCGGACTCGTAATCGAAAGGTTGCGGGTTCGAGTCCCCGGCCGGCAGGAATTGTAGGTGGGGGGAGTGAATGTACAGCGCTCTCTCCACCCTCAATACCACGACTGAGGTGCCCTTGAGCAAGGCACCGAACCCCCAATTGCTCCCCGGGCGCCGCAGCATGGCTGCCCACTGCTCCGGGTGTGTGTTCACGGTGTGTGTGTGTGTGTGTGTGTGTGTGTGCATTTGTTCACTACTCACTGCTGTGTGTGTGCACTTGGATGGGTTAAACGCAGAGCACCAATTTCGAGTATGGGTCACCATACTTGACAATACGTCACGACTTTTTACTTAGCTAAGAACTTAATTTGGACAACTTTAAAGATGATTTTTTCAATATTTAGATTTTTTGCACCCTCAGATTCCAGATTTTCAAATAGTTGTATCTCAGACAAATATTGTCCAATCCTAACAAACCATACATCAATGGAAATATTATTTATTCAGCTTTCATATGATGTATAAATATCAATTTCGAAAAATTGACACTTTGGCACTTGTGGTCCAGGGTCAAATATGAGTGAAGTGACATACTGCCAAGTATGGTGACCCATACTCGGAATTCGTGCTCTGCATTTATCCCATCCAACGTGCACACACACAGCAGTGAACACACACACACCGTGAACACACACCCGGAGCAGTGGGCAGCCATTTATGCTGCGGCCCCCGGGGAGCATTTGGGGGTTCGGTGCCTTGGGCACCTCAGTCGTGGTATTGAGGGTGGAGAGAGCGCTGGACATTCACTACAATCCCTGCCGGCCCGAGACTCGAACCCGCAACCTTTGGATTACGAGTCCGACGCTCTAACCATTAGGCCACGACTTCCCCTTATGTGAATGTATATGTGACCCTTGGGGCATATTACAGAAAGATCCTAACTTTAAAATCTTATCTTATCTGGGCTGCGTTTCCCAAAAGCATCGTAAGCCTAAGAAGTTCGTAAAAATTATCGTACGACTGATCTTAATATGTCTGTTTCCCAAAAGTAACTTAAGTAGCACTTGAAAATCATCGTAGATCTACGAGTGCTCTGGAGTAATCGTAAATTCCTACGTGCATCGTAAGAAATTATGAGGTCACCTGCAGGACAATCGGCAGATTACACCTTTAACTTTATTCAAGTGCAATGAGATTAAAATTAAAGCTTTTGATTCTACTTTATTGTACACTTTAGCACTCGTTTTTTTAATTTATATAAAATTAAATAATTAAAAAGGGCACAAAACAAAACAAAAATACACATCTAAATTAAATGACTGAACAAAAAAAATGAATAAAAGAAACTAATGTCGGAAATATGCTTCAAAGACCGGGAAAAATAGGTATAAACTCATAAAAATCTGTCAATGGCTTGCTGACGTTCACAAAAACCAGCCATGTATTGGACCCGCAAATAACGTCTTGCAGATATTATATACAATAATATATTATTATTATATATTATATTATATTAACATTTAAATTTGTTAACATTTCAATAAATGAGCATGTACTATAATTACGAGCCATTCTATAAATTGACATTTCAGCACTTGACCAACGGATAGCGCCTCCTAAGTAGCACTTAAAGCACGGCTAGTGTAATTGTGTTAAGTGCATTTTTGGGAAACGCACGTGAAACAATAATGAACGTTCGTAAAATGACTCGTAGAAAACGCTCTTAAGTGCTAAGATCAATCGTTATCGAGAAACCCAGCCCTGTTTGGTAACCATGGTAATTTCAGTTAGGAACACATTTAGGACAAAAGCTATTACAGAACAGCATTTCCTAAGTGCGTTATCTTATCTTAACTACAGATAGGAAAGGGGTATTACAGAAACCTCCTAACTTGACAAAACCCCCTAAAAACTGTCTTAACTTCAGGACAACCCCACAGCTGTCCTAACGTCAAAATTATTTGAAAGCTAATGGAAAAAACGCTTACAACTGTGCTGTCCGACAATGGTAGGCTATTACATTTATTAATTATTGAAAATGAAGAACGAAGATGTTTAATGGTAGAAAGACTCTTGGAGGACCCTGAAGATGTGTTATATTTTGATGACAAGTAATTACAGATTGCCGCACAACATATTACAGTTAGCACAGGAACTGCAACCAGCATTATAGAGACCAACAAAAGTGTCACGGAGCATTACTGGTTAGTGCAAGTGACTAATACCTTATGTTTTTTTTTTGCAAAAGGCGATTTTCAAAGTGAAGTAGCTTCTATTATTTTGTTTACCTCATCAACAGCTACGTAGTGTTGGTTGCTTGGTAACAGACCTGAGAGTGGATTGTCGAGCTTGATTAAGATTTCCTAACTAGAGGTAAGATACTATTTTGTAAGATTAAGAATTTAAGAAAAGTTAAGAATCCCAAATCAAGTTAAGATTTGCTTCTGTAATACGAATTTGCGAAAAATCCTAATTTAACATATATCTTAAGTTAAGATCTAAGATAAGAAACTTTCTGTAATACGCCCCCTGGTCCACAAAACCAGTCTTAAGTAGCAGGGGTATGTTTGTAGCAATAGCCAAAAATACATTATATGGGTCAAAATGATAATTTTTTTCTTTTATGACAAAAGTCATTAGGATATTAAGTAAAGATCATGTTCCATGAAGATATTTTGTACATTTGCTGTACATACCGTAAATATATCAAAACTTAATTTTTGATTAGTAATATGCATTGCTATATATGCCTTATAATGACTTCATTTGGACAATTTTAAAGGCGATTTTCTCAATATTTAGATTTTTTTGCAACCTCAGATTCCAGATTTTCAAATAGTTGTATCTCAGCCAAATATTGTCCTAATATACATCAATGGAAAGCTTATTTATTCAGCTTTCAGATGATGTAAAATTTCACAAAATTGACCCTCACATATGTGTTCTTTCTATTTTGTTGACAACAAACATCTTTGATGTCTTCAGTTTCAGGCTCAAACTGGGGAGCGGATACAGCGGAAACGTTTTTAACAGCAGACATAGGAGTTGGTCACTTATCATATTTACACTGATGGCACACATTTACTTGTGTACAATAATACTGGACGCAATTGGATGGATTGGAGTGAGACGACAGTAATATGCTAATGCATAAAGAAGAAAGCTTAAAAAATTATTACAAATAATTTCAAAATTACATATTTCTGTTAATTGTGTGTGTACTCATGATACTCATGATATGTCATAAAAAGAAACACAAGTCCAAAAAAAGATGACAATAAAACGATTTTCCCAGTAGTAGTTAAGCATTTGCCCCTTCAATGTTTATGCAAACTTCTGCTAAAACAAATTTTCACTTTTGTCCACTAATACAATGTAAAGCAATGCATATGCATACAACATGAAATCTAATCTAATTATTTTTCCACAAAAACATTTAGTAAACACTACACATCAGTCCTGCTTGACATTGTAACAACACACTGCTGCTTAATCATATTGTTACAACTATAGAAGTGAACAAGACTCTAGACACAACTACAAAAGCCCTTTACACCTAGATTTGTGACTTAATATACAATGTAGTAAAGAATCATGCTTTTTAACACACCAAAGTCAAGCATGTTAAAAAATATTCTAAAACTAGAAACTGGATATTGCATGCGCTGTTGCTAACACCTAGTAGCTACACACCTTGAAATGACAATGAATTCCCAGGAAAATACAACAAGACTTATAACAAGACATAAACAGCAACATGGACTCTATCCTTACCATTTTTTTTATCAATACATTTTACTCTTCCACTTATTTTAAAACATAAAACATGGTTAACATATTAATCAGGTCTTCTAGTGTGGCCCGCTCTCTCCCTGATACCAGAGCTCTCTGATTGGATAATGGAGCTACTTCTCGTAGCCAATAAGAGAGGCCTGCACCTTTTTTCTCCTAGCAACAACAGCAACTGTTTCCTTTCAGCACGACAAACGAACACCCGTAATATTACAATGCGAATAATGGGAACTGCGCAGCTTTACGGAGGAGAATTTTTCTCTTTTCTGCCATTCCGCTCTGTATTTCAACTCCTGCTGGTTCCTTTCTGATTCCTGCTCATTCTCCGTCATCCCCTTGTTTTTCCTCTCATCTTTGGTTTCTTCCTCTTGCAATCTTTCTCCTCCTTTTTCTACATTACCTTCGTTTCACTCTTGCTGTACCTCTCTATCCTTCCCACCCCTCTCCTCAACTCTTTCTCCACCCCACCCCCCACCTCTCCCTCTCTCTTGGCTGACTGCGTCTCTGGTAGGGGCACACAGCCGGCTCCTGTTTCATGCTCTTAAAGGAGCAGCATGTTTTTCGTTTCACTGAAGGACTATGCTGAGGGATTCTGGGTAAACAGCATGCACTCGCTGACCCTGAGAGAGGTTCTGCACAGGCAGCCGCTATGGAGCAAACATCCCGCCAAACTCTTACACACACACACACACACACACACACACAGTTACCTTACACAAACTGCACACTGCCTGGAACTAGGCACAAAGTTTATAGTCAAAAACATAAATCAGATATACAGCAGTGCAAAAAAGTATTCGGATATTAAAAATGAATGAATGTCAATGCATTCGATTCAAAATATCAGATGAAATATGAAGCTAATGATGACAGAATAAGTTTACTTTTCACTTTTGAAATTAAAAGGTGAACATAAAATTTGAAATCTGCAAACAAACGAAACAACTGCTTAAAAAATAAAAATACTGTGTGCATGTTAGTCACTCTTACAGTTAACTGAGATATATTTTCTTAATATATAGGTAAATGTTTTGAGTAGATGTAGATGATGCAAATTCTATAATTTAACATCTGTAAACCTGATCGCAAATCAAAATATGCAGTAGTAGATTTTTACATGGATTTTTTTTTTACTTCAGTAGTATGGTGGTCAAGCTTAATAGTGATTTCAATCTTGTAGATCATTTCTAATTGGTTAAACTGATTCTTTTACATATCCCTTCTATAGAAATATAACTTTTTAAAGTGTCTTACAGAACTTGTTCATTGTAAGAGTGGCCAACCTAACCTAAATGGAAAAATACAATTACAATATTAATCTTCTCTCAAAAATGATAGTTGTGGCAATATTATAAGCCCCTTATGTTTGAGACTAAATAATTGCATTTCTTCCTGTTAGCATATGCCACTTTACTTTTATCTAAGAAAACAACCATAACATTTTTTTTCTTACATGTTCATTATTTTTTTCTGTCCATGTAAAAATATTAATGTTAAATGTGGAAATGTGTTCATCATGAACTGAAAATAAATAAATAAATAAATTACAAAAAATAAATAAAAATACTGTCAATATCCAAATAAGATTAATTTTCTCAAATGATTAATCATGTATTTACGTTGCAACTCAAATGGAAAATTACTGAATACCAATTAGTCACAAAAGCCCTTTTTAAAAAGGTTATTTTTGGAGGACCCTTGAAATGATTTCTTAATATAGTAAAAAAAAAAAAAGAGAGAGAGGTGAAGATTTACCTTTTACTGGTAATTACAATATTTTTAAAAGTTAATTTGGTATCAATTCCATGTTGATTCATTAATTCCTGCAGCGTGACACCTCCCACATATTAGAAAGGGACATTTTCAGCATTAATATGCATCCAAAAGCCAAATTCTTATTTTTTTGTGTACACGGGAGACTAGCTATTATCAACCAGGTGTGAAAATAGCTTAATAATGTGAAGCGTCCTTCAGTTTGACTGCAGTGTCCTACCATTTGATATGTTACAGTCTAAAATTATTTTTCTAATAATGTTATAACACAAGTTATAATACCAGTTACGAGATTAGATGAAATATGGATCATGGAACTTTTGAAAATTAATAGCTTCACTGGAACATTTAAGCAGACTGATGTTTTTTTTTTTTTTTTAAGTTTCTAAAAATAATTTTTTTGTGGATTTACTAGTCCAAGAAAGAGTAAACTTCAAAAAGTTCAAATGCACCTATTGTCATCTTTCCGCTCCTTGTTTTCATCTCGCGATTGAAACTTACCACCCAACATTAATTGACCTCACTCTCTCCCTCCTTCCAGCTCTTTCACCCTCCTCATCTCTGCTCCAGAGGAATTCTGCCCCTGGGCTTTTTAATATTCCCTGTGCTTCAGTGCGGCTCGGCCAAAGCGAGCTGACACTACAGATTAACCACAGACAGAAGGAATGCCGCGGCGCTTTTGTGCCACGTGGAGAGCCGCCAACTAAACGCCTTTGGCCAGGTCGGACTGTAGGAGATCTCAGAAAACAAAGAGAGCGGGAAGAGAAGAGAGCGAAAGGACCGAGTCTAAGAAAGAGTGACAGTCATGAAGTAAAGATGCTGCAGACAGCCCACAGTCGCCCTGGACGGGAGGCGTTAGCCTAATTTGTCAGCTGCTTAATGATGACCTCAAGCTAGCCACAGGAAGATGCATGGGGAATTTGCTAATAAGCTGCTGGCAAGAGTGAGAACTGATGCCAAAAATTGAATACTGTAATGCCAATCGAAGACAACCTTTGACATCTCATTTTGATTTATCAAAAACATTTTTCTCATTGCAACAAAAATTCCCTTTTCATGAAAAGCAAAGTTCAGTAAGTTAAAAAATCCCTCAGTCCCCTGCCAATGTGCCCTCTCAGAGACAAGGAGGCATCATGGGAAGAGTGTAGAGTGAGACCGCCCATGCAGGGAGGGGCCGGAGACCCAGAGGCGTCAGCAGTATGTCTTCAGACACCTGGCATTTTGTTGGTGGTCAGGGTTACTATGGCAACCCGCCAAGACTTTGCCAGGGCCCCAAAGGCAGTGTTGGACTGCACAGGTGCACACGTCTATTAGTTTTGCATTTTCGGTTTTGTTTAAAATGTAAAGCTCTTTAAAGTCAAACATTTAACATTTCAATTATCAAAGAAAAAACAAAGGATTTGGGATCCCACAATGAATTTAGACATGGTTAAATACAGAAAAAGCGTGTGTGCGAGCAAAATTAAAGCGTAGAATGAAACAAAATAAATATGAGCAATATAATAGAAAGGAAACAATGGAAAAAGAAAGTAAAGAAGAAAAGAAAGCGAATGGACACACAATAGGGGAAAAGCTGTCTCCTGCAGATGAGCACAGTAGAGGACACTGCAGCAATGAACGATTTGGGGGCAACTGAGCAGAAGGAGAAGGAGAAGAGAAGTTAGAGAAAAAGACATACAGATTATGAGAGGATGATGAAGAGATAGAAGGAAAGTAATGGAGGTATTTGGTAAAATTAGAAAGCTGTTCAGTCAACTGTGGTACAAAAAGGATTTTAGGCATATGAGAAAGGGGAGAAAATATGAAGAGAATGAAAAGCTTGCACAAAGGGGCCAGGGAAGGGAGACCTTACTAACAACAACGAAACAACGGCAGATAATTCAGATGAAATTGTGTTGCCCTCATAGAATCATCTTTTTTTGAAAGTTTAAGTTACCATAGTTTGAGTGATTTCTCAACCTGACAAACTGAAGCTAATCAAGTTGAAGGGGATTCCATTACATGTAAGTAATTGTTAATAGATGCAATGCTTTATAGATATAATTTTACAGATATATACACTACCGTCCAAGATTTGAAATTTAATGCTTTTATTTCACTGCATTTATTTGATCTAAACTACAGTAGAAACTGTAATATTATGAAATATTGTTATAATTTAAACTGTTCTAATTTATAACTGTTTTCTATTTGACAAGTGAATCATTCCTGTGATGCAAAGCTGAATTTTCAGCATCATCACTCCAGTCTTCAGTGTCACATCATCCTTCAGAAATCATTCTAATATGCTGATTTGCTGCTCAAGAAATGAAAACTGCTTAATATTTTTGAGGAAACTGTGATATATATGTTTTTCAGGATTCTTTGAAGAGTAGAAAATTCAAAATAACGGCATTTATTTTAAATATTTTGAATCCTTATAAATGTCTTCATGCAAATGTATTTATAATAGAATAATTATTAACTATAGCATTAACCTGACTATAATTACATTTTCAAATAGCTAATAATAATATACTTATTTATATAGACTGTCCAATATAACATAGTGTACAAGATTTACCAGTCTGTAAACACAAGCTTGCAAATAAACACAACAGAATTAAATATGATTTTGTAGTTGCATGTAAATAATGTTTGTCTTTCCCTGTGTAGACACTGTAATCAAACAGATTTACATGTTTATTCAAATCGGTTGTGCTTGTAACAGGTTTATATAGTTTCCATGTCATTTGCAATAAAAGGGCTTTGCTGTGAAGATTTTCATAGCCTGACACACACTCATACACACACACACCGCCATTCTCATTATCACCACAGCCATTTCACCTCTAACAAATGCAAACACTTGCCACAGCACTAACAAATGTAATTGTGTTTCATCTGCCTGTGTTGATCTCTGTCTCACCCCTTCACCCCTCTACTGTATCTTCACTCCACCTCGCTTTTAAATATGCTAATCATTTTACTATTTCAAATGACCACATTTTATAGAGCTAAATGTGACCCTGGACCACAAAAGTGTCAATTTTTCGAAATTGAGATTTATACATCATATGAAAGCTGAATAAATAAGCTTTCCATTGATGTATGGTTTGTTAGGATTGGACAATATTTGATACAGAGATACAGCTATTTGAAAATCTGGAATCTGAGGGTGCAAAAAAATCTAAATATTGAGAAAATCACCTTTAAAGTTGTCCAAATGAAGTTCTTAGCAATGCATATTACTAATCAAAAATTAAGTTTTGATATATTTACGTTAAGAAATTTACTAAATATCTTCATGGAACATGATCTTTACTAATGTCCTAATGATTTTTGGCATAAAAGTAAAATTAATAATTTTGACCCATACAATGTATTTTTGGCTATTGCTACAAATATACCCCAGCGACTTAAGACTGGTTTTGTGGTCCAGGGTCACAAATGTCAGGAGGATTCCTACTTTATGCGGTAAAATTTCATTCCTTGGTATTTTTTTATAGCTTGCGTTAATGACACTATGCCAACTAAGAGATAGTGAATATGGTATAAGATATTAATATTTATTTAAAAGCCGTTTTTTATAAAGGAGAATAGTTTCTGTAGCTCAACTTCTAGCAACTCAAAGGTCATGGGTTCAATTCCCTGGGCAAGCACAGACTGATAAAAAGTACACTTTTTATTCTTTTAGTTACTTTTGATAACACAAATGTAAATATTTGCTTTACAAAGCCATTAATTGAATTTACAATTGAATATTGAAATGGTAAAATAGATTTATGTTTCTCTCAGCTCTGAGAACATGCACAGCATCAACTGTGAGAGTTAGGAATTCGTGAGAACGCTACATTTTTAAAAATGTTCTTTTCATGATATTATTTAGAGACAGTGTTCAAATTCCATTCCAAACGGTGAATGCATTTCACACCACAAAGTATCTGATTAAATGAATCATGCTTAGTATTAAAAAAATAAAAATCATTATTACCTTTTTATATCACCACTCTTTACAGCAGAATGGAAAATGGGGAAATTGTAAATGTTATTAAATAATTATGGTAACACTTTACAATAAGGTGTCATTTATTAACATTAGTTCATGTATTAACTAACATGAACAAACAATGCATTTATTACACTATTTATTAATCTTTGTTAATGTTAGTCATTATTTATTCATGTTTGTTCACAGTGCATTAACTAATGTTCAACTTGTGATTTTAATAATGCATTAGTATAAATGCTGAAATTAACATTAACTAAGATTAATAAATGTTGTAGAAGTATTGTTCATTCTTAGTTCATGTTTACTATAATACTGCGTTAGGCTAACCAAGACTTAAAATAGCACTTGCACGTTGTTGCTCTTTTGTTGCTTCTTATGTCCTCATTTGTAAGTCACTTTGGATAAAAGCGTCTGCTAAATGACTAAATAATAATAATAATACTAATACTATAATGTTGTTAACTAATGAACCTTATTGTAAAGTGTTACCAAAATTATTTATCATGGCAATACAGCCAAAAGAACAAAATGATGCCTAACTGCACATGTATTCCAGAAAGCACCAAATTCAGGACTGATTTTACAGTGCTTGAGTATACGTGTCCTGCAGTCCTATCCAGTGCATTAAACATATGGTCAGAAATGAGTAAGTGTCAAGAGAGCACAGTGACCTCTGACTTCTCCTGAGGCAAGAGCACATAATGTACACCCCTGCCCACCCACTTCACTCCCATGATGCATCTGAACCAACGACCCCACATGAGAAGTACTGTGTGAATGTACCACATTTACCGGAATACCACTGACAAACAACAGACAAGCATACTGTATATACAAACATTTTAAATGTACTTTTATGAGTTATGTCCACGACAAACCATTCAAAATGTGTCATTGTTAAATATCCGTGGTGAAACAAACATTCAGAAAACACCCCTGAGAAATAAGGAATAACGGAATAGGTATAACACAGGCATTTGACAATCTCACAGTATTTGTAATAGGGTTTTATTTAATCTTATAATTATATAATATTTTCTTGACTATTTATGTATACCATATTTTCAGTGTACTGTAAAAAAAATGAAAAGCTTTAGTGTGAGACAAGAATAAAGCAGCGCAACACTTGTTTAAACCTTTCAAATTATCTCAACAGAACAGTTTTTTGATTATGTTTTGAGACTAATGATTAATGTTCTTAGTGTTTATCAGTGGGTGATAGTCATTAAAAGATAACTTCAATAAATGTACAATTAATACAGCTGTGTTAACCATTCAGTGAATTCAGTTAAAGCAAAAGGGTTTTCAATTCAAATAATGCAGAAACATAATAGTTCTGTTCAAGTACGGCATATATAAAATCATTACTATTTAATATCTGGTTCATATACACTCGTACTGAAATGCTTATCTCTTCATATTTCATGTCAAGTGACCACTGGGTGTGTTTTTAAAGGGTGTATATGATGTAAATTGAACAACAATTATTTGATTTTATATAAATATTTATGAAATGTTGTGTTTAGTTAAAATCACTATTCTAAATGAAGCAGGTTCATTCAGTTTCTAACTGAAGCAGGTACTTGTGTAATATCAGTAAAAGATGAATTAATAAAGCCAACAACACTATTTTTGTGACCTCTGTGATTAATGGTTTCAAAAATGGGTTTATGAGTACTGTATTTATCAAAAGTAGAACACATTAATAGAAAAGAGATGTGTCATGTTTGTGTGTGTGTGTGTGTTGAAGTAGAAAAGATGTTAATAGAAGATGTATAGCAATTTTATTAGCTTTTTTCTTTCCAATTATCTCCTCTAACGATGTCTCTCATTTAATGTCTCTTTTCCCTTTCCTCCTTCCTTAACACACACACACACACACACACACACGTTTGTTTTTGTGAAAAGGGGACATTCCATAGGCGTAATGGTTTTTATACTGTACAAACCGTATTTTCTATCACCGTACACACGCTGGGGACGCTTCATTTCCAGCAATATTGCCGACCTTATTGCAAAGACACTATTTAAACTTATTGACACATTATTTTCCTTTTTTTTGATATTGTGCAGTGCTTTGACACAATTTGCATTGTAAAAAGCGCTATATAAATAAAGGTGACTTGACTTGACACACACCCTACACCTAAACTTAGCCCTCGCAGGAAACTGTGCATTTTTACTTTCTCAACAAAAAAACTCACTCTGTATGATTTATAAGCGTTTTGAAAAGTGGGGACATGGGGTAATGTCCTCATAAGTCACCTTCTCCTTGTAATACCTATGTCATACCCATGTCATTATACAACTTTGTTCTTATTTGTCACAAAAATGCGCACACACACCCCCACACACACCTTTTTTTTTATTTTAAAGAGCTTTTATTTGATTTTTTTTATATAGAGCTAGTTATAAATACAACCTAACACTAACTCGAACAAAAAAGCATTTTTACAATTTAAAAGAAAACGATTTTCATGAAACAAAATTCACGAAGTGTAAAGGAGTTGCACACACTCTAGTCATACCATGAATAAATGCAACTCAAAGATAATCTTGACAATCATTTATTTTTAGACAGTTTTAAAGACACAGTTGCAGTATACAGTATCTCATTGCCTTGTTCAAAATGCTTATTAATATTTAAATGGCCTGAATCTCTGAGAGATTACGCTATTTGTCTTAAACTTTGATATTATCATAATTATCATAACAAAATGTTGTTTTAATATACACAAAATATCCCTACAGATTGTGAATTAATGTCGAGTACAGAAGGTGCTGCTGAAAGAGCTTTGTACATGAAAATCAAATTCACTATCATTTCATACCACTCCATTTAAAATCCCACCCTTAATTTTAATATATTTTTTTAAAGCTAACAATTAAAAAATATATATAATGTAGGGGTGTGTGTGTATGTAATAGTTACTTGCATAATTGTGGCAAATGCCGGTCTATACACTGTCCCATTTTTATTTAATCTTTGTTCTGTTCTCTAACATGCATTAACATCACAAATCAAATTACAATTCAGATGGAAAATTTGTTTCTACTTCAGTTTTTTTGTCCTGTAAGTTACAACACTCTCCCATTTCCCCTAAAGATCATTGTAGTCTTAAAGTAATCATTTTTTTTCTGTATTCTGATTTAATGTTTCAACATATGCGATGCATTCTTTGTAATGTTGCTGTTCTGAAGTTATAAAATGAAATGACTTAAGTGCTCTCTTTTAAGTTATTGACCCAAGATTAACAGATTTTGATATGGCAGCATCGCACAGACCAGTTTGTTTTTGTAGCATTGAAGGATCAAGATTAAGCATTGAGAGGGAAAGTCCTCCAATAGGCCACAGTCAAAGCATCAAGATTGAAAGCTGAGACAAACTAAAGCACAGTAATGCAACTATATGATAAACATCACTCTTGTGACATCTGCAGGATAACGGTGCGTTAAGACCTGTTGCTATGGATACAAAACCAGGTCTACATTACACTTGAGAAATATCCTAATGCATTAACTGTCACAGGTTGCAGGCCACATTTATACAGGTCAAAAGTTGAACTATTACTAGCCTCGTAATTGCTCATGTGTTTCATATAAGAAAGATGTGTGATGTTCTGACCTCTCTGCATTATATGTAATATGGCCTCTACCATTTAATTTTACACCTACATATACTGCAATAAATATACATAGATGTTATTGACTGTTAGTACAAGCTACACACATCCCTCATGTAACTCTGGTCTGTCTCACATAACCATAAATGAAACTCAAATCAATAGTTCAACATGCATTTATTTATTTGGTATGTAGTCAGTCTTTGGTGTCACATGATCCTTAAGAAATCATTCTTATATGCTGATCTGGTGCTCAAGAAACATTTTATTATTATTATTATTATCAATGTTAAAAAAAGTTGTAAATATGTCAATAGATCTAAACTATACTTAGTATGAAATAAATATATTTTAAATATATTACTTTTTACTGGGGGTAAGAACAAGATCAAGAGATTAAGCAGCAAGCAGACAAAAACTTCATTCTGAGTAGGTGATACACGGATGCTGAAAAAAACAGATATTACAACAAATCCATAATTTGTTTGGTATGATTTTTAATTAGACCAGATATGACAAACTTAATGGCTTATTTTAAGTGTAAATGTGATATCACTATAGAGACTCATGACTATTGCACTCTTTATCTCTCGCTCTCGCATTGTCTTTCACTCACTCTGTCATGCCATTCAAATTAAACAGGATATGATTCAGTAACAGTCATATTATTGTTCCAAGCAACGCAAGTGACTCTATCATCTGAAGTCTTTGCCTCATTTTTGATCAGCCTCCACACATTTAAACCCTTACTGTCATCTTATTTGAAATGTTCAAACAGCTCATAATCAATATATCACATATTTACTGTATTCAAATTATCATTAAAATAAACAGAGCATGCATTATTATGGTTTTACTATTAAATTTTGCTCTCCACCATGCTACTTCTCTGTGCTCCATTCTGACACTTTTCATAAGAAACACCCTGCCCTATTGTGGTATTGCTATGGAAATTTCCTCAGAAAGAAATGCACATTGAGGGGACACAGACCTACGTGTGGAGAGGATTAGAAACAGCGCCGACTGTGAACAAGTCCTGGATAAAAAGCCACTCAGCCATGATAAGCTTAACTCAGTCCCCAGTCCCATATACACTCATTTTGAAACGAGATGCTGAAAGAAAGTGACCATAAGAAGGGTGTGGAGAGAGTTTTATATAAGGGAAAGGAGTTTATTAACATTTACATGGCTTTTATTGGCAGTAAATGTATATTCATCCACATATTTTCATTTCATGAGCACAAATAAGGCACAAAAACAAAACTGTAAAAAACTGTAAAAACACAACTTTACTATCAGGAGAAGGAGGAAAAGTTTAGCCATACATTTTATATTTATGCATTTTCAGACACTTTCATATACTGTATTATTAGTTCATGTATTTCATTTGAATCAAATCCCAGGTTTGACCATATACAAAATGTAAAAGTTATATTAGCATAGCCAGCTATCATTATCTAACTGTTCAACCAATATTTACTCAACTTTAGAGTTTTGATGAACTCTTAGAGTTAATAATAACCCCTCTAAAGGGAACCTTAAAAATAAGGCTGAAGCTGGAAGCTGAATGACAAGATAAACCACAAGTTAACCACACGAGTCTGCTGGGAAACATATATAATTGGTTTAAGAAAAATACTTCCTTTAGAGGAAGGGAAGAAAACTTTCTTCCATGTTCTGCATGGCCATGTCTAATTCTCTGAAAAATGCCAGAGATTAAATGAGATTGAGAGAGTCCTATGGTTTGACATCTGACTTGGGTTTGAGAAGCTAAAAGGTGATAAAGAGTGATTGAGGTGTAGGGTTGGGAACCAAGAATCACTTCAGTAAAATAACAGAACCAAGTGATTTTCATGACATTCAATTCTGTTAATACTTCCCTAGAATTATTCCATTTCATCTTGCACAAGAAAATACAGTGCACCCAGTGCATTCTGATTCGAAAGTAAACGATTCTTATGATCTGACTCGTTTTAAGTGAAGTGACATCCTGCCAAGTATGGTGACCCATACTCGGAATTCGTGCTCTGCATTTAACCCATCCAACGTGCACACACACAGCAGTGAACACACACACACACCGTGAACACACACCCGGAGCAGTGGGCAGTCATTTATGCTGCGGCGCCCGGGGAGCAGTTGGGGGTTCGGTGCCTTGCTCAAGGGCACCTCAGTCGTGGTATTGAGGGTGGAGAGAGCACTGGACATTCACTCCCCCCACCTACAATCCCTGCCGGCCCGAGACTCGAACCCACAACCTTTGGATTAAGAGTTTTTTGAAAATTATCTTTTTTTTCAGCTTGTTGATGTTTTTTACAGAGTTAAAGACTTATCTCCTGTAGTATATCCCATATATATTTTCTTATGTAGCATGATGCCACAGTGTGCATGAATGGTCACGTAATGCGTTTTCCTTGATCCAGACACATCAAGCATGGTGCATGTTTACTGGTTTACTGACATTGATGAGATTAACCCCAATTTGGTACCAAATGACAAGACATTTTTCAATACTCGATGGTATCAAGGCAATTCGGTCGGTGCCTAAAAAGTTTCGAACTCTAGCGAAAGAGAAAAACTGTGAATACATATTATGTTATTTGTTGTTTTACATTTATTATCTGACCAATCATAACACCTAATCTGCCATTTTTGTCTGACAAACAAACCAGACATGAGAGTAGATTAATGTTGGTGGATTTAAACGTGAAAAATGTTGTGTATTGATGTCTTTCCGCTGTTGAAACAAGATACCTTCTGATGTTCATTCATGTTTATTTCATGCTTTAACTAGTAAATAAAAAAAAAAGTATTGGTTCGTGTCACATGCCGCTTGAACTGAGGTGCTACAGCAATCTGGAACAACACATTAAAGAGGCGCCAAACAGTATTGTTTCAATTTCTTTAAAAAACGACAAAATTTGAAAGCTGAGACTAGCTTGAAATGTGATACTGACAAAACATAATATATTGATGTTTTATGGGATTTTAGTGATAACAATAATTAGATATTTTGCTGAGTGAGAAAAAAACGGCAATCTTTGTGTGATATTGATTGAACTATATGAAATGATATAAATATATAAATTTTCTGTCTCCATATCTTGAATTTTGTGATCATTCTAAATGCATTTTGTTAGACTGAATCATGCAGTGAAAGAACGCACTCTAAATGTGCACTTGCACTAGTCTAGACTTCACATAATGTATGCGTGTGCTCTGTAAAAAATGTTTTGAATGGTTTTTGCAAAATACTCAATGTCAAATCGCGCATCGTTAAAACAACAATTACGATATTATCGCAGACGAGACTAGCTGAGACTGTTTTACACCAGAAGAAACCTGTTCTGTCGCATTGTCAGTCTCTCAGTCTCAGAACATGTGTAGTGCGAGAGCAGCATGGCTTGTCGGACATTGCAACAGTAACAAAGGGGGGGCGTATCTTTGTGAAGACTCAACTGCATTTCTGTTTTCCAAAAAATTTATCAGAATCAGAACCATTCAGAATCATTCAGTTCCTTACAGAGGTATGACTGGCTCTGGAGATGTTGGAAAACAATGTGTGAAGACAAAAACCAAGATACTGTATCCCACTTTCATAATTTCCACTGATTGCAGGTGCACCTCCCTCGTCAGACACGCTCTCTCAATGCAAAGATATTAGCATTACTTGCGCCTAGCATCAGGCCTTATGCTGACAGATCAGCAGTCCTCAGAGTTCGGCCTCCATCCCTCAGTGCTTCCTGGGCAGGTTTTTCCCCTTTTTCTGTCATTAATAAGCTTAAATTTGTCAGGTGCTCAAGTCTGTCTCCAGGGCTGGCCCACACTAATCCTTTCTTTGATGATACATTGAACTGCTGAGGGGGAGGGGAGCGAGAGGCCTTCTAAAGGGCCGCAGGAAGTCTTAGAGCGCGCTGGTCCTCGGGGACATCCAAAGAGTGCTAAGGCCACTATAAGTGCTAAGGCCACGGGCACCATATACCGCTGCCTCTGAACATGTGATCTGTACAGACAAATGGAAACGAGGGCACAGCATTCACATTATAAATGATCAGCACCTTGATAATGTAGACTTTTGCATTTATTTCAAAGTAATTCGTGACACAAATGAAAAATAAATGCCTGCGTTGTGTGTCATGAGTGGACAATAGTTTAGTAGAATTCAATTAGGTTTGATATATCAGTCAAAGCATCGAGGATATTACTCATATAATCAAGTTTGAAATTATTTTATTATAAATGAGATAAATGAGATTTATTTAAGCCATTTATTTATAGATGCACCGATACGAACAGCCATCACATTCTGAGAAATATCTGCAAATTATTTTATTTTTATTAATGTAAACAATTAAAACATATGTATGTTTAATATATATTGTATATGTATATATAAACAAACACACACACACATATATATAATATGTGTGTGTGTGTGTGTGTGTGTGTGTGTGTATGTGTGTGTGTGCGCGCACATTTTTGTGACATATGAGGACACAAATTTGTATAATGACATGGGTATGACATAGATATTACAAGGAGAAGGTGACTTATGAGGACATTACCCCCATAAATCACCTTATAAATCATATAGAATAATTTTTTAGGAGAAAGTAAAAATGCGCAAAGTTTGCTTAAGGGGTAGGTTTAGGTGTAGGGCGATAGAAAATACAGTATAAAAACCATTACGCCTATGGAATGCCCCCACAATTCACAAAAACAAACATGTGTGTGTGTAAACGTGTAATCTGGATTACATAATAAGATTCTAAAAATTAAGTACTTGTAATTAGATTACATTACATTTGATTACATTACAAAATACTTGAAATGAGACTGCAGTAACTTTTTTATAGATTACATAATTACATATTATTTACACAAAAGCAATAATGTATTCAGAATTTATTGATTCTCCCTAATCCCTTTTTAAAATATTTTACTGCTTACAGTATATATACTCAGAAAATCTTCCAGTTCTGTGGATGTTCACACAAAGACCAGTCATCAGGTGGCTATACAGCCTTTGACCACTGGATTTACAAAAATCATTTCAAGAAGTGTTTCAACATTGCATCAACTAATGATGTATACATTATTTTTTATTTGAAGTATCACTCAAAGCACGTATCAAGTGGTTATTTTAACAGATTACTTTTGGTTATCTTTCACCAACTTTTTTGTCATCTAATCCTCTTTCACCTAATATATTTTTTATATGAAGTATTCCTGAGATTTTAAAATAATTATTTTAATAATTAGGTATCACATTTGCATGTTCAAATGACATCTGGTCACATGACATGAAGGCAAACAAATAAAAAGTTAATTTTTTTCAGTATGGCTTTTATTCTGATTCCTTTTAAAAATATTTGTTTTAATTGAACATTTTAATGATTTAATTCATTATAAGCTTTTCATTGAACACATAAACCCCCCGCAGATCCTTCACAAAGCCAGATTGGGAAACCTTGATGTAATATAATGTTTAAAGCTCTTCATGTTGTTGATAACAACAAATGAAATACATTTTCTTACTCTTTGTAATTTTATCATCAACACTGTGCAGGATTATCCTATTTAAATCTAAATCATTGTGAAAAACAAAGATAGGTCAAAAGTAATCTACAAGTAATCAAAAAGTAGTCTGATTATATTATTAATGGATTACATTACTAACTCATGTAATTTGGAATCAGTAACTGATAAAAATTTGTAAGTTATCTACCGAGTTCTGATAACATACAATAACAATACGGAACTGGTTTCTCAGATGAACCTGTTTGTCATATTAAGGATGCAAGGAAGCACAGGCAAATATGAAAGAACATGGGGAATCTGCTGTGAGTGTATGAGAAAGAGAATGAGGGAAAGTGAGAGGGAGGGTTTCGCCTCACATTCCACTGTCATTTGCCCCCTTGGAAAAAAAATAAAGGACAAAAAATACAGCAGGAACAGAGCTCCTGTCTGGTTACTATAGCAACCGAAAGGCTATTATCGTACCTTGCCATTCATTATGAAAGGGCTTTAGTTGACAGAGAGAGGGTTGGGAGGGGGGAGGTAGAGGGAGAAGAGAAAGAGAGAAGGAAGGAATATTCTCAGTGCTTGTAGCTGGGAAATGGAGTGAGAGGCAGGAGGGATGATACAGAGGCCAAACGTAAAATATACATAAGTTGGAAAAAGAAAACCAGAAAAAGATAAACAGGTCAGAAGATGAAACCTTCATAATTTCATAATATTGAAACATAAATAGCTCTGTCAAGACACAGAATGGTGATTTCTAGGCCCACATGCAAAGCAATGTAATGTCTTGCACTAATTATGATTATTCATTGAATACTAATGGAGTATTTTTAGATCAATTTACCGCATTTTACCATGTTTCAATCCATCACAGAATCGCACAGAAAATGAAACTGTGGAAACTGTCGGCAGATTCCATCAAGGCCACCTTACTCAGGGCATTGTGACAGAAATGACAGAAAGATAAACAGAGAAACACAAAGCATAGTTAAGGTGCACTCACACGTACATACAGTATACACACACTTAAAGGGGGCGTTTATCTGGTTCTTGCGCCTGCCTCTGACTGCGAATGCTGACTCCACTTTGCTCTGTTTTCTGTTATAGGAAAGTAGGCTGAAAGCCATCTGAGGACAGAGAGAGAGAGGGAGGGAAAGAGAGAGGGCACATGCAAGAGCCAGAGATTGAAAACAAGAGAATTTACGAACAAGAAAAATTGAAATACACTGCATGCGATTAATCCGCCTCAAATGTAGCACACTGACATAAATATAATCTCCCTGTAGACTACATACATCCACATGCACAGAATCCCAGCGTTTCAGCGGCTGACTGTTGCCGAATGCTCTGTTGGTGCATTGTGCTGGTTTATTTTAGAGAAATCAGCTGGACTGAGGGGGTGAGCTGCAGTCGGGCATGCCTGGAAAAAAACTGCTATACATTCCTGCTGCTTCCCTTTTTAAATGACAAATGAGCTTAAACTGTCGAGCTATTCTTCTCTCTCTCTCCTCTTTCTTGATATTTTTCCACTTTCGTCCAAACGTATTCTTCTTTGTTGCACGTTTAACATCTGACAACTGTAATCCACCATTATAAGTATGTGTTTGTTTTTCTGTTTGTGTGGAAGCACTCAGATGGACAGACTATAGAGAAATATGTAGGATGCTTTATGCCAGCCTTGAACATATGGCCATGTGGGACCACGTCTGTGAGAAAGGGACAACGGTGTCTTCTTACTGCAAAACACACAGACATGCACACATGGCCAGACACAAAACAAGAACATTATGTTTAAAAAAAATGAAACTTCAGAAGAAAAGGTTTTTGACCAACGAATTTCAACGACTTTGCCAAATATATAGACGTCGTTTTATAGCGATAGCTTGGCAGATCTCAAATTGGAGGGAATCTATTTAAATGAACATGCCTTTCAGGTCAAACTTTATTTTAACGTCCAATTCTCTCTATTAACAAACCATTAACTATGACTTTTGTCTCAAACTCCTAAATTGCTGCTAATTAATAGTTAGTAGGGTGGTTGGTAAATTTAGGTATTGAGTAGGATTAGGGATGTAGAACATGGTCATGTAAAATAAATGCTTCATAAGTACTAATAAACAGCCAATATGTTAATAATAGGCATGCTAATAAGCAACTAGTTAATAGTGAGGATTGGTCTCTATATCCCGAAGTGCTACCAAAATGTTTTCAGATAAATCCCTCAATATACAGATTGATGTTTCACACTGGCTTGCAGTCTTGTTTTACTCTATATAAGCACTCAGTATCAAATCAATAAAAAAATTCTGACCAGGGCAAAACTTGACAAATTTCTATTCACTACAGAAATGTATTTAATTATATTCAGTGTATACTACACTAGATAAATCACACTTTTAATACTCCAGGTTTAATATTTCCAGGTTTTCAATGACTGTGTGAACCTTGAAAAATATAAACAAACGATCAAACGATCCAAAAAATGAATTAAACCGGATGGCAGGCGAAAGCACGGTCTTTCCAAATGTATATGAGTGTGAACATTTCAGACATTTTAACTTTGCGCTATACATCAATACGCTACTCTCGGAGCTGATTAGTTCTCATAATCATATTGTGGGTGGAGTGAGTGTATGTGTGTGTGTGAGACTTTGTAATTGTGTGGTACTTTGTGTGTGTGGTACTATGGTACTGCGGTAAAATCTGGGCGTTCCTGGGGCGTGTGCTGGCACTGCAGACCAACTACCATGATTCTGACAGTGAGCGAGAGGAACGGTGTGTGTGTGTGGGAGGAACGGCGTGTGTGCGGATATTATCAGTGGAGTGAGACTTTAAGAAACCTGTAACTTCAGCAGCATTCCTCTACTGCACTACTGCATATGGACAAGAGATGCTGAGAAACACAAGGAGCAAAATTTCCATGCCAAACCCCCACGGTGACTAAAGCAAATATCTTCCATCATAACCGTCCTGCATTTTCACACTGACCTTGCAGCAGTTTCACACAAACACACACATACATACTTGTTTGACGAAGTGGGCTGGTGTGGTGGGTGAGGTGTGGTGCCAGAGGAAGACGAGTGCACCAGAACAATAGTCTTCATCCAGCACTGTGGCACACTGCAGAGGAGAGGAGGGGTGCCTGCAAGCCCTCGCCAAAGCTAAACACCACAATACACACAACATGCCATCCCGAACACTGAGATTGAATGCTGAGCCACTTACTTGAACAAACCCTCATCAATTTTTAGGTTTACTATAACAATCTCTGATAATAGAAAACACTACACTGTCTTAAATTTAGAGGCTTTATGGACCACTAAATGAGCCTTGACAAATCAAAGCAGGTATTTATATAATTGTATAATTTATACATTATTGAAATTCATTTAATTGTTGCATCATAAAATGTGTCCAACAGTTATAATAACTGCAGAGAGGATTACAAGCAGCTATTTTTATGGCTTGCCATTGCAAGTGGCAAAGATTCCTAATGAAATGTAAGATTTCAGCTTTAAAAAACTGAAAGTGCAACAATATAGAGTGAGTATTAAATATGAACTAATTTGGCAAGGCTTTAATAAAATGTTTCCGTGGATACATACAAAGAGTTTGTTTATATATAATATTAGCTCAGTACATAAGATAAGTCTTCATTACATTGGAAGAACATTATTAGTCTATTCTAAACATCAAATAATCTAAAATAAATGTGACCATTTTTATCGCCTTTAATAAATCACTGGCATCACATTAAATTAATAGCTTGAAACATTACCTTTCTGAAAAAAAAAATCACAACTTATATTTAAACTAATATCTTCGCCATAAAGACTATGCTTTAAATGATAGAGTTATTAAAAGACCATATTATCTGAGAAACCCAATACACATTTATTACATCAATGCACTGTATTCTGTCTCTTTGCCTCCCGTGACCCGATGCACTAACATATACAATATGCTCTACAGTGTAATAAGATACTGGAACATTCATCTAAGAACAAACCACACAGAACATACACATACATAAACACATATTCAAACACGATACAAACATTTAAAACATGAATGTGCAATATACTCATGATATGCCACATACTCAGTTATTGTTATCCCAATTAACACTATATATATAATCTACATACATCTTGATTTAGTCAATAAACCAAAAGTATCCTCTTTAGCTGTATTCAAGTATCAGAGAGGAGTTTTATAGATGTGCAACAACACAAACAAAGTATTCCAGTTATAATTCAAATTGAGTTTAATGAGCCACTTAATGATGTCAAAGAATGGGTTGTTCATTGCAACTCCCTTTAAATGACCTTTTTAGCAGCTTAATATGGCAACCAATCTTTGAAAACAAACACATAATTCTGCATCGCTGTATACTGACTGACAAATACCGCCAGGGATGAAGCATGACGCTTAATGTTACTTTTCTTCACTTCATGGGTTCCATGCACAAATATAAGGTAAACTGACATCATAATCCCCACCAGAGTCAGTCTTCCAGATAAAATCTAGTCTGCGGGACTGTTTAAGCCCAGGATGTACTCTTGCTCCCATTGGAAACGGCGTAGCCTCTGTTTGACTCTGAGAACATCAAGCACCATCCAAGAGTGAGGGAGATGAGCGAGATTTGGAGCAGTACCAGAGTGACGGCCAACTGTCTCACTCATGATGCTGCTGCTGTGTACACACACACACACATACACACACGCACAATGCGCTTCTGCTGCAGCCACACTCAAGGTGTCTGTCTATTTTATGTCATTAACATCCTGCGGGCATCACACTAACGAAACATACACTGCTGTAAACAATCGTCCGCTATATTTATACTAACAAATCAGTATGTCGGTCAACAAGTCGCAGTTTGTAACCCCCCCAACGCACACACTCAGGAAAATTTAGCCAATGGTTGAAAATAACAAGAAAACACAAATGCGATTATTTTTTATGTCGATGAAGGTTTGTATGAGGTCAAACACAAGTGTACCGAGCTATCGATGTCACGCTCTCAACAGTACTTTGTGCTGCTCTCAAACTGGTGGATAAAACTCACATGCATGCATAAAGTCACACCGGACACGTACATCTATGAGGACTTCCTGTAAGGAAAGAAATGCACTGACACACAAAAAGACGCACACAAATATGGGTGCGGAACGAGGGCGTAACAGATGCTGTGGCACAGACATGCACGCACACAGCCATTTCAGTGTCCTGACTCACAGTCTAAACATACGCTTTGTTTCGGCCAAACCCTCGATGGCCCAATGTCACCCCAACCTAAAAACCCAGATCCTTCACTCTCTCTTTCTTCATCTTCCATCCTTTCAACTCTCGAATCCACAGGCCCACACTGCGCCACCTTCTCCACACTCATCCCTATCTCGTGTCTCTCTTCCTGTCCGTCCTTCCGTCCCCACTCAATCTGCTTGAACAATCTCTCTCGCCGTGGATCTTCCTGGATGGGCGGATGACTGAGTGCCTCTCACAGCTCCCGAGAACCCAACCCGTGGACATCGAAGCAGAACGTCACAAGTTAGGGTCTCAGGGAAGGAGAGGGGCACGGTGCAGCGCAGAGAACCGAGCGATCGCCATTCTGATGTCCTGTCCGTCGTCTCTAATTCGCCATCCCTTCCACATTTACTGCGATCGGATACTTTAAAGCAACACAACATAGTTACACACACGCCCATCAGCATGGACTGCACACAAAGACATCGGGGCTCACACGCAAAGACACATGCGCACGGCAGACGAGGACATGCGTGGAGAAGCGGCGCCACACGCAGACCTCTCTCTCGCCGGCCACACACACACACATCGCACGTTAGACTAATCGAGCACCTGTCTTTCCGTTCACCGATACGGATTGTTGCAGAAGAGACATTAGCATGTGCGCAATAAGGTTTTAAGTCAATTATAAAGCAGACATGATGGAACCACGAGAACAGTGCAACACATACGGATACTATCGGGTCACGTCGGCTCTCGTATAAATCACACACACGCACTGATAGAAGGGAGTGAACTCACCGAGCTGGCAGCAGTGACTGACTGTACCTCGGGTGCTGCGGTCCTCTGCATGCCTGAGAGGACAGAGAGGGAGAGACAGAGAAAAGAACGAGTTTTACGTTGCTCATCCAAATGATGCAGAGCAAAACATCATTGAATGCAAAAAAAAAAGAGAAAAGAGCAAATAAAAAGACACGATAGAGGACCCTAACAGAATGATGTCTGCCCGCCGTCTGGAGCCGAGGACCGCAGAGTAGAGAGAGAGAGAGGAGGAACGTGAGAGAGAGCGAAAAAAGGTGGGAAATTCAAACGGCTGCAGAGCACTGCTGAAAAAGGAAAACGTGAACAAAGGAAACAAAGAATCTGGGGAGAAAAGGTATCTGGATTAATCAGCCTATAGGACAGAAAACTGAATGGGGGACGAGAGAGAGAAAGAAAAAGAGAGCGAAAAAGAGAGCGAGAGAGGCAGGGCCACGACACCGGCAACACACACCAGACTTCTACCCAGAGGGCTATAAGATGAGAGATCAGCAATAGGGGGTGGGGGCGTTCGCGCACACGCATGCACCGTCTCTCACCCTGTGTCACATGTGCAACGGGTGCATATTCCATCCCGAGGCGGAAAAAACAGGCGGAACATCTGATCTACGGAGTCAAAAAGGGGCGAAAATAAATAGCTGCGAAACGGCTGTTCCTTAGTTCCATTCATCTCTCTGTCTGAGCGGGCCCTTCTCTCTGCCGTGATACGAATCTTTTGAAAAGTCAGGCTCAAAGAGAAAGAGAGAGAGAGAGTGGGAGAGAAAGACTGGGATTGAAGTGATCCCTTCATTTCCTGCAACAGCTGACACCAGTTAAAGCAAGAGGCCCGCTACCCCCTGAGAGAAAGAAGAGAGGGAGAGAAATAAAAGGAATAGAGAGATGGGTAGACGGTGAAAAAGAAGAGATTTTCACCTCACAAATCTCCTTACCCATGATCTTTTCTCTGTTTCGGTGGAAGAAAAAAGTTTCCAAGCTCTGAAATTCCCCTCGTAGGTCACCATTATTCCGCTCACTTTTTCTTTCTTTTTCTTTCTTTCCCTCGCTCACTCCCTCTCTTTCTCTAGCTGAACTGAAGATTGGAGCAGGAGGGAGGGAACTAGAGAAAGAATAGGGAGAGAGGGAGGGAGCAGCAAAGGGAGAGAGAGAGAGAAAGAGAGAGACTGAGAATATAGAGAAAGGGAGGGGAGAGGATAAAAAGAGGCATGAACACATGAAAATATGATGTGCTTTGCTTACATTCGATACCGCCTGGCTAGCACCGCGGCCACAACAGAGGGAGACGAGGAAGAAAACAGAGAGAAAGAAGAACGAGAATGACAGAAGGCAAAGGAATTGGGGAGATGTAAAGTGGAGATGAGAGAAAAGGGGGGACACAGGGAAACTGCGGCAGAGGAGACCTTTGACGGCCCACTTTGATAGGCTCTAATCAGCGACATACAAAATTGTGTGTGCGCTTTACTCTCACACGTCCTGTTCACTCCTGATTGCCTTCACAGTAATTTAATCTCTTGATGTTCTTTATGTAATAAAGAATATCTGCATTAAATTCAGTGTTTGGCACGTTGGCATCCTGATTTGCCCAGAACACATTCATGCTGCAGTCTGTCATGTGGAAATGGTGTTAGACTTCCCTCTCCTGGACACAAGCAGCCATATATCTTACAGTCACCTCAAGATTCATTTTGGCCCATTTTACTTGCCGTACTTCACTAAAAGAAGCTACAGTGCTGTGTTAAGCAGACATACTCCTGCTCTCCTGAATCTATCTATATTCTCATGATTTATATCTGTGTAAATAATACAATAACTCAGGTACCAGTAGTAGCCAACAGGGGGCCCCCAACTGCACTTTCTCATGCAGGTGAGGGTCAAATACACACCCACACACATATCTTAAAAAAAAAAAGAGACATGTCATGTGGATGGTTCATAGTATCTTACTCAAAAGGCATAATAAGGGAAGAACAGGATTGTGACGTCTCAATCCTCATTCATGCACATACACACATACAGTATGTTAACTAATTCAGAATGTGTGGCTGTATTACTGACTAATTTACCAGACAAATTCACAGTAAAATACTCTCTCAATACTCTCAATTAAATATTTTGCATTAGTAAGCACAGTGGGTCAAAACTAAATTCAGACAGATGTCATATACATTACCATTCAAAACAGAATGATAAAAAACACTGTTTTAAATATTAAATTGTTTTAAATAAATGGTGTTCTTTTGAACTTCTATTAATCGAATAATCACGAAACAATAAATATTTATTAGCACAACTGTATTCCATATTGACAACAATAAGAAATGCTTCATAAGCACCAAATCAGCATATTAGTATGATTTCCGAAGAATCGTGTGACACTGAAGGCTGGAGTAATGGCTGCTGAAAATTCAGCTTTACAATCACAGGAACAAAAATAAAATGTTAAAATATACTGAAAAAGAAAGTGTATTTTAATTTGTAAAAATATTTCACAATATTACTGTTTTTATTGTATTTGTGATCAATAAATACAGCCTTGGTAAGCATAATTTAAAGACTAAACTTTTGAACAAAATATGCAATACCAATGCTCTTCAGTGTGTTAACTGTGATCACCCAATGCAAACACCATAAACCATTGCACTGTTTGGCATCTTTCTGATCAGATAGAATAAACCTAGATTTTTTTAAGCTTAGAGAGTGATGTCATCAGCAAAACTTGTTTTTTTGGGTCCCATCTCCTCCTTTAACACAAAAGCATTATTGTTTGCC
This sequence comes from Barbus barbus, assembly GCF_936440315.1. NCBI lineage: Eukaryota > Metazoa > Chordata > Actinopteri > Cypriniformes > Cyprinidae > Barbus > Barbus barbus. Next base: position 34,528,063 of record NC_136733.1, on the reverse strand, counting down.
AAGAGTATAAGCAGCATTAAGGACATGAATGACAGTGAGACAGATATCAAGAGAGAAAGAAAATATATGAATGTTGGTTATTGAGCTTGTAATGTTTTGGGAGTGAAAGGGCTGGAAATTCAGTTGCGTATTATCTAATAATCTGAAATCGCATTAATTTCAATCCACAAAAGTAGAAAGCTATTTTCTTCAAATTTCTTTTAAGCTCATAATATTTCACCATGGGTTTGACCTAGAGAACTTATTCACAAATAAGGACATTTCAGTTTTGAAAAAGTGGTCCACATCCAACACAAAAATCTATCCAAATCCAGATCCGTTATTCCGGAGCATCCTAAACTGTGCTTTAAATGTGGCTTGAGGTTTGGTTCTTTCAGTCTTTTTTAGCTGCATTTCTGGAGCTGTTTTTTCCACATTGACGGCACTGTTTTTTTGGTGAAATGAGGCTGAACTCTGCACACATTTAGCTCCGGTGCATCATTTTCTCTCCCTGAGGCATTCTGGGTGGCAGAGAGCTCATAACATTATTTATCCACTGTGTGTTTCTTAAGCTGCATTAGAAGTTTGCTGACTCACATTGTCAGCAAGGCAGGAAACGGCATATTATGTATAATAAACTGACTTCAAACATTTATTAAGGCTAGGCACTAAACCATATGCAATGTCTGGGCAGGCAGCAAAAACCAGACGTAGTTTATGGTGGAGAGTCTGGGGCCACCATTTTTTGCCATCGCCAATTTTGTCTTCACCACATTATTAAGTAAATTGCAGCAGGACTTCACATACAGATAATACAGATAATTATTTTTTCATAACAAATATTAGCATACATTAGATAATATAATTAATAGTAGCCTATAAAATATCCAATGAGTGGCAATCCAATGCAGTAAAAAATGCGGTTGTCATCAGTAAAGGAAAGTATCACTGTAATGTTCTGTCCAGCATGTCGCTTTCAGACAATCCATTCTATCAATTTTATACGGCGCAATTCTAGTGAAATAGCAACAACGATAAAATGCTAGCAACATAGCTCACTCCTCACATACATTGTCTGTAAGCTGTAATCTTGGTTTATTGAATAAAGTCATATGAGGAAAGTTATGAGGCCTTCATACTTAAAAGTCAAAACGTTACTGCTAGACCAAAGAGTCATACTTCATTTTCACATGCTGATCCATTCATTTATCCACTGACCTACAAAATCCCAGGATCAACCAGTGTAGAAATTAAACTGTCAAATTAAATTAAATTAATTAAAAGTCACAAGTTCATTTGAGCACTTGAATTGGTAAGCAAGATTGATTGCTTCCTCAAATCACTGCGTACCGCAAACTTAGTTATATGTTGAAAATTGCAACTCATTGAGCTGTGCTGAAATTTTTGCCTAAACGATCATCAGACATTTCTAATCTTAATGTTACTATTTAAATTTTAGTTTGGATATTAGCAAATGCAGACCTGACCTCCGAATCAATTTTTTTTTTCAATTCAACTATTTATCAAATCAGAAATAATTTCTGCATGACTACCATCCAAAAGCTTTAATATTTTTGAAGTATTTTATGTTTCACCAAGACTGGAATTACAGAAAAATATGAATTACAGTAAAAAAAAAAAAAAAAGTAATACAAAGTAATATTGACAAATATTATAATCTAAGCTGACTGTTTTCTATTTTAATACATTTTAAAATGTAATTTATTTCTGTGATGACAAAGCTAATTTTTCTGCAGCCATTTACTTCAGACTTCAGAGTCACATAATCCTTCAGAAATCATTCTAATATACTGATATGGTGCTCGAGAAACATTTCTTATTATTAATCAATGTTTAAAAAAAAACAGCTGTGCTGTTTAATATTTTTGTTGAAACCATGAAACATTTATTTTAGGATTCTTCTATGAATAGAAAGTTCAAAAACACATTATAAATGTGACCCTGGAGCACAAAACCAGTCATAAGTAGCACGGGTATATTTAGAGCAGTAGCCAAAAATACACTGTATGGGTCAAAATTATAGATTTTTCTTTTATCCAAAAATCATTAGGATATTAAGTAAAGATCATGTTCCATGAAGATATTTTGTAAATTTCCAACAGTAAATACATCAAAACTTAATTTTTGATTAGTAATATGCGTTGCTGAGGACTTCATTTGGACAACTTTAAAGGTGATTTTCTCAATATTTAGTTTTTTTGCACCCTCAAATTCCAGATTTTCAAATAGCTGTCTCTCAGCCAAATATTGTCCTATACTAACAAGCCATACATCAATGGAAAGCTGTCATCTTACTGGGCCCAAATTCTTAACGGTAGAGTAAATATTCACACATGAAGCCTTCGGCAGACTGCCTTGATAAATATAGACAATTTCTATGCATACAGACATGCTTGCATGTGTACTACTGAATCAAGCAGAAATTTACACTGTACATAACCAAAAACTCAACAAAAAACAACAACCACACTTAAAGCGAGCACAAACACCTAAGTCAAAACTCACAATACAAAGACACTGAGTGTAAAAATACAACACTTTCACGACAGGAGAGTCATTCACAACTATCTGCATACAGGCTGCCATGCGCTCAGATATTTTGTCTGATGCAGAGACTGCAGCTGAACCTGTGGCACACTGCAGATACTGCTTCTTACAAACTCAGTGTTGTACCAGTCACTTTTTTTTTTAATTCAACCTTTTTTTTCTGGTCCTCACTTTATAATTTCCATGTTTAGATATGAATAGCCACATATAAACACAAAAGCAAATATTTTTCCTAAAATAGCCATTGCAACAGTTAATGTCTCAATAGTATGGCATTACGACTCCCAAAGTGCACACGTCGTTGGTATGCACGCTGATAAAATTAAGCAAACTGTAATAGAATACAAACAGGTAGAAAGTTAAACATGTTTGCTAACTAAACTTTAAGTACCAACAGTCTACGGCCAGCACCTGTAAGGTCAAATTTTTACCTGATATCATTGATACCACTTAAGTTAGCGCTTACGCAAAAAAAAAAAAAAGGTTTATCAGTTTTAAATGTATTTTCGAAGCAGTAGAGAGACACAGTACATTCACTGGTCAAATAAAATCCAGAAGAAAATATCAGAGAACATAAGGCTTTCACAGTTTCCATGTGTATTTTAAGACATGGTGGTGTTTGTGGTGCAGAACACTGAAGGATACCATGTTAAAACATATTGTTGCAATAACTGTGTGGTTTTTATGATAGAAATTTAACATTTCTAGTCTCTGTGGGGATACAATGCAGTTTTTCATTAAATGCTGTATGCTTGTAGGGTTGGGCAACTACTTCGATGCTAGGCTACTAGCAGGTTATCAGCAGATTCACCAAATAAAATGATCACAGCTTTGGCATAAAGCTTTAAATTAAACAGCGAGAATTAAACACATTAGGATCAATCTGAATGTTAAATTAAATACAGGTTCTATTGGAACCAAGAAATACAAACATTTAGCAAACACGGTAATTCTGGCTAAAGGTCTGTTCAAACCAAGAACGATATCTATAATACATAAAAACTACAACGATAAATATAAGAGCGTCCACAGCAACGGATGCTAGCACTGTGTTTATTATAAGCATACGCTGTAGTTCTGTCATCCACTGCTTTAAATGCTTCTAACTGGCTGTCAATGTTTTTATTATTCATCAGCTGGGAAAAAAATGGTTCTGAAAGTGATTTCAATTATATTGTTTCCCTGTGTCATTATTGTTAAAGCTGTGGTGTGAATTTCCCCATTCACATAGAATTCAAACAATTATTTGAACTTTACAGTTATAGTTATCCTCCTCTTTGTGAACAGGCTTTAACTGTAGTATGCACTTGCCATAAAAATATCCAAATCAAAATGCTACATCTAAATTCTGTCTGACATTCTGTCAAGACCTTCACACATACGATGCTGAAAGTCACTGTTGTACTCCTCTTAGCACATGCTAGTTACAATGCTAGTTCATTAGCATTAGCAATGCATGTTGTACAGAGAAGGGCGTCTGCTCGAGGAAAGCTAGGAGGCTGTACAGTTATCTCCCATGTTGTAACTCTAAACTATACAACCTACTACCTCATCCCGAGACATCGCTGAAACAGTTGAAGGGGAGGAAATTAGAATGTCACCGCTGCTTGAGTTTGCGCATATGCAAGCATCCAAAACACCGTTACTTAATCTTTAAAATAGGTGCAATCAATTTATGCTCATAATTAGTTGCAAACTTAGATGCTACTGTTTAAAACAACCTTATAAAGTGTCAACGCTGAGCAGAAGTTTTCTAGTCAGCGTCAGTGGCTGCAGGGAAGACTGTTGCGTTCACCTCGCAGACACATACCTATAGACACGAGCTTGTGCACAGAGTCACCACAAGTTCGGATCTACGGGTTTGTGGCAGCTGGCATCACTGCACTGCGTCACAGCTACACCAACTCCACCTTTCACTGGACACCGAAAATAATATCCACTGCATTACGAAATGCTAATTCTTATGACTGTTGAATCGTTTTCCTCATGCACCAGTTTCAAAACAGTTTAACAAAGCAGTTAAAAACAAAAAGACAGATACAGACACACATGTTTGGAAGTTAAGTACTTTTTGGCTTGATATAATGGTCTTGCCAGGTAATACAGAGGAAGAAGATCATTACGTACATCACCTGAAATTCATGAAAAGGATGGATCAAAGATAAGATTAGGAATACAAAAACAGAGGAAGTATTGATGCTGTAAAATTAATTAATGGGGTTATATATCCAAATGGAAACTAAAAAATTAACAAATTTATTTTAGAATATTGCTAACATACAGAATAAGTCATGTTGATTTGATGAGTCAAACAACAAAATCCTAAATATCACTGCAACTTCAACTCTGATCAGTAACTGATCAAATAATTGGATGCAGAATTATTGGGTGTGGTTCAACGAAAAATTACTTTTCAGTATATCGTTTAATAACTAATAAGATAAACGATTAAGGTTAAGCTCTGACTAACATTTTTCACCTTAAAATCCTTGCATTTTGAATCACTACTGGTTTAAAACACATCCTTCAAAGTGAAGGTCAGTTTGAAAGACACAGGTGGTGTTTGCTGTGCCCGGATCAGACAACACCGCTACTGTTGGATCAAATATACTGCAGTGACTGACATTTGAGAATGCAGCAATAGCAGAAACGCTTTATTTATTTTTTAATATCTACACACTTAAAGTGCACAGTACACGCAACTTGAGCGGGAGTATAGAAATATCAAGTATCGAAATAATAGTAATAAATCAAACTTTTAAATTGATTTAGTGACTTTTAGTTAAATATATATTCTGTGCATCAAATATATTTTTGGTTTACCCATTACAGCCATTTAATACACAGAAATAATAAATCCCAAACTCTGCATAAAGGGCTTTCCCAGTGTGCACTACAAGTTGTAGGTGCAACAAGCTGCAATTAGAAATGCCATGATTCATGGTACAGTGCCACTCCCTAAGGGAAATCAAAGGTTATTCCAGAACAATAGAGTAAATGTTAAAGATATCTACATTATAATTTGACCTATTTCTACACGGAGACACAGTGTATTATATAATGACAACTGCCAGACAGAAAGAAAATAAGTTGTTGGTGGAACAAATCTTGAACATGCATACAGTACAGTCTCACATTTCAAATGTGTTTCCATGGCATCGTACGACCACTCAGAACCAGAATTGCTGTTATTTGCTTGCTGATTTTTTTAGCCACTAGAAACGAATGAATTGTGACTCGCCAAATATCTGACAACATCCGAACCAGCAAAATAACTTTTTTTTTTTAAATTACGTTAAATGTTTGACCGCAGTTGACCTACATCTATTTCGGAAATGACCTGAATGTAGTGGTCTTGTATTTCTTACTTCAAATCAAAAAGTAAAATATTACAAAATATTTGCTTATGAAGCGAAACAGAATGTGGGCAACTGTGATTTCGGAGCTTATTTTTACAGCAATGTGGACAGCTATCGCGACTTTTAAACTAAGAAGAAATGACACGACCCGATTTTAAATAAAATGCAGTCTAAAAACACGTTCTGAAAAAGTTCTAACTGAAAAAGAACTAAATGAGCGGACAGAAGAAAAAAGGGCATAGGAAAGCAGCGTACCGGTGGAGGACGTCTGTCTATGGTGCTGACCAGTTCGATGTCCATACCGGAGTCAGCCTATACCTGGCGGCAATATGGAGTCAGGCTTAGGGTGCAGACTAGGCCAATTCCGTTGCCCACAAAAAATCTGAAGCAGAAAAGAAAGACAGCACGTTAGAAGGAAGTACAAAAGTGCTCATTCACACGATTGAACCATTAATACACAAACACGTCCTGACATGAAGGAAGAACACATACAGCACCTACAAACTCAAAAAAGAAGCCAAAACGGCATCCCTGGTTCAACCAGAGTAAATCGCCAAGTCATCGGCAGACAACATTGAAACAGCCCCTGTCCCCTCTTTCGCCCTCCTGTGCGGCCGGTCCTATCCGTATTTACTGTGGGAAAAAAAGCGAAAACCCTCAAAAAATGGGTCAGAAAAGGTTCCGTGGAAGACTGAGAAAAGAAGGCGGAAAGGTCGAATGCGGTGAGATGTGGTCGAGGAGGAGCTGCGGCACTGCCCTGGCTACAGGGAGAGTGGAATTTGTGACCATGCAAAGGAAAGGGTGGTGTTTTCTTTTTTTCTTTTTTTTTTTTTTTGGCGCTTCGCTGTGCTAGGGTTTTTTGGATCTCAGCAGGGTCCTTGGCTGCAGTTCTGACTCCCCTTAGTGGTGCAAAAATGTGGACGTTTCCCTTTGTCTTTAACTCCCATGAATAAAACTAACTGAGGGGCGATTCAAAACAAGCAAGGAGCGGATTGAAACAGAAACAAACTAAGAGAGCAATGAAATAAAGCTATAAAAACGTTCAGAAAAAAGTTTATAACGAAGATAAGCAGACACTGAAAGAGAAGTAGAGCGTAGTGCAGAAAAGAAAAAGCAGCTTTACGGACGACAGAACAGTCTAAAGAGTGAAGACTGAAAAGGACTGCTTTCACACCACATTTCTCTTTCTGCAAATATGCCATCTCTCCGTCTACGCGAGCAGCACGCTCTCTCTCGCTCCTACTCCTCCCTCCTTCCTTCCAGTCAGCGTCCAATCCACGCCATGTAGTGAGAGAGAAAAGGAGATACACTTTTTTTCAATCTCATCAAAATGGCAGAGACAGAAAGTTACAAGCAAGAGAGAGAAAGAGAGCGAGCGAGAGACAGCATGGCTCACTGTCCTCTTCTGGAAAAAGCCATGGGAAGCGGTCCGAGCGCTGTATAGTTTCTTTCTTTTTTAGCCGCAAACTCACTCGGATTAACGAAATGACAGCGAAAAATATTTTCGTTATGCCCGACGATCAAATATAGTGCCCGCTGCAGATAGGGAGCTATGCCCACCATGATAAACGGATGCAATTAATAGCATTTTGTATCTGTCTCTCTGCCTGGGTCTGTCTGCTTGTCTCCATATCTATTTGCTTGTTTACATGGCTACCTAATCCAGGCATTGGCACAGTCTCTTCAATGCTCCCTGTGTGTGAGTCAGTGTGTCAGTTGGTCACAGTCTGGCTGGCGGTCCGCCTCTCCCCAGACAGTCAAACATATTTGAGTGCTATTACCTCACTATCAGAGAGACCCTTTCCACCAAAAAATATATATATATTTGTGTCCTTCTCTTTATGAATAAAACACTTTAGATTTCGTTATTTTGCAACCTGACGAAAATATTTTCATTGCCGAATGCTTTTCTACATGAAGAAAAGTGTATCCGCCCTCTGAAGTTGCAGAATCACATGAGAATTGCTCATGAAATGGTTCATGAGATCTCAATATGGCTTCCCTTTTATCCTGCAATGCAGCCCAACTCATCTATGGTGTGCAACATGGCAGGAGGGGAATAATTTCAGGGGTGCACATTCTGCAGCCAGCATGTGGTGCAACATTATATTCGTTCCCCACATTTTTTACTTTCCAAAGGTGCCAACGTGTTCTGATAATGAGACACAGAAAAGATAGTATCCTTTCCAGTAAAAAAAAAACTAATAAACGTGAATTTAGATCATGTTCGAAGATAAATAGATAAACAAAAGATTTCTATTTCAAATAAATACTGGTATTTTGAACTCTCTATTCAAATATCCTCATAGTAATAACCATGTGGGTAGCAATTCAGCATAGAATAATTTCTGAAAGATCATGTGACACTGAAGACTGTGGTAATGGCTGCTGAAAATTCAGCTTTGCCATCACAGGAATAAATTACATTTGAAAATATCTTAAAATAGAAAACCATTTTATATTATGATCTATATTTTACTGTATTTCTGATCAAATAAATGTAGCCTTGGTGAGGCTTTTTTCAAAACATTTGAAAAGTCTTGTCTTACCAACAGTATAATATTAAATACATATTTAATATTAAATAAACTAATGCTAATAAATATTTGAATTATTCTGGGTTAAATGTCAATACATTAGGTTAACATCTGCTCGCAAACAACTGCAACATAATGAAATTGTCTGTAGGAGCTTATAAGGGGGAAGAGGGGGGTACAAAGAGGCTTTTTAAGTCTCTTCCACATCCTGCTCCTCTTGAATCTAAATGAGCAGATTTGACTTTCAGGTGTCTGCCAAGCCCCCTTGTCTGCCCCTTGTTTGCCCTGTGCCCGCTCTTCTTCTCTCCCCCCTCAACCCTCTCGCCTGCCTTAGCCCATGCCAAGCTTTAAGAGTGGGCCTCCAACATAAGGTTGAACAAAGAGGGCATTAGGATAGGGGGTAGTGTCCGTCGCTGCTGGTTCCAACATAGGGAACAAAGAGGGAGATGAGACAGATACGAAAAGAGAAAGAATAAGCCATTTGAAACATTAACTAAGTGTACATAAAAGATTAATTGTTTAAAAAAGTTATTTTATTATTATTATTTTTTTTAAACTGTCATAAATTAGATTTATTTTCAGCAATGTGTGTTCAAATGTCCTGCACAATCTGCTAAAAAAAGATCAGTTTGAAATGGACCTTGTTAAAAATAAATGGCTTGTTTCTAATACTGGGATTCTTCAGAAGCATTTGCAGAGCGGCAGGTGATACACCAGCCTGGAAAAGCACAAGGTTTGACAGACAGATAGGTATAGTATATATATATATATATAGCTACAGATTAAACGCATTCACAGTGCTTGCCATATCACTTTTCACTGCGCTTGTTAAGTGCCACTATGGTTGTTTTATGTTTCAGCGAGACAGAGGTGCAACAAGATCTTATGACAGGGGTATGCAAGATGCCTTAGTTCTATCATCCCTTTGTGAAGGCTAACATTTTTATTTAGTCTGCTATATTTAAACTGTTATGCTTATGTGCATGACATTTTCCAAATTGGGTCAACTACTGAAAGATTCTTTAATTTTTGCATTTTTTTCCTCTTTTATCTTAATTTCCTTTACAACAGTAAGTAAAATAGGAGTACAAACCTTGTATACTCTTAATAATAAAGGATCCACAAGATGGTTTTCGCATTCATGCCATAGAAGAACAATTTTCCTCAACAAAAAAAAAACCTTTCAGTGAACAGTTCTTAAAAGAACCTTTTTTTTTCTTAGCGCGAAGAACATTGAAAATCTAAAGAACCTTTTTTCACTATAAAGAACCTTTTGTGGAATGAAAAGGTTTCATTGATGTTAAAGTTTCTTTGTGGAACCATAGATGCCATTCAAGAAAGTGTATACAAAATTTGCACACGCTGGCCATGAAAAAAAAAACCCGCCATGACAGAACAACAAGTAACTTAATTACACAATGAAATTAATTGCTCACAAAAACAAATCACCAGTGAAAACTAGACATAGACAGGTTTACAGAAAAGTGTCATGAAATCACCTGAGGTACCCTAATCTATGGGAGTTCACCAGTGGCAAAAGCTTTGGGACATTATGGGTAAATGTTATTAAAAATCTTTTGAGACTATATATTCCCAACAAGAGGGCAGGTCTTAGACGTACTAAGCAGCACTCGAAAGCACAACTGCCTATAACGACTCCATAGGGCACCATCAACCTCAACAGGAAGAACAATGTAGTCTTGTGCTCAATGGTTCCGAGCCTGTTTATGGTGACATACCGGTGAGGTCTTAATGGTTTTCAAAGAAAGAGCCTTGGCAGTGGTTCTGAGGAGTCAAATCCTCTGAAGCCATAAGAGAGCAATATAAGAGGGAACACCCACTCAGCACAAACACAGTAAGGACACAGATTAAGTGATAAAGAACAAAAATTATGAATCAGCCCATGAGAAGCATAAGCAATGACTTGGGTGACCACTTGAGTCATTAAAACCTTCTCAATCGGCTGCCTGGTCAGCAGGCAAACAACAAGCAGTGTCTAGTTTTGAACAGGTTAAACCTGTTTTGCATTCTTTTTCTTTCCCTCTCTGTCAAAAAAATTATTTGAAGAGGCAGAATTATTATGTAATTCACAAAATCGAATTATTTATATATCATAGCCATTAAACTCAAGTTATTCACTATTAAGTACAGAAACCTACAACAATTAACTAAATACGTAACATTACATTTTAATTATGCATTCAGAAAACAAACTGCTCCTGCTTTAATTACCAAAAAACAGATGTTCATTCAGAGGAAAGAAAATTACTGAGCCAAAGTGGGAAACTAGCGTATAAAAAAGATCTTTACATAAAGTTGCTAGTTTCCAAGACATCTATCTAAATATCAGATCTTTGCTTCTGCAAGACAGTCCAGCAATTATGTTTCAAATGGAAGTTTTGCTCAGGCCAAAAGTAACGTATGTGCAATCTAGTATTGAGTTAACAACAAATTTAGGCCAGTTTCTAGTTAAAATAAATAAATAAAATAAAATAAAATAAAAACGTACATTAAAAAATGTCAAATAGAAATGGAAATAAATCCTGATGCACCATCCATAGTAAAAGTCAGGCAACTTTAATTTATATTTTATAGAAATGATATCAACCTGACTGTCATTTTAAATTTACTGGATTAGATCAGGTAGCTTCTTCAATTTTCCAATTAATTTTCCTGTTTTTATCTCCTTTTTCTCTTTAAAACAACAGTATAAAGAGAGTGATTAAACAGCTAAAGCTTCTAATATAATACAAGCACTTTTGAAGAGGGTTGTAATTGTGTGCTGGTACTGAATTTTTTTTCTTTTTTCTTTCCCGTTCTAGGTCTCTCTCGTCTCTGATATTCTCCTCATGTGCTACTGCGGCACCCACACTCCAGTCCTCCCTATTAATCTACCACTCCGACACAGCGTTGTCACTGTCTTCCATTCCCAGGACGCACTGCCACAGAACATGAGTTAACGGCTAGAGATTACCAGAATCTTTACTGGAGAAAAGACAGTGCCATTGCAGACGGCTAATCTCATCACATTGTCATTTCAGTACATAAGCACTGTCTTTGGTCGATGAATGGTAGTTGCACTTCATATCAATGCTGTGCCATGAAACTCTGTAACTGACAACAGATTAGATCAGCAGCAAAGATGTTACAGCACTGATCTGATTAGAGCTGGTTAACCTCCTATTATTACCTTTTCTGTAATAAACCTTTAGGACAGAGAACATTCCAACAACTCAACAAAAAATTACAGTGGCCATTATAAAATAAATACAATATATTCCATAAAGTAAAGAAAAAAAATGGCAGCAACTAAATTTGCAATCAGCACTGCAGTGCATGAAACTGTAGCTCTGTACCAAAATTTAGTAAGCTCAATCTTCCATTGAATCTACCAGATTTCTCTCTAGTGACGTATTGCAGACTTCTCCAATCATTTAACGTAGTCAGCATAAACTCCACCCCTTTCTTACAGATCTGCCTCCATCCAATCATCACCTGATGGGTAAAAGAAATTCCCGCAATACATTTTTTTTTGTCAATAATACGTTTCACTAGGATGCACATTACAAAATGGAAGATATGAACTGTCACTATTTCAATTATATTCCAACTTTAAGCAACTAAATTGCTTTAATTTTTTCTTAATTCATTCTGGGATTGCATTCTTCTTGATGGATACATATTACACTGCCTTAAATTTTGGCTAAAATTTGTTAATTTCAGGATGAGGGATGCACCCTCATATATCAGCGCCATATCAATTTGGTTGATTGCCAACATTAGATATTTGGTATTTTTGACCAGTATTAGATATTTAATTACTTGAATCTTAATATTTAAGATTTAGATCATCATCTAGAACTAACTTAAAGTGACAGTGATAAATTATGACAACGATTTAACCAGCATCCCAGAGTTCCCTTAATTATTATGAGGGATTATTATTTTTACTAATTCAAACAGTATGCTCTAATTTATAATTTCAGGGTAACAGCCTTTGCTCGGTAATGTGCTTGTAACATCTTAAAATGTTGCCTATTAAGACAGTTCCCTAGATCACATAACTGTTCTTCACAGCCATGTAATGCAATATTTTCTCAATATCTAGTGGGTCAATATAATCAAACGGCATGAAAACAACAATAACAATCAAATTGGTTAATAAAATCTTCCAAAGTGGCATAAATAGCTAAATCCCTGTTAGACTGAAGCAGGCAGGTGGCTAAAGAGACACAAAAATAGAGACAAAGAAAGAAAACAGCCAGCGACCTTCTTAGAAAGGCGTGAGGTTGGACCAGGAAGAAATGGGAGGGAGGGGGGAACCTAATTATGATATTAATCAAGCTTTAATTTCAATTCATCTCCAGTAACCGTCACATGCGCTCACTAATCAGTGGAGCAACGCAGCCAACTACACAGTATTAACACATCTCAAGCCCTCGGCAGGATAGAAAGAAAGGGAGAAAGGGGCTGATGAAGAAATGCACACTGTCTCAGTGAAATCAAACTGACTGATGCCTCTCATCCAACCAGAAAATCAGCACAGCACTGACAGAGAAAAGGGGGGGGGGGGGGGGGGGGGGATCGGATTTATGGCGTGTGCCATAGTGGGGAAGGGGTTGGTTGTATATGGTGGTGAATATTTCAAAAGGATGCATCTTAAAGAGGGACTCTGAGTGCATTATTCAACAGACATTTATCTTCAAAACCACTAAAGCTGAAGGAAAACCTTTTTGATTACATCTCCATTGAATTCTGAAACTGTTGAATCAGTCTTTATAACAGCGGAGACTGTAAGAGCTTTTATTCAGTGCTATTTCATCCTTTTGCTACACCACTGACATTATTATTGCACAATTATACACATAAGCAATTATCTTGTGATTGTACCTGCGCTTTGGCAATAAATAACATAGCTTGAATTGAAATAAAAAGAAAATTGAGAGAAAAGGGGTTAGAGGCAAACAGAGAGAGCTGAGTAGGTGGTTGCTGGGACTCAAGGGGACACAATCTACTAATTCATCTCATGCCAGTTCCTTTTCCAGGGGCTGTAAAAAAGATGTCTCAGTAAATTTTAATAATAATATAAAAGCCCCTCTGGCCTCAAACTTTGGCCTCCCTTCTCCCCTCTCTCTTTTGAGCCGGGGCTTGAGTTCAGCTCAGATTTGGAGAGAAAAAGACTTCAGGAATGCTCATTGTCTGAGGTAAGTGCCTCTCTCTGTTGCTTGCTTGCGTTCTTACTCTCTCTAGTTCTGTTTTCCCTTGTCGCTTAATGTTTCCTTCTCTTTACCTTCTCTCTAACACTTTATCGGTGCCCCATCTCTCTTTTTTTGGGCTCTCTCTTTCGATTTCTTTTGTCTGCATCTCCGTCTCATCCTTCTCTCTTTCTCTCATTCTCTGTGTCATTCTCAGAAACGAACTCACTTTCTCTCCATGCTCTTTTCCTCTTTAATTTACTCCGGAGGAGAGCGGAGGGGGCAGCGCCATGGTTACCTGGCGTCGTGCCATCTCATTACACCGCCAATTGATTCTGGAGCACCGCCACGTCCGTTACCCCTTTTCCCTCCCCTCCTTCGGCCCTCATTCACCACCTCCCCCCTCTTCTCCTCTCCCCCAACAGTCAACCTCCCATTATGCTGCTGAGACTGTCTGCAGTGTGGTCTGAATACTGAGCACCATCTCACATAGATGCAGACACACATACTCAGAAAAACGAGGCTATCGGACCACTTTTCTAATTGAGCATGTTGGAATCTGTTATATCGTTTAATCTACTGAGTCACACACGTGAAGTGCCATGTACACATCTACCTGCGGTAATGCCACATGGTGTTTAGTTCAAAACATGTTCTGCAGAGCCAATAGGCCACTTCTTTTAGGTTAACATTGGATTTTGCTGTCTCGTCCAATCAAAGAGAAGCTAACCGATCATGTGACCGCTGGTCTGGTAATATATAGATGAAGCAAAATGAACATCAACCTATCAAGCACTCTCACTCTCTCCAGCTGAGTCTCAGGTACCACACAGCGCTTTGTCAGCTCTGCCAATGCGATATTTCGTAACTAAAGTGAAAATGGATATGCAACATATGACATAAATGTTTTTTTATGCCTTCATACTTATTTAAAATATAATCATTTTAAATGACAACAATATAATAATAATGATAAATAATAAATATGTCATACTCTAAAAACCAGAAACAAGTAATTAATTTAAAAATCTAACAAAAATGCAATGAAAAATACATAGATATACCTACATAATTTAAATATTTTCTATATAATTCTAATAATAATGAATATAAAAAATACCTGAGACTAGTCATTATTTAAAATAAAAAACAAAAGCTGAAATGTATTATATACTGTATTTATTACCGGATGCATGGATAAAGAGACTGAGAGAAGAAGAGTTTTAATACGGGGCAGATAATTGATTAAATACGAGCAAAAGTGCTTTTTATTTCTGTATATGTATATAATGACTTTGAATTTATTAAATGTATAAATATTTAATATATAACAAACACTTTAAATATATAATAATACTACTATATCCAAATTTCCTGAGACTATAGATATGCTGCTAGGAAATAAGTTTCACAATCCCAAAAACATGCATCTTTCTGTATTGCTGTGCTCCCATCAGAGGCCCTAAACTATATAACTATATTGTGGCTGCTCGGAGAGAAAGCGGTAGAGCTATAGAGCCCGGCTGAAGCTGAGGTGGGCCTCCCCCAGATCGTGGCCCCTTTCCTGTGCTCAGCTTGGGTTGTCTGAGGACACGGTGAACCGGGCCACCCGATATGAAGGAGAGGGCCCAGCTAAGGGGCCTGTGTGGGACGCAACGCCGCATCTGGAACTCTAGGAATCGGTATGCTCGGTATGATGGAAAGGGGAGGGAGGATGGGGCACTAGCTGATGTCCAAAGGAGAAAGATTGGGTAGTTTGGATGGATGGGGGGGGGGGGGATTTATAGAGATGAGAAGGGGAAATAGAGACAGAAGAACAATGAATTAGAAGGTAACGTTACAATGGACAAGCTCATTTGAGACTAAATAATAAAAGTACTATGTATCCCAACACATGCTAAGTAGGGTACTGGGATAGCTGGATGATAATTATACTTTTAATAGCAAGTCTGCAGTCTGGGCTTAATTCACACCCATTTTTGCTGATTAGTCATTCATAACGGTAATATGAATGTTTGATGTTTAAGCCTCCACAATCTCAGTTTGATCCCCTGTGCCTCTTTCTCTCACACTTTCCCTCCCTCCCTCTGTCTCTTTTGTCAATGCTAGGAGTATATGAATACCCTCACTGTGAGACTTTCTCTCTTTCTGTTCACACTGCTCTGCTCCGCACAGGGATGCCTGAGCGGTGAGGTAAGAGGGCACTATACCTCAGTGAGCCAGAACACACACTCACTTACACACACAAAATCGCACAATGCTTCTCATGGTAAATCACTTGCACACACAAAAAGATGTCTACATTTTCCCTTTCTTCAGCTCCAGGATTATTTACACATTGCTGCAATATGGTAAATGTTATCCCTAACACCAAAAATGAAACCAAAAATGCCAAGGAAACACATTTTGGTATACATGATTGGGCATTAGAATACTATGCATGTGCACACACACACAGACACACAAAGAATGAGTCATGCAGTGATGAAAAGGCAGTCTTTTCAGAATGAACCCTCTGACCCATTCTTCATGTCCAGGAGCCCATTCTCTTTTATCAGGCTCTGACAGATTTCCTTTTCAATAAAACCCATTTAGACACCCAGCAAACTTCTTAAACAAAACTGCCTCTTTTGCGGTGATCCTGGACCAGATGCCTCAACGCAAATCTTAGCCTCCACCTTCAAGATAGGTATATAAAACAAAAAGCTTAAAAGAGATTAAAGGGGGAACAAAACATGGAGAGGAGAGGCTACAATAAAGAAAAAGATGTTGCAGCAACCATAACTTTAATGACAGAGTAACGCACGCTCTTGTGGTCTGATTGATAAATGACAAGTTATGATTGACAAGCGGAGAAGTTAGTCCCAAGACAAAATAGTCGACTGATTATGTGCATGTCTCGAAATGAATCGGTGCTTAAATGGAGAGAAAAAGGTTTCAGAGAAAAGCCAATCATTTCATGTACTGAGGCAATCCACTGCAAACCCCAGAATAATAAACAAACTTTGACCCATTTCCACAGAGTTTTCTCACTCACGATCAACTGGCTAAAAGGACATGTGTGAAAATTCTTGTGATTCAGATCTAATCACAGCATCCAACAATGTAAATTAAATAATTTACACTTTGTTTTCCCCTTGGCAGTTACAAACTTACAAACTGGATGTTGTGATTATTTAGCAAAACCTCCCTGCCAGATATTGACAAATCTCTTTCAAATTTATCTCCAGAAAAGGTAAAAAATAAAGAAAAGCACAAACGGAAACATGGAGTAAATGAATGAACAAATTGGAACATCTCCCAACATCTTAAAAAACACCAGAACAAGAGGGACTGTTGAAGTGCTTCTTAAAGGAGTCTTTCATCCAAAATTAAAACTCTGTCATTATTTACTCATCCTCATGTCATTCCAAACCCATATGCTGTTTTTCCATGGAGGACACAAAGGAGAGATTTGAGGGCAGTTCATCAAGACCACAACTGTCAAAGTTTAGCGAAAACAAAACAAAAACAAATGCAACATACTATTTGCCTATGACTCATACACTATATTTCTCGAGACATATGATAAGTGAGTGAAGTGAGTGAAGTGACATACGGCCAAGTATAGTGAACCATACTCGGAATTCGTGCTCTGCATTTAACCCATCCAACGTGCACACACACAGCAGTGAACACACATACCGTGGACACACACCCGGAGCAGTGGGCAGCCATTTATGCTGCGGCGCCCGGGGAGAAGTTGGGGGTTCGGTGCCTTGCTCAAGTACACCTTAACATTGAGCACTACTCACAAGTGAGAGGACTTTACATCCTGAGGCGCTCTGCATTTACCACGGTACATGTTTTGGTGGTTGTAACTAAGAACAACTATGGAAAAGAACAAAACAGGATGACGTGAGTTTTGAAGCGACACTGTAGTGCACTACAAAGAGCTTCAGTGAAAATAGAGGTCAGTGACACACCATTTCCCAACACTTTGGAATACATTAAGAAACCTATATTTGTAAACACATTTAACATTTCTGGGACGGTGATTAAATCACCAGTGTGGTCAGTGTTTACAGTACCACTCTGAGATCCTAGAGAGTAGGGGTTTTGACCAGAGAGAAGAGTCAAACTTAGAGTGTGTTTACACAGGCTAAAGAGCTCTGATGTTTCAGCTGAGATGGGGCAGAAGTGCCTGCCGTCCCCCTAATGGGCCTCGGAATAATATCAGACAGAAAGTGCCTAATTATGACAGGACCACGATCCCTCAGCAACAGAACAGATATGTACACTCAAGATGGTGCCGCTGATGGCAGCCTCCGTAGTGTGCTCCGCAGTTGTCTTTATGTTTTTGTTAGTTTGTCCTGTCTTTAGTTCTATCCCTGCAATCAGTTTCACCAGAGATGAATTGCTGGACATTCGGCAGTACACACCACCCAATATTTCACCGCTTTTCGACTATTCTGATGTTTTGCTGGGCATTGTAGTTGGTGAAGCAGCAGCACTGATCACACGCTTCGGGATGCGCAGACGGGGGAAGAGAGCTGGTGCGCTCGTGAAGCTCAGACAGCACGGATTCCGAACAGCGCTGCCTAGCATCCATCTGGCGAATCTTCGCTCTCTACTCAACAAAACGGACAAACTCCTTCTGCTCTCCTGGACAAATAAAGATTTTTCAAACTCTGCTGTTCTGTGTTTGGAAACCTAGCTAAATGACACCATTCCGGACAGCGCATTAAGTCTGCCGGGCTTTTAGCTGTTCAGAGCGGATCGCGACGCAGAATCAACGGGGAAATCGCGTGGTAGCGGCACATGCTTTTGCATCAATGAGAGGTGGTCTACAGATGTAACAGTGTTAAAGAAGATGTGCTGTCCCAATCTAGAAGCGCTCTTCATTAACTGTAAGCCATTCTATTTGATGCGGTAGTTTTGCTCGTTCATTCTCGTAAGTGTTTACATTCCTCCGCAAGCGCATGTGAGCTCAGCTTTACAGAAACTCGCTGATCAGATCACAGACACAGAACAACAATACCCGGACTCTGTTTTAATCATTCTCAGGGACTTCAATAAGGAAAATCTCTCCTGTGAACTGCCAAAATACAGACAGAGACCAGAGACAGTAATATATTGGATCACTGTTACACAGTACATTCCAATACAATAAAAGATGCATATCACTATGTCCCAATGGCAGCTTTAGGACTCTATGATCACTGTTTGGTTCATCTTATACCGACTTACAGGCAGAAACTAAAATCAGCTAAACCTGTATTAAGGACTGTAAATAGATGGACTAATGAAACAGAGCAGGTTTTACAAGCCTGTTTCGACCTCACTGATTGGAAGTGTTTTTGAAGCTGCTACAAATGATCTGGACGAGCTTACAGAGACTGTAACATCTTATATCAGTTTCTGTGAAGATATGTGCATTCCTACCAGGACTCATTTAACTTACAACAATGACAAACCATGGTTCACGGTAAAACACAGCTCCGTCAGGCCAAAGAAGATGCTTACAGGAAGGGGGACAGAGTCTTGTATAAACAGGCCAAATACACACTGGAATAGGAGATCAGAGTGGCAAAGAGGAATTATTCTGAAAAGCTAAGGATTCAGTTCTCTTCCAGTGACTTCAGCATCAGTGTGGAAAGGTCTGAAAGACATTACTGACTACAAGACACTATCCCCCAGCACTGTGGAGAATCAACAACTGGCAGACGATCTGAATGAGTTCTATTGCAGGTTTGAAAAAGCACCCCACACCCGCTCTGAACACCTCTCCACACAACCATTAACACCTCCTGCAACCCCCCTCTCCCCCACACCTGCACCTCAGATCAGTGAAGACGATGTGCGACAGGTCTTCCGGAAGCAGAAAAGGAAAAAAGCACCAGGCCCAGACGGTGTCACACCAACCTGCCTGAAATCCTGTGCTGACCAGCTGGCCCCCATCTTCACACAGATCCTCAACAGATCACTGGAGCTGTGCAAAGTCCCTTCATTCCTCAAACGCTCCACCATCATCCCCATCCCAAAGAAATCCAAAATTACAGGACTAAATGAATACAGGCCTGTGGCTCTAACGTCTGTGGTCATGAGGTCATTTGAAAAACTAGTGCTGGCCCACCTGAAGGACATTACTGGACCCTTGCTGGATCCTCTTCAGTTTGCTTACAGAGCAAACAGGTCTGTGGACGATGCAGTCAACACGGGACTGCATTATGTTCCGCAACATCTAGACAGACCAGGGACTTATGTGAGGATCCTCTTTGTAGACTTCAGCTCGGCTTTTAACACTATCATCCCAAACCTCCTCCTGCCCAAACTAACTCAGCTCTCCGTGCCCACCTCCGTCTGTCAGTGGATCACCAGCTTCTTGACAGACAGGCAGCAGCTAGTGAGGCTGGGAAAATACACATCCAGCATCCGTACAATCAGCACTGGAGCTCCTCAGGGCTGCATTCTCTCCCCACTGCTCTTCTCCCTCTACACCAGCGACTGCACTTCAAAGGACCCCTCTGTCAAGCTCCTAAAGTTTACAGACGACACCACACTGATCGGCCTCATTCAGGATGGTGACGAATCTGCTTACAGACAGGAGGGTAAGGAGCTGGCTGTCTGGTGCAGTCTTAACAA
This sequence comes from Barbus barbus, assembly GCF_936440315.1. Classification (NCBI taxonomy): domain Eukaryota; kingdom Metazoa; phylum Chordata; class Actinopteri; order Cypriniformes; family Cyprinidae; genus Barbus; species Barbus barbus. Next base: position 34,507,801 of record NC_136733.1, on the reverse strand, counting down.
CCTGGAGCTCAACACGCTCAAAACAGAGGAGATGACCGTGGACTTCAGGAGAAACCCCCCTGTACTCCCCCCACTCACCATCATGAACAGCACTGTAATGACAGTGGATTCATTCAGGTTCCTAGGCACCATCATCTCCCAGGACCTGAAGTGGGACACTCACATTGACTCCATTGTGAAGAAGGCCCAGCAAAGGTTGTACTTCCTTCGCCAGCTAAGGAAGTTCAACTTGCCACAGGAGCTGCTGAAACAGTTCTACCATAATTGAATCCGTCCTCTGCACTTAAATAACTGTCTGGTTCAGCTCAGCTACCAAAACTGACCTCAGAAGACTACAGAGGGTAGTCCGGACTGCTGAGCGAATCATTGGTACAGCCCTCCCCACTCTCCAAGAACTGTACTTATCCAGAGTGAGAAAAAGGGCTGGTAAAATCGCCCTGAACCCCTCACATCCAGCACACTCCCTCTTTGAACTGTTGCCGTCTGGTCGACTCTACAGAGCTCTGAGCACCAGAACGACCAGACACAGGAACAGTTTCTTCCCTCAGGCAATCCATCTCATGAACACTTGACAATAAATGTGGAACACACAACACTATTTATACACTTATTTATCTAACACACATACTTAGTACACATTTCAAATTTGCACATAATATAGATGTACACAGAGATGGGCACAAATACATCAAAATGTATTTAAAATAAAAACACAAAATACTGTGTGGAAAAATTTATTTAAATACAATTACAAAATACTGTGTGGGAAAATGTATTTAAATACAAATACAGTATTTGGCCATCCAGTGAAGTAACACTATTAAGCCCTGTTTACACCAAGAACGATAATTATATAGATAACTATATTAGTGTATTCTAAGTATACAAAGCAGTTGTGTCATCTGTCACTTTAAATGCTTAAGCTCTTTAAAGCAGAAATGATTCCGATTCACTTAGATTTATGATGTACTAACACTAGGGGATCTGATCCATGCTTGAGCGTAATTGACCCCCAAAGTCCAGTTCATTTCACAAGTGTGACTGCTCAGTACCGTGTCCAGTAATGTTCGTTTAACCGTGCCCTGGCCCGCTTGAAGAGGTGGCTCGGGTGCGGTAAATGCGGTGGATATCACACTTTTCAATTAATTTAATTTGAGTACATTTAGATTTATAATGGGTCTGGATCTCATCTTATTGATTAACTATTGTATTGTATTGTATGGTATTGTAGTTTGTGAGTAAAGCTGCAAATTCCACCTGTAATAATCCTGAGATATCTGTCTGTTAGCTTGGGCTTTAGTACAAGGCAACTGTGCCTAGTGTGAGTACAATTTTTTTTTAAATATATATCTTCATTATTAGCATTATATTTATCTTTGTCTTGGGGTACACATACACAGAAATCTGCTTATTACTCATTTATTCATGTTTCTTCATCGCCGACATATATATTGTCATATCGCCATAGCAAGCAGTAATGATTAAATTTGACCAAAATCTACACCAAAAAAAACCTAACAAGATTGACTAGTGCTAATGGTATGTTCCCCTTGCTAGTGCTCTTTTTTACTTGCTGGGACAGGTATGCTTTTTTTTCTCACAGAAGCAAGATCACCTTGTTTTAATGTTAAAGTCATGCAGATAGTAGTTCAATAACCATTTCAAGCATTTTGTATGGTTTATACACAGCAAAACAGCATGTATTTGACTGAAAATCCAGAATCATCAACAAGCTAACTGTAAAGATAGCACTGTGAATGATGATATTGTTGTCAACAAATGGGATGCTACATTTTATTAAAAATTAAATATCGCCAATTTTGGCACTTGAATGCGACATGCTCTTGAATGCGACATGCTTGAAATCAGGACTTCTGAAATTGGAAATAGGACATTTTGATAGCACACGAAGGCAGTATTATTCCTCATTTCCTTACAGGAATCCAGAAAATTTAATTACCCAATTCTAGATGGAGTCATACAGCTGCAATTCACATGCATGAAAATGGCATGTTTGAACTAGTTGATACAGGAAATCAGCAGTCTAATAAAGAGGTTGATTGGCAAAAAGTGTTTTATGTATTTTGAAAATACAATATTACTAAGATTAAATGTATTTAAATACAAAATACATTTGATTTTTTCCAAAGGTATTTAAAAACAAAATACAAAATAGTATTTTGTATTTCAAATACGTATTTTAAATACATGTACTGTATTTAAAATACTCCCCATCCCTGCCTGTACATACAAAACATACCTGTACATTGTCAATTTGTATATTGTTATTCCTTATTTACTTGTTCTATTTTTTATTCTATTTTTGTTCTGTCACTGTCATTCTGTTGCACTGTGGAAGCTTCTGTCATGAAAACAAATTCCTCGTATGTGTAAACTCGCGTGTAAGCCCATTCTGATTCTGATTCTGAACAGGAGAGGAAAAAAGGAAGAGAGACTAAGTGGGACAAGATAAAGGGGAAAAAAGAATGAAAGAAAGAACAAAAGAATTAAAGAAAAATGAAAGATCGAAAGAAAGAGATGTTTTTACTTTTTTATTTTATGTAAAACTTTGTTTAATGTGTTTTGCTATATAACAAACTTGCCTTAAAACCTAAAAGCAGTCCGTCACCATCATTCAAATCAAAACAGAAAGACAAAGTTGGTTAGATGGCATGCTTTCAAATAATCATTTCTGAAGTCCCGATTTCAAAAATTTAAAAACTGAATAAAAGAATAGATACAGCAATTACACACTGATGAAATAAAAAAATGAACTCTTGGCTTTTTTTTTTTTTTGCATTGCATTGTATGGTACTGTCTGATAAACTAATGAACTCCACTAGCTGATTCGATTTGGGGCTGTCACACCTTCCAATGTTTTTGCTAAATTCTCACTCTCTTCTTCCAGGTCTGGCACATTCACCAATTAAGAATGGAGGAGGGGTGACAGACTAAACAGCTGCACTAAATTGATTTACATTTTGGCAGCAAATCAACTTGAAGCTAGCTGAAATATGCAAAAGTGCATCCTGCAAACATAAACAATATACAAAATTAGTTGCAATTCATGAGCAACTTAACAGCGTAAAAACGTCTCGGTTACGTATGTAACCCTCGTTCCCCGAAGGAGGGAACGGAGATGTCACGTCGGGTGACCAACGAATTGGGATCTCGCTTAAAGCGACCAATCTACTTTGAGTGTAACTAAACGAGCCAATGCACATTGGCATGCGATTACTGCATCCAGCTGCCGCTGATCACAGCGTGAGTATAAGTAGGCAGCAGGTGCAGCGCATATTCAGGTTTTCGCCGAGGAGCTGAGCCGGTGACCCGGTCGCTCAGCGGTTGTACAGCAGCCATGGTGACGGGACATGACATGACGACATGAGGGTTACATACTTAACCGAGACGTTCCCTTTCAGTCGGTCACTCCAAGTCACATCGGGTGACAGACGAATTGGGATCCCTACCAAAGGGCTACGGATACTGCCCCTTTCAGTGTCCTGTGGAAGCCTCCTGCGCCCCTACATTTTGGCGCCGGTCAGGGCTTACCACAAGAAGACCAGCTACTGTGCTATGGCACTACCCACTCAGTAAGATTGGATAACACTGGGAAAACGTACCCACTCCACTTGGAACAGGAACGCTGTGGAAGCCCGGAAGTCCGGACTCTCTGGAGCAGTTTTAGCAAGCCGACCCGAAACCAGAGCCTCCAAATCAGCTGAACCATCTGGGGATGGAGTCTCCACTCTCCGGGGAGCGCAGCTCGTGACAGCTCGTCGGCTGCCCGGTTAAGCAAACCTGGAATGTGAATGGCACGACCGACCTCAGATGCTTCTGACTCCAGAGGAGTAGTCCCACATTGTTTCAGTGGGACTGCTGTCCTGCTCTTGAACTTATTCAAGCAGTCCAACACTGACTGAGCACGTTCCTGCATGAGGTGTGCTGTCTGATCGACCGAATCCAACTCCATACCGAGAAAAGAGATCCTCTGCATCGGGGAGAGTTTGCTCTTTTCCCAGTTGACCCGAAGGCCTGAGTTCCTGTGTTCGCACAACTGATCCTGAGACTGAGCCAGTATGAACCAGTCGTCAAGGTAGTTGAGAATGCGAACACCCTGTTCTCTCAGGGGAACAAGGGCTGCCTCCGCAACTTTCATGAAGACACAGGGCGACAGGGACAGCCCGAAGGGCAGGAATTTGTACTGATATGCCCGTCCTTCGAATGCAAACCGCAGGAAAGGCCTGTGGCGCGGAAGGATTGACACATGGAAGTACACGTCCTTCAGGTCGATCGCTGCAAACCAATCTCGGGGAAGGATGCACCTGAAGATGCGTTTCTGCGTGAGCATCTTGAACTGAAGCTTGTGAAGGGCCCGGTTCAAGACATGCAGATCCAAGATTGGTCTCAACCCACCGCCTTTCTTGGGTACAATGAAGTAAGGGCTGTAAAACCCCGTCCTCATATCGACTGGAGGAACCGGCTCTATCGCATCCTTCACCAGGAGGACTGCGATCTCTGCACGCAAGACAGGAGCATCTGCCGCCTTCACTGAAGTGAAGTGGACGCCCCTGAACTTGGGAGGACGCTGGGCGAACTGAATCGCGTAGCCGAGTCTGATGGTCTGACAGACCCAACGAGACTCCAAGAAACCGCACAAGTGGCACCAACAAAACCACTGACGTACCCACGGGGGGGCAGCGAAGGGGAACACAGGGACCTGGCTCGGGCGGCTCGTTGACGGTGAGAAGCGGGGTCAACATGTGTGCAACACCAACCTGCGTTCTGGCAGAGGGTGCTTGAGTAGTACGATTGATCGCACTCTCGGTTTTGGTTACCACTGACTGTGAGGCCAGTGGCGGGGAAAAAAGAAAAAGAGATTCTCTGCCCGGCCCTCCTCCGGGGGAGGAAGTGGTGCGTTCACCATCTCCCGAAGAGCATCCTCCTCCATCTCCAGGTCGCCCGTCTCAGGGCCTCTTGCTGTTCCGCTTGCGACCAGTTTTGGCGGGGGTCTGGACGGGCGGGGCGGCTGCCCTGCGACCGGCTCCACGGCGCTGCTTTGATGGAGGCTGCTCCGTTTGCTGCGCGGGAGCGGTGGCAGAGGGCCACCCTCGGTGACGAGTAGACTGAGGTGCTTGCTGCCGGTGGCCGGGTTGAGGCAACAGCTGCACGCCGGGGTAGGATGTGCCTGATGGCCTCAGTCTGCTTCTGTGCAGCGAAGAACTGCTGGGTGAAGTTCTCCACTGCGTCGCCGAAATGGCCGGTCTGGGACATAGGGGCAATTATTATTCAAGAACCGCATCTTGTCAGACTCCCTCATGTCAGCTAGAGATGGCGTTCCTGGACCACCATAGTGGACATCGCATGGCCTAGAGACCGTGACTTTTGTCGCTCGTAGCGTGAGGTAAGCGTGAGGTAAGTAGCTCTTTGAGAACTTCTGGGTCGTTCCCACCCTCGTGCAGGTCCTTCAGTGCCTTGGCCTGATGGACCTGCAAAAACGCCATAGCGTGTAAGATGGAAGCAGCTTCCCCACAGGCTGCATAAGCACTGCCGGTCAGGGCCGACGAGTACCTACAGGCCCGGGAGGGGAGCGGTGGCAGCGGTATTTGGACACAATTGCATCGCAACCAACCGCTCCAGCAACGGGATCTCCATATACCCCCACGCTGCCCCACCGTCAAGGGTGGTGAGGGAGGACGAGCCACCGGGATGGTTTCAGGCAGTGAAAGGTGCCGTCCACCACCCAGTGAGCTCATCATGCACCTCCGGGAAGAAAGGTGGGGCCCTGAGAACCAGCGCGAGCCACCCCGAGAAACCAATCTTCCAAACTTGAGGGTTCGGGACGCGGTGCAGGTTTCCACTCGAGCCTGATCCCAATTCGTCAGTCACCTGACATGACTCGGAGTGACCGACTGAAAGGGAACTGAGTCACCAAGGGTAATGTTCTCAAACAGGTTTCCTGAATGTTCCACACCCCCCCCCCCCATTTTAAACTGGCTTGACAAACAGAGCTGTGTTGAGTCGGTGAACAGTCACACTGTTTATACTTTTCAGAGGAATCAACCCTCTGCATATTACACTGTGAAAAGAAACAGTATGCTCCTCAGCTTTAATTAAAGGTTTCCACACTCTTTTACTAATGATTTTCCATTACTTTTCTAACCCTGGAAAGCGCAATTTTAAAATGCTCTGTTATTTTCATGACCATGGGGGAAAAATAATCACCATCTTTGAAAGTATTAATAAAATCCAAGATCATTTAGAGAGAGACATTCCACCACTTCACAGATGGCCTGTCCTGTTTTAATCATATCTTGGCATGAATCTCATGTCTAAAAGCCACTTGTGTTTCTGTTTTCAAGAGAAGTAGTCAAGAAATGTTGTAAGGTTCTACATTTTGGCACATTTTAGGACCTCAACAAAACACTAATCCAGCCAAGAGTACTATATCATTTAAACATTATCACACATTACTATAAGGATTTATATCACACCTGTCACCTATTTAATGTCAGCTGCAAAATCATTTTATATAAATGTCTGAACAACGCTAGTAACAGTTTATATAAATGAAAAATCATATATATATATATATATATATGAAAAGTGTACCAGCAGTTATGGATGTGTCAAATACTGACTAGTTAAATACAACTGTAATTTTAAGTCCATCTGTTCCCTCCACGTATTACATTCAATTTTGGTTAGTCTCTGCATATAAGACAGAGAAGACAAGTGCAGGCTAAAATCTGTGCGAGAATGGGAAGTACTCTTTTTTTTATCAGCTCTTTTTTAATCTCTGAATAATGCAAATGTTATTTGCATTATATTTAAGCATTTGAATTGTCAAACTTTTGTGTATGCACAATGAGGCAACGCAAATGTACAATAAATTTGCAATCACGTCGGAATTTCGACAATATGCTAATGCCTCTAGTCTTCAGACTCGGTGCTTGTTGCCCACCTGAATTTCTCTGTGCGCATATCATCTCATATATAGAGTCTCATCAACTGTAAATGTAAGCTCTTTCTGGCAAGACATCACAAAATATGATTAAACTTAATATTAAAATAAATTTTACATGCATGATTTTTCCTAAATTTCTTGTTATCATTTGTTTTCTATTTGGATGTTCAATCTCTTCTCTTGTGAGTGAAAATGCTCTTTTATGACTACATTTCGGTACATATTTAAATTGTCAAGCCTGTCAAAAAGTTATTAAACAACTGTCAGTCCTCTGTTGTGTGTCATGTGTTCCCGCCTCTTGTGTCCATATTTGGTTTGTTTCCTGTCCTCGTCTAGTGTGATTATGAGTTAATTCTTGTCCAGCTGTGTTTGTCTCGTTATCTATGATTATCCTGTGTATATATAGTCCTGTCTAGTCAGTTTGACTTGGTGTGGTCTACTCATTACTCCCCGGTGTTCCTGTCTGTGTCAGCCTTGCCTTGTCTTGCCCTGCTTTGATGTCGTCATTAAAGACTATTATTTTGAGTTACAGTCTTGTCTGTGTGTTCCTGTATCCTCCTCGTCTGTGCACCGTGACAGAAACATTGTCAGCTAACAGTTTACTGAAAACCTCTGCTTATTAGGGCTGGGCTTTGACACAAATGTCACGATTCGATTCAGAAGCTTGCGATTCGATTTGATATTTTGGATATATATCAGGTACAGCACATGCCAAATTTTCTCAAGGAAAAAATCTCAACTATGCTGAGTCAGCTGGTAATACATTACCATAATATTGAAGGTTAAAATTAAACTATTTGTATACAAATGCTTAAATTACACTCAATTAAGTTTTTATAATAAAATTACAATTACATAATTATTTCTAATCCAATTGGTTTTTTGAAATAAACATTTAAATGGTGGCTGTCATAAACACTTTACAGATTTATTCAAACAAATTAAACCCTCCAGAACAGTAAAAATTATAATGAATGTGTTATATGGTGCATTTAGCAAAATGCTCCTCTCAAGTTAATTTTTCTAGCTGACTAATGAGTTTATCGTCACTGAATATGTTTTTTGTTTTTTTTCTGATGTAGGCTAAATGTGACAAGCTGTTACACTGACGTCTTTGCTCGATTGAAACACTGCGCTGTAAAAAATTTACATTTTGAAAACTTGCGGGAACTGACAAATAAATATTGACTCAACAAATTGCTTCCCAATAATTCTCCCAAAACAAAAAAATGCATTGTAGTAATTTTAGCTGATGGTCTTAAGTTAAATTTAAAAATATACATTCACCGAACTTATTAAATTGTGCTCAGCCAATCTCTCAAGCAGAAGCGAAAAATCTGTGTTAGCCAAACAAGCTTTGCAGCAAAAAACACGTGTACGCACGCGCCTGAGAGAAACCATTGCTGTAGTGAATTCAAATTCCTGTGCGCGACAGAAGGGCGACATAACATCATTTACAAACGTATTTTATATCATTAAAGTTATGGTGAGTATACTGAGTTTTGTATTTATTAAGTCATGTTTCACATACTACGTTGTATTTTGCAGAATAACAGTGAATTTACACCTTTATTGGTGTCATGTTGGCGTTTATAACTTAGTTTAGCCCATACTGATATCTGGTAGGGGTGTGCGATATATCGTCTGTGATAATATTGCAATTGTTGTTTTAACGATGTGGGATTTGACATTATCCTGTATATCGCAAAAACCAAATAAAACACACCTAACTTACAGAGTGCACGAATACATTAATGTTATGTGATAAAGATTAGACTAATGCGCGTGCACATTTACAGTGCGTTTTCCCTCTGCATTATTCAGTCTTCACAACAGTTCAATAAACAAGATGCGTTTTAGACACATTATTGCCTATTTTTGCTCTATTTCGACAACAAAAATCATTCATACCAAAGTCTTTAGGAGTCGGCTGTCCACGGTCGTCCTTAAGATACCAGCACAATAACACACGCAGCAAAATATTGTCTATTTATTATTATCGATAAAATCCCAAAAAATATTGAGATATAATTTTTGTCAATATGCACACCCCCATCTCTTAGTTACCTAAAGTTATTGAACTAAATTATTTTTATCTCACTTTATGATGAATATATGAAATGCATGAGACACGAGGAATATGTTTCTGCAATAACTATTTTTTTGTTCCCATTAGTTTAAGACCACCATGTTAGGTCTGAGCTCACGAGGCACCATTTGGTGTAGAAAATGAACCACTACGAATTTCACTGTGAGTATTTAACAGTAGTTTTTATTGGATATATGTGCAATAGTTCAACGTCACGTTTCACCCCAAAATCAAAAGGGGGGAAAAAAATTATATTTTGCTTTATGGCATTATGATGTCATATACTATTTAGCTCTTAGATGTAATTTGTGAGGAGTTGCTTTATTGAGTGTTGCCATGAAACATGGCTCAGCGTAATGTAGGCTGCTAATTCTAATGTAGACTTAGTATTGACATTGCTATTTTATACTTTTATTTATTTATTTATTTTTACAGAGTACAGAGCCATTGGAGAACCACACAACTGTAATGAAAACGGGACTTCTTGAAATAGTAAGCAGCAGCAGTTGCACTCCAAGGGCCCTGTCAAGTGAGCTGAATGTCACCGTTGTCCTGGAAGAGGAGGTGGTGCTTGACAACTTAGGACACTTTGTAAATGCATTTATTGTACTTTTTTGGATTATTGTATGTCCTCATCCTGGAGTACAAGAAGGACTTTTTTGATGAAATACGATGATGAAATGTGTTTGACTAAATTTTTGATGTGGAACGACATGAGGGTAATTAATGACAGAATTTAACCTCAAAGAACCTCTTATGAGTTTTTTTGGCAAACATTTGTAAGATGCAGTTTCATGAGCTCAAAGTACCTCTTGTGAGAATGGTAGAGTTCATGTGAAATTACTCTAAACACTGGGTGAAGTAACCTCCCCATTACTTAAATTTGATGGTGTTTTTGACATTTTAATATGTAAATGTATTTGATGTTTAATGTTGTAAATAGTTAAGATGCAGATTCATGAGCTCAGAGTACCTTTTGTGAGAATGGTAATATTCAGTGACATTAACCTAAACACTGTCTGAAGTAACCTATTAATAATAACTATTAATACATTATTACCATTATTAATAACATTATTATTATTTTATGGTGTTTGACATTTTTTTGCATGTTTGTGAACGTATCAATGTATAAGGTGCAATTCATCAGCTTTGTGTATCTTATGAGAATTAAAATGCATGATTTTGTAAGGTATACTGTGTAGAAAAGTTCAATGTATTTATAATTTTAAGGTATTTTCACAATATTGTTGTATATTTCATTAAAAAGTATTAAAATGTGGCAGTGTTTAGTGTATCATCATTTAATCATTTTTTTCCCTTTTCTTTTGGGACAACAGGGAATAAACAATTTAGTAAGGCTGCTTTAGTAATATACATTTACCAATATACATTTTTAAGTTAGGTAAAACACAAAATGTATGCTACTACTATTTAAAATATTTAATTGGGCCAATAACATGGTTTGGTAGACTTCTTTTTTCCAAAATGGCTGCAAATATTATTTCTCATTGAGCCAATGTTAACAGACTGTTGCCACAGTTGATAAAATTCAGTTAACAGAAATCCAATTGGGCCAATGGAAAAATTTAGATGTAATCAGTCACTAGAAAATTTTGAGTTGGGGAGGTCTGAAATTTTTTGCAGTGTAATTGAGCAATTACATGAGACAGGATATGGATTTTAGTAATTTGAACTCTTTGTTTTAAAGGGTCATGAACTTGACATATAAGAGGTCATTGTACTATTAAAGCATCCTGTTAGAGCTCAAAACTTTGTCGTTAGTCTAAAAACAGCTTATATTGAAGGCAGTCTGCCAAAACGACAGCTTTTGGAATGTTCTACTCTATGATGTAATAGTGTGGATAGGCACCGCCTTCGCAGAAGAAGATCGACATCACTGCCTGTTTAGCCCTGCCCACCATTCGCGCATGTAGGTGAACGCGCAGGTCTACACAGAAACCGGTAAAGATGGCTCTGAAGACAAGACACTGTACAGTGCCAAGATGCGGAAAAAAAACTGTCCTTGCCTTCCTTCTGATCCCAACATTAGGAAAGACTGGATGAACTTTATTTTTAACGAAGATTCAGACCACGTCAGTAAGAACTCGGTCCTTTGTTCACTTCATTTTACAGCGGACTCGTTTACAAACAAGGCACAATGACTGGATTTTCAAAAATATTGAAAGTAAAAGACGATGCTGTACCGACTATATTGGCATAAAATAGCTTAATACTTCTAAATTATGTTTGATGATGTAAAAATCTTGATAACATTACAAGTGGACCTAAGAGAACAGTACAAAATAAAAAACTTTCAAATACCATACACTAGTCTGAAAAAACACTATAATTTGACAGCCCAAAATCTCAAAATTGACAGGTGCATGAAAAACAGCCTAGACTAATCGATTCTTGGAATTTAAGGATCAGTATTGTTTCGTAAAAATGAGAACTGATTAAAATTGATAAAAAATACTGCTTATGCACCTTGAGATCATTAAACTAATTTCAACTTAAGTTTACTTTAATGTAAATGAAATTTCATAGTCAGAATAATGTTATGAATATATTACCATCTAATACTGATGGAATAAAAGGGCTGTTTTAAATCATAGTAAATATGCTTACTAATGAGATTTGGGTGAGGTCTCAGAGTTCACTAAAATAATTATATAAAACACTTCAGCACTGACCAAAACACTAGGAAATGTATATACACAGCCAAAATGGTTTCATTAGTTTGTCACAACATTTTGCGTACGTTACATATGAGTAGGCTTATGTTAGCATCTTTTGGGAATGAGTGGACCTTAACTTCAATTAACTCATTTCACAGATGAAAGAAACTATTTCGAAAAACAAACAATCCCGTTAGGCTTTTTCCCTCTGAATTATCTCATGTTTATAGCAAATTATCTTGCGTTCAGTGAATGATGGCCCTTGGGGTTATATTGTTTGTGTGTGTGTGTGTGTGGCTTCATCCTGCCTTTCTGTACGAGTCACAGAGCACTTTCACTGCTGGCTCAGACTACTGAACAATGCGATTACTCCAGTTGTCATTAGAACACCCAATGCATGTCTCCTGAGTCACATCCTCTATTTGAACCCACACACATACCTCATGCCTGCTCATATCCAACACTGAGTCATACCTACAACGCACACATTTTTACAAGAACACACCCATACAATCTGAACCACACACACACACACATCGGTTAAAGAGTAATTCGTTACTCACTCAAACACTTTTGCAAAATCATACCAACGGATCAAATCAGCACACCTGTCGTTCATCACTTAAATCTCCTATCTTACCACTCACATATGCTTGGATTAACAGTACTGTCTCTTTCTCTCAATTTCTATCACCACTTTTCCTTTGCATTCGGTGAAAAAGTCAGTCAGAGGGATATAGCTGGGTGGAGGGTGAAGGATGTGCTGCATTCTTCAGCAGGCATTCTTCAGTGGGATAATGTGTTGGTATGGGCAGTATGTGGCGATCTGCCCGATCTTCCAGTGCAGCCTTAAAGAATCATAAAGTAATAATAAAAACGCTGATACAGATAAGAACAAAGATATGGGTATATAGACATTCAGAACTATCCAAACAAACAGATATGTGCATAGTCCAACAGTAAATACTGTGTGCTCTGCTACTATGAATTATTGTGCATTACATGATAACAGTAAAACAGTGCCTGGCATATAGAAGCATGACATTATGGTCATACAAGCGGAAACATTCAAAATACCATCAAAGGCAGTGGTTCTCAACAGGAGTGCCTCAGCAAACTTCCACAGGATGACTTGAAATTAATTTTATTATTAAAAATGTAAATACTACAAACTAACAGAAAATTGAGATGTAAACAGAAATAACATCCTAGTTTTTTTCTTATAAAGAAAATACAAAATCAGAATCTTTTATTTTAACAGAAACTTCAGGGGAATTATATTACCTTTCTTTACATTTTAAGACCTTATTTGTTACCTTAAAGCTGTAAATATGTAAACTATGAGTAGGTAATAGCTTTGCAAGCTACCATTTCAAGGTGGCATCTCAACAGTGATCTAATGAAAGTTGCACCAAACAAAAATCAATCAAACAAATATTGTAAAACAGTACAATAAAAAAAAATATTGCATGTTCTAAGATGTGTATTTTTGCTTGATGCCAAGTACTTTTATACCAACTCAATCTAAAACATCTGCTAATCCTATGATGTAGACAGTCCTACTGAATTTACATATAAACACAACATTTTGATCCATCTTGTACAGACCTTGTAACTACATTTTACTAAAAATTCAACATGCCGTGAACCTCATAACCTTTGACTGGAAGTCTCTGAATTTGCCAAAGTTCTCATTATAACAACCCAGTAACATGTAAACATAACTTTGTTTCCTGGCAAGCCTAAAAAAATTGGTGCATCATGATGGAAATAGCATGAGCACAGTGATTCAAACTGGAATCTGTGAATCTAGGAACGCGTTTGCCACGAAGACAATCGTCACTAAAGACAGTCAACAAATATTTTTTTGTATTTGATCACGTCCATCTTGAGATCTTCTTTAACATAGACAAGATGAAGACTGCATATGTATTGCAAAGTGCACCAAAGTGCAACACAATGAGAAATATCAAAGTCTATATACACAAAGGATATAATGCTATGACATAAATTCAGGCAAGACTGCGTTTCTCAAGAGGACCCCTGAGTTGGCCGAAAAATATTAGGCACACTGTACTTTTAGGGGTCTAAAAGCTTGTCACTGGGATGATAACCTCAAAGGTGCTTTATCCACTTCTAAGTGGTGCATATTAGTAGTACCTTAAAGATTGCATATTACTAAGGTACCAAATGCACCAGGTATAGAAAGGGTACAGCTCCAGTGACAAGCTAAAGGTGCAATTCTTAATCTGTGAAACACTAGTTACTACCTGACCTTCTGCTTTGTATAATGTTGCACCAATGGATGTTTGTGAATTTTAAGTCTGTGTTCCTGAATGTGTTCTGTTTGTGTGGTGTCTGAGAGGACTCTTGAGAAGATAAAATAGTAGCCAGAGAATGTAAGGAGGACAGAAGGCAGAAGGATTCTGCCGTTGTGAAGCAGAATGCAAAGCACTGCAGCTGAACTCATTCAATCACCCCTTCGCTTCCTCTATGGAAACAGACAGAAGGATAGATAGACTCTGAGTGTGTGTGGGAGCTCTACTCTCTGCCCATTCCTCCATCACCTCCGCTCTGCCTGGGTCATCCGTCTATTGATGGCTGGAAAAGGATGAGCGATATGAAGCGGAGGAGTCGGCCTGCTACACTAACCAATTTCTCACTGGTGAGTGAACTTGGTGAATCTTGGCAGGAAGATGCATTGAGTGTGTCTGTCTCCTGCCCTGAGGTCCAGAAATCATAATGTGGGTGTTCCTATTCAAAGAACAGTTATGATTGTTACAAAAATTGTATGTCTGCACAGCGTTTGAGTGAATCAGATAAACGTCTCTGTGATTGTGCCGGACAAACAGCGTTTGAGAGCGATCAATAAGTGCAGCAACAGTCGATACTCGTTGCTTCCTATCCGAAAAACTACATGTTCCTTTATCCTCGGTCTACCTCGATCCCTACTTTTCTCCCTCGTGCCAAGTCAATCCCTCCATCTTCCGTTTCTTTTGTCTTTTGCCTTGTCTCTCTATTTTCCACCCCACCTGCTTGCTCTACTGCAGTGTGCTCTGATTGGATGAAAGCTCGTCTCGAACCACTTTAACTTTGTCCGAGTTGGTTATACCATTGGCTATCTCAACCAGACCTGGGTGAGAGAAAAAGGGAGGGCAGGGGGCATTCCCCTCGGTCCTGTACCCACTGCGGGGTGGGCATGACTTCGCAAGCTAGGACTGGCGGCCTGCCTGGATAGGACTGGATGGAGCCGGACCAGCTTGTTTGGCCTGGAGGCCTTTAGAGATTAAGGTTTATTTGATCAGGCACATCCATGGACAGCTATCCCACAACAAAGATGGGCCCTAAGAGGGTGCCAGGAGACTGCTGAGTCATGTTTTCTTTCTCTCGCTTCAACACAATTACTATTGTTTCAGAAAGCAAATATTTTGGCAGGTTTATTAAACTCTCAATATTTTATATAAGCCTGTTTCCTCAAAGTAAACTGAAACTTTATTCTCATAACTGCAACTTTTTATTTCAAAATGTGCCTGCAAAATTTACTATTGACTTTTTATCCCACTCTATTGCAGTATCTCACAACTGTAAGTTTGTTTCTCGTAACAGCAACTTTATTTCTACCAAATTATAATTTTACAGTTGTGACTTTGTGTCTTGTAATTGCAACTTTATATTTCAAAATGTTACTGAATACTTAATTTTTTTTACCAAATTGTGACTTGATATCACAATATACTAAGCTGCATCTTGGTTTCCAATAATTACAACTTTGCATTTCAAAATATATACAGTCATGGCCAAAAATATCGGCACCCTTGGTAAATATGATCAAAGAAGGCAATGATCAACGAAAATTAATCTGCATTGTTAATCCTTTTGATCTTTTATTTAAAAAATTCCCAAAAATCTAACCTTTCATTGGATAATAAGAAATTAAAATGGGAGGAAATATCATTATGAAATAAATGTATTTCTCAAATACACGTTGGACACAATTATTGGCACCCCTAGAAATTAGTCTAATATAAAATATAAAATAATATAAAAATGAAAATGAGTAAAATATCTCTGAAGTATATTCCCATTCATATTCACAATTTTAAGCACTCCAGGGTGATTATGAACATGAAATTATCCAGCCATGGCTGTTTATAAATAGGAATATAAATAGGAGGGAAAACAAAGCCCAAATTCCCTTAATCATCCATCACAATGAGAAAAACCAAAGAATATATCTGATGTGCAGCAAAAGATAATTGAGCTTCACAAATTAGTGAAGTGGGTTTAAGAAAAGAGCTAGAGCAGTGAAAATTCCCATTTAATTCCCAATATTTAAGAATTTCCAATCAACATAAAATGTTACGAAACTGCCTGGAAGAGGACGTGTGTCTATATCTTCCTAATGCATGGTGAGAAGGAGAGTTTGAGTGGCTAAAGACTCTCCAAGGACCACAGCTGGAGAATTGCAGAAAATGGGACTGGCTTCTATGGTCAGATGAATCTAAAAAATTAGCTTTTTAGCAGCTAACACTCAAGATGGGTTTGATGAACACAGGGATAAAAAAAGTACCCCATGTGTACAATGTAATATACTGCTGTTTTTTGATGTTGTGGGCCTATATTTCTGCTGGAGGTCCTGGACATCTTGTTTAGACACATGGCATCATGGATTCTATCAAATACCAACAGATAAAAAATCAAGAAGTGACTGACTCTGTTAGAAATCTTATAATGGGCCATGTTTGGATCTTCCAACCGGACAATAATCCAAACACAAACCTCAAAAACAACACAAAAATGGGTCACTGAGCACAAAACCAAGCTTCTGCTCTGGCCATTCCAGTCTTCTAACCTGAACCCTGTAGAAAATGAGTGAGGTGAACAGAAGAGAAGAAGCACCAACATGGAGCTGGGAATCTAAAGGATCTGGAGTGATTCTGGATGAAGGAATGGTCTCTGATCTCTTGTCAGGTGTTCTCTAACCTCATCAGGCATTATAGGAGAACATTTAGAGCTGTTAAACTGGCCAATGGAGGGTGCCGTTAATTGTGGAAATTTGTGTTAGAGAAAATAATTTCATAATGATATTTCCCCCCATTTTAAATTCTTATTATCCAATGAAAGGTTAGATTTTTGTGAATTTTTTAAATAAAAGATCAAAGGGATTAACAATGCAGATTAATTTTCACAGCCTTCTTTGATCATATTTACCAAGGGTGCCAATATTTTTGGCCATGACTGTTTCTTTATTTCTACCATTTGTGACGTTATATCACATAATGCTGCAACTGCAACTTTCTATTAACTGTGACATTATATTTTGTAAAGTTACTTTGTAATGTGACCATATCTCACAATTTGCTATATATTGCATTTCTCGTTATTGCAACTTTATTGCAATGTGATTCTCCCAACGTGATGTCATTTGACATAACTTCCAATTGCGACTTTGTGGGATAAAAAAACTCAAGAGAAAAAGAAAGTCGAAGTTACAAGATATATTGTCATATTGTGTTTTGTGACATTTTATGCTATCTTGCTATCAGACTATATCTTATTTTAAACTTTCTCACTTTCTTTTTTTTATTTACTTTTTTGGAAACAAGCTTCCATAATATTTAGCAAATTTTTACGTACAGTAACTAAATGCGCTTTCATGCTGTCCACAGTAAGAGCTGGACAGCACACATAAAAGAAAGACTAGAGTATGTGGATGGCTTTTCCAACTATAGAATCACACTGGACACTCAGAAATGAACAGCCGCTGTTCTTCTACCCAAATTATGATGATGATATCTGGTTGACTCATGGATTGTGACTACAGAGGGGTGGTGCCACCAACCACTCCCTTTTATAACACTGTTCTGCTGGGTCATGTTTTGAAGACTGTTGAACAGACAGCTACAACAGGACACTGGTGTGACAGTGTACCACCTGCAGGTTCACTACTGTACTGCAACCATACATATGAATGGACATATCACATCACTCTTACCTCTATGTGAGAAATATTCAATTCACTTTTGAACTTGCAGATTCATCTGTAAGGGAAATACAAAAACATACCTTAGTTAATATTACAGTCAAACCTTAAAAGAAATGTAAAAGTAAAGTGACGTTTTAAGCGGCTTGTCTCATGTCTGAATGCCTTTGTAAGCAAGTTTACTCTACCCCTTCCCCCCATCTCTTACTCTGCAATAATCTATCTTTATCCCTTCATTTATTTCTCTGTGTACTGTGGAATTATTATTTTCTCTTGTTCTAAATCTACCTTAGTCCCTCCCCCTGCTTTTCTCCCTCCCACGTTGTCCTCAGATGCCCCAGCCTGGCGCCCTGCTGTTTAGCTCATGCTGGTGCTTTTCCTGTCTGTCTGTCTGTCTTTGTATGTGTGTGTGTGTGTGTCTTCATGTTTCAATGTTTCATTCAGCTTCATTGAATGGCAAATATTTACATTTTATAGAAAAAGAAAAAGTGGGTAAGGCATTCATTATTATTCCAGAAAACATATAAAAGATAGAAAATAAGAAAGTAATATATTTTTCCCTGCTTGTAAAATGAAGTTTTAGTTTAATTATGTTGGACCTCTTTTCACGTACTTCATTCAACTTGTCGCAAACAGAGAAGAAATACGGATTCATCTCATTTCCGTTTTGTTTGCATTGTAGGCAAAGTCTAACCTTTTATCTTGTAGAAGCCATGGCCCCACCTACCCCCCGGTTATTCGCGGCTATTCCCTGCTTCCATTTTAATTAACGTTCTATCGCTCTCTCTCTCTCTCTATCTGATGAGGAAGGGGGTAGGAATTGGGGTGGATATCCGCATTGGTTGCTATGGCACCAGACAGCTCCATTTCTACCAATGCACATGAGTAAAGTGTGTGTGTGTGTGTGTGTGTGTGTGTGACTATGAGATGCTGTGAAAATTGTGAATGTCTGTGTCTTAGTCTGTCATTCAGCTCAGCTGTACTGAGACTAATTCATGAGCTACAGTTAGTTTTTTGTTTCCTAAAACAATCAAAAGTTCAGTGCCAGATACAAAAAGGCAATCAAAAATCGCCTGCGCCTTACAAGTGTGCAGAAGAGGGGGAAGTTAGGGGGAAGTCGTGGCCTAATGGTTAGAGAGTTGGACTCGTGATCCAAAGGTTGCGGGTTAGAGTCTCCGGCCGGCAGGAATTGTAGGTGGGGGGAGTGAATGTCCAGCGCTCTCTCCACCCTCAATACCACGACTGAGGTGCCCTTGAGCAAGGCACCGAACCCCCAACTGCTCCCCGGCGCTGCAGCATAAAATGGCTGCCCACTGCTCCGGGTGTGTGTTCACGGTGTGTGTGTGTTCACGGTGTGTGTGTGTATGTGCACATTGGATGGGTTAAATGCAGAGCACGAATTCCGAGTATACTTGGCTGAATGTCACTTCACTTCACTTCAAGAGGGTGGGGATGATGATGTCAATTTCGTGTTACTTTCCTGAAGATGGATTTAACCTATTTGGATTTCACTATTTTGGTTTCACTTCCATTAGAGGCTATTATAAGAGCACATCTGTTGCAAAGCTTTCTATTCCCCTTAGAGCAGCGTCTCTGATCTGTTGCTGGCCCTTTCTGCTATTTTTTCTCCTCTCTCTTTCCAGAAGAGGGCAGTATTGTTTCGCAGACTCCCCTCACCCAGAATTCTGAACTATGACCATGGATCTGAGGTCTTCAGGTTCAGCGTTATTGATAATGTGGTTCGTGTCACTCCGAGCTGAGAGTAATAATTACAGTGAGAAATGAAAAGGGTTTTTGGTTACTAGTCCTGTGCAAGAAAACAAGCAGAAATAGTTTTTCGGCTTTTTGGGAAGAAGCAACAAACTACGAAAAACTCTTCATGGGATCCATATTTAACATAAATTTTATAAAGGTGGGACATAAAACTGCGAAAAATACATTAGTCATGTTTTCATGCATTTTTGTAAATTTAGGGACACTACATTAAAAAAACATTTTTGGAAATACCAAAATGCACAAAGATTAATATGCTTGCTTCATGGTTAAAGTATTTTTCAGTGAGAAGATCAAATATGACTTCAAATATGATGAAAACACATTTACCAAAAACAAGTCCTAGAAGCATCGCAAAAGTCTCTGCCTCAACAAATCTGTGTAATTCTCAGAGAACAAGAAGAAAATATGTATTATAAAAATATGTATTCAAAATATTCATTCTGAAATGTTGGAGCCAATGGCTGTGTCAGAAAATGATTGCCAAACAGTTCTGAAAGGAAGCAGCCAATTTCCACAGAAGTGATGATATTTTTTTCCTCTTGAACATGAATTAGAAATGTCTTTTTTCCCATAAAATGTTTTTGCCACATTCCATTTTTCCGCCTAAATTAATTTCGCAACTTGCATGTAAACAGCTAATAACTGTAATAACTGAGCAGAGCCACTTCACTGCTTGCTGTTTCCTTGGAGCGTAGGCACTGAACAAACAGAGACACACCGTAACATTCATACACACACACACAATCTCTTACAAGCACATACATTGACTACACCACAGTGTAAACCTACAGTACTGTTGAAGGCCTTCACTTTGAGGATGATCCTCGTCACTAAGTTAAACAAAAGGGCCTCTCCAGCAGCCTGTAAGACAAACACTCTTCCTAGAGAAAACACTGACACAGTTACACTGTAACCCATACTGCGTAAGAGGACGCCTGCGCATGCACACACACAGCTGTGCAAAGGCCCCACGGAGAGGTACAACTATGCGGATGTCTTGAGCCCAGAGCAAAATAAAGACAATAGAGCCTTTGACAGTTCGACTGTTTCTGTATTTCACCACAGTCAAAATGTCTGTATTCCTGTAGTTGTCCTTTGTTTTTCTCTTTGGTCTCAAACTTTCAAATTATTTATGTTTCATAAAACTTATTTTATAATAAAAATATGTGTAATAATTAGATTTCAGTTCAAAAAATTTCAAAAAGTCAAGAGGTTCAAAATCATTGGACAGATTTATAAGTACTTGAGAATTTTATTGATCCATTTGTTCGATCCTTCTATTTTTGGCTTTACTATAGACAGTTCAGAAAGTTTGCTACAGGTAGGTTTTAAGGTATATTCTGTGCTCGGTAGTTAAGCTCAATCAACAGAAATTATAGCATAATTGTCGATTGTTGATTATCACACAAAAAAAAAATCCACATTGAAATACTTTCAATAGTACAGCCACAAGACATAAGCAATGGGTGTTAACATCATTTCAGTTTGAAAAAACTTATCTTCCATTACAACATACAAAGCCTAAAAGGACAAGTAAAGCTCAAATAATACACAGTATCAACTAAAGAATTGCTTTTATAAAACTAAGCATCACCTTTTGTGCTTTTAAAATCTCAAAAAATTTACCCCATTTACTTCTATTGTAAGTTTCTAAATGTAAAAGTGGAACAAAAAAGTTGACTTTTTTATGTGGTATTTAATTAGTCATTGCTAAACAAACACTGCATTGAACCCAGAATATTCTGGCCAACACAAGGAATCAAACCGCACAAAACAGCCGCGGGTTGGTTTCCACGCTAAGAGGCCTCTCTGGGTAGGTGAGTGTGTTAATGTATGTCTCTCTCAATGTATGTGCATGAGCACTGTAAACATACAGTGCTGCTCTGAAAACGCTGCACCCTGTGACCCTGGAAACTGCAGTGCAACAAGTTCATTCATATACATGCGTACACACATACACTCAGCAGAGGCCTCTCTGGGAGGAAACACACATGCCTTCTCCATCTGACACCGCCAGCAAACACACACATGTTTGGCTCCTTCCTTTCTTCAGCGGCAGATAAATGCAGGGAAAACACTGAACCCCTGCTAATTATTGTGCTCGTAAACACATAATTTCTGTCCATTACAATGAAGTCACATGTCCATTAACACTGATCATGCTGTACGTGGACTACATCTGAATTTAGAACAAACACACAAAACCATCTCGAAGGCCATTAAGGTACAGATCTAAATGAAAACACATAAACAGTCCCAGACACTGTTTGTTCTCAAAAATATTCATTTGGTCAAATAAGAGACATTCTGTGGTTCTAGATGACCAGTGAACGGCAAAAAAAGGAATGAAGAAAAATACCCCTCAACGAGTTTGGACTGTGGCCAGAAGTTCTGAAACTGTATCAACATACATGTTGCCTGTCAAACTACATTCCAGACCTGTTTTTTTTCTTTCTGGCTTGAGAACGGACACCTCAGTCATTTACCTTTTCAAGGGAACTCATAACTCTTTCATTGTTACTGGTATTTTGGCTTCTCAGTTTCCACAAAAATGGATGTCATAAGGGGAGTTGGGTTTCCAGTCTCACAACATTTTCTTATTTTCTGACAAAGATACAAGCCATTCCAAGATTTCTCTTTAACCAGATGCATTAAAGGTCTAAATCTGGCCAGAATAGCATTTAAAGTCAAGCAAAATGTATTCTATTTAGTATTTTATTGCATGCTCATGGTCTTATTATGATCAGTTTATCAGCACGTTTTTCAAAAGAAAAAAAAAACGGTTTGTTTTTGTAATATTTAACCAAAATACAGAACAACTTTCTTTTCTTCTAAAGCAACTTTAAACAACTCCCTTTCCGCAGATGTCACTAAGGCCTAGCGGGTAATGTTAATAAACAATTTATGCAAGTTATCTTAGGGATTATTTTAGCAAAATTAACTAAAATCCACATTTTTCTGATTGAGTATTATGTGTTTCTCTCAGAAATACACACAATACACACTGAACTGTTAAAATAAACCTGAAATCTTGTTATTTCTATAATGAGATATACATTATAGAAGTAATATGTTGTGAACAGCACTTCATGTTGTGTTTTGTGTGAGCACTGGTCCATTGGTGGATTTACCACATGCTTCTCTGGACTTTTACATAAGAAAGTATAATAAACACAGCGGTCGCTTAGCTTTCTTCAACTGCCCTGGCTGACTTTCATACACACAGTCTCATTCTGTCATGTGTAATGTACACAGAGAGGCACTCTCATGTTTTCCTGAGACATGCTGGAAGTCTAATGATGTGTTAGGAGACATTTCTGCTGCATAAAGTGAACAAACACAAGGTGACTGTTTCAGATCTGCAACATAAGTCTGCATAACAAAGGGAGGACGAAAGACTTGCACAAGAATGTTATAAACAGATGTTTCTGAAAAACATTAGACTGTGCTCTGACATTTAAGAGAGAGTTTACTTCATCTAAATGAATCTGTGAATTAACACTGGAATGTGATTTCTCTCTGCAGTTGGATTTACTGCTCAGAAAAACATATGGAACGTGTTCTGTGGCACCTCCCTAAAGCAGTGCTGCAGGAAGCTGAAAGAAACCGGGAGTGTGCTATTTCCAATTCGGTTCGCTGCTCTTTTTGCGTTTTTCTCAAGAAAAAATTAATTAGATCTCTTTATTATGTACGTACACAGAACAGTGTATATAACAATATTATATAAGAATATAACAGATGTTTCTATGAGACAGCAATGAGATAAAATTTAGTTTGCTTAAGTTTTCTCTGATTTTACTCCGTTGAAAATACACTAGTAATCTCATATAAATTTCAGAAAATAGTTACACACTGCAAAAATTTGTCAAAATATTAGAAGTCAGTCATTTCAGTGATTATGAACCATTCTCGTCATATTTTCCAAGGCCTAATTATCAAATTATCTTCTCCTAAGGAATCTTTATTTTCCCTGAGAAAAATACACGTGCACAGTGTAGTCCTTAAATGTAAAAGCTGAGGTTTTAATAAAACATCACAGATATTACAAATCTGCCCGATATGATAATCATCCTAAATAAATTAGAAATATACTAAAAACTACAATCAGTACTTTTTAATGCTTCATGTTCATTTAGACATTAGTCTAAAAAATGATATTAATTTTAAGATTTATATTTAATAGTGTTTATAAAGACAACTTTAACTGAGTGTTATATGACAGCACAGCTAATCCTAATATAAAATATGGGAAATGAGCATATTGTTGTGTCACTGAGTATTGAAAGGAAAAAAACACACATATAGGGGAACGTTTTACAATACAAAATACTCATTTGCGTGACTGTCAGACTGTATTTTCATATGTGAGAATTTGCATCACTAACGCTTATAATGCACAACCATAAACACACGAGTTCTGTGAGCAAAAGCAGTAGAGCAGAACTTTCTGTCCTTGTCACACCATTTGTCAAATGTCCCTCAAGAATCTGTGTGTACCAGTGCAAGCTGCTCAGTCTCTAGTCACACATACAGTTGACCCTGCCTGACCCCTGCAACCGTAGAAACCCACTTCCTGTCATTCTTTGGACTATTCTGGGATGCATGTGGATGCACTACTCTAATCCCTGTAGCACCATTAACAATCATCAACTAGAATAATTGTTGCAGGGGCAAATCCTTTTGTTATCCTAGCAGCCCTCCTCTCAATACCCATGTAACCCAATAAAAAACCCAGCCAAACCTATAAGAACACTGTCAGGACTCTATAGCGTAATTTATAGCACACTACTTCTGATCTATTTCTGGATGGAGAATTGTGTCCCTGTTTTGGTTGGAGGCACAGGGAGATAAACAGTATCTTTAATAGATGAGAGTGTGTGTGAGTGTAAGAAGAAATAGATGGTATTTTTACACAGCTGGGTCAGACTTAGCCCTAGGCATCTCTGTCTCACTCTCTCTTTCCTCCTCTACCACACGGCTAACAGTGTCAGATTCGAATTCAGAGTCTCTCTCGCTGTTTATCTGTCCTGTTTTCTTCTGAATTCTCCTCTGATCTTACAGCTCTTACATCTGTCAGCTACTTGCGTCAATAATTTTAATGTTTAGCCAATTATAATGAGGTCTACTTCTGTTTAGTGCGTCAAATGTAAACAGAGAAATCTTTCAAGATTTTCCATACTTATATTTAACATTACGTTCTTATGGTATGTGGTACTTAATATGTTGTGCTATTTTAGCTTCTGTTATAAGAATACTATCTTTGATTACTATACAGTAATAATTTAAGATAAACTACCATTCAAAAATCATCAGAGGCAATAAGATTTTTTTTGCATTATTTTTTTTTATAGAACAAATGAATATTTTATTCAGCAAGAATGCATTAAATTGATCAGTAAAGACATTTATAATGTTACTAAAGATTTCCATTTCATGCTGTTCTTTTGAACAGTTTCCACAAAAAACTTAAGCTTTCAGCTGATTTCAACACTCATAATGTTCATATTAGAATGATTTCTGAAAGATTATGTATCACAGAAGACCACAGTAAAGGCTGCTGAAAACTCTTTGCCATCACAGAAATAAATTACATTTTAAAATATATTAAAATTAAGCGTTATTTTAAATTGCAAAAATATTTCACAATACTACTGTTTTAATTTTTTAATTAAATAAATCACTTCTATAGCTTTAAGGTTAAACCTAAGATTCTTATTTCAAAAAATGTTATAACATTTTTATCAACCCCAACTTTTGAATGGTGTTCATACAAACATTTCGAAGCTGAACACATCTGGGATCATTCATATTGGCAAATCGAAAACCAGTCCTCGATATATTTCCTGCATCGCTGCTGTTCTAGCCACCACGCACTATATTTAAATACAGACTGTCAGACTTCATCAGGCTCAAACAATCTTATATGCTCCTTTGCATGAATTTTAATGCTTAGGACAGTCAACTTTGCACATGCGGCTAGCTGAGCTTCATTTGGCACATTCTTCTCTTCTGAATTTAGCATGCAAAATGCAAAGCACTTGCTAATTATGGATCGAGCAACTTGATGCTTGTTTTTTTCATAAAAGAAAGTGCTGAAGCGCTGCTTTGTATTCTATTACTCACATATGACAAAAGCAATTACGATAAGCGATTATAACATTTACTACTGGTATTATCTAAATAATAATATAGCCTAATTCTACTTTTATACTACTAAACAAGTTAAGAATACAGATCCTCAAGGGACTATAAAAGTGAATGACAACATTCAGTTGAGCTGACAATAACAAAAAACTATGTATTTTGTTCAAAGCAAATACAACTGGGAATACATGTGCCCACACAAAAGAGCTTTGTCCACAGGTGCAATTCTTTTCTTTCTCTTCCTATGAACTAACAAGAGAAAAAAGCAGAAAAAGAGTAGAGAATACAAGTAAGAGTGAGAGAGCGAGGTGGGAAAAGGCAATTTCGGTCAGTTCATATGATGACGGTTTTGGCAGTTGCTCTGGGCAACATGCCATTGTTTACATGTGGGAGGGATTATAGCAGTTCTGAGCGACGCCATTGGCCGTTGTCAAGCTACACTCTATCAACAATGATTTTGAAATTTTGTGGTGAACCCAGCAGTGCTTCCAATTCACCTCACAGAGCCTGCAATGTAAATGAAATAACTTTACTAAATGAACACTATGGCCATGAAATGACCAGTGTTGGAAAAAACTAACATAAACGAGTTCATACACCTCAGCAGATGTACATGTGTCGCTATTAAGATAGCTGCAGTTCATATATGCACCTTAGATGATTTCTCATTAATTATACACAAACACTGTGGTTTAAATAATTTATTCTTTTCAAGGTAGTGTGAAAACTTCAGACATTGCGCAACAGCGCAGGAAGACAGAAGTGGAGCAAAGGTAAGAAGGGGAGGAGAGTACTTACAAAAATCCCACGGACACTGACAACAAATAAAACACACTTTCTACAACATCTGCGAACACCCATCACTCATTCATCAAGAAAAAATGCAGGACATTCACAGATCTGCAAGAAATACCCACAGTAATTCTAATCTAATCTGATGGGTTCTCCAGTTGTCATCTAATTCAGTTTACCCACCAAGAGCACAGCCTGCCCGTAATCTGAACTTTGACCAAAGTCCCTCATGACCTCATCGTCTCCTTTGACACACACAATGGGAGTCATCATGACCTCTCGCTCCTTGGTTTGAGCCAGCTGAGCCAGCAGAGCAAAAATGTGAGAACTAATCAGATGTTGAAGTGTTGAAAGTCCACTATATGACCAGTGGTGTGTGTGCGTGCGTGTGTGAGCGGTCAGCATGTGGGGAGGATGATGACTGGATGACCTTCACATGTGCCTGTTGTTACTTTCCATAGGGGTCAGCCACTAAGAATTCAAGGCATACAAAGACCGCATGAATCTCTTTTCTTAGTAAGCCCTTTTCTCTCCCTCATTCTCAATCTATATCACCACCTCCCTTTTCTTTCCCTCGTTTATCAGTTTCTCTGCCATGGATTCTTTCATTCTCCATAACCACAAAACTTGTGATAAGAGATCGAAACCAAGTTAAAAAAGTGTGGCTATTTTAGGTGGTTTCCTCTCAGGATATCCTTTTGATCCGCTTGTGCAGAAAGTTACCCGGCAACTTTTGCAGGCTGTGCACACATGACGCTAATGCAGCATGAGCATAAACAATTCAAAGCCCTTTAGCAAGTAACTGATGAGCGACTGTATGGATTAAGAGCGAGAGTAGAACGAATCTTGCATCGCTTGGCTTATCAATCAACCGGCAGCACATGCAGACAGCTGTGAGGAACTGCTTTGATGCCGTCTGAAACTGTGTCTCTGTGTGTGTGCCCCCTCAAAACACCAGGGAGAGAAAGAGAGAGAGAAAGTCTCTATTTCTGGATGCAGTAGATGTCTGGATGTCTGAACAAAGGAGACACAGACGAGACAGAGGAGAAAGACGGCAGCTGAGTCCATCATACACTGTAGCAGTGAGCAGACCCTACGTCAGGATTAATACAAATCCGCTAACACACATACGAACGCTCCAGATGAGTATCCTGGCACACACACACACACACATGCATACAGAATATCATACATACATATATTCATACAAGTATGTAGTAACACCACTGTAAATGGGACACAATATTTCTCACTAATTTTACAGCAGACATAATGTCAACAAATACTTTTATCAAATATGTATGTGCAAATCGAACACAACTGCACAAACATGGTCCTCTAAACAGATTCTAAGCCCAGAAAAGTGGAATATTGTTACATTTTTGCAGATAAACATTTAAATCGTCATGTGTTTAGATGAAGAAATCCTGTGTGCTAACTTTAGACCCTCCCATGAAGTGAAAAACTGTACTGAAAAAAACATGCTTATGGTACCCAAACTTAACCTCACAAACACGCTCACACACACGGCATGCAGCCAGACTCCAGAAATCTACTTACCTACAACTTCACAACTTCATCTGTTCGTTCCGTGACCATTCTTTATATGCATACAGAGATATCTAAAAAACATATACAACACATGCAATGCTATGCTACTCTATTCCACGTTACTTTCTTTCGTTAAACGTCAGTTAAATCCAGTTTCAACCTCCACCCTAAGCAACAATGAGAGCGAGAGCGAGAGAAAGAGAGAGAGAGAGAGAGTGGTAAATGCTAGTGAACGCTCCAGAAACGAACGCTCAGTGAAAAGACCACTGCCACTTTTCTGCATACTCTTCCACCCCCCACCCTCCTCTGCTCCGCTTCGCTCTCCTGCCCTCCCCTCTCAGAGACTCAGTCCTGTAGCAGAGCAGAAGCCATCTGGTACAGTCCAAAGTCCACTGCAACTCCAGCGTGTGTGCGTGTGTGAAACAGAGGAAGAAATAAAAGTTACTGTTTGCACTGTATTGAGTTTGCATCCCCATAGTGTGTGGAGTTATGCGAGTATATGTCTGATATGTCTGTTTTTTTGAGAAAGGACTAATGGCAGTCCTGGCTTACTTGGTGCTGTAGTCGAGAAAAGAAATTGGGGAAGAAGAAAAAATAAAACCCGTTTTAACAACTTAGTACTATATACAGTATGAGTTAAGTTTAGTCGTACAGCACAGATTTAATTTAATGTGCATGGGGCATGATAATTCTGCATTTATTTGTTAATCTTCTTACGTTACATACGCACATATAACATGTTAATCTTCATTTTAGGTACGACTGACAGTCATAAAAGTATAAAAATAGCATCAAACTCACCATTCAAGCACAGCATAACATCTGAAAAAAGGGAAAATCTGAGCTTTATTCAAATGAGCTTTATTTCAGAAAGAGTTTATTGGTTTATTCCACAAAGATAGATCATATACAGTATAAATCAGTATACAGTATATAATATATTATATACTTCAAAAGATCATAATCATGTTCTGACCATGCTCTGATTGAAAGGATTAGATTAAACTTTCATTTAAAACTCACAAAATGTGAAAAATCATTTGAATCTGATTTGAGACTGAAATATTTCAACTTGCATATATCCACAAGGAACATAGCGCCAATAAAGAGAACTTACCAACAGAATATTGAACATTTTGGTCCATGCAGGTCACAAATGTCTCTGTGTTACACTTTTTGCTATATGTATGTGGCAAATGTGTCAAAATGCTCGCTTGTTTTTTTTTGCTCTTATCAAAGAATTTCCCTTTTCAATACAGATTTCAATCATTATTTTAAAGACTCCAAACTTTTTGTGAGAACACTGATAACAGTCAAACCTAAGAACCTGCATATGAGTAAGTGAGAGATTTCATACTCACCCCAATCAATCAGGGACCATCTTTGTCTTCAAATAGCATTATCATCTTCCATCACATCCTCTCAGATCCAAATTATAATAGCTATGCCTAAAGAAGAAAAATAGTCAGTAGTCTGTGTTGCTAAACTTCTAAATTAGTAAGAAGCAGTTAAATGTTGGACACACATGGCTGAATCTTCAACAACTTCTTTTTTCTCCCCCCCTCAAAAAAAAAAAAAAGAAAAGTCCAGAATATGTGGAAACTCCTTGAATGCAGTGGAAAATGCATCAAAAGAGGTACCTCCTGAAACTGGTTTAGCTAATGAATGTCCAGATTGCTCAATACTTTAATTTATGCAAATTGTAGCTACTTTTAAGCAGCAAAATCATGAGATAGTTTTGATCTGTTCAACATTTTTGGTCACTACATAATTCCCACTCTTCATTAAAGTTTTCATGAATATATTATTTTTCTAAAATGTGATCAAAATGTAGAGTTAGTCAGTAGCTATGTTTCTAGCCACCTATTTTGGAATATCGCATAAAAAATAAATAAATGCCGGATGGAAACATTTTTATTCTAAAAATGGGCATAAAAAACACACAACTGAGTAGGATAAACTTTTTATCCGATTAAAAAAAATGTGCATAAACTATGATGGGAAAACATTTACCGAATAAATTCCACCTTGCGCATCAAAAAAGTCATGTGACTTTGCACGATTGGATGGGATAGCTTGACTAACCAGCAGACCGATCTCGTTGCACAATATCTGAAATGTTGTTTTGGTCGTTCTGAAATGCCTGAGCAAAGTCTGTCATCAAAGTAGCCAATTTCTGTATAACGGTCTTAAACGACTGCGTTCCCAAACAGTAGGCATCCACCTCTGAAAGCATTAACCGCATTTGTGTTCAGTCTGCTCGCTCTGAGGTGCAAGTAATTCATCATATATTAAAATTAATATATTAAGTGGCTTGTCCAATTTTTCTTAGTTAGAGCCAGTTTATCAGGAAGTGAGTGGCTTCTCGAACTTTTCTTAGTTAGAGGCAGTTTATCAGGAAGTGATGATTTTGTTCTCTTTGACACACTGGATGGAAATGGTGCTCTATTCACAAATGTTTTATGCGATTGTTACGGAACTCCAAGGAGGAAGATAGGATCAGGCGAGATTATCCAAAATAACAGTCTTTAATGACAGATCACTCAATACGTGTAACAAAGACAATAACTGGCAACTGAAATGGGGAAAACTCAAGACTAATGGGATAATTAATTAAACAACAGGTGGCGATGATGAACTTAACAAGACAGGCAAAACTAGGTCAACAACAGAAACTTAAACACAGACTTGTAACAGCGATATTCCAGTTTTGTGGAATAAGTTCAATTTGATTATTTGGATGGAAACATAGCTAGTAGTGTGCCTAAAATTTTAATTGATACTGCAGATTACTAAACTGCACCTGCACTAGTGTCAGGACAAAGCATCATAACACATAAAGCAATGTAAGTGTGTTGCATATGGAGAATGAATGAGGACATCCTGAACTGTGTGTGTGTGTGTGTGTGTGTGTGTGGTTGAGGGCAATCTGAATGTTCTCTGTTGTCTGTCCTAGAAATCCCTCAATCTAATATATCCCACAGCACTGACACCAAGAGCCGATCTGTCTGCACATAATCTCCTCTTTTTTTCCTGACCCACATTTAAACATTTACATACTGTGTGAGTCTATATATACACATATATAGCATACAAGCTAACTAAATGACAGCATATAAGGCACATAACATCCCACAGTCAAACACAGCAAACATGGTCACACCCAGAGCTTATGTCAAGACCATCTCTGAACACAGTGCTGCCATTCACAGTTCTTTTGATCTGATAGGGTCTTTCATCGGGGCTGAATGGATCATGTTTGCTGTATGCATAAAGCATCAGAATCCAGCACACAATAGAAATATTACAGCAATCTAGGATCTAAGAATTCATGCATCCCAAGACTGGCCCGCACTTCTGTATTTATAGACATATACGAAGCCATCATAGCTTTCACACATGAATGTATAGGAGCCATGGCTCAGTGAGCCTCATTCAGAGAGGCACAGCTATCCCCAGAGGCAGGCCGCCCTTAAAAACCTTGTATGCGTGTATGTGTGGCAGAAAGAAAACTACAGAGTGCTATCTGGAAATAGCTCCAGTAATCCAGCGAGCAGACAGAACATTCTGTCTGTGTTTTATGCTATGCTCTGCTGGCTTTGCTGATTCATAGCAATGAGCCGAGTACTGAGGACAGCTGGGATGACACTCTATGGGTAATGCTAAAATATGGTCGGCCAGTCAAGCGGAGTCCAATGTGATGATTTGGGTATATATAGATGATATATGGGTATGTATTATGTACATATGAACAGAATACACATTGATGCTCAAACGTTTGGGGTCAGTAAGTTTAGTTCAAGTCTCTTAAGTTCAGCAAGGCTCCATTTACATGATTCAAATACAGTAAAAACAGTAATATTGTATTATTACAATTTAAAATAACTGTTTTCTATTTATTTTACAAAGTAATTTATTCCTGTAATTTTTAAACAGCCATTACTCCAGTCTTCAGTGTCACATGATCCTTAAAATCATTCTATTACGCAGATTCGGAGCTCAAGTAACAAATGATATTAGTAATGTTGAAAACAGTTGGAAAGCATAATACATTTCTATTCAGGATTCTTTCAAAATAAAAGCACTATTTTTGAACAGCACTTATTTTGTAACATTATGAATGCTTTTAATCTCACTTTCGATAAAATGAACGCATCCTTGCTGAATAAAAGTACTAATTTCTTTAAAAATAAAAATCTAACAAAATATTAACATTAAAATTTCAATATTATATTGATTCAGAAATAATAAACATAATATTGTATCGCCATGTCCATGTTGATTCCCACCCTCAGACGGCAGAGCCGTTTAATTTTCTCATAAATAACGAGGGAATATGAGGTTCGTACAAGTATAGTGAAGGAAAAATAAATTCTGTCACTCTGGAAAGCACTTGCTTGCTGATGTTTGCAGCCAGACAAGGTCGGATAGATCCAGGTCAGTAAGATCCTGACTTGAGGATAGTCTCCCTGCAACGTAAACCGCAGCCCACGCACAATGTTCCAGCTCACTAAAATGTCACTTTAATTTAAATTACAGATACTTTCGATTCTTTCCCCAAAAAACATTTCTTCAGTTGCTGAATTGTTCAGGTTTCATTTTCAGACAACACAGGAAAAAGAAGATTAGTGTCAATAATATTTTCAGAGAGATTGCTATCCGTTCTTGCTATTTCTCTAGTTCTTTGTCAGGGTTTGTACTTGCGAATAAGAGACACACACAGTAGGGAACACCTCTTAGACCCCAATGGGCACCCGACTGATACCTAAGGTCAAAGGTCATGAGAAACATACAGAACAAAAGAGCTCTTGTGCGCAGTGTGAGAGAAGCGAGTGCACTGAGTGTGTAAGTCTGTGTGTGTGGTACTAGAGATGGAGGATTGACAGAGTTTGTGCACAGAGACATGGACTTAGACATGTTCCCTTCAGAAGAACAGCTGAACTAATGAAAGGTGGCAAAGAAGGACTAAGGTAAGAAACTATTTTCTGAAGGTAACACTATCCTGCCTCCCTAAGGCCATTGACCTACAAAGAAATCACCATTTAATCATTTTCAACCCAAAAAGTGGCTGATGGAAAAAATGCGTGCGCTATATGAATAGAGATGGTCCTAGAAATTGGTCATTTCTGA
Source organism: Barbus barbus (assembly GCF_936440315.1). Taxonomy (NCBI): domain Eukaryota; kingdom Metazoa; phylum Chordata; class Actinopteri; order Cypriniformes; family Cyprinidae; genus Barbus; species Barbus barbus. The sequence goes on along the minus strand of NC_136733.1, from coordinate 34,474,688 downwards.
TTAAACATCAGGACTGACAAATTGGTCTGAATGACCAATCACTTCATTAGCAAATTAATCTGAAGTTGAATTTATTTACTATTTACTATAGCTACTGAATTAATTATTAGCTAATCATTTAGAATTTTAATGATTTTAAAAAATCATTTAAATTCAGATCAGTTCACTAATTAATCATTCGAGCTTATCTGTGAATCAGTTCAAAATTATTTTTTAAATTGATTTAAAGTCAAATCGATATATGAATTATTTAGACTGATTTGTGAATTATTTAAAAATCATTTAAAATCATTCAAAAGATCAACTTTTTTATTCGTTCAAACATCAGACATCACAGTTGACTTGCAAGCAAACTTCACAGTAACATTTTACGATAAGGTTCATTAGCTAATGTTAATTAATGCATTAATAATAACTAACAATAAGCAATACATTTGTTACAGTATTTATTAATCTTTGATAATGTTATTTAATAAAAGTACAGCTATTCATTGTTCATTTTAGCTCAGGTCCATTAATTAATATTAGTCAGATAAAACTTTGGATTTTAATATTTTATTAGTAAATGTTGAAATTAATATAAACCGAGATTAATAAATGCTTTACAAGTATTTTTCATTTTAGTTCATGTTAACTAATGTAGTTAAGTTACTAATGTTAACAAATGGAACCTTATTGTAAAGTGTTACCAGCTTTACAATACACAGCAGCAGTTTTAGCCAATTTAATCATTCAGAGCCAATAAAACCAGAAAAATGCATATTCATAATAAAAATTCTATCAGATTTTAATAATCACCATAACTTTTTTGTGTCTGGAAAACACATTTAAAATTCCGGAGATTTCCATATTTTGGAGAAACCCTGTGCAGCAGAACAAAGCAGACAGTGTAGGTGTGCTGAACATGAAACCTAGACATAAAGTATAATGACCAGAACAACAAAAAATGCACAGCCAAAGCATTTTCCTTCCAATCTTATTATTACTACCACATACACATTCATACAGCCTGAGAACGGAGGCGTACTCTACAGCACTCTCAGTGCGGCATGTTGACCCTGAGATGTCTCGAGGCAGCGGGGCCACTTGAGCAACTGAGAGAAGTTCACCTTTGATTGCCTAAGCTACCCATAAACACAGGCAACTGTCACTGTTTCATTCACCCAGTGTTACCTGATGCGCTTGTATTGTTGAGATTTGCGTTAAGTACCTAACAGAAAGGAATTAAGTACGTCAGCCCCCTGCACCACCCCATCACCTTCCCCAACTCTTATATAGCTAACCATAAGTCCTTTTGTCCTACAGCTGACCTGTATTACAGAACAACTCAACTTCCTGGTGATAAAAACAAGAGTACATATACTATAAGCTATCAATTAGATGGTCCAGAACATCTGAAATATACATAAACGCACATGAACATTGACTAAAACAAGTTCTAGTAAATATCAATTTTATTAATACCTCTTAGTAGCAGAATTTTTCTACATTTTTCTAGCGTTATCAATCATCTTAGATTTGTTTTAATGAGCTTGACTCAATGCATGGAATTATAGAATTAAGATGGGGGTATTTTGTAGCATGCTAACTAATAAAAGATCATCACTGGGCTAAACTTCCATCTGTGCCACTCCTTTTTTAAAAAGTGTATTAATTAGAAAGTGTTTTAAGCACTGGAAAGGTGCTATTTCAAATAAACTTCACCGCAAACTGATGTTACTAGAGACTTGTAACATATGAATATAATCTTATTTTAAGCATAATTATTTATGTAATATATTTAAAAAATATTATGGAGTGCAAAAATAACTTGCAGGAGAAAACATCTGACTGGTGCATTCAGGCAACACAGAAACTGGAGTCACAGCATGCCATCTAGTGGCTATTAGGAGTATTTCAGGCATCTGCTGTTGTAATGGAATAGTTTATAAATTAAAAAGTATCGCGAAAATGTCTTCCATTCTTTAAAACCCTTTAATTTATGTATTTATTTAATTTTATTCTATATAATTTAAATAAAAAATATTTAAAGAATTTTCACGCAGCTTGTTCGACACAACCTCGTGTGTCAGGGAACGACAAGAAAGCACCCACAAAAGTATAATAAAAGTAACGTTAGTCCATAAGACCCCTGTGTATATAATGGCAAGATATTTAATTTTGGGTGAACTATACCTTTCAAAGACCCTTGAAGCACATTAGTCCAAATTTTGAGAAATCTCACTGACCTCCAACAACCCGCTGGACGTTTTTTTTAAATAATAAGGCAATATCTTAGTTAAAGTGCAAAAGTATGATTCATAGATAAAGTAGCATAGTTCAGCTCAGCCTCAGTGAAAATGACAAGGTGTGTACATATATAATGAGTGACGTTAGCAAGCAATATATCTCAACGCATTTCATATTCAAAACAGCATGCTTTCTTTATTCTGAAGCGGAACTGATATTACTGATTACATTATGCAAGTTTTGTGCTTATCTTTCTGAAGACTTGACACAACAGCACCATTCAATGGGTTTATTATATTTATATTGTAGCACATTATGTGAAAAGAAGGATTTACCTGTTTGATGGTAGAAATTAATATTCGGATACTGTCCGTCAGTCAGTCGATTTAAAAGTCCACTTTCTTGTTGTGTTAGGGTTTCTTTGACAAATTTTACATTCCAAGCGTTACTGATTGCAGAGGCTAACATTGCGATTACTTCACGAACGCGCGCGCGCACACAAACCTATCACGTTCCGCGAGATTAGTTTTTTCTCTGAACGTCAAAAAAAACATTATGGAACAAAAATATGAAAAATGTAAACAAATGTGTACACGCCATTATTATTATAAAGAAAAAAGCACGCATTAATTTGGAGGGAGAGCACATCTTTTACGCAAAAAACTGATGTGTGACTGAAAACAACCTCATACTAGGCCCTATATGTTGGATTGTTGATAACGATTATTTAAAAAATATGAAATCATTTATTTTAGAAATCATATAAGCTTTAGATTCAAAATCACTATGCTTGCAAAGGGTCCTACTCACACTTAAGAGCAAGCACCCTTTAAATTCAATCTGTATAGAGACCCTTAGTCATTTGTATTTAGGAATGTTATTGCAGTGATAATATTGCAGTAAAATGTAAAGTGTAACACAAAGACAGAACTCTTCAATGCAGGATGACAAAAGATTTATTTGCAAACATGCTTTACGAACATTGCGCATTAAAACAAGTCAATTAACAAAAATCAACAATCATACTTAAAAAGGTAGCTTCGTGGCGCAATGCCACATATGATTTTGGAATATCTACTCAAATTTTTGAGCACTGAACTATAATGTATGTTTTGTGCAGTCATTTCATGTTCACTATGGAGGTGTTACATTTGCATTTTCTTCTTGGGCATGCAAGGATAATTTTCAAGCTGCTAAAATGCCCCCAAGGTAAAACTTGAATAACTTTAAATATATTAGATGACCTGAATGAAAGCATAAAGTTGTATATACACTAAACATGACTCATTTCAGGGAGGACCAAACAACAATTAAAATAACAACAGCTAAAATAGCAATCTGTAATACACTGGTTTTATATTTCTTGCTATTTTGTATTTAGATTTTGTATATTTATTGATTTCCCCAGTCACTGATCAGAAGGGTATATAAAACATCTCATGATCCCCAAGAGCATCAGGACAAACACAAACCCTCATCATGGCCAAAATGGTCATTTTTGGTCAGAATATGCTTAAAGTATACGCATTAAAAATGATTCATTCTGCCTCTGAAAAAAACAAAAAAAATCAATCAAGCACTTTGGCTCATATTCCACCCCCCTTCCGTTTCAAACGATCAGAAGAAGTTGCACACATAGCATGCTTCTGAAAACATACAGTGACAATATTACCTCTCAGTGAATCAAACAGTTATGAATCAGCTTTTGTCAAGCTGTACTCAGTCAACCCTCTGTGGTAATACACACTGATACACATGATGCTTGTGTGTTGCCATATTTGGAAGAACAAGGATCTATTCACGGTAGACATGTTGTAATAGCAGACGAGGATGATTTAATAAGGTAATTATTTTTTATGGTAGAACAGAATTTTATCTTCTAGCACATGAACAAACACTCAACCACACCCACACACACTTACACTAGCTCGTCTAATTATAAATCTCCACATAAAGTCATATGTGCTGTCTCGTTTAAATTCATGAATAGGAAGCATTTAGAAGGCTGTTACTGTTGAGCTTGAAAATGCCAAATTAATGAAGACAGATTTGTCTGTGACTCTCTTTAATCTGAAACGTTTGAAAGGGATAGTACACCCAAACCGAAAATTGTGTCATAATTTGCTCACACCAATGTTGGTCCAAACCATGGAACCATGGAACGCAAAAAAAAAAAGAAAAATAGGAGAAAGCAATTATAGTGAATAGTGACTTGATGCACAAGCACTATAAAAGTGTCATAAAATAGGCTTATGTATTATTTCAACATGATGGTTTTGTGTATTCCTTCTCTTTGAGTGGGCTGTTAACTATGAATGCAGCTGGATCATTAAGTTGAGGTCATTTCTATGAACTTTTATGATTTATTGAAACTATCTCAAAATAAAAAAAAGTATAGTAGTCATACGCAGGCACACAAGTTCTCATTTGCTTTCAGTATATTGAAAAGTGTGGCCTGAATATATACAAAATAGATTTATACCACGGCTAAGGATACATAGCCTTGTCACACACAACTTAACATGGCAAAACCAGCAAGAGAAAAATGTATAAAAAAAATGCACACACACGAAAAGCTAAATCTGACTATTGATCTGGTGTATCTGTTGCTTTACTTTTACTTATTAATTCATATTGTCTGCTTTTTCTATGTTTGAAATGCAATAAACAAGTTTGGAAAGACATTTTGGGTAAAACTACCCCTTTCATCTCCTGACAGGAACCATTTAGGCAAGAGATCAACTCATAAGCTCATTAAAAAAAGTAAAAACATAACATCTACATTTATATTTAAGTAAATGCACTACATGAGCACAGATTGAAAACTATAGCAAAAAATCCCATATACCTCTTTTGCTTGTGCAGTGCATTGCACATCTCATTATGCATGCCTCCTCCTTATCATCATTAAATGTCAAACAATAGGTGGGCTAAAATAGCTATGAAGTTCAGGGAACACAGATGGCATATAACAGTAATCGTAACAGATATGCTTATGTAAGTGTTCGGAGTGGAGAGAAACACTGCATTATATAGTGATTTATATCATCATTTGCTATGGCTTGATTTCTCTATTCCAATAACAGGAAATAACTAACAAAAAAACAAACCTGAAGCACCAACATATTCTCTTTACAACTATCTTATGAATACATAAATAAATGCAATTATATTTTTTCCATTTAAAGGTGAAACACATCAAATGGATTTTACTATGTTACTTAGTATATACAGACACATTATGCATTAATGTACAATTCTTTACATTGTTGAAGCATTCTTTCCTGTTTGGTTCGATTTTTCAAGTGCTCAGAAATTAAAGCTCACCACTCAGCGTAACAGCTGCACATAACATTATTTAAGCTGCTGCTTAAAAAGTTGAAACCATTTGTGGCACGTCCTTACTGGGTTTATCATCTCCCTCTTTTAAAATCGACCCTACATGCGAAAAGCGTGACTACATCTTTAAATACTGTCTCCAAGTAAACCCTAACTAACAGTCCTCCCAAAGTGTTTAACAGCAGCAGCATGACAGCAAGGCACAGGATGAATGTGCTGTCCACCAAATCCATTTCTAAACTACTTTAAAGCTGCTTGGTCTCAGTCTATCTGATTGCCAGATTATATTCTTGTGCTTTCAGGAGGTTGGTGAGCGGGCTTGTAGCAGGTGTAATTGGGAAATCTTGATGCAATAGGTTGTGCATGTCTATTTGATTCACAGTGTAATAGGGAGAATCTCATTCCCCTACAGAGTCTAGGAAAATGGAGTTTACAAAGGGTTCAGAGACCCAGCTCGAATCCAGCGGCATCCATTTTGGAAGTGTTGGATGATGACTCGTCAACTTTGCGCACTATTTCCTCCTTACTGAGGCAGGAAACCTGAGTTTATCGCTGTGCATGTGTGTATTTGAAGCGCTCAGATTTTTAGTTTCGCCAGGGCTACAGTTGGATGCAAGGGTTCTGCTGCAGTCTATAGGCCTGAAATGGTGTTTGAGCACGCTATGGAAATCTATCGCAAATATTACTGCTCTTATGCTTTATATATTAAGACAGGGTCAATGAGGTGTATTGCAGCAATGCAAGAACGTGGCTATGGAAGCATGAGCCGTTTATAGTGCTATAATGCAGATCTGTGATAGTGTGACTGTAAGCACGTCTCTGTTGCCTTTGGAGGAAGAGCAGTGAGGGTAAATGTTGCAGAGCCTCTCAGTCCTGCAGCAGTGTTTCTCTCCAGTTAAAGCTGTGATTGGGCCCATGGGTGAGGGGTAGGATGGGTGGATCCACAAGCTGCCAAACGCCTGTCTCACCCATCTCCTCACAAGCACAAAAGCCTAAGTAAGGTATCTGTGAGAGAGAAAGGAAAAAATTGAAGGAAAGAGAATATCTACAGTAATTTGTATACATCAAACATCAAATATGACACAACGTTCCAAAATAAATACATGAAAATACACATGATCACTCAGAAAACATTCTAATATGCTGATTTGCTGCTCAAGAAAAATGTCTTATCAATGTTGAAAAAGTGTGTGCTACTTGATATTTTGTTAGATTTGTGTTACATTTGACTTTGACAAATAAATTCAAAAGAACAGTACTTATTTGAAATAGACATCTTTTGTAACAATGTAAAAGTTTTTTGAATGATTATTTACACATTTCATTTCTGTATAAATTAAATATCAGTTGTAATTTACATGCATACCTTTTTATAAGAATGTACCGTATATATGTACAGTATGTATATAGAGATTACATTAGTCAATTTTCACATCCCAAACATATTTATGAAAAAAAAGAGAAAAAAAAATATTTGGAAAAGATGCACAAGAGATCTGACCTTTCTGACCACTTGCACAAAGTCTTTAGAGTTCTGTGGGGTCAGTCCCTGTATCTGCCTCGTACAAGCCTCCAGAGAGGAAGCATGGGCCACAATCAGCACTGTATTTCCTGTTGGACACCACATGGAAAGATGGTAAACATAAAATGTCTGAAAGCATAAACTTTTGAATCAGTATTGATTTAGACCAAATAAATAAAAAATCAATTGTACCAGCACTCATGACCTACCCAGATTATTGCACTCTGACAGTATTTCACGCGTCACTTGGAAGCTGCGACTGATGTATGTTTCATAGGACTCAGACACGGCCAGTTTACTGACAGGAATATGAGGTCTAGAGGGGAACAAGATTACTTAATAATAATTAATCATTCGTTTCACTGCAAGAAGATATTTGTGAAATCAAAAGGAACCATAAACAAAAAAATAAACAACAAACAATGCTATGATAAAAAAAAACAGCTAAAAAGTGTATCAAAAAGTATGTACAGTTCATCATTGAATGCCTAATAAAATACCTGTATGTTGTATCCACACTAAGGTTTGCAGCCGCTAGGTCTGCAGGAGGAATCCAGGCAGGTAATGAGGTTCCCGACACCCATTTAGTCCACTCAAACAAACCCGGCTCAACTCTGATCTTAGTCTTCCCGTCCTTTTGAAGACCTGAGACATACAATCCATAACAGAGAAAGAAACACATGGGAAGAAATTGATTTAGGGGTGTAAATGGGCATGGCTAATGCAGTAAAAACTGACTTGTGAATGAACAGAAGAAAGATGAAAGAGCAGAGGAGGTGCTGTTTTACCTTTGAGGATATTATGAGCTGTTTGCACGCAGCGCAGAGATGGAGAACAGTATACAAAGTCTACCACTGTATGACTTTCCAGGAGAGCCTCCCCTGTAAAACGAATTACAGTATACACATGCTAGTGCCAATAGCAAAGCAGAAATGACACACTTCATATTAAATGTAATTAATATGTAAAACCATGAGGAATTAATGTGATCTTGCTGTCAAAGGGATAGTTCTCCCAAAAATGAACCTTTAGTCATCTTTTACTCACCCTCAAATTGTTGCAAACCTGTATGAAATGCTTTCAAGCTGTTGAACACAAGTGAAGATATTCTGAAGAATGCGGCTAACCAAACAGTTGAAGGTAGCCATTGACTTTTATAGAATGGGGAAAAAAATACTAGTGAAGTCAATGGTTACCAACATTCTTCAAAATATTGTCTTTTGTGTCAAATGATGACAGAATTTTAATTTTTAGGTGAACTATCCCTTTAATGTGGATTTAACGGTGGTGAGGGACTGACCGACTAGACGAGCCTGTGTGGATCCGAACACAGTGATAGAACAGTCCTTATCATAGTCCCTGTACCCCCCACTCCTCGCTGGGAGACTCGTTGGCATATTGAGGTTTGACCGCACATACCGACCTGTTAAAGACAGAGCAAATATACACAAATGAACACACATCAGGAAATTAAACCAACACAGTTCTCACACATTTGGGCCAATAAATTCATTAGTTGATTTACTGGATACAGTTACTTCATTTTTGGATTTATAGCTGATGAAATATTTTAGAGCTTAATATAACAGTTAAGTTTTGAAACTTGCTGATAAATCCAGATTTGTCCCGGTCATGGGAACAACTACAAAGAGGTTAAAGAACTGATTTGGAAAGTTGAGCTCAGACCTTTGGCATCAAAGCACTGATTGATCCAGTGTTTCCCAAACACTACATCCATTCTCTCACCATGGCGACACACAAACAACGTTCTCTTAGGCAAATGAGACTGATTGGGTCGTAGGATCTAAAACAAATCATAAATATTTGGGAAAAAACAATTATCCATAAAAAGCTTTTACATTCTGTCACACCAACACAAGATTCCCACTCTACAGTTTTACCTGCATAGGTTGACATAAAACGCTCAGACTGGGGGGATCCAATGGCATGGGGTCATCAAGGAGACGACCATCCAAGTGTGGGTCAAGAAAAATCCCACCCATTGCACCCCTGATATTGGTTGGGGGGGTTCCATTAAGGAAAGAGAAAGACCTAAAATAAGAGGTAAAGAGATGAGGAGATTTAAATATATGTTACTTACTGCTTTTAGTTCTAACATACTGTCACCACAGACCCGTAAGAGACTCCACACTACCATTCAAAATAAAAACAGTAATAGTGTGATGAATGATTATAATTTAAAATAACTGTTTTCTATTTTAATCTAAATTACTGAGCAGCCATTCAGCAGCCATTACTCCAGTCTTCAGTGTCACATAGTCCTTCAGATAGCAATTTAATAAGCTGATTTGGTGTTTCACAAACATTTCTTGTTATTTCAATATTAAAAACTGCCATACTATGTAATATTTTTGTGGAAAGCATGATACATTATTCAGGATTTTTTGGTAAACAGAAATGTAAAAATAACAGTTTATTTAAAATATAAATCTTTTGTAACCTTACAAATGTCTCTATTGTCACTTTTGATCAATTTAATGCATCCTGAATAAAAGGATTAATTTCTTTAAAAATAGCAGCTTTAGTCACTTCATGACCCATCTTACCCATGATAGACCCAAGTGTCACACTCGTCTGCCCTGTTGACGTAGTTTTCTGGCAGTAGCCCAGATAACCCTGTGCTCATCGAGGTCCCGTAGACCCAACCCTCACTTGCAGTGGCCTGTTCTATAGACGACATGAAGATGAAGTCACCGGGAACCAGCTCCAGTTCATCATCATTCTGAGGCACATAAGGGTACATCACCCGCAGGGTCTTAAAACAGAGAGACACAGTTAATAAGCCACCAAAGCCAAAAAGTCAGTATATGATATGAAAACTTATTAGTAATCTTTCAGTATTATTGAAAAGGGCATTTTAATTAAATACATTCAGTGATCCATAGTAGGTCTTTTACTTAGACTTATTTTATTTAGACTTAAGATAGCAAATATTTGGCATCAGCAATGGTAAATTCTATACTAAATTATGATAAATGATATGAGAATAATTACTTAAAACATTATAATATTTAGGATGTTGAAGAATCGATTGATGACAACAATTTGACTACCTCATGGTTGGCAAATCGGATGTCCCGTGACAAGAGTACAGCCTGCCAATCACAGCCTTGGGTTATGTCTACACCTTTGGCAAGTTTTTCTAATGACGCAAGATGATTGGATTGGAAGTGGTAGGCCAGAGTTACATGAAGCTGCTTCTTATGGGGCTCCACATGAACATCTGGATAGAGAGAGAAAAAAATTATTTAATTTTACATTTAAAGAGCCATTTTGCCAATACAAATGCCGGTAGAGCACACTAAAATTGAATTGAAAGAGGTAGGAAGGCAGCTCCAAAGACAGACAATTAAGACTATTGCTCCACTGTGTCATCATCAGGTATAGACAGGCATGCCAATAACAAACACACACACAAACACACCTGATTTGGAAGCTGCATCAGTGGCAAAGTCTGCTGCAAAGCTCTTGATCACCTCAGCCACCTTCTCTTCCACAAAGAGGCCGATGAAATTTGAGGATGAGTAGAATTCTAGGGGGAGTGGGGAGGGGAAGCGACCTCTCCACTGACCCACCACTGCCTGCAGAGCTTCACAGAGGGCATCTACCTTACTATCTGCACACTACAGTGACAGAGAGAGAGATACAGTCTTATAGAGAGACAGTCCTATATACACAAAAATTCATAAACATTTCAAAAACTTTTTTAAAAAGATTCCTGAAAAAAGTAGCACGATTTCCACGAAAACATAACGCAGAACAACTGTTTTTTAACACTGTTGATAATAAGAAATGTTTCTTGAACACCAAATCAGCATATCACACGGATTTCTAAAGGGTCATGTGACACCAAATACTGCTATAAATACAGCTTTGCCATCACAGAAATACATTTTAAAACATGTTAAAATAGAAAACAATATTTTAAATTGTGAAAATATTCCACAGCCTTACTATTTATATTTATTAACTTTTTATAGTTTCTAAGGGTACGGTGGCCCAGTAGTGCACAACACAACAAAATCACCAAAACACAATACATAAGACTAATTTCACTGTGTTGCGGCTTGTGTCCGTTGTGTTGTGCTAATTTCTTTGTGTTGCAACTTGTTCCCGCTGTGTTGTGGCTTGTTTCCGTTGTTTCCATTTTATTGTGGCTTGTTTCCATTGTTTCTGTTGTGTTGCGGCTTGTTTCCGTTGTCTGTTGTGTTGCGGTTTGTTTCTGTTGTGTTGTGGTTTGTTTCCATTGTTTCCATTGTGTTGTGGCTTGTTTCCATTGTGTTGTGACTTGTTTCCGTTGTTTCCGTTGTGTTGTGGCTTGTTTCCGTTGTTTCTGTTGTGTTGTGGCTTGTTTCCATTGTTTCCATTGTGTTGTGGCTTGTTTCCATTGTGTTGTGACTTGTTTCCGTTGTTTCCGTTGTGTTGTGGCTTGTTTCCATTGTTTCCGTTGTGTTATGGCTTGTTTCCATTGTGTTGCAGCTTGTTTCCATTGTGTTGTGGCTTGTTTCTGTTGTGTTGCGGCTTGTTTCCGTTATGTTGCTGCTTGTTTCCGTTGTGTTGCAATTTGTTTTCCGTTGTGTTGTGGCTTGTTTCCATTGTTTCCGTTGTGTTGCGGTTTGTTTCTGTTGTGTTGCGGTTTGTTTCTGTTGTGGCTTGTTTCCATTGTTTCCGTTGTGTTGCGGTTTGTTTCTGTTGTGTTGTGGCTTGTTTCCATTGTTTCCGTTGTGTTGCGGTTTGTTTCTGTTGTGTTGTGGCTTGTTTCTGTTGTGTTGTGGCTTGTTTCCATTGTTTCCGTTGTGTTGTGGCTTGTTTCTGTTGTGTTGTGGCTTGTTTCTGTTGTGTTGTGGCTTGTGTCCATTGTTTCCGTTGTGTTGCGGTTTGTTTCTGTTGTGTTGCGGTTTGTTTCTGTTGTGTTGTGGCTTGTTTCTGTTGTGTTGTGGCTTGTTTCCATTGTTTCCATTGTGTTGCGGTTTGTTTCTGTTGTGTTGTGGCTTGTTTCTGTTGTGTTGTGGCTTGTTTCCATTGTTTCCGTTGTGTTGCGGTTTGTTTCTGTTGTGTTGTGGCTTGTTTCCATTGTTTCCGTTGTGTTGCGGTTTGTTTCTGTTGTGTTGTGGCTTGTTTCCATTGTTTTTCCGTTGTGTTGTGGTTTGTTTCCATTGTGTTGTGGCTTGTTTCCGTTGTGTAGTGGCTTGTTTCCATTGTTTCTGTTGTGTTGTGGCTTGTTTCCTTTGTTTCTGTTGTGTTGCGGCTTGTTTCCGTTGTGTTGTTGCTTGTTTCCGTTGTGTTGTGGCTTGTTTCTGTTGTGTTGCGGCTTGTTTCCGTTGTGTTGTGGCTTGTTTCCGTTGTTTCTGTTGTGTTGCGGCTTGTTTCCGTTGTTTCTGTTGTGTTGTGGCTTGTTTCCATTGTGTTGTGGGTTGTTTCCGTTGTTTTTGTTGTGTTGTGGCTTGTTTCCATTGTGTTGTGGGTTGTTTCCGTTGTTTTTGTTGTGGGTTGTTTCCGTTGTTTTTGTTGTGTTGTGGCTTGTTTCCATTGTGTTGTGGGTTGTTTCCGTTGTGTTGTGGCTTGTTTCCGTTGTTTTTGTTGTGTTGTGGCTTGTTTCCATTGTGTTGTGGGTTGTTTCCGTTGTGTTGTGGCTTGTTTCCGTTGTTTTTGTTGTGTTGTGGCTTGTTTCCATTGTGTTGTGGGTTGTTTCCGTTGTGTTGTGGCTTGTTTCCATTGTGTTGTGGCTTGTTTCCGTTGTTTTTGTTGTGTTGTGGCTTGTTTCCATTGTGTTGTGGGTTGTTTCCGTTGTGTTGTGGCTTGTTTCCGTTGTTTTTGTTGTGTTGTGGCTTGTTTCCATTGTGTTGTGGATTGTTTCCGTTGTTTTTGTTGTGTTGTGGCTTGTTTCCATTGTGTTGTGGGTTGTTTCCGTTGTGTTGTGGCTTGTTTCCGTTATTTTCATTGTGCTGTGACTTGTTTCTGTTGTTTCCATTGTGTTGTGCTTGTTTCCGTTGTTTCCTTTGTGTTGCGGCTCGTTTCCGTTGTGTTGCAGCTTGTTTCCGTTGTTTCCATTGTGTTGCGGCTTGTTTCCGTTGTTTCCTTTGTGTTGCGGCTCGTTTCCGTTGTTTCTGTTGTGTTGTGGGTTGTTTCCGTTGTGTTGTGGCTTATTTCCATTGTTTCTGTTGTGTTGTGGCTTGTTTCCGTTGTGTTGTGGGTTGTTTCCGTTGTTTTTGTTGTGTTGTGGCTTGTTTCCATTGTGTTGTGGGTTGTTTCCGTTGTTTTTGTTGTGTTGTGGCTTGTTTCTGTTGTGTTGTGGCTTGTTTCTGTTGTGTTGTGGCTTGTTTCCATTGTTTCCGTTGTGTTGCGGTTTGTTTCTGTTGTGTTGTGGCTTGTTTCTGTTGTGTTGTGGCTTGTTTCCATTGTTTCCGTTGTGTTGCGGTTTGTTTCTGTTGTGTTGTGGCTTGTTTCCATTGTTTCCGTTGTGTTGCGGTTTGTTTCTGTTGTGTTGTGGCTTGTTTCCATTGTTTCCGTTGTGTTGTGGTTTGTTTCCATTGTGTTGTGGCTTGTTTCCGTTGTGTAGTGGCTTGTTTCCATTGTTTCTGTTGTGTTGTGGCTTGTTTCCTTTGTTTCTGTTGTGTTGCGGCTTGTTTCCGTTGTGTTGTTGCTTGTTTCCGTTGTGTTGTGGCTTGTTTCCATTGTTTCTGTTGTGTTGCGGCTTGTTTCCGTTGTGTTGTGGCTTGTTTCCGTTGTTTCTGTTGTGTTGCGGCTTGTTTCCGTTGTTTCTGTTGTGTTGTGGCTTGTTTCCATTGTGTTGTGGGTTGTTTCCGTTGTTTTTGTTGTGTTGTGGCTTGTTTCCATTGTGTTGTGGGTTGTTTCCGTTGTTTTTGTTGTGTTGTGGCTTGTTTCCATTGTGTTGTGGGTTGTTTCCGTTGTTTTTGTTGTGTTGTGGCTTGTTTCCATTGTGTTGTGGGTTGTTTCCGTTGTGTTGTGGCTTGTTTCCGTTGTTTTTGTTGTGTTGTGGCTTGTTTCCATTGTGTTGTGGGTTGTTTCCGTTGTGTTGTGGCTTGTTTCCGTTGTTTTTGTTGTGTTGTGGCTTGTTTCCATTGTGTTGTGGGTTGTTTCCGTTGTGTTGTGGCTTGTTTCCATTGTGTTGTGGCTTGTTTCCGTTGTTTTTGTTGTGTTGTGGCTTGTTTCCATTGTGTTGTGGGTTGTTTCCGTTGTGTTGTGGCTTGTTTCCGTTGTTTTTGTTGTGTTGTGGCTTGTTTCCATTGTGTTGTGGATTGTTTCCGTTGTTTTTGTTGTGTTGTGGCTTGTTTCCATTGTGTTGTGGGTTGTTTCCGTTGTGTTGTGGCTTGTTTCCGTTATTTTCATTGTGCTGTGACTTGTTTCTGTTGTTTCCATTGTGTTGTGCTTGTTTCCGTTGTTTCCTTTGTGTTGCGGCTCGTTTCCGTTGTGTTGCAGCTTGTTTCCGTTGTTTCCATTGTGTTGCGGCTTGTTTCCGTTGTTTCCTTTGTGTTGCGGCTCGTTTCCGTTGTTTCTGTCGTGTTGTGGGTTGTTTCCGTTGTGTTGTGGCTTGTTTCCATTGTTTCTGTTGTGTTGTGGCTTGTTTCCGTTGTGTTGTGGGTTGTTTCCGTTGTTTTTGTTGTGTTGTGGCTTGTTTCCATTGTGTTGTGGGTTGTTTCCGTTGTTTTTGTTGTGTTGTGGCTTGTTTCCATTGTGTTGTGGGTTGTTTCCGTTGTGTTGTGGCTTGTTTCCGTTGTTTTTGTTGTGTTGTGGCTTGTTTCCATTGTGTTGTGGCTTGTTTCCGTTGTTTTTGTTGTGTTGTGGCTTGTTTCCATTGTGTTGTGAGTTGTTTCTGTTGTGTTGTGGCTTGTTTCCGTTATTTTCATTGTGCTGTGACTTGTTTCTGTTGTTTCCATTGTGTTGCTGCTTGTTTCCGTTGTTTCCTTTGTGTTGCGGCTCGTTTCCATTGTGTTGCGGCTTGTTTCCGTTGTATTGTGGCTTGTTTCCGTTGTCTCCGTTGTGTTGCAGCTTGTTTACGTTGTTTCCAATGTGTTGCGGCTCGTTTCCATTGTGTTGTGGCTCGTTTCCATTGTGTCGCGGCTTGTTTCAGTTGTGTTGTGGTAATTTCATTTTGTTGCGAGTTGTTTCCATTGTGTTGTGCTAATTTCATTGTGTTGTGGCTCGTTTCCATTGTGTTGCAGCTTGTTTCCGTTGTGTTGCGGCTCGTTTCCGTTGTGTTGCGGCTTGTTTCCGTTGTGTTGCTGCTTGTTTCCGTTGTGTTGTGGCTTGTTTCCATTGTTTCTGTTGTGTTGTGGCTTGTTTCCGTTGTTTCTGTTGTGTTGCGGCTTGTTTCCGTTGTTTCTGTTGTGTTGCGGCTTGTTTCCGTTGTTTCTGTTGTGTTGTGGGTTGTTTCCGTTGTTTTTGTTGTGTTGTGGCTTGTTTCCATTGTGTTGTGGGTTGTTTCCGTTGTTTTTGTTGTGTTGTGGCTTGTTTCCATTGTGTTGTGGGTTGTTTCCGTTGTGTTGTGGCTTGTTTCCGTTGTTTTTGTTGTGTTGTGGCTTGTTTCCGTTGTTTTTGTTGTGTTGTGGCTTGTTTCCATTGTGTTGTGGGTTGTTTCCGTTGTGTTGTGGCTTGTTTCCGTTATTTTCATTGTGCTGTGACTTGTTTCTGTTGTTTCCATTGTGTTGCTGCTTGTTTCCGTTGTTTCCTTTGTGTTGCGGCTCGTTTCCATTGTGTTGCGGCTTGTTTCCGTTGTATTGTGGCTTGTTTCCGTTGTCTCCGTTGTGTTGCAGCTTGTTTACATTGTTTCCAATGTGTTGCGGCTCGTTTCCATTGTGTCGCGGCTTGTTTCAGTTGTGTTGTGGTAATTTCATTTTGTTGCGAGTTGTTTCCATTGTGTTGTGCTAATTTCATTGTGTTGTGGCTCGTTTCCATTGTGTTGCAGCTTGTTTCCGTTGTGTCGCGGCTTGTTTCAGTTGTGTTGTGGTAATTTCATTTTGTTGCAGCTTGTTTCCATTGTGTTGTGCTAATTTCATTGTGTTGCGGCTTGTTTCAGTTGTGTCGTGGATATTTTGTTGTGTTGTGTACTACTGGGTCACCGTAACCATGCAAAAAACTTTAAAGATATGGTTGGATATATAGATGAAGTGCTCTAACCATGAAGAACTGGCAAAGGGTTATGTGAGGGAAGATGTTGTGGGCTTTGTTCTTGCCACATGTGATGCGACTCTGCTGCCAGAAGTTGGAAAGTTGGTTGAGGAGAGGACCGCTGGGTTTCAAGTACAACACATACTCCCTGGGTAAAGGATCGTCCAGGAACGGGTCATCCACATGAGAGAACAACCTGCAAAATAGATATTCGTGTCATGTTTGATAAGACATTATGAACAGGTGAGCAGTTTTCACACTTGTTTAGGATTGAGATTAAGGACAATAAGTTTTATTTAATTTTTTAAAGTAAGAACATTTCAATGATAAAATAATTCTGACTCCCTGCCAACAGAGGGCAGCAGTAAACCATAAAAGGTAAAGTGCACATGAAGCTGAGTTTACAATTATATGTGAGCCCACCTGATAGTGTAATGTTTCTTTCAGTGGGTGTGTCCGTGCGGGAGTTAAAATGCAACATTATTATTTCAAAGCTTAAAGTGTGTCTGTGGCTCAGCACGGTTCAACTGAAATGAACGGCAGTCAAAAACGACATGGGTCATGGCGCATGTGTGTGGGCTGGGCACTCACCAGTCACAGGCTGCTTGTACATTTCTGCCCCCAGTCGAAACCAGAGCTTTTAGCCTGTAACAGAAAAGACAGAGGGGGAGACATCAGCTCAATTGCTGTACTGGTCACAAAATCAATGGCCTCCTTTCCGGAGGATGTTTATCAGTACATTAGCGCTGAGGAGTTTTCTCAGAGATCTAAATTTGATATCACAAAGATGTTCCTCTATTGTTTCTATCTCTGTATGTGAAACATATCATTTATCGTGCATGAAATCACACGTAGGCTAAACAAACTCAGTGATAATGCTCTAAAACCATGCCTTGTTCCCCAGAGCAACACTGGGAAAGCTGGATAATCACTTGTTTACTGACATTTATGAATATTGAGGAGGCTTAATTCTCCGGATTAGTTTAAAGAGGGTCATGTGTGCCAAAGCCCCCTACAAGAAGTGCTGAAACACATGCAGTGAGGCACAAAAGACAACACAGAGGTCACTAATTAAATAAGCAAATTTGTGTCATTTACTATGTGACTTAATCTAAGATCCAATTTCACTAACTTGTGGAGTTCTAGAAGCAAGAGTGATGCTCTCGTTAAAACAAATACTTTAAATATCATATATTAATTATTATGAAACTTTTTTTTTTCTCAAAATACTAAAGACAATTCAATAAGTAAGTAAGTAAGTAAGTCGTGACGTATTGTCAAGTATGGTGACCCATACTCGAAATTGGTGCTCTGCGTTTAACCCATCCAAGTGCACACACACAGCAGTGAGTAGTGAACAAATGCACACACACACACACACCGTGAACACACACCCGGAGCAGTGAGCAGCCATGCTGCGGCGCCCGGGGAGCAGTTGGGGGTTCGGTGCCTTGCTCAAGGGCACCTCAGTCGTGGTATTGAGGGTGGAGAGAGCGCTGGACATTCACTCCCCCCACCTACAATCCCTGCCGGCCGGAGACTCGAACCCGCAACCTTTCGATTACGAGTCCGACTCTCTAACCATTAGGCCACGACTTCCCCAATTATAATTATAATTCCCCAATAGACAATTATACAGACATTCTTAACAGTGGTCTCAGACTTTTGGACCCAACTTTATCTATATACAAATAATAACAAGTGATATATAATATACAGTTCAGTGGAATACTTATAGTCTAACCCATCAAATATTTTTTGCATAAACACAAAACCATATAAGCTGTCGTTTATGTTTTTCCTATCACTCTGCAGTCTCTTTTTATTGTCAGATACTAAAAATAATTAGTTAAATTGTTACACATTATATATATAAGGGTAGTTGACAAATAAAAAATTGGACTGTGTCCTATGGTGTGACATAGCAAAAATGTAGGAAAAAAAAAACTTAACATACAAATTACATGAGAAAAATCTATCTTCATTCATAGAGTTACAAATAGCATGAGAGAGGTTTATCTTCAATGTTACAGTTTTTTTTTTTTTTTACACATTTTTCTGTCACACCATTGGACACATTGATAGGTCAACTATCCATATCTATATCTATATCTATATATATACAGGTCCTTTTCAAAAAATTAGCATATTGTGATAAAGTTCATTATTTTCTGTAATGTACTGATAAACATTAGACTTTCATATATTTTAGATTCATTACAACACAACTGAAGTAGTTCAAGCCTTTTATTGTTTTAATATTGATGATTTTGGCATACAGCTCATGAAAACCCAAAATTCCTATCTCAAAAAATTAGCATATCATGAAAAGGTTCTCTAAACGAGCTATTAACCTAATCATCTGAATCAACTAATTAACTCTAAACACCTGCAAAAGATTCCTGAGGCTTTTAAAAACTCCCAGCCTGGTTCATTACTCAAAACCGCAATCATGGGTAAGACTGCCGACCTGACTGCTGTCCAGAAGGCCATCATTGACACCCTCAAGCAAGAGGGTAAGACACAGAAAGAAATTTCTGAACGAATAGGCTGTTCCCAGAGTGCTGTATCAAGGCACCTCAGTGGGAAGTCTGTGGGAAGGAAAAAGTGTGGCAGAAAACGCAGCACAACGAGAAGAGGTGACCGGACCCTGAGGAAGATTGTGGAGAAGGACCGATTCCAGACCTTGGGGGACCTGCGGAAGCAGTGGACTGAGTCTGGAGTAGAAACATCCAGAGCCACCGTGTACAGGCGTGTGCAGGAAATGGGCTACAGGTGCCGCATTCCCCAGGTCAAGCCACTTTTGAACCAGAAACAGCGGCAGAAGCGCCTGACCTGGGCTACAGAGAAGCAGGACTGGACTGTTGATCAGTGGTCCAAAGTACTTTTTTCGGATGAAAGCAAATTTTGCATGTCATTCGGAAATCAAGGTGCCAGAGTCTGGAGGAAGACTGGGGAGAGGGAAATGCCAAAATGCCTGAAGTCCAGTGTCAAGTACCCACAGTCAGTGATGCTGGTGTTGGTCCACTGTGTTTTATCAAGGGCAGGGTCAATGCAGCTAGCTATCAGGAGATTTTGGAGCACTTCATGCTTCCATCTGCTGAAAAGCTTTATGGAGATGAAGATTTCATTTTTCAGCACGACCTGGCACCTGCTCACAGTGCCAAAACCACTGGTAAATGGTTTACTGACCATGGTATTACTGTGCTCAATTGGCCTGCCAACTCTCCTGACCTGAACCCCATAGAGAATCTGTGGGATATTGTGAAGAGAAAGTTGAGAGACGCAAGACCCAACACTCTGGATGAGCTTAAGGCCGCTATCGAAGCATCCTGGGCCTCCATAACACCTCAGCAGTGCCACAGGCTGATTGCCTCCATGCCACGCCGCATTGAAGCAGTCATTTCTGCAAAAGGATTCCCGACCAAGTATTGAGTGCAGAACTGAACATAATTATTTGAAGGTTGACTTTTTTTTGTATTAAAAACACTTTTCTGTTATTGGTCAGATGAAATATGCTAATTTTTTTAGATAGGAATTTTGGGTTTTCATGAGCTGTATGCCAAAATCATCAATATTAAAACAATAAAAGGCTTGAACTACTTCAGTTGTGTTGTAATGAATCTAAAATATATGAAAGTCTAATGTTTATCAGTACATTACAGAAAATAATGAACTTTATCACAATATGCTAATTTTTTGAAAAGGACCTGTGTATATATATATATATATATATCTATATTCAATTGTTGAAAAGTGACAGCAAAGAATTACATAGTTACACAAATTCAAATTTATGCTGTTATTTGAACTAGAAAAATGTATAATGATTTCCACAAAAAAAAAATTATGTAGGACAACTGTTTTCAACATTGATAATAATAAATTTCTTGAGCAGCAAATCAGCATATCAAATTGATTTCTGAAGAATCATGTGAAATAATTTACAGTTAATATATTTAAAATGCTGTGATTAAAAAAAAAAAAGACACTTCAAACCATTTTTTATATATATATATATATATATATATATATATATATATATATATATATATATATATATATATATATATATATATATATATATATACAAACGGTAGTGTATATTTTAAACGTTTTGATTTGTATGCATAAAGAGCAACCCCTGAATTTATCAACAAACTAAACATCTCACAAATGCTCTGTCTGACTCATTTAGCAGGTGTCTGGCTTAAAAAGATCATAGTGGAAAATAATATCACTTGGTCTGTGGTTTAAACAACTGGGATGAAAAAGGAAATGTGTGCTATCTCTCTCAGTTCATAAAACACTCGCCACAGCCTCCTCTCTGCCTCTAGTTCTCTTTATTCTTTTTATCACATAGAACTAAAAGGTGTAATTATAAGCTATTTTACACGACTAGGTACAATAATTTAAGGTCACAGACCCACTTATTTGTTCAAGGCCATTTCTAATACAGGCACACACATTCACAGTTAGTGCAAGTACATTACTTGGTACAGATAATTGCACATAATGTTCTCATGTGTAGGATGATATTTCCTCAGCTCGCAGCTATACCGTAAAACGACAGATAATCCAATCTAAGGTCACGCTAAACTCACTATGTCATTTCCTCATGTGTCAGCTGACATCTCAAAGGCTTTTTTCCGGAGCCGATTAAATTATCTTCTAAATCTAATTAGTGTCTTTTTATAAAAGCTCTAAAAATCACACACTGTCTAACTCTCAGGAGGGAAATGGGGTGTTGTGCAGCGTGAATCGGTTTGAAACCTCAGAGTAAAACTGAAAACGCAGTCTGAGGTTTGAACAAAGCTCACTAAAAGACAACAGAAAGGTCTTGTCTGCTGATCAGCAATGAGCAATCAGTGGAAATATGATTAATCTTGCAGTACATTCAATCTCATGTGACCACAGACATTCAATTTCCACTAACTTAGAATCAGTAAAACTTACTCAGTGACGGATTAATGAAACAAAACCAATAAACCAGAGCAACATTTCACTATAAGTCATATAGACATGCTTCCCTCACACCTCACAAGAAAAACCATGACAAGACACAAGAACAGAGAAGTCACACGTCAGAGATGAGGGAAATTATACAGATTATGCAGACTGTTGAAAGTACAGGAAGCCTTTGGTGATCGGCACTCCACAATGCGTATGTCACAATGCATATATGCGCATTATAAGCAAATTAACAACAAACATTTACATTTATGTTCACTGCAGATGCAGCAAAGTGATGTACAATAGATCCTCCACCATTTGCGACAACAAAGTATAAAGTAAAAACAATAATATCGTGAAATATTACTACAATTTAAAGTAAAAGTTTTCTATTTGAATATATTTTAAGATTGAATTAATTCCTCTGAAGGCAAAGCTGAAATTCTAGCAGCGACTATGCCAGTTCCCAGTGTCAAATTATCCTTCAGAAATCATTTTAAATTGCTGACGTATGCAATGTTGAAACTTCGATGAATGGACAGCTGAAAAGAACAGCATTTATTTGTAGCAAAATTTTTATAACAATATAAATGTGCTGCCACATTTGATTAATATAATTATTAAAATAATTTCTAAATAACTTTAAAAAAAAATGTTTATACACAAATGTATTTATTTGATGCATTTATTTTCCTAAGTTACATTTAAATTGAAAGATTATTATAGAAGTCACTAGTGTTGTATAGTGTTGTTTGTATGTGGTAATCCAGTTCACAGTCTATGCACACCGCTCAATTACTCTATATTTAGTTGGCTTCCCAGAGAAAATGGTCATCATGCCAACTAACCCTCAGGGCCCAAAACCACAATGCATGCTGGGAAGGGGAAGCCCATGATACACGGCCATATGTCCATTAGTGTATAAACATATATGCACAATTACCCTGAAAAACATTGCAAAGATGTATGCATGTATACATTCCCCAGCTAAACCCGCATTAAGAAATGCAATCATGTACGTAGTGCCAAATTATGTTCAAAGTTAGTGTGCATATTCACACACACACACACACACACACAAACAAACTCCGGACACGACACACTCACCATATGGCATGGTTTATGACATCCAAGCATGGTGAGACACATATTCAGACTTTCATACATGCACAATCAAGTTCAGATGCCTGTGCAGTCAGACATACACAAATGTGTCGTTATTGGTGAGCTATTCTGTCATGAATGGAAATAAAACAAAGACGGTTCCTTAAAAAAAAAACCTAGCCAAGGATGAGTTTTACAGTTAATGACAAAAGCCCTGTTGTATAAAAAAGCACAAGCGGGTGTCACTGTACAAGGTGTTTATTGTTGGAGCATAAAAATCCCTATACGACTGCAGAAACACCACACTGAAACTTCAACCATCTGTTTTGTTCTGAAGTTAATATGTAAAAGAACTATAACAGAAGCTTTTGTAGAGAAAATATTTCCCACTCAACGTTGGCCTGAAGCTGCAGAATAGGGTAAACCAGTAGTCACATATAAACCCGTATTAATCAAAGGGATTTACAGAGGTTTCCAAGCAGCATTTGAACAAACTCCACAGTTGCACTTTGAAGACTTCTTCACACCCTAAATCTTACACTCCACCCACACACTTAAACTTTCATCACACATACATCCACAGAAACACACAAGTGAGGCCACACTCACACACACACACACACACACACGCGCATGACTCCTATAGAGCCCATATGTTAAACAGCAGGAATATTTAGTCTACCTAATGCACATGTGAAATCAGAAGTGAAAAACATTCCGCATCCGGGATCTCACACACACGCGCAAACGCACTTTACTTGTTTGATTGCCCATCAACTTCTATATATATATATATATGTGTGTGTCTGTATTGTGTTACAGGTCATCTCCTCCTCCCTTCCCCTCTGGTCAGTGCTCCAGGCAGGAACTCAATGATTTATTTATAACCTGTATTTCCTGTGCAGCATTTGAGAGGGATGAAGAGGCTGGTCCAGGGAGTACATTTGTCTGGGTGTGCTTTTGTGTGTGGGTTGGGTTGAATATGACTATTCATACATGAAAAAATATGCACTCTTATCTAGTTTTTTTTTTTTATCCTTCTGCCTGTTATTAATCAGCCCTTGTAACATTTTCTTGAGAGGTGGAGTTCAAAATGTATAACACATGTACTGAGAATTGGTTCTAAGTCAGTGTTTGTGCGTATTTGCGCCATCTTTTTTGCTGCTTTGGCCCAATCTCCAAACTCTATGGGGAAATGGTCACTTCCTGTTTACAGAGGAGTAAGTTAGCATGTATTCCCATTCAGCACAACACAACGCAACACCCACCCACACAGACACACACAAAACCACAGATATAAAAGGGTGTCCTCAGTACAAATTAGCATGTGAAACATCAGTGATAAAAAATAATGAGGGGATTTCATCAGACAATGATGCCCATTTCAGTTCCTGGACACTTTTGTCTCAAACTTTCATTACACAAACCAGTTGTGAAAGTTATGAAAAACTCAAACACTTAAGGCATCCCACTTAACATTACATAATAGTGATGTAAACTTTAGGGATGCAACGATACACTTTTTTCAGAACCGATCCGATCCTGACAATTCTGAGTATTTGCAGATACCAATCCAATCCGATACAGCACAGTTTTTTTTAAATCGATGTAGAATTTCTATACTTCTGTGTGTTTTACTCTTTTGTGTGTTAAACACAATCTACTACATATAGATAACTTCATTTTAATGAAAAATAACAAATGAAAAAATGGGTGCACAATAATTTTATAAAACCTATTGAAACATTTTTATTTACAAATAAAAGTGAATAAGTGTAGGACTAAATCTGGTGAAATTATATGCATTGCTCTTTGAATTATTGCAAAATACATTCATGAAAAAAACAAGCAAATACATTTATATATAAATATATAGGCTACTATAAAATTAAAAGACATTTCTTTTAAATCTATAGCACAGTAATGAAGGCAGCAACATATGATAGATAGGACAGAACAAGAAAGACTGTTAATAATCTTTCATTGCGCAAAAGTATTATAATAAGTAAGGCTCCAATATAGAGCAGCAGAAAGCGCTTATGCACATCCCGTGCGCAGAATGATGTGCTTGAAGCGACACGGAGTCAGCGCGCAGCCCTCTGTGTCCGCACTCCGCATAGAAACGTTCAAAGCACAAAGTGAAAAGATATTGACGCATAGTGTATTAAATCTGTGTGTAAGTTTATTAAGCCTTTTCTTTTAACAGTTTTAAACCTCGGTAACTGTGCGCTCTTGAAGAGAGTTTGACTGTAGTAACCGACCGTAACTCTCTCGTAAACACTACATGCGCGAATTGGTAGGCGGGGCTAAACAGGCAGTGACGTTGATCTCCTTGCGAAGGTGGTGCTTATCATCACTATTACATCATAGAGTAGAAAATTCCACGAGCTGTTGTTTTGGCAAACTGCCTTAAATATAAGCTGTTTTTAGACTAACGAGAAAGTTTAGAGTTCTGAAACTTACAGGATGTTTTTATAGTGCAATGACCTCTTATATGTGAAAAGATCTAGGGAATTTTGGTTTCTCAGTTCATGTCCCCTTTAAACAAGTTTAACAGCAAGAGCTTACAATTTTAAGTTGTCCATACTAAATGGCCTATTACATTTTTAAGCAATGTCATGGTTTACTCTATTCGATTAAAACAGTCTGTCTGACAGAATGGAAGTTGCATTTGGTAGGGAGTTTGGAGTACAAAAACCTCTAAAACATTTTCCACTGAGGTAAAAGTTGCACACAACACTTACCTCAGTGAGGGTCAGACGATCATTTCGATTTAAACCATGTATTTTATTGCGGCTTCCAAATTAGTTACCGGCCAACTGGCGAGCAACTCCATTTCACTTGCCAGAACCAATTTGTACTCGCATTTGGCGCTCGAAGGGTGTTAACTTTGGATCTATCACACCATCTCTCTTTCTCTTCCATTCTTTTTAGTTCTCCTCCATCCCACACAGAGAAAATGAGAGGAAAGAATAACAAATGCAGCGTGTGATGTCTCTGATTGTTCTGCTCTCTCCCTCCGTGCAGATATCCTCATGCACAATTGTTATCCTCTGACAATAAGCCCTTCTGCCTCTGTAAGTAACAGGGCTGGCTGGCCGTGAAGATCTTTTCACGCTCCTCTCGTGTTCTCAGCCCCGCTAGTTAACAGCTTATTATGTTAAAACTACAGGGAAGACACTCGCAGCTTTTGTGAGTGTTCTCTCGCTTGGTTAGGGTGCATGAGACGGGGCAGATGGTGACACTGTTCCTGTAGACAGACACAGAAAGGACCAAAAGGGCATAAAAGGAAGAAGAATCACAAGATTCATAAAGTGGGATTGAAACTCAGGCAGTAACAAAAAAACAGCTTCTTATATCAGTGAATTACTGTTGAACAAGTACGCAAATGGAATTCACTGAAACCTATAAAACAGTTGAGCTAGAAACTCTTTGAGATAAAGACTGTGTGTGTATGGTGTTTAGGTGTGACCATGGGTTTGAACATGCGTGTGCATGACTAAAACATGATTCATTCTGACTGAACAATTAACAGCAATTTCTGCCATTTAGAAATGTCACGACAGACAGAACGAGATGTATGAAGGTCTCGATTCCACAGGCACAATCAGAATCACACTGCTGCTCCTTCCATTACAGCTCATCATCCGGAAACTTTGAGCTTGACCCTGTAATGTTTCGTTCTCATATTCTCAGATTAAATGTTCGGTTCGGTTCAAATATAATCAGCACAAGGGTTTTACCAGAAGAGACGTAACTCTAACTGTAAAAACAATTCAAAATGCTTGTCTGTGTGTAGTGTGAAGGAAAACCGACACTGACAAAATAAAAATAAAAAGTACTCTGGTAAGGTCATGGTACTGGATTACCATGCAAATTCTTTGGTACATTTATTGAGTACTAAATATATCGAAGTACCATGGTATTCCTGTCTGATATATCATGACTTTACCATGGAACTTGCACAGTAATTAAAAAAAAAAGTATTTTTTTTGTAAGGGGTTCAATACAGAAACCACGCATTACACTGTAAAAAAAAAAAAAAAAAAAAAAAAAAACTGTTAACTGCAAGTTACCTTACCATATATGATTATAACCTGTGAATGGTTTAGCATTGCATTACACATAATTTACTGCAAAATGTTTTTGCAAATAAAATCTATAAATTACCATAAAGTTTACAATGAAAAAGGTCAAAAGGACATTCCCAGAGGTTCCAGCATGATACATCACATATATTATATTTTTATATTTTACTATCAGTAATGTACATTATTTATTGCATTATTTTAGAGTTAAATGTGTTACCCTGATGGTGTTTGGTACTTCAAATAGATTGGTATATTACAATTCTATCACTTAAAGAAATATAAGTTGTTAAATATATCTTTTCTTCAGCCAATTTAACAGTGTAGTTACAGTTACTTATTTAGCTGGAGTTACACAGCACACATTTCCGATAATTATGCAAAATTAACTACAGCTAATACACAAGTTAATCGTGGTTATGGCCTCTGGTTTCTGCCAAAGTGCCACAGTTACAACAGTTGTTTTTTCTATAACAGAACTGAATAAATACAATGAGTTTTAGAAGCTACAGTACATTATGTCCCAAACATTTTTGATTATTCAAAATGATTTATTCATGTCTGCTCTGTGATTTATTCAGCATTAGTTTATTCATAGCCAGAAGAGACAGTGCAAATGAGAAGAGAAACATCTTTTCACAGAACTGCAAAAATTGAATGTTAATTTGAACATTTACTAATACATCATTAAAATCAAAAATTGCATCTGTTAATATTATTTAATTGACCTGAGCTGACATGAACTAATAATGAGAAGCCTATTTTTTTTAACTATTGTTAAATTTATAAATACTGTTGATGTTGGAAATCACAGTTAGCATGGTAAATTTAAAGGTCTATTTAAGTTCACTATAGGGAAATGAATTTTAATTGGAGAATAAATGCGAGGACAGAATATCAAGAGATGCATTTCTGCCTGTTTGTTCTTTCAGTGCGCAGTACACCTGACACTACACACTTCAGTCCAATATATGGTTATACATATATCGGTTCATATTTGCTGTGACTACAAGAGGAGGCTGTGTACACATCTCTCACGTATTTCTTTTGATTCAGTTTCTGTGAACTTTTGCCATGGTATTTTAGAATATGCACATATGTCTATGCATGTACTGTACCTCAATACATTTGAAGCTTTGAGCGTGCATGTGTCTTTCCACCCCCACATCTCTGTGTCTCAGCACATATGGGTTCCTTTATGTCCCAGCAGCCACGGCGCTCTCTAAAGGTCACAAACCACTTCCTGAAATGGGGCACTTCCTCTTAGCGGACAAACTTTGCACTGTGAGTTTACTAGGAGTCTGCAAGCGTAGGAGTAATGTTCATAAACATGAAATTGTATTTTTTGAAGACATCCTATAAATTGAAAATTAATTACATTATTTAAAATACAACTTCAAAAACTCTACTTCCAATGAGAACTGAGTGTTTTTATTCAGTAAGTCCATTTAACTAAATCAATAACAAAGTCACCAAGTAACCTTGGTAATCCTTCTAAAACCTGTGCTGAGGAAAGAGAGATCTGGAGCTGGGATTTCATGTATTTGCATTCTTAGGAAACAATAACCAAAGGTGATAGACTGAGACGAAACACACAGTAGGAGAAAATTTCACTAGGAAAATATTACTTCTCAGTGATTGCTCTTGTATAGCTCAGGAAACTTACTGAAGTTCTCATTTATCTTTTTAAGAAACAATTTTTTTTCCAGATTCTATTCCTCAAAAGAACCATAGGAGAAGTAAACAGAAAATATAAATATGTACACTACCATTCAGATTTTGGATCTTTATGATTTTTTAATGTTTTCTAAAGAAGTATCTTAAGAATACACAGGCTGTTTATTTGATATATATATATTAATATAAAATTGTTAAAAAAATATATAAAATGGTTATATTTTTCTATATTTGAATGCATGTTTTATTTACTTTTACTTACTTTACTTTTGTCATTTAGCAGACGCTTTTGTCCAAAGCGACTTACAAATAAGAAAAAGTAACTAAAACTAAAAAGTTACAACTCTATAAATACTATCTACCCACATATTTAAGAAAATAAAGAAATTAAATAAAATTAACACATGCATATAACAACAACATTTCAATAATAAACATATCAATGAAAAAATTAAATAAAAAGCTACTACTATCCCTTGCCGGTGTCCCTGCCCGGTGGAGTCGCACGGTAGAGTCGATGGTCTTTACACTCTTTGGTCTTCACACTAAGAGGGCTTCACACGACGACTGCCGCGACCGCTGACGCGGTATAATAACCTTTATTATACCAATCTAACAAATGATCATTTCAATTCAGCTGGACCCACTTTCCTGTTTATCAACTACAAATGGCCAAGCAAGTGCACACACTGACAAGATACACGATACAGTACGAGACCAAACGATTTTTCAGCAGCCATTAATCCAGTTTCAGTGTCACATGATCCTAACATGGTGCAGAAATCATTCTAATATGCTGTTTTGGTGCTTAAAAAAAATTATAATCTTATTATTATCAACGCTGGAAATACTTGTGCTGCTTAATATTTTTGTAGTACCAAGATATATTTTTTCATGATTTTTATGGTACATTAATTTTTCATTAACTGACACTTCATTCTGACACTTTTAATAAATTTTTACTAATAACAGTAACAATTTCTTTCAAAAGATCTTTTGAGCAGCATAGTCAGTATAAATATATATAGAGACAGAGAAATCGAGACTGATACAGATAAAGATAAAGATTTAGCTATGCAAAAAAGGAACATCACAGCGAAGCTAATATACACACCCACACACACACATATACATACATAGACGCACGCGCACACACATACACACATAAGTCTGATAAGCAACAGATGTCAGAAAAAGATTCCATTTGCTCTTCATTTAATCTCACTGATGTATAGGAAAAAACAAATGAGAGTGATCTTGTTTGCGATTTTTCCGTTCTAAAGTCAAGCACAAACATTAGCCTTCATGTAAAAAAGTCTGTAGTTACAGACATCTTCATTCAGGTTTAGCTGACATAAATACTTTACATCAGGGATAAACAGACTGTGTTTTTTAAGCCGAATAAACCTAAACATTACATTTTGAAACTTTTTTTTGAATATCCAACTGCCAGTTGTTTGCAATAATTTGGTGGGACAGTAAGCCTTGACTGTTTTCTGTTGAGCTCAAGCCTCTAGATACCCATGGCCTTCCTACTTCCCATATTTCCTCTGAGAGAAGCTCATCATGTGATGACTCCACACACACAAAGCAGAGGCTTTGTTGTCATTAAAAGACATTGAGTCATAGATTATTACTGAATATCCGAGAATGGACAAATATGTACTGCAATATAATGGAGATCAGACAGCTTTGTTGAGACGATGCAACAGAATTAAAAACTGAGAGCAGATGCAAATCTACACACCCCACAGGTGATGGACAGCCAGAATACATGACTCATGTACAAATACGTGCACACCAACACCCGGCCAAACCCAGAACACAAAGCGTTTGGCTTTCATTCTTACAAAGCCCATGAGTACGTTGTGCACACAAACCATATACATGTATCAAAAAAATACTGTTTGTATCAAAGATCTACTGCAGTCCTTTAAACATGCTTGCTTTTACTTAAACCAATCGTCTTAAAGGGCTGGTTCACCCAAAAAAAAAAAAAAAGTTCTTCCAAACCTGAATGTCTTACATTCTTCCAATTAACACAAAAGCAGAAATTCTTTCTTCCATGCTCTTCATCATGTATTTACAAAGAAAGAACAATGAAACTGTCTTGATTCATAAAAATGGCCCACATGACTTGTGTGCATTATTCCAAATCTTTTAAAGCCATAGTTTTGTTTGAGATACATAATCAGTATTGTTATTTAAAAACATGTCAAAGTCAGGTCTCATTGGTGAGTTCATGAGAGGAGTAGTGACATTTGATTTGTAAATGATCGTTCTTTTTAATCAGACCTTCTCAATGAATCCGCTGATTTGTTTCACTAAAAAAGATCTTAATGATTTGTTTGAGAATTTGACTCATTTGCTTCTTGAGTTGGGTACAATCTTCACCAGAGGATCATGATCATATGGGTTTGGAATGACATGAAGTCGAGTAAATAGCCTAAAGACACAATTTTCATTTTTTGGTAAAATATCCATTTAACTATGATTTTCTTTATCTTCAGTATCGCCAATATTAAATACCACCATCTGCTTTTTGAAACCCTTGCCTAGCACAATAACTGAACTTTTTCAAATACAAAGCAGCTTTGAATTTCGTCACAATGCGGTGTTCTTTGAACTGAATGTTTCCACCTCAAGACAGACTCACACTCTCCTTTAAAAACTCATTGCATACCCCCTCTCTGTTCTCCTTCAGCCTTTCTCAAGCGGAAAATTTGTGCAACTCCTGCATCATCAGGCGAAACTGGAAAGAGTCCCTAAGCAGCCGGGACACAGAAACATCAGTGTTTCCACCCAATGTATGAGAGCTTCCCACTCTAACTGACCTTAACACACACACACACACACACACACAGCCTGCTGATAAGTTTGGCCTCCACAGACTCACACTGAAACCTCCCAAAAAAACGCAGTTTCAAAACTTGTACACATTTGGTTACAACACAGTTGTGGCAAAATACCTAGATAGTAACATACAAATCTGTATCATTCTCACAGAAAACTGTATATTTCTGACTTCACAGAAATTAAATTGGGTTTAAGGGGCAAAAAATACAGTCCAAATGTTTGATCACCACACTGAAAATGTGGGATTTTTTTGGGGAACAAAAAGAAAATTAGTAAGCTAATAATTATTTTCTGTTTATTATGAATAATCTATAAACATTACAATTCTATACTGTTGACAAAATAAAAGTTAATACAAGTTAATATAAACAGCGTTATAATGTGCAGTATGAAAATTGACATTTATTCTGAGATTTATTTCACTTAAAATGCAGCAGTGTTATTCAATTTGAACTGTTTTTAAAGAATAACTTTAAGGGAGTGTTAGATTGTAAAAAAGTAATATAAATGTGAAAACAGTGGAAATGAGCATGGATAATTACTATCCGATATAAATTCAATCTGCGTGTATATACAGGTCCTTTTCAAAAAATTAGCATATTGTGATAAAGTTCATTATTTTCTGTAATGTACTGATAAACATTAGACTTTCATATATTTTAGATTCATTACAACACAACTGAAGTAGTTCAAGCCTTTTATTGTTTTAATATTGATGATTTTGGCATACAGCTCATGAAAACCCAAAATTCCTATCTCAAAAAATTAGCATATTTCATCCGACCAATAAAAGAAAAGTGTTTTTAATACAAAAAAAGTCAACCTTCAAATAATTATGTTCAGTTATGCACTCAATACTTGGTCGGGAATCCTTTTGCAGAAATGACTGCTTCAATGCGGCGTGGCATGGAGGCAATCAGCCTGTGGCACTGCTGAGGTGTTATGGAGGCCCAGGATGCTTCGATAGCGGCCTTAAGCTCATCCAGAGTGTTGGGTCTTGCGTCTCTCAACTTTCTCTTCACAATATCCCACAGATTCTCTATGGGGTTCAGGTCAGGAGAGTTGGCAGGCCAATTGAGCACAGTAATACCATGGTCAGTAAACCATTTACCAGTGGTTTTGGCACTGTGAGCAGGTGCCAGGTCGTGCTGAAAAATGAAATCTTCATCTCCATAAAGCTTTTCAGCAGATGGAAGCATGAAGTGCTCCAAAATCTCCTGATAGCTAGCTGCATTGACCCTGCCCTTGATAAAACACAGTGGACCAACACCAGCATCACTGACTGTGGGTACTTGACACTGGACTTCAGGCATTTTGGCATTTCCCTCTCCCCAGTCTTCCTCCAGACTCTGGCACCTTGATTTCCGAATGACATGCAAAATTTGCTTTCATCCGAAAAAAGTACTTTGGACCACTGAGCAACAGTCCAGTGCTGCTTCTCTGTAGCCCAGGTCAGGCGCTTCTGCCGCTGTTTCTGGTTCAAAAGTGGCTTGACCTGGGGAATGCGGCACCTGTAGCCCATTTCCTGCACACGCCTGTACACGGTGGCTCTGGATGTTTCTACTCCAGACTCAGTCCACTGCTTCCGCAGGTCCCCCAAGGTCTGGAATCGGTCCTTCTCCACAATCTTCCTCAGGGTCCGGTCACCTCTTCTCGTTGTGCTGCGTTTTCTGCCACACTTTTTCCTTCCCACAGACTTCCCACTGAGGTGCCTTGATACAGCACTCTGGGAACAGCCTATTCGTTCAGAAATTTCTTTCTGTGTCTTACCCTCTTGCTTGAGGGTGTCAATGATGGCCTTCTGGACAGCAGTCAGGTCGGCAGTCTTACCCATGATTGCGGTTTTGAGTAATGAACCAGGCTGGGAGTTTTTAAAAGCCTCAGGAATCTTTTGCAGGTGTTTAGAGTTAATTAGTTGATTCAGATGATTAGGTTAATAGCTCGTTTAGAGAACCTTTTCATGATATGCTAATTTTTTGAGATAGGAATTTTGGGTTTTCATGAGCTGTATGCCAAAATCATCAATATTAAAACAATAAAAGGCTTGAACTACTTCAGTTGTGTTGTAATGAATCTAAAATATATGAAAGTCTAATGTTCATCAGTACATTACAGAAAATAATGAACTTTATCACAATATGCTAATTGTTTGAAAAGGACCTGTATATATGCTTTGGACCCCAAATAAGTATTGGATTCACTGACGATTTTTCAAGTTTTCCCACTTACAAAGAATGGAGAGATCTGTAATTTTCATCGTAGGTACACCTCAACTGTGAGAGACCAGAAAATCACATTATATGATTTTGGAATAATTAATTCCCATTTTATTGCATGAAATAAGTATTTGATACAATAGAAAAATAGAACTTAATATTTGGTACAGAAACCTTGGTTTACAATTACAGAGGTTGGACGTTTCCTGTAGTTCTTGACCAGGTTTGCACACACTGCAGAAGAGATTTTGGCCCACTCCTCCATACAGGTCTTCTCAATTTTTCAGGTTTTGGGGATGTCGCTGGGCAACACAGAGTTTCAGCTCCCTCCATAGATTTTCTATCGGGTTCAGGTCTGGAGACTGGCTAGGCCACTCCAGGACCTTGAAATGCTTCTTATGATGCCACTCCTTAGTTGCCCTTGCTGTGTGTTTGGAGTCATTGTCATGCTGGAAGACTCTTACTGATGGAAGGAGGTTGTTGCCCAAAATCTCGCGATACATGACCCATCCATCCTCCCCTCAATACGGTGCCGTCGTCCTGTCCCCTTTGCAGAAAAGCACCCCCAAAGCATGATGCTTCCACCCCCATGCTTCACGGTTGGGATGGTGTTCTTGGGATTGTGCTCATCCTTCTTCCTCCAAACACGGCGAGTGGAGTTTATACCAAAAAGTTGTATTTGGGTCTCATCTGACCACATGACCTTCCCCCATGCCTCCTCTGGATCATCCAGATGGTCTTTGGCAAACTACAGACGGGCCTGGACATGTGCTGGCTTGAGCAGGGGGACCTTGCGCGCGCTGCAGGATTTTAATCCATGACGGTGTAGCGTGTTACTAATGGTAACCGTTGAAACTGTGGTCCCAGCTCTCTTCAGGTCATTGACCAGGTCCTCCCGTGTAGCTCTAGGCTGATCCCTCACCTTTCTCAGGATCATTGATACTCCACGAGGCGAGATCTTGCATGGAGCCCCAGTCTGAGGGAGATTGACAGTCATCTTGAATTTCTTCCATTTTCTAATAATTGCACCAATAGTTGTTGCCTTCTCACCAAGTTTTTTGCCTATTGTCCTGTAGCCCATCCCAGCCTTGTGCAGATCTACAATTGTGTCCCTAGTGTCCTTAGACAGCTCTTTAGTCTTTCCCATAGTGGAGAGGTTGGAGTCTGATTGATTGAGTGTGTTAACAGGTGTCTTTTATACAAGTAACGAGTTCAAACAGGTGCAATTAATACAGGTAATGAGTGGAGGATAGGAGGGCTTCTTAAAGACAAACTAACAGGTCTGTGAAAGAGAATTCTTGCTGGTTGATAGGTGATTAAATACTTATTTCATGCAATAAAATGGAAATTATTTATTAAAAAAATCATACAATGTGATTTTCTGGATTTTTTTATATTCTGTCTCTCACAGTTGAGTGTACCTACGATGAAAATTACAGATCTCTCCATTCTTTGAAAGTGGGAAAACTTGAAAAATCGGCAGTGTATCAAATACTTATTTGCCCCACTGTGTGTGTGTGTGTATATATATATATATATATATATATATATATATATATATATATATATGTATATCACACACAGTGGTATTTTATCTATCTATCGATCGATCGATCGATAGATAGATAAAATGTTAGAAGATTATCACATTTTTAAATGTCAAAATGTAACAGGTCTTGCTCTAACTAAAGGTAAAACCATTTACCCACAGCATCTTACCTTACTGCTTTAGCTGATGCAATAAAGAGGGTGAGCAGTGAGGGAGATGTCTTATTTTGTCTCAGTGGTTTAATTTACATGTTGGCGTCTTAACTCATCATTTCATTTCACAGAAACGTCCAGCCCAATTGTTGCACATCACTGGGCACTAAGCATCAATGTCACATTTGAGTCTCTTGTCCAGAACAAATATTAAAATATAGAGCTAGCGCTTGTAAAACAACGCTTAAAGGGCTTCAAAGTACACTTCAAAGAGCACACTGCAGTACAATTTATATACTTGTGATCGGACAGATTATTCGTATGATGTAAAATACAGAATACTCAGTGTTGAAACAGAAGTCAAACATCATGTTAAGGTAAAACTAAACTTATTTAGATTTAAACAAACGTAACATTATGGAATGTAACAGCGACAGAAAAAAAAAACTCCTCTACAAAAATGTTCTAATAAAACAACTAATCATCGAAACATTTCACTTATCTCCCCACTGAAAACAAAGTCTTCCACCCATCTATCTCAATGACAAATCCAGCTGGTCTACTTATGTCCAGCAAGACTGATGGGGTCTCCTGGCATGTGTAGCCGCGTTTAGGCTATTACGTATCAGAACAGGGAAAGTATGATGCAAATGTCAAATATCTGAATTCTCAGTTTGTCCTTTCAAGACCCTTCAATGCTGAAACTGTTGTAATCTGTTATATTCGACCTATTCAAAATAAATGGTCCCAGTTGACTTCGTTCTGTTCAGAGACAAACGCAGTAATCGTTATATCACGATCTTAACCAGATTACCGGTGTTAATACCTTTTCAATGTGGGTTACAGTTACATGTGGGTTGGCAATTAAGCATGAAAAGTGAGAAACGGTGGAGGAAAAAAAAATAAAACAAGGCATGAATATCATATAAAAAAACCTGCTTTTTATATTATGACTTAATTTTGTCCCAACGGTAATATTGCATGGCAGATGATGTATAAAAATGTAAAAAGGAAACAATTACTGAAATAAATATAACATGCTAATGTATTCTTTTTTTTTTTGGTCTACAGAAATCAAACCTTTAATTGGTGATATAAATTAGTGTTTAACAACTGTTAACTAAATTTCAACTATCTGAACTACAGAGCTTCTTTTTCCTTTGATCACGACATCATTTTCAAATCTTCACAAATTTTTAACGTCAAAAACCACATCATTAATTTTGATGTCAGACTAAATGATTCTGCCGCCCCAGAGGATAAATCAGAATAATGCAGTTACAAACATGATATGCAAAAACAAAAAAACAGACATGCAACATATGATAATGTCAACATTAAAAACAACACATGATTATCCAAATGTAAGGGAGAACCATTAAATGCGCTTGATTAAAGTACTATCGCTAGTATATTGTACACATTTTCTATACTTTATTTACTTTCTCCTTCTCCTCTTAAAGGCACGGTCAACTGCTTTCTATCCATCTATCCAAATCTATACACTATGGCTAATCACTATCTTTTAATCTATATATATATATATATATATATATATATATATGACACTCATCACATTTAAAAGCATGTTATGCCAACCACCCATATACATACTACTTGATATCTAACATTTAAGCAAACTCTTGAATGTCGTCAGAAGCAGACGGACTAACCATAGAAGGCTAGAAAACTAGCATACCACTGCTTCCAATGTCAGCAAATGATAAACATTTGGCAAATATTTGAGTTCTCATGTTAAGTGCAATGACCAGCTTAACCCACTGACCGCATACATTCACAATCATCATCAACAGTATCCACAGAGACAAAGATTTGGTCTGCATCGAAGCTGAGATTCATCTACAACACACAATAAAGACATCTTGTCCCATTCACCTTTGCTCACTCTCCTTGGATTACACATGAATGCAACATTTGGACTGTACAATCCCAATCTCAACACAAAACCGTAATAACACAGAGGCAAGGAGGATTCCGCACAGATTATGGAAAGTGCAGGATTAAGCCCAAACTAGATGTAAATGCATGAGAGAGGGACCGAGAGAGAAGAGGAGAGAGAAAATGTCTGTGGTTAAAAGAGGAAGAGATGAACTGTAATATTGATGAATGAGAATCTAGCTCCTCACTGACAGCAACCTAATGCAGCCTTCATGGTTGGTTGAAGATACCTCACTCCAACCATCCTCTTCAGTGTAATACAGTGATGGAAAGCACAGATGTTCAGCTTTGGCGACTTCACTGTATCGAGAAGAGGTATGGTGCCACATGGTATTACATCACTTTTTGTAAAGAGCTGAATTGTATTAATTGTATTGATCTCTTTCCGAACCACTTCCATTAACAAAATATTACTGGAGCACAAGGACTTGCAAACAGTGCATTCTTATGCCAATAGTGTACTGAAATGCCAAAAAAAAAGTCTCTTAAGTGTTTCCTGAATCGCTATTCTGTGGCTCTGGCAATGCCTACCATATCAACACAAACACAGCACAAACAGTGTGGTACATTTCCCGAACAAATGACTGGTTCATTTTACATTCACGCATGAATCAGTCAGAGTGGTTACCGAATTGATTTGACTCAATTAAACTGAATGTTACTATTATGCTGTGTATAAAGTTCATTCAGTGCCCATTAGCGAGCGACCCACTCCACATAGACTACGATAAAATTACTTTTCTAGAAGACTATAAAGTTCATTCAGTGCCCATTGGAGAGTATAAATCGTGATATTTCTCAACAGTTCTATTTTTATAAGCAAAGAAAATAAAATTCACTGCAGTTTTAAGGCTTTTGTTGTGACTGATGGTAGTTTTAACAAACAAGCTAATAAATAAATGTCCATTTGTGGTTAATTAACTACATTAGTTAACATGAACTAACAATGAAAAATTATTTTAAAGCACTTCATTTCAACATTTACTACATTTTAATCTTTCTTATGCATCTATTGTGATAATTTTATGATTATTTGAATTAATTTTTATGTAAAGCACTTTGAAATACACATGTATGAAATGTGCTATAAATAAAATTGCCTAAAATTACTAATACGTTATTACAATCAAAAGTTGTATCGTTTAACATTGTTTATTATACCTGAACTAACAACCAACAGCTGTATTTTATTAACTAACGTTAATAAAGATTAATCAATACTGCAACATGAATTGCTCATTGTTAATTAAAGTTGTTGACTGACGTTAACTCTATATAGGCCTTGTTGTAAAGTGTCACCACATGTTATTTTAAGTTATGCTTGTTTAAAAATGTTATATAACAGTTAGGACCCATTATTAGATCGTATGTGTGCCAAACAACAGCTCTGTGAAAGAGCAATTAAAAGTCTGTGCAAACACACCATCTCTGTTATTTCTGATTTGCTAAAGGGACTGAACAGTTGTTTGATTCTTTACGAATGCATGTTCAAGTGCCATGATGCCACGAAAATAACTGTTTAAAAAAAAAAAAAAAAAAAAAAAAAACAGGCAGCAATTATGGGTGCGCTGACACAACGCCAATACGATGGACAGCGGTGCTCTGACCTCCAGCTCTGCTAACCTCATCCGCTCGAGGAAGCGCTGGTAGCAGAACACTGTCCTGTGTGGACAGATGCAGACCAGAACATGTAAGACGAGTTTATAAGAACGGCTTACTGAGGCAACAGGAAAATAACTTTACGCTCAGTAACCCGTTGGCGATTGAGCCCATTTCATGTTAATCAATAACACAACCAGACCGACGCCATCACAAAAGCAACTTGCACTACATGTTTTAAATATCTGCCGTATTTCCAAGAGGGTTGGCAGCGCTCTTGCGTTTGTGTTCTTAACGTTTCCAGCTGCGTGATGCCTGAGATCTGGGAGAGATGAAACTCTGGTACTTACGCCCTGGTTTTAGGGAAGCCCATTGACAGCAAAACATCCAGACTATTTCCATGTTTGACAGTTCCTGGCCGGTTCTGCCGCTGCATCCGCGGAGCGACTTTGGCATATAGGTCCTCTTTTGCTGCCATGGTTCAGCTTTCCATTTGGCTTCAAAACAGCGATTTGCTTACTTTTGATGCGTCCGAATGGACGGACACGACACACATTTAAAACATCGGATCGAGCGCTACAGTATCTGCGTTAAAGGCTGGTTCAAAAACGCTCCATTATCCCCCACAGTCTTGGCGGTCGCGCTACAATGTTTCTAAACACAAAATGATTTGAGCTTCCTGCTGGAGCGCTCATGTCATTACAGTTTGAGAAAGGGGTCACCAGTCGGAAGTCAATCTCATTTGCTCCGCGTATCGACGAACACCGCTGTCGCTGTCCGCCACGGGAAGAAATATAATTCGCCGGAGCCACGCGCGGCTCGGAGTATAGTTAGAAATGTTTTAGCGGGCGCGTCGCGAGCGAAATCTATCAATACTTGTTACATTGGTTCCTCCTAAACATGACTTATTTATGAATGGGGCTTGACTGAAAGCGGAAGCAGCCTATCAGCAGACGGAGTCGGCCAGGCCCCGCCCCCTTACCCTTAAAGTCGCAGTTCTGAGCAGATGCGCAGTTCAGTGAGAAGCATCATCATCGTCATTGACGCTCGCTCACATTCAGTCGAGCGCTTATGTAACCGCGCGCAGGTAGAACACATCACGAGAAGGATAAGCACTTGCAGGGGCTGTACGTGGCCAGCCCCCAAAAAGAGAGCAAAGTCAAATCTTGAAAAATCATACATGTAAATCGGTGAATGAACTGTAATCAAAGCTGCAAATAATGCATTAAGTTAAAGTAGCCTAAAGCCGACATGCTCTTTATTTTCTGATATATACTCCATTATTCTACTGTATTAAACATTTTTCTGTGAGCCTTTAAGGTTTGTAATATTTTGTTCTAATACTACCATCTTTCTATATCAATACTGAGACAATTCAACTGAGAAGTAATTTAGAATTTTTGGCCAAAGAGCAAAAAAACTTGTGAAAACTTTTTTCCTGACCTAGTGGCACTGCATTTACACACATGAAATGTAATTATTTAACCTCAACCTTGCATTGATGATTTCAACCTATTAAAACCATCAATGCAATCAAAACAATGCATTTCACATCAATGCATTTTATGACAATTTCAATAGTATTGAAAGCTTTGCAAAATGTATTGTCCTACACTGCCGCCTAGCGGTCATATTCAGAACATTGTAGATCGCCTCAGATTATTTAGACAAGTTTAGATATAATGTAAAATAAACACTAATTCAAAATGTCATCCTACGTGATAAAGAATTGATATTTCCCAGAATCAGAGTCATATTGTTCCGCTGAGACAACCACAAATAACATTCACTATAGGTTTTCTGCATGAAAGACAAAAACCAGAGGAATGTCAACATCCTATATATTCCTTAAGTCATATTCAGTAAATTTAATTTATTAGAAGAATGGGATCAAGTCACACATTAAAATTTCAATCAAACAAAAGGGGTTAGTAATTTGTTCCCAGATTAATAATTCAGAGAGGTCAATGAAGAATAATTTCAAATCTCAAAAAATCCAATAAAAAGACAAAGATCTATTTACATAAACTATAAACACATAAAAACACAAGGTACGCTATCATAAAAATGCCAGTGAAGTAAACAAACAACATATCAACGACTATAATGTACAGCAAATGTTTATATAAAAGAGAGGGGACATTATTTCCTGAATGGGTTTACATAGTACCTTCTTTTCCCCAAGAAGTTTCCATCTCATAGTGCAGTCATGTAAAAATAGCATTGGACAACTTAGTCCACACATAACTAAACAACTACTTATAATCAGAGCAAATTCTATTAATAGAGAATTGATCTTAATCTCTTTAGGTTTTGTTCCACTCAGATTAATTATAGTTCAATAAATTACATTTCTGTTCATTTCTACAAAACAGAGACAGGTTTAGAAATTATTCAATCTAAATCTGCAAT
Source organism: Barbus barbus (assembly GCF_936440315.1). NCBI lineage: Eukaryota > Metazoa > Chordata > Actinopteri > Cypriniformes > Cyprinidae > Barbus > Barbus barbus. Next base: position 34,433,883 of record NC_136733.1, on the reverse strand, counting down.
CTGCACATTTACGATGACTGCTTTAAAGCTTTTGGATATTTTTATGGTCAACCAGCATGGTAAGCTAAAAAGGAAGGCATTTCTCGTCACATACACACTGATTTCTATAAACTTCTTAAACGGAAAAAAATTGGTCTAGACACTGAATCGCCACATTTCATGCAGAGTAGCACAGACTACACAACAAAAGATGATTTCTGCTTGAATTCCCCCTGAAAAAGACAAACAAAACAGTGTAAATAGAATTATTTTATCATTACCACTAGTCTGTTGGTAGAAAAGGGCACAATTAGAAAAGGACATTCAAAATCAACTATTGAAAAGAAAAATCCTGATTAATATAATTTACACAACTGAGCAAGATATGTTGTACTTACATCCCCATCATCCATATCATCTGTTCTGGGCTGTGTATAAACAGCTTGTTGTTTTGGCTTGCTGCAAGAGATCATTTATATATATTTATTACATTAGAACATTTTTAATAATATCATATGTCAGAAATTAGGTTATATGTGCCACAAATAAGAAAAACAACTCTTACCTTTCTGCTTTTTCGGTGGAAAAAACAAGAAAAATAAATCAATCATTTTGAGTTTCTGATTATTATAGTTAACCTATCTCTCTCTTTCATTCTCTCTCAAACACACACACACTTATGCAGTGAGAACTTACTTGGCAGATATCCCTTTTTACTGGCATACCAGAGACCAAAGAGGAGCAATCCAACTGCCAGCAAAGCCACAATAACCCCCGCAACAATGCCACCAACATTTAGATCATCTATAACAAAGAAAAACATCAAAACAAAGTAAATCAAGACATCTGTTAGAGACGTAAACACCAGGAATATTAAAAATCATACTTGATTCTCTCTCTTTAGAAAGTCATAAAAGGCCAAAATGTTGTTTTCTAAATAATTGATCATTTTCAATCCAAGCCAAAGAGTGGGATTTAAGGCTTGTTTGAGTCAAGTCTAAAGATAATTACATCAGAATTCATTCAAGTGTACAATAATGTTTTTTGTTGTAAGCAGCATGCACTGCAGTTATGCTATCTGCTGCTTTAAATGCTTGAGTGATTTTTATTGGCCGTCAATGATCTTATCGTTCCTCACCTTGAAAAAAATCTTCAAGTGATTTCTGTCATGTGTATTTTTATAGAATTAGAATGATTATTAAAACTTTACAGTTATAAAACACAGGGTATTCTGCAGGATTTTTAAAATCCAATTTTAGGGGTTTTCCAACCTTTTTTTTAAGACACAGTATGAGTGGGATAGGGCACTATATATGGTAACATATGTAACCAAACAATGACTGTAAAAACATGATTTACTGTTAAAATACAGGTTTTCAATGAGTCAAAAGTATCTATTTCATTTAAAACGTAGTTATATCTTACTGTAAAATGTATTGGTTCTTGGTACCGTAGCGCTAAATAAAACTCTATAACTTCAAACAATATTGAGTGGATTCTCTCTAACTACACATCTAATTGGACACGGTGTTCACGCACTCAACAGACATGTCTGTGATTGGCTACAATGCTCAACGCTTCAAAAACATGTTGCAAACTGAAACCGTCAATGCCCGTTGCAGAATATTTAAGACAACAGAATAGGGGCAGTAGTCTGGTAACACAATTTTTCCATACCCTTAAAAAACTAAAAATCAAATTGCATAATGTGTAAGAACCCTGACTTACGGACTTCCATGCGCACAACATCTCCACGTTGAGGGGCGCCTTCTCCATTACTGGCCTCACAGGAATATGAACCGATATCCAGCTTAGACACACTCGCAAACTCCTGATCACACAAAGAAATAGATTTTACAAATATAATCTATAATCTTCCAAAACAATAAACTAATGACAAGTTCAAAGTGACATTTAAATTCTAGAAATATATGGTTCTGAATTTTAATGTTTCAGTCATTTGTTGTGAATATATATTATGGAAGCCCGTTTCTATGACAGTATATAAAAATAAAGGTAATTGAGACCTTTCTCTGAATTGCGATATAAACTCAAAATTCAGATTTTTTTTTCTATTTCAAATTTTTAGTTCTGAATTCTGATTTTTTTTTTTCTTGCAAGTCCATTGCTAAAGTCAGAATTCCAAGACAAAGTCAAAAAATTCAAGAATGTCGAGACGTTAATTCTTCTTGACTTCTGACTTCGAATTCTGAGTTTATATCTTGTAATTGTGAGTTTACATCAGAATTGTGAGGGGGGGGGGAAGATTTGTGAGATATAAATTCTGAAATGCAAGAAAAATTTCTGATTTGTGAGATAAATATTCTAAATTATGCTTTTTCATTTTTTTCCTTTGGCAAAAAAAAACTTCTATAATTTATACACAGACATTCACTATATATGCTTGCTATTCTTTATTTTTTAATATTGTAGATGAAAACTCTAGGGCTGGTCCGAATACCATTTTTTGAGCTTCGAAGCTTCGGTAGTAATCAACACCGAATATTCGAAGTTTCAGAGGGAGGGGGGTGAACATATTCTTCTCTCTAATAAATGCAGGAATCTCTGTGCGTCTGTTTGCATTTTTATTATGTCGAGAACCGTTCATCCAATCGACTTCACGTGTGGCGGGTGTGTTGCTGCGGACCCAAGGGAGTGCAGTGTCACATTTTGGTGCAATATGGACAAGTGACACGTTCAGAATTAATACACTTAATAAACTACAGAACAGCGCGAGCCGGAAGCGGCGCGCCTCAAGCGGGCAGGGCTTATACGCTCCAAGAACGGACACTGCAGAGGTACAAAACACACAGGTGTTAAGACGAAGATCAATACTTTTAATAATGTACCCTAACATTTTTCTAACAAACAAATCACTCCCAAATCAGAAATTAGCAGCATAGTAATTACTGACACCGTAAAGGGTAGGCTATTTAAATAAGAACGAAAAATAAAATGAACGAAGTTCAACGAACTGTAATAAATAAAGTACATGGTAGCATACTTTAATAAGAGCATCACACATTTTAATTAACGAAAAGTTGAAATAAAATTAAATGAATTGCCTTGTATAGAATAAAACAAACTGTAATAGGCTAAACAGAACAACGTAACGTTAGGCTGGCTAGACAGCTCATATTTCTAAATTAATGGGTCTCATATCCATAGCGATGAACTCCACTATGGCATCTGTTCTCTCTCTCTTTCTTTTCTCCGTTATTCGCAAGTATTTTCCAAGCAAATTAAGTGCACGCTTTTATCATGTGTAAAATTACTGATTAACATGGCGGATAAAAGCAGCTCGTTTTTACACCAACAATATAGGCTACTATAGGTGTACTACTTACAGTACTCAAACTTGATGTGCTGTTGTGGTAACTTAGGCCAGTTTCAAATCGCATATTTGGCACACTGCCTTTGTCTTGTCAATTTAAAGAGCTCCCACACAGCTGAGATCTTTGGCATTTTTTGTCTTCTCTTCCAGACGAACTGAATCATGACGTTCATGTCATGGGCGATTCATATTCAAGCGCGAATGAGAAACGTTTCGCGGGGGATGAATATTCGAATTTCGAATTTGAAAATCGAATGTCAACGAATATTCGAATAATTTATTATTATGGTCCAGCCCTAGAACACTCACCAGGGTACCATTGTAAACGTTCATCTTGTAGGTGAGGTTCTTAAAATTGGGGAATTTGGTTGGATCCACAGGGAGGGGAGTGTTGTCTTTGTACCACCTATAGGTGGATGGAGGGGAGCCATCTGCGTCGAAGCAGGTCAGGCGGGCATAATTGCCTGTAGTGACTGAAGGAGGAATTCTGGATACAGGCTTGGAAGGAGGCACTGTAGTGGAGGGAATTACAGTGGGAATGACAAGGCTGTTTTGTGTATTACAACATTCATCAAAGCAATATTCTATGCTATCCATTGTTAAATATAAACAACACCAAACCCCACTGACTTTCATAATATGTATAATTTTTTCTAAATATCTTGTGTTCCAGAGAAAAAAGGTTTGGAACGACATGAGGATGAGACAGAAGTTTTTGTTGTTAAACAAGCTAGTATGTGACTTATGATGACGTATATCAGTAACAGTTCTCAGGTAGTTTTCATGTATATCACACAACATGATTTACCAAGGACTGTGAGTTTGATGGTCTTCTCGTCATATCCATTATTGCCAGACACCTCACAGTCATAATCTCCGGTATCTGCTCGTGTCACCTTGTTAAATCTCAGTCCTCCATTATAGAAAGTGACACGGCTTTCATAGTTACCTAATGAAAGAAAGAAATAATGCACAATGCTATATATTTTTCTCCATTCACGTTAATAATAAACTGGATGACAACAGTAAAGTTTTTATCCATACCAGTTGGCTTGTTATCAAAGTAGACCAATGTTTGAGAGCCCTTGAGATCCTTGAACTTCCATTCTACTCTGGCTGTTGAGCCAAAGTCACTACTGTAGGAACATTTCAAGTCAACTCCTAAAAAAAAAGTAATACTTTTAATATTTGTAATAGAAAAAATGTGCATAAATGTTTTTCACATCAAAAATTGAATGCTTAAACCAGGACCACCCAAAACAGGCAGACCTGTCCTTAGGCCAGCCAGTAGAAAGAGGCTCCCCAGTATATTGTAACACCTCACAAATTCTTCTTCTTCAATTACTATTCAAACCTATGTAGACACTAGGGGTGTAACGATACACGTATTCGTATTGAACCGTTCAGTACAAGGCATTCGGTTCGGTACGCATTACAAACCGAATGATTCGTTGGACTAAAGTGTGGGAAATATCAGTGCCACTGTGCTCAAAAATGCAGCCCAAATGACATAACAGGCAACGTGCTGTCTGTCCAGTGATAACCTCCCCTTGCTGGGGTGTGTCAAATATATATTGCGATATAATAGCGATATCGTCTGGACAGTGGAAAATATTGTGATATGAATTTTAGCTCATATCGCCCACCCCTAATAGGAGTAACAGGACTGTAAAATAAAGTGCTACCAAAATAATTATACTTTAAAAACAAACAAACAGAAAAAGCAAAATGAAACTTACCATCATTCTCTTTCACTTTTATTGAGGGATTATCAACAGTAACTGTAAAAGCGGCATGCAGGCCTGTAGACAGAAAGAGAGGGACTCAATCCTCAATACATCAATAAAAAATAATTCTTAAAATCACATTAAACACATAAATTGCATTAACAGCTGTATCCAGAAGTGGAATGATGCTCAGACATCATCTTCATCTAGGCTGGCCACAACATAAACGTCAGGACAAACACAACCAAACTAATACAACATGTGACCTAGAACCCTGTTCATTTAGAGAGCTCAGAAAAAGAAAAGTCATTTGTGAAACTATGCAAATGATGAACATTTCAGCATCAAAAGGAAACCTATTATTCTTCAACTGTATTTTAAAGTAAGCTATGTTTACACATAATCTTGTAATGTGTTCTATAGACCCTTTGGACACCCTATCCAGGTTGGCACAACTGTAAATGTTTCAGATTGATATCAAATGTGTTTTAAATCTTTTTAAACAAGATAAAGCAACATCTCAAAATGTACCCCTTTCAAATAACTTTCAAACATGTCAGCAATGGACATGTTTGCACATATGTTAGATCACCTAGACCAGGGCTGTCCTGCAGAGTTTAGCTCAAACCCTAATTAAACACACCTGAAGCAGCTAATCAAGCTCTTACTAGGCATACTAGAAACTTCCATGCAGGTGCTGAGGCAAGTTGGAGCAGCCCTGACCTAAACCAAGAAGATAAACAATTATAGGTCTATTATAAAGGTCCATCGTCCATTTAAAAAAGCCCACCAGACTTGCTAAAACAGTAAATGTGCGAGGTTTCATCAAAAAACTGAACCCTTTTTTTTAACCACAAATGTATGCAACAGATGAAAGACAGAAACGTTGACATTAGGGCAGTTACAACTGCTTTCCCAACAGCTATTCTGGGGGGTGGAAACCGGATAAACTGGTCAACCATATGATAACCAGCCAATATACCACAAATTCACATTCATTGACAAACATTGCTTGTCGCTCTAACAATTACTTCAATCACCATTATTAAATTTTCCAGATTATTTGCCATTCTGAAACAGTTTCCCCCGTGTGAACATGAGCACGATACTCAAATACTCTGAATCGATGATTACACAGTTTCTGTCTGCTCAATAATATGTTGTGTGTGCCCTGCGCAGTTAATGCTATCAACAACTAGCCTAGAAGTTTCAGCATTACTGTCGACTACTAAAAACATTCAAAATTATAAACAATACTTTTAAAATATTACAATACTCCGGCTTTACTGTTAATTGTTTCTTTCTTTCTTTTGGTTACGCATCCTAGATTGCGTTTCAGCTGTTACAATGTCCTGGTTGTGGAGCTCGGGTTTCGGATGGGGGATGGGAAAGAAAGGTGGATACAGGTGACACCGTCGAGCCGTGAAAGGCCTTCTTTCATATTCGAGTCATTGCTTAAGAATGAAAATGATAGAACCGGTTTCTATAGTTCTCAACAAGAGCCGATTCAATAAGAAACTGGTTAAACAAGGCCACACTTGACAAATACACAGTAATGTTTTCTCTGTTTGCAGACCTAACTAAACTCAAATGTAAACGCTAAATTCCACTTTGAGCAAATAATAATGCATTTTTTATTTAATAAAATGAGAAATCACCGATTAAATATTTTAGTATTATAATATTTTAATATCGGTTTATAACAGGTTTTTTATATGCATTAAAAGTTTTCTATATTATATAAGATATATAAGATAGCGGTCAATGACACGACGTAATAAAAATGAAATGTAAACATGATTCAAACACTGAAGACATGGATTCCTACCTGTGATTGAGATAGAGAGGCACACAAAGACGAAGGTCAACATATCCACTTTGAAATGCAACAAAGTCTTCCAAAATATTCCTTTTAAAAGATAAAAATAAATAAAAAAAATACCTGGTTTTATATTACGCTACGAGAAGTTTTAGGGAGTTGTGTATTTGCTATGCTGAGTCAAGATAAACTGAAAGGTTGAAAGCAAACGCCCTTCCGAGTGATACTGTGTTACCTGCACCGCGTGCGATTGGTTGTACACACCAGAGCCATAGAGAGACGGAGTTTTTTTTTTTTTTAATTGCAGATTTTATAACAAAGAACATAGAATATACAAGGGCAATAACATTTAAATTAAATCAAAACAAATTATTACAAATTATTCAAAAAAAGATTTAAGGCTTTAAAGTAATTTACATTTTTTAATTTTTTTCTGCTTTGTTATTTCTTGTTTCTTTTAACGTATACAGGTATTGACCTATTTCTGTTTTAAAATGAGTTAAATAAGGGTTTTCACTGCCCATTTACATTTGTAAATAATTTTCCATGAGTAAATTCACAATATACCATATTTTGAAATCGACACTCATAAAAAAATAAAACATCGTTTTCTTTGAGTTGCAGTTCAATATTAGTACTATGTTTAACAAACAAAAAAAATCACACCAAAATATTTTTGTATATTTACAATCATAAAGTAAATGGACAATTCTCTCATTTTCCTCTTTACAGAAAACACACTTCAAGTCAATGTCTTTACAAAACTTTGCTGTCAGCTGTTTTACAGGATAAATACGATGAACAATCTTGTATGATACTTCTCTAATTTTATTTGTGATACAAAAACGTCTGGAGATCTTTCCAGTTGACATCTTGAAATTGTGATCTCCAAAATAGACAGGAAGTCCAAAACGCTCGATCGTCACGTGATTCAACTCGAAAAAGTTCCAGGAAGTGCTTCAATTCAAATATATACAACTAGAGACAGAACTGGGAATTAGTACTCAATACATGATTTAATTTACAATTTGTACATACTAAGTTAAATACACATGTTGTTGTATTATATGTATGTAGTTGCAGCATTGTTGTTTTTTTAAATAGAAAAACCTGCTAATATTTTAAGATTAATTTTATGTTCTTACACTTGTATGTTAATCAAGTCATGTCCATTGTGGTTTAAGTAATTTAATGATAACTGAGGGCCAAAGTGGAATATTGATGACTGATTTAATCTTTATTACTTTCAGAAAAGACAGGAGAGTGACAGGTTTTTTTACATTTTATTATTTTGTTTCTTTAGTATCTCTTAGTGTTGAGCCCTTCTGCTATTAAAGGCACAGCTAAATCTGACATTTATGATAATGTTTATGTGCAGATTGTTTTAAGTTCATTTAACCTGTTACCCTGCGCCCCTATTTTTGAGCATTTTGTAAAAAACGATATAACCAAATAAAAATGTCTGTAGCTCTTGAACCCTAAGGTCTATATTTAAAAATCTGGTGTTGTTTGAAACTAGACACTTGATCCTTTGTTACTCTAGAGTCATAATAACTCAAAATTAGTATAGCAATAGAGTAAAACAAGGTAAAATATACATGAAATTGACTCGCGATATGTTTTAATGAAGCTCACTAAGGGAAAAATGGATGAGACTTTCATGCCAAAGGCCTGAAAACACCATAAAGATAAAGCTGAACATCTGACCATGTTTTGATTCAAATTTGAGGATGATACTCCCAAAAATGTAGTTTCTGTAAGCTTTTATTTAAAAAAAATCTAGGCGTCCTTTCAAAAAAGCCATTTGGAGACCCCAAATAGACACTTTGTAAACAAATGTCCAAATGAGTCAAAACTACATAATACATATATGTATATCAATTCAGAACTGCTCTGCCCACCAAAACACACAATAAAAAACTATTTCTGAACAGCATTTGTAGTGCTGACTCATTTAGTCATTTGGTTAGTCTACAAATGGCATTTTTGAAAAAAAACGCCTAAATATTTCCTGAAATAAAATATGAAATAATAAATTTTTTATAGGTAAAGACTTACAGAAAGTACATCTTTATGGTATTTCATTTCAAGAAAAGCTTTGGAAAAGTCATTTGGATATTTTATTTCAAGAAAAGTCTAGGAATCCTTTCAAAAATGCTATTTAGAGACTCCATAAGACACTGCATACTACATATGTATATCAATTCAGAACTGCTCTACCAATGAAACCACAAAAAAACACAAAACTATTTCAGAATTTGAACATAACTAAACAGTCTTTATTCTGAACAATTCCAATAATGAAAACAGTGAACCAAAACAGATTTGATCATTTTTGAACTAGTGAAAACACAAAACATGCAAAATACATTGTTTTTACAACATTTGTATTTTTTATTTATTTTATATGGTGAATATTATGAATATTACTATTTTACTAATATAGTAATAGATTACTATTACTAATATTACTAAATAATAGAAAAAAAAAAACTATTTACAGTATTTACAGTGGAGGAAGACGCTCTAGCAGCCACTAAAATGTTTTTTTTTCTGACCATCTGGATTCACCAGACCTCTGAAAAGACAGGGAAGAGTGAGAGAAAAAGAGTGAGAAAGTGTGTAAGCAAAACAAATCAAACTTGCAACACTGTTTACATTTTGTACACACACACACACGCGCGCACGCACACACACACAATAACCGGGACATACCCACAAACAAACACACCCACCCACCCACACGAACAAAACTCATGTAATCCCCTCATATTATCCCTCTCCGTTGTCATTTTTAGAATCTAAAACAGCTAACATGAAACAAAAGCTGCAAATACATGATAAAGACACATAAACATTCAAGAGGAGGGTGGAGACACTTACGTGCTAATGCTATCCACGCTTCCCAGCGATCTCAGCGCGTATTCGGCTACTAAATTAGCCATTTTTCTCCCCACGTCCTCCAAAACACCACCAAACGCCACAGAAACTCTTCTCAAGTCGAAGATCCACGATGGAGAGATTCAGATGTGAGCTTTGGACAACATCTGTTCGCTGATAGCCAGTCTGTGTAGCGCTGCGACGCCATTATGTGTACGCTTCATGCGTAACCCGAGAGCGCACGAAAACACACGGACAATACGCCGAGCTATTCTCTAAACAATCTTACGTAAACTATTCAAACTGTCAATCACTTTAAACGTCCTTGTGGTTGGCTAACACTTCCATCCATCAAAACTGTGCTGGCGAGGCATTGGCTGGGTTCAAACACCCCTATTGTGATGTGTCCGGATTGACACCTCGCTGACCCATTCACGGACGCGCTTACTGTCCCGGGTTATAACAGCTCCTGCGATTGAAGGAGAGAGACGAGGGAGGGCTATTCTTACTCGGAAGAGACGATTCTGCTGGAAATAGATGGCGTTTCAAAGCTGGAATACGAATTATAATCGATATTTATTGGAAAATGGACGCTATCGATAACTATAACTCGAATCGCTTATGTAAACAAAGGAGGATCTATCGTGTTTTCCCCTATTTTTTCGTTGTTTTGGATTAAAAAGTGGATGCATTTTGAAGAGTGGACCCTTCTCTTGAAATGTATGCTGGTGTGTCTTGGAATAGTCTGAGCTGACCAGCGCTATTGGCGATCAAACGTGAGTACTGCGGTTCGCTTTGTTCATTTTAAATGGCCGGTCTTTCAGCATTTCTGTTAACCCTTTCCTCTCTGGTGTATTGATTTCAAAAACAAGCTCACATCGTTAATCTTGAGTGTTTTAGCTTTCAAATGATATATAGTTAATGATAATTGATTGAATATTGTTCTAAAACAAAGGTAATAAAAAGTCCGACCACGCCCGACCACGCCCTTCCGGCCCGCCCGCGGGCCGATGCGGGTTAACAGGTTAAAGCCTATTAAATGTTTTTTTTTTTTTTTTTATCAAAGATACTGTAATGTTGAATGGCTATAATTAATTTCCCAGAAACAGAAAATAATTAAGAGACATCAGTAGCAATATTGGTGATACTGGCCTTCATTCATAGTACTTAGCAAAAGACTAAAGACTATTAAAATATTATAAAAATATAATTATGTTGTTTCTACATTAATTTTGGGATTCAATATGAAATTGTCTATTAAAAGATGTACTAAAAAGTCCCACTTAAGTGTTAAAAAAAATCACTCAAAAGTTCAACTTATTGCATTTAATGTCACTTTAAAATGTGATACATTTGAAGTTAATTACAAAAACAATGTATTTAAGCGTCGAAAATAACATTTAATTTAATTTGCACTGATGTGTGTTCTTTTGAAGTGTATTATTTCTGCAATAAGTACTTTATTAAAAGTATACTTAAGTGCACTTCTTTTTCACAAGGGTGATAAAGGCACAGAGAAACGATATCGTTGGAATCACTTTCAGAACGATTTTTTTCCAGCTGATAAACGATACAAACATTGACAGCCAATCAGAATCCAACCTGCTATGACGAGCTCGAGAATTAAAAAAAAAAAGAATAAATATGCACTTAGAATAAATATTCGATATCGTTCGCTGGTGAGGACGCTAATATCGTTATCTTAGTTATCGTTCTTTGTGTGAACGTACTTTGGTAATGTGTGTAAAATAATTTAATTGTCAAAACCTTTTTATTTTTATAAAATTATTTATATTATTAATTATTTTGTTTTTATTTTTACTTTTATTTTTAACTTTTTATTTTTATTTTAGTTTTTCCATTTATTTGTTTATTATTGAAATGTTATATGCATTTGTCAATTTTATTTAATTTCTTTATTTTCTTAAATATGTAGGTATATAGTATTTATAGAGTTGTAACTTTTAGTTTTAGTTACTTTTTCTTATTTGTAAGTCGCTTTGGACAAAAGCGTCTGCTAAATGACAAAAGTAAGTAAGTAAAAGTAAAACCTAACTTTGTTGAAATGATATTCGATATCGCATTTTAAAGGTCTCATTTGTACAAATTTGTGTCATGAACCAGTTTTATACCATTACAGTACATGAATAAAACTGATCTTGTCCCTGCATCTGTGTTTAGCTGAGAAAGATTTAGCTGGGCCTCATAAAGAACCCATAAGAAATATGCTAGGAATGGAAAATGAGATTACATATCTGAGAGTATACAGTATACCTGTGGAAACCTGTGGAGCCGGAGAAAATGAAGTTGAAAATGAGTTAAGTTGACAGTGAATGTTTTGAAAAATGCACAGGTGCTGAAAGATGAAAGAAAATAGCCTATATCTGTTTGTTCTTTTTATTTTTTAGATTTGCTTTTTTTTTACAGACAGAAAAGCTACAAAAAATGTCATAGCTGTGGAGCAGAACAACATGACAACAGCAGCACTCTTCTCCCTGACTAAAATTGACTAACCACAGTATGTAAATGTGGTGTAGCATTTCTCATAGGGGTGGGCCGAGATATTATCACATCAGCTGTGTGGAGACTGGTTACCATTGTAACCAGACACAAACAGAGACATGCTTTCTGCCTTTTAAAAAAATGAGTACATATTGTGAGCATTCATTTCAGCAACATCTTATACAAATGAATATACACAAAGATGTTTTGTTAATCACCATTGAGTTATTTTGCATTTTATATTCATATACAAAGCATAAACACAAACTTTACAACAAAAAAACCTATACTTGTATGGAGGCCTACACTATAAAGATGTATGTGTAGGTGAATTTATGGATATGTTTTGACACTTGACTTTCTTTACTTGTTGAACTAATACAGAAATGGAGCCCATCATTTCTTTACTGCCACTGAGTCCATTTTTTCAACTTAAAATGTAAATTCACTGAAACAATATTCATTCCATCCATCATGTGTTATAGGAGGAACTTATTGTTAGTTATATGTCATCAAAACATAATAAAGCTTCATGTGTTTAGGAATAACAGTTTCTGTCTCACTTCCCCCTCCCTCGTGTAAATGTGGATGTTCATATATAATATGTTTGATTTTCTGATTATAGACATCTAACCATTTTGGAATGAGCTGTTGTTGCAGGATATTTCGTTTTTGTGCTGAGGAGGAAGTTTTTATTTATGATGTTGAACTATTTCATTTCCAATTATCAAAGAATATAATCCTGATTTATCCTTGAATATTAATTCATGTTTTTACTGTTTTACTGTAGGCCAGGTGAGGAGGGAGCTCTGCTGTGAAATGCACACAACTCATTTGGATCTTCTTAAGCGGTGTATTTCAACATTGCCAGACACCTCACATCCATAATCTCTAGTGTCTGCTTGTGTCACCTCGGTAAACCTCAGTCCTCAATTACACCGTGATTTGGCCTTCATATTGAGCTGATGAAAGAAAAAAGATTATCGCCAATATCGCAATTGGAAAATTAATAACTACTTCTCATACAGTACTTATCTATGTTGTGTACATATCAAACACGATGAAAAGTCAATGCTTCTGCAAAGTTATAATGATAAACTGAAAGACAACAGAATTATTAACAACAGTATAGTTTAATCCATACTATGGATTCAAATGTTTTAAGGTAAAGGTCTTGCATTGTGCATTTTCAGACCCAGAGGTGCTTGAAGAACCAGCTTTAATGTTTAGAAGCAGGAGATGAAAATAGATCTGAATGCTTTGTTTGACAAATGATTGATAAAAAAAAACATTGTAGTTGATAATAGTGAACATAGCACTAAAAATACCCAGTTTCTCCTCAACATTACACAACAACTCACCGTTAGGATCTAGCAGGTATGCAGCTTCTCCTCCTGCGCCAGGGTGAGCGTTCCCTTGAGGACCACACCCGTGAGTTTTTGGACTTAGCATACCACACTCACTTTACCTTCTTCCTTACTGGATTCAATGAAACATTTAAAATCACGACTACTCAGTTATGGTCCTCAAGGGACCTTCTGCAAGTTTGTGGAGCTAGCTCTCTAACAGATCCTCCTTCACTGTTCTACTTCACAAACATTTCAAAAGTTTTTTGTTTTAATTTTAGTGATTAGAGCTTACAGCTCATGAAAGTCAAAAATCCAGTACCTCAAAATATTAGAACATTTCGTAAGATCAATCAAAAAAGGATTTGCAAAACAGAAAAGTTCAAGTTCTTTAAAGTATGTTGATTTCTGCACTCAATATTTGTTCAGGGCTGCTTTAGCACAAACTCCAGCATCAGTGAGGAGTGGCATGGAAGCGATCAGCCTGTGGCTCTGCTGAGGCACTATTGAGCCTTCAGCTCGTCTGGATTGTTGGATCCACTATTTCTCATCTTCCTCTTGAAAATATCCCATAGATTCCAAATGGGGTTCAGGTCAGGCATGTTGGCTGGCCAATCAAGCACAGTAATATCATGGTCGTTGGAACTTTATGTCTTAAGAGACCCCTTTAGCCTTTTGACATTTGCATATAATTCACAGACCTGGCCCCACATTCGACATTTATATTGGGTGCTAAATTGCCAATGGTTGCCCCCCACTGTCAAAAAGACTTATAAGAATTATAGACTACTATCTGTTCTCTCCATCGGACTTCAAACACATTCCAGAGAACTAAATGACCCTCGATATCAGACACCAGCAGCCTGGCTGACCAGTGGACTACCTCCACGAGTACGACACACACAACACACACACATTGAGACATTTCCTTTATTTAGACCATAATTAATCAGCTACAAAGGTATCTGGTATAGGCATGTGTTGTTTGTATGTTTCCTTATTATATTATCCTAGTGACCACTCGTTATTTGTATTAGTAAGCTCTAAACACTCATATTCAGGTGAATGAATGTATCTCTGGTTTAATATCTTTTAGATGTCTCTTTCTTTATATCAAGATGATCTGCTCTTTATTTCTCAAACAATGATGTACACGGTGACATCGTGAAATGCATCATACTATTCTTACGGTACTGTGGGAAGAATTACACGCGGACGAACAAATCATTTTATTGTACTATTAATGCTACAGTTAATTCCTGAAGATGAATATATAATTGATAACAACCCATTATGATTAATTATGTTCAGCTCACTTTGAGCTAATTTGCTACAACTGTTCATCTCAACAAGAACCGATTCAAAATAACGATTCGATACGAAACTGGTTAAATAAGGCCACAATTGACGGATACAGTAATGTTTTCTCTGTTTGCAGACCTATACTAAATAAACTCTAATGTAAACGCTAAATTCCACTTTAGGCAAATAATAATGCATTTTTTTATATAATAAAATTAGAAATAACTGATTAAATGTTTTAGCAATATAGGCCTACACTTTATATGTATAAAGTGTAGGCCTATATAATATAAATTTATATTAAAATTTTAGTTTGAATATTTCATAGAAGACATCAGTCAATGACAGGACGTAATAAAAATGAAATGTAAACATGATTCAAACACTGAAGACATGGATTCCTACCTGTGATTGAGACGCATACAAAGACGAAGGTCAACATATCCACTTTGAAATGCTCCAAAGTCTTCCAAATATCCCTCTTTTTAGAAAATAATTAAATTAAAAATCCCTATTTCTTTTCTATTACGTTACGAGAACTTTTAGGGAGTTGTGTATTTGCTATGCCCTTGGAAAGCTCAGCTGAGTCAAGATAAGCTGAAAGGTTGAAAACAAACACCCTTCCGAGTGGACCGCGTGTGATTGGTTGTACACGCCACATTAAGACACACCTGCTGCGTGACGTCATGAAAGTAACGCAGGTTCAAGAAAGACAAACTACTTACTGTTGTGAGATGTATATGTTTGTATTAATATCTGCATAATTGCACAATAATAATAATAAAAAAGACAAACTACTTATCAGAATAAACCCAGTTTGGGAGTTCAAACCGTAGTTCACAGATCCTTATTGTGAATTCTATATGCATATAGTAAGATAGACGATAAGGTCTTCAGGAACAAACCTATCAGGGGAGAGTGAAGAGTTATGGGTCTTGTCAAATGAGACTTTGGTAATGTATTTAATGTCATGTATAAAATAATTTAATAGTCAAAACCTAATACACTTTGCTGATATGATATTCAATATCGCATTTTAAAGGTCTAATTTTTATAAATTTGTGTCATGAACCATGGAGTTTTATGGCATTACAGTATCCCTGCATCTGTGTTTAGCTGAGAAAAATCTAGCTGGAACTCATAAAGAGCACATATGAAATATGCTAGGAATGGAAAATGAGATTATTTATCCGAGAGTCTTGCATGACATCTCTTGGGGAAAGGTTGTGGTGCCTGGGAAAATGAAGTTGAAGTTGAGTGAATGTTTTGAAAAATGCACAGGTGCTGGAAGATGAAAGAAAAAAAGATGTATATACATTTGTTCTTTTTAATTTTTTTAGATTTGTTTTTTACAGACAGAAAAGCTACAAAAAATTTATAGCTGTGGAGCAGAACAACATGACACCAGCAGCACTCTTCTCCCCGACAAAAATTGACTAACCACAGTTGTGTCTGTGATAGCGATGGGCTTCAGAGGTGTTTTTTTTACCTTAAAAACAGAGACATGCTTTCTGCTTTAAAAAACTGAGAACATGTTGTGAGCAACATCTTATACAAATGAATATACACACAGATGTTTTGTTTATCACCATTGAGTTCTTTTGCATAGATATATTTTTTTTGTTAACAACCGTTTATTGTTTTTTTCCAAGAACAGTAGCCCAAAACAAAAAGCAGCTGTACAAATCCAGAATCCAACCCACCCCCCGGCAGACCCCCAAAATATAATAAAATAAATAAATAACAAAATAATTTTTACAAAGATTTTAGAAAAGATGACACAACATCAAAAGCCGAATGCCACAAATCCACAGCCTTCACACTAGATCCATGTATACAAGAAGTTGAGAGTTCCATCGAGATAATGTCCAAAAGATACACAGTCCAGGTTCGTCTGTCCATTGTGTGAGGAGGATTCCAACAGTTGACTAGCAATTTTTTGCTGCTGTGAGAGCAGCTAACAGTAAACATCTTTGTTGGACGGACAAGGTGAAGTCCCACAAGTCAATCATAAAAAAATGGCAAGTCAGGTAAACCCTATGTAGCAATTTCCAATGAATCATTTGACGATTAGGGTTTTTAGAAGACAATTTAAACATACCCCATACCTGATCCGAAAATAAAACATGCACATCCTCATTAAGATTCAAGAGATAGTTTGACAAAACAGAGAAAAAAGTAGGGTCAGGAGTACAAGGGGCATAAACTGAAAGAAATACAATATTTCTATTCTCCACCATTGTTTTTATGTGTGTTATTCTACCGTCTGTATCACAAACTTTATCTAAAATAGTAATATTTAACGTCCTCCGCACCAATATTAGGACACCCTTGATTTTAGTATCCGAAGATGAGTGAGATACCACTTCATAAATCTTATTATTACACCTGTGTATATCCTCCTCTTTCAAATGGGATTCTTGAACTAACACTATATCATTCTTTCTTCTTCGTAAAAAATCCAGAAAACCTGTACGTTTGTGAGGGCCATTTAGCCCATTAATATTACAACTCAGAATATTAAGGTCAGTTATAGGTATCAAACAGAATTACTGCATAATAAGACAAAATAGTTTGAAAATAAAACCAGTTGAGTCTGCCATTAAACCACCCCCCACCCTCCCTGTTACCATTCAAAAAAATCAGAATCAGAATGAGCTTTATTGCCAGGTATGTATTGCATATACAAGGAATTTGTTTTAGTGACAGTAGCTCCACAGTGCGACGGAATGACAGCAACAGGACAGGACACAGATAATAAAAAATAAAAATAAAATAAATAATGTAGAAATATACAAAAATGGACAATGTGCCAAATAGCACAAACACAATATACAAAATGTTAGGTGCAAATTTGAAATGTAATAAGTATGTGTGTAAAATAAAATAAAATAAAAAGTATGATAGTGTTGTGTGTTTCATGTTTATTGTTAAGAGTTCAAGTGTTCATGAGATGGATAGCCTGAGGGAAGAAACTCTTTCTGTGTCTGGTCGTTCTGGTGCTCAGAGCTCTGTAGCGTCGACCAGACGGCAACAGTTCAAAGAGGGAGTGTGCTGGATGTGAGGGGTCCAGAGTGATTTTACCAGCCCTTTTTCTCACTCTGGATAAGTACAGTTCTTGGAGAGTGGGGAGGGTTGTACCAATGATTCGCTCAGCAGTCCGAACTACCCTCTGTAGTCTTCTGAGGTTAGATTTGGTAGCTGAGCTGAACCAGACAGTTATTGAAGTGCAGAGGATGGATTCAATGATGGCAGAGTAGAACTGTTTCAGCAGCTCCTGTGGTAGGTTGAACTTCCTCAGCTGGCGAAAGAAGTACAACCTCTGCAGAGCCTTTTTCACAGTAGAGTCAGTCCCACTTCAGGTCCTGAGAAATTGTGGTGCCCAGGACCCTGAATGACTCCACTGCAGTCACAGTGCTGTTCATAAAGGTGAGTGGGGGGAGAGCAGGGGGGTTTCTCCAGAAGTCCACAATCATCTCGACAGTTTTGAGCGTGTTGAGCTCCAGGTTGTTAAGAGTGCACCAGACAGCCAGCTCCTTAACCTCCTGTCTGCAAGCAGACTCGTCACCGTCCTGAATGAGGCCAATCAGTATGGTGTCATCTGCAAACTTCAGGAGCTTGACAGAGGGGTCTTTAGATGTGCAGTCGTTGGTGTAGAGGGAGAAGAGTAGTGGGGAGTTCCAGTGCTGATGGTGCGATGGTTCTGGATGAGAATTTTCCCAGCCTCACTAGCTGCTGCCTGTCTGTCAGGAAGCTGTTGATCCACTGACAGACAGAGGTGGGCACGGAGGAGGTCTGGAATGATAGAGTTAAAGGCCGAGCTAAAGTCCACAAACAGGATCCTCATAAGTCCTTGGTCTGTCTAGGTGTTGCAGTGTGTAATGCAGTACCATGCTGACTGCATCATCCACAGACCTGTTTGCTCTGTAGACAAACTGCAGAGGGTCCAGTAACGGTCCAGTGATGTCCTTCAGATAAGCCAAAACCAGTTTTTCAAATGACTTCATGACCACAGATGTTAGAGCCACAGGTCTGTAGTTGTTAAGTCCTGTAATTCTGGGTTTCTTTGGGACGGGGATTATGGTGGAGCGTTTGAAGCATGAGGGGACTTCACACAGCTCCAGTGATCTGTTGAAGATCTGTGTGAAGATGGGGGCCAGGTGGTCAGCACAGGATTTCAGACAGGCTGGTGTCACAACCTCTGGGCCTGGTGCCTTCCTTCTCTTGTTCTTTTTGAAGACCTGGCGCACGTCATATTCTGTTATCTGCAGTTCAGATGTGGGGGAGAGGGGGGTTGCAAGAGGTGTGAATGGTGTTTTTTTCAAACCTACCATAGAACTTATTAAGATCGTCTGCCAGTTGTTGATTCTCCACAGTGCTGGGGGATGGTGTCTTGTAATTGGTGATGTCTTTCAGACCTTTCCACACTGAAGCCGTGTCACTGGAAGAGAACTGGATCCTTAACTTATCGGAATAATTCCTCTTTGCCACTCTGATCTCCTTTTCCAGTGTGTATTTGGCCTGTTTATACAAGACTCTGTCCCCATTCCTGTAAGCATCTTCTTTGGCCTGACGGAGCTGTCTGAGTTTTACCGTAAACCATGGTTTGTCGTTATAAGTTAGATGAGTCCTGGTAGGAATGCACATATCCTCACAGAAACTGATATATGATGTTACAGTTTCTGTGAGCTCGTCCAGATCATCAAAAACACTCCAATCATTAAGGTCGAGACAGGCTTGTAAAATCCGCTCTGTCTCATTAGTCCATCTCTTTACAGTCCTTAATACAGGTTTAACAGATTTAAGTTTCTGCCTGTAGGTTGGAATAAGATGAACCAAACAGTGATCAGAGAGTCCTAAAGCTGCCCGTGGGACAGATTGATATGCATCCTTTATCGCTGTGTAACAGTGATCCAATATATTACTCTCTCTGGTGGGACATGTAACATGCTGTCTGTATTTTGGCAGTTCGTGGGAGAGATTTGCTTTATTAAAGTCAGATCAGCGAGTTTCTGTAAAGCTGTTGTGGTGGAATGTAGACACTCACGAGAATGAACGAGCAGAACTCCCGCGGCGAGTAGAACGGTTTACAGTTGATGAAAAGCGTTTCTAGATCTGAACAGCACATCTTCTTTAACACTGTCACATCTGTACACCACCTCTCATTGATATAGAAGCACGATTTCTCCGTTGATTCCGCGTCGCGATCTGCTCTGATCTGCGTGAAATTAGGCAGATGTAAGGTGCTGTTTGGAATGGTGTCGTTCAGCCATGTTTCTGTGAAACACAGAGCAGCAGAGTTTGAAAAGTCCTTGTTAAACCGGGAAAGCAGAAGGAGTTTGTCCGTTTTGTTGGGTAGAGAGCGGAGATTCGCCAGATGGATGCTAGGCAACGGCATTCGAAATCCACACTGTCTGAGCTTCACGAGCGCGCCAGCTCGCTTCCCCGTCTGCGCGTCCTGAAGCGTCTAAACAGCGATGCAGCTCCGCCGACTACTATGTTCAGCAAAACATCCGAATAATCGAAAACCGGTTGGAGATTTGGAGTGTTCTGTCGAATGTTCAGCAGGTCTTCCTTGGTGAAACTGATCATGTTAGACAAACAAAAAACAGGAAAAACTAACAAAAACACTAAAACAACTGGAGAGCCAAGCACAATGGCTGCCATGCCATCTTGTTGAGAGATCATACATAAAAAAAACATAAACACATTCCCATGAACTATGGCAGATCAAACCAAGAACAAACCTTCATCTGCCAGCACCCCTTAATATGGTCCGTGGCGTCAACAAAAACCTGCACATTAGTGTAGCACCAACATTGGCCCCATAGTCACATATTGACTAGGTAGTATCTCTATTAAAAAATAAAGAAAGAAAAGAAAAGAAAAGAAAGAAAGAGAAGGAATAAAACATAACTAAAATAACATCATAATCAGTAAGCGATACTGTATGCACAATGAAAGCTTCTAGTAACTGTGAATTAAGAAGTGAACATTAAAGTGAACAGTGAAAGAGACAGTTACCCAACCATTTAGAGCACCTCTTCTCCGATTAGACAGCACATGTCCAGCTGAAGTTCACTGAGAGTTGGTGGATGAATGGGATCTGAGAAAAGCTACTGCTTCTTCTGGGGAGTAGGCCTTTAGCATTTTAGGTTCACCTTGATTGAGAATGACCTTCAGCGTTGCAGGATAAAGAAGAAAATTCTGGATGCCAGCGTCTCTAATCTCCTTCCTAAATGGCGCAAATGCATTTCATCTTTTTCCGGTGATTGGACAAAAATCTGGAGAGAAAGACAGCGTTGCTCCGTCAGATGTTTTCACCGGGACATGAAGTCTGGCGGCCCACAGAATGAGCTCCCTGTCCGTGTACCTCAGCAGTTTAAAGATGAAAACCCGTGGTTTAGCGCGATCTGAGAAGAGCCTTGTGTACACGCGATGCGCTCGCTCCACTTCAATCTCTTTTCCCGCCAGAGACGGGAGCCACATCGGTAACGATCTTTTCAAAAAGCCCATAGGGTCGTCCTTTTCGGAACCTTCAGGCAGACGCAGACCAGATGCAGATTGCTGCGCCTATTGTGATCCTGTAAGTCCACAACCTGTTGCTCGAGCGCGGCTACTCGCCTATCGTGATCTGCAACAACTTTCTTTTGTTCTCTCATCTCCGCTGTAAGAAGTCTAGTTTAGAGCATAGCGACTGAACCACTGACATGTGAGAAGCGAACTCGTTCTGCATCGCCGTCCACTCGGTTCTTAGAATGTCCTCAAAGTGTGTAACAGTGTTCGCCATCTTGTCCATCATATCACTCACGGTAGCTTAGATTTCTTCTTAATTGGAGAAGCTGATGGAGACAACTCCTGCTGTTTCCGATTGTATGCCATCAGGGAAAGTATTATTAATGAATAAAACTTAAAATAAAACAAAAAAATGTCAGCAAAAAGGGGTCAAACGTACAGAGCTCTACTCAAGTCCGACTAGGTTCATGAGCATGTCACGTGACTCTTGCATAAATATATTTTATATTCATAACTTTATAACAAAAAAAAAACTATACTTGTATGGAGGCCTACACTATAAAGATTTATGTGTAGGTGAATTTATGGATATGTTCTGATACTTGACTTTCTTTACTTGTTGAACAGTATAGGCTAATACAGAAATGGAGCCCACCATTTTTTGTTTTTGCTTTCATTTAGATGATTAGAGTTTACAGCTCATGAAAGTCAAAAATCCAGTCTCTCAGAATATTCAAATATTTAAATGGTTTCATTAAATGGCCATCCCTACAGTATAAATTCCGGGCATCTCTTGTTTTTTGAAACCACAACAATGGGGAAGACTGCTGACTTGGTAATGGTCCAGTAGACAGTCACTGACACCCTCCACAGGGTAAGTCACAGAGGGTCATTACTGAAAGGGGTGGCTGTTCACAGAGTGGTGTATCAAAACATATTAAATTCAAAGTTGACTGGAAGGAAGAAATTGGGTAGGAAAAGGTGCACAGGCAACAGGGATGACCGCAAGCTTGAAAATACTGTCAAGCAAAGCAGAATCAAACACTTGAGAGAGTTTCACAAGCCGTGGATTGAAGCTGAAGTCAGTGCATCAAGAGTCACCACGCTCAGACGTCTTCAGGAAAAGGGCTACCAAGCCACTTCTGAAACAGAAACAACGTCAGAAGCATCTTACCTGGGCTAAGGAGAAAAAGAACTGGACCGTTGCTCAGTGGTCCAAAGTCCTCTTTTCAGATAAAAGTAAAATTTTCCATTTAATTTGGAAATCAAGGTCTGGAGTCTGGAGGAAGACTGGAGAGGCACAGAATCAAAGCTGCTTGAAGTCCAGTGGGAAGTTTTCCGAAGCCATTGATGATTTGGGGTGCCGTAACTACTGCTGGTGTTGGTCCATTGTGTTTTATCAAGTCCAAAGTCAATGTAGCCATCTACATCTTCTGGGGCAGTCATGACCTAATGGATAGAGAGTCGGACTTGTATCCCAAAGGTTGCAGGTTCGAGTCTCAGGTGCGGCAGGAATTGTCTGTTGGGGGAGTGAATAACCAGCGCTCTCTCTCCACCCTCAATTCCATGGCTGAGTTGAGACCCTTGAGCAAGGCACCGAACCCCCAACTGCTCTCCGGGCGCTGCAGCATTGGCTGCCCACTGCTCCGGGTGTGTGTTTATGTGAGTGTGTGTTCACTTGGTTGAGTTAAATGCAGAGCACAAATTCCAAGTATGGGACACCATACTTGGCCACACGTCACTTACCAGCACTTTATGCTTTAGATGCTTTATGCATCTGCTGACAAGTTTTATGGAGATTTCCTTTTCCAGCAAGACTTTAGCACCTGCCCATAGTGCCAAAACCATTTCCAAGTGGTTTGCTGACTATGATATTATTGTGCTTGATTGGCCAGCCAACATGTCTGACCTGAACCCCATATGGAATCTATGGGATATTTTCAAGAGAAAGATGAGAAACAGTCGATCCAACAATAAATCCAGTTTATGCTTCCATGCCACTCCTCACTGATGCTGGTGTAAGGTCCACAAATTTGGCCCAAAGAAGGTATCCAATGGTGGCTGAAGGTTTCCTGCGTGTTTGGTCTTTTTAATGCACAAAGTTCTTTAATTTAAGTTAAACTCTAATCTGACTCCATTTTATTATGACCTCAAATTTAGGTTGAAATGCAAATTGATTGTTTGTCTATTTCTAATTAGTATTCTTCTGATATTTGATTATTCTAGTTAACTCTTTACTTTATATTAACTTGTTCATTCGGGTGCTCATTTCGCTAATAAGGATACAACGTAATCTACTAGAGTCAATAATTACATAGTAAAACAGAATAAGATCAAATGTAACAATTTATTATCAGTCAGGTAAATACTGTATGTGTTATGCCAATTACATAGCCAATTCAGAGATATCAAATCGTATCAATATAAACCATCGAATTCTCAAAGATAAATCTACGAGTAAAAGATGCATACCTGACTTAATAGAAATACATAGAGTGAAGTATAGAGACACACCACACTACGGAATCGCCCAAATCCTTTTGCAACATTTCCTTAAGTACTTCAGACCAAGACAATCCTCCCCCGAAATGCAGACAGACAGGAACTAACAATTTGAATTTGTGTTGATCAAACCGAATTAACACCGTTTGGGACAGATGCTAATTTGCATGGAACGACACACCTTGTACAGTGAGCCAAATATCTATTAACTCTTTAAGAACTGTATTATCTTTTAGTCTACTTTTGTAGACCATTGTACCACTCGCCCTGAGACTATTCAAATGATACCAAACATGACTGTAAATATCACTTGCATTCATGTAGAACATGTTACCAACAAGTTACCAAAAAAAAAAAAACTTTTCTCAGTATTCTAATTTTTTGAGATGCACCTGTGTGTATATATATATATATATATATATATATATATATATATATATATAGTATATATTGGAAAATATTGAACATGGTACCTTCAGTTATCAATTTAACTGATTTGCAAAACACATCTGAAATAATGACATTGAAATAAAGTCCTGGATTCAAAACAGCAATGTTCAATGGTATTTAAGGTTCTTGTCCAAGTTTTTGCAGCTCCAACTTTAACTTGGTTATTTCTAATTCTAGCTTTTGTATCTCTAGTTTTAGTTTCACCTCTTGCAACATGAATACACCATACTGTTTTTCCAGCATGTGGTTCATGGTGATCTTGCTTGGGACATTCTGGGTCTCTGTGCTCAAGCTGCCCCTCGCAGCTGATGCTTGGCTGTTGTCCTCATCACCTATAAAACCAAAAAAGGTAGCTAGAAAACCTAGCAGAAAAACAACACTCTACTCACAAGATAGAAGCAGAGCATTGGCAATAATGGCAATAGGAAGTGATGTTTCTTCTTTTGTTACGTGAAATGGACTGGCCTGCTCTCACCGACTTCAAGGATTCCCCAAAACATTCTGCATACACTTCTATAACTTTCTGTTTTTATGTATAGTTTTCGGTTGTCCTCCAGTTGCTGTATTGTTTATTTTAAATATCTCTTTCTTTACATCCTGCACCATGTTTAGAAAATGTTTTTAAACATCTTTAACAATTTGTTTATAAAAAAAAAGATTTGATGGCCTTATATTTTTCTCAAATGCAACTTTACTTAGGTTAATGGATATGTTTGTGCAACCAGCCCCATATATGCTAAGGATTTATATTTGTTTGCTTGCATTATAGTAAAAAACAAAATGAGGAGGTAGATCTGATCAAATGTGAGAATATGGAAGTAGTTATTTAAAGTCTTGTAGTGCAGTGACAACTTAAGTGAACTGAGTAGTATGATTTGAAAAATAAAATGTTTTTATTTATAGATAATATGTTGATATTGAGAGCACATCCGCTGGTGACTCTGAAAGTCCTATAACTGTGTGTAAATGTGCAGCTATTATTTGAAAGCAATGACAATGTTACTTACGGACTTCCATTAGCACAGCATCGCCGCACTGAGGAGTGCCTTCTCCATTACTGGCCTCACAGAAATATGAACCAGTATCCAGTTTAGACACAGTCGGGAACTCCTGATCACACAAACAATCCAGTTTTACAAATATACTTTATCTTTCAATACAATGAGGAGGTATATACAAAAAAATAAAATTATATATATATATATATATATATATATATATATATATATATATATATATATATATATATATATATATATATATATATATATATGTGTGTGTGTGTGTATGTATGTATATATATATATATATATATATATATATATATATATATATATATATATACATATATACACACACACACACACACATATATATATATATATATGCATAATTACAGTCAATAACAACAGAGATGTGGAAAAGTGCATAAAACTAAGCCAGCAAGAATGCAAGCTGTTATCAAGACCATAGTTTTTATTATGTGTGAATAAAGACTATTTAGTTGTTTTTAGTTTGTTATTTGCCTAATAAATGACAATACATTTTTTGTGTTAAACATTTTTGACAGATTGCTAAATGATTTCTGTTTTCTCTTTATTATGACAGGTGGTCTAATAAATTTGTTAAGCACCTACAGTGCTTTACAAATCTATTAGACTGTATTTATTGACTGTAATTGGGCATGTGAATAAAAAAATAAAATGGTTTACTATTTTTCCTACCTTTCTTGTAAAACAGTACATTTGAAAATTCATGGATAACAACAATAATTATATTTTATTTCACATACTGCTGGATTAACCATTACAGAAGCATAAAAATGATTTTTGTAATCACCAATACTGTTAGTTTAGGGCAGTTGTGGCACAAACCTGCCATCGGGTGGTGGTGGTCTAATAAATTTGTTAAGCACTGCATATATTTGTATGTATTTTCTAATATTGTAGATGAACACTCACCAGGGTACCATTGTAAACGTTCATCTTGTAGGTGAGGTTCTTAAAATTGGGGAACTTGGTTGGATCCTCAGGGAGGGGAGTGTTGTCTTTGTACCACCTATAGGTGGATGGAGGGGAGCCATCTGCGTCGAAGCAGGTCAGGAGAACGTTATTGCCTGTAGTGACTGATGAAGGGATTCTGGATACAGGCTTGGAAGGAGGCACTGTAGTGGAGGGAATTACAGTGGGAATGACAAGGCTGTTTTATCTGTTACATTATTTCATCAAAACAATAATCTTTGCAAAATGACTTTTTTTACTACTCAGATTTACCAAGGACCGTAAGCTTGATGGTCTTCTCGTCATATCCACTATTGCCAGACACCTCACAGTCATAGTCTCCACTGTCTGCTCGCGTCACCTTGTTAAATCTCAGTCCTCCATTATACACAGTGATACGGCCTTCATATTCAGCTACAGAAAGAAAAAAGATGCATAATGCAATATCTTTTCTTTATGTTCATTACAATAAGACACACGTCAGCACATAATAAGGAAACTGCCAGGTAACAATCATGACACTGGATGACAACAATAAAGTCTTATACCAGTTATCATTCCAGCAAAGTAGATGAAAAACTGATAGCCCTTGAGATCCTCGAACTTCCATTCTATTCTGGGAGTTGCTCCAAAGTCAGCCGTGTAAGAACATTTCAAGTCAACTCCTGAAAAAAGTAATACTTTGTGCATAAATCTGAATCCTTGAATCAACCCAAACAGCTATTCTAGTGTAAAACCTATACAGACACATCCAATTTTCTCCATTATTTTTATTTATCTGATTACTGCCACACAGAAACAATTAGGCTGTAACTGAAAGGCAAGTAAACAGAAAAAAGAAAATGAAACTTACCCTCATTCTCTTTGACTTTTACCGAGGGGCTATCAACAACAACCGTAAAAGCAGCATGCAGGCCTGTAGACAGAAAGAGCAATACCAAGCTTTAATTACATCAGTAAGAAAGAATTCCTTGTCTAAGAAAGAACTGTCTTCATCTAGGGCAGCCACTTATTTTTCTATTTAATAGAAACATCAGGACAAGAAGAATCTTACAAATGCAACATGCCTGTTAAACAGACTATATATAATTCCTGAAACAATGCACAAGATTATTTCAACACTTAAGTAAACATATTACACTTCAACAGTGTTGAAACATTATTACCTCAACCAATTTCTTCTGAATACTTAATGCACACTCTTGCGAGGTGTTAAAATTGATGTAATTAGGCAACATTTGTGAACAGTGCAAAGTAATGATATGTCGGTTATTGGAGACTTAGGCTATATCATTAAAATAAACTCCAATTAAAACAATAAATTCTACTATGCATTTTTATCTTGTTTTATCTACGGATTGGTAAATTATTATTCATTCAATAAAAAAGATAAAAACATTGATGGAAACTGTATCAACAAAATAATAATAATAATAATAATAAAAAGTTTGTTTAGGCTGAATAATTCACTGCAGACAAAAGACAGCAGTCAATGATACAACGTGATAAAATATATATATATATCGTGCAAACCAATACTGAAAACATGGAGTAACTTACCTGTAACTGAGATAGAGAGGCACACAAAAACAAGGGTAAACATGTCCACTCTGAAAGTCTTCCAGAACATTTATCTTATTAAAATTATAACTTGTTTTAAATTATTTTAGCAGAACTTTATTGCAGTTGTTTGTTTGTTAGGCCCCTACAATACTAGATAAGCTGAAAGGCTAATAGGTTACTGTGTTACCTGTACTCCGTCTGTGATTGGCTGGAAACAAGACACTTCGACGACCCCGCTGCGTGACGCAATGAAAGTAAACAGATTCAAGGATAGACAAATAATTGGAGATCGTTCTCAGAATGAACCCTGTTTAGGAGTCCAGACTGCTATAGGTCTTTGTACTCTACATATACTGTACCTACATGATAAGACGTACAGAAACAAACATTTGTGAGGGAGAGTTAAAGCAAAGTCACAGACAAGTCTTGTAAAAACAAACAAACAAATCAAAAGTTTTGGATATTTATTAGCATCTCTTCGGGTAATTTATTCAAGAGTTTTATTCAAGAGTTTTATTTGTCACATACACAATTATACAGTGTATAACCAGCAGTGAAATGTAGGTAATTTTGATCGTTAGGTCATGAGACTTACTTTTGACACACCTGTATATTTCACCCGCACTGGAATGGAAAAAAATGCATTTTTATTTATTTATTTATATAACTCAAACTGAATTTTAATATATATATATATATATATATATAATAAAATATAGATTTTGTAATGTTTAAATACATATCTTAATCCTTAAAAAAAGCAAATTGAGGCTTCAAGTTGTTTTGCTCAGTTCAGAATCTCCTAGTGGAAGAGACCTATTTTATGTCATTTTTTCCCCCCACTAGATGGCACACTCGGTGACCCAATTTAAAATTCACTTCTTTTTTTTTTTTTTTGTAGTGTATGCGAATCTACTTGTAGAATATCCAGAATTTAAGATTAATATAAATGCAAAATCACTAAAAAGAAAATACTACAAAACCCTACATAAATAGCAAGAAGAAGAAAAAAAACATAAAAAAATGACCAAATAAAAAAAAAATAGTAGTGTCATTTTGACCTGGGAGGGAAGGATCTGTTACGGGAGAGGATGAGAGTTAATAGGTGTGAAATCATTTAATAATCGAAAACTAATACACTTTGCTGAAATAAGAAATTATTATTGCTTGTCCTATTTTGAGAAGAAGTTGTGGACCCAGACACCCATTTGTGTAAAATGTGATTAGAGCATGCGGTTAGAATGTTAACTAATGCATAAAAGCCAAAGAAAATTTTATATGATTCTTGTTTTTACTATTCCTCTTCAGCACTACATTACTAACAGATACTACAAATAAAAGCTAAAAAAAAAAAAGAATGTTGACATCAGAAGCACAACTCACCCCAGCATGTAAATGTGGTTCAGCATCTCTGCTAGGGTGGGCAGAGATAGTATCGAATCAGCTGTGTGGAGACTGGTTACAATGGTACCACCAGCAGTTGCAGTGCTGCCAACTCTCACGCTTTCGCCGTGTGACACACGGTTTTGCCTGTTTTCACACACACTCACGCCACACATCCAATTACTCACGCAAAAAAAAAAAAACGATCTTCGGCCGAGACTCGTTCGTTCCTTTTCAAACTCCCCGATGGTAGATGGCGCTGATGGCGTCTATGGCTGGCTGCACCCCGAAGTAAGAGATACCCCGAAAGATAACGAGAGAAACTACCACCTCGAGAAGTCTGATGCATCTGAGCTGAGACTAAGTATGTGACAATGAAATGTCGTTCAATTGAGTACTCACTCTCTTAAACTTTAAATCTTGAAAGAATTTTTTTTCAACAAGTTTGTGTCTGTGAACATGATTTAGTGTGGTGAATGTTAACTCAGCTGTCATAACAAGCAATGATCAGTATATTGCTTCGTGATATACTGCATGCTCAAAACATCAGCTCATAGCATTATGTACTCACATGGCATTTATATTTTTATCACCAGGCCAAAGAAAAGGACTCACTGTGGATGAAGACTTTCTGTAGGACCAAACAGCATTTCGAACAGGTAAGATGTATTCCAAAGAATTTAACATAAATACAGGAACTGCACAAGAGGTTTAGGTATGATATGTGTAATGGTTCAGTCAAGAGTTTTGTGTTATAGTTGATCACAGTAAAGTCATGGTTGATAGTTTTGACTAATTTGTGGTTTGTATTTCAGTGTAGTACAGTCCAGTTTTCTTAATTTGAGATCTTAGTTGCGGAATGTGTTTTTTACCTGTGCCCTATTATCGCAGGTGTCTATTTGAAATAAATCTTTTGGGAGGATTAATAATTTTTTATTTTTTTACAGACAAGAAGGGCTGAGGTCAAAGTGACAGCTGGGCTAGTAGTTCACAACGTACCCCTAGCCTTTGCAGACCACCTGGGGCCTCTCCTAAAAGGTGACATCACACCACAGCAGGTGGATTTATTCCATGAAGCTGTGTTGTGTTTCCTGACAAGTGCTGTGGTCTATGCACTTAGGAAGCTGCCACTGATCAAACATGCAAAATTCGTAGATGTACGGCAGAGGGCTGAAAGTGACATTGAAGATGTCCTGTACTTTGTTGAAAGATTAGTTTTTTTTCTCTAATTATTGTCTATCATCTTAGCTAAAATATCCTGCATTTTATGATGAGGTATGTTCACTCTTAAACTGCACATGAGCTATTCTTATGTGGCTTCTCCTCAAAGATGCGTATGAACTGCTGCTGGCTGATGATGATATACCTAGAACTTAACAACTTGTAACTCTACTTTCATAAATAGGTTTCCCCATCTCCTCCCATACCATGCCAATGATATCCCTGCAGGACGAAACTGAAATGGAAAGCTTTTGGGCTGAAATGGCAACCCGAAAAAAAACACTTTTTTTTTTGTCTTTCCTTTTGGCAGGTGTGGTTTGGCTACATCTGTTGCTTAAAAATTGTTGCATGCATATGTGTCATGCATGTTGCAAATTATGCATGTTTTTGTCTTTAATGGATCAACCTACAGTGTACTTGCAGTATTAATCAATCAAAAATCAAGGTATGTTTTTCCATTGTGTTCTTGGTGCATTTTCCATAGGTGACAGGTGCCAAAGAATTTGAGAGGCTTGCTGCCATCGGCAAACTGGTCCTGGTGTTGCCACATGCAAACGCAGATGCTGAGAGGGTGTTTTCAGTTGTGGGACTGAACAAAACCAAGAGAAGAAACAGCCTAGCACTGGATCCCGTCATCAATAATGACCATAAAGATGGCCAATCTGGAGCCCTGCTTCAAATGGGAGCCCCCTCAGATATCATCAAGGCCTCAGGCCAGTATAACCATGCCCACAGATCATAGACAAGGACTTTACCCAGCTTCTCATCTGCATCTGATACTGATTATGCCTCATTTTTAGTTATTTTTGTAATGCATTCATTTTTTGTAATGCATTCAGTTTTATTGCTTGAAAAAGTTGTACTGTTTAAGCACTTTATTTGTTTCTGATGGACCATGTGGTGGGAGACTTTGAATGAAGAATAATGTCCCTCCCTAACTAATCTTGTGTCGTTTTTGGCTGAACATTAATCATCAAGTGAGAATGCAATTATTCACAACATAGGCTAGGTTTCAGTTAAGAATTAGCTTAATACCATTCTAATCAAAATATCAATCAACCTACATAGGTCAAATCTTAAACACTGGTCTATGAATAAGGTTTTATTGTGGTACACAGGCAGTCATTTAGGCACAACAATAGTTTTCTGGTTGAATGTTCAGCTCAAGTCTAGCAGGCCCTACAAGTCAAGATGCCGACCATGAATCAGAACAAATTCAGGTATTGCACATCTTTAGCAGACCACCCAAAAATCCACTAGAATGCAGGAAATCACATCTACTTAATCCAAAATTTCCTGGGGGTGGACCTTCAGCTATGTCTGCATCACAGAATGTAACCAATATTGTCCATCTCCAGTAGGCTGCCCCTATCAAAGGCTTTGGGCCTCCCCACAAACCACCAGATGCAGGGTACAACATCAAATTAATTCCAATTTTCTGATATCTGCCAACTTATGTGGCTGCATGCGCGGCATAATTTTGATCACCCCTGACAAAATCTCACTCCAAGGTTTTTTGAAAAGTTGGCAGGTATGCAGTTGTGTGTGAGATAGTATCATCAGCAGCATATTAGCGTTGGGTTTCAGACCCAAAATATGTTTTGAAATGTGTGAGTACGTTACTGACATTGTACTCACAGGGTTATTTCATTGATAAAATGTATGAAACAGGAACATAAAGTATACACACATACAATATGCAGTATAACTTTTAAGACAAATTTTATAATAATAAAATGCAACCTGAACATTGTTGCAGACCACATAGCCCCTTTATTACAGTGGTGTTCCTTATGGCAGTGGCCACACTGCAAAAATAGTTTAAGAATGGTTTGAGTAACATGACAGAGAGTTCAAGGTGTTGGCTTGGCCTCCAAATCTGACTGAGAATGTCTGATGTGCTGGACCAGAAAAAATCCGGTCCATGGAGGTCCCATCTCACAACTTGCAAAATTTATTATAGGACCTGCTGCTTAAGTCTTTGTGCCAGATACCACACACGTTCAGAGGTTTTGCAGAGTCCATGCCTCGACACATCAGAGCTACGTTGGCACCACAAGAAGGACCTACATGATTTTAGGCAGGTTGTTTTAATGTTGAGGCCCACAAGGATTTTTAAATGTGTATGTTATAACATAGATTGAAATTAAAGTATGACATTAACTTTGCAACTTCCAAATTTTGCTGTTTAATTCACAAGTTCTGATTTTTAATTATTATTTTTTTCATAATATCAGCGTTTTTGTATTTAACCCTGGATATTTGTACTTGCATTATTGAAAATACCTTTCATTTATGTATGAATTTTCATGCATACATACAAAACTTTGTATGTGATGTATGTTACAAAATATTAGGCACACACATCAAAAGAGAACAATATCCGTCCTGTAATATTTTGTCTTCAAGCTAGTTTTCTCCAGCCAACCTTTTCACTCTGTTGTTAATAATAGTATTTGAGAATCTGCTGTACCAACAGGTAAAATCTGAGGTTCAAATTAGTACAACTGCGTTATTAGTAATTATTACTAATTTGCAATTGTTTTTGATATACAGTATTTAAATCCTGATCCAGTCTTACCAAATCTGTGCACTTGTGCTTGTTCACCAACATTTGAGTCAAATAAATCAACCAGTGTTTAAAATGTCATGAGGTTCAATCAAGATTTGATCAAACAATATTGTGTAAAGACATTTTGTAAGTTTACTGTGATGTGTACATTTCCTAACTGCAATACAAATTACCAAATTCTTGAAGCTGGTGTCTTGGCCTAAGTTGACTGTCAAGGCATTGTGTAAGAAAGTTTCAACAACAACTTTCACTGAATAGACATAAAAGAATAAAATTTTGTTTAAAGAACGCAATGAAGGTCACCAAAATGTAAACACATTTCAATGCTAAAAAAAAAATATCTGAAACACCACAGTAGTCATTCAAAGTATGATCATTCTTTAGACACAGATCTACAAATATACAGATCTGACAATTATACACAATATCAGTACAGTTAAAATACCAGACCTCTGGAAATAATCGGAAATAATCAAAGGCTGTGTGTGAACAGTGAAGGAGACAAAGAGAAAAGTGTGATTGTCCACAGTAAGAATGACTTCTTACAAGTCATTTCAAACATGAATTAACAGAATTAATGACAAGACCACAGCAGGAAATGCTTATAGTCGATCTGCAGTTCTTCACTGAGAGTCCATTGATGCTGCCACTATGCCGTGCTGTCTTAACTGGGCTCTGATCATCTGATTCTTTGATTTCCACTCTTCCATCTGTGAGTAGGTGGAGACAAGGCATAAGAGAGAGAAAGACAGACTGTATGGGCAAATGAAACAGTGTTGTCCATTTTATTTAAAACAATCCCACTAACAAAGTGCAGAACTGACTTCAGAAGTACTATTAGCAGCTGCAGTTGTGGTTATAGTGGAAGCTGGTAGTCATCCTCTAACTGTTCATTAAAGCATTTGATTCTGAAAATATGCTTACAACATCAGTTTTAATAAATGGATAACTAAAATGTTCAGAATGCTCTTTCATTTGAAGTGGTAAGTTACCTCTTGTTTGAGAAGCTGATTGTCCATCCTCAGTCTATCCACAGTATTGAGTTCCTCCTCCAGTCGTGCATTGCTCTGACGCAGCTCTTGGATATAGTCACATGCCTTGGACAAGATCCCACCTTTACTCTACACAGAAGAGCAGAAGACAATCTGAGGCAAGATTTCAATGTTTCATTTAGTTTAAAAAATTTGTGAAATGCATAAAGTAAAACTCAAAAATTAGAACTATAAAGACAAAAAAAAAAAAAAAAGAAAAGAAAAAAGTTTTAAAGGGGTCATCAGATGCCCATTTCCCACAAGTTGATATGATTCTTTAGGGTCTTAATTAAAAGTCTATAACATACTTTCATTAAAATTTCTCAATGGTAGTGTAAAAAAACACCTTTTTTGCCTGTCAAAATCAGCTCTGTTTTCAGTAAGCCATTCTAGTCCATGTTGCTTTAAATGCTAATGAGCTCTACTCACACCTCCCCTCATGTGGGGTGCAGACTGTAAACAGTGTTGCCAGATTAGTTGGTTTTGAACATGATTATGTGGGTAAATATTGGCTTGGGCAGGTGGACAAAATTTGGGCTTGTTTTTGGTCAGTTTGGCGGTTTTCTAAACTTATAAATTGTATAGGCTAATTGGTTAACAAACAAGCCCATGTGTGCATATATAACCAACTGCATGCATCCAATCAGTCAACTGTTACTAAACACACACACACACACACTGCAAAGACGACTGGTGCTGATATTGACGTCGCGGCCGCACTTTTGGCCAATCACTAGGGATCAGCAGACAGATGATTCATGAGCGACGGGTTTTTAGCGCGATAACGGATCTGATTTTGAATGTATAACTGTAAAAGAGTGGAGAGTGTTATAACTCTCAAAACACGAATTACACCTGTTGAGGGAGATGATGGCTATATCACTGCAACTCCGAAATCAGAGCACAGTTAAAACGATTTCATCAAAATCTGTTTATATCTATACGGTCATGTCTTTTATCTTTTAAACGGCTCAGATTGGTATATTTATTGTCGGATTATCATACAGAATGACACATTTTTGACTGCCATGGTGTGTGCATGAACGAGTGTGAAATACCTATAATAATGTTGCTTATTCTGATCACTTATTGGGCACGTTTTTGCATTTAAATTCTGACTGTTGACATTGAAAATGATGCATGAGTTTTTCGAGGGTATCGGTTCATTTCTTGATTGCCATTTTGACAGTGTCTGCTTGCATATTTTAATCATATTTGGTAGTTCTCTTTAATGTATCTGCCCCGATTTGATCCATGGGAAATTTATCTAGCATTATATTATTTTGTCGTCATTATTTAATTATAAGGAGTTAAAAATGTCTCTTATTAACCTTGATTTACATTGCATCACATTATTTTGACAGTTAAAGTTTTGGGCGGTTTTCGGGTGGGTTTTTGTGAGCTTTTGGGCTGGAAATCGTCCATCCAATCTGGCAACACTGACTGTAAACGTCAGCCGCGAATTGGCTAACTAGCACATTATTAGGAAAGGCAATTTGCAAAGACTCGTAAAAAAAACCTTATTCTCACTTCTTCTGTAGATGAAGCTTGATCTTGAATGATTCGTGTGAACACTCATTTAGGCAGATCGGGATCGGCTCATTCCCCTCAAAACGAAAGTAGTGTTAATCCTCTGCGTCTTCAGCAGCTCAGATCTCGGGAGTTAATGATGACTGCTATATTCATTATTACATCTAACAACAAAACACCTCAATCGCTTAATCTGAGACATCTTGTCTTCCCCTGCACCGGAGTCGACACAATGGCGGATGGACTGTTTACAGTTCACTCAGGGCGGGTCTAAGGTAAAACGGCCTTGTCAATCAACTGTCGTGGGAGCGGTCTGTAAAGAACTACATCATTCTGACAGGAATCTCAGAAAAGCCTGATTTGAGAAAGGGGATTTTAAAATGGGAATAAAAAATAAAAAAAACACTGGGTGGATTTTTCAGGGGTGCAAACTCGTCTGGAGTGAAAAAGGTGACAAAAAGTTAGGCTTCAGGAGTGAGATTGGTTGGATGAGGTAAAGAGCATTAAGGTAAGCCAATCAGAGGCAGGGTAGGACGGGTCCATTCCTTTGCCAACAGGGGAAAAAAACGCTACAGGTGACGTGACACAGATGACTTGCAGATACGACTACGAAACTAAAATATTTCGCCGAAAGGTGACAAGTTTGCACCCCTGGATTTTTATCATTATAGGATGGATGTGTACACACACTTCCAACACACATTTATGTTCAAACAACTTGTAAAGTGAATTTTGCATCCGATGACCCCTTTAAACTAAAAAAAAAATCAAAAAACAAATAAAAACCCAAATAAAAAAATTCAAAATATTAATAAAAATGTACAGCATCCCCATTATTCTACAATAACACTGTACATTAGACCTTTGAATAAAACATTCAAACTGGACACTGCTGGTGGCTTGTGCTAACTAAGCTTACTTGACCATTTTTGGTTGCATCCACATTGCAGTCAGGAATTGTTTTGGAAAGCTGGACAATCCAGTTGTTGATCTTGTCCCTCCGTCTGCGTTCCACTGAGGGGAAAAAATGCTTACATTCAGACAGACCTTCACGACATTTAAGATAAATCTTTTTCAGTCTAATATGAAATAGAGCAACAGGGATTGGATAATGAGGTGGAGCAGCCGATTTCAAACAAAACACAGAATAACCTTCATTGTGTTGAGCCTTCCGCTTGTCATCCCTGGAAGCACGCTGTGTTCCCGACTTACTGTGAAGAATATAGGATTCGTTGAAGATGTTGAGAAGAAACAGAATAATGTGATAGGACATGCGATTTTATGCATGTGATACGAGAGAACAACCTCTGTTGTGTTGTGGCTAGAACTTCCTGAGGTGACATCATTACATAGAGTTGACCTGCAAGAAAATGAAGGCAGGCAACTGAAAACGATATACTGTTGATATAATTGCATCATTAAGTCTCACAAAGGCATTTATTTAAATAAGATAAAATACTACTATTTCAATTTAAATATTTATTAAAATGTAATTAATGTCTGTGTTGGCAAAGCTGAATTTTCAGCAGCCATTACTCCAGTCTTCATGATTCTTCAGAAATCATTCTAATATAGGCCTACTGATTTAGCTTCCAAGCAACATTTCTTATTACTATCAATGTTGAAAACAGTTATGCCACCTAATATTGAAACCATTACATGTTTTGCCAGAATTCTATAGTTCAGAAGAATGACCTTTATTTGAAATGTCATACATCTTTACTATCACTGTAGCTCAAATATAATGCGTCCAAATTTGAATTCTTTAGAATTTGAATGATATTGTACATGTAGTTTGGCATTACCTGCAGAGGCTGGCTGAGATAGTACCGAATCAGCTGTGTGGAGATTGGTGACCATGGTGCTGGCAGTTGTGTCAGAGATGGTGGCAGGATAGTAGTATTGAGTCTCAGACGTCTCTCCCTCTAGACTCTCAGACTGAGAGATTACAGCCTAAAAATACATGCACACAAGCACCTACTAACACAAGCACCTCTTTGATATAAAAAGGTTTCAGTAACAAGCTCAAATATCTATTGCTGTTAAAAACAACTAATACCTGGGTTATAGGTGGTATGGCTGCCTGAGTTACAGTGGGAAACCCAGTCACCACACTGACTGCTGCAGCCCCATCTGCCTGTCCTTCTACCTGCCCATCAGCCAAGTGGATCACCCGGTATGTTACCTGAACCACGGAGGTCAAGGGTTTAATCATCATATCTCATGATCTGTTTTTACTGTGCATACATGTGCCACATACCTGCCCCCCTGTTCCTTCCGTTTTTACAAGATGATACTTAATTTGCTGATCTGTGGAGAATGCGGCAGCTGACTGGATGGCTGCGATAGCCAGTGGGTCGTCTGCTGTTTCAGAAACACCTGGTAAAGCAGCACATACAGGTTATTGTTTGGTAACTCCTAAAAGGACTGGATACAAATGTATCATGTCAATTTCAACATGGAGTTTTTGTAAAGTAGAGAGGTCAGGTATTTGATCAGCAACAATCTCACTGATGTTGAATGTAGGGGTGATCATCATCATCCTCGTTTTCCCAGGCATGTCCTGGATGGGATTTCTAAATTAACTAAAATGTCAGAGTTTTGGCTTTTTTACCTATTGACATGCTCTCTACAGTTCTCATACATTATGTGCATTTGCTGAAGATCCCACCCTTCTCGCATGCCACGATTGGTCGATTATGTACAATGCCTGCATGGTATTGGACTTTTCATAACCTTTAGCAAGTATGAAAACATTAGGAAAACAGAGCCTAAACCCATGCATTTTAGGCAATTTAGAAAAGAGGGTGTATGGTCACCTTACTGAATCTACTGATGGGTTTTTTTCTTGCTTGAGAAAATGTGAAGTTTGTTTCTTGATGTGCAGGTACATGTACTGTATATACTTTGTTTAGCACTAGATGGTGCTATACAGGGGGTAAACTGTCACAACTAAACTGAAACTAAACTTAAGACCCTGCAAACCCAAGCATTATTATGTTGTGTATTTCCCTAAACACACTATGACTCAGAATGACAAAGGAACTTGGACAGCTCAATTTGAGCATCTCACCGTCTTGCAGTATGGGAGAATCTTCAGGATCAGGACTATTATGGTTTCTAAAAAAAAAAGGAAACAAATGTATAATTAAATAATTATGTTATATAAGAAGTGCATAACTATAATGCTAGATAAATATATTAACAAATGTTTTATTACAACATAGAAAAGCATAGGTGTTTAAAATAAGCAGTACAAAGATTGTATAATATATACACTGACGTCTTGCTTTTTCAGAGGATTTAAAATCACTTCAGATAACATTGTAGAAGTGCAGATTTCAACAGTAGGATGATGAGCATAAGGTGTGACAAGCATAATACTGAAGATTAAACTCACTTCATATTTTTAAGCAAATAAGGCTTTGGAGTCCTCAAACGTAAACATTCACTGCAAAAACAACGGGAAAACAAAGGAGCACATTTGATACATAAACTTTGCACAACTGGACTACATCCTGCTCTTAAAAACGTCCAACAACTCAAAGCAGGTGTGTGGCGTCGGCGGAGTTATGCATTTTACACAGTTGCGTTAAAACTCCCATCACACCGATGTGTTGAGAAACCGCCCGGAAAGCTATACATAGCTCACTTTAAGAACTGATTACATGCTGTTCAATATTCATTTTTACTAATAACCGTGATATTATTTAGTATAAAAATCACGAACACTGGAATTACTTCGACTAACTCGGCAAGAATCAAAACAAGAACGGAAACAAAGCAGCATTTAGCATTTGAGCCAAGCAAAAAAAAAAAAAGATACGTGAAAACCATCCCGCTAAAAAGTTTGTATGCATGACTAATTATAATCCATATTATCGTATACCCCCTCCAATAACATTCTCTAGTGACATTTAACAGAGTTACCTGTTTGTCGTTAGCAGCTAACGTTCAGCCGACATATCCTTTTCCTGCGCATGTGCAAGCTTTTCTGGATTTTAATGTTAGTAAGAGGGCGCCATACACACGTTTGTAAGGCTGAGCAACAAATAAACATGCTTTAATAACACCAACATATGATACCATCCAAATAGAACCTTTATTTTACTGTAGAATTCATACTTGAAACAGTGGGTTCACAAACTTTAAAGCATAATTCCACATCCAAGGTACATACTTTTTCATTGTATTTAAGGGACATGCATAACATGACAGTGTTTTTGACATCAGCATCATCATTTCTGATGGAGGAAACACACAGATTACTTATATTTTGATTCAGTACAAGCTAGAGGATTTAACATTTTGGTTTTAGGGATTGGTGTTGTAACGAGATACATTGTAGACTCAGAGAAGCTCTGACAGCAATGGGAAAGTGAGGAAAACAAGCAGGAGAGCTGCTCCACTGTGTTGCATGACACACCAGGCAGAACAAGTCTGAAGCTTACCTGGAAAAAACAACAACAGAGCAGCCTGATCAACATCTGTCAGTCACTGATTCATTACAATAAAAGTCATAAGTTCATGAATAAAAGATAAAATAAAAAGAAAATGCACAAAAACAACTACAGTGTGCTTTCCTTGTCAATTCCAAGCAATCAGGTTGCTCATTTACTAGTGCAGCTGCAAAATATACTTAGTCAATAAATATGCAATGTATTTAAGGGGAAAGCAAGATGTAGCCTAATAAATGTTTAAGTTTTGTTGCTTACTCTTGTCCACGACTGCAGAGATTGACACTGGTGTGGCAGTTTGTTTGATGAAACAGGTGTAGGTTTTGGGTTTGTCATCTGAGAAACCTTTCAAATTCAGCTCACACATGTTTTCCACTAGAGAGACAACGGCACGGTTTTTGAAGGTGCTGTCTGGTTCACTGCTTTTGTTCGAAGAGCCAATCAACTTATTCTCCGTCATGTAGTAGCAAGTCTTCTGGAGCTTGGGGTCTGAAGCTGGAGTGAACTTGCAGTACATGTCCAGGTTTTGGTCCTTAGTCAAACAGGATGAAAGCTGAACAGGAGTCTGGGCAGAAGCAACACCTAGAAAATAACACCAACTTAGCCTTAAGTTTGAGTCATGGTACAGTACTTGTATGGCATAATATAGGCTACAGTTAGATTACGGTGATATTTGTCCTGTGTATTTTCAAAGGACAACATTGTTAGTACATCATACTGAAATACAACTAGTGTAACTGGTTAAGTAAAAAAAACAAGAAAAAGGGGAACAATTAAATGTTCTTGTCTTCTCTTCTCTTTTCTAGGAGCATGTGATGATAATGTAAATTTACCCAACAGGAAAAAGGTAGCAAAGGCAGTATAGTACATCATCCTGACCACAGTATCCTGCTGGAGAACAAACACAAGACAAGTCACACTTACAACACAAACTAATACTGATTACCTCAGTATTGTATACTATTTGTATCGTGCAAAAACATGAGCATTAATGGCGTTTAAGAACTTTTAAGTTTTCACCTGCATACAAAACAAATCTATGTATTCCTGGCAATGTTTAAAGACAATAAATACAAGCGCTCTTGTATAGCCAGTGCAGCAAATTTCTCAATACGGGTGGGGTCATGAGTCATGACATATCGGAGCACATAAACAAACAAACAAACAAATCTAAAAAGTATTATAAATAATAAAACTATTATTATATAACTAATGCACACGGATACATGGACCCCACCCAAACCACACACAGCGTTCGGTCAGAAACCCCTTCCAGACATGTGAAGAACTCATTACAAGGCCCCGTGTGCATCTCTTTTTTTTGAGGCAAGACTCAACTCGTGAAGATTCTTTAGAAGTGACATGTCTCATGCAACATTCTTTGGCAAGAATTCAAGTCGAACTTCAGCAATAAAAGTCATTCAAATCTTTAAAAAATATTGTAAAGTGGCTTTACGTCATCATTTAAAAGGATAACGTGTTTTATTTCAACTTAATTTCACTTCAAAGCGTCCTGAACAGAAGTCAAGGTAACCTACTTATTTTTTAGGCTGGGTGGTTGGCGTTGTAAATAATGAGGACCAGACCGCTACACACGCGAGTTGAGTTTCCACTTGCGTCTTTGATATCGATACATAGACTTTCTGAGTTTGTTACGGTTCTTACCTTGTCTTCTCTGCTTTCGGATGCTGGAGCTGTTGGTCCGTTATTGAGGCAACTCCCTGAGTGATTACTCGAGGAAGACAGTGGGATGGTGAGATTAAGTAAGAGGAGATTCACGCCCATAGACTACATCACGCGACCTGCCCATTACCACCAGTTTAAACGTGTGTGTACAAGTTGTTGTTCAAGAAAACAACAAGATGACACTCGTGTAAATAATCTAGACAAAGTCATCATTGTTAAAATGTATATACTTGCGCCACCATTTGAGGTTGCCACACCCTTTAAAGGTGCCTCAGATATTTTAATGTGCAACCAAATTCAGAAATATAGATATATTAAGCTTTTCCTTTGAAACTAGGTTACTAAAGGAGTCTTCAGAGTTCGGGAAGAATCTTTTGGGCTCCATCTTGTAAGTTCAGAGAACTGCCCTTTTTGAAAAGGTGCCTAGTTTCCAGAGGGTTCTGCCAGTGTGGCAGTCTGCTGCCTCAAGTATCTGTTCATGTTTATAGTAAAAACTCAATGCAACCTAATTGAAATAAAAATGTAACGGTGTTTCTTTGCGCACCAGTTACAGACAAAACGTCATCAGTCTGATACGTTATTAAAATTTAATGATGGATCATAAGGCTTTATTGGATTATATGCATCCTATGAATATTTCATAATAAATGCAGAGAGAGAGAGAATTGTAATAATATTTAATATCATTTTCATATTTGGTGTGATGTGTCTCCACTGTCACTGGTGGTTATGGTCCTACAGTATTTTCAGCAAAGCTGTTTTGTTACATTTATGATGATACTGTGCAATTCTATACAAATATTTAAATTGAATAGAAAATGTTTCTTTTATATTCTACTATTGCATATGGAAAAGGCAAATATAGCCTGTTTATTTTTGGCTTCAGTACAAGAACAAATAAACCCCTGTTATTTAATTTTGGAAACAATATTAGAAACATATTTTGTAATATCATGCTTATTATTTTTAGGAAGGTGGTCCCTCTAAACTAAAGGGATTAATAATAATGGTCTAAAATGGGTTTCTGACATGCAGCATGTTTCTTCAAAAATATTTTTAAATCTCTGATAAAGCCAACTAAGAATAATTGTAATAATTCAGCACTTTTACATTCTCAAATATGTGTTGATGTAAGTAAAAAGATCAGGTTACGCTCTACATTCTTTATTGTTTTCTGTGACATTTCTCAGTACAGATCCTTCAAAAAATAAGACGAAGCAATGGAAAGAGTGAAAGAAGGGAAGACAAAGGCTTTCAAAAAAAGGCTTCATGCGTGAAATGCTTGCGCTTGAATATATTGCTATGCAGTATTTGTGAGTCAGTAAAATGAAACAGACAAAGCACTACATTTCTAAAGCTCAGATTATACCTTAAAGCCAACCTAAGGCACTTAAGGTTAGTGCAAGGAAGCATGTGTAAAAAGCAGCTAAACGTGTGGAAGCATACAGCAGCTGCACCGTGCATGCGAGTGCAATGGATGACACATAGAAACACATGTAAGAGTACATTTAAATACTCAATCATCATGTAACTTAATAGACTCATTCTTATGCACTTGTGTTCTGTTCCAGGCCTGAATCATTCGTTCCGCTAAACATAACTGAACAAAAAGTCCTTGAATTGTTGTCCACAGGATATTTAGTTGCATCATGTGTAAGTTTTGCAATATAATATGTCAGCAGTGGTGATGTCCTTCAGACAGAGCTGACCTTATTCATAGTGATAAACAGAAGCGATTAGACAATGATAATTGCACTGGACAAATCGCAAGGATCGATAAACCAGCCATCCGATAAATGAGATTACAGATTACTCTTACAATGATTTCACTCAATTATTTCTATAAATATTACAAAAATGTCAGCAATAAAATGTATAATATCTTTTTGAGCTATGACTTGATTTGAAGGAAGCACATAATTGATACTGTATAAAGGTCCTATGCCATGTGTCAAAACAATAACATATATTTCTTACAACAGAGAATATTTTAGGTGACATATACTTTATACTTTTTCGTGCCGTCCTTCATCTGAATTCAATGCAAATGACAGACATGCTGCGTTCAGTGATACTGTAAATTCAAGAATAAATTCATTTCATAGATTGTGTTAAGCAGCTGCAATATTTGCTGTTACAAAATGTTCCGATTGAAATATTTTAAATCAACATACACTACTGTTCAAAATTTTGGAGTAAGATTTTTTTTTTTTTAAATGCTTTTAAAAGAAATCTCTTATGCTCACCAAGGCTGCATTTATTTGATTCAAAACACAATAAAACAGTTATATTTTTAAAATAACCATTTTCTATTTGAATCTATTTTTTTT
Source organism: Barbus barbus (assembly GCF_936440315.1). NCBI lineage: Eukaryota > Metazoa > Chordata > Actinopteri > Cypriniformes > Cyprinidae > Barbus > Barbus barbus. The sequence continues at coordinate 34,389,753 of NC_136733.1, read as the reverse complement.
TTTAATTCTGAGATGGCAAAGCTATCCAGAATTTAGTGTCACATGATCCTTTAGAAGTCATTCTGATATGCTGATTTGATGCTTGAGAAACACATTTTATTATCAATATTGAAAACTTTTTTGAAAACTGTACTAAATGTTTTTCAGGATTCTTTAATGAGCAGAAATGTATAGAAATAGAAATCTTTTATAACATTTTAAATGTCTTTACTGTCACTTTTGATCAATTGAATGCATCCTTGATTGTATGTATTAATTTCTTTCCAAACCTCTTACTGACCTCAAACTTTTGAACAGTAGTGTAGTACAACTGTAGTATTTCGCAATAACACTACCTTCAAACACCTGTTATTTGGACGTCTTTAGGTGATAAGAACATGTTCACCATCCTAATTTGCATTGTATACCAATGTTCTTTCATGTTTAATATCGAACAGCATTTTGGATATATATACTTGAGTGGGTCGCATATCTAGTTTGTTTTTTGTTTTCACTGTGAATCCTGAAGATGTAATAATGATGGTCTCCACAGAAACTTTAGAACTGTAAAAAAAAACAAAAAAACATAAAAGTCAACATAACCATGTAAGATGTAAAAATAACTAAATATAAATCTAATTCAAAATGCGAAAGGCAGTTGATTGTGAGAATGGCTTTGCTTTAGCCTGTTCGATATTGGTCTGGTCATGCTGATAGAAGCCCGAGGGAAACAGGAAGTGATATCACGACTGCAAGCATCCATGGTCCAGTGTGAAAGAATATGCTTAATGCAGAGCACACCAGAAGATTTCCTGTTTGAAACAGAGAGACAAATAATAAACAGCAGAGCAATGACTTGAGAGCAGACAGATTGCGAAAGCCAACAGATTGGGAAAGAAGAAAATGTCACAAGCAGTGACAACACCTTCAATTTAAATGAGAACAGGCATTGCACAATTCCTAAGTAATATTTATTGTCTTTCAGCATATGTTAAGGAGGTCTTACTGAGTCATGTTCAAACTCACTTTGGTGGAACGCCATGCTATTCTCCTTCCAGGTGCTGCCCTGATAAACCCTGCAGGTGTAGGTGTACGCGCGGTCATCGGACATGGGCATCCAGGTGAGGCGACAAATGTTAGGTGACACCAGGGTCACATTGACTCGGCGTCGGGTCTCAATAGGTGGGATCATGTGGACCGGGTTATTTGGGTAGGTGGAGCCCATGAGTCGCCCATCCTGTTTGAACTCGCAGAATGGCCCAGGGACCTTGTGGGTCTCTGGGAATTCACAGTCAACCCGGAGGTTCTTCTCAATGTAAGTAATGCAGGAGTACATCTGTGGCCCTCGAGGGGTGTTCCAGAACCAAGAATTAAAATCCAAGAAGCTGGGTTTCTGGTATGGATCTGTTGTAGTGATCACTTCCACCATACATGACAGACATGATACTGGGAGAAAAGCACAAACACTTTAAAATATGAATATGATTTTGGAGTTTGCAATGCTTATGGAGAAATTAATATTTTCAGGAATAAGATGAGCATTTTGTTGTTTTTATAGAATAATTATGTGCCTCTCTACATATATTTCTGATATGTAGCCTATCATAAAAGCATTTTTACTCTAAACAGACAAGGAGAAGTGTTATGAGCACAACTCAGAACAGTTGACTTCTAAGTAGTCTAATACATTCTTTAAAAAGATGTAAGGAAGGGGAATTGGACTTGATTTGTGGCCAGTACTGTACTGTACTCTCTAATCTTGTGATGTTTAGAACAGCTGTCTCTACTTCCTGCTACACGTTGTTGTTCTTACTGGTGCCATAGTGTCATTTGTGTGTTTCCATGCATGAGAAAATAAAATTATGATGACAATACTGCATAATAGTACTTTTGATTGAATTTTGACACATATGAAAACATGCTTCTGTTGTTCGGTCATTTAAAAAAGAATTGGGGGTTTCATCATCAGAATGGTACAAAACTTGGTAAAGGTTTTGGCACTTGCTATGTGAACACACACACAAAAAACAATGGACATGATTCAAAAAGGAAAAAATAGCCACACTTGTATTGTTCGCGGTGAAAAATGGCCACATTGGAAATTAATGTGAGGAGTGAATTTTATCTGGAAACGTTTGGTACTGTGCCCCAAACAAAATCCTACTGAAATTTTGAGATCTCAGCCTCAAATTTGTAACACAACTTGTTTAGATTTATGGCTTTGATTCTCTTGCCGTTTTAGAGTAAAACATGTTGGAAAATATATATATTTTTATATAAAATTTTAAAATAGTATTTTTGTGCATTTTTCATAACAATCAACTTGAACTTCTATAACTTTTTTGTTTCACTTTTTAAACGTTTTCACTTCAGCAAGAATCTGCCAAGGGACTAAACTCAAGTCTGTGCTCCAACGCATTCAAAATTTACAAAATTCTATTATCAAAAAGTCGTTAACAGGTACTAATTGGATCATAACTGTTCCATTAATATTGTTTATAAAGATTGAGTGATGCTATTATAAATTAAAATAATGAAGTACAATTTTTTTTATAATAAATAAGATCAATAACATACATTTAGAAAATAGGGTGGATTTTCACTCCATGCTGACTTTAAAAGAGTTTTATTAGGAATTTACTTAAATTTACATTGCCCTGCAGTGTGTCAAAAGGTTTTTTAATAATATTCCTTGTAGTTAAATTCAATTAAAATGAGCTCATTATAGGTTAACCTAATAATAATTTACTACAAAATTTAAAGAATTATTTTATAATGAAGCATATGTTGGCCAATGTTTAACATTTCAGTTACCAAATAACACAGTAGCCCTCAAACCATCTCACGACATATAAATAAACAGGGAACTTTTGCATTAATGTTATTAGTCTAAAGGACATGTTACTTACACAACAAAAAACAAGCTGCTAGTGAAGGATAAGACTTCATTGCCTCTTCTGTATAGGGTCCAAATTTCCTCCTTTAAACAACTGTAGAGAAAAATGTTAAACGTGTTGGACATAGGCCTACACAAAAAACAAGCATGAGCTCCGAGACATTAAATATAGAACCTGGGAAGGTCATTATGTGGCCCAACATTTTTATAGGTGACGTCCTGATATCTCAGTATCATTTTTATAGGTGACGTCCTGATATCTCAGTATCAAACATCTCACCTATACACATTTCAAACAGATTAGCTCTATTTAAAACAGAGGCAGCCTAACAAATTCCGTCGGGCACTAAATTACCGCATACCGCAGACCGACCCATCCCATATCTGTTCAAGGACAGTGCAGCTCATTGAATTTACATTGTTCTCTTACAGAATCTAAAATCACATGCAAATACAGACTGCGATATAGCTAAACGACAATGTTTGTTACCTTCAAGCCGATATATTCGGCCGTTTCCTCTTCTGCTCGTCAGGGTACTCAAGGATGCGAGTCGATGGAGATGATGCTGATGCTGACGAAGCCGCGGCTCGAGCATTGACTGCAGCCGCCGGGTCCTGCATGCACGAGTTTCAACTCTCCTTACGGCGACAACCCTGTCTCTGACTAATCTTGAATGCCTTGTTATATATTTTCCTCTGTATTAAAATAAGCGGGCACACTTTACATCGCTTATAGCCTACAGACTGACTGAGCTTGTTTCTATAAATGTAAACCGATTTTAGACATTATTAAGGATGTGGTAGGCCTAACTTCTAAAAGACCCCATAGGACTAGATGAGCTATATTTAGTAATCTGTGGGAATTTAGGCAGCCATAGATAGAACAAATGATGACGCGCCAGATTTGAGAAATTGCTCTTGTCAGTGTTAAGATTTCCACCAGCAGAGGTCGCTTTACACTAGAAATTAGGGGTTCAGTTACAGTCCTTTTTACATGCAATGGAAGTGAACGAAGATTAGGTTTAATTGTCTGGCTTGTTTCTTAAAAAATAGTCAATTTCTCGTACAATAAACAGATGTGAATCTATGTACATTTTCTTCGCTGGAGGAGTTCGTTTCTTTAAAATCTAGGTGTAGCCACTGTGGTTCCCAACCACATTCCTGGAGCCCACCCCCCAACACTGCATATTTTGCATCTGTCCTTTGTCTGACACAACCATTTCAGGTCTTAAAGTCTCGACTAATGAGTTGATGATCTGAATCAGATGTGTTTGATTATGGAGACATGGAAAACATGCAGTGTTGGGGCGACTCCAGTATGTGGTTGGGAAACTAAACACTAACTAGAGTTTTGTATTCACAATGCAGGTTATAAGTAAACTACACCTAGCTATTAGAAAAATAAATAAATAAACAAAAAAAAATAGCTTAAGTTTAGCTACTCTTTGATCAAATTCCAAATGGCTAATGTGAGCTATTAACTTATTAATTCAATAACCATCAATAACCTATTTTAATTGAATTGAAAACTTAAAAATCAAATGAAATTTACACAAGTGGTTTAATATACATTAGTCAAGTCACCTTTATTTATATAGCGCTTTTAACAATACAGATTGTGTCAAAGCACTTAACAGTATCAAATTGGAGGATAGAGTGTCAGTAATGTATCAAAATAAGAATAAACACTCAATTTTCAGGTAAAGGCATTTCACTATTGAATTCAGAGATGTCATTGTCTAGCTCAGTTTAGTTTAAATAGTATCTGCTAAATCAAATTGACGATAATCACTAGAAATTAGTGATTTAGGCTATATAACTTTTGTAAAAAAAATTAATAAAAACTATGGGTGAAATGATATGCCTTCATTATTCAGAGTAACAGATATATAGTCTTTATTTAAGTAAAAATGGCCATAGCCCACATTCATATAAGCTTATACATATATAGGCCTACAGTTACTATTTGGTTTATTTGAAACAGAACAATAAAACACGAAAATTTTATTTTATAAAATTATATCAAAACCCATATTTTTGATGAACATATTTACATTATTAATCTGTTATTTATCTTAGCAAAATGTTATATTCATCAGTCAAAATTGATTCAAAAGAAACCATATATATTTTGTAATAATGATCTTAAAATATAATATAAGAGAACAAAATTCTCTAAATTCTCTCTTGGCTTGTCCGGGAAGCCCCTACAGTTGCTGCTGTCTCATCACCAGCTTAAGCTTATAAAAACAATAACAATTCTAAAGCTTTTGTTATATTATGTTATATGGCACTTTTTTATCCTGGCATTTTTTTTATTTTTTTTTATTTTATTTTATTTAATCTTAATATATATTCTTTTATTATTATTCTGTTTTACATGCTTTAAACTGTACGACATTACCCTATATATACTTTTGGAATAAATCTGTGGATGGTAAAACTGGGTAAAACACATCAGTCGCTGAGGCTGGGGCAATACGTAAATGTTGTACACTGTTAACAAGTAACAATTAAAATACAGAATATTTTAGTTTATAGTCTATGTGGTTGAGCTTGAAGTATGTAATACCCCTGACTTTGATTTTAAAACTGTGAAATATTTGTCCTTTTGTCGGAATTGTGATGTTGAATTTTTGGTTAATAATATTTTGATTTTGGCCAATTACTTCATTCATAAATTCATAGATTCTTTAATAACCCTCCCACTTTATTACTTTTCCAGCAAGATTCTATGATTTTCTTCAAATCCTTGAAGACTATGTAGCATTTTGAAGGTGTTTTTTGATGATTAAGCCCCTTGTATTATATTACTGTATTATTTATTTTTCTGTATTTTTTTTTTTTTTTTCTTTGTTGGTTTTCCTGTTATGTTTATTTTGTTTATCTGTATTTTTTGTTATGCTGCTATTTGTACTTTTTTAAATTGTATTAAGAATGTTGTTAATTGGTGTTTTTGTATGTTTAAGCAATACAAAAATTAATTAATAATAAAATTTTAAAAAAAGTTTATATTCTATGTACGCTTTCTCTTTTGTTGCATCTGTTGTACAATGCTTCCCTCTATCGTGCTGGAGTGACGATCATGAACCGGTGACTTTGAAATGTTGAATATATTGAATATGATTTTTATTTTTTTTTACTTTTAGAATAAAATATATCTCATTATAAGTTTAAGTATTAAATGAATACATTTAAAAATAATCACAATCTTCAATAGAAACATCGCAATACTCGTGCTTACGGAAGCGTCCCATCTCCATGACAACGCAAGACAACAAGAAACACGGCCTGTGAAATCACTGAAATATATCGGTGTATTTTAGTGCTTTTGAACTGCAGTTACTACATTCACCAAGATTTGTTTATCCACAAAATCACCCGGGGACCGTGTTTTTCAAGCTGTCATCTCGCCCTACAGGTTGGAAATCGTCTTTCAAAAAATAACTCGAAAATATGCCAAAGAAAAGTCATAGTTGGTTCGACAATATTGTTTTCGACAATGTGCAATCGACATGTAGTAATTGTTATTTTGACTTTGTCAAATCATAATATCTTATAATCCTCTATAATACTTTTATTTTGCACTAGGGATTGAAGGAGTCAGAAATGGAAAGTCCTCGTGTTGGTGTGGTGAGAGAGTCCATGCTGCATCGTCCTCTCTTAATTAAGGTCAGGACTGATATTAATATTAAGAATGGCTTTGAATAGTAAGTTACTAGGAAAGGCAACTTTGTAAACGTATTTATCTGCATAGCACCATGTATGAATGCTTTATTCTCGCATATATATAATAAACAAACAAATAATTAGTCTTAATGTATAAATTCCTGCTGTGTTTCACAAGCAAATGGTGAAATGTTCACCTTTTTGTTTCGAAAAGCACAACAAAATAACGTCATAACTAAAATGAGCACTAGATGGCAGAGTTAGTCTCTGAATAAATCTGACTATGACTTCTCAGCACTCTCACACACATCGTGCAAGTCACTTAACACTAATATTAATAAGCTGAAGCGTAAACCAAGAGTTTTTTTTTAAAAGATACACTCCCAGAAAATGTAACCCACCCTGGTTTAGTCTGTTTTATTTTTAAACCTTCATACTTTGTTGTAAACGCATTAAGTTATGCTCAGAAGGCTGTTAATGGTCTGTGAATTCTCGCTTTTTTTATAAGTATGTGTATTGAATATTAAAGTTTAATTTATTTTTCATTAATTCATTCAAAAAAAAAAAACAACAATAACTGTGAAAAAGATTTGCGTCTCCATGGGATTCAATGTTCCAATGAATATGTTTTTGTAACCAACAAATGATTTCTTCTGAATGTTTGAATAAAGGAATTGTGCACGTTAATAGTGTCAAACTGTAAATGATCCAAAAGGGTGTTTTCACAATGATGCCACAGGAGAACTTTCAGTGATTAATTTTTATTCGTTTTTCCACTACAAAGAACTTTTAGTGCAGTTGCAAGGTTCTATGGATGTTAGGGGTTCTTCTTAGAAACACAGATTACAGCAAAGTAGGCCTACTTTTATTTTTAAGAGAGTGCGGTACTGAGATTTGTTTGGTGCCGATCACATTTTTTTCTCTGCTTTCCTGTAGTTAGCCCTCTTTGTGAAACCCAGCGCAAGTCTTGAATCTCTAAGTACTTCCAGCGTATCTTTCATCTAATTCTGCTTCATTTCAACCTCATCAAGTCTACCATTGGAGCAGAAGGAAGAATGAAAGGAACCTGCACAATTCTCAATGTTTCTCCTTTTCTTTCGCTTCCATGGCCTTTCTCTCTTTTCACACTCATCCAATCATCCTGGCCATCCCTGGTGGGATAAGATGCCTCTGTTAGACCTTTGCTTGCTTTCGCCCCTCCTTTCTTTCTAATGTTCTCTAGGGTTATTTGATATGCCCCTTTTGACTGATGCAGAAAATAGGATTACTGTATTTAAATGACTATGATAATGAACTGCGTGCATGTTCCCATAGTCCCATGAGATCAAGGATTTCTCATTCTTTTTCATTGTGAGCAGTCATAGCTACAGGTTTTGGCAATGCGCTGGAACAATGACAGAGTCATCTGTGAGGATTTAAGCTTTTGTTCTTGTGGCGTTGCCTGATGTTGCTCTATTTCTTCCCTATTGCACATCTAGTTTTGAGAGCTGTAGGTTCGAACATTCAACCTTCTTCAATCAGCGGAGTCTGTCTTTGCTCGCTTGCAATGTAAAGGGAGACCCGTGAAAGGCTCATATTCATTAAGAAATAGGCCAACTGCAGCAAGTCCCTTGTGCTGAGCACTCTTGTCGGCCTGCGCAGCAGTTCATCATCGCCGAAGTTTTCTCTGCTTACGCAGGGCTGATGTATGGCTGTCCCGTGGGGAAAAGGGACATATATCTTAGTAATGTGCTAATAGGCCTCAAAGTGAAAAGGAGAGGAATTAGTCTGCATCTTGAAGCGAGCACCCAATGTGCAGTTTTCTGTGTTTCTGACCAAAAAGTTGATAGTGAGAAAAGTACAAAAAGGCCTCTCCTCTCCTCTTGTTAATTCCTTTTTGATGAGGCATGGCCAATAAATCCTGTTTTCATGCCTGTATTCCCTGATGACCAGTAAATTAGAGATCAGGGGAGCAGATTTGGGGCTTTTGTTGTTCTCTGGTGTCTGAGAGAGCCCTGCTGTGCAGCAGGCTGGCTGGGCCCCATTCACAGTTCCCTCTTCCCACTCATTACCATTCGCTTCATTCAGCCTGTGTAGCTAATGCTAGACACACGGCAATCTGCGGTTCATTCTTAAGCAAATCTGTACTGTAGCCGATACTTTCCTGCAGCACAAATTTATTATATATATGTGGTCTGGCCTAAAGCTGTTTTTGCATGAATTTAACTTAAATCTGTAAAAATAAAAAAATATATCTTTTGAAGGCTCTGGGTGCTTTAAAAAGCAATATCAGAGTTTGAGAGTTGGCAAATTAAGCTAAAATTTCATACAGTTGCCTGGTGACTTTAATTGACCTCTGGAATTTATTTGAATTGCAAAAGAACTGGCCCAGACCTTGACCTTCACCCACCTCAGTTGTACATAGGCATCTACAGTTAGGCCCACGCATAGTGCCTCACTATAACTTCTGCAAGGTGCTTTAGCTTCCACACGGTCTCTGTAGCAACACAGGGCCTTATTATTAATGGGATCCAGCTGGGACTGCTGTAGACAAAAGCACAGAGAGACAGATACATAAGCATGAACCCAATACATAACTGTAAACTGCTTGCATAATAGATACATGTAAATGAGATAAGTAAAAAAAACCTTTGGCATATGTAGTCTGTCATAACAAGGGCCGTATGCATTCATTTATGGATTAAGAGAATGGAAACAGATGTATCATTCTTGTCCGTGTTCAGTTGTAGTGCTAACTATTTATGTAGTCTGAGGGGCCACTATCAGCTGTGAACTATCATTACAATTTAAAATAAAAATTATAATAGTATTTTATTTCTGTCATGGTAAAGCTGAATTTTCAGTAGATCTGGTGCTCAAGAAACATTTCATGTTGAGAACAGCTGCTTCAATACTTTGTGGAAACCATGATATGTTTCTTAGAGGATTCTTTAATGAATAGAAAGTTGAAAAGAACAGCATTTATTTGATATAGAAATCTTTTTAACATTATTAATGTATTTTCGATTAATTGAATGCATCTCTGAATAAAGGTATTCATTTCTTTCAAAACAATTTTTGCACTCTTGAACTACTTTCTATACCGCTTATTAACATGGTTTAAACGCAGCTTGTGATCCAAATTTTTTTTATTAAAGACACCCACACATACATACTTAAGCATACATACATCTTAAGCAGTAGGATAACACTCATCTGTATTGAAGAAGGGTAGCACAAGCTTGCCCAGACACATGCTCCCAATTAGCTGACCCTCTTTATGGAAATGCCTCATCAATTATACCCAAAGCTTCAGGATTTGCCACACATAAAGAGAGTTAGCATCTTAATAACCAGCCAGACTATAGAGGAGATGAGATGAATGTGTGTGTATGTTTGCATTGCACATATGCGCGCATTGACATTCTGGGGATTTTAGAAGTTGGCTGATATTAATTTAGAGTTGACGGATTTAGCTAGAGAAGAGAAAAGCTGTGATCTGATGAGAAAGTTAGGGTTATGATTCCACTTTCTGTCCCCTCAGCATTTTTGACTTAATCCTTATTAATAAATTTATTTTTTAGCTGACTTAAACATGTTGGCATTTTCTGGATTGCCTTCTACTGCATACAGCAGTGAGGTCGAAATTATGAGTATGGAGCATGTTTTCATCGTCTGCTTCTTTATAACAGTGTATATATTTGAAATCTCTCCATGAATTGTATCAGATAACACTGTGACAAAGATACAGATTCTTTTTTGTGCTTCCCCACTTCCGCTTTCTCTCCATTCATTCCCTCCATTTACTTTAGTTGAGATGAAGAGATTATTTTTAAACCAATGTGCCTGCTGTCCTGTAATCAGGCACCAGATGGCGCTGAACCGAGTTGGAAGAGTTGGATAATAATTAGTGGAGACAGTTCGGTGAGCATTACTGTCGTTATCCTCTAATCGTCATCATGGGCACTTTTATTTGTAAGTCTGACGGAGAAGCTGTCTGTCAGCACTGATGAGATGAGATGATCAGGCCTGGCTCGCAGTTCTTCATGCCGCTGCCTGACAAGATTAAACCAGTTCCACAGGGACCAAATAAACCTACTAGGTCCTGGACAGGAGGAGCAGACCAGTTTTATCCAGAAGCTTCCTCCAAAATGTGTGTAAATCTAGTAGCAAGGCTGTCAGGAACGATGTCTGGATGAGATCAAGGGGAAAAAAAGACAAATACCACATGGTACTCGCAACAACTGAGAAAAAAAACAAAAAACAATTTGTCCAAGGGTTCAAACAGGACCGGCAACGGGACTGAAAAGTGCAGTGATGGACTCACAGGGTCAGCACTAAACTAATCTCAGCAGCTCAAGCCAAATCCTAAAAGCACACATGAGCAAGAGAACACAAAAGGATGGTGAAATTAAAGCACAGGGACCTGAATAGACTGAAGGGGTCTCCTTAGTAAGAGATGATTATGTCCCCCTGTTCTCTGTTTCTTTTAGCCTGTGCGAATAATCTGCTCCCGCTGACCCTCGTGTAGCCTCTCCTGAAGCGGCCCTATTCTCATGCCGGCCTCTGGCTCTTTCAGCAGGTCCATGCCTGGTTAATAAAAACACAATATAGAGACAGATCACCAGTAAATGACAATATAAAAGGAGCTTTTGCTTAACATAATCCTTCGCCCGACTTGCCTTTTCTGTTGTCCTCTTCTCTTTCAGCCCTTTTATTGCGAATGAAAGGCCCAATAATGTTTTGAGGGGTCTGATTAGCCGTTTTACGCCAGTGGTCAACACGTTCCGTCAGGCATCTCTAAGTGTTCTCCTCAAAACAATCTGCAGATTAAAATTGCGAAGGGGATTAAAGGGTTGGCTGAGAAGCCTGGTGGCACTTGCTGAAAAGATTGGTGCTTTTAAGAAGCGTTTGATACGTTTCAGCAGACATGTTAACTAGAGGTTTGGTGTCTTGTGAGTTAAAAAGGCCAAGAAAGATTTAGGTTATCTCAGTTTGGCCGTGCTTAGGAATTCATCATCAAAAAGGGCCAAGTTTGGCAGTCGAGTTTGGTTTTTGGAGGGCTTTACTTGCCCAGCATGATTGGTGGGGGTCCAGTGACAAATATCTTTCAAATCCATTTTTCAATGTAGACTATTCAAAGCTCAGAATAATGAAGGATTGAGGGTTTTTAACCAAGAATTAAGTCTTTAGAGCACAGCAAACACAGAGATCTCCAGAGATGACGATAGGCTCACTGCGTTGATTCTTTTCTCCCTCCAAAAATTGCATACGGCATCGTGAGGAGAACCGCCGACATGAATGTAACTCTGTGACTGACACATGAGCACACCTGCCTCATGTTCCATCAAACATCAAAGATTTGTGCTTCTGGAGTGCTCAGGCACCATATTCCACAGATCACTTTTGATACATCCGGTTGTCACCTTTGCCGTGGTTTGATTCTCAATTTTCCACCTTTTCGCAGCTAAGCTGCTCTTAAAACAACGCTTTCAGCTGTTTAACAGAGCTCAGAGAAAAATAGTGGGCTTTTCTTTTGCCCCATGAGAGCTTCTCTCTGGGTAGATTATGATAGGGGGTAAATACCCCCCTCCCAAACAACCCCCCCTACACACACATGGTAGGATAAGTGTTGCCTTTTTCAACTTTTTAGCTGTCAATCATCTTACAGTTATGACTCTGGAGACATAAATCATACTCTACATGATCTGACTGGACTACATTGTGCTAGTAATTCAGTCCTGACTGAAGAAATCAGCCATCAAGATCACTCACATCAACGTTCAATGGGAATTCATTTTACTGTGCTGCCAGACACCACAGTCATTTGGGCTTCTTTTGCGGCATTTTTTATGGTAATAAGTTTGTGCATAATTATGATTTTATTAATAGACACAATCAGATGCTTTTGTGTGCCAGGGTTTGAAGGTGTAGGTCGGAAAACTGCCTGTCAATCAAGAAATCAGCCGCCACTCTAGAGGTCCATAAAACTTTGACATTGTGATGCATGCATTGTCTTACGCCGTTAAATTCTTCAGTTTAACAGGGCCTTTATTGTGGTGATGTAATTGAGGTTGATTGACAGTTTGATTGACAGTGTTCAGGTTCAGAAAAAAAAGGGTCTTGAAAAATAAGAGCTGTTGTTCTGTCAGAAAATAGACATAAACAGCCTTTAGAGAGAAAATGAGATAAATATTTAGATAAAAACAATTACTAAAATAATTATTATTTACAAATATATACATATTTAGTAACAAATAATTATTAAAATGTACTTAAAATAAAAAATGAAATTTAAATTTAGAATTGAAGTCTGTCTACATCTGCATGATATTTTTAAAATGTAATAAATACAAATATTTCATGAAATAGTGTCCTTATAATCTCATTATTGTGTTCTCTCTATAGCCAGCTCTTGGAAAGACCAAGTCAAGAGGTTTGTCCTATCCGGGGCCTGACTTTGTTTTTGGGACAGCGACCACAATTCAGGATGGAGGAGTGCCAGAGGGTAAGTGGCAAATATTTGCCTTTAAAACTGTACCACTGTTGGCTTTACATTCGAAACCTCATCATTATGATTCAGTCATTATAAAGCTCCATCTACACTAACTCAAAGCCTTTTGTTTATGAGACACCATTCCCGTTCCCCCTCAACTCTTGTCACAGAATGATGTCACAGTGCGTTTTCTTGAGTAAGTGTCCCCTCAGGCGCTTAGCCTGTGCTGTCAGTGCGCTCCTGTTAGCATACTAAACTGTGCCTGACTTATGCACTGGCTCCCCGTCTCACACTTTAATTATGCACTTCCAACGGACGACAGGCAGTGACTGCAAGTGTCAAGCCCTTATACAGTCCCATAACCAATGATGCAGTTCTAGGCTGAGGTTACCCTGTCATGCTTATCTAAGCTTACTCATCACAAATCCTTATGTAACAATTATTGCAGGAAACACCCAAAACTGATCTCTACTTGGTTCTGAACATGTCAGCCAGAGCCTTGCAGGAGCCCATGCCTGCTTTTATTTTGCCGGTGTCATAAAGGAGAGCTGCCAGTCACCAAAGCCATTGAACAGTTTTGGGTTTTCGCTGCCTCAAACTGCTTATCTGTCTATGGCTGTATCTAATAGTTTGAGTACTGATAATATTTCTAACTTAAGCATTCAGAACAAGGTAGAAGTATATGTCATTTATTTGAAAAAAATAATTTTTTTGTTACCACTTTTAAGTTAATTTAACTTTTAACAGTATAGTGATGTTTGTTCATAGTGTTATTTGTCTAAGAAGTCTCCAGAAGTTATGACTTATTTAGACCTATAAAACCAGTGTGTATTGCATTCTCAGTGTCCAAAGCTGCCACATTGCAAGAAAAATAGTATTTTTAAGTGAAAATAACAAGATAAATGTACTTTAAAAGCAAAATGATATCAGACAATATTTCCTGAATTAAGTTTTTCTAACCCTGTTGGCAAATTGATTTTCTTGTTTTACGCATACATTTAATTGCGTTCAGTTTCAGATATGTGACCCTGGACCACAAAACCAGTCTTAAGTGTCAATTTTTCAAAATTGAGATTTATACATTATCTGAATGCTGGATAAATAAGCTTTCCATTGACGTATGGTTTGTTAGGATTGGACAATATTTGGCTGAGATACGACTATTTGAAAATCTGGAATCTGAGGGTGCAAAAAAAATCTAAATACTGAGAAAATCACCTTTAAAGTTGTCCAAATTAAGTTCTTAGCAATGCATATTACTAATCAAAAATTAAGTTTTGATATATTTACAGTAGTAAATTTACAAAATATCTTCATGGAACATGATCTTTACTTAATGTCCTAATGATTTTTGGCATAAAAGAAAAATCGATCATTTTGACCCATACAATGTATTTTTGGCTATTGCTACAAATATACCCCAGCGACTTAAGACTAGTGTTGTGGTCCAGGGTCATACATGACGAAAATACTGATTAGAAAAACTTGCAGTGCCTTGTAATCCTTCTCATCAAAGGAATTTTGTGTGCTGAATTAAGTCTATATATCAGTTCTCTCTCTCTCTTTCATTTTTTAGCTATCTCCAGCTGGCACACTCACACTATGTCTACCAGAAACAGGGAGGCTCAGAGGGATTTTATCGCCCTTAACAGAGAAGGGGTCAAGTCAGGCTTGGTTACTGCTAAAGAGCTGCATCAGTACCGCGCCACCCATGACATTCGGCGCCAACCGTTAGCCAGAGAGGGGTTTCGCAGGTCTGCCCCAGATCGCATACCACCAGATGCTTCGTTTGGAATTACTAACAGGTGAGTGTATAGGTGTGTTTACCATTATAGTCTCAGTCTAATCTCAATCAAAGCTTGCTGAGAGGAATCAGAAGAAAGCAAATCATTATTTTTAGTGAAAACAATAATTTATATTTTCAAAGAAAAGGGTGTTACTACATTATTTAAAAACTCACTAATACATTTTTATAAAGAGGAAGAAACCATTTATAAATCTCTACATACTGATATGCATTTTAATGATACCCCCCTCTGCCTCGGCTTTGTCTCTTTCCCACTGTCTGTTTACATCTCCCACCCACATATACACACCCTCATGTCAGATATAGGCAGTGAATCAAAACATCCAAAAACACTTGGCACCGCACAGGAACAATTTTATAGTCTGCCACAAAGCTTTGTCTAAAAGAAAATGTCAATAAAAGTTTTCATAAACATATTCAGTAGCATTGCATTTATATATTTAACAGTAACCTTTTTTTAAATTAATAATAATAATTGGGGGGGGGGGGGTTATTTTGAAAATAATCATTATATTTTAAGAATTTTGTTTTGCTTGGCTGAAAATTATAGCCAAAAGCCAGCCATGTAAATAAGCATCTGAAGAAACATCTGTCAAATGGTTGTATCAGTATTAGATTGAATAAATCCTATTATGTCCAGCACCCAGCCTTTCAGCAAATCATTTAGGACTTCTGGGTGAATATTATTTCTGTAATTAATATTCATGAGCCAGTAATCAGTTCTGTACTGTAAAAAAGGAATTGTTTTGATTTTTTGGTCCTCTCAGCTATTGTCTTAAGTCAGACTATTTTTTGTCATTTCACATTTGTTTATTTACTAAATGCTAAATGTGTCATTCAGCCAATAAATTTCTTGTTCAGCAAATGTTCATTTAGTAATACAATAAATTATTGATCTAGCATTTTGTTGTCACATACTTTACAAAGCAAAAAGGCTGTACACAGACTCCAGATGAGAATGAAAAATAAAAGATGTAAAAAGTCAACAAAAAAACTGCAAAACAATAATCCTACAACAAGAACAACATAATTAATTAATGCTGCAATGCATGCTTGGAACTCACAAACCCAGTATAGTTGAATCGGTAAACTGGAAAATATGTAGTTGCTTTTACTCACCTGGATATATTGAGGGAGCAGATCTGTAAATAGGTCCAAGAAAACAATTTACAAATCTGTACGCCATTCTTATGTGGGAATCTGAGGTGGATGGGTGTTGATCAACTTAGAAAGTGATTTGGGTGTTTTATTTTTCTGGAAGCGGCAAAAGGCAAGAGCAGGAAAGTGATAGAGGTACAGAATTGTATATCAATAAGAATCAGAGGGAAAGAGGTAGAAGGAAGGGAGAGAGCACTCATCTTTGAGCTCTGTGCCCACTGAGATATGACACGAGCACTCTGCTGAGAGCACAGGTAAGATTATTACAGCGGTCCGCAGCGCCACAAGCTCCCTTCACTCCTTCCTTCTGCCTTCCGCCTGCTTTCTTTTTTGTTCTCGTCCTCTAGGGCCTTGATACTGTTGAAATGGAGCTGAATTATTTAACTGAAAACACAGCTTTGTGTCCAGACTTTCTCTCTTTCGCGCACACACAGACACACACACTTGATGTTGATACATCCAGTGTGAGAAGTGCTAGGTGAGAATGTGTTTCAAGAGTCAGTCAGGAGAAAGGAGGTCTGAAGCAATGAGAGGTAAGATCAGGGGTCCACAGGGACTTGTTTGGCCCTGCACTCTATCCATCAAATGCTGTTTGCCAATGCCACGGTAAGCCCTAATGAGGGTGTGCTAGGATCCTTGCACAAAATGTCACTATTCCCATGCACACACAATAAATACAGCACACACATGCACACAAGAGATATATATCTGGAGATATCTATTTGAGATATAAGAATGTTTTGTTTTCACAACTTTACACCAGGCGGTCTAAGATCAAATGCCAGTGAAATGGAAGTGCTCGGCGTTCCATTGCACTACCCAGAACCTCATTGGGAGGCTCCCTTAGCTGCCTATTTAAACTCATTAGGATGTTGAGCCATTGATCACAATGCCCAGATAGAATATGCATAGCGGCATAGGGTATATATATATATACTGATGATTATGAGTTTGCTATCACTGGCCTACTATACTGAACGTTATTATATAAACAGCAGCAGAATATGGTTATTATCAGTCCCAGAGTTGTAACTAGTTACAGTAATAATATTACTTTTTTGCAATAACTAGTAGTGTGACTAATTTCTAATACAATTTTAGTAATAATATTACAGTTACCATCCATAAAACAGCTTGTTACTTAGTTATTTTGATCCCTTAAGCCCTAGTGATTTGAAATCCACCAATCCAGTAATTCCTAGAATTATTCTCAGAATTCTCATGACTTGCACATGAAGTCACCAGTGCAGCAGGCAAGCTTGGAATATGGAAAGGTATTGTCATTACATTGATTTTGTCAGGAGAAAAAATGATCTGAACACTGATGTGTAAGTTGTGGCATTATTTTATTCTGCATTATATGGCTTGCCCACCCACATCCCTCTGATCCCAATATAAATTGTATTACTAGAATTAAAAACATTTTTAGAAACCGTATTTTCTTATGAACTTTTGTGATTTCTTTTGATAAAATGCATCATGAAATACAATTGTATATGAGTAACAGAGATATTATAGCAACAATTAGCTTCAAACTACACAATTAATGAGAATAATACAACACTTTGACTTAAAGGTTACTATCAATCACCATTGAGTGTTTGCAATAACTTCTAACTGCGATCCAATGTGAATTTTGGTGAAATGATGAGGCAGAAATATATTTTTAGTAACATTTTAGAAGAATTTTATGGGGAAGATATGCAATTACAACTTCTGTGGGTGAAAGAAAAGTAATGTAACTAGTGTAACTAAGCCAGAAAGTAATTAGTAACGTATCCTAATATTAGCTATCAGCCTACTTTTGAAATGAGTAGCCTAACTATGAGTAATAAATTACATTTTTGGAGTAACTAGCCCAACACTGGTCAGCCCTGTATTAGAAAGATAACCTAATGCTTCTTTACGAGAGTGACAACCGTAGGCTATTCTGTAACCGAACTTAAACACGTTCGTACATTTTCTGGACTCACAAACCATTTTTGTCGAACCGCTGCTGTGTGAATGGAACAGTATGGTGTGTTGTTGTGTTTTGTTTTCATGAATTTACAGAGACGGAGATGTGTGCCATCTGAAGGTTTTAGATTCAGTCACCATCTTCAATCCGCGCTAATCTCGTCAGTTTTGTGGTCTGTACTGTTATCTGTACAATTATCTGTACTCAGATAATTAAGATTTGACAGATGAACTCGGCCTCGATGGTAGGCCTACTCGCTTCGCGTCAACTACGATGCCAGTGTTATGAACATCGCCATCTTTGATACACGGTTTTGTCACCTGCGGTTACAGATGATATTCACGGCTAGCGCAGCAATAATCACATTGATTATTCGTTCATACAGTAGCGACTCGAATACTGCATGTAATGAGTTCTGTGAACGTTAGAGTCACACCTGTTATTAAATGCAACTGTCAATGCCAAACACTGAACATGGCTTAAAAGACTTTATAGTTCAACTCGTGTCATTCCAAACCTGCATGACTTGCTTTCTTCTGTAGAACACAAAAGATATTTTAAAGAATGTTGGAAACCAAACAGTTTTGGTTACCACTGACTTCCATTAGGCCTATATGAAAACAAAAATCTTATTTTATGTTCCAGAGGAGAAAGAAAGTCATACAGGGGAGTAAATGATTTTGTGAACAATCCTTTTAAATATATTGTCTAATTTGATTATGCTTTTATCTACCAAAACAAGTGTAAACCACGGAATTCTTCATATTCAGATTTGGGTAACCTGAGAAAACTGTTTTGTTCCATTTTAGACCATCAACCCCAATCTCAGAGCTCATGGAGTATAAGTATGCTCAAAAATGGCTGGAAGAGCAGCAGGCCAAGGACAAAATCCTGCAGGCCCATCGGCATAAGAAGGTCTGTTGAAGATATCGCAGTATGACTTTAATATTAACCTCCGCTTCTGTGAGAAGAGTGATTAAGCTGTAAGTGTCTATTGAATCCTTCACAGGCTCAGCTTGGACGTATACAGGATACAAGAACAACCATGCTCCGCAAGAGTCGCCCCTTACCTGAGGCCCCATCCATGTGGAAAATGCCTCGTTTCCAGCAGGTGAAAACTCCCCTAGTGCCTGCCTACTATTTCGTTTTCACTCTGTAGTGTTCATGCTAATTTTTCTTCCACACCTAATTAGTCTACTTGTTTTTTAAATAATACATAATTATATTTGTGGCAACTATATGCATTTTATATTATATTATTTTTTTCATTCAGTAGTTTAATTGACTCCCACTGGAAGGATAGACAGGATCAGTGCACTGTGTGTGTGTGTGTGTGTGTGTGTGTGTGTGTGTACATGTACATGTACATGCATGAGAGAGAGAGAGAGAGTGTGCGTGTGTTGTGACAGCATGAAGTATGAGGATGCCTTGCTGAAAAATCTACGCTGAAAGTAACAATATCTGCCTCAAGCCCTTACGATTGTTCACATGCACACTAACCTCTTCAGTTTTAGTCCATCTGCTAGCCTTAATGCAAAAGCACCAAGTAAATCAAAAGTGCTTTGTTTTTATTGGTCTTTTGCGTTGACAAGCAGACTACCAGCCTGACAGCTCTACCTGTCAGCGGTGCATGACAATTCTCTATTGACAATCCCCAATGCTTCCAATTATGAAGGAATCAGACTCCTGCTGAGCTAATGATGGCCCTTACACACATCCAAACACACCTTTACAAGCATTGACGGAACACCACAATACATATGCACTAGCAACATTATTTATTTACACAGGGCTCCGGACCGTGAGTAAAAATTGTCGCAAATGCAACAAAAATATTAAATCATTTTAAAAATGATTTAAAACCCAGTTGAGGAAGTTTTGTCCATATGTGATATCATCTTGTTCTAGCGTGAGTCGCTGATTCTTGCACACAACAACAAAAAACACAGTGTGAGACCACAATCCTTCGTGTCTGATTCATGAAAAATTATTTCTTTTTAATAATTCAGCCAAAAAGATTCACGAAATGGCTACAGACTTGAACTTGGGTCAGATCTGAAATGAACTGGAGGTAATTAACTTAAGATTTGTGACACTTTTTATTGACGTTAATT
Source organism: Barbus barbus (assembly GCF_936440315.1). Lineage (NCBI taxonomy): Eukaryota > Metazoa > Chordata > Actinopteri > Cypriniformes > Cyprinidae > Barbus > Barbus barbus. The sequence goes on along the minus strand of NC_136733.1, from coordinate 34,369,698 downwards.
TGACAATGTGTTGAAAAATAAATATATATTCATAACTGAGTTTTGTTGGCCAAATTAATGTTGTTCTATTATTGGTTATTGAGAATGATATTTGTTGTAAAACATCAAATTGGAACAAATGTATTCAGTATTTAAGCCATCTTATTACACAGAAGTGACTGTTGTAAAAGGATAAATGTAAAAGCTTTGAGAATTTAAGATTTTAGCTAAATTATATATATATATATATATAAAATAATTTCGCTCCTAAATATTTAATTTTAGGATCCAGTGGGTACCTCACCTTTTTTTGTATCACACAAATATAGGAACACAAAAAAGCATAAACACAACAACATGGAGATATATTTATTTGCATGACACATGCACGTTTAAACATGAATATTATTGTTGTACGGTGCATATAAGCTCTCTCTCACACAATGATATCCCATACTGCTATTTTTTTTTCCTTTTAACTCTTTCCATGCACTCCTCCACCATCCTATTTTTCCTCTCTGTCTGAATTTCCTCTGCAAATTACATCCCCCTCCCCAACCACACACACACACACACACACACACACACCACACCCCGTGGCTGCCTGTCCTGTCGTCCACCCTCAGTCGGCTCTAATGAGGGAGGGAGAGTGTTATTTTGGTTGCACGTCTGCGCTAAATTCTCTCTTGTATGACAGCTGATGGAGAGAGAGAGGAGCGTTAACCTTATAAAAGATTTACCTCTGCTCATTACAGCCTGTCAAGTAGCTTTCCTGATAGCACCAGGTTCGACATTTGCATCCTTGACTCTCTTCTTCATTCTACACTCATTTTCTTCATCCCTGTTGTTTGTTTGTTTGTATTGTCACCTTCCTTTACATCTCTTTCATTCCACCTTTCTTGAGACGTGTGTTCCTCCTATTTAATTCAAAAAGGTTTGGAGGTGTCAAAAGTGTTTGTGGGAGGCAACAGATTTTTAGAATAGAAAAAGGAAAAAAGATAAACAAATAAATATTTTTAAAACATGATGTGACACCGATAAAGTTTCAACGTGTTTTTGCTGTTCAGAAACATGCCATAAACATGGTAAACATATAAAATAGAAATTTTCATGCATATTTTTCTTACATATCTGCCTGTTTTGAGCCATTGTTCAAATTATAAATGTGCTGTGCCAACAAGTTCCATTATTTAATAGCTGTCAGTATACATTTTTACGTACCAGCTTAGATGCTACAGAAGTAAAACATGGCAAAGCGTCTCTGCTGCCTTTTACAGGGATATGTTTTTTAATGTTCGACTATTCTGACTGCACTTTTGTGTATCAAAACCGAAAGTCTTCCATGTTCCAACAGTGCCATCCATGTTACTTTCCTCTGTCATTCATATCTTTTTGTTTTTGGTGTTGAACTGCAATAAGCCTAAATCTATTTTCCTACTCTAGGACGATTTATCAGATGCAATGAGATTACACACTCTTTTTTTCCTACATATTATATTATTATATATTATAGCATCCCAGTCTGCTGAAAGTCAGTGTAAGATTTATGGGACACTGTTTTGTATTCTGTAGGTGGGACCAGCTCTGGACACCTTTCGAGATCCTGAAGCCCGGAAGAAAGCTATGAGCGCCCACCACTCAGAGTCTGCAAGCAGGAGAGGGATTCTGGGTCAAGGCACTTATACGGTGAATTAACAGAGCTACAATGATTTGATCTCAGCGCCTCTGTGAATCAGGCTTCATCTTTAAGTATTAATCTCTCAATAAAAAAAATGTGATGTAATTTGTTCTGTTTTTTTCTTATTATTTATTATCATATCATATTGGTCTCTGGGACATCTGAGAGTTGGAATGGGGGTCTTTGAGTCTGTCCAAGTTTAAAAACCCTGCTTTAGATGTTGGTTTAAAAGGGAAACTGGTGGATGAATGATAAAGTGGTGAATGTAAAATCTAGCACCTTGTGCAGGATCCACATGTCAGTATTACGTGTCTGCGATTTATTTAGAAGAGGGAGGGTTGACTATCTTTCTCTCCCTCCCACAACACATACGTGATCATCAGCCCCCAAAAACACCCTTAAACCAATAACGACATGGCGCTCGGGACAAACGCGGAATGGACACCTTTAAAAGCTGTTCCTCCTCCGGTATTGGCTGTTTCCTTCAGGGTGTCATTTTCAGGTCGTGGAGATCACTGCCTGTGTTTATACTCCGTTACACAGGTTTAGTCCTCGCAGACCTGGACTAGAACTTTACACATCAGCATCGGGTTTAGGTCAGAGGATTTGGGGCTTAGCAGGGTTGTAGTTGTGTCTCTAGAGAGCCAGATAAGTTTCCAAGCTAATGAATAGTTTTATAATGAATGCTGATAGTGCTGTTCTTATGTAGTTGTACCTGTCCTTGGTGCTGAAACTGACCGGTGCACTTCACGGATTTGCTTTCGAGGGACTGTACGACAACAAATTCAACAAATCTGACCTGCAATCATCGACAGGAGGAGGATCTGGTAAAAACAACTTTAACAAATATAGGACCTTTTTCCCCCGGGATAAAATCTAAAGGAGTTTGGCGGACTTTAAAAAAATGGCCAGAATAGTCATCTAAATTTACCGTTGTAAATCTACCAGTTTTCGCTGTATCAACAAAACCAGTGTCAGAAAGGACAAATGCACATTTGATATCGATTTGTCTCGCGATGGAGGTATCAAACGGGTCGAGCTTTGGGATCGAGTCTATACTTTCTCACAGACCGACCAGTCCGTGTGTGTCAAAGGGGGAGTGCAGGTCTCCAGCGGAGTTGAGCCCGCGGTCGGATCTGGACAGCGGCTGTTCGTCGCCTCCCTCCCCGAGACGGACTTCGGTGGAAGACGCGGTGCAAAGACACGCTCGCGCCCTCGGACTGGACTCTCCTTTACAAATATCTCAGCAGCCGCGAACAGTCACGTCCTCGTTCTTGATCAGAGACATACTAGCGGACTGCAAACCCTTGGCAGCCTGTGCTCCTTATTCCAGCACTGGACAGTCAGCACAAGACTGCATGGATAAACTTCACAGCAATTCGTCCTCGGACAGTGAATACAGGGGTGAGACACACTAAGCTTGTTTTTTTTATTTTTTTAAGCAAAATATATCTACTCAAAAGATTTCCAATGCAAACACTGTTATATTATTATTTTATTTTTACATTTTATATTTAGATTAAATTAAAACTGATATATGGTCACACGCTGTTTTGCATTTTTACATTCTTAAGAAATTAGGTAAAACTTACTAAATCAAGATAAATATGTAAATGTATTTTTTAATGTTTAAAATCGAGATCTAAAATAAGAAATCAGTCCGAAAACGGAGGGTTTTCTAAGAGATCACAAAATAATTACAAATAAATGGGCAGCATTGCTGACCTCCGTCAAGAAAAAATAACAAATTATTCAGGCCGATATTTTTATGATAATATTTTCGTTTACTTTTTTATTCCTTCCTATAACGCAGTCCAATGTAATTAATCGTTCAATTTATTTGCAATCGAACAATATGGTATTAAAATAAAAATGTATCCCTGTTTTGGAGGTCATTTTGACCCAAATCAAATGTCCTGATACAGGTTCAATCAACTGAGAGAGCCTGTTTGCTCACAATTAAGCTCACAACTAATTGGCAATAAATGTGTTTCCTTAAATAATTTTGGCTGTGAATTTGTCCATCTGATGATCAGATGTGTAACACAAAGACAAGCCGCTTTTGAGAGACTTCAGTTCTCATTGCAGCTCATTTGAGCTGTTGTTTAAATTCTTAAATGTAAAATTACAACAAAATAATATCAAGAAGTGTCTCGTGCTGTTTAAAACCATATGCATTTAAATAATGGAAATAACTGAATTTAACAATATAACAAACGTGAATGAGCTCGAGAAAGAAATGGCAATTCTGTCAAAATGCTAAATGCTTATGATATAAATGTGTGCATGGCGTTTTCAGTGAAAGACGAAGCTGATCGAGAAATCTCCAGCAGTAGAGACAGCCCCAGCTCCCGGCTGAAGAAGCCTCGGAAAGCGCGCACTGCGTTCACGGATCACCAGCTGGCGCAACTAGAGCGCAGCTTCGAGCGTCAGAAGTACCTCAGCGTGCAGGACAGGATGGAGCTGGCAGCGTCCCTCAACCTCACCGACACACAGGTCAAAACATGGTACCAAAACCGCAGGTGAATACAAACATCATATACTTTTGCACAGTCAAAGATGAAATTAAATTGACAGGTTTTATACAAAATCACTATGAAAGGTTTTATATTTCTGAAATAGGCCTAATATAATATCAGTAGCCTATTATTTTGTAAAAGAATCGGTTGTTGTGTGTTTTTTCTGTTATGCTCTCAAAAAATTCAACCACAACGGGAAAAAGTTGTGCATATACAACCACTCACAGCACGACTCCAACACATTTAGTCATAAATAATAAATTACCGCATCGTGTATCAATAATTTAGCTTCCGAGTAGTAATTAAACAATTGCCAAAATGATCAATTATTTATCTGAAATGGCTCTTTGCTGAGTGACAATTTGACGGATGAGTGTTTTACAGGATATTACACGGATTCATCCTCGACGAACAAAAACTTTCCACGAAGCGCCAAATAGCTTGTTTGTTTGTAGTTTATTATTATTTTTAAAATATTCATAGCTCTGACTGCATTATGGAAAAAGCTAATATTTGTCATTTTTGAAAAGCATATAGGCCTACCCCTTTCCAGAAAAAAAAGTAACTTGGGCTATTAAAAATTCACCTTGCACCTTGAATTTTAAGAACATTTTTGAATCACGAGGTTTTCTTTGGGTTACTTTATTTGATCTGAGCAAATTTTTCCTTTTCATAAAAATGTCAAATTATGCGAAAAAAAAATATATATAGGCTAAATCAAAGGCCTAAAAACTTGAAGACATCGACACACCTAGGGGGTTTTTGTTTTATGGTTTAGTGTCACATGACATGTCTTCCTGCATGTTAGTTACGCCACACTTTGATTTGATGGACAAGATTTAAGAAATATATACATTTAAAAAAACAACAACAGTAATAATAAACATTCTAGACTCCGAGATAATTTCCTACAATTTCCGTCATTTAAGAAGAAAACTGATATATAAAGAAAACATGAACATGATGTTGCAAATTAATGAGGCTGTATGTTTCAAACAGGACGAAGTGGAAAAGGCAGACAGCAGTTGGACTGGAGCTCCTCGCGGAAGCAGGGAATTATTCAGCTCTACAAAGAATGTTCCCATCGCCCTATTTTTACCCTCAAAGTCTGGTGTCTAACCTCGACCCGGGACCAGGGTTGTATCTGTACAGAGGGCCGTCCGCGCCTCCTCCACCGGTCCCGAGGATCCTCCTGCACGGTCTTCAGGGCGGCGGAGAGCCAGCGTCTCTCCCTGGAGTCATACCGCGACATACACCGCGATGAACTCATCCAACCTGACAAAAAACTCCAACCTCAGGAACGACAGGGTTGCGCTTGGACCCATGTATACTGAACATATAAACGCGCAATAATAGACTTTTCAAATGACTCTGACCAAAAGGTGAATGCTAACTATTTATGAAACTTTAAAGTGCGGAAGTAGTTATCAGAAAATTATTTGACGAGGTTCCATCACCTCATGAACCTCTTTACTGTTTTCTAAAAGAAGTTGCTTTTCCCCAAGAAATGGCGTGGTTTATTTGCACATAATTATGACGCAAGCAAACCAAAATAAACATATCCTAAAAATTTCAATTCAACCATATGCAATTCAATTGTGAATTTTTGATAATGCATTGTAAGAGCAAAAATAATAAAACTAAAACACTAATAACTAACAAATGTAATTTGTCACCGATTAATGTAGTGCTGAGCGACTGTTTTACAAAAGTTCAACCGTTTTTCTGATGAAATGCACAGATGAGCGCAACTAATGGCACTACAACCTGTTCAGACAAGGAATCCGTTTTTGTGGAAATTGTGTTGTTTTCATGGATAGTTTACAACCCAGTTCAACAGACTCTTCTAAATAAAGACTGTGAATTTGTCACACAAGACAGAAGTACTTTATTCTTCGATATTCTCTTGGTCAAACAGTTTTTGTATATTAGTTGTGAATATATGGTGCACATGAGCAGCTTTAAAATAAGCAAAAATGTCATTTTTATAACTGCATTAGAGCTGGACATCAAACCAACAGCCCGTGAACGCAGTTACGCAATAAAAACAATCTTTTCCGTCTGTTTCCTGCGCTCATATTGTGACTTGTTCTCCTATCCCTCTGCATTTACATAAATGTTTACGTTTTTAATTAACATAGGCTAGGCATATGCATAATTTCCCAAGGAAACCTTTTGTGAGCTCTCTTCACAAGCACACTCACATCGAAACCAGCGTGGGCAAGTGGTTTGTTGTGTGGGTTTAATTGACCAATCATAATAGTCGTTTCATTATTACAGACCAATCAAATTTTTACAAGCGCTTTTACGCTAATAAAGCGACCGTGAAACGTAATATTCCGGTCAAATTTCTTTAAACGCTCGCAGCGAGACTCGGCCAAAAGACAGCAGCTGGTGACCGGGCGAGTCAGACTCAACGCTTGGACAGCTGGTCAGCGTAAGCCTCCATACATACCCACCCCTATTTACCTGACCAAGCCAGGGAAATGAGCTAAAACGCTTTTAACAAAGGCTATTTATATGCAGTGTTCTCATAACCTTGTGTACTACATGAAAGGCACGCCTAGTTTGGTCGCCAAATCGTTTGGATTCAATCCTGTGGAGAGTCCAAAATCTGATTAAAATAAACAAACACACTTATTAAATACAATTCACTTTTATATCAAATTCAGTGACTATTACAACAATCTGTAAATCCCATTGCTTACGCATATGCTTAAACAGTCATATTTCTGGCACATTTATAATAAATTCATAGGTGAACAGACTGAGCAATAAAACATTTCATATGCACTTCACTCTATTAAGCCTATTTTACGATTTGCAGCAAAGCTTTTTTTGACAGATGGTAACAGCAGGTTTTCAGACCACGCTGCTGACCATTCATGCTTTGTTACAGGTAAAAAATATCACTCTGTATAAAAAACACCTGTGTTCTCAACCCTGAGAATCCACCTGGCTGCAAGGACTCAGACCTCAGCATTAAAAAGAGCCTCGGATCTCTCTGAAAGTCTTCCGCTTTATGCTGCGGTAGATTGCTCTTCCTCTGCTTGACCTTTCTTCTTTTTCCTCTTCTTCTTAGACTTGGATTCTCCACCTATCCCACTGAGATACTCTGAACGCATTAGGTTTGACACTCGCTCTTTCGCCGTGAGTTTCTTGGGAGGCCTGAAAAACATTTCAATGAACTTATCACTCTTAAGTGCATTTAAAAAGCCTTTCCTCCTAAAACCAATACAGAATAAGGAAAAAAGGGCGGAATTAAACATCTTAACCACAATGATAAAAAAATAACCTTGTGAATTCCTCTAAAGCATCCCAAAGCACGAATCTGAGATTTACCCTGTAAAGAGAGGCAGTAGGTTAGCTGGCTGGCTTGAGACCGGCTGAACAAGTTTCCCACTGTCGTCGATAAAAGGCTCGTAGACAGCAGCGGGGGCCTGATGTAAAACTAGTGACTGTTTATCTAATCAATAACTCTGGAGAATGAAGCGTCGCTTTGGCCCCGTGGGGCTGCTTAAGGATCCAATACACACGCATCTACCTCATGGTGACACGACACACTCTACCCCCGGGGCTTAGAGAGGCTATGAGACAGCAGTTATTGTTCTTTTGGTCCCTGAGCGCTCTACAGGGACCCCTACAGGACATATGAAGCATGTATGCAGATATACATGAAGGTGGTATATTATATACAGTATAGAATGTCACTATATTTACACATACCGATAGACATGTCAATGCTTCAGCAGAAGTGATGCATCCAAATAGTTTTCAACTTAAAATAATTTGTTACCGACTTCAAATTTTTAGTTTAGTCAACTAAAATATTGCAGTTGTCCCTTAAATTAACATTGAGTAACTTAAAATTTCAAGTTGACTAAACTACAATTTCTTAAGTCAGCGGGGTAAATTATTTTTAAGCTGAAACAAGTTTAAAGTTTATATGTTTTTTTACAGTGTAAGCAAGCGTTAATCTTTCAAAGTTCTCCTTGGAAGTAAAGATTGCACTGAGGGAGACCTTCAAGCAGAGCTACAAAATGGAATGAGATTAAGCAAAATAAAACAATGGAATCTCCACAACTAATGCACTCAAAACTAATTAGCTTTAACACTCAGACAAGAAAGACGGACCAAAGAACGACAAAACGAACATCCTGCAGGATGTCCGAATCTAGACACACTTTCTGACCAATGAATCTCTGCCATTTGTCCACGAGTTTTCCAGTCATTTATAATGACTAGATAAGAGTACATAAAGAAAAAACATTTTATAAATAGTTTTGGGGGCTGTTATTATTTTTTTTAATTAATAGTTTTATTGAGCAAGGGTGCATTAAATTGGCCAAAAGTGATAGTCAAGGCATTTGTGTTACAAAAAATCTATTTCAAATAAACGGTTCATTTTATGAACTTTCTATCCAAAGAATCCTGAAAAAAAATGCATCACTGTTTCTACAAAATATTAAGCAGTGCAACATTGATAAGAAATGCTTGAGCACCAAATATATTAGCATATTAGAATGATTTCTGCAGGATCATGAGACACTGAAGTCTGCTGAAAATTCAGCGGTTATCACAAAAATAAATTACATTAAAATAGAAAACAGTTGTTTTAAATTATATTTCACACTACTAGATTTTATCACTTGATCACTATTCTCCATATTATATAAATAAAATATATTAATTATAAAATATTAATACAACACCCTCCAAAAATAAGAAATAGAATGAAACTTTCAGAGGGATTGGTGTGTGTGTGTGTGTGTGTGTATTTTTGGTTGCCTGTAATGGCCTCTCTCCCGTGCACCAAAGGTCTTTGTTGTTGCGTCGCGTGTCTATAAGTGTGTGTATGTTTATATTGGTGTGATCTGCTCATTAGAGAAATCTTGTCTGGACATGGACAGTGTACACCACAGTCGGCTGTAATGAAGTCTCTCCTGACAGGACAGCGAGACTCGACTGAGACCGTAAGACAGCACAGCACAACACAGCGATGACACACACACAATTAGGCTGGGAATGGTAAATGTTAATAGGGCCAAAGCACTGACCAGTTAAGTGGTATCGGCATAGTGCGGCATGAATATTCCATACTGAGCGATGGCTGGTAAATATAGATGTCAGCTGTCAGCTATGACGGCTGATAAGTTCATTACGGCTGTTGTCTGTTGTCTGGGCAGAGGAGGGAGAGTGCGAGTACGTTATGGCTGCTCTGGGGCAGCTCCTCAGGGACTGACCTATTGTCGCGCTCCATGGGTTTCATTCACAGGTCCTGCTGCAGGTCACCCTGCCAATTACTAGTGGTTAGACACATGCTTCTCCCTATAGTGTCTGAGCCAGCATGTGGCACAAGTCAAAACTCAATAGTACCATAAAGAAGTGTCCATGTACAATCGAAGCCACAAAACTATTTAATACACAATTCTGAAATGAGCAGGGCTTCAAACACACGAAAAGAAATTTGAGGGAGCCACTGGATCCTAACTTAAATGACATTTTTTATTTTTTTTAAAGCTGATAAATAAAAAATAAAAATCTATTGTTCAGTGTGATGACAAGATGTTATCGTATATAGACTACAAACATTTAAGTTACTCAAAACTAGGTAGCTTTTGTAGTTGAATATAGTATCAATTTGTGCCATGTGTTTGGATCTCGTATGTTAATCAATAACCAATAATATTTGTTCGTTATAAATATTTAAATTATAAACTATATTTGTCACAGTCCATATACTATAAACTATATTTATGCATTTTTTAAAAATACTGTAAAACGGGTTAAGAATATTATTACTTATTATAGAGTATCAGTTCTAAATTCAGATAGTGTACAAAAATATTCAAATTCAAATATTTATAACAAATATGAAAATGATTGGTTATTGGGTGTCTTTATCCTTATTTACACAATGTTATATGAATAATATCAGCAAACAGACTGATGTAAAAATGTAAAGTAAATCACAGAAAGACTGATTAATTCAGTACTTTAATTCAGTATTGTCGCACAATTCTTTATTTTTAGCTGCATTTTCAATTTAAAGCTGTGATAGGACTTCATCCTAATAGTTTTACATATAAAGCATTCTATAATGAAAGTAGCTACACACACAGCGCCCTTCGACAATGGAATAAGATCTTGAGTAAAAAACGACTACCGGGAGTCTGCTTTGCACTCTGAAATAAAACCATGCAACTCAGTTAAATTTAATGCTTCACTAACTTTGAGTAGAGCAACTTTAACATCAGATTTTACCAAACTGTACCTGACACCCCCTTTACAGCGCACAGACAGCACACAGGGGCTTTTGAGCCTTTATCTCAAAGGCACAGTAAAGAACTGAAGGTGGGATGAAAGAGAGGGAAGTAAAATACAGCAGAATACACTAACAATAACAGAAATTTTCAAATGACAGTTCTGGTCTAACAAGAGAACTGTGATCACTGCATGTGCGGGTCAGCTATGAACACTGAGAGGAGAGGCCCATATGTCAATATTCTTTATTTAAACGCGCTGTGGATACAGATAAAGCTCCTCACTATGTGACAGTAATGACGTTGAAGGTGGTTTTAGGCTCTGGCTCGGTTTAATTAAGTGTCCTGTGGAGAATCTGACCACACTAAGGTCTACACCAACACATCCATGCGTGAGGGCTAGTCTGGACATGGCCTTTGCTAACCAGTCCCCAAGCTTTCAACGCCACATTCAATCCTGTGGGAAATGACCACTAATAACCCTGCAGTATCAAGCACTGGCCAAATCTCATAGTTTGTGGCCTAACAACCATACTGCAACGTACTGGCCAGTGGCCATATCATCAGCACATAATCAATCATCACCATCCACGTCTGCAGTGAAAATTTGCACATACTTGTGCCAAGGACTTGTATCAGATTAAGTATACCGGTTTTTAGGACAAGAGTACAGTCTGTATAGAAAGCAACAAAAACAGCTCTTTATAAAGGATGGCATATCCAACATACTTTGGGAATAACGCTGTTACTGCATCACATAAGGGAAAACAAGAGGGGTGAGTGTGTCAGAGGTGCAAGGTAAAACGTGCAGCTGGTAAAGGCAGGACTTGACTAGTCCTTTTTGACCCTGAAGAGCTCTGCTACAGTGAAAGACTCACAGCTGCCAAGAGTGTGTGTGAGCTGTGGGCTTTTCTCCAGCGCAGCAATGCTGGCAATTTTCAGGGGAGCCATAGCAGGACATTTACACTAATTCAACGTCCTACAAAATGGCTCGAAGGCATTTCTCTTCCCTTTTCTTCAAGAAGTGACACTAGATAAGTGGATGCATCTTACAAAAGCAATAAAGGATTTTGGTGGTTTCATATTTTTGCTAAACACCAGATTTATAGTTCGCTTAGAAATGTCAAAAACACTGGTACTTTGGTACCTAGTTGATTCCACAGCACATGTAGTAATGAGTCTACTGACTCAATTTGGTTTTGCAGTGGCTGTTTTAAACAGAGAGAAGCAGATTAAGCATTTGTTTTTTTTTTTGGTTTATTAATTAAACAGGTTTAAATTACTTGTAATGTTTGCTTAATAGAATATTCTTGAAGACTAAATGTTTTAATTAAACGGTATTAGTACTTAATAGTATATTTTGTTGAAACTCATATAGAGAATCTATAGGTATCGATTGCTGAAATTTTGGTATGACAGCTTAAAGTCAAATAATGAGCTACATTCCCAATTCTGTCTATAATAATGCACTTCTGTTTTCAAATTCTAGGATACGGTACTGTTCAAAAAAACTTTAATGATTTTAAAACGGCATTTATTTGATCAAAAACACAGTAAAAACATTAACACTGTGAAATATTGCTACAATTTAAAATAACCGTTTTCTATTTTAATGTATTTAAAATGTAACTGATTCCTGTGATGGCAAAACTGAATTTTCAGCAGCCATTACTCCAGTCTTCAGTTTCACAGAAATCATTCTAATATGCTGATTTGATGCTCAAGCAACATTTCTTATTATCAAACGTTGACAACAGTTGTGCTGTTTTTCTGGAAACTAATAAATTTTTAGCCAGGATTCAATAAATAAAGTTAAAAAAGAACAGCGTTTATTTTAAACAGAAATAATTTATGATATTATAAATGTCTTTACTTTAACTTTTGATCAATTTAATACTGAAAAAAGAATTAACTACTTTCTTTAAAAAAAATAAAAATGCACTGACCCCAAACATTTGAATGGTGGTGTATATGACATTGAGCAAATCAGAACACTTCCCTTTAATTACAAAGGAAAATAAAAACAAAACAATGAAAAAGTAAAGAAAAATAAATATTTAAAAGAGCTCACAATTTCAAACCTTATGTGGAAAAAACCCTAAAGGTGTTACAGAAGCCACAAAGAAAAATTTTCAAATCAAACAGAACATGGCTTAATTTATCTAAAAGCAGAACCAGATCATACTATCTGGCAGAGCAAACTGTTTGACAGATTCATAAATTACGGTCCAATTGCTGAAGACTTGCAGTACCTCTTGGCTTTGTCTTTGCCCTTCTTGGAGTCTTTGCTGTTGGCAGGATTAGTGGTTATGGAGCTGCCCAGGCCCTGGGGTGCGTCCCTCAGGCCAAAGCTCTTAGCAGCGTGGCCCAGGTGCAGGCTGCGGATGTGGAAGATGTGTTTCAGACTGGAGGGGTACGTGGTGTATGCTCTCAGGAAAGACTGCAGTGCTACAGGACCAAAAAAAAAAAAAAAAAAGTTACAGCTCACATAGCAGATTTTTCCAAGCACTTTCACTGGCAATAAAGGATTTTAAACACTATTTTAATGTTACTAATATTGCTTTAGTTTAATTAATTGATTTTACATTATTAAACTATTAAACTAAAATACACTTAATACTTTGTTGTTGTATTTATTAAAATATTTTATTGAATACAAATAATCACAATTGCAATACCAAGAGAAATAACAATTATGGTTTAGAGATTTAATGGTTGCAAAAAAAAATTAAATATTCTATGTAATGAAAATGTAGCTGGGCTGCAAAACTGTAGAACAAAACATTAGTTTAACACAGTAACCCTACATGATAATTTTCTTTTGGCTTACCGCTCTTCGCTGTTTGCAGAGACTCGTTATTGGCATGAACATAATTCTCAAAGTCAGTCTGTAAAACAGTGGCTCTCTCTCGTACCTCCTGCTCAAAAGCAGCAGCTGATCTCTGCAGAGTCATGTACAAAGAGACACACAAAGATAAAAAAAAATCTGAGTAAAATGAATGCATTGCATTCCAGCAATTATGCGGGGGAAAAAAAGAAATCACATTTTATTATAATAAAAGCCGATAAAAACCAACAGCATCACATAAACTTTATTGGTTACACACACTAATGACACCTCCCCTCCCCATCAATGACCTCTGACCCTCAAATGAGGCTGCTAACAAGGGGGGTGGCACGGGTGAGGATTACAACCAGCCGATTGGTGCTGGGAGGGAAAAGGACATTAAATCAGGATTAGGACTGACTGAGCACTGGCAGAAACATTTGCTCATTGTTGTCAGACGGCTCTCATTGTTGAGAGAGAGAGGGGGGAAAAAAGAGAGAGAAAGCCATTCTTCTCCCACAGCTGTTCTCTAGATCTGCATTTTTAACCACATGCGATCTTCAACCAAGATAGAAAAGTTATAACAGTTATGCACAGTTCAACAAGTCAACACTGACCACGTTTACAAGCGCACGAATAATGTGATTATTTCCAATAATCAGAGTAAGGATTTAATCGCATTATGATGTTTACATGTCAAGAGCAAACCTCTTCACTCCTGCTTACATGCAATTTCCATTACTTTAATTATTCGCTAAGAATTGTGGTTATTGTTTTACTGCCATTATTCACATACCCCACTGAACAGCACAACTGGCCACTGTTTTAATTTATTTTCGTCTAATGCAAAACACTTATGTATGGTTGTATTCTATGCTTTTTCAGCGCCGTAGAAATGTGATGGCAATTTGTTTGCCTACGCTGGTGTCGTGTTCTGCTCGCCGTTTCTGAATGTGGGTAAGGAACAGAGACTGGTGGCAGCGAGTTGTGTTTTCCCCAGAAATGCGATGCTTTCTTCCCCACCATCGTTTCTAATCTCTGTATTATTACAGGTGCGTGTCCCGTCATTCATGTACATCAGAACGGCAATACTGCGATTAAGGTGTTTACATGCTTGTATATTTCGATTAAAATCGGCGTACGCCACCTATGTTAATACGATTATGCATGCTCCGATTATGAGCATAATTGCATTAAATTGAAGTATTGAGTTTACATTAGATAGTTTAATCGCAATATTGCCAAAATCTCATTATAATCGCATTAAGAGGGTGCCTGTAAACGCACTCACTGACTCTTTGACTGTTTTTATGGCTTAGATGTCAGAAGTTACCTTACTGTCCCATTTCCCTCTGCATTTGAATCGCTCGTCTTTCATCAGATTGGTCAAGATGTCCTCCATCTTCATCTCGGACAAACTGAGGGTGTAGATGGATATTATACATTAATATATTTATCAATGGGAAATAAATAGATAAATTGCACCAAACATTTTCCTGATTGTAAGTTGTCTGGTTTAGATAGGGCTCAACGTATCGAGCCCTGCTAACCCTACCAAACTCCTTTTGATCATCCTTTAGTCCTGTAAACTGTAACGTGAGCCAAATATCATAGTCCTTGTGCCAGCAGAACAGATTCATTCTGCTCTCACGCAGAGAGACTGAGAGTGTGTTTTCTCTCAGCACAGAGTCATCAGTCCAGCTTTTGACTGTTATATTGTGGGCTTTGGAACAGAGACCATCTTTAATCAGTGTCAGGGACTGGACTTCATCCACACATAAGACAGGTCTTGCCTTACAGTCCCCTACTGCTGTGTTCATCAAAATGATAAGTAAATGTGATATAGATGAGACGCCAGGCAGCACACCTGATGTTGTGATTGGCCAGCAAATCCACAAAAGCCGTCTCAGAGGGGGTGAGGAAGAGCAGGCTGCTGCCCTGAGCTCCAATTCGTGCTGTGCGGCCCACACGATGAACGTACTCCGCCGTGGAAACAGGAGGGTTATACTGAAACAGAAAGATGATATTTATATATATAAAAAAAAAAGTAGTACTGGAAAACTGAACAGTTCAGTAATAGTAACAAAACCGGCTAAATTATTCATTGCACTTGCGATGTGCAATTATGAGATTTTACAAATGAAGAAATCTAACCTGAACAATCCATGTAACCTGAGGCAGATCCAATCCACGTGCAGCCACATCCTAAGGAGAAAATAAACAAAAATATTTAAACAGACTTTAACTAAAAAATATTAAAATCAACAAAAAAAGGGAACAAACTGTCAACTAAAACTTACAGAAATTATTTTTAATTATTGAAATAAAAGATGGAAAACGCAAACTTATTTCAGTTAGTAGCCTAGGCAACATTTCTCATTTATTTTTGTGTGTTTTTTTAAATACTAAAATCACTAAAACTGTATATTCATGACAAAAGCACATAAAATGACTAAAACTTAAAATAAAACCGAAAATATAAAAAAGGTCATTTAAAATCCTAATAAGCTCAATACAATATAAAAACAGTAAAATAACACTGTGTGGAATAAGACTGTGATGGACCAAGAAATATTCACCTAAATCTAAGTTGTCTCATTCTTGTTCCATAATTTTCAGTCATATTCTAACTTGGTTTGTCAAGACTCAGGCTTTATTTGTTGGTCTGACAAGTGCAAACAATGTCCTAGATTGACCTGATTCACTCAACTGAATTTACTATATTGCCTTATTTTACAAATCTATTGCCACACTATGCTATTATGATTTTTGAGCAAGATGTATATTTACGGCTCCCTCCTTGTGCAACTGAATCTGCTTACTTATGGTTACCAGCACTGAGCTTTCACCACTAAGCCACACTATTTTTTTTTGGGAGAATTTTCAAACTTAACTCGAGCTCTCAAGCTCAACTAGCCTAAACTCTCAGTTGAGGTGTCTGGAGCTGGTACAGATGGAGACCAACACAATGCCATGCCAGACTGTCAAGAGGAATAGAAGCACTCATTTACTCCAGGAGTCCATCTGCAGAGTGACGAGATGGAAGAAGAGGAGGTGGAGGAAAGGGATGCACACACCTGTCCATACATTTTTTTAATCAACTAACTTATGTAACTTGAGCTACATCATTAGAATAATGCGTTAATGAGTTATTTAACAAATGTTTATTTTAAAAGAACCCTTATATTTTAAGATATTCCTCAAAGGGGGTTCACAAGTTCATGAAAAGCTAATACTTAATTATATCTAATATAAAACTAAAATAAATGAATGGGATTGCACACTAATCGTGATATAGCTTAGTGTGATCATCAAATCAAAGACTGCATTATAAGTAATTAACTTTATAGACTTATGAGTTTTGGAGTGAAGCACATGCAGCTCGTGATCCAGAGTGTTTCAGTGTCTCTGAGTGGCTTGGTTCACAGTAAATACCGCAATCTCAATCTCTGCATGTACTGCGAGCTTAATGTGCATTTGGGAACGCAACATGCACTAGGTTTACATTAAGAACATAAGATGTAAATATTAGTATTGTAATTTGCACTGCAACTACTATAATTATTTAATATAAATTTATTATTTCGCACCACAGTTGTAATATAAAACAATAATATATTTCTGTCTTCATTTTATAATTAGATGTGAATTTTCTATAAATAATAATAATTATTATTCCTCACACAAAATGACAAAAAAAATTTTCCATATAACATAGTAACTGAATACGTTAATTAAAAATGTGTTTATAATATTTTAACCTTTTGACAACTACATATTTTCTCTTTTAATTTGTATTTTATCGATTCTATAGGTTTAACAAGATCTTACAATTGAAAAATTATTTTATGTATTTCTCAAACCTGAGCAAACAGGCCCTCAGGTATGAATAAACCTGACTGGGAATCACTGCTCTAGACTGCAGACATGGTCAGACAGTTTACCATACAAATTGCACCTGTTCAAATTACTTACCGTGCACAGCAGAATGCCGGTTTTACACTGAGAGAACTCCTGGAAGACTTCAGTGCGCTCCTGAAGGGAGAGAAACAGGAAAGTTCATTGCCATTATGTTTCTAAAGTGGTCAAACGCTGTACAAAAGAGAAACACTTTAGCTTAATCTTTAATTTGTTGTGAGACAATATTTCAGCCAAAAAACTCTCTGCATTTATATCAGAACACAAGGTGAGGCAGAAACACAGATGAGAGCCCATCTGAAGATGGGATGTCCAACAGCTCCTCTCTCTTTTTCTGCATGGAGCGCAATCTGTTGTGTGCTGGAACAGCTGCCCGTCTCCTGCAGCTCTCCTCATCGGAGGAGACGTCCAGAGCTCAGCCTGTGCTGTCCCATTACCAAACCCATCCATAACACTACAGGCCAGCACCACACCCAGACCTGCTCTCTCATACATCTGACCAAGAGACTTCAGAGTCCCATGCCCTTCCAGTGCCATATGGGCGACCCACGGCAGCTCCATTTATGTGGGGGTGAGGATGCAGGCTGGACAGTGGCAGGATGCAGTTCCCCTGACACTGCCACAGGGAACCGACTGCTGCTGTTGCCTGAACGCCAGCTGGCTGAGAGCTGGCGGACCCCAACGGTCAACCAGACCATGATGGTCTAACCTAGTGTCATATGTTGCTAGTGATTCTGGATGCTTTTAAGAGACATGGTCATTTTAACAGAATAGAAGCATGGGCTCCATTAATGTGTTGTTGTAGTCTGACTTTTGCTCAGATTTCTGCATCAATTTACTTTCTGGAGAAGATGCTGGTTGCCCAAAGTTCAAGGCATTCCACAGCTTTGAGATGACAGAATTAATAGAAAAATCACAAAGTATGATGGTCAAGATTTTTTACCTTCAGATTATGACTCCATCCAGTTGGAGGATATCAACCATGTTTGATATTTTGATTCAATTTTAGAACACACATTGTGTTCATTTGTCACACATCTAGCAATAAGGTATGCGTTTCTGCGTGATTTTGTTGTATTTGGAATGACTTGAAAGACTGGTAGAGTAAGTGATCCTCAGTCGTGTATGATGCCCATTTTTTCTCTGTAACTTTTTATAAAGTTGGCAAGTGCATGATGCCTACTGTTTTAAAAATCTGTTCCTATTCAAGTGTCGCGTAGTGTATTCCAGCCTTAAGGTAAAATCTGAATATTTAATTGCTGCCTGAATAACAAAAGTGAGGCTATATAGGACAGATACATACTAGCCTGCCATGTATATAAATATGTATTTTTTTTTATTTATATACATTAAATATCAAACTTTTATGACTGTTTTTTTTTGTTGAAGTCTTTTCAGAAATTTTTCAAGAGTTATTTCCCAAAAAATATTTCATGCTTTTCACAATAAAAGGAATAAAATTTCTAAATATATTAAAATAGAAAATAATTATTTTAAATCTTTGTAATATCGCACAATATTAATTACCGATATATATAATCATTCTTTATTGTTACTATTTTTCACATTATAGAATAATAGTAAAGTCTTCAAAACTATAAAATGCCTGAAATGGAAGAATGGGAATTATGTAGGGACCAAAGAACAAACAATTAAATCCTGTGTCCTGTGAGGGAGTGGTTGGTCTAATAAAGTTAAACTGCATTCTGTGAACAAAACCTTGACAATCATTATAACTGGACTTGACACAATGTCTGACCTCTTGTCTCATGTTGCCATGAAGCCTGTAGAAGGTAAGGGATGCTGAGGTATGTTTGGTTGATGTGGTGCTGGGCTTCTCACAGAGGACTGCAGTGAAGAGAGTAAGCAGAAACTCCACAGCCTCACAGCTGGATATGAAAATGATCAGCTTCTGCCGCTGCTCAAACTATGTACAAAAACACAATAAAATACTTAAGTCCAGTGACAGCTACTGTGCATCTAACATGAGCAAATGACTTTCTTTGTAACAGTAAGCTCTAGCAGTAATAACATTGTTGGTTATCAGTTATAATATTTTGGTAATTGGGTCACACTTGATTTTAAGGTCCAATGCTCACTATTAACAAACCATAAACTATGACTTTTACCTCAAACTCAAAAATTGTGTCCTGTACCTTGCATTTGGCCAGAATAAAGGCAGCCAAACAGACCAGGTGGAGTTTGCTGGGCACCACCACAACATGCTGCTGCAGCCTCTCAGGCACCGCATAGCTGTCTGACAGAGCCCGAGGGGCCACCTGGGGACACGCTTCAACTGTCTCCTCACTCCCCTCTGTCACATGGATACTCACGGGCTCCTTCATACTGATACTGGCTAATCGGGACAGTCCTGGACGTGAAGAGAACAGGATCAGCATAAACGGTTGCACAGCTATGCAGATTGTCACCAAAATGCTTTTGTGTTCTGTTCTGTCATGCAAAGAAGAGAAAGACTGGACTTGAAAGACAAAAACTCCAGTCAGCTCATCCTAGTCTGTTTCTAAAGCCAGTACATTACCTACCATAGTCTAAAGCGAGCACTTATGCCACTGTCTCACTTTACATCCAGACACACTCTGAACAGTGGTAGTGAGCGGACGATAAGCTTACCCTCGGTGAGCGTGGCTGAAAGCAGCACATTCTGCCTGGCAAGTCCAGTGGCATTCAGAGCATTCAGAATCACAGTCAGATCTTTCTCAAAGCCCAAATCCAGAGTCCTTCAAAACAGCATGGATGAACTAATCGTAAATACACACGATACTGATACGGCTTCAAATTATGGCAGCAAGAACTAATAAAGTAAAACCGAAATGATCAACACCAAATTTCTTTGTCAATTATTCAGGTACTTCACACTGTGAACTGATGAATATCACTTTAAAGCAGTAAAAAAAAATATATATATTTTTATGATTAAGAAATCATTTTTAGTTTAATTTTACTTTGAGTAGTAGAATAGTAGTATAATATCCAATTAATAAGATATTAATAAAATAAACAATTAGCAGATTAAAGGTTAACAAATTTGCCCTAATGTAAACCACACCATATCATTCTCAGTTCAAATCGGCAAACAATTTATTTATTTGTTTGTTTATTTAATGCCATATCAGCAGCAATGTCTATATTCATGGCAAAATTAACAGTAACATTTCAATACATCATATACAATAATCAGGGCTCCAAACTGCGACTAAAATGGTCGCATTTGCGACCAAAAATATTAATTTGCGAGTGAAGTTTTTGCTGAGGTCGCCACTGGCGACTATATACACTCACCTAAAGGATTATTAGGAACACCATACTAATACTGTGTTTGACCCCCTTTCGCCTTCAGAACTGCCTTAATTCTACGTGGCATTGATTCAACAAGGTGCTGAAAGCATTCTTTAGAAATGTTGGCCCATATTGATAGGATAGCATCTTGCAGTTGATGCAGATTTGTGGGATGCACATCCAGGGCACGAAGCTCCCGTTCCACCACATCCCAAAGATGCTCTATTGGGTTGAGATCTGGTGACTGTGGGGGCCATTTTAGTACAGTGAACTCATTGTCATGTTCAAGAAACCAATTTGAAATGATTCGAGCTTTGTGACATGGTGCATTATCCTGCTGGAAGTAGCCATCAGGGGATGGGTACATGCTGGTCATAAAGGGATGGACATGGTCAGAAACAATGCTCAGGTAGGCCGTGGCATTTAAATGATGCCCAATTGGCACTAAGGGGCCTAAAGTGTGCCAAGAAAACATCCCCACACCATTACACCACCACCACCAGCCTGCACAGTGGTAACAAGGCATGATGGATCCATGTTCTCATTCTGTTTACGCCAAATTCTGACTCTACCATCTGAATGTCTCAACAGAAATCGAGACTCATCAGACCAGGCAACATTTTTCCAGTCTTCAACCGTCCAATTTTGGTGAGCTCGTGCAAATTGTAGCCTCTTTTTCCTATTTGTAGTGGAGATGAGTGGTACCCGGTGGGGTCTTCTGCTGTTGTAGCCCATCCGCCTCAAGGTTGTGCATGTTGTGGCTTCACAAATGCTTTGCTGCATACCTCGGTTGTAACGAGTGGTTATTTCAGTCAAAGTTGCTCTTCTATCAGCTTGAATCAGTCGGCCCATTCTCCTCTGACCTCTAGCATCAAGGCATTTTCGCCCACAGGACTGCCGCATACTGGATGTTTTTCCCTTTTCACACCATTCTTTGTAAACCCTAGAAATGGTTGTGCGTGAAAATCCCAGTAACTGAGCAGATTGTGAAATACTCAGACCACCGGCCCGTCTGGCACCAACAACCATGCCACACTCAAAATTGCTTAAATCACCTTTCTTTCCCATTCTGACATTCAGTTTGGCGTTCAGGAGATTGTCTTGACCAGGACCACACCCCTAAATGCATTGAAGCAACTGCCATGTGATTGGTTGATTAGATAATTGCATTAATGAGAAATTGAACAGGTGTTCCTAATAATCCTTTAGGTGAGTGTATAATTTGCATGAAAGGACTTTTTTCCCGATTGTTTTGCGCTCACATCTTTTGTTATGTTCACGTATTAAACTTACATAAGACGATGCGCATCAAAGTTTTACTGGAAAAGAGTTTCAAACAGTCCTCGTCTCTGCCGCACACAGTCTGCTGAACGCAGTGAGAGAGACCTGAAAGGTGATAATATAAACACCAGTACCCCGCGTCCACACGGTCCGTGTATGCGTCCGGATCGCGCGAGCGGAGAGTATCGCACTTAATGCTCAGGCGCGATCTCTTTAGCACCTCAGTTAAAGCAGCAAGTGAACCCATTATATATTTCGATTTACTACTATAGTATGAAATGAACATGATCAAAAGGTAGGCAATAAGAAAGCCTATAGTACAACTTACTGAAATGTTTTATGTAAAAGCTCATTGTTTCAAACTGAGGAAATGTATAAAGCTTGTAAACATTGCATTGTAATACATTTACCTCAGAATAACCACTGTGTCCATAAACTCATCAGTCAGCTAGAAAAATAACTATAAAGAGGAGCGTTTTGCTATATTTATGCGCTGTTGCATATTAATATTTTTACTTATTGTGTTGTACATGATTCAACTCCTCCTATAAAATTGCATTTTACTAATGAAGAAAAACAGACTGAATGTGTGAAAGACGTGACAACATTTATAGGATGCACTGCACTCAGTTGCCAAGTGATGCTTATGGTCCATGATATTGGTACAGATTCTGTGTAACGAACAATTCTTTGTGACTGTACATTTCAAGTTGTAAAAGACATTTAATTCACACTTTAAGTGAACCTTAGTCCCCCGGTCGACCTGATCATCTACAAGATGGATTAAAATGCTGATAAAGCCTAGAAAAGATAAGACATAAACGCATGACAAAATGATTGAAATGTTAAAATAGGGGGGAAAAATAAAATGATAATAATAAAATAAACCACTTTTATTCTGTGGCACCTAAAAAAATAATTTGGCGCCTAAGTTTTTCTTTTATAGGAGCCAATGGCTCCTTACTCGATTTTTTTGTCTGGAGCCCTGAATAATATAACATTTTCTTAAGCAGCAATCACTAAACAAAAAAACATACATATAACAGCAACAGTACTGTTAAAAAAATCATATAGAATCTTTCATTTTAATCAATGATACATTTTTTCCAGGAAAGACCTTTTTAAAAATGTCTCAAATCAGCAACCAAACTGACCTGTCGGCTTCATCCAGAATGAGCCAGCACACAGCGCTGAAAGCAATACTTAGAGTGTTCTTTATGTGGTCCACCAGTCGGCCTGGAGTCGAGATCAGAACATTAATGCCCTTCCTCAGTCTGAATTCAAGACAAAGACAAGCAAAAACATATGGAAACACAGCAAGACATCGCACAGACTGAAGTGAAATTGCAGAATGAACTATATACTACTGTTAAAAGTGTGGAGTCGGTAAGATTTTTATGTTTTTGACAAAAGTCTCTTACACACAAGGCTGCATTTATTTGATCAAAAATACAGTAAAGCATTAATGGGGATTAATGTCCAGCAGCCATTACTCCAGATCCTTCCGAAATCATTAGATAGTGATTTTCTGCTCAAGAAACATTTGTTATTATCAATTCTGAGAACATTTGTGCTGCTCAGTGATTTTGTAGACACTGACATTTGTTTTCAGGGTTCTGAATCTAAAGTTTAAAGAACAATATTTATTTGAAATATAAATGTTTTGTAAAATGCTAAATGTCTTTGCTGTCACTTTCGATCAATTTAATGCATCTTTGCTGAATGCATTTCTTTAAAAAAAAAAAATCTTACTGACTCAAAGCTGTTAAACTATTGTGTATTTGCAGTGATTCTGTAATTATTCTAAATGGATCTGTAATGCAAGATACAATACTTTTACATCTGAATAATCACCAGAAGTCTAATTCAGACCCATTGCAGTAGATATAAGTATTTTGTGTGGCTGTGTGTGCTGTTAACCTGGCTTTTTCTGCTTTTCTTTTCTCTCCTCCCATCAGAACGCCAGGCACAATCCAAGTGAAAGGCTGAAAATAATCATTACAGTGAGTGAATTTTAAAGATTGGAAATGGTTCAATTAGGTCCATACAGCACAATAATTTAGCAAAAGTGCAAATCCTCACTTTTAGAAGTTTCTGAAACATCTGAAAGCTCTGCAGAGCAAGCTGAAGCACAACCAGAAACAGATCCATGTTGGAAAAAGGGTACATATAAGTGGAATATGCTATAAGATAAATCAGAAAATTATTGTGGTTTTGTATCATTTAATACATTACCTCTCTGGTTGGAACAATCACAACAGCCAAAGGCCCGTCTGATCTCTGAAAAAAAATATTATACTTAATTTAAGACATCAAAAGTTGATGCATATAATGGTGCGTTAGCTATTTTATGGTTAACATTACTTCAGACACAAAATTTATTTTATCAATTTGAGTTTTTATTATAATACAATACAGTGTTGAATGACTGCTAATGACCCCAATTTCTACTTTAAGCCAACTATAACTGTTGAGTGTGTTGTTTTAGGCATTCAGGCTGTCTTGCCTTCACTTTAGGCTGCATCGCTTGTAAGGACTGAACCACTGGAATTCCATACGCCAATGTTTTTCCTGCAGGACAAATGTAAGAAAAATATGAATAATCACATCTTTTAAAGTTGTTTAGGTTTTGTTCATTCTTCTTTCTTTGCAACATCTAACTTAAACACTCTAGCGATTTCTAGTTTTAACAGATTAGAGTTACTACTACATAAGGATTTTTTGTAAACAAAATCATCTGAACATTCAATATTTTATTACATTTTATTTACATGAAATATTGCAGGAGTCCCACCTGATCCAGTCTGTGAGCGCACGACAGCATCTTTGCCAGACATCAACACTGGTATGGTTTTCTTCTGGACACTAAAAACACAGATGAACATGAGAAAATGCAAAGAGATGGACAATAAAAGGTAAGACGAAGCTACAGTACCTCGTCATGCTGGTCACATTCAACACCTTATGGAGCGTTGCCACCTGTAAATAGTTTAGGTGAGGAGAGAAGAGTATAAGACAGTAGAAGCGTTTTAGTTGAGAGATTTGTTAAGCGATATTGAGGTTTGTTCGTACCAGATGAGGATGTAGATCGAGTTCTTCAAACATGTTGCTGGTGAAGACTTTCTCCTTTACTTGATTTACAGCAGGACTGGGAGAAAAAAAGACAAGTAAATTGCATGCAAAGGTCAATTTTGAGAAAGACCCCTGGGTCCATTCACACAAGCTCAAATGTGTTGCATCTACCGGAGGACATCAGGGATCTCTGGGTTGTTTCTGAAGAGAGACGATGTCTTGATAAATGGTCTGCCATGCTCTTCGGGAGCTTTCTTTGGAAATGTTTTCACCTTTGATGGGGACTTTGCAGCAGAGTTTTCTCCCTGGTCCGCGTTCTCCTCTGTGTCTCTATTATTACTCCTCTGAGAGGGGCTTCTGGGGGTTTGCAGCTTTTGCTTATGTGTGTGCTGTTGACCAGTTTGATTAATCTTCCTCTGTTTGGAAGCACTGCTCTCCTGGGGCTCAAAGACAGCCTTCCTCTTTGATTCTCGCTTTTTCTTTAACATCAACACAAACGGTACAGCACTTTAGAATCAGGCTGAAAGAAACTTGTGTGTAAAACAGAGTACATCAGTGTGTAATGAAAATTACAGCAACAGCATAGCGAGCAGGAGTGACTCACCTGTGCCCATTTCTCTGCTGTTGACAGATGTCTTCGATTTGTCTTTTTGTGAAACTTTACTGGATCTGAGGAGATGTTGAGCATCAGCTCGTCCTCAGCCATGATAGTAAGCGGGCTATAAACGCCTATTAAAACAGGTGCTGTAGTAGCTAAATAAGTAAACTACACTCGCACAGTGATAAATGTATGTTTACAAGTGATTTTCACTTTAAAACAGTAAAAACACAACACAGACAGCTATACATAAATGAAGCGGAGCTACACACGTGTTTTTCCTGCGTCAACCACAACGTGAAGAAACTTCCGGGTATGACGTTACCAAAATAAAAGTCCCGCTGCTTTTTTTTTTTTTTTTTTGGCGACTCGAAGGACATTTAATCTCATTTGGGATATATTATGTATAGTAATCTGCTGCTAATTATGTTAAATTGCTTGTTTTTGAAAGTGTAAACATTTTCAATAACTGTTTTCTTTAATAAAAAATATTTACACCTTAATATAATATGAAATCTCCTTTTTAAAAGTTGTTGAGGAGAAAAATATTGATTTTGTGTTTTAGCATTTAGATTAAGTTGGATTATTTTTATATAATTTAATTTCAATTATTGTAAATCATCCTGCTGCACTTGCTAAGGCCTATTGCTTAGAACAATTAAAATACAGTATTATAAGATACACATAAACCATAACCCTAATCAAATTATGGTTTTTATTAAAATTCTCATATTGTTTTCTCTTATCTCTACTTTTCTTCATGGTTCTGCAATTAGTCAAGCTTACTCTTAATTAATACAGAGGATTAGGACAATACTTTCTTGTTTTCAGATTTAGATTTTAGTGGATTAAGAACTCCATGTCATCTGCAAAAGACCATTTTTGTTATATTGTATACTTGTATGCATTTTATGGTATAAAGATGTTGTGAGGCCTTTTAAAGGGATGGTCCACCCAAAAATGAAAATTCTGTCATCATTTATTCATATCATTCCAAACCTGTATGACTGACTTTCTGTGGAACACAAATAAGATATTTTGAAGAATGCTGGTAAGTTTTGGTTACCAACATTCTGTATTCCAGAGACGAGACAAAGTCATACAGGTTTGGAATGACATGAGCAAATGATGAGAAGATTTTCATCTTTAGGTGGACTATCTCTAACATTGTATAAAGTTTAAATAGGAATCTTTCTAATATTATAAAAATCGCATCACTTTTTTTTTTTTCTACGTATACAGATTTGAAATAAAACCTTTGTTGAAAATCAGTCTTTGTTCAGAGTATAAACAGATTAGGGTGCTACAGAACCAAGGGGAGCTCAGGGAATATACTTCCTCATTCAGACACATTTCATTTTTGTAGCCTCCTCTCCCTTTGGATATACACTGGCCCTCATGTTTACATATTCAGAGATGCAGCATATTCTGGACCTCATCTGCTGTAATTAAGTCAGTGTCTGCCTGTCATAGCACACTATCTGAGGGGAATTTAAAAATCAGCCTGTTAACATGTTCCTCTAACCAGTGCACTTAACTCCTTTCCCCCCAGTGGGAGTCATCCAGTGGCCTCGAAGAAAGGAAGAGAGAAGGAGAGCGAATTTAATAATCAAAGCAGCATCGACTGGTTTCCTTAGCATAAGACCACTGAAGCGGGACTAATAATGCCCACCACAAATGGTCTGGCCAGTCTGCTTTTTCTCGCTATGTTAATTAAACATACGTTGAATTAGCAGGTGCCATGCACTCCCGTGAGTTCACACACGGTCAGATGGCAAGAATGACTACATTGGTTGGGTAATGTATTTTTCCCATGAAGAATTTGGAGACATACTGTAGCAGCATTAATTAAAATAAAAGATACAAAATATGACCAAGAAAAGATAACCAAGTCAAATTTATAAGCAATTTATTAAGTAGCCTATCAGAAGTTTACAAGATGAAATGAAAATTAAAACAAAAAAAATTTACTCCACCCAAACAAAATGTTTTCATGCAATCTCAGAAGTTTATGGCTCTTTCTTTTGTGAAACACAAATGGTGATTTCTAGACAAACAACCCATCTCTGTGTATTCATATAATGTAAGTGGATGGGGCCATCAAAGTTGGTGCAAATAGATTAAATGAATACATACAACACCAGTGGATGAATCAGTGTCTTCTGAAGCAAAACCATATGTGTGTGTGTGAGAGAAAATACTAATACTAATATTTTAAACTTTTATATAAACATTAAACTATAAACTATTACTTCCAGCCAGTTGTCTTGCATCACCTCTTGCATGAGTTTCATAATGGGCGTATGTCTCGCATCACAACATGCTGAAGTTTACATCAAGAGTAAACTCATGAAACTGCGTTTGACAGTTATCTAAGTGGCTTATAGTGTAAAAAGTTGAAAATATTACTATTCTTCTCACATTTTTCATTTTATTTCAGAAGACACTGATTCATTCACAGGGGTTGTATTGTATTACGGTCATGTTAATTTTGTGTGGATTTTAAAACGTCAGCTTTGAGGGTGCCACTTGCATTATATGGACTCAGAGAGAAGGATTATTTTACTAAAAATCTCATTTTTTATTTACCAGAACAAAGAAAGTCCTACACCTGGGATAGTATGAGAGTGAGTAAATGATGAGAGAATTTTTTATTTTGGGTGGAGTATCCCAATAACAGTGTTTAGCCCTCAAATGTTTCTTAGTAAGACAGGACATTAGGTAGTCGGCCCACTAGCCTACTTTCCAGTGATTCAAACACAGCGTGTGGGTCCTGGTCAGCGTTGATGCACACTGCCTGTGTGTAGAAGGCCTGCAGGTCCGCTGCATGGTTCCAGTACTCCTTAAGCCTTTTAGCAGCTGTGCCTCTGAATGTCGCGGGTTAAATCGAAGCCGGGACTGCACTTCCGGACCAGGAGCAGGTTTATATATGCTGTGATACCTGCAGAGTTTAAACGCAACATTCAGAATGCAGATATGTGCTTACTGGAACCTAAAGGAATGGATTCTTTACACAAATTTACAATGCGCTAAGCAGATTCTCTCTCACCATTCTCCAGTCACAGGATCCACACCCCTAAGTGTTACCCTCTCGATAGCAATGTCATCAGTCATTTCCAGGAAGAAGACCCTAGAGGGGAGAGAAGCCGAAATCATGTGGAAGTCTGTTATGATACCTGTGATCCTCTCAAATTGACCTTAAGAAGTGTTTCTTAAGCACAAAATCAGCATATAAGAATGATTTCAGAAGATCATATGACACTAAAAGTTGGAGAAATGGCTGTTGAAAATTTAGCTTTGCCATCACAGCAATAATTACATTTTGAAATATAATAAAAGTTATTTAAAATTGTAATAATATTTCACAATATTACTGTATTTTTGGTCAAATAAGTGCTGCCTTGTGGAGCACAAGAGACTTCTTTAGAAAAACATGAAAAAATCTGACTCCAAATTTTGAACTGTGGTGTATATTTTGCGAAACCAGAATTGTAGCAGGAACTGTAACCATTAAATTCTTTACAGTTCCCAAATTCAATTGTAAAAATGCCTGCAAAAAATCACAACATGTCAAGCGAAAACCATATCAATCCATTATTCCATTATATGAAGACTTCATCTAGCATTCAGACAGGAATAATCATAATGCGCTGGTATTGGAGCTAAATAAATAATGAAGAAAATAATGGAAAACAGGGACACTCTCCTGAGCTACGAGAGGACTTCAACAGAGGAATGTTGAGGTCTCTACCCAGGGGTCATTATGCTTTGACATTGTCCAGACGCAAAGTGGGCCTAATGGTGTGGTCAGGTGGGGGGGTTTACATGTCATTCTCGTCCCAAATGATTTCATCCAGGCCTCCAGAGGATGGGAACCTCACAGCCTCTTCCACATTATTTAATTTTTAGCCACCTAAACATTTTACACAGACTGAGATTTTTGTGAAATGTAATTCTGGACCAATTCAGCTATATATAAAGACCAATAGGAATTTTACATCATGAGGCCTTTCCAACAAAAAGGGGTGAGAATAGTAAGGAAAATAGGAGAGATCTAAGTTGGTGCTTTTGATTAAATATTTAAATGTCTTTGTGTTCCTGGCTCTCAGTACCACTGTGAACCACTGGGCCCTCTGAAATGGACAAAGGAGACATGGTGCTTTAACTGGCTATTAGTCTGGACTGAAAATGCTAGATATTTGATGTGTTTAAGAGCCATGATAATGTGTGTGTATATGTGTGTCTGTGTGAGTAGGTTTAATTATTTCAGAAAAAGGCTTCTCTCAATTTTTAATGAATATTTGTCTTAAAAAAGAAATAATAACTACTCTGCAAAGCTATTAGAATTAATATTTATGCTTCCTCATGAAATATTTATAAATCTGGGGGAGCAAAAGGATGGTGCGTTGTGTCTGAGGCTGGAGGATGGGAGGTTGGGGGCTTCTCATTCTCCCACTTTTTATGTGGGGGGAGCTGTACAAGATGAATTGATTTACATTAGATGTTTCTTACATGACAGCTGGAGATCCTCTAACAAATGACTGACTAAAACAAGGCAGATAACAAGAGCCTGACAGTCCTCAGCTGCTACAAATGATCACAAACCATGCAAGCATATTCTGCCATCAGTATATATACGTGTGTGTGTGTGCATTTCTATTCTTCCACTGGTATACAGTATACATTAAGTAGATAGTAACCTATGACCCCTTTGTTCTTCAGTTTACTCGCTGAGCTGAAGTGATCCAAGAAAGCCTCGGTCCATCCGATCTCTCCGAGCATTGCCGTTCCCGTCAGCCTCCCTTTCTATCTCTCCAAATTAAGAAATTAATGAGGGAAAGATTCTTTACAGGTGGCCACGGCAATGTTTACCACTGATTAAATTGTAATGCTGCCCCTGCTGTATAATTGATAAGCCAATCAGAGGAAGTGTTGCTTGATTTGATGGGAAGCAGACATATGAAATACATTTAAGTAATAGAGAGCAAGAGCGCAGTGCAGGTGGAAAGAGAGAAAGAGAGCAAGGTAATTGGGCCAGACTCTAAGATTACATGGCTAATTGCTCTTCTTTATCTACCTGTCACAGGTAGCCATGCATATTTCAAAGCTCTCAAAGACTCTGATTGTTTGCAAGCGTGTCAAGGCTGTAAGAGGCTGATGACTAGCCAAACTGGAGAGTAGTTAAAGACTGGTAGGAGGGGTGGGAGTGAGATCAGCGAAACTGAAGTAGTAACAGTGACCTGCTGTACAGTCCGAGAATGATTGTGCAAGAGGGTTTTGGATATGAGTCTTAAGAGAAGCTCATTTATTTTGTGAAACCTTTCATTTAATATTCATTTAAAAGGGATAGTTCACTTGAAAATGGAAATTGTGTCATCACCCTTGTGTTGTTCCAAACTTCTATGACTTACTTTATTTGGTGGAATGCAAGAGATTTTTGAAGAATATCATGGTCATTGTTTTCCATATAATGAAATTGAATGAGAGCAGTCAAACTAATTCACGGAAACCTGTTCATGAACTAGGGTAGATGTTAAGATTTACAACCTGAATTACAGAAATGTTGGGACGTTTCTTAAATTTGAATAAAATGAAAACTAAAAGATTTTCAAATCACATGAGCCAATATTTTATTCACAATAGAACATAAAGAACATAACAAATGTTTAAACAGAGAAATTTTACACTTTTATCCACTAAATATGCTCATTTCAAATTTGATGTTGGCACGGGGGCAACAAAGGGCTGAAAAAGCAAGAAATTTTGAAACGATTCAACTGGGAGAACATCTACCAACTAATTAAGTTAATTGACATCAGGTCTGTAACATGATTAGCTATAAAAGGGATGTCTTAGAGAGGCAGAGTCTCTCAGAAGTAAAGATGGGCAGAGGCTCTCCGATCTGTGAAAGAGTGCGTAAAAAGATTGTGGAATACTTTAAAAACAACATTCCTCAATGTCAAATTAAAAAGGCTTTGCTAATCTCATCATCTACAGTGCATAACATCATCAAAAGATTCAGAGAAACTGGAGAAATATCTGTGCGTAAGGGACAAGGCCGAAGACATTTGTTGGATGCCTGTGGTCTTCGGGCCCTCAGACGACACTGTATCACTCATCGGCATGATTCTGTCATTGACATTACTAAATGGGCCCAGGAATACTTCCAGAAACCACCGTCTGTAAACACAATCCGCCGTGCCATCTGCAGATGCCAACTAAAGCTCTATCATGCAAAAAGGAAGCCATATGTGAACATGGTTCAGAACCACCGTCGTGTCCTGTGGGACAAAGGCTCATTTAAAATGGACTGTTTCAAAGTGGAAAAGTGTTCTATGGTCAGACGAGTCCAAATTTGACATTCTTGTTGGAAATCACGGATGCCGTGTCCTCCAGGCTAAAGAGGAGGGAGACCTTCCAGCGTGTTATCAGCATTCAGTTTAAAAGCCAGCATCTCTGATGGTATGGGGGTGCATAAGTGCATATGGTATGGGCAGCTTGCATGTTTTGGAAGGCACTATGAATGCTGAAAGGTATATAAAGGTTTTAGAGCAACATATGCTCTCCTCCAGATGACGTCTATTTCAGGGAAGGCCTTGTGTATTTCAGCAGGACAATCCAAAACCACATACTGCAGCTATTACAATAGCATGGTTTCATAGTAGAAGAGTCCGGGTGCTGAATTGGCCTGCCAGCAGTCCAGATCTTTCACCTATAGAGAACATTTGGTGCATCATTAAACAAAAAACTGTAAACCTATATCAGGCAAGAATGGGACCAAATTCCAACACCAAAACTCCAGAAACTCACAACCTCGATACCCAGACGTCTTCAAACTTTTATTTTTGTGCATAAAATTGTAAAATATATATCAGTTTAAACATTTATGTTATAATAAAATATTGGCTCATGTGAATTGAAATTCTTTTAGTTTTGATTTTATTCTAATAAAAAAAACGTCCCAACATTTCCGGAATTCGTGTTGTACAAAAGATGACAAATTTCTGTTCCTTCTGTTTCACAAATCTATCATTTCTGTTCCTTCTGTTTCACAAATCAGCTTCAGAGGTTTTGGAAAATAGACCACAAGCTGTAAGAACTTTCATAATACTTTCATACCTTTTTGTTATTTCACAATTATTATAAGGAAAAGAGCAGCCAGCATTTTCACCTAAAAAGTTCAGAGAATTTTTATTAAAATTAAAATATGTAAATAAAATATATAAAATTAAAATATGCTAAAACATCAAATAATAATCTAAATAATCTTGTTTTAATTCCCCACTCAACTTTTTAGTTTTTTAAAAGTTGCCTAATTTTAAAAGCGTAATTTCGAGGTATGTAAAGAACCTTTAAAAATCCTTTTCCAATAAATCACAAATGGCTGGAAAATTTAGACTTCCTTCTAAATTGAAAGCGTCACACATCCAGGGCCAACTGTGACTGATCAGCTTAGGAAAGAGGATCAGATGATTGCACCATCAGAAACCAGAGCAAAGGCATCTGATGAGGGAACTTCATTAGCGAGCATCCTTTTTCCTTTTCTTCCCCTTTCGTCTTTCATGGATCAGGTAACTTCCTTTACATGACAAAAGACGGAGCGCTAACTGGAACAGACAGCCACTACTTGAATCACCAGCCACTACAAAATATTCAGCAAGGCAAATAGGTCATTATTGTAAGTATATTTGAACAGCTCAAAGCCAAAGTATACGCTCAGAAAAAAGGTGCAAAAGCTGCCATGGGGACGTCCCTTATCAAAAGTTGCACCTTTGTACCTGAAGGGTCTATAATGGTACCTTAAGGATATTATAGTACCTACTGTATAGTGTACATTTTAGTACCTAAAAGGTACAAATGTGTACCTTTAGAAAAACTGCCACCCCAGTGACAGCTTTTGTACCTTTTGTCTGTAAATGTACAATTAATATGTGCCTACAAAAAAACAAGAATAAAAAAAATAAAAAAAAGAATGTTATTACTTTTTTTTTTTTTAAACAAAGCTCTTAAAATAAGACTAACCACTGGATTTTAATCCACTTTACCATATAATTAACTACACAAAGTTTGTCAATACAAGCTAAAGACTCTGGTGCCACATGAACAACATCATCTTGGCACTTATTGCAGGCAATGACTCTCTGTTAATGGAGCCCTTTCAGGAAATGGGTAAAGGGATCCCTCCAATCTAACCAGTATGCCAACACTGCTGCACTCTGTCCCCTCTCCCTTCTGCCAGTGACACCTATTAAATGCCCATGCTCTGGCACAGCTCCAAGAGGAGCTGACTTATTCATCCTCACTAAAGCCTGGTAACCAGAGAGCTGTTAATTAATAAAGCTGTCAGGTACAGCGCCGCCATCGGGCCATCATCGGCCCATCGGAAACATTATCTTCCCATTGTTTCAGAGCCAGGCTAACCGTGGGCCTTCGAATCAATTACACTAATGCTATGTAAATGAGGTCTCCTGCCATTAGCCCAAACAACATGGGCTGTTAATGGAGGAAATAAGGTCTTGCTACACAGAAGCTGTGAGGGAAGCGGACACCGTGGCTACTTGCTGATCTCTGGGATCCAATCTTAATTCCAGAGAGCACATAAAATGGGGGAATATGATGAAAAATCATAATGAGTAACAACAGAATACAAAACAGGCCCTATGGTGATAATGTAAATTTTTCCTAATGCTATTGCACAGATTTGTGCTCCAGCTCCTGTTTCTGTGTCAAAGGAGACAGAATTGGGACACGGTTATTTTCACTGATGACCTAACCTCAAAGTGAGCTCTCTGATGAGGGGACACACACAGAGGACAGGTTGTATAATCTAAGTGCCATCAGATCCTCCAGGGCAGCTGAGTTAAGGGTAATCTGAGAGGGCAATCTGAGCCGTGTGGTTACACTCACTATTTAGGATAACCGAGGAGACACGAAAATCACAAATAATAAGCTCAAAGACTCACATAGTGCAGTTCATTATCTCCTTTGCTGTTTTGTTTTTGTTTTTTAAACACCTACTCTGTTTACATCTGTTTGTCACTGTGAAGGTCCTAGAGCCTTTAAATGAATGGGAACACAGTGGTTAGATAATCCATAGTTTGAAATCGATACAGGACACAAAAATATTAAGCAACACAACTGTTTTCAACCGTTAAACTGAAGACTGGATTAATGGCTGTTGAAAAATCAGTTTTGACATAATAGGAATAAATGACATTTTAAAATGTATTAAAATAAAAAAAACAGTTATTTTAAATTGTAATAATATTTCACAATACTACTATTTTTTGCTGTATTTCTTTATCAAATGCAGCATAAGAGATTTGAAAAAACAAAGATATTTAATGTGTCACAAAAATTATATTTTTTCAAAATATCTTCTTTTGGAAAAACATGAGGGTTAGAAAATGATCACACAAATCACAGAACTGGGTAATCTATCCTGTTATGCCAAAAATGCTAGTTAATCAGATTATGGTGGTGGCAGTGAAGATGTTTTTTGTTTTTTTTTCTAGTTTCAGAGGGAGAAGGGAATGAGAAACCAACTGAGAACCATTGTTACAAATCACTGTGATAACAGTTTACATCCCTGTATAGTCATATGCCTTCCACAGTTATGAAGTTATACATGACTTTAGTGACTGATATACCTGTTTGGGATGAAATTAGACTCTTGAAGTTCTTCTGCCTGCTCCACGTCTCTCTGGCACTGTTTGGATTAAACCACAAATACAGCGAAAATATGGTTATCATCTATTTATACCTTCTTCCTAATTACATGACAGAAGTGCAACAATACAAAGAATAGAAGAAATCAAATAAAGGCAAACAAAAACCTCAAAAATGTTGACGCAAGAGGTTCAGACTCCTGAGCATCAACTTGTTGTGTCCTTTGAATGACACTCGTCCTATATACAGTAAACATGATGTTCAGAGGGGGTTTACCCCATGAGATGCACACACAAGCACACCTGCTTAGCATTTGTTTGAAATACTGTATACGTTCCTCCCTGTAGGACGTCAGATCACAATGTTATAGATCTAACGGACGTGAGAAAGACCTTTCATTTGTTTACTTCTTCCAGGTACTGGAAGAAGACTTTATAGAAAGAAAAAAAAGTATGAAGTATGAAAGATGCAGATATACAATGCAGTTTTAAGGCTTTAAAGTATTAAATAAACAGTTCATTGAAGCTGATTCGAAAACACATGGGCACAAGCGGACAGAAACCTAAATTAACGTTTCACTTAAACTGAGGTGCAGGGCATCTAGAAAGCTGTAGTGCCCATTAAGAGGATTAAATTAAGGAGATGGTCTGAGGAAAACTGAACCATCATCATCTCCATGCTAAGCATCAGTGATCTCATCATCAAGCGGTATTGTCAAGGACGTGCCTTTTGTTTGTATCCGTATCAAATCAAGGCGGTTTTTTCAGATGTGAGATGATAAATAATTAGCAGACACGGTGTCATTTAAATTCATGTATGTACATTTTGTCTTTTGAAGATATTTCACGGGTCCCTCTCAGACTACAAAAGCAGTCAACGGCTGGCTGACAGACAACATAAGCGAATTGTTTAAGGGGATGATGGCACCTCTTAAAACCAACGGAAATCACACTAGAGGAGGGTGGCGCTCGTAATGCTGCGGGAAAATTAACGAGAGCGGTGGAGGACAAACAAATAATGAGGGTGAAGAGAAAATAGAACAGCATTCTTTAAGGAATGCAAGCTGGCACCCAGGGGGGTCCCCGCAGCTGGTGAAAAATTAAAGTCGACGGTTTCAAACTGTCCAATTTCCACATCAAACGTGCACAGCCTCTTGCCTATCTCTGCAGCCCTGCTTCAAACATCAGGCAGCCTGGAGAGGCTTCCTCTTCCTTCTTTCTTTCCTCTCCTTCTTCACTTCTGCTAAGACTATTTTTTGGTTTGCTTAATAATCCGGCTTCTCAACTCCCAGAAGAACTGTACTGGTTACACTAGCCACCATCTCTCCATTGCCTAATTATACCCCTGTGAGGCCATTAATCAACTTGTAAATTATTTAGGCAAGCTCTCTGCCTCAAATCCTCACTGTCACGGGAAAAGGGGGAGAGAGGCAAAGGAGAGAGAGAGAGAGAGAGAGAGAGAGAGAGAGAGAGAAGGCACAAAAATCCCCCTCTCCCAGGATACCGCAGCCCTGTTCAACAAGGCACCATACGAGCTAACAAAACATTTACATAGCATTTCTTATGCACACATTGCTGCTTCAATAAACACGCAACATGAATTTATGAACATACAGTCCCCTCCATAAGTATTGGAACAGTAAAGACAAAATTGCTCAGTTGGCTGTGGAGTCAAGACATTTGCAAATATGATTAAAACAGGAATGAGACAAAACTACAGAATGTCACATTTTATTATTAGCCGTTTCAACACATACATGTTTTACCAAATAAAAATAACAGCACTTTTAGAGTTCATCCCACTCATTGATGTGAGCATAAATATTGGGACAGTTGAACATAAGGCAGATATAAAAGATTAAAAGCTATTATTTAGTTGCAGATCCCTTGCGCACAATCACAGCAGTGAGTCAGTGACCCATAGACATCACCAGACTCTTGGTCTCATCCTTTGAACTACTTTTCCCAGCCTTTAATGCAGCCAATTCCAATTGTTGCTTGTTTTGGGAAGTTTCTGCCTTTACTCTCCTCTCCAGCTGGTGAAATTAATGTTCAATCGGATTTAAATCTGGAGAGTGACTTGGGCAATCTAAGACTTTTCATTTCTTTGTCCTTATAAATTCCTTGACTGAACTGGCAGGGTGTTTCGGGTCATTGTCCTGATGCAATATGAAGCACTTCCCAATAAAACCGGTTGGCATTTTATTGGTATTGGTAGGCAAAATGGTTTTGTACCCTTCAAAATTCATTCTGCTACTGTCATCATACATTAAGTCATCAGTAAAGTTGAGAGGGCCTGTTCCAGAGGCAGCCATGCATGCCCATGCCACGACACCACCTCCACCATGCTTTACAGATGAGGCTGTATGCTTGGGATCATTGCAGTTCCCTTTTTTTCTCCACATTTTTGCTTCCCCATCACTTAGATAAAGGTTCATCTTTGTCTCATCGGTCAATAAACACAGTTCCAAAACTCTTCTGGCTCACCTTTGTGCTTTTTTGCAAATTCTAATCTTGCCTTTCTATTTTTGGTGCTGGTCAGAGGTTTGCATCTTGCTGTGTAGCATCTGTAATTCTGTGTCAAAGTCTCCTGAGGACAGTAGATTGTCAGAGCATCACCCCAGCTTTCTGGAAGTTGTTGGTGATTTTACAGACACATCTTTTAGGATTAATTTTCACAGCTTTTATGATTTGTCTGTCATCAACTACTGTTATTTTCTCAGCCGATCAGGTCGTTGTTGGTTGCTGGTGTCGCTGGTGGTTTCCAAACTCTTGATTTCTCCATGCCCTTTGTTTTTGCTAGAGCTCTAACTGACTTCCTCTTTTCTTTCAGCATGCAAATTGTTTGCTTTTCTCTCAAAGTCAGCTCCCTCATCTTCATCCTGGTTTGTGTGTGTCATCATCGAATGCAAGATTCAGAATGCAGAAGTAATGGATATAACTGATACAACACATTCCCTGCTTTTAATATCTGAAGAATTAATGCAACAGGACACAGCTGATCACTTAGAAAGACCTGTGAGGCAACTGTTCCAATACTTATGCTCACATCAGATAGGGGGATGAAACTCTAAAAGTGCTGAACTTCTTAGCTGGTAAAACATCTATGTGTTGAATCACCCAATAATAAAATGTGACATTCTGTAGTTTTGTCTCATATTCATCTTTTAATCATATTTGTAAATGTCTTGACTCCACAGCCAACAGAGTCTTTACTGTTCCAATACTTTTGGAGGGCACTGTATGTTGCACGTGACAGATACTGCTAACGCTGAAAAGATACTTAACATGCTCTGACAGATCAGACAATCATATTGGGTGTTCATGTGTACTCATCAGAGATCATAAATAAACTAAAATAAAAGTTGAGTCCACTTTCAAGAATTCTGCATGAGCCGTAATAGATTTTATTCCTACAGTATTCCATATAGTAAAATAAATATGATTTGGTAGCACTAATAACTTTCATTAATAGATCACAAACATTGCATCATACTTAACAGAGAGTTCATGTACAAATCTGAATATTTCACAACTGTGTATCAAAGTTTCATGATGTGAAATTTTTCGTTGTAATAATGTTATCCAAAAACTTAAAAAAGTACAATATAATATGATAATACTATAATATATAATAATTATACATCAGTTTTAAAATGTTTCCTGTAGAAATCTGCTTTGAAAAAATCTGCATTGCATAAACCACTATGTAAATGAATGTGATATATTATATCATATTATGTTAATGAAAGTTATCACACAATATTAAAACAATAAAAGTTATCAAAGAGTGTTAAAAACAAGCTTTTAGTTGAGGTCAAGATTTTTATTGTATGCATGATGTAACTGGTAAAATGATGCCTGGCTGACAAGTGGGAGTTCCGGTTCAATACTCAAGCCTATTTAAACGAATAGTTCACCAAAACAATTAATCATTTAATCACCTTTATGTCATTCCAAACTTACATGAGTTTATATACTGTATATACTTACTATTTATGCTATGAAACACAAAAGAGAAAATATTTTTACATTGTTTTTTTCTTGCAATAAAGTCTAATGTTGTTTCGACCCCACTGGCTTTCTAAATGTCTCCTTTTGTGTTATATAGAAGAAAGAAGTTCAGGTTTGGACATGAGCATAGGGTGAGTAAATGAAAGAATGATCATTTTTGGTTGAACTACTGATTTACAGCTAAGAATGTGAATTGTAAAACAATGAGATGACATGTAGCTCTTTTAAGCGATGCAAGTTTGAATCTGGCTTGCGTTGTTCCTCCTCTTCTCCCCATTTTTTGTATTCCCTTTACTATTATCAATGAAAGCGTCAAAAAGGCGAAAAGTAAAAAAATACATGCTTACATTCTGTGATTTGCATCCCATGAGAATCTTTATTAAATTAATGAAAACTTGCTCAAGGCGAGAGGCCCGGGCCGGAGCTGTAATAAAGGCAGTGATTGGCAGTCCCAGTGGCTGAACGCATTCTCTGAGGGGCGGGACTATAGATATATATTTACTTATTGTTTCTGAGGAATTTAGAACAGAAAGGTGTTGGGCAGACACAGAGGGTGTGAGATGGGAAGGGAATAACAATGATGAGGATGAATGAAAGGTCACAGATAGTCAAGACATCTAGACCATTATGGTCTGTTCAAAATATAAAAGTACTGGCTGTCTACAGTAAAAACCTAAGAGGCCAGCAAGCACTGTGATTTTGATTAAAAGTAATAAAACAGTCTGCAGAATTATATACTGCAAATTACATGATAATCATTTAGAATGCAGTTACCATAAACTAATGTCATATATGTGAATATAGCACAACATATTCACCCACCAGACTATTCCGGCTGTAAGGGGCCCAATTATCTGGTCAAAAGCAGGAAACAGAACTCTGCAGCTTACAGACTGGGGTTTTACTTGTTCTGTATGATTGACCCATTTGGCAGTAGGTATAGAGGAGGTGAGGAGGCATACCTTGCTGTTCTGACTCCAGGTAGGGTTTAATGAGCTCCCCCATATGGCTCTCATCAGCTGACACAGCCTTCAGAAGCTCACCACAACAAACTACAGCGACAGAGTTATAAGAAAGAAAAAAAGAAAGTTTAAAATAAACACCATAGAACTATGGATGCTGTACAATGGTTTACTCATTGGTTATTTTTTTACTGTTTCTCATGTTGTTCTAAACCCTTATACTGTTACTTTGCATGATTTGTGTTTTTTTGTTGCTTTGAAGCTTGACAGAACCTGATCACAATAAACAGTCGCTGTATGGCAAGAGCTACATAATGATTCTTTAAAAATGTTTACTTTTGTGCTCCACATTAAAAAAAAACAGCATAGTTGTTTGAAACTACATAAGGGGGAGTAATTAATGAGAGAATTTTACATTTTAGCTAAACTAAGATAAGAAAGTACAGATGGAAAAGTGACAGCAGAAGTTGAGGAGGTGTCAGTGAGTCTCAGTCACCCCAGTCACCAGTCACCACTTACCCACAATCTCAGTCACCTGTGTTCTAATCACCTGCCGAACTCCAATCAAGCCACCTACAAAACCACACTCCACGCGCTCACTGGTCGTCTGGTCTACCGTTCACTACAGGAACCAAACCCGACCCAATCTACTAACCTTTGTGCTCTTATACCCAGATCTTCCTACGTGTCTCCACCGCTCCTGTAATTTTTTCTCTAACCCTGTGGTGATTGTTTAGTACCGTATCATACTTTAATACAAAACAACACAATGCAGGCACAGATAGATTCTATTGATTGTTTAATGGAGAAAGATAATAGAGCACACTTGTGAGGCTGGTGACAGCCCATTCGCTCAGATCATAAACAGAGATTGCCACTAAACTGAATATAAAGCCACTTGATTAATTAATCATTAGAGTCTTCCTTTCATGTCCATGGGGGCATTTGCTTGTAGTGTGACATCCACGTCGAAGCCATCTGTTTGCAGTTGGGTTTCACTCACAACAATGCTGTTTGTCTGGAACCTGCGCTGAGCCGCCATTCTAATATGCGATGATTAACAACAGCCTAATCATAACTAATGAGTCTCTCTCATCCAGCCCTTTATGCTGCTAATTGTTATACAACAACATGATAAATGCTTAATATGCAAAACATGTTAATGCGCTAAAAGGCTAAGTCAGGGGGAAACTAGCGACATTACAATCAAACCGCATGCTGAATTAGCACTAATCAAGATTTAAGATGACAGCCTTATTGCTGTTTGCTCCTCAGTATGGGTTTATGAATGTTTTATGGCAGAGTTTATCTCAAATATTTATTTAATGTCCTCCATTTAGACGTATAAAGAAAATCAGGTGCAGTTAAATCAAGATTAAGGCATAATGGCACACTGTCCTAAATCTACAATTTACAAACCAAGCCCACAGCGCAAAACCATTAGGCTGGAGGGCCGCTTCCTTGATAGGTACTCGATGGAGCATTTTGGATTTAATACTAATGTGCCATGAGACTAAATGAGCCTTTATTTCCCCCCAGATAAGCCTAACTTCTATGAGAAAGAGAGAAAGCAAGAGAAACCATGTAGCTTGAGCTGGCAAAATATTGTGAGTGATAGACAGACATTGATTTATGACAAATCTCTCTAAAAGTGCAGCCCTTATATGAAAGCTTGGCTATGAATTCCACGCATACTCATTTGTATGATAAATATGCATCTTTATTATTAAAAAACTGTGGTATGAATTTCACAAAATGCTGCTAACCTGCCTAATACTACAGTCAAAGTGATGTATGCAAAGAATGGTTTAAATATTCACCGCCTGGCTCTACTTCACAACTAAAGGAAGGGAAGTGACAAAATAATTTTGTCAAGTTGAGCGATATAATATTTAGACAGGTTGTATTCAGATGGTTTTAATGTAATTGCCGAGGACCGCTCATCCCTGCCCAGATTCTCATGGGATAGTCTGTGCCTGCAGAGCTGCCTGGGGCAACCTCCTCGACTGGCAGAGTGCCTGACAAGCAGGTCAATCACTGCATCTGAATGCAGCCGCTGTGATACTGACCTCCGACCAATGGGGCGGTAGATCTCGGTTCATCACAGTAGGTGATATTAGTAGAAATGTTTATAAAGCTCTAAATGGAACTCCGTGACCTACCTAAACCTAATCTGGAGACATTTTTAGAGATACAGTCTATGTTTTGAATTCAAATGACTTGATTGAATTAGCAACCAATGGAAAATTCCACCTTATATAAATTTCTTACCTCAAAGTCAGTGATGACTGGTAGCTTGACAAGAAGATCTGTAAACACTAATTTAAAGCGATAGCCAAAATGCTGCCAAAAATGAAAATTTGGTCACTGGTACCAGACTGTGTGAAGCTGGTGACGTTTACTTTGTGAGAAGACGTCTACATGGGGCTGGTCTGCATTGATGGTCTTCAGGCAGATGTGGTATGTGCGCTTCAGAGCATGAGCTTCTGTGTGGAACTTCTGCAGCTTTTTGGCTATAAGATCAGCTGGCATCAGTGTACTGGGTGTTTCTAAACGCTGTGCAACCTCTTCACTTTCAGGCCACATGAAGGTAACGTGATATACATCTGCAACATAGAAAGGAAACATGTGGGTAAGGTCATGTTTTATACACCAGGGTATATGTGCTGAGGTTTAAGTCTTGTGTGTAAAATACTAAAAAAATGTATCGTAGCATTTATTTTGACAGTGACTCTCCTAAAAAAGGTTCATAAACAGAGATCATTAACAAACAAAAGGGAAAATTGCAATTACGTGCATTCGCACCATCACAAATCTGCAGGGAGCTCTGGCTTTTGTTCATTACAGCTGGGCTTTCTGAAACCCTGAGGACACACAGGGTCCGTTTGGGATTTGGCAAACAGGTTGAGTGCTGTCAAGGTCCACAGATAATGAAATGCATTCTAACAAGGGTGCGTGTTGGCTGCCTGTCTCGCAGTCCCACTCTCTGAACTAAGAAAAGTGTAATGATCATACATAACCTCCTGTGATAGGGTCTATCCTCTTGCCCGAGCTCCTTTCAATCAGGACGACATCAGGAGCTTCCAGCATCACTGTGAGGAAGGAGTTATAAGAATGCACTAGAGTTTGACAAATCCTCAGGGGAGTGATAGTGAATCCGAGAGGGATATTTGGCCAGTCTCATTATCGAGTCCTGATTCAAACCTCTTGTTTTTCAGATGGGAACAACAAAGTGTTTGGACAACATGCCACTAACCAACATGATCTGGGGTGATGCCTGCTTCTAGTAGACATAGTGCCTCTTCTTGCGTCTTGGGAATGGTTTCCAAAACCCAGCCCTGGAAACACAATGCATGTTATGCACATACTTCTCTCGAGAAGGAACAAACAATTTGCTTTAAACAATAACACAACTCTCTGGTGACAGAGTCCAACTCCGCTGGTGACACAGACAATGCTGACGCCTTCTGCTATTA
The DNA here is from genome assembly GCF_936440315.1 of Barbus barbus. Classification (NCBI taxonomy): domain Eukaryota; kingdom Metazoa; phylum Chordata; class Actinopteri; order Cypriniformes; family Cyprinidae; genus Barbus; species Barbus barbus. Next base: position 34,326,146 of record NC_136733.1, on the reverse strand, counting down.
ACACTTTGCATTTTGTCTTAAATAAACACACACGCATGATTTTTCTGTTTACATTTCTATAAATGCACTTGCTTTTCCCCATGGTCAGCTACTGTGCTTAAATTGTTGTTTAAAATTGTTTTCATATAAGCAAAACAATATCCTGCCTGGAAAAATACTTTAAAAAACAGTAATAGGCTTTGAATGAATAATTTTATATGAATAATTCATATAAATTGCTGCCCTGTACCAGTCTAAATAATGAATGTATAAATTGTTGTATGAATAAGGAGTAAAACTGGCCCATATGGGGTCTCATGCAGGGAGGCAAATGGAGGGTTAAATCCATAAAAACCTTGAAAATGTGCCTAATTCTCCAGCTCCTTTTCACACTTCTCACTTAACAATAAAAATAACATAAGAAGAAAGGAAACCGTATGCATATCATTCATTAGCTCCAAATCCATAAAAAAAAAAAATCCTCCTCTCTAATAGTCTCCTAAATCCCAAGGCTTGCTGTGCAATGGTGCTGTAAAATAAAGAACAGTCAAAAGCCATCTCCCAAAAGTGCTTGTTAGGGGCCAACTTATTACTGCAGTGAATAATCTTAAAATAAATAAATATATGCAACAAACATTTATAGATCTAAGTATTATCAGAGGAGCTGTGGGTTTTTGTTGCCGAGTTTCGAGTGTCTGTTTGATATCAGCCTTTGTTTTTTCAGGCTTTGATCTTTAACAGCAAACCTATCCTTTGCTTCACCTGATCTCAGCGCGCAAGTTTCCTCCCACTTACTTTCCCATTAAGCATTTGATTGCCTCTGTGGCTGGGAAGCCCATGAGCAGGGCCTGACTCACAGATTGCTTGAAAGGCCTCTAGCCTACACAGTCTAACTGCCATGAATATAGGAAAAATACAGGGTGGATGTTGAGCAAACCACAACCTCTTGAATTACAAATGTCAGTACACTCTTAAAAATAAAGGTTCTTTATATTGGCATCTTTTGTTCTATGAAGAACCTTAAACCTCAGCATTTCTAGAAGAACATGGTGAAATAATATTACAGAACACACAGACATCAGCTGAGGATTTTATACAAATATGCAACTGTAGGCATTCAGAGGTTTGACAAGGAGACCGACAGGTAGAGTCCAAAGTTGCTTCAGTAAAACTTCTGTACACACATACTCGGTCTCTCTGCACACATTAACTCCCACAACACACATACATCCGAACACAGAGCCCCACTGCGACTTGTTTCATTCCGTTTCATCCCCACATCAAAAGAGGCCGTGGTGCTGTAGCAGTGGGCTCAGACAGAGACCCCAGGACTGGAACATCTGCAGTGAGGCCAGCTATCACAGGAGGGACATGCATGGAGCAGATGTCACCAGCCAGCCCAACAGCAGGCAAGGCAGGGGAGCAGAAGCGGAGCCCTGACATGTCACTCACAGACCCCGACACACAGCTCCCCCACACAGTAGACCAACAATATGGCAGCATGAGTGGCTGCAAAACACTCCACTTGACTTTTACAATTAGATCTCAATTAGTTGTTCACTTAGCTGTTAACCACTGTGGTTTATTTATATTTTGCGCTTGTTTTTTAATAAAAACTAAAATTAAATTAAATGTCAAAAAACGCAACAGAACCCAGGTCTCATGATTTTTTTAAAAATATTGAAATTCTTTTAATTTGATATGGCTTCTCAAATGCAGTGCAAAGTGGAAAACACTGAGACATTTACATTTACATTTACATTTATTCATTTAGCTGACGCTTTTATCCAAAGCGACTTACAATTGCTATAGATGTCAGAGGTCGCACGCCTCTGGAGCAACTAGGGGTTAAGTGTCTTGCTCAGGGACACATTGGTGTCTCACAGTGGATTCGAACCCGGGTCTCTCACACCAAAGGCATGCGTCTTATCCACTGCACCATCACCACCCCTACACATCAGTTATAGCTTCAGTAAAATCAGCTTTGCCATCACAGCAATAAATTGCATATTAAAATATACACATTAAAATAGAAAACAGCCATTTAAAATTGTTATAATATTTCTCAATATTATGTTTGTATATGTTTTGATTAAATAAACGCAGCCTTAGTAAGCATAAGACATTTAAAAAAATATATATTTTTTAAATCTTACCGACCCCAAACTTTACAAATTGCCTGAATTATTTTATTGCTGTTCAACTAAATCCGATTATCTGCATTGCGTGTTCTCAAAAAGTTTCAATATCTTTTCATTTGCAAACTTTCCTTTAGATTCCTCCTTTCTCCCTCAAAATAGAATTACAGGCGCTATGCAAATTCAAACAGCATAACTTTATTTGGAGGCCTCATTAGGGATCCAGATGACTGTGACATGCGCCCCATGATCTTTCTTTCTTTCCTTCCTTCCTTCTTTCTTTCTAATTTACTTTAGGGTCCATCTTTTTTTCCAGGACTGAAAGGCACTCATTAAATTTACATTTTACTTTAAATCACTATTCATTACCTGTGCTCCCTCTCTTCAATTTCCACAAGTCTAAAGTTTTACAAACAGCAGCCTCATGAGAGAACGAGAGAGCGAGGGAGAAAGAATTAAGACAGCTTGAGAAGCAGTGACAGGCAGAGATGAACTAGATGACCTAGATTAGGCATGATTAACATTCATTGTTGCTTAATTTGGAAAAACAGGTAGACAAGCACACACACACGTAGGCATCTGTGGCAGAGCAATTAAGCTTAGCTGTCTAGGCTCCAGTGGTGATGTGACATGTCAATCATTCCATTCTCTGGCCCATTTAAGTGTGTGCGAAGCAAGATAGCATGAGATGAAGGCTCCTCATGGTGAGCCAGAGATGCTTTGTCAGGTGTCTAAATCAACAGAGGAAAAACTCTACCTCAATCCTCTGCTCATATGCAGATCAGTCGGGAAGAAAAATAATTAAATAACCTGATAAATACTATCAGACAGTTTGCCTGAAGGGATAAACATCCATTACTAGATTCAAAGCAGTCGCTAATCACAAACTACTGAGATTAAAAGGTGAAAGTTAAAGGATGCCAAGCGAAAAAACTTTCACGATGGGATTCTTGGCTGAGTAAAGCCATTTGCGGAGTTTAGTGAGGAATAAAAGGAGATGCTGTTTGGAGTTGGACGATTTACATATTCCTCCATGCGGCCGCACAGAAGAAACTGACACTTCAGAGAAAGACACGATCAGGGAGACCGTGATTGATTGTGTGATTTGATGGAGAAATGAAAGGAGGAATCAAAAGGGTGCGAGATCTGAGAGTGTACGTGAACGGACACCTCAGCGGTGAGGCTCTTAAGTGGCATTAGTACTGAGATCACATGTAACTGGCAGCCGGTGAGGGGCCCGCTGGTGATGAAAGGTTTCCTCAGAGAACTCTCACCAGCAGTCTTGCATTCCCCGAGACCCATCCCAGCAGTCCTCAAGGGAGGCGGAGAAACACACGTCTAATTATTTATCATAGAAGGTTGAGTGTAAATAAAGAAAAAAATACGACAAATTATTTGGGCATCATGCTTGTAAAAATATACGCAGTTCAAAACGCGGAGGTTACGTGCAAGTTCACGATGAAAATGTTTCTCTCACTTTCGTTTTTTTTTTTTTTTTCATATTTTAGACAATTTGAGTCAAACGCTCAGTGTTAATTTTTCTAAATTAATTACAAAAGAGTAAATAAATGAAGAAAAAATTAAAAACTCAAGTCCTTACCCGTCGAACACAGGCTTGTTTTGACAGGCGTTGCTAAATCAACTGTCTCCAGTGGACTTTGGGGATCTTCTATCAGACCAACATTAACAAAAAAGGGAGTAAATCTTTTATTCAAATTCAATTCAATTCAAGAATTTTTTTTACTAATTTGTCTAAATCAGATTCTATATATTAATCTAATATTACATTTACATTTAGACATTTGGCAGATGCTTTTATCCAAAGCGATTTACAAATGAGGACAATATTAATTAATATTCATATTATTATATTATTAATATTAATCTAATGTTAGACCACCATCAACAAATCAGTAAAGTCAGAGAGTAAATACTAAAATCTTTTAAATTTAATAATTAATAACACTTGTCAGAGTCAAACAAAAATATAAACCAAATGATTTGTGTGCTTCTAACACTACCTTATATACCTACCTGAGATATATCTGGTCTATAGTAAATGACTTTCGGCGTCCACCAAAACAATACAATTATTATTAAACAAATACATTAAAATATGCTGTTGAATCTCTAATTATTTATGACATTCTCTGCTGCTTTGATCTCACTCTCCTTTGTGAATTTTGTGAAAATGATAATAATTGGGATCGTTCTATTTTAAACTCAAGGCCACGGCGAGTTTAAGTGAGAGGATAATTAGAATAATTAAACCATTGGGAGGCACTTTTCCTAAGCACATCTCTCTCTTTTCTTCCAATTCTATTCAACTCCGCTGATTTATCGACTAACTAGCCTGCATTGCATTTGCATGATCAGACTTCAGATAAAATCAGTTCTATGTCTTTACAATACCACAGAGACAGCAATTACTGGCATCTAGAGAGTGTAGCAAATGCTGACAACATTACCTTTCCTACTTATACATCTAAAATGAATATCATGATCAAGGCATTCCAGACTAATTTTCCTTGAAGATACTTTGCCATTAAGCAGTTACATTTTGTACACACAGGCTTACAAACAGATCCCCTCTTCTAGGTCTCCTAAAAAGTCAAATTTAGTCATAACAATCTATGGTAAACCTTATAGAAGTATATGTGTTTTCAAGAGAAATGACAAAGACTGAGAAAGAGAGACCCCACCTGTTTTTTGTCTTGGTACTGCTGTGCAGCTCTGCTTAATTCACTGTCATCCTTTAAGATATCGCTAAAAGTTATGTGAATAGCCTGTGTGCGCTCACACAACTTTTTAGCCTGCAACAAGGCAAAAGAGGACAATCTGCATCACCGTATAAAATGACAGAAATGAAAATACTCAGTATTGGGATCTCTGAGGCCTGACGCTATGGCGAATATCAGATTGAAATGTCAGTCTGATTGACATGACCGGTGTATTTATAAATACATTTCAAAACTTCAGAAAATTTGCACAAAAGAAACAAATATAATGTATGCAGAGTTATTTACAGGGAGAACAGCACTGGCAATGCTGGATGACGCTTTAAAAAAAAACATACATGAGAAAAATATACATTAGAACAGTTCAATAGTAACAACGTTTAAAATGCAGAAATGAATTGAACTACTACTCAAATGATGCACTTACTATGGTTCTTTTCCCAGACGCTGGAGGACCTAACAATATGATTCTTGGCACTGGAACAAATATATTTGTTGAAATGATTTACTGAAGCAAGGCAACATAACAGTTAATTAAATCTAGTAATGTATTTCTAGTTGATATCAAAAGCTGGCAGTTAGTATCATTCTATAATGATGTTAAACTGTTAAAATGTTAAACGAGTTGGAAATTTACAGCTCCTTTAACTTTACGTTCCGCTTTTTATTCGATATTATGTACGACTGCGCCATCTTGTGGTAAATATTGTATTATTATAAGAATGTATTGCCTTTATACTACCTAATTTAAATAATAAACACAAATAGTAATGATTTAGCAACAGTGCAAACCAACACTGTCCCTTGAATGGGGTCCCCTGGTTTATCCACCATCAAATTTCTCACTAGTGTCTGCAAATGTACCATTTATTTGATTAATATTGCCATCATAAACTTCATAAACATTGTCTAGTTAAATGTCTATACCTGGAACAGGTGAAATATGTCAGGTTTCTCTGCATAAATGTCGCATCCATCACTGAAGAACACCACACGACACCGAGAGCTCACCAAAGACTTGGAAATTTGGAAATAACTGTAAAAATAAAAAAGTGAACTCAAGAGAAAACTTCAAAGTAATCAAACATAAAATAGTCTTTTATGAGACTAAACGTGTAGAAAGCGGGAGAAGGTTTCTGAGGCAAGGATGAGACGCGGGCTTTTTTGTCAGTAATGTTAACGTTAAACCAACGAAGTTTTCGGATTGACCTTTCAAGCAGAACAAATTACGGATATTATGGTACATAGGGGGAATTTGATGAATGTAACAGGAACCGCTTAGCTACTTGATTAAAAAAGAGAATTACAATTAAGAAACATATTTAATGTTACCTTGGCTTGAACCGTAGTTGTTGCTAGTTAGCTGTGCGCATGCGTTTGTTACTGTTCGTTGCCATTGGTAACTTGGACAGCCAATCACCACCAACAGAGGGAGCACTAGTATCTTACTCTTGTTACATAGCAACGCAAATTCACTTAACGTACACAGAAACAGTAGCGACTGTAGAAATTTGATATGCCGTTATAATACCTACTGATACAGGTAAGTTCTAATACATGTCATGAATACTATTTCTTTTACATTGTTAAAATTGCTCATCTTCTTTATAGTAAAATTCGACACTGCACAAGTTCTTATTCTGCACTTAAACACTGCTGTATCCATTTTTAAACAGGTTAACTACTAAAACTGAGATGACAGACGTCAGAGAGCAGCTACTTTCCATTGAGCAGAAATATAAACTTTTCAAACAACAGCAGTTTATATTTATAACGGCTCTTGAGCGCTCGAGGGAGCAGGCCAGGGACAGAACTGAGCCCGTCTCCACCGTGACACAGGTGATTTATTCACACTTCACGCTGTTATGGTCAAAGATTCTTATAATTACACACAATTACACAATAACTGCATTACCCTTCTAAAGTTTGGGGCGTAAGATTTTTTTTTATGTTTTGGAAAAGGTCTTGTGCTCAACAAGGCTGCTTTTATTTCATAAAAATACAGAAAAACAGTAATATTACAATTTAAAGTAACTATTTTAAGTGTTTTTTTCTTCCTGTGATGGCAGGCTGTTTAAGATTCCTCAGAATTTTTTTTTAACATGCTAAATTGGTGCTCAAAAAACATTTCCTATAATTAATAATGTAGAAAGCAGCCATGTAATGTAGCTAAATACAAATATTAATAAAAAAATAAAAAAAACATTACTGACCCCAAACTTTCAAACAGCAGTGTATGTGTACTTAAGTTCCACACAATATTATTGCTTATTAGTTGCACTAAACACCAACTAATATAATTACACAAACTGTAACACTGATCTTAAGTTTGACCTTGTTAGTAAATGATGTTCCTCTATAGGTCCAAAGGTACATGAATCAACACTGCAGCAATTCCACAGACAGACGCATCTTCTCGCTCTTTTTGGAAATTATTTCTGATCTTGAAGGTGTTTTAAAACATCTGGAGACCTCACTGTCAAGCAGAAAGACTTTTAGTGAGGGCCTGAACACTTGCAGGGTGATCTTGAGCCCCAACAGCAACATCAGTCAGCTAAGAGCACAGTTAAGTGACAGGAAGAAACAAATTTATATCACACTAGTTATTTAAATTTAAATTCTCCAGGATAAGGATGCTATAGTCCAGGGGTGGCAAACGTCGGTCCTGGAGAGCCACAGCCATGCAGAGTTTTGCTTCAACCGTAATCAAACACACCTGATCAAGCTAATCAAGGTCTGAAGCGGTACTAGAAAGCTACAGGCAGGTGTTTTAATCAGGGTTGGAGCTGAACTCTGCAGGGCTGCGGCTCTCCAGGACCGGAGTTCGCCACCCCTGTCCTGATACGGTCTATTTTGCTCATTGATTGAAATCACATGGTAAAGAACCTCAGGAGTTTTTTTTTTTTTTTCTACTTCACAGCTACCCACACAACGAGATAAACCGGCTAAGCTGTGATGAAGCAAGAAATTTCTACGGTGGGATTGTGAGTACGATTCCACTGGCTCTAGACCTCCTCAACACCTACAGCAGAGGAGGTGCTCAACGTGTCACTCCAACAGCTACAGAAATCTCTCATCAAACGATTGCAAAAAATGCAGAGATGGTTGAAGACCTTGATAAAGACACCAGTAACAAACTGAGTAGATATAAAAAAGGTGCAGGTGGCTGGCATGCTGGAAAACCAGCCTGGAAGCCACCAGGAAATACAAGTAGATAAAACACTTCAACACTTACGCGTGTATCACAGTGAGCTGTCACACAAAGTATTATTAAATATACAATTACCATTTTAAAATCAATGACTATGACAAAAATATGCAAAACATATATTTTATTTTTTGTTGATCATAGCAAATAGGACAACGCAAATCTGTTTTCTCAAATTCAAAATAGTCTCTGGTTACCGGTTACACCCATCACCATCTGTGTGTACCATAGTTCAGATAACTTTCAACAAACGACTTAAGGTGACATAGACTTCCTACTTCTGTCAGTAAGGCATTTCGTGAAACAACAATTTTTGAGAGGGCTTTTGGTATAAAAACAAAGTAAAGTCTAAGTGACAGGGAAACACAGCACAAGCTGTAAGACCACACTCGTAGTGAACTGTGATAAGAACAGTCTAAACAGAAATAAAACTGCAGTGATTTCCAAAGGTTTCAATTCTCATTGTAAACTCTCTGAGCCATTTCCCCAGCTGGCAGGCCGAAGCCAACATTTTATGTTCTTTGCACTTCACATATTCCAATTATATCCTGCTCTGAAAACAAACCCTTGGGGCAAGTTTTTTAGAAAGAGATAAGTATGCTGCTCTCCTAAGGTTCAGCAATAGCCTGAATTAAAAAAAGAAGTGCTTTTACTTCAGCCAGCTGCAACCCCATTATATGAAGCCTTTTCTTCGCAGATGGGGTATGACCTGTGTAAGACAGAAATGAAAGAATATAATAGAGACATAAGCCTTCTGGCTTATAGTGAGCAGCTTCTTTTCAGAGTTTAGTGTGTCAAAGTATTGCAGTGGCGGTATTTTGTACGCTATTAACACAAGCGCATTCACCCACCAGACACATCTTAGACCAAAAAGATATTCTCGTTTCACAACAGGTCTGAACTGGACAAATGCACCTACAGCAGCCTGGCCTGTGTTCTATAAGGCTCTGACGGTCCTGCAAAGCAGCAATCTAAATCGGTTTATTTTTACCATCACCACTCATACCTTTGAGCTGGCATGAAGTGTTAGCTAAGAAGTATTGCACTGGTGACTGGGCGCTACAATCCCAGCAGAGAACTTAATGCATAAAAATAAAATCTATAACTAGAAACACAACACAAGACTTGCTTATTCTCTATAAGCGAAGCCCACTGCTAAGGCATATACACACGGCTCGCCTCAGCAACGAAATGTGATTTCTTAATCTACTTCACATAGCTTCTTTTTTTCACATTTTTATCGAACTGATTGGTTGGCTGGCATGATTATTTACAGTGCAGCATTTGCAGTGATCAGTCTGATCACACACAGTAATGTGCAATTTCCGAGTCATATCAGTGGAAATTAACAATGCTTATCTCACAGCGACTCGAGGGGGCATTTCGCGTGGACAAATTAAGGAACGTTGCAAACCGAACGGTACTATTACAAGAGGAAATACAGTGATTAAGTCAATACATTTGCTGAAAAGTACAGTGAGGCCCGAATAACATCCAACCACCATGCAATATAAATCACCACGGTTGCTCACTAAATGCCCATTATAAAAAACGAAACAACCCCCCCAAAAAAACCCCACTGAATTACAATGAATTCATATTAGACAAAAGATAAGTGAAGCTTTTGTGAAGACAAGATATTCTCTTGCCAATCTGGTGACTACATGGCAAATGCCAAGTGACAACCTTATTCTTTTTTTGGCATTTTGTAGTACAAGAGCTTTTAAAATGAACTAAAACTTTGCAAACCACTCTAACAAAAAGAGCAGCGCATTCTAATACTGGGTTAAAAATTATCCTCTTCTAACTTCGGGCAATCATGTCAGCAATGTACAATCAATGCTCATGGTGGGTCTCGTTGTAGTCCATGATTCTCAGATCCTGCTGCCTCCTCTGCTGAATATTATACGCCCGGGGTCTGTCCATGGGCTGCAGGTCAGCCTGATCAGTAGCCTCTTCAAGCTCCACGCTCTCTGTGGGGTCTGTGATTGCCTCAACCTTAAGATCCTTAGAGAGGCAGGTGAAGGTGGCCGGCTCACCATCGTAGTGGCTCTCGCTCTTATTTCGAAACATCTCTCTGGCTCTCTTACCCAAAAAGCTTCCGGTACTGGGGTAAGAGCCAACTGCCAGTGGGGAGTCGCAGGGGAGGGAAGGAAATGAACGGGTAAGGGCAGAAAGATCTTCTTCCTGACTGCCATTAATGAGTGCTGAGGGTGTCTGAGGAGACCCGGCAGATATTTCACCACTGACACGCACGTGCATGCCTTCCTCTTTTTTCACGGGGTCGGCTGATAGAGATGGAGCAGATGGGCCTGTACTGTTGCTACTTGGCCTGAAACACAAATAGAAATAGAATTCTGCTACACTTCCAACAACCCATCATCTTTTTATCTTATATTTTGCCCTGTAAAAGTCTAGAATGCATTACAGAACACACCATTTGTATTTGTAAATCAGTCTGTGGAGGAGAAACATGTCAATACAGAACATACCTCTTTTTGGGAGGACTGCTGGGCTCAGAAGTGGGCTCTGCTGGTGATTTAGTGTTCAGGTTTTTGAGCTCTATCTGGCAATAGAGTTCAAGTAGCTCAGATTGTAATGCCTGAGTGATGTGCTTCTGGGCCAGATACCTGTTCTCTGAAGCCTGCCGCTGCTCCCTACAGGAAACAAAAAACCAGTGCAGACAAGGATTAAATTAGCAAATCTTAGAGCAAGATTCTGTTGAAGAGATAAACAGAACCTGATGATCCATATTGTACAGATCAATACAGCACCACTTCATTAGATCTATCGTATGCATCATTAGCAAAGATATCATACCTAATACAGTGCCCTCCATAAGTATTGGAACAGTAAAGACAAAATTGCTCTGTTGGCTGTGGAGTCAAGACATTTGCAAATATGATTAAAAGAGGAATGAGACAAAACTACAGAATGTCACATTTTATTATTAGCCATTTCAACACATACATGTTTTACCAAATAAAAAGAACAGCACTTTTAGAGTTCATCCCACTCACTGATGTGAGCATAAATATTGGGACAGTTGAACATAAGGCAGATATAAAAGATTAAAAGCTATTATTTAGTTGCAGATCCCTTACGCACAATCACAGCAGTGAGTCTGTGACCCATAGACATCACCAGACTCTTGTCTCATCCTTTGAAATGCTTTTCTTAGCCTTTAATGCAGCCAATTCCAATTGTTGCTTATTTTGGGGAGTTTCTGCCTTTAATCTCCTCTTCAGCTGGTGAAATTCATGTTAAATCGGATTTAAATCTGGAGATTGACTTGGGCAACCTAAGACTTTCCATTTCTTTGCCCTCATTAATTCCTTGACTGAACTGGCAGGGTGTTTTGGGTCAATATGAAGCACTTCCCAATGAATCTGGTGGCATTTTCTTGAATATTGGTAGGCAAGATGGTTTTGTACCCTTCAAAATTCATTCTGCTACTGTCATCATACATCAAGTCATCAGTAAGGTTGAGAGGGCCTGTTCCAGAGGCAGCCATGTATGTCCATGCCATGACACCACCTCCACCATGCTTTACAGATGAGGCTGTATGCTTGGGATCATTGCAGTTCCCTTTTTTTCTCCACATTTTTGCTTCCCCATCACTTAGATAAAGGTTCATCTTTGTCTCATCGGTCAATAAACACAGTTCCAAAACTCTTCTGGCTCACCTTTGTGCTTTTTTGCAAACTCTAATCTTGCCTTTCTATTTTTGGTGCTGGTCAGAGGTTTGCATCTTGCTGTGTAGCATCTGTAATTCTGTGTCAAAGTCTCCTGAGGACAATAAATTGTCAGAGCATCACCCCAGCTTTCTGGAAGTTGTTGGTGATTTTACAGACACGTCTTTTAGGATTCATTTTCACAGCTTTTATGATTTGTCTGTCATCAACTACTGTTATTTTCTCAGCCGATCAGGTCGTTGTTGGTTGCTGGTGGTTTCCAAACTCTTGATTTCTCCATGCCCTTTGTTTTTGCTAGAGCTCTAACCGACTTCCTCTTTTCTTTTAACATCCAAATTGTTTGCTTTTCTCTCAAAGTCAGCTCCCTCATCTTCATCCTGGTTTGTGTGTGTCATCATCGAATGCAAGATTCAGAATGCAGAAGTAATGGATATAACTGATACGACACATTCCCTGCTTTTAATATCTGAAGAATTAATGCAACAGGACACAGCTGATCACTTAGAAAGACCTGTGAGGCAACTGTTCCAATACTTATGCTCACATCAGATAGAGGGATGAAACTCTAAAAGTGCTGAACTTCTTAGCTGGTAAAACATCTGTGTTGAATCACCCAATAATAAAATGTGACATTCTGTAGTTGTGTCTCATATTCATCTTTTAATCATATTTGTAAATGTCTTGACTCCACAGCCAACAGATCAATTTTGTCTTTACTGCTCCAATACTTTTGGAGGGCACTGTACATAAAAAAACCCCGGGTTCGAGTGGAAAACACAGGAGGTTCACTAGTTGTTAAATATAACAATTAAATCAAATTTAAAATGAGTTTTTACCTATTTTAAGTATTTAAAAATAAAAACAAAATCAAACAAACTATTTGATTTGTTTGCCTGCATTTGACGATCATCAGAACCATGAACATACAAATGTATTATATTATTTAAATATTTACATAAAATATCAAGGGGTACATCAAGTAAATATTTTAGAGGGTTAGTTCATCCAAACATGAAAATTCTGTCATTAATTACTCACCCTCATGTCGTTTCAAACCCGTGAGACCTCCGTTCATCTTCAGAACACAAAATAAGATATTTTTGACAGAATCTGAGAGCTCTCTGACACTCCCATAGACAGCAAGGGTTCCTACACGATCAAGGTCCAGAAATGTAGCAAGGAGATCAGTAAAATTATCCATGTGACATCAGGGGTTCAACCGTAATTTTACAAAGCTACAAGAATACTTTTTGTATGCAAAGAAAACAAAAATAAAAGACATCATCATCAGTTTTTCTCCTCTACATCAGCGTAGCGCCATTTTGGAGAATATCTGCTGGACGCAAACTGCGTACGCTCTTCTGTGTTAGCCTCACCGCGCGAATACGTCTTCTATGTATATTTATGCTTTGATTTCAATTAAAACAGCGCATCCAGTGTGTGGCTAAAACAGAAGAGTGTACAGTTTCCATCCAGCGGATATTCTCCAAAATGGCGCTACGGTGATGCAGAGGAGACAAATTTGAATAAAGTCATTTTGGTTTTTTTTGCGCACAAAAAAGTCTTCTCGTAGCTTCGTAAAATTACGGTTGAACCCCTGATGTCACATGGATTATTTTACCGATCTTCTTGCTACGTTTCTGGATCTTGATCGTGTATAAACCCTTGCTGTCTATGGAAGGTCTGAGAGCTCTCAGATTTCATAAAAAATATCTTAATTTGTGTTCCGAAGATGAACGGAGGTCTTACGGGTTTAGAACGACATCAGGGTGAGTAATTAATGACAGAATTAAAATTTTTGGGTGAACAATCCGTTTAAGTCTAAGGTTTTCACCTGGCAAATCAGTTCTGAAAACCCTTTAATATAATATATTGTAATGTAATGAAGTGTAATGTAATGAAGTGTAATGTAATATAATACCCTGTGTAATAAGAATAAAGACTTAGAATCAAACCAGTATCAGAAAATTAATTTGAACTTTTAACAGGACAGTGAAGGTGGAGGTCAGCTCATACATCGCCTGGCTTTTGACATTTTCCAGCAGTTTCTTTTGCTCTCGGATGATTTGCTCTTTCTTGGTGAGTTGGGTCTCCAGGTCTGTGATGCGCTGTTGGGCGGCTTCAAGTCTCTGACTCTGCTGAAGAGAGCTCTGCCTCAAACGCTCAACCTCACGCAGTGAAGATACCTGCAGCATATTCAGCTCCTAACAGTCACAAGAGATCAAGTCAACAATCAGCATATTATTCAGGTACAAGAATGATTCGCATTAGCCACTATTTTATAGAAGCTGTTAAAAACACAACGGTCACAAACTAGAGATCCACTGGTTTATGCAGTGATGCAAGTCATAAGTCAATAGTTAATAAATCATTGCTTACCTTGCTAACATCAGGCCCCAAGCGGTCGATTTTTTCCACACATAACTTGTTGGCTTCACCCAAAAGCAGCAGCTGCTTGTTCAGGAAAGCCATCTGCTGCTCCATGTTCTCACTATTGTTCAGCTGTGGTTGGATAAATCAGGAACACAAATCAAAATTAAGCAATCAGTAAAACAGGCCCATATTTTTTGCTTTCAAATTATTCTTGCAGTGTGATAGTCTTTCTGCATATCTTTGTCATAAACAAGTCTTACCTTGATGGACAGCTGGCTGAGTATGTGTCCCATATTACACACTTTGTTATTGGCTTTCTGGAGCTCTGCCTCCATTTCTCCGACCTTCTTCTGATTCTCTTGCAAATCACTCTGTAAATGTTGGCAAATAAAACATTAATATTTAACACAGTGCACACATGCTCTTCTACATTCCAGCAATGGAATGGCAAATGCGGACAATTTTTGTGCTGTATTGTGAGCAAGATTAACTATGTAACTTTTCATGTCCTCCAGCCCTATGTTCACCTTTAACTCCTGCATCTTTGAGTAATAGTCGTTCCGCTCCTTCTGTAGCTGCTGGATTTGAGTATGCAGTTGGTTCACAAGAGCATCTCTGTCTTCCTTTATATGCCTGGAGCGCCTCTGTTCCTCTTTCAGGCTTACCTGCACAGCCTTCATCTCAACGTCCTGAAGCTTGAGTTGGGTTTTCTGCCACGCACACAAAAATCACATCACTGGAAAATCACTTACAAGAAACAACAACTTAAGAAGGCTTTTTTTTTTTTCAAGCCTGACAAGAATTTGAGGGGTTTTAACAGGGCAATGTCACCAGTCACGCCAAGACCTGAACACTCATATTTTCTGCACTGATTACAGAGGAATATTTACAAAATTCTTCAGAATGGATTTATTAAAATGTGATAAATGGAGCTAAAAGTACTATTGCTTATTGGCTGGTAAAGCGAAACTAAACCAAACTAAAATATTTCATGAGTATGCAAAGAATGGGGCACGTGTAGAACTTAATGACTGACAAGCCTTTCAACTATATGCAGAATTTTGCACAGGCCTGGGTAATTCTTCTAGTTTCGTTAATTACCATGGAGTTGTTTTGCTCTTCCAGTGCAGTAGCATTGACGATACGTCCAAACAGACGACGGTTACGAAGTGCATGTTGCTCTCTCTTGTGTCTCTCATACAACAGCTGGTTATGCAGCAACAGCAGCTGACTGCGCAACATCTCCAGCTCATCTGACACTGCCGACACAGGACCTGGAAAATACACGGCAGTCAATGCAAATACACAAGAATAGCGATGTAGTTTAAATGTAAAAAAAAAAACAACAACAACAAAACCTAGAATTAAGGCTGCAAGATATTGGAAAAACCATAATGATAGTTTATGTAAAAATACAATAGAATAATAAATAAAGTTCTCATTTCAACATGTATTGTGCAGTTATACTAAGAATCTACAGAGATTCTGGCTATTCGGCTGATCATGGCCAACAATGATGTCTGACTGATTTTATGAAGAATGACACAGAAAACAGTAAAAGAATCTGAAAAAGTATTTAGAGGAAAGTGACAGGAAAATGGAAATGAACACAGGAAAGTTGTAGGAGAAAAGCTGGAGGACACCGGCGTCTTGAGCACAGAGAGCCTATGAATTAGTAAAGTTACTAAATACCTTTTCCTTTATTGCTATGCTGTTTACCTCCAGAGTGTTGGTCTGCTGATTGGCTTTGAGAGGACAGAGTTCTGCAAGAAAGCAAATGGACACTCTTCTGTCACATTTCCTCTAAAACACTGCAAGTAGTCATATTAGTAAGAGGAACAGAAGCGTACCTCTTCAGCATTTTCCCATGGGTGTCATGACCCTGCTGAATAACACGATCCAATACCTCCAGAGGGGATGTGGCAGAAAGATCCTCCCCTTCTAGCTCCTCTCGGTGCTCGCTTTCTTCTTCAGCCCTTCGGATGGCCTCTGTGGTCTTCCGCTCCAAAAACAGAAATGCCACTTTAGGCAGGGCGAGGTCAAACAGTGGCTCATAAGGCATGGACCCCTTCGTCAGATCAGACAGAGAACAGTTACTGCTCTTTCCGTGCTCGATGGGGGTGAAAGTGGGCCAGAAGGACCAGGGTTGCTGCTCTCCTCCTTTGGCAGAAAATTCAACCCTGTTGGGTGTGGATGCTATATTCTCCTCATGGCTGGGGTGAGACAAGAGAAGGGTGTCCAAGGAGCCTGAAAATGAGGAATCCAGGCCTGGCCTCGTTCCAAAGTCCAGTCTCCCGAGAGTCAGACTCAAAATCTCTTCATTGATGGTATCTTGAAAGAAAACATTGGAAAAGCTCACTGAAAATGAAGCCACGATTAAACAATTTTAATGTGTGGGACTCATTGTTTTGCATGATGTCACTGCTCTCACCAATCTCTATCTCCCCATCTGTCCTTTTAACAGTGTCAGAGAGCTGTGCCAATGACCCCGGAATCTTGGCATCACTTACACCTCCTAAAAGTAGCAAAAGTAAAGCATATTAATTTGTGTGTGTCAGTTACTAAATGGAATGAGACACTATAAATCTCAGCAGATATTCTCACCTTTGTCATTAATACTCCTAGGTGTGACTTTCCTAAGCTCTTTGCCCGTCTGAATAACCTGAACAGTTTTAGACAGAAAAGCATTTTTATAAAAACACGCTCGCAGAATATTTCTTAAGTAATAAAGCAAATGCTTTATGCGTCCATGTACCTTAGCCTGAATACTGCTGGTGTTTTGGGCAGGCTGCCCTATTTCCTCTGAGAGTGATGAGAGAGGAGATGACGCTGAGGGCGTGGAGGGAGATAGGGTCCATTTTCCATCCCCTTTAACAAAAATAACCCCTTAAGCCATGCAAGGGACTAAACAAACAAGCAGAACCTTTTTGCTTTCTAGACTAGAATGCATTTGGCTGACCTGAAGTGCTGGGGATCCGTCCTGAGAGGTGGGAGGCAATATGTGAGACATCAGAAACTGCGGTGGGGGACATTCCTCGAGAGCTAGGAGGGGTGGTCATCCCACACACTGAGGAAGGGCTCCATATCTCCTCCTTCGTCCCTGAGGAGTTCATCCTATCACTCTATTGATGGACCAATCATAAATTCATTCAGTTAGGGTCACAGATGTGCTAATCTACATTGAGACTAGGATATATGGATAACTACATACCTTGGGTTAGGCTATTAACCAGTAGACACGACACATTTTTTGCCATTTTGTTTAATTGTTATATTGCTTCTATTTACAATCTTTGCTCATTGTATTACTGTTGGTTTACTTGTCTTCAGTGGGCTGGAGAATTTAACTCGTTATTGTACAAACGATATCAGGAAATTAAATTACTCAAAATGTTGGTCATTTTACTTACGTCTTTGGAGGATTCTTACCTGATGGTCGGGGGTCTTTGCGCTGGAACCTGGGTCTTGGGTTACAGTGAGACAAGACAGAGAAAGAGACTGACGAACAGCAGCCATTGGTGTGACAGATGTGATTTCTGTTAGCAGAAAAAGTAGTTAAGATTCACAATCGGTAATCTCACAAAAAAAAAAAAAAAATTATTATTAATACACAAAAAAGTCTTTATTATATGTAGATTTCATAAGCTGGTCTCCTTTAGACATCAAGAGTTGGGTATGAAGACCTGTGTCTGCAAATGCCTTAGTTTCAATTTTCTAAATAAAACACTAGTGGCTGGATTTACAGACAATAATTAAACAGGACATCACTGAATTAGTATTTAGTAAATATAAATCATAAATAATTTTACCATGGATGCTGAGCTCTGACCATGATCGGCTATGGTCTACAGGGCGCCATGATATGTGATCCGACAGAGAGGAGTTTCCTTCTTCAGATGATGCCTCCTTAGAATCCAGCGAAAGTTTGGCACATTCAATCACAATATCATGAGGCTCAAATCTCTTCCATCTACACACAGTTAAAAACAGTAAAGCATGAAAAATCATATTCACTGGATCATGTTATAATATAACAGAAATCATAATATTTAATTTTACGTACCTAATTGGATCAACCTCATAGTCTTTGGTTCCGGTGATGAGCTCAGGATGTATTCGTACATACTCTAACATGGGCTGTTATAAAAGGAGGAGGAAATTTTTAGGCCAGGTGATGGAATAGTAATAATAGTTTTGCCACTTATATGAAGTGACCATTCTTAAAATCGTGTGGAACGAAAGATAAAACCTTACCTTCACCACTTCCTCAAATGTGTCAACATTTTCTTTCATACTGTAGTGGGCACGCAAGTAAGAAATGAAATTACAGGGATACATGCCATATAAACGATGAAAAAGTGAGTAAATGCTGGCATGTAGATGGACTGCAAACACTCCGTGAGGATGACCTACAGGACACATTCATAGAATGAGTACTTTCAGACCAAGTTATGTTTCAGCTATCTAGAAATTTAATTTACAAAAGAAAGATTTTTGCAGTGTTTCTGCCTGGGTACCTGGGTGACGTCGGTTCCAGGCAGCAAGCCTTCCAAAGATATCAAAGTACTCGCAAAGAAGCTGTTTATTGGTTTGAGGAATCATGGGAAGTAGAGCGATCAACACCAGCACACCAGTTATGAGAACTACAACATCAGAGTCAGCCTGGAAGTAAAAAAACAAAAACAATAGTTTTTTTCAGCAAGGATGGATTCAATTTATTAAGTGGAATAAATATTCCACTAGTGTCATTCCATGTCAACTTAACCAAAGGTCCCTGGATAAAATTTTAGATTTTTTTCCTGAAGAAAAATAAACATGTATAGCAAGGAAAGCCAAATTATTAATTGTCACAGATGTATATTTACTGAGTAATCCGCTATTTTGTAAAGGGGGGTCAAAATTACCTTTTTTTTTTTTTAATGCAAAATTGTAATAATATTCCCCAATATTACTGTTTTAATATATTTTTTAAATCATAGGAGACTTAAACCCATTTAAATATCTAAGGACTGAACCAACATTTTTGAACAGTAGTTTATATAGATGTACATACATGTGCACACATACAGTCATGGCCAAAAATATTGGCACCCTTGGTAAATATGATCAAAGGCGGCTGTGAAAATTAATCTTCATTGTTAATCCTAAAAAAAAAAAAAAAAAAAAAAAAAACTAACCTTTCATTGGATAAGAATTTAAATTCAAGATTTTTGGGGGGGAATATCATTATGAAATAAATGTTTTTCTCAAATACACGTTGGACACAATTATTGGCACCCCTAGAAATTCTTATGAGTAAAATATCTCTGAAGTATATTGCCATTCATAATCACAATTTTGAGCACTCCAGGGTGATTATGAACATAAAATTATCCTGTTTCACAGAACTATAAATAAGAGGAAAAACAAAGCCCAAATTCCCTTAATCATCCATCCCAATGAGAAAAAACAAAGAATATATTTCTGATGTGTAGCAAAAGATAATAGAGCTTCACAAATTAGTGAAGTGGCTTTAAGAAAAGAGCTAGAGCAGTGAAAATTCCCATTTCCACCATCAGGGCAATAATTAAGAATTTCCAATCAACAGAAAATGTTACGAAACTGCCTGGAAGAGGACGTGTCTATATCGTCCTAATGCACAGTGAGAAGGAGAGTTTGATTGGCTAAAAACTCTCCAAGGACCACAGCTGAATAATTGCAGAAAATAGTTGTGTCTCGGGGTCAGAAAACCTTAAAAAAAAAAAACTGGTCAAACAGCACCTACATCACCACATATTGTTTGGGAGGGTTTCAAGAAAAATTATCCTAGCTCATCCAAAAAAAACTCCAGCATATTCAGTTATCAGACACAACTGGAACTTCAAATAGGACTGGCTTCTATGGTCAGATGAAACTAAAAAATTTGCTTTTTAGCAGCAAACACTCAAGATGGGTTTGGTGAACACAGAGATAAAGAGTACCCCATGTGTACAATGTAACATACTGCTGTATTTTTGATGTTGTGGGGCTATATTTCTGCTGGAGGTCCTGGACATTTTGTTTAGACACATGGCATCATGGATTCTACCAAATACCAACAGATAAAAAAAAAAATCTGTGACTGACTCTAATAATGGGCCATGTTTGGATCTTCCAACCGGACAATAATCCAAACACAAACCTCAAAAACAACACATTCCTTGTGTGTGTAAACACACTTGTCAATAAAGCTCTTTCGGATTCTGAAATATCCCATTAAAACAATTTACACTGTAGAATTCTATTTCTCAAGTCAGAACAACCCACATGCAAAACATTATCCAAGTTCAAGGTCCTATTTGTAACCCTATCACAGTTGACTGGCTTAGAATTTTTGGTACCTTGAGGCATTTGAGCAGCGAGGCAAGCAGAGGGAAGCGAGCAATCTTGTGGATCCATGGTGGCTGCTTGCGAGCAATATGGCCGAGGAGGGTGATGGTGGAGACGCGGCAGCTCTGCTTGCCCATGCATTCATTCATCTTATCTAAAATATACTACAAAGAAATATATCCAGATGAGGCTGTTATTCATTAATCAGTGATGTTCTGAAATCCATGATGAATCATTAATTCACCAAAGTGTATACTGAAGACGAGTCTTTCTTCACCTTATCATGGGGCTCCCTGACAGAAGACAGGATGTCCACAGCTTGAGATGAGCTTGTCTCTAGGAAATAGTCCACAAGGCTATTCAGCAACATGGCCCCTTTATCTGTCAAAGAAAAAAAGAAATCCTACATTTATCCACTTAACACTAACAAACATATTAAGTAGTGAAAGTTCAAACACAAGTTGGACACGTTACGGTACAATTTTCTCAACTTGACTCATGCACTTGAGAAGTTATGTGAACAAGAGCTGACTAACCTGCGCTGAGTGTTTCCTGCAGCAGGTTTTTGACCTGCACCAGCTCATGTAGGTCAGTGGACCCCAGAAGAGGGATGAGGTCAAACACATTTGGCTGGTCTTTGGCCATAGCTGTGCAGGACAGTGGGCAGGACTGATGCCTTTGTCACAGCATAAACCAATGCCCTGTGGTGTCAGCATGGGGTGTGTATGCATGAACTAGTGATACAAATTATAAGACAATCAGAAAAAAAGACAAAGAACAATAATGTGAGTGATGTCAACGTGCTACAAAAAAAAAAAAAAAAAAGTCTTTGAGTCTGCAACTGAAAGCTTAGAACTACAACTAAAAAAAACTGCATTGACAAAAAATACTGAAGTGTACCAGTTCTACTATGGATATACTGTGTTTTAGGACAAGAGCAACAGCAATTTCATTTTTGGACCCATGCTATAGCAATTGTTTTTTGATATGCACCATGGATTTGGACATGGGTTATGACAATACCAGGTTTTTATGGAAATGAGCCATGCCAATACCATGTTTTCTGACATTTACTGTGCTATAACATTGCCAAGTCCTTTTTTCAGCACATTTACCATGATTGTACAATTAGTTGATTGTATAACTAGACGTGCATACATACACATTTATGATGGTCAGTATGGTATACATAAATACCATACATTAATGATACATGAACATGGTATTCACTCATGGTATAACCAGGGTTTGAAATTAACACCCGCCAACCCGCCAAATGCAGGTAAAAATCAGCTGTGGCTGGTAACGCTGTCAATTCACTAGCCAATCTGGCAGGTTAATTTTCGGAAGTTATGTTCACTCATTAATGTCTTGGGAAATTCATGCAAGCCAAATCTGCGCAGGTTTAGCGCAAATACTGTGAGACATCATGACAAACAAAACACGTACAGAGTGCACGCATACACGACGTGAAGTCTGCTTAGACTAACTTAGTGCGCGTTCTTTCACTGCATGATTCAGTCTATTAATATGCATTAAGAATGATCATAATTCAAGATAAGGGGGCAGAAAATATACACATTTATATCAATTCATATAGTTAATCAATATCACACGAAAAGTGCCGTTTTTTCTTTAAAAATCAGCATGATTACAAATGTGATATTGATTTTATTCAACAGTTCAATAAACAATAATACAATTATTATAAACATAATATATTTTAAATAATTTCAAATATCAGTATTCAACATTTCATGTTTAAAATATCAAAACATTATTTATGCATTTGTAACTGCAGGTTAAAGCATTCCACGTCCCTCTTAGCTGCATGTGTAAATACATCTAAATGCCACTTCATATGCATCTTCTGTAAAGATTCATTTTATTGATACTGATTTCATTTGTTTAGTAACAGCCTAAATGTATGATGAATTTCTATCACTGCTGTGAACTAACCACACAGAATATGAAGAATATCAAAAACATTAGGAGCCAGCTGTCCACGGCAGTCCTTAAGATACCAGCACAATAACACACTCAGCAAAATCTCATCTAATTATCTTTATCAATAAAATCCCAGAGAAATGTTGAGATTATTTTTTTGTTTGTATTGCACACCACTAGTATTGACACAAAATCATGTGCAAGGGTCGCTTTGTCACTTCCAGTGTAGACAGCCTTGGGCTGTTGGTTTATTTTGGCTAGTAGAAGTTATGACTGGCCGGTAACTTAATATAGTAGCCAAACTGGCTGGTGAGTGAAAAATTTTATTTCAATCCCTGGGTATAACCATCTGATACCATTACTCAAGATTTGTATGTGTCACATACACAATTATACAGAGTATAACCAGCAGTGAAATGTACTCCATACCAAACCTGTAATATGTTGCAGCTTGCAAGGGTGTAATCTCAGCAAATCACTCCTCTATGATACCTAAAATATGCTGTCTAGGTAGTCAGCTCACTAGATGTTGAAACGCAGCTACTGTGAAAATCAAATGTAGAGTCATGCTGGATTGAAAGAAAGTTGAACTGCGTGCGTTTATAAAGACTGAAGGCAAATTAAAAGCAGTTGGATTCTTGACTTCACGAATACTTAAACCGAATATTAATCTAAAGACCTTTAACTGTTTTCCTCAGTCTCATTGTAAGTGTTAAACTCAGTAAATAAAGCAAAACAGTTCTTGTAAACGCCATGTGTTCCGTGACAGCAGCGCATTCATCACATAAGAGAGCTTTAACTCTGCTTCGCGTCTATGACACCTTTTGCCATCTGTTTTTACTAAAACCCGACTTTCTCTACGACAAATGTGGCACATTAAACATGCACCAGGCGCCTGAAAAACAATTTATTGCCGTACAGAGAGTGCGAACTTCACACGGTCGCCATCTTGAACACCTCACGACCATTTACACTGCTGAGCTGTTTGCGCAGATGAAAAACTTAATATACGTAACGAACCAAGCGAAAGTGCTGAGGGTTTATGGGCTGATGTTTAATTATAGAAAGCATACTGACCGAGTCTTCTGTCTCGCTGTCATAAGATCACGGCATGAGTGGCAGAAAGGTGTGAAGTGCTGCTGTGCAATGAGAGCTAGCTAAGCATGCAGCGGCTTCAGCGTGACAGAAGATCACAGCGCATGCGCGGAGTTTTAAAGGACAAGTAGCGAACAGACTTGAGTTTTAAAAATGTATTGGCCTATAACTAACAAATATAATTTTAAAACTTATTTCAACATACATTGACGGTGCACATGGCAAAAATGTACACCCTGGTAATAAAATCATAATCAACATCACCACCACCACACAATAATACCATAATAATAATAATAGTTTATCGTTACTGGTAAATAATATTAGTTAAATAATAAAAATTAGATAATAATCATAAAAACAGTACAAAAAATGTATGTGCCAAATTAGCGAAAGTACCTGATGTGACCAACTAAGGATATAACAGAAAAAGTATATATATTATAATTGTATTATAATTTCTCTTTCATTAAGTAGGCTACAAACAAAGCAGCCTGTATTTCACTGAGCTCCTTGTTTAGTAATGTGTGGTTTAATTATAGCCTGTTAAGAAGCATTCATTAATGTTGTGAGATTGCCATATCTGATTTATTAGTTGTTCAAGAGAGAATATTAGAGAGCTATTACCAAAACTTTCCAGAAAGGACAGCAATCAGATAAGACCTTTACAGCAACACTGGGGACCTGATCCCGAGCAAAAGACCAATCAGAAAAAAAAAGTGAACATTGAGGCTGGCCAGGTGCAAACCCAGATAACACCCCAGCTTCATGCTGATATGCTTAATATACTGACAAGGTATGAAAATGGTCTGAGTGCTGTGAAGCCAGCAGTTATCTCTAATGAGCTAAATTTAATTCAGTTTTGATCCCACTTATTCATCATATACTCTCACCTCTAGATCCCCTGGCACAATGCAGTAGTGGTCTGGCAAGCCGCTCTATTTATCCAAGAATCCTGACAGTATGCATCACCGTTTCCACATATTAAACTCTTTTCAGCACTGATAATAAGAAGAAATGTTTCTTGAGCACCAAATCAGCATGAATGATTTCTGAAGGAACATGAGACACTGAAGACTGGAGTAATGGAAGACTGCTTTGCCATCACTGGAATAAATTACATGTTAAAATAAATTCAAATATAAAACCATTATTTTAAATTGTAATATTTCTAAATATTACCGTTTTTAATGTATTTTTTGTGATTTTGTGTAATGTGCATATCATAAATTATCTTTATAAAACAATGCTTCATAAAGAGAAAAATCCTATATGACTTGTTGTAACTGTTAAAAATGTAATTAAATTTTTTTAAATGTATTGATAAAATATTATATTACTTTCATAAGGCTGAAAACTCAACCAGGAGCTAAATATGCACTCCTGAGACTTCAGATAGCATTACAAATTTCTTGGATGGTTGCCTTGCTTTCTCAAGAAAGACCAGAACGTCTATTATTACGCCATTAGGTGGAGCTATTTTCCTGCCACACAGCCTTGCATTCCTCTTACTCTTCCAGTACACAACACCAGATTTTATTGCATCTAGCATGAATCAAACATTAGTGTGTAGGTGAAAATATGTTATGTAGTAAATAATATTTTAGATCTTGATTAGGAGAACAAATTTTCTTTATCCCAGCCTCTTAAAAACCTTGCTTTTGCAATTTTCCTGTAAGCTTTCTCTGAATTAAAACATAGCTGAAACCAAACCATTAACCATTGCGTTGTAAATGCCTCTGTCCTGAAGCTCTGCTAAATTCTGAGTGGAAGAGAAAAACACAAGGTTTTAAATGTTGCATGCAGATGCGATGTGTTTCCAGCCTTGCATGGCGCTTACACTTCATGATTTAATTCCAAGCAACCTCCTTTAGATTTATCAAAATATGTGTATGTCAGAAGAGATAAAAACATTCAGCTGAATCCTATGCGCTAATAGCACCATTACAAGGCTGTGTCTGTTTTTGCTGTACTGGATAATTATGTGCAAAAGCCTCTTCATTAGGCACGGTTGAGAATAATTAAACAGACATTTGGATAGGTCTTTTTTGCGTGTGGTAGAAAGATTTTAATTATGTATGCAAAGAACCACGTTTCAAAAAAGTTGATCAAGCGTACAGCCAGATACAAGATATGGCTAAAACATTACTGGTTTCAGCAACATATTACATTTCCGGGAGTCACACTTCAACCCAAAAGGAAATTGCAGTTAAAAATCTAAAAATGCTCAAATATCAAATAATGTAGCAAGACTGCACAGTGATTTGCTATTATTTCCAATTCGTGTATATGCATGGTATAGTTTGCATTCGAGTTTGTGTAGAAGATAGATATCAGGGTTCCACCCAAATGAAATCACGCTAACAAGCAGTTCAGCATGTATTATACAGCGCCTCACCACTGCATGATCCAAACTGACACTTTGGGAGCTGAGAGCCAGTTTGAGACTAACTCTGCTGGTATCATTTATTGAGAGCCTGAAGCATCTCAGTAGCAGTTCGGCTGCCATCTCCTCTCATCCACATTCCCTTGTCTCGCAGAGATCCACACTTCAGTGTTCTGTGTATTGCTGTCTAATGATTCCTGATATTTTAATGAGTTCACAGATCACATAACTTTACTGTGCGGTGAAACTAGTCTAAGGTAACAGATAATAAAAAAAGAGTATTCTTGTCCTGAAATGAGAGAGATGATTATTTGATCGATGTGTTTCCTGCCCTGTTGTTGTTTGTGCCTGCACTCAAACGATTTCATGTTTAAATCCCACTCTGCATGTGTTTGTCGGTGTGTGACTAATATGCAAAGGGCCGTATGCATGCTATATGTGCATGTGATGAAGTGCCACTTACCAGCAGCAAACTTGATAAATAATAACCTACAGGTACAAAGCTGGTACTTGCTGTACCCAAACAAGACCTTTATAATCAAAATTCCATCCATGCAGTTTTTCTGTCCCTGATAATGAGTGATGTCCTCCCAGGCACCAGTAATGATGTAATCTAAATGCAACATCAAAATGAGGCATTTCTTTTTCATCACACTAGAATACATGTTTGATTTAATTTTTCTTATATACTTTTTTTTTAGAAGAAGAAGAAGAAGCCTTGATATGTTCGATTGATCTTACAAAACGCAGTTTTCATAATTGTAAGTTGCTGTGTCTGGAAAAACAACACTTGCACCTCAAGCTGGAGATGCTTGTTTCCTTGGTAACGGGGGTCTCGTTGAATTTCTCCATTGCATTTGAACGCGCCCGTTCTGGAGCTATCTACGGATGATAGATGGAGACACGCTCCCATTGATTATTTTTTATGAGAAAAGGCATCCCTCTCTGTTTTAAATTAAGAGAAAACAAGTCTATCGACAGTTCGGCGAGTAAACGATGATCATAATGAATGTATAAGAATGACACGGATTTATCAGTTTGCCATAAACGGATTTTCCAAAGACGCAAGCAGAGCTACATTAACTTGTAATGTGTCATATTAAAGGAAAAGAACGATATACACATTTAAATGTCACCAAAAGACTAATGCGAAAGCATAAATGATACGATTCCATAGTGAACCAGTTTAAATAGCCTACTGGTTAGTGATGGACGAGTGATGAACAAAAAAACATGATATGAATAAACGATCTTCTTTTTTTTAATATGCCAATTGCACAACAATTTACACAAAACTAATAGCCTATGTAAATCTTACTGGTTTCGTGTGACTTACACATTAACGTTAGAAAATCCGTCCAATTAGTTCAATCACATGGTACTGTGATGACCTGAGATTTTCCACGCATTAACGCAAATGTTTTGAAGTCTATTCGACCGTGACAGCTCCACGATATCAGGCGTAATCTGCGAGTGCGCGCGCATCAGTGTGCGAGCACAGGTCTCAGCACCAAGGACAGCGTCTCTCACAGAGCATCAGGTCACCCTTGACAAAACCTTGACTATGATTCAGTCACGCCAAGAGCGGGACAAGTGAGGGCAGATGACTACTACAACATTACTGCAAAACTGATTTTTCCACCTCCTCCCGAGAGAGAGAGTGCATATGTGAGGCGACTATCAACAGGAGCGAGCATCATTCTCCACAAAGGCGTGTTGACATGGTTCCTGAATATGAACAGGTTTCATGAGCGGACTCAATGAGTGAAGCCCATTCCTCTGCGGAGTAGACTTGAAGCGATCGCATTCCAGTGCTGCTGGAGAGGACACAGTGACAGCGGATCAGTCTAATCAACGGGCATCGACACGCATCCTCCACGGGGCACTCAGCTTGACTCCTCTGCCATCCAGGGCAAGATGCGACTGGTTCTGTTCGCCTTCCTCATCTCGTGCTCCTGTGCGAGAGGCGGATGCGAACCCAAGACTGTGAATATCGGGGCTGTCCTGAGCCAGAAGAGATATGAACAAGTGTTCAAAGACGCTGTCACCCAAGCCAACAACATATATGGCAAAGATAAGTTCAAGATGAACGCTATTTCAGTCACCCATAAGCCAAACGCCATCCAGATGGCACTCTCCGTGTGTGAGGATCTCATCTCTAATCAGGTAACGCTCGCAAACCAGTCTCTTCAACAATACGCATTATGAAAAAACAAAAACGTTATAATAAAATCTTTAATAAACAGCTTAAATAAATAAATATATTCTGAAATGCATTATCACACAATGCTTTCAACGTTTGATTTATTTGGAAAAAAAAACAGCACTTTATAGAAACATTTATCTATCTATCTATCTGGTAATCATTTCAGATGACTCTCTCTTTTTAATTTAAATTTTATATATATATTTTTTTAAAGTATAAGATATCAGTAGCCTGTTTTAAATATCTTTTGTCAGATACTTAAATCAAGCTGTAATTTAATTAATCCATTTTGATATTTGTATTTAATATATTTATATATTTGTTTTGTTTGTACTAAGTGTTTCTGGTAAACTCTAAGAAATACAAAATCTCTAAAAGTCAGAATCATAAACGTGCATTGTTTCAAGAAAAGGTATTTTCAGCCAAATGTAGTTATTGCAACTTTGTATTCTGCAAAGGCAAACGCTGCTGCGAGTCTCGATTTTAGAGCACATTGCACAAAAGAAAACATTCAACAGGATCCGGGGTCCATTTTGACCTTACCGATGAGTGAGCATTGCTGTGATAGGAAGGCTGTGCCCAGAGGTTACATGCACTGAGCCTGAAATAATGCAAAGTACATAGGATATGTGACAACCTGTGATTCATGTGGAGACATATAAATACAAATTCAAGCCTAGCTAAGTAAAACGTTTAAGGTAACATCACTGACCCCTCCACGAGCCGCCATGGCATCACAGTTGGCCCACCGCCTCTATTTTAATGAAAAACGTAAAACGAGGCCAACATGGCGCCAGTCTCGTAGATAACAGCTGCTTTGTTCTGCGAGGAAAGCTCTAGCAAATTATTACACGGCGGCAGGATTATGGACTTCAACGCTGTAACACGGATTACACACACAGACCCAAACACATGCTGTTCATGACAACCAACACCAAACTGCTGATGTTCCTGTCAGCTCCTCCAGCAAGGTTAGCATTGCTTCACACTGTAGAAACGCGTCAGTATATAGTTTACAAACTAATACAGTTGTGTTATTGGTCATTTTAATTGAAAAACACTACAAATACATTAAAAACCCTGACATTAACTGCAAATTATAAGGCAAAACTATACATTTAACAGGACAGGACATAGTGTAAAATTACTGTAACATATGTATTTAAATATGTGTTTCTTATAATTTTTGCTATTAGTTACCATCATTGCAAGGCTAAGTGTTAATCTAGTCAGACAATTCAAACAATAAAAACCGTTTTGTGGCTCTTTAATGTGTCATGACAGATAACTGTTGCGCCTTAAGTGAACCGATGCCTTTTCATATTTACCTAAAGCACGAAATGAACATCACAATTTATTTAAATTCAACTACTGAAAGACACACAACATTTTTCACCTTTAAATCCACCCACAGCCGTAGAGATAGGGCTCTGAATCCACCTAAATTAATCTATAACAAATACTCTTAATTAATCTCTCCTATCTGATTTGTTTTTCGGGCAAGATGGCGGATTCAGTGTTATGATTGGTCAGATCGCCTGTCAATCAAACCAGCTGACTGTACATTATCCCGCCTATCAAACGGCTACACACCAAATAAATACGTAAAAAAAAAAAAAATCTTTCTGAGAAATTTTGATTTGACGTTTGTAAATTTGTATATTGTCTCAAAGCTTCTGCTAATAACATTTCGCTGATTTTCTCTTTTTCGAGCGCGCTATAGTTTGTTTGTTTTTGTTTCAGTTACCCGGATGAGCGGCTGACTGCGTCCGTACCCTGCGAAGTGGACGGCACTCAAATAAGATTATGTTTATGTTTAGCTCAGGTCCTGCACACTGTATAGGGACGAACATTGATACATCGCTTCACAAAAATCAAAGAAGGAAATTTGCAACCTTTTTCATCGCAGCTGGAGTTTGATCTGTGCTCGATGACGCTGTATTCCGAATTAACGTATTTAATCAAGTCAAGCGAAGTTCGACAGATAAGTTACACTACTTAGTGAGCTTTGCAGTAAATACTACGTAGGGACACTATGAATTTGCAACGCTGTCAATGAAATATCAAAATGTCCAAACGCCTAATTGACCAATCAGAATCTAATAATCCATGTAACGTTAGAGATTAAATTATATTTCATATTATTTAGTGAATGTGCATGGTGTTATTTTATTGTCATATTTGTTAGCTTAGTGGTATTTGGCAATAATTCCCATTTGAATAATGTGATCTGATTTATTGTTAGTACTAAGTGTTGTTATGGTTATCAGTATGTTTCTATTACAGATTTTAGTAGGTTTGTATAGCTATACATTGTATCATTCATTTAGTATTTGTATTGATTGATTAGAGGCCTTTTACAGTGTAGTGACAAAATCAAAACAAGTGACAAAACTTTGTCAGATTTCTGATCCTCATGTCCTCAGGTGTATGCGATCTTGGTGAGCCACCCACCCCAGTCCAACGATCATCTGACTCCCACTCCGGTGTCCTACACCGCTGGTTTTTACCGTATCCCTGTAGTGGGCCTCACCACCCGCATGTCCATCTACTCTGATAAGGTGAGTGTGGGAGACCACCAGCAGCTGGTTTATGACTCAGTATATTTCAGACAGAAATTCCACTTGCGTTTCACTGCAGATGTCATCTGTCCTTTTCTTCAGTCACCTTTTTTAATGTTTTTTTGGGAGTTTTGAAGTGTGAAAACCTTTTTGCAGGACATAGTGTAGCAAAGCCCTGAAGATATATTTTTGCATGACGGTCCACCTCCAGGACGGTTTTCTATTCCTCCTCCAGAGCAGAATAATGTGATACATGTTTACTCATTTTTAGTTCTAGTGTGGTCATTTTTTAGACCTTTAATTAAAAGCTCTCATAAATACTGCATATAGCGTTATGATCGATTGACTCTTTTAGGTTCACTTATACTCCTTTGCCTTATGGCATCTTGGCACACTAAGAAGTGATGTTTGGATCCATCTCTAAATTAATTACAGTTAAAGTGATTAAATCCTAATGAACTGAAATTGCTTTAGGCCTTTGAGATTCACTAGTTCTTTCCCCCAACCGTCCATCTAGAGCATCCACCTCTCCTTCCTCCGCACGGTGCCGCCCTATTCCCACCAAGCCCAAGTGTGGTTTGACATGATGCGTGAGTTCCAGTGGAATCACATCATCCTGATTGTGAGTGATGACCACGAGGGCAGAGCGGCCCAGAAAAGACTGGAAACTCTGCTGGAGGAAAGGGAGACGAAGGTGAGATGTGTGGGCTGTCGACTCACATGGCCCAGCGTGTAAATGAGCGTGTGTGTGTAAGTCAGTGTGTGTTTCTGTAATCAATATCTCAGAGGTCCTCTATATATGTTAAATGTTTCCTTTTTTTTCTGTTGTGTAAACACATTTCTTTCCATTGGCTAACATTATTTATGCCAGAGGCATCAGCAGCGTCTTAAGTGGTTTATCTGCAAAACTTTGTACTTTTCTACTCATCTCACATTGCTTTTTACCATAGTCAGATTCTCCTATTTGTCTATCCACAACAGGAGCAAAATGAGGGACTTAGCCTGGGGCTGTGCGAAAAATCAACGGCAAGGGGTTGGTTGTTTGGTTGTTTTGCTTTTCTTTGATTCTATAAGAATTTCTTCCCAGCAACAGACTGTGACTGATTTATTGAGTGTTCTCTGTGTGCAGCTTTGTGCTGTTCAATATTTCACATTATGTAAGAAATTATTTTACAATAAATTTGAAGCTGAAGGTAGTTATGCACCATGTGAGCATTAAACCTCATCAACGTTTGCATTTGTACACATACGTATGCCTGTAATGAAAGGTTATGCAGTGTCTAAATTAGAATGTAATTCAGTAAAAAGAGCCATTTCTTTTGGATCTGAATCCATTAGCATGGCACTGTATTTTTAGGACACCCGCAATGTCGTTGCAATGTCATTTTCAGTAATGGCAGCCCCAAGGCCAGCTGTTTTTATATGCACACATTGTCAGAATCAGTAGAAGGGCTCATGAAAGTCTTTCGCGTGTGTCAGTTATTACAGTAAAACTTTGCCTGCACGTTGTCCACACGGTTGGATGGCTGTATATTAAAGCTGCAAATTAAAGCCATTATGATAGACAAGAAAAACAACAGTTTTTCTCAGTCCATTGTGAGATTAGGGGGCTTTTTTTATACAATCAGGAACAAAAAAATCTTAAAACTACAAATATGTATTAAATGCATAAAAAACTATCTCAAATAATCCATGTCCATCCATTTAATCTAGGAGGGTTTTACTCATTTTAATTGGGCCCTCCAAAAGCAACAAATGTTTGACAGACAAACATAAAAATATAGGTTATCCAGATTCTATGGCTCTTAAAAATGTGCATTATCTGGACAGAGTGCTTGAAATATTTTATTTTGGGCCATATGTCTGGATATACAGTCTGTGCTACAACATACTGTGCTTCATGGACTGTAGCTGATGTTATTGTACGGTAGATTGACAAAGAAATTTAAATTGATGGATCGGATTAGGTTGCGCTTAAATATACTGCACAATTAACAAACAGCAATGCATTATAACGAAACGGAGACATAAGCGCTTATTAATAATTGTGCTAAAGCAAGGAGCGCACTCAGGGCAAGGGGTTTTAATTAAATGCAAGTGAAAAGGTTAAATTAAAATGAAATATTATGAAAAGAATTAAAGGAGGAGAAGTCATGGAAATAATCGCGTGCAGGTTCAGGCCATATGCAAGGATAGATAAGGTTGTCTGCTCCATGTAGTCTTTGTTGATGTTTTTGCAAGCCCCAGGATTAGAGTTTCCCAATTTGAAGCAGAAAAGTGGAGATTTGTTGGAATGCTTTACTGCGCACCATTTATAACTGTTTATAATATTCTGTGTCTGCATATTTTCTCTGTGCACATTATTCATCAGAGTAAAAACAGGAACTATGAAAACCTCGACCAACTGTCCTTTGACAACAAGCGAGGACCCAAGGTATATTTGCATGGTCAATGCACGCCGCCCAAAAGTTATCTGAAAGTAGCCACTAGAAAGCAGTCAAACAATCAACAAACCGATTCCAGAGATCGTTATCCTGCCAGCACGTCTATTTATTTGTTTGGATTCTTTTTATGATTTAAATCGAGAATGGGTTATTTTTTCTGTTAAAGCGTATACAAAAACTCGCTCCCCCACCTCTCACTTTTTTATTTTTGTGTAAAGGAATGCATGTATTGAAGCCAGCAAGATTGCAAGTCTATTCTTTTGACACAGTGCGTGGAGATCTGGTCATGTGGGACAGGCACTATCCAGATGTTATACCCACCTTTCTGCAGCATTTATTCCTTTTTGTTGTTTTTGGTTGGGAAAGAAGCCACCACCACCACCGCCTTCCTTCACCTGTTTTTTGCTTTCCGGTTGCATCAATCTTCTTCTCCCTCTTCCTGTAACATGCACGTTTTTCCTTGGAATCTTGATTCCCTTGAGTTTGCATGTGAAAATGCAGAACTTTTTTACCTGCTCCAAGCTTACTTAAGTTTTTTCATTTAAGCAGATTATCTCAGAAACTTTTTTTACTTCATTTTTTTCAAACCCCCTCCCCCCTCCAAAAAAAAAAGAAAAAAAAGAAAAGAATAGAAAAGGAGAAAAAAAAATACCACAAGCGCTCAAAGAGCATGGTTCATGGTGGGGATGAGTCAACTACTTGACTAATGTTGTGTCCTAATCCCAGGCAGAGAAAGTGCTCCTGTTCAGCCAAGACACAAATCTGACGGCTCTGCTCCAGGAAGCCAAAGAGCTAGAGGCCCGAGTTATCATCCTGTCTGCAAGGTGAGTTCATCTCCACTGTTTAACCCATCACCACTAATCGCTGTTGTTGCTGAATAATACATTTGGTCAGCCAAGAGACTGACTTAGTGCAGGCAAAAATGGTGAAGCATGGGTTGGAGAATTCTGAAAAGATACAGTTTCTCACAAATGTGAGTACACCCCTCACATTTCAGCAAAAAGTTTTGTATAATTTCTCAAGGGACAATACTGCACAAATGAAACTTGGATATATTTTAGAGTAGTCAATGTGCAGCTTGTATAGATGTACAAATTTACTGTCTTTTAAATATAACTCAACATATAACCATTATTGTCCAAATAACTGGCAACAAAAATTAGTACACCCTAAGTGAACATGTCAAAACTGTGTCAAAAGTGTCAATATTTTGTAGGGACACCATTGTTATCTAGCACTGCCTTAATCCTCTTGGGCATGGAATTCATCAGACCTGCACAGCCTGTTGCTGGCATCCTCTTCCACTCCTCCATAATGACATCACAGAGCTGCTGGATGTTAGACACATGGTGCTTCTCCACCTTCCGCTTGAGGATGCCCCACATGTGCTCAATAGGGTTCAGGTCTGGAGACATACTTGGCCACTCCATCACCTTCACCTTCAGCAGCAAGGCAGTGGTCATCTTGGTGGTGTGTTTGGGGTGGTGGTTATGTTGGAAAACAGTTTCTGAAGGGAGGGCATCATCTTCTGCTTCAGAATGTCACGGTACATGTTGAAATCCATGTTTCCGTCAATGAACTGCAGCTCCCCTGT
The DNA here is from genome assembly GCF_936440315.1 of Barbus barbus. NCBI lineage: Eukaryota > Metazoa > Chordata > Actinopteri > Cypriniformes > Cyprinidae > Barbus > Barbus barbus. Next base: position 34,291,434 of record NC_136733.1, on the reverse strand, counting down.
ACCAGCAGTATTCATGCAGTCTCAGACCATGATGCTACCACCACCATGTTTGACTGTAGGCAAGGCACAATTTTCTTGGTACTCCTCACCAGGGTGTCGCCACACATGCTGGGCACCATCGGAGTCAAACAAGTTTACCTTAGACTCATCAGACTGCAGGATATGATTCCAGTAATTCATGCTCTTGGACAGGTTGTCTTCAGCAAAGTGTTTGCAGGTTTTTTTGTGAGCCAGCTTCAGAAGAGGCTTCCTTCTGAGACGACGGCCATGCAAACTGACTTGTTGCAGTGTGTGGCGTATGGTCTGAGCACTGACAAGCTGACCTTCCAATTCTGCAACCTCTAAAGCAATGCTGGCAGCACTTATGCGTCTGTTTTTTGAAGCCAGCTTCTGCATCTGACGCACAGCACAAAGACTCAACATCTTTGATCGACCCTTGCAAGGCCTGTTGCAAGGTGGAAAACCTCTGTATGACCCTGGCCACTGTACTGTTACTCAGTTCCAGGCTGTTACCAAACTTCTTATACCCTAGGCCATCTTTGTGGAGAGCACCAATTCTAATTCTCAAATCCTCAGAGAGTTCTTTGCCATGAGGTGCTATGTTGAACATCCAGTGGTCAGTATGAGAGAATTGTACTCAAAGAACCAAATTTTAACTGCTCTAAAACAAGATACACAAATTTGTATGGTCCTGTCAAGCAGACAAAAACACGAACATGATGAATAGGACATGTGGCTTTGCATGGTTAAACGATATATAGCTGTTATCACTTAGGGTGTACTCAGTTTTGTTGCCAGCTATTTGACAATAATGGCTGTATGTTGAGTTATTTTCAGAGGACAGTAAATCTTTACTGCTATACAAGTTGCACATTGACTACACTAAAATATATCCAAGTTTCATTTCTATAGTATTGTCCCTTGAAAGGATATACTAAATGTGAGGGGTGTACTCACTTTTGTGAGATAGTGTATTTGTGTTGCTGTTTAAATTGGATTGGTCACGTCACAGGGAATTGACACCAGTTTTGAATTAAAATGGATTGGAATGATAGGACTATGATTGGACTGATTTACTAATTTGCAAGCCAAAGAAATTCAGGTAGTGCATTCTGGGCAATAAAGTGTTCTATCCTGGGGCTGTTACAGAAACATTCTAACTTAGAATCCTGTCCTATCTTTTTAGTAACCATGGTAATTTCACTTAGGATATCAAACTTTCAAGTCAAAAATAAAGATAGGACATTTCTGTTATACAGCCCCTGGTCCACAAAAGTTAATTTGATAAATAAATTATATTATAATAATATAATATGATATGATATAATATAAGCCAAGATGGACAACTCTTGTTTTGGCAAATGTAACTTTTCTAGTAAATTGTAGTTTTAAAAAAAATTACAATGATTTTCTTTTTTAAATATACTTCCTTACATTCAGAACCAGAATTGAAAAGAACTGTTTCTGTGAGTTGATGCATTAAAATATTAAAAATGATTGCAAATAAAGCTAAAATGTCCAGCCTCAGTACAAACACTTCATAAAGTGTTTTCTGATTAAATGAGCCAACATCTCATTTGTTAACAAGAGATTACCTCAAAATGTCAGACAGTTTCTCTGCCCTTCATGAGTCACTCATAATCAGGCCCACACAGAATGTGCAGACAGACTTGGGGGAAATCTGAGGCATTCTGCGTAGTGATTTAAACATGGCATTCTTGCTGGAGACTATATATTTGACATAGAAATAAGCTAAGAAATGTGTGGTATAGCTGATTCCTGCACTCACAGATTCCATGTGGACCTGCTCATAACATTAAATTTGGAAGTATTTAGTCCAATTAATACAGTCTATTACTACCAATCTTTGTCCAATCACAGTGAAGACGAAGCTGCAGCCATTTACAAAGCAGCGCGCCAGCTCAATATGACAGGCTCTGGTTATGTGTGGCTGGTTGGAGAAAGGGAGATGTCTGGTAAAGCACTGAGTGAAGCCCCAGATGGTATGTACTTTTCATCCTCTCCATTTTCATCTGCTCTTTCTATCTCTCTCTCTGTCTGTCTCTCTCTCTCTCTCTCGCTCTCTTTCCCAGGCTTCTTAACAAACTGAACATGTTTGCCTTTTAAGCTTTTTATACGATTACAATTTGCAATCCCCACCGACGAATCAGTGTCTGTGCTTTACTTGCGTGTTTAAACGTTTAAACATCTCCATGTTTAAAGGTTTTAAACACAGTGATTCTTTACTCATTGTACTGTGCTTTATGTCTAATGTTTAATTTGTTTCATTTTTGAGTGTTTGTCCTTTCTTTCAGTAGACAACAAATGATGCGATAGAGAGTTGTGGTAATCCATATTGGTTTGAATGTGCATACATTTTTAAGGTTTGGCTGTCACGAGTTTATTTATAAGTGGTGTTTTGCTACCTCCACATTTAGGTGTGGATACGATGGTAAGCGACAACCGCATTTCTTTGTTCCCGGCTTCTTTATATACACATCCGTGTTCAACTTCACGCCATTCTGCTCAGTGCTGACCCTGTCCTGACCCCCCCGTGACTTTCACAGTCCTTCTGTCTGTCTTGAGACTTATTTGTCGCTCATATGCAATGCACGTTTGTTTCTCTCTCTGGCAATGTGTGCATTTCTTTATTACGAGTATGCCTTGACGTGTTCTTGAAGTAAGAGTCGTGTTGTGAGGCATTGGCCAACACCATGTAATGTTGTCAACTGGGCAGGCTTGCTCGGCCTTCAGCTTATCAATGGCAAGAACGAGTCTGCGCACATCTACGATGCCGTGGCTGTGGTGGCCCAGTCCATTCAGGAGCTCTTTGAGAAGGAGAATATCACAGAGCCTCCTCGAGGATGTGTTGGCAATACAAACATCTGGAAGACTGGCCCACTCTTCAAACGGTGAGGCCAGGGATGAGCGCTGGCTAGCATTCGCTAGCTTTCCAACCAACCATCCATTTGCCGTCATGCATTATCATACATTACCACTGGTCTGGCACTGACAAGAGTGGAAGCATTCACATCACAAATATTGAAACCGCTAGCTTTTGGCTTCTAAAACCACGCCTTGACTCCTCAAACAGAGTAATAATCGAGTGCAAGGACACATCAAGCCTGTTAAGTTGTTGCTTACATTGGCCTTGTGAAATCCGGTGGTACCAATTTGCATTTGAGACCCAATTTGAGACCCTTACAGATGTCATTTCTGTTCTCCTATGTCTGTGCCTGCACATTATACGTGTCATCTGACTCCACCCCACTCCACATGACACCCCCTAACTTTTCCCTAGTTATCGTCATGTCTTTTTCAAAGACATACCTGCATCTCCATCTCTGAATTTCTGGTGAACTTTCATTAAATCCAGTCATCGTCAATGTCTTCCTTTGTGTTTAAATGAGCATTTTGTGCCTTTTCTTAAAAAAAACTCTCTGGTGTACTAGAGTGCTGATGTCATCCAAGTATCCAGATGGCCTGACAGGCCGCGTGGAGTTTAATGATGACGGAGACAGGAGGTTCGCCCACTACAGCATTCTGAACTACCAGAAAACCCGGCTGGTGCAAGTGGGCGTCTACAATGGCTCGCAAGTATGAAATCGGCTCAGTCTTTTTAATAAGCTGTCCTTCTGTTCCGTGCAAACATTTGCTATTTTAACAGTTTGGACAGTAGCACACTGTAATTTTATTGTAACACTTTACAGTAAGTGTACAGTATTAAGTTTCATGAACCATCAATGAACAACAGTTTTTTTTTTTTTTTTTTTTTTTACACAATTTTTATTTAGGAAAATGTTCATTTGTAAATATACTATAGTTCATCATTAATTTGAAGTACAGTAGGTGTTAATTTAGCTATGCAAATTGTCAATGTATATGTATGAATGAACGTTTAACTAAGATTACCATTATTAAAAGTGATTGAATTATCCTAAATATGTTGAAAATGCAAAAACAACATTTACATATATGTGACCCTGGACCACAAAACCAGTCTTAAAGGGTTACTCCACCCCAAAATGAAAATATTGTCATTAATCACTTACCCCCATGTCGTTCCAAACCCGTAAAAGCTTCGTTCATCTTCGGAGCATAATTTAAGATATTTTGGATGAAAATGGGTAGGCTTGTGACTGTCCCATTGACTCCATGTCCAGTGGATATTCTCCAAAATGGCACTACGCTGAATCAGAGGAGACAAATTTTTGAATAAAGGTTTTTTTCTTTTTTTTTCTTTGCTCAGAAAAAGTGTTCTCGTTGCTTCATTAAATTCAGATTGAACGACTGATGGCAGATGGACTATTCTGATGATGCTTTTCATACTTTTCTGGGCATTGACAGTGTTATTTACTTGGCAGTCAATGGGAGTGTCACAAACCTCCCGCTTTTCATCCAGAATATCTTAAATTGTGTTCCGAAGACAAACAAAGCTTTTACAGGTTTGAAACAACATGGGGGTAAGTGATTAATGACAAAATTTTCATTTTGGGGTGGAGTAACACACTAAGTCGCTGGGGTATATTTGTAGCAATAGCCAAAAATACATTGTATGGGTCAAAATTATAGATTTCTTTTATGCCAAAAATCATTAGGACATTAAGTAAAGATCATGTTCCATGAAGATATTTTGTACATTTACAGTTGTAAATATATCAAAACTTAATTTTTGATTAGTAATATGCCTTGCTAAGAACTTAATTTGGACAACTTTAAAGGTGATTTTCTCAATATTTAGATTTTTTTGCGCCCTCAGATTCCAGATTTTCAAATAGTTGTATCCCGGCTTATGACTTGCTTTGTGGTCCTGGGTCACATATTTTTTCAGCTGATGCTTACAAATGAGCAAAAAGGAGCCTACATATATAGTGAAAAACATTAGTTGTCAGTATTTTCTTTCAACTTCAACTATATCCAGTATAATTATAAATTGACGGTTATTGACTGGAAAATATTCTGTTTCAGGTTGTAATGAACACTCAGAGGAAGATTATTTGGCCAGGAGGAGAGACTGAAAAGCCAAAAGGGTATCAGATGTCAACAAGATTAAAGGTACTTTATTGCAGGGCTTTTTATGTATACATTTTCGAAATAAAAAAATTGAAAACCATGCATTGACATTCAGTTCTCTTGTTATTTGGTAGATTGTCACCATTCATCAAGAGCCTTTTGTCTATGTGAAACCAACGCAACAAGATGGAACATGTAAGGAAGAGCACACTGTAAATGGAGTCCTGATCAAAAAAGTGATCTGCACTGGCCCCAATGAGACCATTCCAGGTTGGCATTATGTATTATATTATATACAGTTTGTTGAACTTAAGTTGTGCTTTGTCCCTATCTAACTGTCTTTTGTAACTCTATAGGTCGCCCCATAGTGCCTCAGTGCTGCTATGGGTTCTGCATTGACCTTTTGATCAAACTTGCAATGACAATGAACTTCACCTATGAAGTGCATCTAGTGGCTGATGGCAAATTTGGCACTCAGGAGCGTGTGAGTAATACTATAACTTTATTGATTCTTCACCAGTCTGAAGCTTTGCATATCTTTTCCAAGGTCATGCAACTAAGCTTGTCTGCACATTTCCAAGTCTTTCTTCGCAGATGCTGTTAAGAATCTGCTGAAATATACATAAAGTAAAGTGCATTTAGGCATGACAAATTGCTTAATGTTATCTCCATGATACCAGGTAAATAACAGCAACAAGAAGGAGTGGAATGGCATGATGGGAGAGCTCCTGAGTGGCTTGGCAGACATGATCGTGGCTCCACTTACAATCAACAATGAACGAGCCCAGTATATAGAATTCTCAAAGCCATTCAAGTACCAGGGGCTCACAATACTTGTCAAAAAGGTGAGCCTCAGATGACCTACAGATCATCATTTGGCTTTAGAGGGACAGTTCATTCAAAAATGAACATTTGAAATATTTTAATACATACAATGAAAATCAATGGTATCCAGTAGGGGTGGCACGGTTCGCGGAAAAAAACCGAACCGCACGGTTCTCCACACACGGTTCGGCACGCGTTAGGACCGCGGTTCAACTGAATTCTGACAACGTTGGTTTGTTATAAATAACGCGTAAAACAAATAGGGTTCGGCTAATGTATGTTTCTGTTAATGGATGCGCATTCTGGCTTCCCAGTACATTATAACAACAGCGATGAGAAAGAAAAAAAAATAAATAAGTGGACAAATCATTCACTCTTGTTCAATGCGAGTGCCGTATGCTGGAATATGAGCATTTATTCCGTCATCACCCGGGTGCTGATAGCGCACAGGTGAGACCTGAACAGCACACGTTGATATCGGTGTTTAGACTAAAGTCATGTAAGCTTTGCCAGCTCAAATATTTAAGAGCCAGAGGACGCGAGCTCGCGCGCGCAGTGAGAAGATTTGTGCGTGCGCTCATCAGAAGCGCACAAACCTGCGCCTCAGAACGCGCGCAAATATGAAGCTCTCTCTGAAGTATTGTGTTTTAATGGATAAATTCACACAAAATTCTGTCAAAATGCCCGTCTTGGTAAGTATCCTATAGCAGACATAGCCGGCTGGGCGTACAGTATCAGTGCTTTCTCTTAAAGTGACAGTTAATATTAAATAAACAGCAACAACAAAGAAATCACTCACTGCTCTTGATTGAATCGCTTTTGTAACTTTAATAAAGAGTAATCTTTAATTTATACAGTCAAATATGCAATGCTGTTTTACCTTTGATTACTTTAATCGTACTTCAATTTCTGTACCTAAAAACCCCCCTGAAAATCACTGATTATTTTATTTGTATCTTTACTCTATTGTATTTTTATTTGTGCTGTTGCTTGTAGTTAAAGGTCTGCTTTTATTTGTGTACACTCACAATGAAAACAAAACAGATTTTATATATATAACATGTAATAATATTTAGCATTTTCACATCAAAATAAAAGAAACTGAGCAAAGTACATGTCTTTTTTTTCCCTGTTGTACCGAAATTGTATCGAACCGTGACCCCCGAACCGAGGTACGTACCCGTGACATCTGTGTACCGTGCCACCCCTAGTATCCAGTGTTGTTCTGGACCCCACTGACTTTCAATGTACGAGTTCTTCAGAATATCTTGTTTTCTGTTCCATATAAGAAAGAGTCATATAGGTTTGCAATAATATGAAGTTTGAATGAATTATGAGACAGTTTTCTTTTTTGGATGAACTCTCCATGAGAAAATGAGGCCAATGAGAGAAAAAAAAGGAAGATCTGGTATCAGTTTCATTTCAGTTTTTAACTTCAAGATTCAAATAAAGTATCTGAAATGTAATTAATTTTTGGAAAAATCCTCTGAGAACATGATTTTCTGGGACAGAAATAGTATTACAGTTTCTTGATTTAATTAAATTCCCTGAAGTGGACTTATCTCTGTACTGAGAAAACACTGTGATAAATTAATTAACTCTGGAGTACAGTGACATCTATTAATACACCTCTGACCAGTTTAGATGTAGACTCCATTTGATGCTCCATATAGCTATGCATGTGGCAATGTGGGTGGTGTTTGTTGGGTTGGATAAAGCTGTGTTGTTTTGCAGGAAATACCACGCAGTACGCTGGACTCGTTCATGCAGCCTTTTCAGAGCACTCTGTGGTTACTGGTGGGTCTATCGGTCCATGTTGTGGCGGTGATGCTCTACCTATTAGACCGTTTCAGGTAAAGGACAATATTTGTTACATGCATAACACCTTAATGGGGTAGTTTATCCAGAAATGTAAATTCTGTCATCATTTGCTCACCCTCATGTCATTCTAAAGCTGTATGATGTTTTTTTCTTTGGAACACCAATGAAGATATTTTGTCTATACAATAAAGATATACAATAAAGAGGCAACATTCTTCAAAATATCTTCTGTGTTCTGAAGAAGAAAGAAAATCATAAAGGTGACAGGATTTTCATTTTTGAGTGAACTAGCCCTATAAAACTCACCCTTGGACACAGATGTGAGAATGTAGCTTGGTATTAAGAAAGATTGCACAAGATCTCAAAAGTTTGACTGAAAGTTAACATTTTTTGGATACAGTTTAAAAGCATCTGTCTCTGACTGATATGCACTTTGCTGTGCAGCCCGTTTGGAAGGTTTAAAGTAAATAGTGAAGAGGAAGAAGAAGATGCCCTCACTTTATCCTCTGCTATGTGGTTCTCCTGGGGTGTACTTCTAAACTCCGGCATTGGAGAAGGTAGGCATCAGCAATAAGATTATTATTCGGTCTGTTTGTGCTGCGAGGTGGAAATATTGCTGACTCTGTGTTTGATTGATTTTGCAGTAAGCATAATTTCTTTATCGCTCTCACCTCTCCGCTTACATTCACAGGTGCCCCTCGGAGCTTTTCAGCAAGGATTTTAGGTATGGTGTGGGCTGGTTTTGCTATGATTATAGTTGCATCTTACACTGCCAATTTGGCAGCCTTCCTAGTGCTGGATCGGCCTGAGGAGCGCATTACCGGCATCAACGACCCTAGGGTGAGCACTAAATATGAAGTAGCTTTGCATGTTATACAACAGAATATCAAATAAGACTCTAAATTACCATGCACCGAGATTTCACATGCTATAAAAACACCACATATAATTAAGCACGGCGAGGAGACATAATTACGGGTCATTCGTTCACAAAGGTTATTTTTATTTCCCTTGTTTCATCATAACAATCATGTCAATTCTGTCATGTGGGCTGAACATTTACAAAGGACTCGATATAAACATAAAAAAATAAAAAAGAGAGATTTGGAGAAAAAAAATATTTAATGAGATATTGAAAAATGTACAATTGTGTTCTTATTACAGTTGTAGGTGCACAGAAACAGAGACTTTAGTGAACACATTTTTAGGTCACGCTTACCTTGGTTTACCTCTATTCTCACAGACATTTTCCTCAGAAATATTTCATGTAATTGCAGAGACAAAGTCAAATTGCCGACACCATACACCAGTTTACTTTAATTATTTATCATATTTTGAATGCATTTATCTTGCGTAGCACCCATTTATCACAGTTCATCCAAACCGTTCCACTGTTACCTTATATTCCAGCTGCGAAACCCATCAGACAAATTCATCTACGCCACAGTGAAGCAGAGCTCTGTGGACATTTACTTCCGGCGCCAAGTTGAGCTAAGCACCATGTACCGCCACATGGAAAAGCACAACTACGAGAGCGCTGCTGAAGCCATCCAGGCCGTGCGAGACAAGTCAGTCAACAATCAAGAGTTTCCACTAATAATACTATTTTTGTTATGTCAGGACAGGTTTATTGGAAGCTGTTGTTGAATCATTAAAAGCACAAAATTCAAACAGGGGCTGGGCATAGATATGGATGCCAGGAATTGGGCAGCAGAAAGCTAAAGAGAGAGTGTACAGAGAGCAGAGAGAGGCTAAACCCCTGTTAGAGTGATTCAGTACAGTATTGATGCTGAATACAAAGCAGGGTAGGGAGTTGTATTTTAAAGAAGGACCTTCACAACAAGGCTAAGACGGGAACAGATGGCAGACTGCCAGTGTGTTTAATACATTCTCCCTACTGATTTTTCAAATCTGGAGTTCTATAATCTCCAGGAATTAGTTCCACTTATCTCCATTTAGAAGATACCGGTTTTCAGGCATTTGTATAAAAAGTAGTAGAGGTGACGGTGTTTTATATATTTTTTTAAAATCCAGATGTCTGAGACAATGACAAACTGGGATTTAATTTTATCTCATTTAAACTTGCAAATAAACAAAGTTTGGTACTTTGAAAAATGTTTAACAAAAAACATTGTGACATGAAATGAAGAATAAATACTTCAGATTCTGAATTATTTCTAGGTCACTAATGAAATAAGTTAATTTGTGTCATTTATCGTGTGACTCTTTGTACAGACAGATCTTCTTGCTTCCCCTTGAAGCACAAGATGTTCTTTGGATCATTCTCAAATCATGCTGCATCAAATGAATCATCAGGTTTCACACAAACTTGTGGAGTTAATGCAGCTTGTTTGCTGTTGTCATTAAAGCAAAAGGAGGACAAAATACTAATTTAATCTGTTTAATTGATTGATCATAAGTAGCAGTAAAGTACTTTGCATTGTTACAAAGAAAAATCCTTTTGAACTTTCATCAAAAAAATATTAGCCTTGATAAGCATTAAAGACATATTTAAAAATCTATGTATGGTATTGCAAATAAGGAAAGAAAAAGAAGAAAAGTTTATGTATACTTTTTTTCTACCCATAGCAAACTCCACGCGTTTATATGGGATTCAGCAGTGTTGGAGTTTGAGGCCTCGCAGAAATGTGACCTGGTCACCACAGGCGAGCTGTTCTTCCGCTCTGGATTCGGTATCGGGATGCGTAAAGATAGCCCGTGGAAGCAAAATGTCTCACTGGCCATCCTCAGGTAATCTCAACCAAGACTAATCATCCACAGTGTGCAGCTATTTTTTTTTTCTATTTTTTCTGTTCCTTTCAATTAATCCCTAGGCATACCACAATCTGTCATCTGTTTCTATTTCTGGAATAACGGATTGTTTGACTGATGTGTTGGGTCTCTGAACTAATATAGTTCCCATGAGAACGGCTTCATGGAGGACTTGGATAAAACCTGGGTCCGTTATCAGGAATGTGACTCCAGAAGCAATGCACCAGCCACGCTCACTTTCGAGAATATGGCAGGTATGTTCCACCTCTCACATGATCCCTTTTGCTTTCTGAAGGGCTGTTGACACTGACACTGATCAAATCCCTCAAGGTAGTTGAGTCTCTGTGCTGCTGGTTGCTAGATGGGGTTTCTACTTGACTGCAGCATCCAGCTGTATAAGGCAGCAGATCAATAGTCGCCGCATCATGTCTCATTTGCATTAAATTAAAACCAACTATCCCTAATTGCCATATCATAAATTGTCAATGAAGCTCATGTTGCCAAAAAATTAAAATGAATCTCTGTCAAAGTGAATAGGCCTTATTAATAGTCTCTGTCTGTTGTCCTCTTTGTCACATTGAAGACTGTCTGGAAATGATGAAATGTATTTTTTTCATCACACAGGCGTGTTTATGTTGGTGGCTGGTGGCATCGTCGCCGGGATCTTCCTCATCTTCATTGAGATTGCGTACAAACGACACAAGGATGCGCGCAGGAAGCAAATGCAGCTGGCTTTTGCAGCAGTTAATGTCTGGAGGAAGAACTTACAGGTACAGCTGTCTCCCATCCCCTCCAAACTCTTACTGGAAAACCAAAAAACAGCCCAGTGGTTTCTGCCACAGAACAAAGAAGTCTCATAGATTTCTTCTGGTCGCATGTCTGTCATGATGCGGCTTAAAGGTCATGATGAGGCACAAATGAACACATCACCAAAAGAGCAAACTAAAAAAGGTGCAGTGAACAAAGGCGTTTGCTAATATATTAATGCATGCTGAACACTTTTAATGAATCTATATTGTACAAGGGATAAGGGGTAAAAAGATTACAATGAGCTTTCTTTTAGATATATATATTTTTTAACTTTCTGATGCCAAGGACCCCCAAATATGATGATGCCTATAAAGTCAACTGTGAATCTAACTATGAAAAGAGATTTAATATTTTTTATATAGTTAAACAATAATATTATATTACAATTAAAACAATAAACCATAATCAACAATAATAAGAAATATTACAATTTAAAATAAATATTTTCTATTTTAAAATGCAATTTATTCATGTGATGGCAAAGCTGAATTTTCAGCAGCCATTACTCCAGTCTTCAGTGTCATATGATCCCTTGGAAATCATTCAGTCAGTCAATCTACCAATCAATCAAGCCATCAAACAAATAGATACATTAAATACTAAGTGCTGATAATATATGAAGAGTTTATTTGCAAAAACAGATAACTCCGTATTTTAAATGTCAAAATTTAACATTGTTTTTTTCATGTTTTTGTTTACGTATGTACGTATGTACGTATTTTGTTTATATGTTTGTGTACTGTGTATATTTATTATGTGTATATATAAATACACATGCATGTATATATTTCAGAAAAATATGCTATTTTTATATATTAAATAATTTATTTATAACATAAATTATATGAATATAAATATAGACGTAAATATTTTCGAAATATACTGTATGTGTGTGTATTTTTATACATATATATATATACACATAATAAATATACACAGAACACACATATATATTATGTAAATAAAAACGTTTATTTTGGATGCAATTAATCGTGATTAATTGTTTGACAGCACTAGTTTTTTTTATTATGTTATCATATTTTTATTGTGTTTTATTGTGTTAGTTAGCTGTATTTGTTAGTTATGTTTTACCTAATCAAAAGAACTCGACTGCAGTTTGATTGAGATTAATTGGAACGCACAATGAAAAAACATGATTTTTGACTTTTGATTTTTGCAAATGAACTCTTCATTTTTTGTGGAAACTGTCATACATGTTCTTTCAGGACTCTTTCAGAATGCATCTTTGCTGAATAAAAGTATTAATGTTTTTTAAAAATCTTACTGCCCCCCAATTTTTAACAGTAATATGTATAATATTAAATAGTAAGAAATATTAAGTGTGATATTTTTAAGAATACATGTTGTTTGTAAAATAAAGTAATTTACTTTTATATTGCCATTTTATTAAAGCCAAAGGTGTGATTGGATCTGGACAATATTTTTGTATTATGTTGACTGGTTGTTTTTTTCTTTTTACTATTAGAATACTTTTAGATTTATAAATGTGAAGAGAAACCTGTTCTAAAATGTGTTTTGTAATTGCCAAAAGTAGAAGATTAACAATGTCAAGTGAAATTAACACAAAGTAAATATTTTCCAGATAATATTTTTGTAATTTGCTTTGGCTGTAGTACAAGGAGAAAATAAATGCCAATAATTTATTTTAGGAAACAACATGTTGCCTTTAGCATAAAAAACTTAAAATTCCTGCTTAATATCATACTAATAAAGCACTATGGGACAGTTTTACTAAACAGCGCAAATTAGCACGAGAGCTTAATTCCAAAACGGTGCCGATGGGAGGGGAAATTTCTGCGGGCGATTTACTAACAATATGCAAATTAAAGAATACAGATGCAACATGTCATTTACATATCGACCAACGCAATATAGGCTACCAAGCGCAGCACAAATTAGCATTGTCGCAAATAAAGAATAAAGAAGCCACAGTACATTGAAGAGAACCGGAGGCCAAAAAATGAAGGTTTGCTAGAAGTTTGGATAGACCTGGTAGTGCGTGACTCCTAGTTGAGGGTTCCAAGTCGTCTTTTATTTCCTGAAGCAATTTAAAAATAACATGGCTTGGCAAACGATATGTTCATATAATGAATTGCGTCTGAAAGGGAAACTTCTACAAATACATATTCAATAAGGTCAGGTGCAAAAATAACTGTGTCCACGCCTTTTCAGCGCTAATTCGTCAATGTGCGTCGGATTGCGCTGGCGCAAACTGTTAGTAAAACTGACCCTATTACTCTAAGAAAGCAAAGTATAATTCACAGTTCTGTTCTGTTGATAATACAGTACAGTGTAATTGTGAATATCTGCTAAATTAACATAACCTCACAGTTGTAAAAAAGATAACAGGCCTATACATTAATTTGGACATTTGGCCATGCAACAGCAGACAAGTGTCCAAAATAATTCCTTCATAACAATAATGAGTGTTTTGCTGTAGATCCATGCAAAGACACAGCTCTTACCATCCAATCGAACTGTGCAGCATGATAAAGCAGCTCCTGCAGCCTCACTACTGCCAGTGGCATTGCTTTTATTGAGCAGCTTGACAAATACACACACACACACATTAAAGGAGCCTGTGATGCTGCTGTGGAGTCAGGAAGAAGCATGCTGAGCAGGCCGGCTGAATGGCCCTGCTGGGCTCTAGCAGGGATCAAAGCGTCCTCACGGCCTATACAGATCAGTGTCTGTCCGCTGCTGGCCTCCAGCTGTATCCATACATAATGGCTCACAGGCCAACACGATGCCCGGATGTTGGCGGAAAGTAACAAGGTCAGCCCATTTGAGAATTGAAACCTGGCTGGCTCGCACAAAACATGACTACAGCTCTGAACTGCTGTGAAAGTTAGTGCATTGTTGAAGCGAGATTACTTTTCCTAATGGGATGCAAGTCATTGAGCGTGGTCTTGTTACTTTAGACCCATTATTAGCAGGCACATATTTCACCACAAGGTAAACCCGACTAAATCTAACTAATGGAACAAGTGTCAGTGCGGTATCAAAGCCGACAGCTACCTGATTGACTTCACACATAAGAGATTCATGTTATAGAGAGTTAAGTGTTTTAACCTTCGGTCTTTACTGCCTACTTGAGTCACAAGAAAATGTTGCATGGATAATATGCCCACATGTGCCGCCCACTTCAAGTCAGAGGTCCAGCATTGTTGAAGGCTCATAATTTGAGATGAACAAAAAAAACACAGACGAGGTCTTTTTGATGGATTTTCCTCCCACTGTTTTATCGAGTAAAATAAAAAATAATGCTTATATAATTTAATTGCAAATGAGTCCCCATCAGAGCGGGCAAACATGGATGTGTAACTACCGCTAATGGCAACCGAGTGCGCCGATGAATAATTTCTCCCTGAAAGCTCAAATCAATTATTCCTCACAAAACCCGGCACGCTTATTACAGGTGCACGTGCAACGTATGCAAAAGCCATACACACAACTGCTTCCCGAATGCATGAATAGGCAGATCTGGCCTAGATGCATTTGCATTTCAAACCAGAGCGAGCCAGGAGCAGATCAGGAGCCCATGTGATGTCACAGAGCTTTGAAATGCAATGGATGAAAGCACTGACGGTTAAAGGAGCTCGTACGGTCAACCTTTCTACAGAATGTATTATGTGAAAACAGGTGAAAATCTTATTGTGGGCATTTTTAGTGTCTTGTTTCGTTTACAATGTTATTTGAAAGAACCAGACAGTGGCTAATGATTCACAAATTAAAAAATGTTTTACAAAAATAACAGTTTAATGCACTTTACTTTACAGAAGCATTTCGGTTGGCTTTGGATTAAAGTCCATTTTTGGAGAACAATTCTTAAAGAAGCCCTTAAATAATTTTTGCATAATTGTCTACTTTTTCTTTTTTTTTAAACCTAAAATATAGAATTTTTGCTTTTGATTATTTTTATTCAAAAATATTTGTCCACAAAATCCAAGTAATGTGATCCAACCAACATGCGGAAAAAAACAGGAACTGCATTTCATGATCAATAAGTCAGTTAAATATCAGATAATTTGACCTTTTTATGACAAGGCAAGTTCAGGTTGTAAAATGTCATGTGGTGTTACTTTCCTAAAAAGCTAATGATATTTAACCTATTTTTGGTTCTGTACGTGATGGCTACACAACATGACATTTTCGAGTCATCAAATTTAAACTTTTCTTAAATATGGTATAAAAGTTTTTCAAACCTTAAAATAAAACATTTTAAAGAAAAAAAAGTGAAAACTCTTATACGTCACTCTTATAACCTCTTTGTGGTAAAATGATTCATACTTTGCTGTAAAGTAAAGTGCAGTTGCAGATGGTCACATTTTGAGTCGCTCACTGTAGGGGATCAGAAACATGGTCCAAATGTGCTAGTCAGTGAGGTAGTGACGTATCAGCCAAGGTCAACTGTCATGTCATTCATTTTGCATTCCCTTTTTGGTTCCATGTATTACATGTCTTCTGGTTGAATTCACCAACCCCCTTCCCAACTCTCTCGTCTCCTCTTATGAGCCCGCGCATCCCTTCCTCCTCCCTTCATATGTCCATTATACCCTCACTGGGATATAATGCCAAGGAACTGTGTTAAGTTTCGACTGTTTATTGATGAGTTGTTAATTTTCCCTGAAAGCACTAGAACATCTTCTCCCTCTCAAAACGGAGCCTGTTTTTTTTCCATCCGATTATACGTTAATTTAGCTTTTTTCCTTTGCTGACGCTTTGGCTTTCCATTTACGGAGTTGCAGAACTGTGGATGAGTGTGGTCTGATCACACGATCCACTGCAGTCCTCCTCCTCCCCTCTCTAGAGTGTCAGGATTGTAAAAGAGTCGAAGTAAGACTTTATGTACATATTCTCACCCAGTCTATATGCCAGTGTCCTCTTTCCTTGTAGAGCGCTGTGGGTGCGTGAACGCACTGTTCTGACTCACAGCCAAGATGGAGATGGAGAGTGGATAGGAGACGCCATGTTAATTGTGATAAGCGCTAAAATTAGCAGGGTAGTACCATTCAGTAGCTTTAGTAGTCAAGGTGGGTGGTGATGGTTGGAAACCAAACGCGCTCTTCCGGAGAGCACGAATAATTGTTCTACATATACTGTATATTTATTTTAGGATAGGAAAAGTGGTAGAGCAGAGCCCGACCCCAAAAAGAAAGCCTCTTTTAGGTCCATCAGTACCAACCTGGCCTCCAACATCAAGAGACGTAGGTCGTCCAAAGACACGGTAAGAAGATTAAGAAAATGACGCCCTGCCTGTACTTCTATCTTCTCGCTCTCTTTCTCTTCCTCCTCCTTGGCCTGCCCTGTTTCTTTCACTCTCTTCCTTTCTCCTGTCATCTCATCTCTCCTCTCCAAAACAAACGCCTCATCTCAGACTCTCTTCACCCTCACACATGGAGTTACAGTCATGGCCACATGTCTGTCAATCAGCCATCTATACTCCATCCAGACATCTGTTGAGAAAGCCCAATCAGGGATCTAGCTGCCAGGGAAAGTGTGGAGAGGGAACCGAGGAGCAGATTTTTGGGGGGCTTGTGTGTTTGACCTTGCAGGAGGAGCGAGGTAGCTTCTCCTTCTTAGCGCCTGTGCTGGTCTTTCTCCCGTGCCTAACCTGGATGTGACTTTACTTTATGCTCTTTTCTTTTTCCCTTTCTTTATGTGTACTCGTGTGTCTCTCCTCTCACTGCTCAGTCCTGTAACGGTTATTTCCATGTACCTCATCCTTCTTTTATTGTCCCATTTTATGTGGTTGCTGTCACAAAGTCACTCTGCACACCTCCCGCAATGCACGGTATCGCCGTTAACAGCCAAAGACGAGCGACACTAAAATAACCTGGGCTGTTTCCCCGGCAGGCCTGCACTACCAAGATCCCTTTATTTTTAACCATCCAATGTTTTCTTTGCAGTTCTATGAATAATAAAATAAAATAAAAACACTTTTCATTTTCAGGAAACGCTGCTCAGATGGGTTTTGGGTTTACGTTTACAGTCTATTGAACTCTCAGAGTTAGATTCCCAAATGAGTTTGTTCACACAAACGCCTCCACACTGTTTCTTCGGTCCCACAGGTTTAATAAAACGTAGCTCTCAAACCAAACAGCTACTCTGAAGATTCAATACAAACAAATGTGCAAGCACAAACAGATTATTTCATTGCATTATTGTAATTGGTTTAAACTGAATTTTAATTCAATTGCACGCTAGGCATTTTCTGGGTATGGCAATGATTGACCTGGAGCTTTGTTGCAAGCATCCTCAACTTGAGAGATTATTCTGATTGGCAGCTCGTTTGGTTGATGGTTTACAAAAAAATATCCAAATCCATGTAGCTCACAATTCAGTTGGTTTCTCCTTCAGTAGGATGGTTTGAATCATTTACAGAGGTGAGGGTGCAAAATGTGTTTTTTAACCTGATATGATTTCAAAATACATTTTCCAAAGATGAAGGCAGAATAGGAGCAGATTAAAGACACAAAGTCTACTAGCTAAAGAGTGCCAAAATGTCTTTTTGAACTGATGTTTACCCATCACAGTCCTAATCATCCTTTTCTTTTCTATCAGTGTTTTTTATAAATGGATTTGAATGGTGTTTTTAATGTCGGTGTCCACACCACATGCCACACTGCCTCTCTCTTCCTCTACCAGCATGATCCTTCTGGTTGTTGTAGAATAGAGCTCTAAAGCTGTTCTCCTGTTTGTAGGCAGGGGACGCTGTGGTTATGACTCAGAATTGACTTGGAACACCATAAACAATGTTATGACTCAGGGGATCACAACACCCACTAAAGCCACTTCTTTTGATATATATCCAAAACTATATACCATAAACGTGATTGCAGGTAAACAATTTTCAACGTAGTGAATAAAAGGGACAGTTCACCCAAAAATGTAAATCTTATTTACTCATTAACCTTTACTCGTAACCTGTATGATTTTATTTAGAATCTGCCGAACACACGCTTAGATATTTTGAGCAATGTTTTAGCCCATTCATTGAAAGTCAGCTGGGTCCAAATCGACACTCAACTGAATTTCATTGTGTGGGGGGAAAAACCCCACTGGGACATTCTTTAAAATATCTTCTTTCGTGTTCCACAGAACAAATAAAAATATCCAGGGTTGGAATGACGATATGGATGAGTGTAATATTTTCCTAAGTGGAGATTATCACAGTAAATAAACCTTTCATTATAACAATACTATAGAATCAGAGAAATTGAGAGCTATTGATGGTGAAACCTGTGTCGAACTGGAATGAACTGCACCTGTGCTGCATATCAGGTCCGGCTGTCATATTTCATTAGGACAGTTACTATGGAGACAATACTTCTAGGTCAGGTAAATTATTAGCCATGGGCTGGGAGACAGAGCGCTCTTGTTTGTGCCATTTCAGGCTTCTTGTGCAGACATTTTCACATGTGATATACGGTGTCTGTTTAAGGAAGCATATTCATTTAGCACTGTAAGCGTGAGCAATGATCCTTTAAGGAAGCAATTGTGCAGTAATGAATCTGTGACCTTGTTCACTCTATTTATCATACAACGCAGCCCAAGGAGGCCTGTCTGTTTTGAAATCGCAGACAAATTATTCTAGATGACAGATAAACGGCTTGCAGTGGGTGGAGAGATCGCCTCTGTCATAACAACGTGAACTAAATACCGGTCACGGGAGGTACAGTGCATATTTAGGATTATGCAAAAATATATGCTCTTACTTTCCTTTTTCTGTTTCCTCCTCATCTATAGCCATATCCTACGGACATTACCGGTCAGCTCAACCTGTCAGACCCCTCTGTGAGCACAGTGGTGTGAAAGTGGAGAGAGCAAGAGAATGGAAAAGAAAAGAAAGAGAGACTGGAAAAGCAGTGGGCTCTGAAACAGACCGCTTGAGACAACACCTTCAGCACCGTCATTTGAGCAAAATCCACCCCGTCTCAGCATATGCACACTGGATATGAAACTTTTATGGACACACTGGAGCAAATTCACACTGCCACACAGTTCACACCAGACCAACACATTCACACACTCACTCACACACACACACAAAGTGCTTCACTTTTTAAAATTTTTTGCACATATCTAAAGAGATTTTTGTGAAATATGTAAATATATATTCAGATTTCTGTTTCTCCACATTAGGTCATCATTCAGTCTTAAAAAAACAAAATAATACCGAATAGTTTTTTACTTTTATGATTCAGGCATAATTATGTTTCATACAGTACATATGTATAATACGTCTTTCTACCTCCACCTAAGATATATGTAGCTTATCTCAACACTTTGGTAGTGTTTTGATGTTTTCCCATTTGAAAAGAGCAAACACAGAACTCATCTTTGACTTCTTTGTATATTTAGATTTGAAAAAGTAGGTTAGGGTAGAAATTGTGTTGCTATAAATACTTCTGTAGGTGAAAGTTTGGTGCATTTTGATCATCGTTGCACTTTGCTGTACACTTGTTTCTTAATATGCGATTCTCTCCCTTCACTGCTGTTTTCAGAACGCTCTCCTGAAGTTGTCTAGGTTGCTTTGGACACATACTGTGGATCTTTTTTCACTACTTTATGTTTTTAATCTTTTGTACAAAAAAAAATATTATTTTTTTTTTGGATGAGAATTATCTGAATATCAGCATATTATACCGGGTCTATCCAGCCAGGGGCTAAATGTAGCAGATCCGACTGTGTTTATCATAAAATTTTAAAGACAAAACTTCAAATGAACAAAAGGAACCTGCATATGATAAAGGGTGGCGTAGATGTAATGAAGCAGATATTATTACAGGATCTTTTGAGCTTAATGTTGAACCTTGCTTGAAATTCCCTGTAATAATTTCTGCATTATTGTGTGAGCTGGTAGCTAGCATCTTTTAGCTACCACACTGGGGACCTTTCCTCACATTTTATATATATATTTATATATATATCATCATGTCATTACAAAATATGAGCTGTGATATTTTGTCTGTGTGAAATAATAACATTAGATGCTATTCTAGCGTTTGTTGTCAAGCTTTTGCTCTGTGGACTAGTTAAATGGTTACCGGCAAAAGTGGTAATTTATAATATGAGTCAGTCGTCTTTTTCTGTGATCTTTTAAAAATATACTGACCAATAATAGGCATATTAGATCACTGTATGGATCATTTGTCTCAAACAATCAATCTGAGGGCTTTGCTAACTATTGTGAGAAGTTTAGAATGTGAACTATGCGTACTGTAACAGTAAGTTATGAAACTGTTTTATAAGATGAACACATTAATATGAGAAAAATATGTTTTTATAGGAAAAAAACAGCCGTGGTTCAGGATTTGGTGGTCTTTGCTTGAAAATATTATGTTGGGTTGGGTTCAGCAAGTGTCTGAAGTCCAGTTTTACTGTGAACATGACTGTGAACTGCTTTGTGAAATTTGTTGAAGCGTGTAACACGTTTAGCAGATACACAAATTCTCTATAGATTCATAATCAATCCTACATTGAAAAATATATGCTTCCATATGCACTGCTGTGTCCATGAAGCCAATATTTGATCGTATAATTGGAATCTGTGTGGTTGAAACCCACGATTGTGGCAGGGAATAAATTAAAGTGTGCAGCCTGAAGTACTTGTGAGGCTCAAGAGGAACCCATTCACTGTTGTATGCAAACATGCATTATTTTTAAAGCTTTAAAATATTGCAAGGCCATTTAAATCTGCTTTCACCATATTTCTCGACCACCAAATGTGCTTTTGATGACTATTCCAATACTGTTTGTGAAAAAAAATATGTTAAAAATGTATAACTGCTATACTCCAGTGTGCCAATAAAATATATATCAAATGAAAAAATGAAACCTGGATTGAATAACTTTATGCTCACTGTTCTCCCTCTACCCTACTTTTGTTAGAAATATTAAAGTTTCAGAAAGTCAATATCTTCATAATTATTTCATATAAGAGCACTAGAAGAGGTAGGCGAGTGTTTGAGAAACATAGAAAATCAGATATGAGGATTCACTACAAGATTAAGAGCAAAGGTCAGCCGGCCCTCTTCTGTATAATTAACTGTGAAATTTCACACTGAATGCCCTATACTTTTTTTTTTCTTTGTGAGTGCAACACTGAATATTTGGTTAAATACCAAGCACATATTGTATTTACATTACTATTTTTGATGTGAATATTTTCTATATAATATTTAATGGGTTTACCACCATGAACAAAATTCATCATTCAGAAAGTCACATTCAATATTCAAAAAAATATGAAATATGCCACAATAATGTTTATCATCAGTGTCTTGGCACCACTCTGCTCTCATGGGGATATTGCACAGCGTGAGAGAACATTTGTTTCACTGTCACGATCAAGGCAAAAAACTACTGACTAAATCTATTTTAATCTTTCAGGGCTTTCTGAAATATGTGGAAGCAGTTGTGAGTTTTCTTACAGCAGATACAAATAATCTACAGTGGGGAATATTCATTCATATCTACAGCCACAGTCTGATGCATGGAAAGTATAATTATTTAAACCACAGAAAATTAATTATCATTGCACAATCCGCCTCTCACATTAAACAGACATGGTCACAATCTGGTGTGGAGAAGGTGTTGTGCCAAGACAGGAGAGGAGGGGCTGTTCTGAATCTGTTTGTTTTAACATTTTGAGCAGAAGTAATCCAAACAGGAGTACAGGTCAGTGAATGGACAAACCCTGGGGCATCTTGCAACCTGATGCTTGTTTGTCTTCGCAAGCTAGCAGTCCTACAGCTTCTACATCAACTGGAAAGGTAGGCTTTTATTGCTGTTCATATTGCATTTTAGCTGTTTTATCGCTGCCATGGTAGGCGAACCAGCGTATTTACCTCTCACTGGTATCTATGTTGCGTTTCAGTAAACTAGGTTGTTTTTGATGCACCGCTCAGTTGAAAAAGCCATAATATATGTCTAGTTTTTTTTTTTTTTTATATATAACTCTTCTATTTAGAGTCCATTTAAGGTCAGGTTAAAAACTTGATCAAAATATGTTTGTTTATAAGGATTGGATTTAGCACCCAGTCCATATAAGATATTTATATGAATTTCAATGTTTGGGAATGTTGAAAGTAAAGACTGTCAAGCTACAAATGAATCATAATTTGAAGCAGTTACAATGAAGCTACAGTTTCGAAACAGTAGTTAGCTACACTACAAGCTACAAACAAAAAGTAGCTAACTACATTAAAGATACCAAGGGGAATGTTTTATAAATAAAAAAATACAATGATAAAATGTAGGCCTATAATTTATTCAAAGCCATAAAGACATTCCTTTTTAGAATGATAGAAGTTAATTTGAGCAGGTAAATTCATACTGAATAACTGCTACAAAAACACCCGAATTTATATAATGAATTCATAATTATAGTAATAGTACAGGGAGTCTGGACGAACTGATTAATTTAAAGGGTTAGTTCACCCAAAAATTAAAATTCTGTCATTAATTACTCACCCTCGTGTCGTTCCAAACTCCTAAGACTTCATCTTCAGTACACAAATTATGATATTTTTGATGAAATCTGAGAGCTCTCTGATCAGCAAGGATACTACCACGATCAAGGCACAGAAACGTAGCAAGGATATCAGTAAAATAGTCCATGTGACATCAGGGGTTCAACCGTAAGTATACGAAGTAGCGAGAATACTTTTTGTGCGTATAGAAAACAATAATAACATAATTTATTCAACAATTCTTCTCCCTGAGTTACCTTCTTCCGCCATGTTGGACAGTAGTCTACCCCAGAATGTAATCAACATCAGCCTTGTTTACATTCAGTAGACAGCGCATGCATGCTGAACGTAAAACAACGCTGATTATGTTGATTACTTTCTGGGGTACTCTCCAAAATGACAGAAGACAGTAACTCGGGGAGAAGAATTGTTGAATAAATTATGTTATTATTTCCTTTGCGCACAAAAATTATTCTCGCTGTTTCGTATACTTACGGTTGAACCCCTGAAGTTATATGGACTATTTTACTGATGTCCTTGCCACGTTTCTGTGCCTTGATCGTGGTAGTATCCTTGCTGTCTATGGAGGGTCAGAGAGCTCTCAGATTTCATCAAAAATATATTCTGAAGATGAACAAAGGTCTCACGGTTTGGAACGACATGAGGGTGAGTAATTAATGACAACATTTTCATTTTTGGGTGAACTAACCCTTTTAAAAAGTCGTCGTTCTAAACCCAGATACATTTCACATTTGTAATTTAATAACGATGTTAGCATCACTTTTTACCCAGGAGTTATAAAACCATACTTTGGAAAAACAGTACTATTAAGAAAATAAATGAACTTTCACACCACTGAAAATTGAGTTAATTTATACCCTAACACTCATGAATTCTATATCTGAAAAGATTGTGTTTGCATATTTATGACGGACAAAATCACAAAAGCCCTAGCCAGACCTGTGCAACATGAACTGCAATATTCATCTCATCTCTGCAGCCCTACCACTTGTTTTTCCCACAGCAGGCAGCTTGTAAGAATCTCTGAGTACTCCCCGTACAATGAGCACAGCACAAACAAAAGATTTCGTCGTGTCTCTGTATCCACATCAGCGCCCAGGATCTGTGCTGAAGAGATCTCTGTGGAGGTACACGCATCTCACTGATGAGAGCTGTCAGAAAGGATGCTTCCTGGACAAGCAGCGCCTTCTGCTGGGGAGCCTGGTAATGCTGGCCCTGTGTGGCATGGTGCTGCTTCTGCTGTGGAACTACCAGTGTTTCATTGTTAACCGCATGTGCCAGGACCCAGAGCACAGTTCGGAGTATGTGCTGTTTGATATGGATCAGCAAAGGCTTTCTTCATTTGGACCAGCCTGAAGCTGTGATGCTGAATAAAGCTGCTTATGAAGACTGTTTCAAGGTGGGGGGGGGGGGGTGGGGGGACAGGGTTTATAAAATGCACAGAGGCCTATAGCTACTTTTTGTGCTGTTAATTTTATTATTAACCTGACATAATATATATTGCAGTAATGTATAGATGAATCATCAGTAGCACTAGACAAAATAATATAAAGTGGAATGTAAATAGGTGTTAAATTATAGTAGTTCTGTTCGATGTTTTATATTGTCTGTGGTTATAATTTGTGTTTACGTCGCATAATGCAGGCCCTGCTTAAATAAATATTAAATAAATCATCTTGGCACACAAGCACAGTCATTTTCAATGATGATACACTAAATCTGCTCATAATTTCCAATAGGCTACATTCCCATACAGTATGAGCTCAGTGCGATAACAGAGAGATGGTACTTCACTTTGTGTCAAAATGGTTGATTTATTACCCTCATAAAAATTCCACCCCCCTCCCATAACTGGACACCTGTTTGTACACCCCTAGCCCCCACCCTCTCTAAGCGGCCATTTTATTGACCTTATGGTGAACTTAAGAATTTATGACTGTGTGTGTGTATGTGTGTGTGTGGGGGGGATGTTATGTGGTTTAAACTTTAAATGATGAATTTGTGTTAAATGGGGTAAAGGGAAGTTTTTATTAAAGTGTTTTCACATACACATCAAGAAAAAAAAAAACATCAAACATGTGTGTAAAACGTACAAAGACTGTTTATTTCCCTACAAGTGTAGACTTAAAACAGGAAAAACGTAGAAAATAAAACAAAAAAGCATTAGATACACTATCTTAAAACTAGTTGTTTGACAAAGTTAAATAGAAGAAGCGAGCGCGTTCATTTAAACCTATTTTGCGGTTTTAAAAAGTTGTGACTTTAAAACAGATACAAAGTTAGATAATATAGATTCGTTTTTCCCCTACAAGTGGAGACTAGCATTGTTAAAACAGAAAAAAGGAAAATAAAACAAAAAAAAAGCATTAGATACACTATCTTAAAACTAGTTGTTTGACAAAGTTAAATAGAAGAAGCGAGCGCGTTCGTTTAAACCTATTTTGCGGTTTTAAAAAGTTGTGACTTTAAAACAGATACAAAGTTAGATAATATAGATTCGTTTTTATCTTACGATGGTACGTGTGTTTTTTTCCTTACAAGTGGACACTAGTGTTGTTAAAACAGTTTTAGGAAAAACTAAAACAAATAAAAAAGCATTTCGTTTATCTATAACAAAAAAGAATCGGATGCGTTAGTTAAAACAATAAGATATTTATCAAAAAACTATGTCTTGCTTTTTTTTTTTAAAGTTTGACTTTATAACAGACATAAAGTTAAATAATATAGAGACGAGTTCTCTTACCGTGAAGTGAAATAAAAAATATCACACCGTTAAACAACAGTATAAGATAGCTGTAAAATCTTCTGACATTACAATTGAAAACCTAGCCTTTGTCCCAACTTAGAAAAGTTAAACAAATGTCTATCCACGGCGTTCGTTAAAACACCAGCATAAGATACTTGTCGAAGTCTATCTTGCGGTCTACCATTAGCTGCTCTGACAGAAAGTTAGAAAATGAAAAGACCAGACTATTTTACCTAGCCTCCGTGAGATAACCGCTCCCTTCCATGTCAAAACTCAGAATGAGGTTACGCTTGCCGTCAGGTCACGCCTACATCACCGCCCTCTAACGCTGTAAGGACAGACCGGGCTGAAGATTTGCATGTTAAAGAAATTAAAGTAATGTTTTAACATTAGAACAAAGTTATTTATAAATATTTTACATTTCTCAATTAATGAAACCGTTCACCATTCATCATAAAACTTTTCACTTTAAAAGGTTACATAACCTTCTTGTAAACAAACGCCCCACAGGGGAAAAATGTTATTTGTTTGTCTTATTTTATTTAAGCGTCTTAATAATAGACCTTCGATTTCTGTCAAGCTTCTACCGTGGTATAACCCAGACTTTTTTTCGTTTTTAAAATCAGGTTACATGTTTTCTTTTAAACATTCGCCTCTAACCCACAGGAAATAAAATTTAATTTTATTTTAGTTATTTACACTTAACACCTTTTATTTATTTACTCTTTGATATTGTCAATCTTAAAACTTCTAGTGTGCTGTATCGGTTAAAATACACGTGCGGGAAGAAACTGAAATGATAGCAAATGTTTTGGATTTTCAGTCATAATTAGAGGGTAAACGTTATTTTTCTACAACATCTTACGAATGTAAATGTATGTCTCACGCAGAGTGACCAAATGAGAAAGTGTGCTGCGCGTCTGGTCGCACGGGACACTGAAACGGCGTTATCTGATCAACGTTGTAAAATATCTAAAGTTTCTGGGATTCAACTCATTTCCAATCTAATGAGTTTTTGAGGGGCTCTGGCATCATAGACATTGTTAGAACGCGGTCCATTGATTAAAACAGATGGTCTTTCTAGTTTTGGATTTTCAGTCATAATTAGAGGGTAAACGTTATTTTTCTACAACATCTTACGAATGTAAATGTATGTCTCACGCAGAGTGACCAAATGAGAAAGTGTGCTGCGCGTCTGGTCGCACGGGACACTGAAACGGCGTTATCTGATCAACGTTGTAAAATATCTAAAGTTTCTGGGATTCAACTCATTTCCAATCTAATGAGTTTTTGAGGGGCTCTGGCATCATAGACATTGTTAGAACGCGGTCCATTGATTAAAACAGATGGTCTTTCTAACATGTTCAGCGATCAAAGGATCTCTATGGCATCTATTTTATGACGTGCACCTGCGTGCGTGAACTCTGTCGAAGGTTTAGGAAAAAGTTCACAAACCGGTCAAAGGAAGTGTGACCTATTGAAGCTTTTCATGACACATATCTGGTGAAGTTAGATGTAGTTTAGAATTGTGTATTTATAATGAGACGAGATACCACAAAAGAAGAACCAGAAACTTAAACAAATAGAGGCCCCCAAAGATGATGGTTTTAATAAAATGCTGTAGGAAAACATTCTTTAATTTACTTCATTTTACCTAGTTTTATTTCTTTTTTCACTCATATATTTTTCATCCGTCAACACAAACACACACCTACACATAAACATCCACATAAACAACCATACAGTTAAATATTTAAACTTTCTCATACAAACCTTTTATAAATAAAAAACTTTTAGAATTACACCGGGCATCTTTACAAGGTGATGAAAAGCAGCATGATTAAACAATGATATAACTTTTGTTTTAAAAAATAAGTTTTTAGATCTTCCAAACCTAAAACCACAATGTTCTAAAGCAAGGATTAGAAGCAGTCAAACGATCCTCTGAGTAAAGCAAGACACTTACAGAGATTTTTCTTTAGGAATTGGACCTAAATTAGATAGATAAAGAAAACACACACACACACACACACAAATCTGAGTATGCTAAATTTTAAATACGAGCAAAATCATATATATTGTTTTTACTTGTTGTTGTTATTTAAGAAATGTTTTCATTTTAATCTACACTGTAGATAGTATGTGTAGTGTAAAAGAACAAATATACATTTCACTTAAAACTTCAGTAAAATAATTACACCGGCAGTTTTAAACATGATTAAAAAGTTTTAAACACTTTGTGTGTCGCTAAAGTAAGTCATGATGTCAATTGTCTTTAAATTAAACTTTAGTTTTATCCTTCAATTTCTTTAAAATAGCCTGATGATAATACGTCCCGACTGGTTTTCTCACGAGTAGATAACTCTTTGGATGTCTTTGTGACAAACACATAATTTTTTACTTCAGAAAAGTTTTCGAAACGTATGACTGAACTTTTACTCATTTGACAGACCTACGTTTCAAATTATTTACCCGAGGCGTTTAACAGCCAGAGGGGTTACATGTTATTTTCTAACGTTCGTGGGAACCTTTATTGGTGTAAATTTCTCACCTAGAACACAAAACTTGTAAATCTTTTGGATTGTGTATGTTTTAGCTGAAGACAGCTCTTTGCGAAAGACAGCTCTTTAAGTCTTGCTGTTTTAACCTTAAACCTATTACAGCTGAAGCAGATCAAACTATTGCACTGAAAGCTGCACATTCATTCAAGTTTGAACATGTTAAAATCTCTGCACTCTTGTAAAGACACATAAACACACACACACACACACACACACACACACACACACACACACACACACACACACACACATACACTAAAACAAAACCCTATACAGTTAAACATTTAGACTATTATGATGTGTACTATTTATGTTTTCATCTCTACAAGATGAGGAAAGCAGCATGATTAAACAATGATATAACTTTTGTTTTAACAAATAAGTTTAGATCTTTCAAACCTAAAACCACGATGCTCTAGAGCAAGGATTAGAAGCGGTCAAATGATCCTCTGATTAACGGAAGACACTTACAGAGATTTTTCTTCAGGAATTTGACCTATATTAGACTGAAAATTACTTAAGGTTGTCTGCAACAAAAGTATAAGGTCCCACAAATGCCTCTCAGAATCTTTACAACAGATTAGACTTTCTTTCTCACCTTAAAAACGGTATTATTAACCGCAGAGTTTAAATGTAGCATTTGTTCACAGTATAATGTTCTATTAAAATAAAAAAACAACTGGCCTATATAGGTTTATCTGACTAAGATTTGATCAAATAACTGATATAAGAAACATGCAAATATTTGATAAGTCCATCTTATCACACCACAACCTGACGTGTCTGATGGTTTATGATGGCATCTTCCTGATACAGATGTGTTAAGTGTCTGTAAAATAGTTTAAAAAGTCATATTTTTAGCTTTCACGTAGGATTTGTGTCCACGCTCAAGTGGTTTTGTGTAACAGAATCCTGAGACAAATGAAAACAGAATGCGTGAAAGGGGTTTCTCTTTAAGATATTTGTAATGACAGACTAAAAGCTTTATAAAACAATCGTGCGTATGCATTTCTCTCGTACATGTATACAGTAACCGATGAATACACAAAACAGTATTAATACATAACCTCATAAATTCAGCGTGATTCTATCATATCAATCAATAATAAAAGATTTAATTTATATACCGTATCAGACTTTCTCTTCAAAACACAAACTTTCTTAAGACTTTTTTTTTTAAATGTGTTGAACAAACGGTTTTGGAGGGAAAACAGTATAGTGTTGTGTTTCTAAGTTAGGATGCTTGTAGTTAACCCCGTCTTTATCTAAAATATTTTTGTATTCAAACTCTCTTACGCACACACACACATGTTGGTTTTAATGTTTTCTGGGGACTCTCCATAAGCGTAATGGTTTTTATACTGAACAAACTGTGTGCGCTATTGCCCTACACCAATCCTACACCTAAACTTAGCCCTCACAGGAGACTTTGTCCATTTTTAGATTTTCAAAAGAACACCATTTAGTATGTTTTTTTTTAAGCCTTTTGAATTACGGGGACATAGGCAGTGTCCTCATAAACCACCTTCATATTGTAATACCTCTGTCATACCCACGTCATTATACAAATTTGTGTCCTCAAACCACACACACACACACACACACACACACACACACACACACACACAGAGCTTTCCCGGACAGCTGCAAATTGGCAACAAATTATTTTCTTTGTTTATCATTCAGCTGTAGCTAAAACCCTATAACGGAGTTATTTTATGCATTATCGCAACTATAGATGCTGAAAGTGCTCATTAACCTGTTTAACTCTAAAAATGTGAACAATGTCACTAACGACTAGTTTAACAAACAAGGGTACGCTTATAAAACAAGTCTGGAAGCGATTTGAAGTATTCTAACAAGTTCAACCGCTTCAGAAAATAGCACCGCAGTAAACTCTGGATGTGATAACGAACGCCTTATCAGATGTTCAACATATTATTACAAGGCCTTGCTTATAGTTTATGATGAAGCTAGAAAAATATAAGAACACAAGCAAATCCTAACACTATTTCACGAAATAACGCAACAACGGGTGCTCCGTTTCAACATATACACGTCAAATCTGTTTTACCCTAAGTATATCGTATTCTTCTTATATATATATATATATATATATAGATATATAGATATATATATATATATATATTTGTTTAGGCTAAATAGCTACGTTTTAACAATTCTTTTTGTTTTTACAAAGATGTTATATTGAACGCGTGTAACTAATACCTCCTTCAAACGTTGCGGCCTTTCAGGTCAGCGAACCACAATACCCAGCATACACCTCAGACTACAAACGTCGCCGTCGGGGGTCCATATCCCAAAATGCTTGTGCGTGACAGCGCTCTAAACCGTAGGACTTCTGATTATACGGGCGCACAGATATAAAAAGACAGACATTTCCACACTTTTTGTGAAGTACACGCACCTTTCCGTGTTGTGATGATGTAAACCCTTTTTGTGGTCTCTGTTAGCGACGTGAAGTCCGATTCATTTCTGCGAAACGATTCTTTCCCACAGTTCGGTTCAGTGATTCGGTTCAAATAACCAATTCTTTGTCTCATTAATTCGTCTCGCTGTAATCAAAATGGGTGTGAAAGGTGGGATAACATATTAACGTGATGTTTTGGTACGTGTCTTACACAACCGTGCGTTACTTAACGTTCTTATTAAGTTTTAATATAAAAGGTAATAGTCTGTTAACAATTTTGATGCTTTTATTATGAAATCGTACAAAGAACCACTAAAGTACGCACTGTTTGTTAACACGGAATAATCAAAATAATAACCTACTACGAGGTTTATTTACACCATGCCGAATGTAATACAGTTAAACAGAAACATTACAACATTTCAAACTTGTTAAACAACGGCTTCAATACATTCCTCTTATGAAAACGATTAAAATCGAATGCTGTCAAACAGAATGTTGTCTGCAAGTTCCCGACGTGTAAATTACCAACAAGTTCTCAATATTCTCAATATGAAAATATGTTCAAAACGCATAAACATCCATCACGCATATAGTTTGTGCGTCGATTTAACACGTTCTGTACATGCAATCAAAAACACGACCGACAGACAGACAAAACCTCAACGATACCTGAGATGGATCAGGAGGGAGGACAAAATTATTATTATTCGTCACAATAACATACCGGGTCCGAGAAATTTGATACCCTTACTACAGATTTTCGCGACATTCTTTATTCTAGTTGTTATTTTCCTCTTATTCAATCATAAACCTGCAAGAGTTAAATTAATTGATAACATTTGAACAAATTCTCTAAGTGAAAAAATGAAATCCTGTGTTTTACGTTCAGATTTGTCTGATCGTTTTGCGATATTGCATCATTCTGTAATTCGGGTTAACAGGGTTAAATTCTCAAAAGAAATACAACAACGATTAAATGACAGTACATGACACCGCTTAAGACTAAACAACACTAAAGGACTTCTTTCTGGTCTGTCTACGATGTGTGCGTTCACAAGACAACCCGTGCACGAAAAACGGGGGTTTGTGTCTTTCTGTCAGCTACATACGACTATTTCACTTCAAACTTTTCTAACTATTACGCTTGAAGCGACGCGTTTCACAGTACATACGCAGATACGTGTTTCTTTTTCGTATGTCTCTAAACAATAGTTAGGTAAATGACTTGCATACAGCTGATACGTCATTTTAAGTAAAAGGTGGGACGATTTATGTCTTTTTTATTTTGACCACACCAACGCTTTGATACCCACGTTTTCGACGTCTGTCTTTTAAGCCTGACCCCAGAAAACAGATGTCTCAAAATTTAGTTCTTCTTTTTATGAAAACGTGCGGTAAACAGTTTTTGTCCTCATCTGCAGTATACCGATGCGTTTTAACACGACATAAATCCCAATAGTTAGTTAGCAAACACGACTGTTTATTACTGAGATAAGTCACATCAGAGATGCATTCTAGTTTATATCCAACATTTTTCATCTACCTACATGTTTAACGGTGCTACTGTTCTAGGTCTCCTCACGCCGTTGTGAGATATAAACCGCAAAGTTTTTTTCATAGCGTTAAGCTTTGAAACCATAACAATTTTTACGTTTCCATGACTTTGTGCGCTCTTTCTGCTTGAATTTGTTTACTGCAGTTTCACCATCCTTATCTTATTTTCCCCCGCCTAATTGTATTTGTTAGGCCTTACGCTTGCTAGTTTTGTGCTGTTCATATAATTCGATATTTCTGCTATTTTTTATTCAATAAATATAGCCTCTTCATACACAATATTGTATCAGGTATAAGATACAAGATCCTTTCTTATTACATTGATAACAAACAAACAAAAAACTTACTATCTGTACCGCTTAAATAGTTACCTTTAAATGTTTTAAATAAAGACATTTTTATGAAGTCAGAGAACAGAACAAGGAGTTGAGACAACCTTTTATTTCAACAATATTGAGTATACAATCATACACCGACGAAAATGATCAAATTTACAAACAAGCGGTAGTAACGACATTATACCGGTGGTCTAGCCAGAAAAGAAAATCTCTGCAGACAAACATGTTTTGCTCAAATATAAAATCAACCAGCGATTCAACAATTTCATACGTTATAGAATCATAATTTTTTGCACCCAACGACGTGCATAAATCTGTTATGCACGTACACAGACAGAGAACCTCGTTAATGTCCATTTCATCCTCACATTCGGACGTTACATCCAGAATTTTTCTGGTTATTGAAAAGGCAGACTCTTTGCTGGTGAGAAACATGCTACTCAAATCAGGCCATGGGTTATTTTTCAGGCTTCTTACAATATCCATTTCGTTCTTGAGATTTTTTACACGCTCGGTATCCCCCGCACAATCGCGATTCGGATCGCAAGCATGCTCGATGACCGTTTGCATCAGTTTGATCATCTGTCCTCGGTAATGCGGTTTAACAGCGGGGTCTATGACGTCTTTTACAAGACACGTTTTTCCAGTACCGTAGTCGCACTCCAGTCGCACATCCGCAACATCTCCAGAACTCCGGTCACGATCCATTAGCTTTTGCACAGCGTCAGACGATTTTTTCAGAATTCGATTCTTTCCAAGAGATACGTTTTGTCCCCTAACCGATATAGAACGTTGTCGCCGTTTCCTAAAATCTTGATTGACCGTTTTAATCCGCGATGGTCCTGCGGAATTTCGCTTTCAGTTTCCGGTTTATGGTTCAGATCCGCCGAAGCGTTATCAGTAGAAACATTGCGGGGGGGCGTCAGGCTCAGATGAATTGGATTCTTGAAGCTGATTCTGTCGATCCATGTATATAACGTTTTGATTGACCTAGCTCCCCCGTCTGCACTTTCAAACCTGGTAGCAACGCCGTAACTGAGTTTGTCAGACCAGTCATCGTCGGTTTTAGATTTCGGAACCGCCCTCAACCTGTTGGCCGGTGTACAGGGTGGGGGTTGTCGCCAGGAATTCCTAAACATCGGCCTCGGCTAAGATAAGTTTTTTGTTTGTTTGTTATCAATGTAATAAGAAAGGATCTTGTATCTTATACCTGATACAATATTGTGTATGAAGAGGCTATATTTATTGAATAAAAAATAGCAGAAATATCGAATTATATGAACAGCACAAAACTAGCAAGCGTAAGGCCTAACAAATACAATTAGGCGGGGGAAAATAAGATAAGGATGGTGAAACTGCAGTAAACAAATTCAAGCAGAAAGAGCGCACAAAGTCATGGAAACGTAAAAATTGTTATGGTTTCAAAGCTTAACGCTATGAAAAAAACTTTGCGGTTTATATCTCACAACGGCGTGAGGAGACCTAGAACAGTAGCACCGTTAAACATGTAGGTAGATGAAAAATGTTGGATATAAACTAGAATGCATCTCTGATGTGACTTATCTCAGTAATAAACAGTCGTGTTTGCTAACTAACTATTGGGATTTATGTCGTGTTAAAACGCATCGGTATACTGCAGATGAGGACAAAAACTGTTTACCGCACGTTTTCATAAAAAGAAGAACTAAATTTTGAGACATCTGTTTTCTGGGGTCAGGCTTAAAAGACAGACGTCGAAAACGTGGGTATCAAAGCGTTGGTGTGGTCAAAATAAAAAAGACATAAATCGTCCCACCTTTTACTTAAAATGACGTATCAGCTGTATGCAAGTCATTTACCTAACTATTGTTTAGAGACATACGAAAAAGAAACACGTATCTGCGTATGTACTGTGAAACGCGTCGCTTCAAGCGTAATAGTTAGAAAAGTTTGAAGTGAAATAGTCGTATGTAGCTGACAGAAAGACACAAACCCCCGTTTTTCGTGCACGGGTTGTCTTGTGAACGCACACATCGTAGACAGACCAGAAAGAAGTCCTTTAGTGTTGTTTAGTCTTAAGCGGTGTCATGTACTGTCATTTAATCGTTGTTGTATTTCTTTTGAGAATTTAACCCTGTTAACCCGAATTACAGAATGATGCAATATCGCAAAACGATCAGACAAATCTGAACGTAAAACACAGGATTTCATTTTTTCACTTAGAGAATTTGTTCAAATGTTATCAATTAATTTAACTCTTGCAGGTTTATGATTGAATAAGAGGAAAATAACAACTAGAATAAAGAATGTCGCGAAAATCTGTAGTAAGGGTATCAAATTTCTCGGACCCGGTATGTTATTGTGACGAATAATAATAATTTTGTCCTCCCTCCTGATCCATCTCAGGTATCGTTGAGGTTTTGTCTGTCTGTCGGTCGTGTTTTTGATTGCATGTACAGAACGTGTTAAATCGACGCACAAACTATATGCGTGATGGATGTTTATGCGTTTTGAACATATTTTCATATTGAGAATATTGAGAACTTGTTGGTAATTTACACGTCGGGAACTTGCAGACAACATTCTGTTTGACAGCATTCGATTTTAATCGTTTTCATAAGAGGAATGTATTGAAGCCGTTGTTTAACAAGTTTGAAATGTTGTAATGTTTCTGTTTAACTGTATTACATTCGGCATGGTGTAAATAAACCTCGTAGTAGGTTATTATTTTGATTATTCCGTGTTAACAAACAGTGCGTACTTTAGTGGTTCTTTGTACGATTTCATAATAAAAGCATCAAAATTGTTAACAGACTATTACCTTTTATATTAAAACTTAATAAGAACGTTAAGTAACGCACGGTTGTGTAAGACACGTACCAAAACATCACGTTAATATGTTATCCCACCTTTCACACCCATTTTGATTACAGCGAGACGAATTAATGAGACAAAGAATTGGTTATTTGAACCGAATCACTGAACCGAACTGTGGGAAAGAATCGTTTCGCAGAAATGAATCGGACTTCACGTCGCTAACAGAGACCACAAAAAGGGTTTACATCATCACAACACGGAAAGGTGCGTGTACTTCACAAAAAGTGTGGAAATGTCTGTCTTTTTATATCTGTGCGCCCGTATAATCAGAAGTCCTACGGTTTAGAGCGCTGTCACGCACAAGCATTTTGGGATATGGACCCCCGACGGCGACGTTTGTAGTCTGAGGTGTATGCTGGGTATTGTGGTTCGCTGACCTGAAAGGCCGCAACGTTTGAAGGAGGTATTAGTTACACGCGTTCAATATAACATCTTTGTAAAAACAAAAAGAATTGTTAAAACGTAGCTATTTAGCCTAAACAAATATATATATATATATATATATCTATATATCTATATATATATATATATATATATAAGAAGAATACGATATACTTAGGGTAAAACAGATTTGACGTGTATATGTTGAAACGGAGCACCCGTTGTTGCGTTATTTCGTGAAATAGTGTTAGGATTTGCTTGTGTTCTTATATTTTTCTAGCTTCATCATAAACTATAAGCAAGGCCTTGTAATAATATGTTGAACATCTGATAAGGCGTTCGTTATCACATCCAGAGTTTACTGCGGTGCTATTTTCTGAAGCGGTTGAACTTGTTAGAATACTTCAAATCGCTTCCAGACTTGTTTTATAAGCGTACCCTTGTTTGTTAAACTAGTCGTTAGTGACATTGTTCACATTTTTAGAGTTAAACAGGTTAATGAGCACTTTCAGCATCTATAGTTGCGATAATGCATAAAATAACTCCGTTATAGGGTTTTAGCTACAGCTGAATGATAAACAAAGAAAATAATTTGTTGCCAATTTGCAGCTGTCCGGGAAAGCTCTGTGTGTGTGTGTGTGTGTGTGTGTGTGTGTGTGTGTGTGTGTGTGTGTGTGTGGTTTGAGGACACAAATTTGTATAATGACGTGGGTATGACAGAGGTATTACAATATGAAGGTGGTTTATGAGGACACTGCCTATGTCCCCGTAATTCAAAAGGCTTAAAAAAAAACATACTAAATGGTGTTCTTTTGAAAATCTAAAAATGGACAAAGTCTCCTGTGAGGGCTAAGTTTAGGTGTAGGATTGGTGTAGGGCAATAGCGCACACAGTTTGTTCAGTATAAAAACCATTACGCTTATGGAGAGTCCCCAGAAAACATTAAAACCAACATGTGTGTGTGTGCTTAAGAGAGTTTGAATACAAAAATATTTTAGATAAAGACGGGGTTAACTACAAGCATCCTAACTTAGAAACACAACACTATACTGTTTTCCCTCCAAAACCGTTTGTTCAACACATTTAAAAAAAAAAGTCTTAAGAAAGTTTGTGTTTTGAAGAGAAAGTCTGATACGGTATATAAATTAAATCTTTTATTATTGATTGATATGATAGAATCACGCTGAATTTATGAGGTTATGTATTAATACTGTTTTGTGTATTCATCGGTTACTGTATACATGTACGAGAGAAATGCATACGCACGATTGTTTTATAAAGCTTTTAGTCTGTCATTACAAATATCTTAAAGAGAAACCCCTTTCACGCATTCTGTTTTCATTTGTCTCAGGATTCTGTTACACAAAACCACTTGAGCGTGGACACAAATCCTACGTGAAAGCTAAAAATATGACTTTTTAAACTATTTTACAGACACTTAACACATCTGTATCAGGAAGATGCCATCATAAACCATCAGACACGTCAGGTTGTGGTGTGATAAGATGGACTTATCAAATATTTGCATGTTTCTTATATCAGTTATTTGATCAAATCTTAGTCAGATAAACCTATATAGGCCAGTTGTTTTTTTATTTTAATAGAACATTATACTGTGAACAAATGCTACATTTAAACTCTGCGGTTAATAATACCGTTTTTAAGGTGAGAAAGAAAGTCTAATCTGTTGTAAAGATTCTGAGAGGCATTTGTGGGACCTTATACTTTTGTTGCAGACAACCTTAAGTAATTTTCAGTCTAATATAGGTCAAATTCCTGAAGAAAAATCTCTGTAAGTGTCTTCCGTTAATCAGAGGATCATTTGACCGCTTCTAATCCTTGCTCTAGAGCATCGTGGTTTTAGGTTTGAAAGATCTAAACTTATTTGTTAAAACAAAAGTTATATCATTGTTTAATCATGCTGCTTTCCTCATCTTGTAGAGATGAAAACATAAATAGTACACATCATAATAGTCTAAATGTTTAACTGTATAGGGTTTTGTTTTAGTGTATGTGTGTGTGTGTGTGTGTGTGTGTGTGTGTGTGTGTGTGTGTGTGTGTGTGTGTGTGTGTGTTTTATGTGTCTTTACAAGAGTGCAGAGATTTTAACATGTTCAAACTTGAATGAATGTGCAGCTTTCAGTGCAATAGTTTGATCTGCTTCAGCTGTAATAGGTTTAAGGTTAAAACAGCAAGACTTAAAGAGCTGTCTTTCGCAAAGAGCTGTCTTCAGCTAAAACATACACAATCCAAAAGATTTACAAGTTTTGTGTTCTAGGTGAGAAATTTACACCAATAAAGGTTCCCACGAACGTTAGAAAATAACATGTAACCCCTCTGGCTGTTAAACGCCTCGGGTAAATAATTTGAAACGTAGGTCTGTCAAATGAGTAAAAGTTCAGTCATACGTTTCGAAAACTTTTCTGAAGTAAAAAATTATGTGTTTGTCACAAAGACATCCAAAGAGTTATCTACTCGTGAGAAAACCAGTCGGGACGTATTATCATCAGGCTATTTTAAAGAAATTGAAGGATAAAACTAAAGTTTAATTTAAAGACAATTGACATCATGACTTACTTTAGCGACACACAAAGTGTTTAAAACTTTTTAATCATGTTTAAAACTGCCGGTGTAATTATTTTACTGAAGTTTTAAGTGAAATGTATATTTGTTCTTTTACACTACACATACTATCTACAGTGTAGATTAAAATGAAAACATTTCTTAAATAACAACAACAAGTAAAAACAATATATATGATTTTGCTCGTATTTAAAATTTAGCATACTCAGATTTGTGTGTGTGTGTGTGTGTGTTTTCTTTATCTATCTAATTTAGGTCCAATTCCTAAAGAAAAATCTCTGTAAGTGTCTTGCTTTACTCAGAGGATCGTTTGACTGCTTCTAATCCTTGCTTTAGAACATTGTGGTTTTAGGTTTGGAAGATCTAAAAACTTATTTTTTAAAACAAAAGTTATATCATTGTTTAATCATGCTGCTTTTCATCACCTTGTAAAGATGCCCGGTGTAATTCTAAAAGTTTTTTATTTATAAAAGGTTTGTATGAGAAAGTTTAAATA
This sequence comes from Barbus barbus, assembly GCF_936440315.1. Classification (NCBI taxonomy): domain Eukaryota; kingdom Metazoa; phylum Chordata; class Actinopteri; order Cypriniformes; family Cyprinidae; genus Barbus; species Barbus barbus. Next base: position 34,252,725 of record NC_136733.1, on the reverse strand, counting down.
TTTAACTGTATGGTTGTTTATGTGGATGTTTATGTGTAGGTGTGTGTTTGTGTTGACGGATGAAAAATATATGAGTGAAAAAAGAAATAAAACTAGGTAAAATGAAGTAAATTAAAGAATGTTTTCCTACAGCATTTTATTAAAACCATCATCTTTGGGGGCCTCTATTTGTTTAAGTTTCTGGTTCTTCTTTTGTGGTATCTCGTCTCATTATAAATACACAATTCTAAACTACATCTAACTTCACCAGATATGTGTCATGAAAAGCTTCAATAGGTCACACTTCCTTTGACCGGTTTGTGAACTTTTTCCTAAACCTTCGACAGAGTTCACGCACGCAGGTGCACGTCATAAAATAGATGCCATAGAGATCCTTTGATCGCTGAACATGTTAGAAAGACCATCTGTTTTAATCAATGGACCGCGTTCTAACAATGTCTATGATGCCAGAGCCCCTCAAAAACTCATTAGATTGGAAATGAGTTGAATCCCAGAAACTTTAGATATTTTACAACGTTGATCAGATAACGCCGTTTCAGTGTCCCGTGCGACCAGACGCGCAGCACACTTTCTCATTTGGTCACTCTGCGTGAGACATACATTTACATTCGTAAGATGTTGTAGAAAAATAACGTTTACCCTCTAATTATGACTGAAAATCCAAAACTAGAAAGACCATCTGTTTTAATCAATGGACCGCGTTCTAACAATGTCTATGATGCCAGAGCCCCTCAAAAACTCATTAGATTGGAAATGAGTTGAATCCCAGAAACTTTAGATATTTTACAACGTTGATCAGATAACGCCGTTTCAGTGTCCCGTGCGACCAGACGCGCAGCACACTTTCTCATTTGGTCACTCTGCGTGAGACATACATTTACATTCGTAAGATGTTGTAGAAAAATAACGTTTACCCTCTAATTATGACTGAAAATCCAAAACATTTGCTATCATTTCAGTTTCTTCCCGCACGTGTATTTTAACCGATACAGCACACTAGAAGTTTTAAGATTGACAATATCAAAGAGTAAATAAATAAAAGGTGTTAAGTGTAAATAACTAAAATAAAATTAAATTTTATTTCCTGTGGGTTAGAGGCGAATGTTTAAAAGAAAACATGTAACCTGATTTTAAAAACGAAAAAAAGTCTGGGTTATACCACGGTAGAAGCTTGACAGAAATCGAAGGTCTATTATTAAGACGCTTAAATAAAATAAGACAAACAAATAACATTTTTCCCCTGTGGGGCGTTTGTTTACAAGAAGGTTATGTAACCTTTTAAAGTGAAAAGTTTTATGATGAATGGTGAACGGTTTCATTAATTGAGAAATGTAAAATATTTATAAATAACTTTGTTCTAATGTTAAAACATTACTTTAATTTCTTTAACATGCAAATCTTCAGCCCGGTCTGTCCTTACAGCGTTAGAGGGCGGTGATGTAGGCGTGACCTGACGGCAAGCGTAACCTCATTCTGAGTTTTGACATGGAAGGGAGCGGTTATCTCACGGAGGCTAGGTAAAATAGTCTGGTCTTTTCATTTTCTAACTTTCTGTCAGAGCAGCTAATGGTAGACCGCAAGATAGACTTCGACAAGTATCTTATGCTGGTGTTTTAACGAACGCCGTGGATAGACATTTGTTTAACTTTTCTAAGTTGGGACAAAGGCTAGGTTTTCAATTGTAATGTCAGAAGATTTTACAGCTATCTTATACTGTTGTTTAACGGTGTGATATTTTTTATTTCACTTCACGGTAAGAGAACTCGTCTCTATATTATTTAACTTTATGTCTGTTATAAAGTCAAACTTTAAAAAAAAAAAGCAAGACATAGTTTTTTGATAAATATCTTATTGTTTTAACTAACGCATCCGATTCTTTTTTGTTATAGATAAACGAAATGCTTTTTTATTTGTTTTAGTTTTTCCTAAAACTGTTTTAACAACACTAGTGTCCACTTGTAAGGAAAAAAACACACGTACCATCGTAAGATAAAAACGAATCTATATTATCTAACTTTGTATCTGTTTTAAAGTCACAACTTTTTAAAACCGCAAAATAGGTTTAAACGAACGCGCTCGCTTCTTCTATTTAACTTTGTCAAACAACTAGTTTTAAGATAGTGTATCTAATGCTTTTTTTTTGTTTTATTTTCCTTTTTTCTGTTTTAACAATGCTAGTCTCCACTTGTAGGGGAAAAACGAATCTATATTATCTAACTTTGTATCTGTTTTAAAGTCACAACTTTTTAAAACCGCAAAATAGGTTTAAATGAACGCGCTCGCTTCTTCTATTTAACTTTGTCAAACAACTAGTTTTAAGATAGTGTATCTAATGCTTTTTTGTTTTATTTTCTACGTTTTTCCTGTTTTAAGTCTACACTTGTAGGGAAATAAACAGTCTTTGTACGTTTTACACACATGTTTGATGTTTTTTTTTTTCTTGATGTGTATGTGAAAACACTTTAATAAAAACTTCCCTTTACCCCATTTAACACAAATTCATCATTTAAAGTTTAAACCACATAACATCCCCCCCACACACACACATACACACACACAGTCATAAATTCTTAAGTTCACCATAAGGTCAATAAAATGGCCGCTTAGAGAGGGTGGGGGCTAGGGGTGTACAAACAGGTGTCCAGTTATGGGAGGGGGGTGGAATTTTTATGAGGGTAATAAATCAACCATTTTGACACAAAGTGAAGTACCATCTCTCTGATAACAGTCAGGTTAAACTCTTTTAATGTAATTTGTTTGCCATCCTGGTGACACATTCAGAGATAAGCCTTGTTTAAAAACCTCAAGATCTTGTTCTTGTTTGATGCAACACATCCTGCCGTGCAGCCCTGTTTGTCTGTTTGGCACTTCACACACATCTGCATTTCAGACAGCAGCATTAACCACACACTCAAGAAACGGAACAAAACCGTTCATCAAAGCATGAACTTTAAATGATGCACGGCTTCCAGTAAACAAAATGTGGTGCTGTTTTTGTGACAAAAGGTTTGGGGCCAGTCATCACACAAGGGTTATATCTCATTAAATAAAATTTAATTTCAAGTTCAATTTCACAAGTGTGTTTGTGTTTTTTCAAGAATCAAAATTAGAGAACAATCTATTAATAGGCTACTTGATTTTTCTGAAAATGTGTTAATCTTCACCACTCAAACATTGAAGGAATAAACTGTAGGTAAAAGAATTCTGTGAATTTAAGTAAAATTATAATATTATAATCATATCATGAACCAGACTAGTATACATTCACAGAAGTCAACTATATAATAAAGGCAGATTTTAAATCAGTGTTTGAGTATGCTTTTTAAAATATCAATGTCAACATTTATTGCGCAAAACAATGATTTGATAGGCCTATTTTAGTAGCCTACATTTATTTTAATAGCCTGAATACATGAACCCTTACAGAGCGACCCTTACTGGGGCATGTTGTCACAAATGCGAACACGTGTTGACCAATCTGAATATTTTCCCCTCTTTAATGTTTCATGGCTTTCAAAAATAAACTCATTCTGGGAAATCACTGGAGTAAAGGGGCAACAATGTGGTATACAAAAAAAAATGTAGTACTAAACAAATATGAAAAAGAAACTCACTCAGAAGCATATAAAAGGGATTAAATAAACACTCAACAGTGAATCGACTTCAGTCAAGTAGTATATGAAGCATCTGATTTATAGGACAACGCAGTCTAACAGAGAGAACCTGTTGCGCCACGGCCACATGACACAGAACAATGTAGATTGTGCCATGCCCACTTGGGTTTGCCGTCTAGTACCTGATGTCGTCGCAGTCATTTGTCTTGTGTGGATGGCATCCATGGGTAACCAACAGCAATGCCGGATCATTACCGCGACTGCGGCTCTGTTTCTGGCAGTCTGTGGCATTCTTCTGCTCGTCGTACCCACTGAAGACGTCAAAGAGCCGCCAGAGTTTATGGTAATAATATTTTTCTCATTCGTGCCACACACAGGCTACAAATCCGAAAGAGGCGAAGGGAACATTTCACATTCTCGCGATGTTTCGCTGAGCGCGTTATAAGATCCTGAGAACAAATAAGCAGTTTATCTGTATGATATAGAGCAGATAATAACGAGCTCTGCATGTTTCACCTGCCTTGTCTTGTTCAAGGTGAGGTGTTATTTTGTACAGACCACTGGAGAAACCATGGAGATTCTCTCTCAGTTTGAAAACTGCAGAAATAAAAAAAAGCCTTTTCTCTCAGCCAGTTATATATATATATATAATTTCAAGATAAAAAAGTAATACATGTAATTTTATAATAATAAAAGTAAATAAAGAAAGATTTGTTATCACTGTAGTGAATGTGGATAACTTTTAAAGCGTTGTGTGATTTGGTGACCATTGATCTATGATGTTACATTATGCTTTCTGAGATACTAAATGAATGCATTTAGACATCACCACCACCAGTGTGAATTTGGGTCAGATTTAAGCCATTGTGTGTGAAATGGAGAGCGGTAACCGATTCCAACCACCTATAATGCTGCCTTGTCGGATTTGGTGACCATGTTGTAAATTTGCAGATATTCACATCACGCTTTCTGGGAAATAAAATAAGTTTAGACATCACCAATTTGGGTAACATTTAAGCCACTGTGTGTGAAATAGTGAGGAGTAAAGGATTTTGGTAACATATAATGCTGCCTTGTTGGGTTTGATGACCTTGTTGTGTATCTGCAGCTTGTCACATCAGACCGAAATGCTTTCAGAGGTATGAAACTGAGGAGATGTTACCTGAATGTAGGCAAGGCCTAGAATTAGAGTAACATTAAGGCCACTGTGAAATAGAGAAGGGGTTTCAGTGAACTTGCTGAACTTAGTATCTGCACCTGCTCATATCAGAGCAATATGCTTTCTGGGATATAAAACAAAGACGTTTAGACATCACAAGTATGAATTTTCATTAAAGCTGTTGTGTGTAAAATGGGGGGAGTGGAACAGGCTTTCGGGTAGCTCTGATGACCTATATGTTAGGTTTTTTTTGCACAATACTTCCACTCTCCTAAATGTAAATGTTGTGAAACAATTAAATTGAATCACAAAATTAACCAAATATCAGTTGTTTAAATTTATGTGTATATAAATTAGTTTAATTCACTTTTTTCTGAAAGACAAAAAAAAGTGAAAAAGTTCATAGTTGTCCAATTCGGTGTATGTTCCTGCTGGCATATGCCATTTCAGATTAGCATGGCCAGGCTGGGTTTGGGACATCATCTACATCAGCTCAGAGCTAATGACCATAAATCTTTGACATGGTTCATGTTACCTCATAATAGAGTGCAGTTTAATGATCATAATCCATCAGGACAGTTTTAAAAGTGTCCCAGTGCTTAAAATAGACCCTCACAAATAACGAAATACATCATTACATACTTTTTGTAAATTACCATCCAGTTATCATTTGAAGACAACAATAAAAGTTTAGTGCAGATTATTTGTATTCCCTACTGAAGCTTGATTAATAATATTTTCCATGTTCTTGTCAGTTAGATATTGAAGTTAGTTCATATCTATATAATGTTGTCATACAAATGATAAAGTATTCAGAATGACAAAAGCTCTTACAACAATAATATGTCATGAAAAATATTAATTCTTACACTCTAAAAACTTGGGTTATTTTGGCAACTCAGCGCTGGGTTGTTTTAACCCAACAAGTTGGGTTATATGTTTGACCCAGCATGCAGGGTTGCTTTTTTATGGTTTAAAATTACTACATTGCTCGGCTAAAATGAACCCAAATCAAGCTAGGCATTAATCTTGTTCATTTTAAAATCACTTTTACACACAAAGAATGACTATCAAAAGGTAAATATTTATTAAAAACAACAAGAGAAAACAGTCAAAAGTAACATGCAAGAAGAAATGCATAAAAATATATAAATTGTATAAAAATATATAAAAACACTTTTATACAATAATTGTACAATTAGTTAGTTAAGTTCTTTACAAACTATTCTGGCATGACCGTACACAAATAAACCACAGCATTAACACTGATATTATAACATTTAACAGAAGCATATGTGTGAAAGAATATGAGCATGTGTATGAATGACAGTGTAAACGGTTTCATGTCCATGAATACTGATCGTGCATCACTGCCAATTTTCATGATCTCTTTAGCATAATCGATGTAGTCATGAAGAAGCCCCATCAGCACAGAAAAGGCATGTGACATTTTACATGATCCAGGGCAGATTCCTCCTTTAAAACCACTGTTGCATCAGTTTGGGGTAAAGATCATTCTCCTCTTTGACCAGCATTCATCTCAGTCACCGCCTCTTCATCAGTGGCCTAAAAAGAGAAAAACATTTAATTCAAATCTATCCATTTTCAGATAGAGGTGCATCCACATCAGTAAGGATAGATAAATAGTCTGTTTTATCATTTCAACCACTTTGTGTGTGTTTGTTTAATGTCTCTGTCTACCACAGCGCTCTAGAATGCTATAATGGCAGCACTAGTGTGAGGGCTTGTAATATTGTTTAAATATATTGCTTTCAGAAAGCTACTTCTTTACTGAAACATTAAAACATGACATTCACATACCTCACAAATTTCCATGTACGTGGAAAGGGTACTAACTCTTTAAAGGGTTAGTTCACCAAAAAATGAAAATGGTCATAATTTATTCTCCCCCCTGTTGTTCCAAACCCATACAAACTCTGCTAATTTTTGGAACACAAATATATTTAATATTCTCTTAAGTTTTGTCCTCCATTGCAAGTCTGGGAGACCAATATTTTCTTCTGAACAGATATGTTCGCTATGATATAATTTAAGATTTATTCATATATAAATATTGGCTTGGATTAATTCTACAATAACTCTGTATTTTTGAAGCTTGAAAATACTGATTATCTAGACTCTCAATGGATTGACAAAAAATTATGAGAGAAAATTAAAAATATCTTCATTTGTGTTCTAAAGATCTAAAGAAAAGTCTTAGAGGTTTGGAATGACATGAGGGCAAGTAAATGATTTTTTTGTGTGAACTATTCCTTTAAGAAAAGAAGACCAAGAATGACTCTCCAAATCAGACAACTCCAAAGTTGGTTTGAGTTCTGCAATGAAAAAACAGACATCAATGCTTTACATAAAATATGAACACGTAATCATACTGTTGTTGTATCAAAATGTGAAGTAAACAGGCAAGAGACAAAGGTCATGTATGGCTTTCAACATCTACAAAAATCAAACAAACATTATTATTATAATTTTTTTGCAAAACATTACTTTTAACATTTATCACTTCATCAGCTTCAAAATAATTATGCTAGTCATTACATAACGCCGTTTCCTTTAGGAAACTACATTCAGTTTAACCGCGAAAAATAAGATTTATAACGAATTAACATGTAAATGTGTTAACCATCTATTAACACCTCAAAAAGTGCAAATAAGACATAAGACACTCACGGGCGTTATATTAAAAAGTGTCTCTTCCGTTCAGTAAAAGAGGCTGTTAAAGGGGTCATATGATGCGATTTCAAGTTTCTTTCTCTTTGGAGTGTTACAAGCTGTTCATGCATAGATAAGATTCATGAAGTTGCAAAAACTAAAGTCAGGGCTTAAAGGAGCAACAATAATGTACAGTATGTGGAAAATAATGTTTTTTTTGTTTGTTTTTTTTTAACCTTAAACCGCATAAACACATTGCATTACACCAAATAATGTTCTTTTTAGCAGCGCCATGTGACCCCTTTAAGACTATTTCTGAGGCGAAAACTGCGTCTGCATATTTTTCAATATAAGATCTTTTCGGACTATTTCCGCCTTCCATGAAATCTCAAAATACTCCCGGACACAAACAATGAATGATGACTTTACATTTTTAATCTTTATTTTTCATAAACGTATTTCACTCGCTTCCATATGACGGCTTCTCGCACTGGTGTATTCCCAATGTTAACGTGACGTGCGTGCTCTCTTTCACGTCCGCGTTCTTCTTCTTCTTCTTTTAATTTTATTGGCGGATGGCGAGGTGCACATTTGGGTTGAAAAAATAACCCAGCGTTTTTTTTATTGTAGTTTCCTTTACCTGCATGACCATGCATGCAGTTTTACCTGATGGCACACTTACCAAACTAAATTATTATTATTTTAATTTTAATCTAATAGTAGAGGGTGAACTATATTTCTCCAGCTGTGCTCTCTTTTTGATTTACACAGTCTTAAACACATCAAAGCTTTTGTTCATATTGGCTGGATCCCATTGTTTGTATTTCCCAGCCGTTTTGATTCAATGCTTTAATCCCTTTTCCTTCTTAGTAACATGACACCGAGTCATTGTGCTTTTGAAGATCTGGGATTTTTTCATATAGTATTTGTACCAGTATGAATTAACAGTCCTTCAGCATAGTTTGACAATTCTGTTTAGCTTCAGGGTGATGTAATTTCTTGAAGATAGTAAAATGACTTGCTACACAGGTGACTGATGGCACAATCTGAGCAGAGTCATATTGAAAAAGAAAGGCAAACTTGAACATGTTATGAGACGCCTGTATGCAAACTGTAGGCAAAGTCTGGAGGGCAAGATATCTACTTTGTAGAGATTCTCATGGTTTGCATAAATGAATAAAGTTCAGGCAGTGTCTTGCCCAAAATACACAATTCTTTGGGAAGCATGTACTGCAGGTGTGTGTGATAAAAGGAAGGGATGAAAACAAGAGTCTGCGGCATATGTAAATGACGCTTGTTATTTCTTGATATTTAAGCTGTTAAACATTTATTATAATCATTGAGCAAACATTTTACTCTACTTCAAAGAAGTGTTTAAGTAAATCATATTCATATTTGCAGAGTCATGTTCACTTGAATAATCAGCATTACAGTATGAATTAGCAAAGGAGGAGGCCTGACCATTTAAAATGCAAAATAAATGAGTTTTTTTCAAGATGCATCTAGTAGAGTTGTAAATTAAGGTTGAGGTTAATTAGTCAGAAAACCTCAAATATTAACTACATCTAAAATGTTTAAATGTATCAGCAGTAAGTTACAAAATCATGTTTTAATCAAAGAGGAGATTTTCAGCTCCTCGGTGAAAACCACATGTTCTCACATGCCTTATTCTCAAATACACACCCTGTTTTTAGTAGCATGAGACACAAATTACCTGGGGCGGGTTACACCAGCTGTGTGAAAGGTATAACTGTTAGTCATAAATCAGTCCTACATTAGAATTTACACACTACTAAAAATTTGAGTGTTTCACCATTAAACTCAGTTGAAGTGTGACTCTGCATATAATCGTCCAATCAGTAGTAAAGGCTGGAATAAAATGGCAAATTGATCAATCAATGATCAATAGTCTCATGTCAGACTTCAATCATGTTGTTCAGTCCAGGTTTCAATGCTAAAAATATAAATAAAAAAGACAAATGTTAAAAAATTTTACAATTAAAAAATGGCAATTTAAAATAGCTGTTTAACCTTTTTTTAATCTATTTAAAAATTTCATTTATTCTGGCAAATCTGAATTTTCAGCAGCTATTACTCCAGTTTTCAAAAATCCTTCATACATTTTTCCAGTATGCTGATTTGGTAGTCAAGAAACATTTCTTATTATTATCAATGTTGTGCTGCTTAATTTTTTGTGCAAACTGTTATACATGTTTTTCAGGATTTTTTTGTTGAATAGAAAGTTCAAAAGAACAGCATTTATTTGAAATAGAAAAATGTGGTACCATTATAAGTGTTTTATTGTCACTTTTGAATTTAATGTGTCCTTTTTTGCTGGATAAGGTGTATAAAGTTGTATATTTTGGCAGTGTGTCTGTGTATGCATGTCTTCCCTTGCAACCAAATCCTTGTCACCACAGGTTTTTAGCCTTAGCCTCATTTGTTTCACTGTTGTTTGTTCTCAGTATGGAATCGTCCTGGATGCTGGATCCTCTCATACGGCTATGTTCATTTACAAATGGCCAGCAGACAAGCAGAACGGCACCGGCATAGTCAGTCAACACAGCGAGTGTCATGCCAAGGGTGAGTATTTAATGATAAATGGCTTATGATGTTCCTCATTTGAAAGTCTCTTGGGTAAATACGTCTGTTAAGACACTAAATGTAAATGCCAGGTGATAAGACTGAAAGAAAAAGTACAGTCCAACAGGTGAGACTGCTACAACCTTGTGCAATACTGTAGCTTAAAATACATGGTTTTGTCTACATTTTATTCTTTTTTAGAAACAGTTTACTCAAATCTTTGTTTTAAAATGCATCACAATTCTCAAAAGTCTCTCACAGGACAGACATCACAAAATCCAAATGACAACGTCAGAAGTTTTACTTCATTATATGAATGTATTGTAATGAATTAGTTCTTGATATTTTTTCCCTGCTTGAACATTTGCATTGAAGTTTATTTGGACTTCTTAAGAAGAGTGCTGAATTGCAACACATTGTTGCCCGCTTCCTTTTTTTGTGGTGGTGCCTTAAGTTTGCCCTTTTACTATTTCAACACTTTGGCTTAGTCTTCCACTCTTCATTAGGGATCTGACATTAACAGAATCGGGATCTTGAACTCCTAGTACCCATCAAATATTGCTGAGTGGCAATGTTTTACGGAAACATCTGGAATAGTCACCAGAAAACATGTTTGGTTGCATTTTTGGTAGTCAAATATCTGTGGCATCCCGGGCACTGAAATAGGAACTGATAGTTCTTGCCCACGTATGCCTATGCAGAGTTCATAATATATTTAGACGAATTCTGTCATTCGTTTCAGTTGTCTGATGACTTGACCTCTCTCTTCCTCTCTCACTTTCTCCAATCAGGAGGCGGGATCTCCAGTTATGCTGGTAACAAAGGAGGAGCAGCCCGTAGTCTTGAGGAATGCATGGAACAAGCCATGCAGGAGATCCCAAAGTCAAGACACAAACTCACCCCTTTGTATCTCGGGGCCACAGCGGGCATGAGACTACTGAAGTGAGTCAGAAAGCTCACCGCGTTGTGACGAAAGCTGCTTTAATAACCACAGATGACAAATTTATCATTATCCTATATAACTTACCTCTTATAACTTGCAGTACACACTTTGTTTGGGATCAGTAAAATTGTTACTTTTTGTAACATTGAAACATTAATACTTTTGATCAGCAAAGATGCATAAAATTGGTCAAAGGTGACAGAAAAGACCATTATAATGTTACAAATGGTTTAGTTTCATGTAAATGCTATTCTTTGAACTTTCTATCCATCAAAGAATCCTGAAAAAGAGTATAGAGAGAGAGAAGAGATTGTATTAAAAGTGGAATTTTTCAGAAATAAAAAATGCATTTGTGTCATATCACACAGTATTTCTAAACCCAAAGAGTCAGATGACGTTTTGAAGGAAGTGGCAGATAAACTGAAGACCTACCCATTCAGCTTCAAAGGGGCCACCATCTTAAGTGGACAAGAGGAGGGAGCTTATGGATGGGTCACAGTCAACTACCTGCTTGAGAATTACATCAAGGTATATTGTTAGCCATACTGTGTATCTCACAACATCTCAATGTCCTTTACTAAATTTGTTACTGGCCATTTACCTACATTTTTCTCTCTCATGTCTCTAGTATGGTTTTGTGGGTCAATGGGTGTCTCCAGGCAGAGACACGGTTGGTGCTCTAGACTTTGGTGGAGCTTCTACTCAGATCACCTTTGAAACTAAACAGACAGTGGAGAACAAGGACAATCTGATGAAACTGCGGCTGTACGGACGAGACTATCAGATTTACACTCAGAGCTTTCTGTGTTATGGGAGAGATCAGGTGTTACTCAAACTGCTGGCACATCTGATTACAGTTAAGTGTAAACCTTTAGTCTAAATGATCATCAGACGAGCTGATTAACTGATTTGATCATATTTATTTAGAGTATATCTTCTTATGTTTTCTCTTTATATCTTATAGACTCAGGGTTCAGACCGCTCCATAGTTCACCCTTGCTATCCTGCAGGTTACAGTGACTCCATAAAGCTGAGCAGTGTGTTTGATACTCCATGCAATAAAAGACCAACTCTGTATAAACCTGATGACGACCTGCAAATCAAAGGAACAGGAAACTACGATCAATGCCTGGGAAATGTTTCTCGTCTCTTCTCTTTTAACAGCTGTTCTTATTCCAGATGCTCTTTTGATGGAGTCTTCCAGCCCAATATTACTGGAAACTTTATGGTACAAGTTTCTTGAGTGCATAATATGGAACATTTAAACCTTGTGCATTGTTGATTTTTTTATATATATTTTATTAGCCAGAATAACATGCAATTTGTTCCTTCATCTCTCATGCCTTTGGCAACATTAATGTCTTTAATGGTGGGGGATGGTTATGTTAACATGTAAGCAGTTATTAAGTGAGACGGCTCAAAGCATTCAAATAAATCATAAATTCATTTTCTGGGCACTCAGTGTCATGATTACATGTCATTATTATGATTATGCAAACTCTCTCTCTTCGCCATTCTTTCTCTGGCACAGGCATTTTCTGCATTTTTCTACACCCATTCCTTTATTAAGGAAGCAACAGGCATCAGCATCACGTCCCCAGAACATTTGGAGGACGCTACCCATGTTGTCTGCAACATGAGCTTTCAGGAGGTACTGCCCCTCTGAGCTAATTTTGAGCCCTGCTATTCTGAGATGACTTTCCCCATATTTTAGCAATCGACCAGTGATTGAGAGTCTCAGGTTCTCAGATTAAGAGAGCTTCCTTTATCTTACATGAAGATGTTATTTTATATGTACACTGTGTATTGTCTTATTATTATCATATGAAGCAATATTGAATATTTAACAGTTGACTTATTTATTTAGCCTACTTTTATTAAATGACTTTCAGATATTCCACTCAACTTTCTCTTTCATTCTCATTGGCCTAGATGACAAATAAGGTTCGGGGTCAGGAAAGCCGTTTGAAGGACTACTGCGCAGTCTCTGCCTTTGTGCAGGTGCTCCTGGTCAATGGATATGGCTTTGATTTTCTCTCCTTCCCTCACATCTCCTTCCAGAAGAAGGTAGTTAGACCTATTTGCAAAAACTGTCTCTATGTACCTCCTTAATGCACGTTGCCTATTTATAGGCACACAAAATTTCTTTTGATATCGCCAAGCTTTCAAATTTATTTGAACCCCTTCCTTCCAAACATTTGTCACAGAGAGCACTTTTCACTGTCAGGTCAATTTCTCATGCATAAAATGAAGTACTATTTTTCATTGTATTCTTAAATTTAAAAAGAATATTCATCACATCACAGGGGTAAAATGGATTGTAATAGCTTTTTGTGTTGATTTAAAGGAATAGTTCACCCAAAATTTTAAATTTGCTGAAAATTTACTCACCCTAGAATTATTTAGTTTCTTCATCAGAACAGATTCGGAATAATTCAGCATTACATCACTTGGTCATCAGTGGATCCTCTGCAGTGAATGGGTGCCGTCAGAATGAGATTTGTTAATAAAAACACGCAGCTTTTCACTTCACTGGACATTAATTGATGGATTATTGTAATGCTTTTATCAGCTGTTTGAACTCTTATTCTGATGGCACCCATTCACTGCAGAGGATCCAGTGATGTAATGCTGAATTATTCCAAATCTGTTCTGATGAAGAAACAAACTGATCTACATCTTGGATGGCCTGAGGGTGAGAAACATTTTGAAGGTGAGTAGTATTTTCAGTAAGTTTATTTATGTGTGAACTTTTCCCTAAAGCTTGATGAATAAGTGGACCCCTCTAGGTCGAAAAAAAAAATGTTAACATGTTGCTTTGGTTTGCAGGCGGGGGACACATCTGTTGGCTGGTCCCTTGGCTACATGCTAAGCCTAAGCAACCTGCTGCCTGCTGAAGATGTTTTACTGAAGAAATCACTGAGCTCAGGCACCTGGAGTGCTTTGATCATCCTCTTTTGCTTCCTCCTTATTGTGGCGCTTTATTTTTTGTTTCGAGCCATCCGTAAGAAAGACACTGATAATGTCATTTAATGATGATAGTTATTTTGCTCCCAATGTACATTATGCACTGCCCTTAGCAGAAATGCATATACAGTACATTGAAAACAACACGGATGCACAAAAGATTTTTTTGTATCACATTTCATCAAACCTATCTCATTTCAATAACCAATTTCTTATCAAGCACATTTTATATAAATGATCATTTTAGAAGAGACTGTACAACAGGAGACTTAATATTAGTGATGTTAAGTCTAATTCATCAAGGACAATCATGTCAAGATGTCTATCTTTTCATAATGTTGAATGTATGTTTATGTATACTGTGCTGTGCCTTAATATCATATTATGTATGCTTGTTTTGAAACATTTTGCTAGATTTTTTTTCGGGTGCTATGCAATGTTCTGTAAACCAAAGTCAAAAGCACTGAAAACATTCAAAATGGAAAATCTTGCAAATAGAATATTGTATTTGATTTTGAAATGGTATTGCCTGCTTCTATTTCTGCTGAATCAGGAAAGCTTTTGTAATATTAAATAAGTTAGAGTGGTTACTAATTTTTCTATATTTTCTAGATATAATAAAACACTGATGTGTTTGGCCTTTAGTCCTTGTCTTGTCCTTGTATTAATGACGCTGATACACAGATTTTTGTCCAATTAAATGTTCTCTTAAAAGAATAAGAAGTTCCCTCCACCTAACACCACCCACAACCAAATAGCAAGCAGCCAATCATGTTCAAGTCTGATGTAACTGCAGACTATTGACTGTTTAAAAAGAAGAGCCCTTAAATATGTCAACACAGGACAGAGTCTGTTCACTTTTACATATGTTTGTTTCCCCCCCAACACTTTTGGAATACAATCAATAGCTATCCTATATGTGGCTCTCCATTTTTAAATCATTCCTACTGAATATGTTCGATTTATATGCATAGAGCTTTTCCAAATGCATCTTGTCTATTGCAGGGTTGTCAAACTCAGATCCTGGGGCCTGTACCATGATGGTAGATGAACAAATTCAGAGTTATAGGATAAGTTTTGAGTTGACAAAACCAAACCACTCCAATCTGGCTTTGTTGGTACCAGGAAGCTGATCATCAACTTTCTCTGTCCACTCATGCTTGATCCTGACATGAATGTGTGACATCAGTGGCGAACAGCCAATCACAACACAGAGCACGTATGATTCACTTCTGAGAAAGCCAGCGAGATTCAAAAGTGAGATTTGTTTTGTTAAAGATCAAGAGAGGAAAGAATATGTCCCGGAGCAGGTTAGCTGTGCAGTGAAAGTTTCTATGGCAATGAACGCAGCTAAAAGCCAAGCCACTTTCATGATACCTAAAGCCCAGGATTGGTGCAAACTAAACTGAAATTTACCTGGCTAGCCAGCTAATCTGGCTTCATGGTACAAGCCCCATGTCTACTGTTACTAATGAGGAACAACATGATTTAGTTTGCTCTAATGCCACCTAGTGTCACATTGATGTCTGTTTGCATGCCTGAGAAGTTTTGTGTGTTTATAGTTCACAGTCTCTGACCTCGAGACTTTTTAAGGCACAAAAACAGTGGTTTCTTTTGTTGACCCTTAAAAGTTCGCTTTAACTACTACTATGTAAATATATCTTGTTCCAGCACTGCACTACAACTAACCAACTGTGTGGACCATTTAAAGTCAATTATATATGAAGAGTTCAGATGCAAAAGCCTAAATGCCATCTGAAATTTTCTTCTAAAATTAGCATTTTTCGTTTATATTCAGTTATTTCACTTTAATGACAATGAAAAGAACCTGTACCTGAGAAAAATGTTCATTTTAGAAGAAAATTTCAGATGGCACTTAGAGGCTTTTGCATCTGCTCTTCATATAGGCCTATATCATATATATATATATATATACTTCTGTGATTAAATTATCATTGCTATAGACAATAATTGTCGCAGTTGCAGTTCTGGCTGTAAACTAGGTAGTGTAAAATGAGCTATCAATAATAGTGTTACAATAATACGCTCTTTACTTGACAGCCGCGGGCTTCCATAGTAACATAACAAAACATGAAAAAAAACGGGGGGCTATGAATACATTCGCAAGGCACTGTAAGTATAAGTTTCACACTTATCATTCATCTAAATTTTCAAATCTCTTTATTTATTATTTTTCTCCCTCCTACCCAGGATCTCCAGTTATGCTGGTAACAGAGGAGGAGCAGCCAGTAGTCTTGAGGAATGCATGGAGAAAACCATGCAGGAGATCCCAAAGTCAAGACACAAACTCACCCCTGTGTATCTCGGGGCCACAGCGGGCATGAGACTACTGAAGTGAGTCATTGTACTAAAATACTCTGACTTTACTCATGACGCTGCAACAACGCTACTGAATATATAGCATGAACAAGACAGCGCGATGAGTAGGGCTATACAATTATGAATGACTCTAATGAGTCGATTCTTTGTAGCGAATCACAAACAAACAGTGCAGCCTGCAGTTTGATTCCCTGTGCTAATGACACTAATGAGTCAGTTCTTCTTAGTGAATCAAACACTGCTATCTGTTAATTGCTTTGCATGCCTAGATGCGCTGCTGTGATAAGGCCTACAGTAGCTAATTCCTCTTTATTTGGTGCAGGCGTTTTCTGCTTTTTTCTACACTCATTCGTTCCTCCAGAAAGCTGCAGGCATCACCATCACATCTCCAGCAGATTTAGAGGACGCCATCCATGTTGTCTGCAACATGAGCTTTCAGGAGGTAAATCTAATTTTGAGCCCTGCAATTTTAAGTTGACTTGTCAGTAATTGACCAGAAACCATTTAAGAACATTCTACAGCAACCAATTAAGAGAACTTGCATTTTTCCTCTATGAAAAGATGTTTAATATGTTCACTTTACATTGTTTGATTCAATCATTAACAACTGATGCAATATTTAAGCTGTTTTAGCTGTTTGTGGAATTCAATCCCCCCACTGTCAAGTGTTTTACTAGACTTGTCAGAGCGAATAATTCCTAAGCCTAGTTTTTTATTAAACTTAAATGTAAAATTTTAAATGAAATTTTAAATATTTCTCAGGCAGTATATCTTTCTACCTCCCTCTCTCTCAGATGCAGAATAAGTTTCCTGATGAGGGAAACCATTTGAGGGATTACTGTGCAGATTCCATCCTTCTGCAGGTGCTCCTGTTCAATGCATATGGCTTCAGTGATCTCTCCTTCCCACACATCTCCTTTTGGGAGAAAGTAAGGCCTCAGTTTTACGTTATAGTTATCATATCCTTGTCAAGCCAATGTCAACTTGTTACTTTGGTTTGCAGGCTGAAGACACTTCTGTCGGCTGGTCTCTTGGCTACATGCTAAGTTTAAGTAACTTGCTGCCTGCTGAAAATGTGCTTGTGAAAAAAACACTGCGCCCAGATGCCTGGCGTGCTGCCGTCTTCCTCTTCTCAGTCCTTTTATTTTGTCCAAGAGTCAGAATTTTATTAAACTCTGGAATTGTTATAATAAAGACAAGTGTATTATTGTGTGACCTTTTTTCAACATTTAGTTTTTTTTTTTACACATTTAAATCACAGATGTTCTCTAGAATCTCTTAATACTGCTTTTCAATGATAAGGGCATTTTAGTATTCACATATACAACGCGATACTGGAGAATGTGGGCATTTTAGGAGCCCAGCTAGGAACATTTCTTAGGCGGAACCTTTCACGAAGTATCAGAAACAAGGGTCTGTTGACGAGGTTGCACAGTTAGGAAGTGTGCGGTATACAGAAAACAACGAACAATGCAAATCTAGCCCACATCTGTTGTATTTCTGCTGTCAGTGCATTGCATTACATTTCGTTTTGATGCAGATAAAATAGTGACAGCCTCTCAAAATGTTCGCTGGGTTACCGGAGCTGGGAATATCCAATGGAGAAGACCTGAAAGAAACTCTCACTAACTGTACAGAACCCCTGAAAGCCATCGACCAGTTCCAGGTTAGAGCTTAATGCACTTACACATGCACCTCTTTCTCTGAAACAGTCACAGTCTTTAAATGTCTTGCATTAGGCTTTATTTCGCTCGCATGCAGCAGTCATCTTCATTGATTATAATGGGAGGAGGGATCTAGTTTCTGGCGTCGCTTGTCATATGACAAGAACATTAAACATATATCTATTGAGCTTACTAATTAATATGTAGCTAGTACTTTTTTAATTACTAGTAAGTAATCCAATAATCCCTCTTCTAGTATCGAATTGTTGCTCATTACTGATTACTAACGAAGGCATAAGTATAGTGCCTAATGAATGGAGTGCAATTGTATTAAAAGTGCAATTCAAATCTTAAACGTATATTTAAAAAAAATTTCTTGCAGATAATAGTATTAATTAAATGAAAGGTTTTTAAAATGTACTTACGGTACGTTACTGACTCCTAACACACTTAAGCACACTTTTAAAAAAGTTTTTTGTTATATTGTCAAATTAAACGTTTTATTAGTACTTTTTAAAATATTTTATGTAATGTGCTTGATCATAATTTAATTAACTGTAGTGTGTTTTTTGGTATTACATTTAAAGTTAATATATTTAAAATGTGTTAAATTGCAACTATATTATATACAAGTATATTATAGTTTATATGTGTGACCCTGGACCACAAAACCAGTCTTAAGTCGCTGGGGTATATTTGTAGCAAATAGCCAACCATACATTGTGTGGGTCAAAATTATTAGGATCATTTTTAGGATAAAGATCGTGTTCCATGAAGATATTTTGTAAATTTCCTACTCTAAATATATCAAAACTTAATTTAGACAACATTAAAGGCGATTTTCGCAATTTTTTGCTCCCTCAGATTCCAGATGTTCAAATAGTTCTATGGCAGCCAAATATTGTCCAATCATAACAAACCATACATCAATGGAAAGTTTTTACTCTGAAGTTTTAAAAATTGACCCTTAT
Organism: Barbus barbus; assembly: GCF_936440315.1. Classification (NCBI taxonomy): domain Eukaryota; kingdom Metazoa; phylum Chordata; class Actinopteri; order Cypriniformes; family Cyprinidae; genus Barbus; species Barbus barbus. The sequence continues at coordinate 34,233,811 of NC_136733.1, read as the reverse complement.
GACTGGTTTTGTAGTCCAGGGTCACATGTGTAGTTTCCACAGAAATGAAACTATATTTAAGTTCGCGTAAATGCCTGTCAGTACATTCAACAGTTCACTTAAACTGTATTTCACAGATGTTAACAGTAATTCGGAATATAAAACATAAAAAGTGCTACTTCATCTGGTTAAAAAGAATCAACTTAGTGCAGTTGCATTGAAAACATATATTCAAGTATATTCTTTAAAAGCATATTATTTCCATAAATAGTAGCTTTATAAAAAGTATGTTCATGTTGTGTTGTGTCTTGCTGTGCTTTCAACACAACTGAATTGTCATTCACAGATGGAAAATGGCATATTGTTGCCAACCCTACAGTCTGCATTGCCTTTCCTGGATCTTCACGGGACTCCACGGCTGGAGTTTCATCAGTCAGTCTTTGATGAACTTCGAGAAAAACTGATGGAGCGTGTTGCCACCATTGCAGAGGGCAAGGATGAGGACAGGTGAAAAGTTTGATTTCAAACCATTTTTTTATTTTTTATACAGCAAATCATAATCAGCAGATGAAAATCATACTAATGCATCCCCTAAATTCACACAGATATGTAAAGCTAGAAGAACTTCTTGAGAAAAGCTTCCCATTGGTGAAGATGCCATCCATACAGCCCATTGTCATGCGAGTGCTGAAACATCTGCCAAAGGTTTGAATGTGTTCTGTGCAATGACTTATTACTATAGTGGTTGGGTGTCAGATATATTTCAAGGTAGCACAGTATACAGACAGACTTATTTTGCAGATTTCAGCCTTAGGTGTGCAATCTATTTTTGTTATTTTATCATTTATTGTTATAGTTATCATAACAGTGTTTTTAGTATAACAGTGACAATCTGATTGCCCTCTCATGCAGGTACCGGAGAAGAAGCTGAAGCAGGTGATGGCTGATAAAGAGCTGTATAAAGTCTGCTCAGTGGAGGTCAAACGGCAGATTTGGCAAGACAATCAGGCTCTTTTCGGGGACGAGGTGTCTCCTCTACTGAAACAGTATATTGTGGAGAAGGAGGCGGCTCTTTTCAGCAGTGACCTTTCCATCCTTCACAACTTTTTCAGCCCTTCACCCAAAACACGGCGACAGGGTGAGGTAAGTGGCAGGTGTTTTTCTTACAATATTGTAATTTTTTGAATACATTGAAATGTTCGCTTGTAACTGTAAGCTGATCAATTAGATATGTTGTCTAGATTATAGTATGTTTGTACTAAAGCATAATTGGCCAGTCTTATTTGGACTGTTTAGATCATCAATCTTATCATTTAATTTGCAAACTGTTGTTCTAAGAAAACGATTATTAAAACATTCCAAAAAATTCTAATTTTCAAACAATACTATGCATACCTAAAAATGTAAAATTAAGATTTTAAGAGTAATTTTGAATGTGAGTAGCATAAGTAAATCTTCTTGTAATGTTATATCAATGTTGTCATAAGTTCATGTTATCGTTAATCTTATGTTCTTCTAACTTTAACGTACCAATGTCAGTTTTTAATGAATTGTTAGCATGATGGTAATTTAGTGTTAATGTAATGTTGTGTCAATGGTATTGTAAGGTTGGTTAATATTATTCTTATGTATTTATTATTATTATTATTATTTAATTTTTTTTGACAAACTTGGATTTTGGTGATTGTTGAGCAAAAGTCAGCTCTGTCCACACTGTGAACTTGTCATATTTAAATTTTTTTATCAGGTGGTGTTGAAGCTGACTCAGATGATTGGGAAGAATGTGAAGCTCTATGATATGGTACTACAGTTCCTGCGGACGCTGTTCTTGCGCACACGGAACGTTCACTACTGCACCCTGCGAGCTGAGCTGCTCATGTCCCTCCATGACCTCGACATCAGCGAGATCTGTTCAGTTGACCCCTGTCACAAGGTGTGGAACCTGTTTCCCGTCTGTTTTCAACTGCAACTTTGTGATGATTAAGCACCATTTGTAGGGGCCTTCCATTTATTATGTTTGTATAAAAGGGCCTAAATAACTGTTGCAAAAAGGTACAAGAACTGAACTCTTTCTGAAAATCATAACTCAAAGCAATGTTTTGGTTGTTTATAAATTAAAAACTCTTTGGAACTATTGCAGTGTGTGACCACTTTCAAACAGACTGCATCCAATAATACAAAATACTTATCTCTGCTTTTATCCTTTTGGTAGTTTTCTTGGTGTTTGGATGCCTGCATCAGGGAAAAGTTTGTGGATGCTAAACGGGCCCGAGAGTTACAAGGTTTCCTGGATGGGGTGAAGAAAGGACAGGAACAAGTGTTAGGGTACCAAATTCAAATATCCATACAGACACAAGGTAACATAGCATACCCTTAAAAAAAAAAAAATGTAACGCTCTCTGTCTCTGTTTCTCACAGTGACTTGTCTATGATCCTCTGTGACCCATTTGCCTGTAACACACTAGTGTTGAGTACCGTGAGGAACCTTCAGGAGCTATTGAGCCAGGACGCCCTGCCCAGAGTGAGAACTTAATTGGTTTTAGATTATAATAGACATCTTTTGTTTTGTTATTGTTAACTAAAACTATTAAAAGTAGTTTTTGGTAATTAAGGATGTAACGATACACCAGTTGAAAATTGATTAAAAAAAATCGTTTGAGATGTTAAATGAATCTCAATAGAGTTGGGGTGGTTGTTTATATGATTGTATCTCTGAGGGGAACTGACTGTCTTCAGGAAAGTTTAGATGACGTTTCCTTTTCATTTTGCATCTGTATAATGGATATTAAATGACTGTTTATAAGAGCAACGCTGCTTTGTTTACAGTGGTAATGAAGGAAACACTATATTTCTGCTGTTCCATAAGCGCCACCTGCTGTTAGAGAGTGAATTTGTGTTCTTATTCAGCCCTTCTGCTGTTTCTGTTCAGATGTTATATGTAGTACAGTTTCACAAAGCTAAACTTTGTTTTGCTTCAGGTTTGGAAATTATACAATCTTAATTAAATCCCAAACTGCTCATGCTACATGTATGCACAGCATAGACAAACCCTTAGTTTGTTTATATTAAGAGATTTATTTTATTTGCATTATTAATTTATTAGATTTTGGATTTATTTTAAAATATATAGTTTTATTATTCTAATTATTTCAGTTTCACAAAGAATATAGTAAAATCTATAATAAAAGGGCACCTTTTCATTTATAATTTGCCTTAAATCTCATTTTGTAAAGAATCTCAGAATCAGTATCGTGTATCGCATCGTGAGTTGAGTGAATCATTACATCATTACATCATTACATAATTAAAATAAAAATAAAATGAGTTGAAATTAGAAATTATATTCTCTTGGCAACTAACAACAAGAAGTTGAAGTACTAACATTGATAAACCGAAATCATTTTAAATTCTATTTAAGCAATTTATTTGTTTGTTTATTTACTTATTTATTCTTATCTTTTATAATATATTACTAATATTAATATCTTATTCATCTATTTATTTTCTACATTGCCTTGGGCTTGTTTTTCAAATGTAGAGTAAATTGTATAAAGATGTTATACAGGACTGAAATAGAAATAAATTATATCTAAATAGAAATATAAAACAAAACAAAGCACATACAATCTTTTAAACCTAAATTGAAAATATTAAATTAAAAGTTCATTTGAAATATCAACATATATAATAATAGTATAGAAATAATACTAAAATAAAATGCTAATATTTCATGCTACGAAATCACTTTGTGTTCATGAACAGGACAGCCCTGACCTTCTCCTTCTGCTGCGGATGCTTTCTCTTGGCCAGGGTGCCTGGGATATGATCGACAGCCAGGTTTTTAAAGAGCCCCGCATGGTAAGATTAACTCTTGGCATTCTTCAACAAATCATAACCTAACAATTTAAATGGGTTGTAGAATTACTCAAGGCTGGTCTTGTTTACCATTAGGATTTGGAGGTGGTAACACGCTTTCTGCCTGCCATGATGTCAATAGTGGTGGATGATTACACGTTCACTGTGGAGCAGAAACTGCCAAGTGAGGAGAAAACCTCTCTGACGTACCCCACCGTGCTGCCTGAAACCTTCTCCAGGTATCTGCACCATGGATTCTCCTCAACTCAATATTTTCAGCAAACGCTCAGTTTTCTAAAATGGATGGTGTTTTTGTCTTGTCCAGGTATATACAGGAAAACAGGGTGGCGTGTGAGATTGGTCTTTATTATGTGCTTCATATCGCCAAGCAGAGGAATAAAAATGCTTTACAGCGGCTTCTGCCTGCACTGGGTGAGTCTCCTGTCAGAGACATTGGATTAATGGATCCATTAGTCAAAGCCTCACAGACACTGATCACTTTGTGTGTGTGTTTGTGCAGTTGATACCTATAACGACATGGCATTTGGAGACATCTTTCTCCATCTTCTCACTGGTCATCTGACTCTGCTTTCTGATGAATTTGGATCAGAGGAGTTCTGTACTGCAGTCTTTGATAACTTCCTCCTCACATCTTTCTCTAGGTCTGTATTACCTTTTTAATAGTGCAATTCTTCAATGCTTGAAAAAAATGAAAAAAAATCACCAGTAAGATAAAAATCAAGGTTAATACTGTGGCTCAGTTCACTGCAGTTCTAGAATGTTTTTCACTCTCATTTGCAGTAAGGAGAATGTTCACCGACACTGTCTTCGTTTGCTGAATCATCTCCATCAGAAGGTGCTGGCGTCCTACTTGGAAACCTTAATGAAGACGCTTGAACCTCCAAAACAGGTATTAAAACAGGAAACAGAATGAATGTGAATTTGCTGAAGTAATGCCTAAATAACTGTAACTGCTGATTAACATTGTCCAATGTTAATGCAACAGTGCCTGTCCACTTTAGTCCTGGGAAATATTTTTCCCATAGGGATTATAAAAAATAATATACAGACTTTACCAACCAGATATGAGCAGACTTACAACATTACAAACTTTTATTATATAAAGAAAATGATATATGTTGGAATTCTGCAGCTGAACACAAATATCTAAGTTGAAATAATGTAGGCTGAAGGCTGATGCTTTTTCAACAGAAGCATATACAATTGATTAACCATCAGTAGTAGTGTTCAGTAGTGTTAAAGGTGCACTAAGCAATTTTTTTTTTCCCCAAACTATGTTGATATTTGAAAGCACCAAAACAAACACGCCCATACCTCAACAGGACCTCGCCCCTTATTTTGAAATCATGGCAACAACGATCGTGGAAACAAGTGAAGATGACACAAGCATATTCAAACAAAAGCCAACACGTATAAGTTGTGTGAAATAAAGCAAAATTAACGTTACTCACCTATCAAGAAGAAAAAACAATGCAACCTCGGCGAGCGATTCAAGCCCTTCCTGCTCCTTGTTTTCTCCACCGCTGGAAAGCTGCTCTGATATTTACGTGGGTCCTACCTCTTGCCTGATTGTAACTCTTCTTTTTAATGTTGTGTTTCTCTGATATTTTCCTCCTTTTTTTATCTGCCATCTCTCTCTATCTATAGTCGATCTGCTAACTATCCTGTGCACTCAAACTAAGCACTCTCTTCTTTGTCATTACAAGACACGCCCCCTTACTGCTGATTGGCTACAAGTGTGTTTTGGGACTAGGTCCGATGCTGTGGTCAAAAGCGTTTTTCAAAAATCGCTTAGTGCACCTTTAAAGTAATTTGATTTTGATTAATGATTACCAATTTTTTTTTTTATTGAAACAAGATGCACTGATGACTCATTCATAAGACCAGATTAAGAAAGTAAATAGTCAGTTTTGTTTAAATGTTGACTTTAAAAGGTCACTAGAGGTCACCTCATCCACTTCTGTTCACAGATAATAAAAGTTTCTCTTATGATGACATTTGATAAAGTAACCATGTTTTAATTCATGCTATTACAGAGCAGTGAGTCAGTGAAGGAGCTGTACACCCTGTTGAAGGAGAAGCTCGAAGCTTCTAAGAAAAGCCCACCGGAACCAGAGGAAGCCCCTTCTCTGGATCTCGGCCTTCACCCTGTTACTGTGCCCTCCACCCCCTCCACCCCCACAACCCCTCTTTGAGAGAGACTGGACGCCCCAGCCACTAGAGAGCAGCAACAGCAATCATGTTCAAATGGGGATAGACAACAAGTCTTATGTCATAAAGACTGACCTGAATGTGTATAAAATCCAACAGTGCTGGTTATGAATTTAGTTGTTTTTCTTTTTTATTTTATAAGGGTAATTTTAAAAGCCTTTTCCATTTTGCAGTTTTGTTAGCTCAGCTCTATTTCCATCTATATGCTTCTTTTAAGAAAATGTAGTCTTGTTTCATTGTTGTATGAGTTCAAATATAGTCTCTTATGTACAGCAGTTCATGGTTGAGTATGTTTTGCTTTGGATTGTGTCAGTAACAAGCCCTAGTGTAAATAAAATAATTGGTAAGAAAGTTTACAGTCCTCGATTTTGGAGTGTTTAAATGCATTAAACTTGACTGATTTGATGTTTGTTTGTTTTTTTGCCCAACAGCGTGTCCATGTCAGACATGGCTAAAAGACAGAACACAATCAATCGCAGATCACTGCCATTCTGATGATTGGCAGCCTCTCTTTCTGCAAGCAAACTGCTGTCTTTCACCTGCAGCCAAATAGAAAAGTACAAATATTATTATTATAAAAATAATGCTAAAAAACATTTAACAATATGCAAAATACGTACTCCGTAATTGATACATTGTCATGGAATGGACTTTTTTACATTGAGTTTTGAAGGTCTAAGATGAATTATCTGTTGTTGCTTTCATTATGGTTGTTAAAATAATATGGCTATACAAGTTGGGGAAAAAATTAGATTTCCTGGCCTAGAAGTGTCATGAATATTCATATTGTTTTTAAAAATTATATAAAAAGTCATGGGAAATTTCTAGTTGAGTTATGCTCAGCACTTCATCAGGTTTTTTATTTGTGTAATGTCTTTAATATGTTTGAAAGTCCAAATTGGACAAAAGGATTCCATCCCTAATATAATCTTGGAAAATTATGAAATAGTCTCTCTAATTTATCCTAGATTTCTTCAATAAATACACTCTAAAAATGCTGGGTTAAAAAATAACCCAACTTTAACCCAGCCTCTGGGTAACTATGGGACAGAACGCGCGCTGGGTTGAACCATTTGGCCCAGAATGCTGGGTTGTTTATTTGACCCAACCATTGGGTCAGGTTAACGCTGTTGCTGGGTTAAACATTACCTAAACATTGGGTTATTTGTTGTCTCATTGCCTTGCTACCTTTATATTTACCAATATTACCAATAATAAAAAATAACAATCATGAAGGAATGTAAAATTATTATTTTTCTGTAATACAATTACACAACACTATTTTTGAATGGGTGCTACTGTTACACATTACATCCAACCCCTTTGTAGATCAGGTTTTTTAAAACAAAACTTTGTAAACTAGGTACTGTAGATTCCTAATCTTTGTCAACATTGCAGCATCATCATCCTCCGTTCTTGAATATTGATTGGGGAAGTAGAGTGGGCAGGACTTTGAAAGCACTCTCCCTTTTAGCATCTAAACCATAAGAAACGACACATTGTAACACTTTTCCTGTGAAAATATCTTCATTCCTTTAAATAGCTTGGATCGGATTGGATTTAAATAGATTGGATCAGAAACAAATGACACAGGCAGATCATGGGACAATGGCATGGCTGAAGTGGGACTTACATTAATGACTTCCTGAGACAAACATGTAATTTATTAGGAATATGTAGATGTTAATGACCTTAGGGCAGAGGTGCTGCTGCTGTGTACACTCACAGAAAACAATGTGCTCAAATTTTAAAGATGTGGGGCAGCTCCTGTAATATCACCTTGACTATCGACAAAGACATCATCTCTCAGCGATATCTCTGACTATCGTCATATTATCATCTATCTGCACAACCCCACCAACAATTTAACCATTTCAAATTAGAGAGATGGTACTTCACTTTGTGTCAAAATGGTTGATTTATTACCCTCATAAAAATTCCACCCCCCTCCCATAACTGGACACCTGTTTGTACACCCCTAGCCCCCACCCTCTCTAAGCGGCCATTTTATTGACCTTATGGTGAACTTAAGAATTTATGACTGTGTGTGTGTATGTGTGTGTGTGGGGGCGATGTTATGTGGTTTAAACTTTAAATGATGAATTTGTGTTAAATGGGGTAAAGGGAAGTTTTTATTAAAGTGTTTTCACATACACATCAAGAAAAAAAAAAACATCAAACATGTGTGTAAAACGTACAAAGACTGTTTATTTCCCTACAAGTGTAGACTTAAAACAGGAAAAACGTAGAAAATAAAACAAAAAAGCATTAGATACACTATCTTAAAACTAGTTGTTTGACAAAGTTAAATAGAAGAAGCGAGCGCGTTCATTTAAACCTATTTTGCGGTTTTAAAAAGTTGTGACTTTAAAACAGATACAAAGTTAGATAATATAGATTCGTTTTTCCCCTACAAGTGGAGACTAGCATTGTTAAAACAGAAAAAAGGAAAATAAAACAAAAAAAAAGCATTAGATACACTATCTTAAAACTAGTTGTTTGACAAAGTTAAATAGAAGAAGCGAGCGCGTTCGTTTAAACCTATTTTGCGGTTTTAAAAAGTTGTGACTTTAAAACAGATACAAAGTTAGATAATATAGATTCGTTTTTATCTTACGATGGTACGTGTGTTTTTTTCCTTACAAGTGGACACTAGTGTTGTTAAAACAGTTTTAGGAAAAACTAAAACAAATAAAAAAGCATTTCGTTTATCTATAACAAAAAAGAATCGGATGCGTTAGTTAAAACAATAAGATATTTATCAAAAAACTATGTCTTGCTTTTTTTTTTTAAAGTTTGACTTTATAACAGACATAAAGTTAAATAATATAGAGACGAGTTCTCTTACCGTGAAGTGAAATAAAAAATATCACACCGTTAAACAACAGTATAAGATAGCTGTAAAATCTTCTGACATTACAATTGAAAACCTAGCCTTTGTCCCAACTTAGAAAAGTTAAACAAATGTCTATCCACGGCGTTCGTTAAAACACCAGCATAAGATACTTGTCGAAGTCTATCTTGCGGTCTACCATTAGCTGCTCTGACAGAAAGTTAGAAAATGAAAAGACCAGACTATTTTACCTAGCCTCCGTGAGATAACCGCTCCCTTCCATGTCAAAACTCAGAATGAGGTTACGCTTGCCGTCAGGTCACGCCTACATCACCGCCCTCTAACGCTGTAAGGACAGACCGGGCTGAAGATTTGCATGTTAAAGAAATTAAAGTAATGTTTTAACATTAGAACAAAGTTATTTATAAATATTTTACATTTCTCAATTAATGAAACCGTTCACCATTCATCATAAAACTTTTCACTTTAAAAGGTTACATAACCTTCTTGTAAACAAACGCCCCACAGGGGAAAAATGTTATTTGTTTGTCTTATTTTATTTAAGCGTCTTAATAATAGACCTTCGATTTCTGTCAAGCTTCTACCGTGGTATAACCCAGACTTTTTTTCGTTTTTAAAATCAGGTTACATGTTTTCTTTTAAACATTCGCCTCTAACCCACAGGAAATAAAATTTAATTTTATTTTAGTTATTTACACTTAACACCTTTTATTTATTTACTCTTTGATATTGTCAATCTTAAAACTTCTAGTGTGCTGTATCGGTTAAAATACACGTGCGGGAAGAAACTGAAATGATAGCAAATGTTTTGGATTTTCAGTCATAATTAGAGGGTAAACGTTATTTTTCTACAACATCTTACGAATGTAAATGTATGTCTCACGCAGAGTGACCAAATGAGAAAGTGTGCTGCGCGTCTGGTCGCACGGGACACTGAAACGGCGTTATCTGATCAACGTTGTAAAATATCTAAAGTTTCTGGGATTCAACTCATTTCCAATCTAATGAGTTTTTGAGGGGCTCTGGCATCATAGACATTGTTAGAACGCGGTCCATTGATTAAAACAGATGGTCTTTCTAGTTTTGGATTTTCAGTCATAATTAGAGGGTAAACGTTATTTTTCTACAACATCTTACGAATGTAAATGTATGTCTCACGCAGAGTGACCAAATGAGAAAGTGTGCTGCGCGTCTGGTCGCACGGGACACTGAAACGGCGTTATCTGATCAACGTTGTAAAATATCTAAAGTTTCTGGGATTCAACTCATTTCCAATCTAATGAGTTTTTGAGGGGCTCTGGCATCATAGACATTGTTAGAACGCGGTCCATTGATTAAAACAGATGGTCTTTCTAACATGTTCAGCGATCAAAGGATCTCTATGGCATCTATTTTATGACGTGCACCTGCGTGTGTGAACTCTGTCGAAGGTTTAGGAAAAAGTTCACAAACCGGTCAAAGGAAGTGTGACCTATTGAAGCTTTTCATGACACATATCTGGTGAAGTTAGATGTAGTTTAGAATTGTGTATTTATAATGAGACGAGATACCACAAAAGAAGAACCAGAAACTTAAACAAATAGAGGCCCCCAAAGATGATGGTTTTAATAAAATGCTGTAGGAAAACATTCTTTAATTTACTTCATTTTACCTAGTTTTATTTCTTTTTTCACTCATATATTTTTCATCCGTCAACACAAACACACACCTACACATAAACATCCACATAAACAACCATACAGTTAAATATTTAAACTTTCTCATACAAACCTTTTATAAATAAAAAACTTTTAGAATTACACCGGGCATCTTTACAAGGTGATGAAAAGCAGCATGATTAAACAATGATATAACTTTTGTTTTAAAAAATAAGTTTTTAGATCTTCCAAACCTAAAACCACAATGTTCTAAAGCAAGGATTAGAAGCAGTCAAACGATCCTCTGAGTAAAGCAAGACACTTACAGAGATTTTTCTTTAGGAATTGGACCTAAATTAGATAGATAAAGAAAACACACACACACACACACACAAATCTGAGTATGCTAAATTTTAAATACGAGCAAAATCATATATATTGTTTTTACTTGTTGTTGTTATTTAAGAAATGTTTTCATTTTAATCTACACTGTAGATAGTATGTGTAGTGTAAAAGAACAAATATACATTTCACTTAAAACTTCAGTAAAATAATTACACCGGCAGTTTTAAACATGATTAAAAAGTTTTAAACACTTTGTGTGTCGCTAAAGTAAGTCATGATGTCAATTGTCTTTAAATTAAACTTTAGTTTTATTCTTCAATTTCTTTAAAATAGCCTGATGATAATACGTCCCGACTGGTTTTCTCACGAGTAGATAACTCTTTGGATGTCTTTGTGACAAACACATAATTTTTTACTTCAGAAAAGTTTTCGAAACGTATGACTGAACTTTTACTCATTTGACAGACCTACGTTTCAAATTATTTACCCGAGGCGTTTAACAGCCAGAGGGGTTACATGTTATTTTCTAACGTTCGTGGGAACCTTTATTGGTGTAAATTTCTCACCTAGAACACAAAACTTGTAAATCTTTTGGATTGTGTATGTTTTAGCTGAAGACAGCTCTTTGCGAAAGACAGCTCTTTAAGTCTTGCTGTTTTAACCTTAAACCTATTACAGCTGAAGCAGATCAAACTATTGCACTGAAAGCTGCACATTCATTCAAGTTTGAACATGTTAAAATCTCTGCACTCTTGTAAAGACACATAAAACACACACACACACACACACACACACACACACACACACACACACACACACATACACTAAAACAAAACCCTATACAGTTAAACATTTAGACTATTATGATGTGTACTATTTATGTTTTCATCTCTACAAGATGAGGAAAGCAGCATGATTAAACAATGATATAACTTTTGTTTTAACAAATAAGTTTAGATCTTTCAAACCTAAAACCACGATGCTCTAGAGCAAGGATTAGAAGCGGTCAAATGATCCTCTGATTAACGGAAGACACTTACAGAGATTTTTCTTCAGGAATTTGACCTATATTAGACTGAAAATTACTTAAGGTTGTCTGCAACAAAAGTATAAGGTCCCACAAATGCCTCTCAGAATCTTTACAACAGATTAGACTTTCTTTCTCACCTTAAAAACGGTATTATTAACCGCAGAGTTTAAATGTAGCATTTGTTCACAGTATAATGTTCTATTAAAATAAAAAAACAACTGGCCTATATAGGTTTATCTGACTAAGATTTGATCAAATAACTGATATAAGAAACATGCAAATATTTGATAAGTCCATCTTATCACACCACAACCTGACGTGTCTGATGGTTTATGATGGCATCTTCCTGATACAGATGTGTTAAGTGTCTGTAAAATAGTTTAAAAAGTCATATTTTTAGCTTTCACGTAGGATTTGTGTCCACGCTCAAGTGGTTTTGTGTAACAGAATCCTGAGACAAATGAAAACAGAATGCGTGAAAGGGGTTTCTCTTTAAGATATTTGTAATGACAGACTAAAAGCTTTATAAAACAATCGTGCGTATGCATTTCTCTCGTACATGTATACAGTAACCGATGAATACACAAAACAGTATTAATACATAACCTCATAAATTCAGCGTGATTCTATCATATCAATCAATAATAAAAGATTTAATTTATATACCGTATCAGACTTTCTCTTCAAAACACAAACTTTCTTAAGACTTTTTTTTTTAAATGTGTTGAACAAACGGTTTTGGAGGGAAAACAGTATAGTGTTGTGTTTCTAAGTTAGGATGCTTGTAGTTAACCCCGTCTTTATCTAAAATATTTTTGTATTCAAACTCTCTTACGCACACACACACATGTTGGTTTTAATGTTTTCTGGGGACTCTCCATAGGCGTAATGGTTTTTATACTGAACAAACTGTGTGCGCTATTGCCCTACACCAATCCTACACCTAAACTTAGCCCTCACAGGAGACTTTGTCCATTTTTAGATTTTCAAAAGAACACCATTTAGTATGTTTTTTTTTAAGCCTTTTGAATTACGGGGACATAGGCAGTGTCCTCATAAACCACCTTCATATTGTAATACCTCTGTCATACCCACGTCATTATACAAATTTGTGTCCTCAAACCACACACACACACACACACACACACACACACACACACACACACACACACACACACACACACACACAGAGCTTTCCCGGACAGCTGCAAATTGGCAACAAATTATTTTCTTTGTTTATCATTCAGCTGTAGCTAAAACCCTATAACGGAGTTATTTTATGCATTATCGCAACTATAGATGCTGAAAGTGCTCATTAACCTGTTTAACTCTAAAAATGTGAACAATGTCACTAACGACTAGTTTAACAAACAAGGGTACGCTTATAAAACAAGTCTGGAAGCGATTTGAAGTATTCTAACAAGTTCAACCGCTTCAGAAAATAGCACCGCAGTAAACTCTGGATGTGATAACGAACGCCTTATCAGATGTTCAACATATTATTACAAGGCCTTGCTTATAGTTTATGATGAAGCTAGAAAAATATAAGAACACAAGCAAATCCTAACACTATTTCACGAAATAACGCAACAACGGGTGCTCCGTTTCAACATATACACGTCAAATCTGTTTTACCCTAAGTATATCGTATTCTTCTTATATATATATATATATATATATAGATATATAGATATATATATATATATATATTTGTTTAGGCTAAATAGCTACGTTTTAACAATTCTTTTTGTTTTTACAAAGATGTTATATTGAACGCGTGTAACTAATACCTCCTTCAAACGTTGCGGCCTTTCAGGTCAGCGAACCACAATACCCAGCATACACCTCAGACTACAAACGTCGCCGTCGGGGGTCCATATCCCAAAATGCTTGTGCGTGACAGCGCTCTAAACCGTAGGACTTCTGATTATACGGGCGCACAGATATAAAAAGACAGACATTTCCACACTTTTTGTGAAGTACACGCACCTTTCCGTGTTGTGATGATGTAAACCCTTTTTGTGGTCTCTGTTAGCGACGTGAAGTCCGATTCATTTCTGCGAAACGATTCTTTCCCACAGTTCGGTTCAGTGATTCGGTTCAAATAACCAATTCTTTGTCTCATTAATTCGTCTCGCTGTAATCAAAATGGGTGTGAAAGGTGGGATAACATATTAACGTGATGTTTTGGTACGTGTCTTACACAACCGTGCGTTACTTAACGTTCTTATTAAGTTTTAATATAAAAGGTAATAGTCTGTTAACAATTTTGATGCTTTTATTATGAAATCGTACAAAGAACCACTAAAGTACGCACTGTTTGTTAACACGGAATAATCAAAATAATAACCTACTACGAGGTTTATTTACACCATGCCGAATGTAATACAGTTAAACAGAAACATTACAACATTTCAAACTTGTTAAACAACGGCTTCAATACATTCCTCTTATGAAAACGATTAAAATCGAATGCTGTCAAACAGAATGTTGTCTGCAAGTTCCCGACGTGTAAATTACCAACAAGTTCTCAATATTCTCAATATGAAAATATGTTCAAAACGCATAAACATCCATCACGCATATAGTTTGTGCGTCGATTTAACACGTTCTGTACATGCAATCAAAAACACGACCGACAGACAGACAAAACCTCAACGATACCTGAGATGGATCAGGAGGGAGGACAAAATTATTATTATTCGTCACAATAACATACCGGGTCCGAGAAATTTGATACCCTTACTACAGATTTTCGCGACATTCTTTATTCTAGTTGTTATTTTCCTCTTATTCAATCATAAACCTGCAAGAGTTAAATTAATTGATAACATTTGAACAAATTCTCTAAGTGAAAAAATGAAATCCTGTGTTTTACGTTCAGATTTGTCTGATCGTTTTGCGATATTGCATCATTCTGTAATTCGGGTTAACAGGGTTAAATTCTCAAAAGAAATACAACAACGATTAAATGACAGTACATGACACCGCTTAAGACTAAACAACACTAAAGGACTTCTTTCTGGTCTGTCTACGATGTGTGCGTTCACAAGACAACCCGTGCACGAAAAACGGGGGTTTGTGTCTTTCTGTCAGCTACATACGACTATTTCACTTCAAACTTTTCTAACTATTACGCTTGAAGCGACGCGTTTCACAGTACATACGCAGATACGTGTTTCTTTTTCGTATGTCTCTAAACAATAGTTAGGTAAATGACTTGCATACAGCTGATACGTCATTTTAAGTAAAAGGTGGGACGATTTATGTCTTTTTTATTTTGACCACACCAACGCTTTGATACCCACGTTTTCGACGTCTGTCTTTTAAGCCTGACCCCAGAAAACAGATGTCTCAAAATTTAGTTCTTCTTTTTATGAAAACGTGCGGTAAACAGTTTTTGTCCTCATCTGCAGTATACCGATGCGTTTTAACACGACATAAATCCCAATAGTTAGTTAGCAAACACGACTGTTTATTACTGAGATAAGTCACATCAGAGATGCATTCTAGTTTATATCCAACATTTTTCATCTACCTACATGTTTAACGGTGCTACTGTTCTAGGTCTCCTCACGCCGTTGTGAGATATAAACCGCAAAGTTTTTTTCATAGCGTTAAGCTTTGAAACCATAACAATTTTTACGTTTCCATGACTTTGTGCGCTCTTTCTGCTTGAATTTGTTTACTGCAGTTTCACCATCCTTATCTTATTTTCCCCCGCCTAATTGTATTTGTTAGGCCTTACGCTTGCTAGTTTTGTGCTGTTCATATAATTCGATATTTCTGCTATTTTTTATTCAATAAATATAGCCTCTTCATACACAATATTGTATCAGGTATAAGATACAAGATCCTTTCTTATTACATTGATAACAAACAAACAAAAAACTTACTATCTGTACCGCTTAAATAGTTACCTTTAAATGTTTTAAATAAAGACATTTTTATGAAGTCAGAGAACAGAACAAGGAGTTGAGACAACCTTTTATTTCAACAATATTGAGTATACAATCATACACCGACGAAAATGATCAAATTTACAAACAAGCGGTAGTAACGACATTATACCGGTGGTCTAGCCAGAAAAGAAAATCTCTGCAGACAAACATGTTTTGCTCAAATATAAAATCAACCAGCGATTCAACAATTTCATACGTTATAGAATCATAATTTTTTGCACCCAACGACGTGCATAAATCTGTTATGCACGTACACAGACAGAGAACCTCGTTAATGTCCATTTCATCCTCACATTCGGACGTTACATCCAGAATTTTTCTGGTTATTGAAAAGGCAGACTCTTTGCTGGTGAGAAACATGCTACTCAAATCAGGCCATGGGTTATTTTTCAGGCTTCTTACAATATCCATTTCGTTCTTGAGATTTTTTACACGCTCGGTATCCCCCGCACAATCGCGATTCGGATCGCAAGCATGCTCGATGACCGTTTGCATCAGTTTGATCATCTGTCCTCGGTAATGCGGTTTAACAGCGGGGTCTATGACGTCTTTTACAAGACACGTTTTTCCAGTACCGTAGTCGCACTCCAGTCGCACATCCGCAACATCTCCAGAACTCCGGTCACGATCCATTAGCTTTTGCACAGCGTCAGACGATTTTTTCAGAATTCGATTCTTTCCAAGAGATACGTTTTGTCCCCTAACCGATATAGAACGTTGTCGCCGTTTCCTAAAATCTTGATTGACCGTTTTAATCCGCGATGGTCCTGCGGAATTTCGCTTTCAGTTTCCGGTTTATGGTTCAGATCCGCCGAAGCGTTATCAGTAGAAACATTGCGGGGGGGCGTCAGGCTCAGATGAATTGGATTCTTGAAGCTGATTCTGTCGATCCATGTATATAACGTTTTGATTGACCTAGCTCCCCCGTCTGCACTTTCAAACCTGGTAGCAACGCCGTAACTGAGTTTGTCAGACCAGTCATCGTCGGTTTTAGATTTCGGAACCGCCCTCAACCTGTTGGCCGGTGTACAGGGTGGGGGTTGTCGCCAGGAATTCCTAAACATCGGCCTCGGCTAAGATAAGTTTTTTGTTTGTTTGTTATCAATGTAATAAGAAAGGATCTTGTATCTTATACCTGATACAATATTGTGTATGAAGAGGCTATATTTATTGAATAAAAAATAGCAGAAATATCGAATTATATGAACAGCACAAAACTAGCAAGCGTAAGGCCTAACAAATACAATTAGGCGGGGGAAAATAAGATAAGGATGGTGAAACTGCAGTAAACAAATTCAAGCAGAAAGAGCGCACAAAGTCATGGAAACGTAAAAATTGTTATGGTTTCAAAGCTTAACGCTATGAAAAAAACTTTGCGGTTTATATCTCACAACGGCGTGAGGAGACCTAGAACAGTAGCACCGTTAAACATGTAGGTAGATGAAAAATGTTGGATATAAACTAGAATGCATCTCTGATGTGACTTATCTCAGTAATAAACAGTCGTGTTTGCTAACTAACTATTGGGATTTATGTCGTGTTAAAACGCATCGGTATACTGCAGATGAGGACAAAAACTGTTTACCGCACGTTTTCATAAAAAGAAGAACTAAATTTTGAGACATCTGTTTTCTGGGGTCAGGCTTAAAAGACAGACGTCGAAAACGTGGGTATCAAAGCGTTGGTGTGGTCAAAATAAAAAAGACATAAATCGTCCCACCTTTTACTTAAAATGACGTATCAGCTGTATGCAAGTCATTTACCTAACTATTGTTTAGAGACATACGAAAAAGAAACACGTATCTGCGTATGTACTGTGAAACGCGTCGCTTCAAGCGTAATAGTTAGAAAAGTTTGAAGTGAAATAGTCGTATGTAGCTGACAGAAAGACACAAACCCCCGTTTTTCGTGCACGGGTTGTCTTGTGAACGCACACATCGTAGACAGACCAGAAAGAAGTCCTTTAGTGTTGTTTAGTCTTAAGCGGTGTCATGTACTGTCATTTAATCGTTGTTGTATTTCTTTTGAGAATTTAACCCTGTTAACCCGAATTACAGAATGATGCAATATCGCAAAACGATCAGACAAATCTGAACGTAAAACACAGGATTTCATTTTTTCACTTAGAGAATTTGTTCAAATGTTATCAATTAATTTAACTCTTGCAGGTTTATGATTGAATAAGAGGAAAATAACAACTAGAATAAAGAATGTCGCGAAAATCTGTAGTAAGGGTATCAAATTTCTCGGACCCGGTATGTTATTGTGACGAATAATAATAATTTTGTCCTCCCTCCTGATCCATCTCAGGTATCGTTGAGGTTTTGTCTGTCTGTCGGTCGTGTTTTTGATTGCATGTACAGAACGTGTTAAATCGACGCACAAACTATATGCGTGATGGATGTTTATGCGTTTTGAACATATTTTCATATTGAGAATATTGAGAACTTGTTGGTAATTTACACGTCGGGAACTTGCAGACAACATTCTGTTTGACAGCATTCGATTTTAATCGTTTTCATAAGAGGAATGTATTGAAGCCGTTGTTTAACAAGTTTGAAATGTTGTAATGTTTCTGTTTAACTGTATTACATTCGGCATGGTGTAAATAAACCTCGTAGTAGGTTATTATTTTGATTATTCCGTGTTAACAAACAGTGCGTACTTTAGTGGTTCTTTGTACGATTTCATAATAAAAGCATCAAAATTGTTAACAGACTATTACCTTTTATATTAAAACTTAATAAGAACGTTAAGTAACGCACGGTTGTGTAAGACACGTACCAAAACATCACGTTAATATGTTATCCCACCTTTCACACCCATTTTGATTACAGCGAGACGAATTAATGAGACAAAGAATTGGTTATTTGAACCGAATCACTGAACCGAACTGTGGGAAAGAATCGTTTCGCAGAAATGAATCGGACTTCACGTCGCTAACAGAGACCACAAAAAGGGTTTACATCATCACAACACGGAAAGGTGCGTGTACTTCACAAAAAGTGTGGAAATGTCTGTCTTTTTATATCTGTGCGCCCGTATAATCAGAAGTCCTACGGTTTAGAGCGCTGTCACGCACAAGCATTTTGGGATATGGACCCCCGACGGCGACGTTTGTAGTCTGAGGTGTATGCTGGGTATTGTGGTTCGCTGACCTGAAAGGCCGCAACGTTTGAAGGAGGTATTAGTTACACGCGTTCAATATAACATCTTTGTAAAAACAAAAAGAATTGTTAAAACGTAGCTATTTAGCCTAAACAAATATATATATATATATATATCTATATATCTATATATATATATATATATATATAAGAAGAATACGATATACTTAGGGTAAAACAGATTTGACGTGTATATGTTGAAACGGAGCACCCGTTGTTGCGTTATTTCGTGAAATAGTGTTAGGATTTGCTTGTGTTCTTATATTTTTCTAGCTTCATCATAAACTATAAGCAAGGCCTTGTAATAATATGTTGAACATCTGATAAGGCGTTCGTTATCACATCCAGAGTTTACTGCGGTGCTATTTTCTGAAGCGGTTGAACTTGTTAGAATACTTCAAATCGCTTCCAGACTTGTTTTATAAGCGTACCCTTGTTTGTTAAACTAGTCGTTAGTGACATTGTTCACATTTTTAGAGTTAAACAGGTTAATGAGCACTTTCAGCATCTATAGTTGCGATAATGCATAAAATAACTCCGTTATAGGGTTTTAGCTACAGCTGAATGATAAACAAAGAAAATAATTTGTTGCCAATTTGCAGCTGTCCGGGAAAGCTCTGTGTGTGTGTGTGTGTGTGTGTGTGTGTGTGTGTGTGTGTGTGTGTGTGTGTGTGTGGTTTGAGGACACAAATTTGTATAATGACGTGGGTATGACAGAGGTATTACAATATGAAGGTGGTTTATGAGGACACTGCCTATGTCCCCGTAATTCAAAAGGCTTAAAAAAAAACATACTAAATGGTGTTCTTTTGAAAATCTAAAAATGGACAAAGTCTCCTGTGAGGGCTAAGTTTAGGTGTAGGATTGGTGTAGGGCAATAGCGCACACAGTTTGTTCAGTATAAAAACCATTACGCCTATGGAGAGTCCCCAGAAAACATTAAAACCAACATGTGTGTGTGTGCGTAAGAGAGTTTGAATACAAAAATATTTTAGATAAAGACGGGGTTAACTACAAGCATCCTAACTTAGAAACACAACACTATACTGTTTTCCCTCCAAAACCGTTTGTTCAACACATTTAAAAAAAAAAGTCTTAAGAAAGTTTGTGTTTTGAAGAGAAAGTCTGATACGGTATATAAATTAAATCTTTTATTATTGATTGATATGATAGAATCACGCTGAATTTATGAGGTTATGTATTAATACTGTTTTGTGTATTCATCGGTTACTGTATACATGTACGAGAGAAATGCATACGCACGATTGTTTTATAAAGCTTTTAGTCTGTCATTACAAATATCTTAAAGAGAAACCCCTTTCACGCATTCTGTTTTCATTTGTCTCAGGATTCTGTTACACAAAACCACTTGAGCGTGGACACAAATCCTACGTGAAAGCTAAAAATATGACTTTTTAAACTATTTTACAGACACTTAACACATCTGTATCAGGAAGATGCCATCATAAACCATCAGACACGTCAGGTTGTGGTGTGATAAGATGGACTTATCAAATATTTGCATGTTTCTTATATCAGTTATTTGATCAAATCTTAGTCAGATAAACCTATATAGGCCAGTTGTTTTTTTATTTTAATAGAACATTATACTGTGAACAAATGCTACATTTAAACTCTGCGGTTAATAATACCGTTTTTAAGGTGAGAAAGAAAGTCTAATCTGTTGTAAAGATTCTGAGAGGCATTTGTGGGACCTTATACTTTTGTTGCAGACAACCTTAAGTAATTTTCAGTCTAATATAGGTCAAATTCCTGAAGAAAAATCTCTGTAAGTGTCTTCCGTTAATCAGAGGATCATTTGACCGCTTCTAATCCTTGCTCTAGAGCATCGTGGTTTTAGGTTTGAAAGATCTAAACTTATTTGTTAAAACAAAAGTTATATCATTGTTTAATCATGCTGCTTTCCTCATCTTGTAGAGATGAAAACATAAATAGTACACATCATAATAGTCTAAATGTTTAACTGTATAGGGTTTTGTTTTAGTGTATGTGTGTGTGTGTGTGTGTGTGTGTGTGTGTGTGTGTGTGTGTGTGTGTGTGTGTGTGTGTGTTTTATGTGTCTTTACAAGAGTGCAGAGATTTTAACATGTTCAAACTTGAATGAATGTGCAGCTTTCAGTGCAATAGTTTGATCTGCTTCAGCTGTAATAGGTTTAAGGTTAAAACAGCAAGACTTAAAGAGCTGTCTTTCGCAAAGAGCTGTCTTCAGCTAAAACATACACAATCCAAAAGATTTACAAGTTTTGTGTTCTAGGTGAGAAATTTACACCAATAAAGGTTCCCACGAACGTTAGAAAATAACATGTAACCCCTCTGGCTGTTAAACGCCTCGGGTAAATAATTTGAAACGTAGGTCTGTCAAATGAGTAAAAGTTCAGTCATACGTTTCGAAAACTTTTCTGAAGTAAAAAATTATGTGTTTGTCACAAAGACATCCAAAGAGTTATCTACTCGTGAGAAAACCAGTCGGGACGTATTATCATCAGGCTATTTTAAAGAAATTGAAGAATAAAACTAAAGTTTAATTTAAAGACAATTGACATCATGACTTACTTTAGCGACACACAAAGTGTTTAAAACTTTTTAATCATGTTTAAAACTGCCGGTGTAATTATTTTACTGAAGTTTTAAGTGAAATGTATATTTGTTCTTTTACACTACACATACTATCTACAGTGTAGATTAAAATGAAAACATTTCTTAAATAACAACAACAAGTAAAAACAATATATATGATTTTGCTCGTATTTAAAATTTAGCATACTCAGATTTGTGTGTGTGTGTGTGTGTGTTTTCTTTATCTATCTAATTTAGGTCCAATTCCTAAAGAAAAATCTCTGTAAGTGTCTTGCTTTACTCAGAGGATCGTTTGACTGCTTCTAATCCTTGCTTTAGAACATTGTGGTTTTAGGTTTGGAAGATCTAAAAACTTATTTTTTAAAACAAAAGTTATATCATTGTTTAATCATGCTGCTTTTCATCACCTTGTAAAGATGCCCGGTGTAATTCTAAAAGTTTTTTATTTATAAAAGGTTTGTATGAGAAAGTTTAAATATTTAACTGTATGGTTGTTTATGTGGATGTTTATGTGTAGGTGTGTGTTTGTGTTGACGGATGAAAAATATATGAGTGAAAAAAGAAATAAAACTAGGTAAAATGAAGTAAATTAAAGAATGTTTTCCTACAGCATTTTATTAAAACCATCATCTTTGGGGGCCTCTATTTGTTTAAGTTTCTGGTTCTTCTTTTGTGGTATCTCGTCTCATTATAAATACACAATTCTAAACTACATCTAACTTCACCAGATATGTGTCATGAAAAGCTTCAATAGGTCACACTTCCTTTGACCGGTTTGTGAACTTTTTCCTAAACCTTCGACAGAGTTCACACACGCAGGTGCACGTCATAAAATAGATGCCATAGAGATCCTTTGATCGCTGAACATGTTAGAAAGACCATCTGTTTTAATCAATGGACCGCGTTCTAACAATGTCTATGATGCCAGAGCCCCTCAAAAACTCATTAGATTGGAAATGAGTTGAATCCCAGAAACTTTAGATATTTTACAACGTTGATCAGATAACGCCGTTTCAGTGTCCCGTGCGACCAGACGCGCAGCACACTTTCTCATTTGGTCACTCTGCGTGAGACATACATTTACATTCGTAAGATGTTGTAGAAAAATAACGTTTACCCTCTAATTATGACTGAAAATCCAAAACTAGAAAGACCATCTGTTTTAATCAATGGACCGCGTTCTAACAATGTCTATGATGCCAGAGCCCCTCAAAAACTCATTAGATTGGAAATGAGTTGAATCCCAGAAACTTTAGATATTTTACAACGTTGATCAGATAACGCCGTTTCAGTGTCCCGTGCGACCAGACGCGCAGCACACTTTCTCATTTGGTCACTCTGCGTGAGACATACATTTACATTCGTAAGATGTTGTAGAAAAATAACGTTTACCCTCTAATTATGACTGAAAATCCAAAACATTTGCTATCATTTCAGTTTCTTCCCGCACGTGTATTTTAACCGATACAGCACACTAGAAGTTTTAAGATTGACAATATCAAAGAGTAAATAAATAAAAGGTGTTAAGTGTAAATAACTAAAATAAAATTAAATTTTATTTCCTGTGGGTTAGAGGCGAATGTTTAAAAGAAAACATGTAACCTGATTTTAAAAACGAAAAAAAGTCTGGGTTATACCACGGTAGAAGCTTGACAGAAATCGAAGGTCTATTATTAAGACGCTTAAATAAAATAAGACAAACAAATAACATTTTTCCCCTGTGGGGCGTTTGTTTACAAGAAGGTTATGTAACCTTTTAAAGTGAAAAGTTTTATGATGAATGGTGAACGGTTTCATTAATTGAGAAATGTAAAATATTTATAAATAACTTTGTTCTAATGTTAAAACATTACTTTAATTTCTTTAACATGCAAATCTTCAGCCCGGTCTGTCCTTACAGCGTTAGAGGGCGGTGATGTAGGCGTGACCTGACGGCAAGCGTAACCTCATTCTGAGTTTTGACATGGAAGGGAGCGGTTATCTCACGGAGGCTAGGTAAAATAGTCTGGTCTTTTCATTTTCTAACTTTCTGTCAGAGCAGCTAATGGTAGACCGCAAGATAGACTTCGACAAGTATCTTATGCTGGTGTTTTAACGAACGCCGTGGATAGACATTTGTTTAACTTTTCTAAGTTGGGACAAAGGCTAGGTTTTCAATTGTAATGTCAGAAGATTTTACAGCTATCTTATACTGTTGTTTAACGGTGTGATATTTTTTATTTCACTTCACGGTAAGAGAACTCGTCTCTATATTATTTAACTTTATGTCTGTTATAAAGTCAAACTTTAAAAAAAAAAAAGCAAGACATAGTTTTTTGATAAATATCTTATTGTTTTAACTAACGCATCCGATTCTTTTTTGTTATAGATAAACGAAATGCTTTTTTATTTGTTTTAGTTTTTCCTAAAACTGTTTTAACAACACTAGTGTCCACTTGTAAGGAAAAAAACACACGTACCATCGTAAGATAAAAACGAATCTATATTATCTAACTTTGTATCTGTTTTAAAGTCACAACTTTTTAAAACCGCAAAATAGGTTTAAACGAACGCGCTCGCTTCTTCTATTTAACTTTGTCAAACAACTAGTTTTAAGATAGTGTATCTAATGCTTTTTTTTTGTTTTATTTTCCTTTTTTCTGTTTTAACAATGCTAGTCTCCACTTGTAGGGGAAAAACGAATCTATATTATCTAACTTTGTATCTGTTTTAAAGTCACAACTTTTTAAAACCGCAAAATAGGTTTAAATGAACGCGCTCGCTTCTTCTATTTAACTTTGTCAAACAACTAGTTTTAAGATAGTGTATCTAATGCTTTTTTGTTTTATTTTCTACGTTTTTCCTGTTTTAAGTCTACACTTGTAGGGAAATAAACAGTCTTTGTACGTTTTACACACATGTTTGATGTTTTTTTTTTTCTTGATGTGTATGTGAAAACACTTTAATAAAAACTTCCCTTTACCCCATTTAACACAAATTCATCATTTAAAGTTTAAACCACATAACATCGCCCCCACACACACACATACACACACACAGTCATAAATTCTTAAGTTCACCATAAGGTCAATAAAATGGCCGCTTAGAGAGGGTGGGGGCTAGGGGTGTACAAACAGGTGTCCAGTTATGGGAGGGGGGTGGAATTTTTATGAGGGTAATAAATCAACCATTTTGACACAAAGTGAAGTACCATCTCTCTCTCAAATTTCTGTAAAAGAAACCATAAAATAAAAATGATTTCTTACCATGCCAAGTTTTTCTAGAAGCCTGGGGAACTCCTTCAAGATTTCTGGGAGGCTTGTAACTTAGACCCATTGCTGCAAATCCACCATTTAAAAAAAATAAAAAATTGGGAGGCAAAACAGATTCTGTAAAATAAGGATGAAAAACTGGGTTAAAAGCTGGCAAAACCATGCAGTATGCCAGCCTGGAAATCCAGTGATCTGCCTATTATTCATCAATCTCAAATACAAATGATTATTTCTAACAGTAACATATAAAGAATACTTTACATGGCCTCTCTAGCTTAAGTTAACCTGGATAAACCTCTTGTGTTCTGATTAAAGCAACACAGCATTCACTAAAATAGAGGAAGAGTAAAAGGACCTCAAACACCATGAGAGATTAAGTCTAACTTTACATACTGTAGACAACATTGCATTTAACAATATTTAAGAATAATATTACATACCAGTAATATCGGGGTTTAACTTCAAGGGTAGAGCAGATAACATTACCCTGAGTTATTGTTGGATTCAGCACGTCGCAGACATTTACTTGAAAAAAAGACCTTAAAAGATCAATTTTAGTACGAAATGATCTAATTCTTAGAAAACATTACAAAGCCATACAGAAACGTTACACAGACAGTAAATTAACTGAACTTACAGCTGTATTTCTGACCTAACTATACGTTAGTTCATACATTTTCCATGATGCTCTGGTCAATTTTGAGACTTTGGGCTATTTTGCTTCCGTAACATCTGACTAGTGGAAGGAAAAAATTTAAGTATTTAATTTATTACACTTTACCTATTTGTCTGTATATTTCAATTCCAATACATATCTTTTCACTTCAGTAGAATACACATTCCTAGAGGTCTTTACATACAGTATAGGTGTTTGTTCATAAAACCTTCATACAACATTTTATTCCTAAAAATGTATTCATTCATTTATTTACTGACTGACTGTTGGCAGCATTTTCTGATTCGTGGAGTGACGAAAACGAAATAACTTTAAAATCAGAATTGTTTTTGTAAAAAGTAGGTATGTCAGCAGTATATGAGAAATATTTTAAACCTGGCTTCATCCAACGTTTATATTTCTGTTCTATGCAAATGAGTGTAGATAATGGTTTGCATATTTAGACATAATATAATATTTTCAGTAGTTAACTCTTAATTTTTTTTTCTCTCTTTCACCTGTGTTGTACATAAAATGCCTAGAACATACTCTGTGCTGCTGTCTCCACCTAGTATTTTGTAATGAGAGCCTGGCTCAGTGAATGGCCTTCTGTCTTGTGATGGTTGTTGTTTTGCTGTGTCATATGCAGCAGCTCAGAATAATCTGACAGATGCACCATAACCTCTACAGTCCCTCCTCTTACTGTCATAGCGGAGCTTCTCTAGTGGTTCCGATTCATTTATCAATTGTGTAGCTTATAATCAACCAACCGTATCTATCTATCTATCTATCTATCTATCTATCTATCTATCTATCTATCTATCTATCTATCTATCTATCTATCTATCTATCTATCTATCTAACATGATAGCATTCAGTCAGATTTTTCCAGTCATCACCTGGTGGAAATTATGCTGTATGGTGTTTCCCCATGGGAAATAAAATAACCACAGCAATATTTAACATCTTCCCCACACTGCTAAAATATGTTTACTTCATAAAAGCCCTGGTTACAATAAATAGGAATCGAGCAAGGACATAAAAGGAAGACATGACCACATTTGAAACCGAGAAGACACCAACCGCCTACAGAGATGATGAACTCTTCCTCTTTTTACTTCAGTTAAAAAAAGCCTGTTGTACTGTCATAGTTTATGCAGCAGTTGTTGCACCATATCTTGTTACCATGTCGAGCAAGCACTCTTCATTAGAAGAGCATTTCATTCACATCTTTAGATACGCTCTTAATTATTTTGCATCACAATGTTTCTTTGCTTTATTTTTCAAAATACAACTCTGGATTTTATAGAGTTTTACAATAAAGGTAAATCCCAGTTTTTCAATATGATCTCAGACGTTTATGAAAATGTCAAATTTTGTAAGTTCCTATGTTACCATGTGTAGCGAGGAGTACTTGAGTCTCCTAGCCTGGAAGTTGCAGGAGCAGTTCCTGGTGGGTTGGTTGCTTGTCCCTGTTCTGTCAGTTCGGACAACATCATACTTGCCTCACAGCACCTACGCTGCCTCATTTCATTATTCGTCAAATGTCACAGCTGCTCAAGGCATGTTACACGGACTCTTCCGACAAAATGTCTTCATATGCTGACAAAATGTTGTCTTCTGACACCTGACCTAAATGTCTACATTTTTCCGCTTCTCTGTTCAAAAATGTGATCATAATCATATTTTAACAGTCATTTAAGGGATAATGTACGCAAAACTATCCATCTTGTTTTTAACTGAAGAGGGGGTGTGGTCATTTTTAACTTGAATGTGTGAGACTTCCAGTTATTTTAGCAGTACTAAAACAGTCCAAAATGCTGCTTGACATTACAAAACAGGTATTTTATTATCATATTATTATTTTTATTTATTACTGTAATCAATAACAGATTGGTTTGTAGTTTCATTTTTTAAAATGATTTTTTTTCTTATTTACTCGCACATTCACAGAAAATACCTTACATCTGCATTGCAAAAATGAACCATATGGATTAATGGATTTAGAAATGAAATGCCCAACAAACACATTTGGGTCTGACAAATAATATATAGGACTAAAAACGTCACAGACTTTTTTTATTTAGTATAAAATAAAACAAAGTTGACAACTAACTGTTTAGTGTGGAATTAGTTTTGTATGGCATTAATGCTCTTTTTGTGGGCATTCAAGTCATCCCCGGACTTTTATGACCTTTCACTTGATTTGTGGGTGGCATATGCAGCAAATATCATATCCTTGGCAGTTATAGGCTAAAGAAATACAATTAAAAAGTGCAAAGATATCAGTAATTCAGACAAGGTATGCATCTGTTTATCTTTATGAAACAGTTACATATGGAACTAATAGTGACTTGACTTGATAAGCTATGCAGAAAGCATATAGGCCTAATGCATAATTTTGCGTCCTTAGAACTTCCACCTTCGCAAATGAGCTAAGTATAGGTGTACATATCTTTTATCTTTCACTTTTACTGCAGCCGTATACAAAGTAATGCAACTCCTCAGTGTACGCTCTTCACAAGTTATGCTTTTGCAGTTCAGCAGTCAAGTTTGTGTGTGCCCACTTTGCAAGCTTTCTAACCCACATTAAAGATAGCATCAAACACCTTGGTCCCTCAGATTAATAGGAATTATGCTTTATATATTCACAGGAAGTCTGCAGTGGTCATATATAATGCCTTACAGATGTCTAGAGAATTATTGTCTCCATCAAGCTCTATCATTCAGTCTTCTCACGGATGGACTTAAAGGTAACAAAATTTGGTTATGTTTTCTTTGCAAATGTATTGTTGTTTATACAGGCTATTGCCTATTTCAAAATGTTACTTGGTGACGAACACAAATATTAATTTAGTTATCTTGTGGAACCATTCATAAATGTTAATATTCAAAGCATCTGTTAACCTCAGATGACCTTTAAATCCGATGTTATGACAAAGACCAGGGATCTTCTATAATCTGTCTGTACCTGTATCTTAAAACACCTTTATATGTCTATTTAGTGCAAAAGGCCTGGGGTAATTTTTTCTCACTGCCATCTGATTTTTGCAGATGTAAAATACATGTGATATATCTTTGCTGATATGATTTATGTCATTAATACAAATTACTGAATCAAATGTTCTATGTAAATTAACACATTTTGACAGATTAGGGGAATAACCGAATTCTGGTTTAAAGTAATTATATACAAGGTTTTTTATTTTTTTTAATTGAAGGAATGTTTTGAAAGAATAGAATATGAATTCAGATGGAATGATTCCACTCAATGACGAACAATGAATATGTCTGAAATGGAATTAATAAAAGATAACTGCAAGAATTGGAATGATGATTTTAAAATAAAATATAAAATTATAAAATATCAGCACCGACATAATACTGGTGGCTTCTGCACCAATTCTGAGAGTCATCTTAGGGTCAAACTTTTATTTTCTTAAAAACAATAACAATATTTGTTGCCATACAAACCTAAATGAATTAGTGCATCCAGACTTTAGTTAAAATTTTGACCCAACAAAGAAACACAAAACAATGTTTATGTCCAACATAAAATAAATGAACAGATCACTAGATAATGCACTGTAAAAACAAATGTTTCAGCAACAACTATTTTGGAGTTATGAAAATTTCTCATAAAATTATGTTCATCCAACAAAACTACACTGAGAGGAATTTAATAAAAGACAAATTTTTGTGTGGATTACTCAAAAAATTATTTGCTCCAACTAATTTTGACATAATTCAACAATGTCCACTGCCTAAATAAAAAAAATCAGTTAAAATAAATGTTGGTTACACACAATATGTCAACAGGACTCATCAAAATAATGTTTGCTTCTTAAAAGGTTTAATTAAATAAGTAAATTAGATGTTTTAATGCAACCATGCATTCATTTAAGTTGTGGTGGAACCTTAATTCATTATATTTTCTTCAGTGTAACCATGATTTATTATAAAACTAAAAATATTTTCATTGGCTGTTTTTTGTGTGTGTCTTTTTTACAGATGAACAGTGCAGAGTTCTCTAATGCCACCAGCGATGTCCAATGTCCCATAAAGCCCCAGCACATCTCCATATCTGTGCTCATTTGTCTGACTTTCCTGGTGGGACTGCTGCTTAATGTCTTCAGTCTGTGGGTGTTCACATGCAGGACACCAGAATGGACATCCAGCACTGTTCTTCAATTTCATCTAGCTGTCAGTGATGTCCTTATGTGTCCTATGGGACCGTTTATGGCAGTATATTATCACACTTCTAATTGGCTTTTTGGGAAAGCTCTCTGTCGGCTTAAAATAGCTTTAATAACCTCTCACATTTACAGCAGTATTCTGTTTCTGACTCTCATTAGCATTCACCGCTATGTGGTCGTGGTACGCTACAACCAAGACTCTTACATGAATCGAAAGGACTTTGTCCAGAAGCTCTGTGTTGGAGTTTGGCTTTTTGTATTGGTTAAAGGAACTGTTTTAGCAGCTGTTTTAGACACAAGCACAGTGGACAATCACACGTTATGCCTCAGCATTCACCAAGGACAATATACTGACTTTTTTTTTGTTGTAAACTTCACTGTCCTCATTCCTGGATTACTACTAGCATTCATTGTTTCTGCGATCTGCTACACTCTTCTGGTGCGATCGATGTCCTGTCTCGACACTAGCCACGATAGTGGACGAGCTATTAAGAACAAATCACGTAAAATGGTGGCTGTTTGTTTGGCTATTTTTGTTGTTTGTTTCACCCCTATGAATGTGGTACGCAGTGTGGGTCTTGTGGTCAAGAAATTCTTACCCCTCAAATGCAGTCTCCTTTTAAAAGTGGAGACTGCATACTATGTGTCATGGACCTTGGCTGGAGCCAATTGCTGTCTCGATCCAATTATCTATTGTTTCAGCTGTCAGAATTTCCAAAAACATTTCACATCTCTTAGGAAAATAGGTTTGAGGCTTGAAATGAGCCATGGTGAATCTTCATAAGAAGATTGTAAACAAGAACAGCCATTGGTTAGCAAGGAACATGCTGAAATTGTTGCTATATTGTATCTTATATGTATCACAGAAACTTTTTTGTAATTGCAGTGAAGTTTTGTATATATATGTCAGTCATGTGTCAGTCTGTCCTCGTTGACTGTGATTATTAGTTAATTCCTTTCCAGCTGTGTTTGTCTAATTATCTATGATTATCCTGTGTATTTATAGTCCTGTCAGTTCAGTTAGTTTCAAGAAAAGCTTACATTCAGCAGATAATGTAAAATAGCGAGATGAGGCAGAAATATGTTGTTAGTAACCTTCTAGAAGAATTTTATGTGGAAGATGCACAGTTACAACTTCTGTGGGGTGTGAAGAAAAAGTAATGTAACTAGTAGTGTAACTAATTACTGTTGCCATAATTAAAGTAACAACATTACTTTTTCTTCTTCTTCTTCTTCTTCTTTCTTCTTCTTCTTCTTCTTCTTTGAAAGGAGTAACTAGTAATGAGTAATATATTACGTTGTTTGAGTAACTAGCCCAACACTGCTCATAACATAGTGATAGAAAAGGGTGGAGTTTATGTTAATGACTGCTGACTAATAAAAGGAAATTCTGTCTTGGTTCCTTTTTGTCACATACACTTATACTGAAATGTTTCAAATGAGTTTTGAGGGAGCGTTGCATGACTTGGTAAGTGCTCTGTGTAGCTTAATATTCATTTTTCAGATGCATGTTACAATTGGTAATTTAATAATAATTTAAGGGGAAAGGAAAAAGTGCTGGAAAAAGTTAAAAGAAAAAGAAAAAACTGCAGCATTGCAGTTTAGTGCACAGAACAGGATAGTGCACTGAACATTTCACACAAATTTACTGTTAAATGATCAAAAATGATATGTGTGTGTGTGTGTGTGTGTATTACACACAGAACTGCTAAATAGGACATCAGTTATTTAATTAAAATAGAGTTCAAAAACCTTCCAATTTATTCTCTTTAATGTACTCCATTACAGAAGTCCTGAACTGCAACATAAAAAAACAGTAATATTGCAAATGTAAAAAAAAGTGTCTTAGATCCTTCCTGAACTTAATTTTTCTCTCTCTCTCTGTTTGTTTTTCTCTCCCTAAAACTTTTTTCTCTATTCAAAACTTTTCTCTCTGTTTATAATTTTTTTTTTTCTGTTCAAAACCCGTTTTTTATCTTCCAAAACCACTGCATACATTTTTCTCTCTCGTTTAGAAGAGAGAGAAAAAAATTGGAGATAGAATGTTTTGGAGAGAACAAAAAACGTCAGAGAGAAAGTGAGAGAAAATCTTTGGACTCAAGGCACTTTCAGTGGATAACGATAAGGCACTTTCCCCACAACTTCCTCTTCTTTTTTTTTAATATGCAGACCAGGGGCACTGTAATTTTCAGTTCATCTATTTATCTATCTGATGAATCTGATCAACGACCCCTCATTTTTTTTTTCTGCACAGTGGCATTCTTCTAA
Source organism: Barbus barbus (assembly GCF_936440315.1). Lineage (NCBI taxonomy): Eukaryota > Metazoa > Chordata > Actinopteri > Cypriniformes > Cyprinidae > Barbus > Barbus barbus. The sequence goes on along the minus strand of NC_136733.1, from coordinate 34,201,782 downwards.
GATGAACACCTCAGATTTACCCAACGCGAGCCATACGGATACATGTCCTCCTGAGCCTCAGCACATTTCTCTGGCTGTGATCCTCTGTCTGGTCTATCTCATGGGCCTTCTGCTCAATGGATTCAGCCTGTGGGTCTTTACCTGCCGCATTCACAAATGGAACTCTGGAGCTGTTCTGCAGTTTAATCTGGCTCTATCTGATGCCATCATCACTCCACTCACCCCACTGATGGCAGTGTACTTTGCTATGGATAGCAACTGGATTTTTGGGGATTTTGCCTGCCAGCTGAAGATTGCTGTGCTCAGCATCCACTTTAATGGCAGTGTGATCTTCCTCACTCTCATTAGTGTTCATCGATATGTGTCCGTGGTTCACTTCAACCGCTCCTCGTTGATAAAAAGGAAGATATTTGTGAAGAAGCTGTGTGCTGGGATTTGGTGTATTCTTATAATAATTGGCATTTTCTATGGATGGCTGCTTCCTGTAACCAATGAAGAAAACCATGGGCAGTGTCTTACTATTCATCAGACAAAATTGACAGATGCTTACTTTATTATTAACTTTGTGATTTTCTTCTTTTGGTGTATTTTACCCTTAACTATATCAGTGTTTTGCTACAGTCGCCTAGCGAGCTCAGTGTCCCGCATTAACACAAATTCTGCTCAGGGCCAATCAGTGAAGAATAAGTCTATGAGGATGATAGGGATATGTGTATTCATATTTGGCCTTTGCTTTCTTCCTCTCAATGTTGTTCGGACTATCGGAGTAGTTGTGAAAAAGTATCATCCCAGTAAATGTAGACTTATGTTGCAGTTGCAAACAGCATATTATGCATGCTATATATTGGCAGGAATCAACTGCTGCTTGGACCCCCTCATCTACTTTTTTGGCTCACGTAATTTTATCAAAGCGCTCAGAAGATCTCTTAAGGTAATAGGGATCAGAAGTAATGTTGAAAACAACATTGAATCAGAAACAGTAAGTCAAGGGGTAAACAGAAATGTAGTTTCTACTATCTCTTAGGACATTAAGCAATTGAAATGGAAGTTGTAATTAAACTTTCTGGACTCATATCAGTGAACACATCCTCAGAGAAGAGATCTGTTGCAAGGGGAAGTTAAAGCTTAAGGGTACATGAACTAAAAAAAGTCAAAAACACATACATTTTGATTTCATAATTCATGGTGACTTTAATGGTGCTTTAAGCAGCCTACTGAAAGATTAGCCTACACTTAACAATATTTTTGTCTTTTATTTATTTATTTGTCCTGTGTGATCCTATTCCACAGTACAGAAATAAAACATATAAAAGATTTAAAAAAGATTTTTAAGTGTAATCTTGCCGATAGTATTGTGAACATGTTACTGGCCTCCACTAGTTGAGCACAAGCAAAAATGATGTTTCTGCTAACAACACTGCGGAATGCATTACAAAATTGTTAAAATAATTTTGTAAATATTTATTCTAGTCTGCAAAGTAATGTTTTATAACATGAACATGTGCTAGTAACCTTTCACAACATGCTATTGATAACTAAACGCAGCAAGAAGTTTTGAAAGTTTTATTAAGCTGAATCTTTCAGACTAAAACTGATATCTAAACTAATATTTTGAATTTTAGTATTGACATTTCAAATAGCCTGCGACAGTCATGCTAACGTGAGAGAAACTAAATAAACAGAAGATCCATTTTGAAGCTGTTTATCTCATTGCTGATGACTGATATATTAAATAACGTTGTGTTTTTATTATTTTACTATTCATCTTTGTAAATGTTTTGTAAATGTAACTGTACAACTTTTTTTCAAAACAATTGGAGCATTAAAATGCCCTGTTGTTAAACTTGTTCTTATCTGTACTATAATAAAGAGATTTAAGAAGTGAGTCAGTTTATGTGTTTATTTATGTCCGGTTACTGGCGAGAACCGCAGGACTCCCGAGTGACGTCGGGACGTTATTTGCGTGATGTCGGTCACAGGTAAAGCATTTCCTTCCTCTTTGTGGATCAGTTTCGCTCGACACCCAGCTGTTCACGCTGGATAAAGAACAGAATGGGGAAGATTCAGGAATTCGAAATAACTCTTAATAACAACAAAACAGTTTATAGTCCAGGTGAATCCCTCTCCGGTACTCTGAAAATATCAATTGCACAGCCAATACCATGTAAAGGTAAGTAAACAAACGACTCCAATTATCAGCCACCCGTTGTGTTTTCTTTCACTGGAAGTTTCTAAACAAGTTTAGGCTACTTCTTAAAGTACAATAGCCTATTTGTGTATCAAACTTAAATCTGAAGCCCACTGGTTGTTTTCCTAGACGTTCTCACGTGTAGAGTTGGTTTTGTTGGTTTCTGAAACTGGTCTGAGCGAAACTTGTTGCGGATCTTTTATTGACATGCCAACGCGGAATAGTGCATGAACCTCTTACCGCTTTCTTAGTTCTCTAAAATTTCCGTAAAAACCATAAACGGGGTGTTTTAGGGACACTGGCAATGATAAATGTCAATAAATACGCTGAAATAATAATTATGTAGCCTATAATCCATTCTGTTTCTCAATACCTTGCCAGGCCAGGTGAACTAATCGCAGTTTCGCTTATCGAGTTACGTATGAAGACCTGCATTTAAGTAAAACTTAGGACATAAATTAGTGTAACTGAGCCTTCAGCAGCGTGTTTGAGTCAGTTATTCAGGCCTTAAAACAAATTTAAATTGTCAAACAATTCTGATCTTGAAATCTGTTTTCAATATCATGCATAAATGCAATTTGCTGCGAACTGGTCAGACTTCTTGGTGCAAGTAACTTAGACTATGCATCTTCTCACCCACCACCTGTTGATACCAACACCTGTTTCACCCACCCAGCCTCAGTGCTTTTCAATGCACCTGTTCATGTTAAGGTCAAATATCCTGACACCACTAAGCCGAACAATCCACTGCAGTATTTAAAATAAATCTGCTGTGATTTCTGGATACCCGAAGGAATGCAAGCCTTAAAGATCCCATTAATTGTGTCTTTTTTGTGTGTAGAATAGGTATGGGCATGTAGTATAAATGAATATGACTAGCTATCAACTTGGTACTTGCAATATGCACATATCAAATGATTTCATATGCAGATACAGTACCTCTCTGGCGTGTGTATCTACATTCATAAAGCTAATATAAGAGTAACCAGCAAAATCTGTTGTCCAGAAAGACAATAGAGCTACTGTTTGACTTTGGGCCTTATCTTGGCCATGGGATCAAGGTGAAATGTCTCTGAATATACATGAAAATGTCAGCCTATAGACCTAAAAGCCTATAGGCCTATTGTGTAAAAAAACAACAAAACAACCAATGTGAACAAGGAAGTGATTAAAAGTGTTGCTTTCACATGTTTGAGAACCGCTGTGGGCAAGGAAAATGTGATCAGACTAAAAATGAGTCAGAGTGCAGTCAAGATGATAGTTTGAAGAAAAAAAAAATTCACACCAGATGTAATCATCAGTTTTAGAGTGATATGAGAAAGCAAGCAAGTCATGTGGTTATGTCAGTGGTTTGGGGCTGGTCTATTGTTTGAGCTGAGATGTTGATGAAGAATACTCACCGGACTGGTTCGCTCACATGCCAGATCAAGGACGACAGTAATAACAATCCCATTACAACTTTACGAAGAAGTCATCTGACTGTATTTAAAACAATAACAGTTCTATTTGAGTCTTTATGTATTTATTTTTTGGTTGAATTAAATTACTGATGTAGTTGACTTTTTTGACCTGAGCAATTAATTTGTCCTCTTTTCAGGTGTATTAATTAATAATGTTTTTTTTATAGTTGGACACAAGTTTCTACCTATATCAGCTCATAAATGTCTGTTTAGTAGCACTCATATTTTGTTCAGTACGACAGAGTGACCGATCGTGAGATCTTTAGATTCCAGATGTTGTTGTTGTTCAGCCAGTTTCTTACTGGAGTCTCTTCTGACATATTTCCCATGGTTGCTTATGTATCTGTGGTAACATCTCTACTTGCTAGCACTCAGTGTGTGTCTTGGGGTTAGAGAGAAGGGGGGTGGGGGGAATGGTGGAAATAAAGGTAAGCAAATGGATAGAATCACAAAGACTAAATGGACAAATAAAAATAAATGGACAAATAAAGACTGCAAAATCTGTTCATTTCTGTCAGGGGTTGGGGACCTATCTTTGTAAACTAGCTCATTGCTTTTTTGAAGATTTATTTATATAATTATAAAATTTTTTGTGGCACATGTTTTTCAGATTAGGTATGTTTTCTCACCATTTAAAGTAGAATTTAAATTTTCACGAAACTAGTCAAAATGTTATGCTCAATTCGTAGTCTAATATATAAACAATTAAAATCTTGTGGTATTAAAAAGCTTAAAAAAACCCGCAGACTGTTTATACAGGCTGTTCTGCAAAAATATTATCTGCATGTAACAACTGTAATGGTCAGTGGTTTTCAATTGCAAAACATTTTTACTGTCCTGTTGCTAATTTTGTCAATTTTCATCCTGTGGCAATGACTCAAAGGTTGCAGAAAAGTTCTTGAGAAGTGAGTGAGTTCACTAACCTCAATGCTATGTATGTTTTAGGACTCCTTTGTTGATGGCATATGGCTACTGTGTTTTTGTCTGTTACATGACAGTCTGAATGTTTTAATGGAACGTCCTGCTGCCGGTAAGGGTGAAGGACAGAGTGAGGTCATATTAAGTTCTCAATAAATGAACAAGTCTGTCATCTTGGTTCCAGATAATCCTAGCCATCATTTACTGACCCTCATGACATATTCTTTTAAATAGCTGTTGTCAGGAATTAATCACACACAATGACTCATTTCTTGTGATAGCCTTTCATCAGTAAAAAAAATACTCTTTCTTTTCAGTACTGCTTTGGATATAAATGGATATAATTTATTTTTTAATCTGCTGTACCAGTTATATATCACCTGTTACTATTTTGGTGTGAGAAACTGCTGCAAACGATCAAATATGTGAGTGAACTTTTCTAATGAATCAAACTGATGAATCGTGAACATGTTTGATCAAAAGAGTGATTCATTCGCAAATCTGGCATCACAAGTTCTGATTCTAAACAGCTGATTGTCAAAAAAAAAAGGATTCTCAGGTTGGTATACAGTAATTTTCACTGCAATAATATTTTATTGGGACAGAGCAGTATTTTTTCTGGTGCTCATGTCCCAGTAAAAAGGATTTAGCGATGCCCACTGCTTATCAGCGTCTTGCATCTGTGCAGGCACATTTCTTTTGACTGACCTATGTCTTTATTTCATAATCAGAAATCAAAGTGAACTGCCAGGGCTTCTGTGGAGTGACCAGCAAATCAAATGACACAGACTGGACAGAGGAGGAGCAGTACTTCAGCAGCTCGGTCTCAATAGCAGATAAAGGTACACAGATGTCATGGTTTCGCTCGCATATTAAATGGTACGATGCTTGTTCAGATCCCTAACAGTTTCTCTCTGTCTGTTTCCCAGGCACTCTGAAAGACGGCGAGCACACTTTTCCCTTCAAGTTTCTCTTGCCAGGTGAGGCACACTTTTGTGTAATTGAGCTGCCCTGTTTTTCTAAATTCCTCCAAGACAAGTCTGAGGTTAACCACTGTTTACGTTTATCCATGACAACAGAACAAAATATCAACTTTGTATAACCAAATACAACCTATGTGAGTCACCCAATATAGGTATTAGGAGTTTTAGAGTATAGAATATAGTCTGTTTTTAAAAATAAAAAACAGCAGAAAATGCTTATATGGTGAAATATTATTGCAAATTATAATAACTGTTTAAATTTTTACATAATTTAAAATGTAATCGATTCTGTGATGACAAAGCTGAATCAGCATCATTACTCCAGACTTCAGTGTCACGCGATCCTTCAGAAATCATTCTAATATGCTGATTTAGTGCTCAAGAAACATTTCTTATGTCAGTGTTAATGTCAGTGTAAAGGCAGTTCAGAGAGTTGTTTCTAAACGCATACAAACTGAAAGCTGAAAACACGTTATAAAGACTGGGAACTATGTAGAACTGAATTGTGGAGTTAAACCGTTAAACAGATTTTTTGGGTGGGCCTGAAATCATGTCTCTGCACTGGAGCCACTGAGCATGGCCCGTCCCCTAACACGATAATAACTAGAGGGTATCAGCATCAGTGCGAGTTACTGTCATTACCGTTAGTTACTACAGTCTACAGTTTGCTAGCTAGCTATGCCTATGTCAGGTAAATGCATTCTAAACATGTATGGCTGTGTAAATCCAATTAAGCTGCTAGAGTGAGCATCCATTCAGTTTGTAGCGGTATTTGACAGTTGAAAGAGGCGGCAGCTTTCCCACAAGTTGGTGTGGTTTCAGTGCCGACAGAGGACACGCACCCAGCATTTGAGAGCAGATTTTTTTTCAAGATTTAGATTTTTCAAGATTTGTCACAAACTCAGAACACATTTACTGTAACATTGCTTTACACAGACTTTAAAAACAGTTGTACTACTTATGTTTGTGGAAACTGTGTTACATATTTTTTCAGGATTCTTTGATAAAGTTTAAAAGAGAATAATTTATGTAAAGTAGAAATTTTTGTAACATTATAATAAATAAATGAAAAAAAACTATATTACTAAAACTAAACTAAAACACAAATATAGTGTGAATTCTGTTTCTGTCAGTTAATTTTCATACAACTGGAGGGTAAATCGGATTCCTTCGTTTTTTTTTTCTTTTTATTCACTCTTTTCACAATGTGAAGCTAAGACACACGCTAGCCCATCTAGGATATCGCTGCTCTTATTGTCTGGAGCTGCTCAGCTGCTATTTGAAACCTCCACCTGCTGTTCCTCTATTATCTGAGACTCCCCAGCTCTTCTCTAGCAGAACAATGCCACTCTTAGAGAATCGTGCTTCTCGTGCTTGTACCGTTGGTTTTTGTGGTTTTCAGCCTTTTGCTAAAAACATTGAAGTTTATTGGATAATGAACCCTTTTAAACCTTTTTGTTTGAAAAGAACATTGTTCTAATGCAAAAGTCCAAACTTTGGTTATGAGAAAGTAAGAAAATGATTAGCCTCATCCTCATTTGTTTATTTTTATTCATTTATCTGCACCTGCAGAGTAGATACACAAACCTCTCTAATCCTCTCTTTTGTAGCTGCTGCGCCTACATCATTTGAAGGGCCTTATGGAAGGATTATGTATAGAGTTCGGGCTTTCATAGACACACCTCGTTTTGCAAAAGACTACAAGATAGAGAAGCCCTTCTCTATGAATAACACAGTCAACCTGAATGAAATGCCTGGTATTCAGGTAAATGTCTCTACACAGACCTCCAAAAAAAGAACCACAAACTTAAATATCTTTAATTCTGATATCTGTGCTGTCATTTACAGCCAATTATTTACATTACTATTCTTTTAATTATTTGCTTTGCGCAGGAACCAAGCTCCTCTTCTATGACCAAGAATTTCTCATACATGCTTGTGAAAAATGGGACAGTGGTGCTGAAAGCTAAGAGCGACATGCGAGGATATATCGCTGGACAGGTCATAAAAGTGTTCGCTGAGATTGAAAACAAATCTGAGAAGTCAACGGGCCATGTGGTTGCCAGTCTAATGCAGGTAAGATTACACAAACTATTCTTAAAATACATTAGATTATATTTTAAGAACAAATGTTTTCAGTTAGTTTAAACAATTGAGTATAATGTCTGAAAATAGTTTGGGGTCAGTAAGAATATTTAATTAATGATCAAAAGTGACTGTAAAGACTTACATTTTTACAAAAAAAATTCTAATTGAAAAAAAATCCTGTTCTTTTGAACATTCTATTGATCAAAGAATCCTGAATATTAGGCAGCACAACACTGATAATAAGACTTTTTTTCTTGAGCAATTTCTGAATGATAATGTGACACTGAATACTGGAGTAATGTCTACTGAAAATTCATATTTGTGATTACAGGAATAAATTACATTTTAAAATGTTAAAATAGAAAGCAGATACTTTAAATTGTAAGAATATTACAACATTTATTGTTCCAATAAGTACAGCCTTGATGAGCACAAGTGACTTCTTTCAAAAACATTAAAATATCTTTCTGACCCCAAACTTTTGAACGGTAGTGTATATTCAGATTTGTTGTTGACTGATATGACTATATTAATAATTGTGATTGAATATGCAGGTACACCTTTGGTTAATATCATAAGACTCTCACTATTGCTCATCTCTTAATTTTAGAAAGTTACATATAATACCAAGAAGCCGACATATGACTTGCGGAGAGTAGCGGAGGTAGAAGGACCTGGAGTTAAGGGTGGACAAAAAACTGAATGGAAAGAGCAGATAATTGTACCTTCTCTTCATCTGTCCACCCTGACTGATGGAAACCTCATCCAAATCTGCTACTACATTCAGGTGAGTATTTAAATGTTATTGTTACACAACACATATTAAATTAACGGGATGTAATGCAAAGTGTGACACTTTTCTTTCCTGTGAGTATTTTTCTCCATTGTGGAGCGTTTAATAATATTTGGCTGTATGTAATCATATCATCATCATATCAGAGAGATGCATTTTATCAGAAGTTCATGCAAATTGCATTTGGTATTTCTTTCTTCATTCCTCTCATTGCACCTGCATGTTTGTCTCTGCATTTTCAGGTCTATTTGAAATACCCAGAGGTATCTTTAACTCTGCCCATTTACATTGGAAGCATTGCAGTGGATCCAACTCAGCCTTCCCCCTCCCGGCCTGTTATACCCATGCCAGTCTCAAGTAATAACTCCACCCCTGCCCCTGACCCTGCCCCTTCTCCTGCTGCTGCTCCTGCTGAATCTGCCCCACCCAGCCTTCCACCACGTACAGCCCCAAAACCTGCACCCAAACCCAGGCCTCGTAGCACCTACGCATCCCTCAATGTGCTTCCCCCTGTTCTGTACCCAGAACTCCCAGGTGTGGCTAACTACAACGGGGAAATGCCAAATAGTCCACAGCATGAGTCTGGTTCCCAGGCTCCAGTGTCTCCCAATGCATTCAGCTATGCTCCTGGACTCAGCTTCAGACAGAAACAGAGCTCCAACGGCCCATCAGCACCCCCCCTCAGTTCATCCACCAGCCCTCAAGACTGGAATGCAATGTCCTCTTCAGCTAGCCTACCTCCAAAGTATAGGAGTTCACCATATCCACATGGTATGGCATGGTAATAAAATTCTTAAAATTAATAATTAAAATGTATATGTGTGTGTTTTAAATGATGTGAGCCATAACACCCAAGAGCCTAATCATCAGTGTTGGGGGTAACGCATTAATCAGATTACTTTAAGTAACTAGTAAAGTAACGCATTACTTTTTAATTTAGAAGGAAATATCTGAGTTACTTTTTCAAATAACTAACGCCATTTACTTTGTTTCCCATTAATTGACTGACATCTGTCGTGTTGCCATGTTGAGAGAAATCAGTGCAGAAGCGTTGTTTGCTGTTTGAACAATGTTACTGTTGTTCTAGACTAAATATGAATATGTTTTTGCACAAAAACAGATTCAGTATTCCTCAAAATGAATAAAAAACAGTCAAATGCAAACTTCGAATATGATGCAAACCTGCAATTATTAAATATGTTAAATAAGATAAATATCATTTATGTATTTAATCCCATTTTATTAACCAACGTCTTTGCTGCTGACCTTCGATGATCTAATTCAACCATACTACGCAAAAATGACACATTTGTTTAATTTTTGTTATTGCTGACTAGTGTTGAACTTTCTTCTCCTGTAATTAGTTTGATCTGCGCCCTCTACTCTACAGACGTGAATTTACATTTCCTTCAGCCTGAGGCGCATTCATTTCACTGTTGTTGTGAAAAGGGCTTCTACATTTGTAAAAAAATAACTTTTTTATATTTAAAAACAAACAAGCCATGCCCAGATTTAAAAAGTAACTCAAAAGTAATGTAACTCATTACTTTCCATAAAACGTAACTAAGGTAATTAGTTAACTTTTTAAAGGGAGTAATGCAATATTGTAATATTTAAAATTGGTTTGTTTAATTTTTTATTATTATTATATTTGTTTGTTCATTAAGTAAGGCAATGTTACCTGGTGATTAATTTTATTTTATTTCTTTTGACAGAGGCTCCACCTTCTTATGAAGATATATAGGATGTTTCCCAGCCATATGAAGAAGGGAGAAAAACATTGAAAATATTCATAACATTCCTGTGACTTTATAATAAATGCAGACCTCGAACACTTTTGAACCAAATGTGTAGATATCCAAATTTTGTGTTCTTACAATGCGTGTACTCAAGAATGTGATATTTAACCTAAGAGGTCAGCTGATACAATACTTCAGGTGTGGTGTGACAGCTATTATGCCAAACAGTTGGAAATTAGTAATTTAGCTTTTTCATTTTTGTCATTGCAGATGATCTGTAAAATAGATCTGCCTCTTGCAAAGATATTTTACCACTTGTTTTTAGGAGTTTCATCATGGAAGAGTATTAACTACTCTTTTATTATTAGACTGTTGCTTGTTTTGTACAATTGTGTTTGCAGTCACACAACCACCAGGGTAAATTTGCCTTTTTTTTAGCATGTTCAGGCTTTGTTTCTATGTTCCTGATAAGCTAACAATTAATCTAGTTCGATTGAAACTGTAACTTTATACTATGCGTGGATACACATGTCCTGAAGTCGTACAAAACCACTGAATATTTAGTTCAAGTTTTGTGGTATTTAATGATTAATTTCTTACTTGAATTATTAATTTCTGCCTTTGTTAGTATTGCACACTACTTGCATGTTAAAAACATTTTTTTTTATTTGATCAGTGATTTATATGTAGTATACAGATTATTAAAAATGTTGAACTGAAAAAAACCCTGGATTTTGTACTGTTAAACAGAATGAAAATGAATCTTTGAAGTTGCTTGTGACTTTGAAATGCATCTTTGATAGGCTGTTTACATTATTCTTTACTTGTTGCATAGGGCAAAGATCCGTTAAAGAAACTGGAGGGTTAGAAATAATCAAAAGTGGCCATAAATCAAGCTTTATGTGTACTATAAAGTAGTAAAGAGAAATTATACAGGCCAGTCTTAAGTGCCTACTGCCACACATAGAAAATGTGCATGCAAATTATAATACCTTTCAGTGTGGCTCAATTTGTTGAGGTGCAAACAATATTGTTTTCCCCCAATAATGTCTTAATTTATTGCAATATACATGTGATACGTGACACTTATGCTTATGTTTCGTAACGAGGAGGTAAACAACAAAAAGTTCACGTCACGAATGGTTTATAGTGGGCCTGCGGGGAACACACTTAGCAACTAAACCCAGACAGTAAACGCCCCCCTTACCAGTAGAGGGCGCGGTGTGGTCACATGACAGTCGCAGGGTGCATGTAGCAGGGAAGTGCAGAGAGGAAGACAAGCCTCTAAACTTTCGGAATGAACTGAGTTGTTTTACAAAAATGCAAACCATCATAAGTTAACGGGTAAGTATGTGCAAAACAGTCATTTTTGTGGATAAATGTCCCACGCCGAATGTAGTTTATGATGCATGCTCCGTCTAGATTTGTGGTGGTGTGGCTGGTGTCATGCGCGTCTGTTAGCTACATTGTTTGATGTTGTTCATTGTAATTCCGCCAACAGTGAGCGGTGCGTCCGATATAAACATTAACAAATGCTGTTATATTCCTCAGTTAATAAGACATAGGAAAGCACGAGTCTAATAGTCTGTCATGCCTTTTCAGCAATGCAAAGAAAGTATAATTTATCGTTTTGGAGGGCCGAAGAGACAGATTTGTTGGCTGTGTCTCAACATCTAGTGTGATGCCTAGACATACAGCATTTGATGGCCAAAATGTTCTAAGTAGGCAGCTTACTACATTTTGAAACGCAGCCCTTCAGAGCGCGGTTGATACATTATTTCCCCCCATCAATACCGGTACATATTATAATTTTTTTATTCTGATCATATCAAATCGTTTTAATTGCTTTATTTGACATTTTACATAATCAGTCAAAACCATTAGGTTCCAACCATCCAATATATTTTACATTGACTATATATTTTTTATACATTAATTGGTCGCACATTTAATTTTTTACATTAACTGATTATTATAAAACATGCGAATATGTGTAATATACTAACACTGTAAATTCTCACAGAGGAAGGGACTTGGAGGTCTTCTTGGATTGCTCCAGGTTCCCCCTGCCATGGCCAAGTCCAAAAAAGGTGAGTTCATTGATTTCAAGGTTATTATTCATAATGCAAGTTCAGGTCGGTTAATGCATCCCATACTACAAAAGGATCTGGTATTCTTTTTCAGATTTGATTAATCTATCAACTGCAAAATGCACGTTGTTTACATACCTTAATGTTTTTCATATGTTACCCTGGACCACAAAACCAGTCATAAGGGTCAATTGGTTTTTAAATTGAGATTTATACATAATCTGAAAGCTGAACAAACTTTCCATTGATGTATGGTTTGTTAGGACAGGTCAACATTTGTCTGAGATACAACTATTTTAAAATCTGGAATCTGAGGGTGCAATAAAAATCTAAATATTGAGAAAATCGCCTTTAAAGTTGTCCAAATTAAGTTCTTAGCAATACATATTACTAATCAAAAATTAAGTTTTGATATATTTATGGTAGGAAATTTACAAAATATCTTCATGGAGCATGATCTTTAGTGAACTGACATACTGCCAAGTATGGTGACCCATACTCGGAATTCGTGCTCTGCATTTAACCCATCCAACGTGCACACACACAGCAGTGAACACACACCCGGAGCAGTGGGCAGCCATTTATGCTGCGGCGCCCGGGGAGCAGTTGTGGGTTCAGTGCCTTGCTCAAGGGCACCTCAGTCGTGGTATTGAGGGTGGAGAGAGCGCTGGACATTCACTCCCCCCACCTACAATCCCTGCCGGCCGGAGACTCGAACCCACAACCTTTGGATTACGAGTCCGACTCTCTAACCATTAGGCCAAGACTTCCGACTTCCCCTTTACTTAATAACCTAATGATTTTTGACATAAAGTCGATAATTTGTAATGTATTGTTGGCTAATGCTACAAATATACCCATGCTACTTATGACTGGTTTTCTGCTCCAGGGTCACATATTTTATCATGCTGTGGTTGTAGGTATGGACAGCCCTGCGGACCCACCGAGAAGAGGCAGGAAGACCAAATCCCTTGGTGCTGCTCCAAAAGTTGGTAAACAACAGTGTGCTCTTGGCAGCACAAAGAGCCCAGAGACCAGCTTTCAGCTACTCTCTGGCCAGACATCCCTCAAGCTACCAGGTGAAAACATCATCTCAGGAAATCATGGCTCTATCCAGCAAGATAAACAAGATGCTTCAGAAACACAGAGTTCTGAGTCTGGTAATGCTGCCAAGAGCATCCCCACTTTGTCCTCACCTGCAGCCAGACAGGAAGGGGATGCCCGGAGAGGGCCGGAGGAGTTTAAAGCTGTGAATCCTGCTCCGCCACGTTTGGCTTGGAAAACCATGGTTAGACCAGCACCAGCTCCATCTGCTCTGAAGGTAGCCTGCTGCTTGCTTATGTACCTTCTAGTTCATATTAATGAGTCAGGAAAATGTGGAAGGCATGGATTTTGATGATAACCTAAAATGTTTGTGTTGGGGGTTGGGGGGGGGGGGGGGGACTCACAGACATTTCTGAACAATTCAAAGGGCCTGGGACAAAAACAGTTTTATTGGTGGGATGCCCATAAATTATATTTCTTATATGCAGTAGGCCTACCGTTCTTGTACTACTACTTAATTTCACAAATGTTTGTTCTGGTTAATATTTTTTTGGAAACCATGATAGTTTTTTTCACGATTCTGTCTGATTAGAAATTCTGATGATTAGAAAGTTTAAAAAACAGCATTAAAACTCTTATACTTGTAAATCTTTACTGTGACTATGGAACAATTTAATATATCCTTCATTAACTCTTTAAAAGTAAGGTAGTTGTTAAGTTTAGGTATTGGGTAGGATTAGGGATGTAGAATATGGTCATGCAGAATATGTGCTTTATATGTACTAATAAACAGCCAATATATTAATAATAGGCATGCTAATAATAAGCAACTAGTTAATAGTGAGAATTGGTCCCTATACTAAAATGTTACACAAATCTGCCCAACAAAAACTTACATATGTCTGTTTTTATTAATGCAACATCATAGACAATGAACAGCGAAAAAAGTGCGTATGAGAGAGACGTGGAGTCCTCGCACACACAGCATCTCAGTTTACCTCAAGAACTCAAAGACTCGACACAAACAGGTGTGAAATTTAAAAAAAAGTTTAATTAAAACCTCTTTGTTTAGAACACAAAAGAGTAAAACCAATTGCATGCTCCCCTGTTTGTATTCTTCTGCAGCCTCCAAGAAGAAGAAAAGAAAAATGGGCTTATATAATTTTGTTCCCAAAAAGAAACCAAAAGTGTCCAAGAAACCGAATGTCTCGTTGTCCTCTTCAAATGAGCAGGTCTGATATCTTACACGTTAGACTACTTCCATGTGTGTGAAATGAAGCCATTCATCTTGGCCAAATCTTGAACATTCAAGATCTTTGTTTCCAAACCCTGCAGGAGGATTCACATACTGTTGGCTGCAAAGTTATGCAGATGTCCATTGAAGAGGCATTCAAAAATAGAGTTAGTTCTGAGAAACCAGAGGAGGCGGCTTCAGCGGCTGAGAGAGAAACTGCAGCAGAACCGCACCAGAACAAGGAAACGGAGGACCTTCCACAAGGCCACGCTGAAGAATACACCGAGCTGCCTCTACATGCTCTGGCTCATGAAAGCATGTTCACAGAAATCCCCACAGGTAGATATTATCTGCACCTGAAGACAATAGAACTGAAGTCCACTTCTTGCTTGCTTATGTATTTCATACTTCCACCTCATGAAATCTGTATACTTCCTTTCTGTTTGTTTTCATACAATAGGTTGATCTCAGAATGAGCAGAGGCAGGTTTCAGACAGAGCATACTGACTTTGTAAGACCATAAGACCACATGGCAACATACATGCAGACCTTTTGTAAAAATAAACAACTTTTTGTTGCATATTCGCTTTTTAATACATCATCATAAAAAATAAAGAAATGGCAGATCAGGGAGGGTTTAGTAGCCTAGGACATTCTAGTATCAGAGGGCTGAAACAGTAAGAAAACCAATTTCAAGTACCTAAAGTGGTCTTAAATGTTTTTATCCAGAGGATAAAGAAAACATGGAGGCTGATGACATATTGGAACCTCCACTGTGTAGCTGTCGCATGGAGGCACCGAAGAACCAGGATGTAGTAACTCTTGCTGAGGGCAAGTGCATGGCTGTAGAGAGTGTCGATGGAAAGGTAGAACATGTCATGTTTCAAAACATCTGTCTGTGAAAGGATAACAAAATTAAATCTTTAAATATATTCACACCACTGTAACAGTTGCTTTTTATGTATGATAACATTATACTTACGTGGTGAATTGATTTTAAGAAGCATAAAAAAAAAATCTTTTTTTTTGTTCTCTCTCTAGCTGAGTTTATGTCGGAAGGTGATTCTGAAGCAGGAAATGATGCGTCCCTCTCTGAGGATTCCATTACTGGTGTTGTGCGAGGATCATCGTGCGGGCATGGTGAAGCACCAGAGCTGCCCAGGCTGTGGTTTCTTCTGCAGGGCTGTAAGTTAACCATACACTAGCTTTCAAAAGTTTGGGGTTGGTAAGATTTTTTCCAATGCTTTTTTAAAAACCTGCATTTATTTGATGATAATACAGTTAAACATGAATATTGTGAAATATTATTGATAACTGTAATAAGATAATAACTGTTTTTATATCTGAATATATTTTTAAATATCATTTATTTCCTGTGATGGCAAAGCTGGATTTTCATCAGCCATTACTTCAGTCTTTAGTGTTGCATGTAAAAAAACAACAACTCTTGAGTGGTGGTATATGAAGAGCTTTCCCAAAGTATCCCAAAATTAAGAATGTATACACTTTCATTATTCATTTTTGTTTTATCAAACAAATACGTTAGGGACATAGTTTTTGTGTTGGCCTTGGGATGCCATTGTAGAAATGTGTTATGATTAATAAGTGTTTTGTGAGGTCCATGTAGAATTCATAAGGTGTGAGTGTGCTTGATTTTAAAAATATTTTAAGAGCTATTAATTTCTTTGGCGGCTACAGTTTTTTGATTACAAAAAGTTGCACCTTTAATAGTTCAACTTGGGAGTTAAAACCCTGAAATTACAAAATTAATATTATAGTGGTCTGTCTAATCCAGGGGACGTTTATAGAATGTCAGCCAGATGGGAACATCTCTCACCGCTTTCACCGGAGCTGTGCCTCTCAGATCAGAGGTCAGGTCTACTGCCCTCACTGCGGTGAGGAGGCTAGTCATGCTAAGGAGGTCACGATCCCCAAACCTGACTGTGTTACTGCAGTGCCAACAGCCGCTGTGCCTGCGCACAAAAGAGACACCGCCTTAATGGAGTAAGTTTAAATCAGTTAAATCAATGGCGCAAGTTAAAAGTAAATTTGATGTGTTTGCTCACACTGGTTATGTTGTTGTATATCTGTTATTATTGTGTCTTACAGCAGGGCTAAATTGGACTCTGTAACTGTTGGTGGAGTGATAGACCCTGCTAAAGAATCACTGGAAAGCGTTTTAAATGCACTCGAGGATGGGAAGTAAGGATCTGTGTCCTGGTCCTGTACATCAGTGATGTCCTGATCCTGTATCATTAAATAAATGCATTCGTTTATTTGACTCTTCGCCATTTTTAGATTTGCTTTGTTGTTCATTTCAAACAAGCATTGCATATTTTTAAAGGTATAAGAAATTCAAGCTGCCTCCAAAGCAGCTTTACTTCTCTGCGAAGCGAGGAGAGCTCCAGAGGATCCTGCATATGCTGGGTATGATTTTTCTCAAGAAACCAGTCTTATATATGCATGATGTACTAGATGCTTTGTGATTGATAACTGTTGTTGTTTTGATGGTAATCAGTGGAAGGTGTAGACCCAAATTTGCGAATGGACAGTGAGAAGAGGAAGACTTCCTTGCATTGTGCTGCTGAGGAGGGACATAAAGAGATCTGCCATATATTAGTGCAGGTACTGCTTACGTTAATAGCACACATTCATTTCTTAATATACACTACCATTCAAAAGTCTAGGGTCTGAAAGTCTTTTATGTTACTAAAGGAAATCTCTTATGCTCAGCAAGGCTGCATTTCTTAGAATACAGTAAAAACAGTAATATTGAGAAATATTAATATTTTAAATATTTATTATTACTTTTTAAATTGTTTCAAAACGTAATTTAATCATGTGATGGTGAAGCTGAATAATTTCAGGCTTCGGTGTCACATTATTCTTCAGAAATCATTCTAATTTGGTGCTCAAGAAACATTTTTCTTAATTTATGATAACTTTTGGAAACTGTTGTAAGAGGACCTGATGAACTTGATTTTTAAAGTTATTTAATTTTGTTTTATTTTTTATATTTTGAAATATTCCATTTTCCACGAGTGCATCCAGTATAATATGCTCTTATTTAATATTGAAGTTTAGTAATATAAATAATTTCTTTATCTCTATAGGCTGGTGCGAACCTTGACATGTGTGATTCAGAGCAGAGAACTCCTCTGATGTACGCCTGTGAGAACAATCATCTAGAAACAGTGAAATACTTACTGAAAGCTGGTGCTTCTACTGGACATAAGGTATGATAGCCAGCCTTCATCTCTCTATCAACTGTGAAATACAATGTTTTGCTACAGTTATCTCATGCTACCCATTGATTTTAATGAGGTATTGAAATCCATAAGCCACTGTATGTAATGTGTTCAGTATGCAAGGTATTTGCATGATTAAAATCTAGTGATTTATGCCGCCTTCGCAGGATATGAGAGGCTCTACATGTCTTCACTTGGCAGCCAGAAGAGGACACACAGGTGTGCTGCAGTATCTTGTCTCCATGCCATCCATAGACGTCAACTGTAAGGTAGCAGTGTGCATGAGTTTGTTATATAGAATATACATTTTTGTGTACATGCCATATATATTTACCCTTAAATTGCATTTTAATTAGAATTTTTTGAGGATGTTGTAAGGAGTTTTTGACAGTAAAACTACCCATTCTTAGATGCTTTATGGATACCGGAGTGCTTAATAATTGAAGATTATGGGGTCTTCTTCTTTTGGTTAGGATGATGGCGGGTGGGCTCCTCTTACCTGGGCAACTGAGAACACGAATCTAGAGCAGGTGAAGATGCTGGTCTCAGCGGGAGCTGATGTACAAATAAGAGATAAGGTCTGTGAGCATTTCATTTCAATATTTCAGCTTTTTGATGCACTTTTTCCACTTTGTTTGTTAAAGTCAGACTGCTAAAATGGATTGCCAGCAAATAATTGCATGTCAAACGATCTGGTTGTAAATCAGTTACACTACCATTCAGAAGATTAATTAATACTTTTATTCAGCAAAAAGGCATTCAATTGATTACAAGTGCTCTTCTTTTGAACTCTATATTCAGCAAAGAATCCTGAAAAAAAACCTCTTAAAATGAAATGTTTCTTGAGCACCAAGTCAGCATATTTCTTAAGGATCATGTGACATTAATCTTACCAATCCCAAACTTTGGAACACTAGTGCTTATGTATGATAGATATGAGATTTTATCATCCTAAGGTGAATTTTGCTTGTGGTCTGATGTGTTATCTAGGAGGAGAATGTCTGCCTCCACTGGGCAGCATTCTCTGGCTGTGATGAGATCGCTCAGCTGCTGCTTGACAAGAGATCTGACCTACATGCTGTGAACATCCATGGAGACTCACCTCTCCACATAGCTGTCAGACAGAACCAGCTGGACTGTGTAATGTAAGTGTAGAACGAAGAGAGTATACCTAGATAACTGGGAGCAAGACCCTTTAATGAGCACTGAAATATTCATGTTATCCCAAGGTCACTTTAGGGGAAGTCAGTTCACTTGAGGCCATCTGGGTAACAAACTGGGTTTCTCTGTAGGCAAAAGACATTCAAGTACAGCTCATATCTGCTTCAATGAATGACTTTCGTATGATGATACATTTCCTAAATATATTGACCACCATATTGAGTATTACAGTGTCTCCCATTCATTTTTCTAGTCACCTTTATTTCTATAGCACTTAACTACAAAACAGATTGTGTTAAAGCAGCTTCTCAGAGATAGGAAAATATCAGTGTCAATTATGGATGTTAATCAGACAAAGGTTTGTGGTTGAAACTGTCAGTTGTAAAAGGACTAATCTTGAGCTTTGTCTTTAGGCTGTTTCTGTCTCGAGGAGCAGATGTAAATCTGAAAAACAAGGACGGTGAGACTCCTTTGGACTGCTGTAGTATAAATTCCAAGATGTGGACAATCCTCAACACCAATAAGAAGCTGACAGATGCTAGGAGGGGCAGAGACAGCTTAAGAGAAAGACTCCTTTGCAGGTAAAGCAAGAAAACTAGGATCAAATCTTTCTGTTTTGCAGGTTAATATCACAGACGGTGTTTTGTTACATATTCTGTTCTTTTTCCAAGCATCTTGGAGATGATTCTACAGTACTTAGGGATTTAGTCTGTTTGTTTTCTGTCTCTTTATGTAATCGCCAACAGACTTGATGATGGTGAGCTTAGATCTCGGTTTTTGAGACTCCTTGTGCATACAAATATATTACTGGATTAATACAATTAATGGCAAAAGAAATGTTTGTAAATATAAATCGATCCTTCCTGCTGGCATGCTAAAGCAAAATATAAAGACAACAGTCTTAAAACAGTTTTTCTCGGCGAGTCCAATGCAATATTCCAAGTCTAAGATATTTTTGGTATTTGTGCTGGAAGTATTATTTTTTTATTAACAAAAACGGTGAATATTAATATTAAATTAATGAACCACTTTTGATTTTATGATTCCAAAAGTTTCAATGCACGATCCTTACAAATAGAAAATACAGTGAAATAGACTTATATTAGGTTAATATATTAATTGTGGGCCCCAGCCCTTTGGTGAAGAACCACTGATATATTACTTTTTACTGTTTCTTTCCCTTGAGATTATTCAAGAAACTTATGGCAAGACAAATTTATTGTTAAACTATAACTATTCATTATTTTTAATATTGATAATACACAAAAAGTTACACTTTGAGGAAAAATATATAAAATAATAATGTGTGGCTTCTGTATTATTTGTAAGCTAGAATTTGCTACTTTTTTATTGATATTGTTATTGAAACTGCCATGAATTTCAAGTCCATGTACTGTACTGTAATGCAGTATTTATCTTGAATTAATCAGTACCGCATCTTTTAAAACATACTGAAAACCCTTGAAAACTGGCTACAGCTGAATCAATATTATATTAATTTAGCTTGCCTTGAAGAAATAAAGGCCCGGTTTCATAGACAGGGCTTAGCCTAAGCCAGGATTAGGCCATAGTTCAATTAGGACATTTAAGTAATTTTTATAAACTTGCCTTAGAAAAAAGCAAACTGGTGTGCATCTTAAGACAAAACAAAGGCACTGGCATGTTTTAAGATCAGTCAGTGCAAGTTTCTTTCAGTTGAAACAGCTCAGACTTACATTTTAGTCTAGGACTAGGCTTGAGCCTGGTCTGTGAAAACGGGGGCTTCATTCTGCTTTTCTTTGCACAGCTTCAAAGTCAGCTGTCGAGCCCGTGTGCGAATGGCCTTAAAATATATTGAATATTTGGCACAGACTGTGGGTAAATATTTAATGTGATTGTGGGACTGTTGTGCGTTGTGTTTCAGGGATGTGTCCCGTGGCTATGAGGACGTCCCTGTGCCGTGTGTGAATGGGTTGGACCACGAGCCCTGCCCCAGCAACTTCAAATATGTTCCAGAGAACTGTTTTACCTCTCAAGTGAATATAGATGAGAACATAACGCACTTACAGGTAAGAGGCTTAGAGGCATAGTGTCAAAAGCCATAACAAGGTTAATGCTGTTATTACAGCTATATGAAATGCTTGTCTCTCTCTCTCTCACTGGAATAGCACTGCAGTTGTAAAGATGACTGTGCATCAAGCAGCTGTATCTGTGGCCAGCTCAGCATGCGCTGTTGGTATGACAAGGTAAGATGCTGCTAGTGCTAAACTATTCATTTTAGCAGGATAAATGACATGGTAATGATACAGTGACATAAACAATAGATGTTGCCAATCCCAGGTCTTTAGCAGCTGTTTCACAACATATTAATAGTCACCAACTATGATTGTGCTGTGTATGAGCGTATGATTAGAGGGGGATTTTTGTAATGCTTAAAATTAAAATGAATAGTATTTATGATTTCTTGTTGTGCAGGATGGCCGCTTGTTGAAAGAGTTCTGCAGGGATGATCCACCCTTCCTGTTTGAGTGTAACCATGCCTGTTCCTGTTGGAGAACGTGCCGAAATAGAGTGCTACAGAATGGCCTTCGGTAATATAACGAATCAGTGTATTATTGCATATTCCCTGAATATTTTGTAAACTCTGAATTTAGAGTGTAGAATTTTTCTCACAACTGTATAATTTTCTCGTCTTTAGGGTCAGACTGCAGGTGTTTAGGACTGAGAGGATGGGCTGGGGGGTCCGAGCACTGCAGGATATTCCTGAGGGAACTTTCGTATGCGAGTATGACCCTCTCTTTAGTCAGCTGCTTTACACAAAAAAATACACAATGAACACAAATCCACAGCTATATTCAAAGGCCTCATAACTTTTCCCAGTTGTTTATTATTTAATGGATAAGGATTTTTTTTTTTTTGCTAATAATTTCTACCCAGTCATTTGTTTTTAGAGCTTGGCACAATAGGAAAAAATTATATTTGTTATAAAAATTCCAGGTGTAGAAAAGGTACTTTTAAAATCATATATCCAGAACAGTAGGAATCCTGGTTCTATAAAGAAAATAATTAATATTGATATTAAGTTATAATATTATAATATATAATTTATACATTATATTATTACTTTATTGGAATATGTGACCCTGGACCACACAACAGTCAAAAGGGTCAATTTTTTTTTTAATTGAGATTTATACACAATCTGAAAGCTTAATAAATAAGGGCAATATAGGACAATATTTTGCTGAGATGCAACTATTTGAAAATCTGGAATATGAGGGTGCAAAAAAAATCACCTTTAAAGTTGTCCAAATGAAGTCCTTCGCAATGCATATTACTAATTAAGTTTTTATATATTTACGGCAGGAAATTTACAAAATATCCTCATGGAACATGGTCTTTACTTAATACTCTAATGATTTTTGGCATAAAAGAAAAACGGATAATTTTGACCCATACAATGTATTTTTGGCTGTTGCTACAAATATACCTGTGCTACTTGTAACTGGTTTTGTGCTCCATCAGTGTTTTATTTTTTTTTAATTCTGTTATCTTGAGACTTACTTGGAAGTTTGCTGAGGCCCATTTTAAATGGCTATTATTATAGTTGTCTCTTCATATTAACCTGGTGTTGAATAATTTTAATATGAAAAAATTACATATTAAGGAAGCAATGCTTGCATTCTGAAGAACTCTCCTACTGACTTCAGTGTCAAGGATATTAATTTAATGCCAAATGTGCTACAAAAAATGAAAGCTATTAGGGGAATTATCATTTATTCAGACGTGATTAATCTCATGCTGTTTCGGTCCAATACTTGTGCCCTAAGGATTTTTCTCTGTGTGCAGGTTTGCAGGTGAAATCATTTCAGATGGGGAAGCTAATGTTCGGGAAAATGACTCGTACATGTTCAACCTAGACAATAAGGCAAGTTTAGAGGTTTGTCTTGGTAAAATTGTGCTAAAGTGTAAGATTATCATTTTCGCAAGTGAATGCTTTTTTTACATGCCACCTTCAGGGGGCGCTAACGTATATGAAAATGTTAATGGAGCTCAAGCACAGCTCATTTGGATAGTGTATTTAATGGTAATTTTTAATTTTTTTTTAGGTTGGAGAGGTCTACTGCATTGATGCCCAGTTTTATGGTAATGTTAGTAGGTTTATGAATCATCTTTGTGAACCCAATCTATTCCCAGTGAGGGTGTTCACCAAACACCAGGACATGCGCTTTCCTCGAATTGCACTCTATGCAAGCAAGGCTATTCAAGCTGGAGACGAGCTAGGGTAAACCTTTATCATTTTTTTTTTCTCATTGTTTGTTTCATTTATCCATTGACACATTTGTAATCAAAGTAATTCCCCAGGTTGCTTGAATTAAAACTAATTTTATTTTCATTAATCAGGTTTGACTATGGTGATCCCTACTGGCAAATCAAGAAAAAGTACTTCCGTTGTCAATGTGGCTCTGCAAAATGTAGATACTCTGAGACCGTTCTGGGGCAGAACCACGCAGACAGCTCAGTCCGAGCGCTTGGTGATCAGACTGTTGCTCAGGTGGAACACATCCAGTCAGCTAACACCGCTATAGCAGTAACTCAACCCTGAGCCCTTCACACGTACAACAGGATGTGCTGAGACCTTTAACGTATAAATATTGTTAGGAGTGCAACGCATCATTTCTTGAATCTCCGCTCCAAGTAAGGACAATTTGTGCAGAGATACAGCATCATTTATTTTATCACCACGTTGTTGAGGGCATTTGTAATAAGAATTTTAATCAAAGGTGTTTTGGGCCTTTTTTTTAATCTGAATGCATGTCTCACAAAGTTTTTATCTTCTTAGGATGATGGTGAGGCTCCTTAATTGTATGAGATATAGGCACTAGCGTATTAGACTTTTATACATTTTTAAGCATAAACTATTATATACTTGGTATAAAAAACAGAGTTTTAGTTGATTATCATAAGAAAAAAAGAGAGTAGTAGTAGAACAGATGGACAAGTTCTGCTGGCTTTTTTTTAATTTTATTTTTACTCCGTCTTCTCAGGAGCAGAGATCAGGGTTTTCTAATCAGTTTTTCCATGTATTGAAATTTCACTATGAAATGGTTACAGAATTTTAAATATCATGCCTGTGAAAAATAAAGCTTTCATTGATGGTTTTTATTATTAATTTGATTTTGTAATTTAGGCTGACTGATGGACAACTGTTTATGCAAATGTGCGTATGTGTGTATTTGTATATATATGTGCGTGTGTGTATATATATATATATATATATATATATATATATATACACACACAAACACACCCCATGTGTATGCGTATGCGTACACATGTATATGCACGCACACACACATATATATATATATATATATATATATATATATATATATATATATATATATATATATATATATATATATACACGCATATACATACATATATACACACACGCACATATATACACACACATATATATATATACACACACGCACATATATACACATATATATACACACACGCACATATATACACATACACACACATATATATATATATATATACACACACATACACTTTGCTCAAAACAAATTGTGTGCTTCAGTGAAATTCAGAGAGTGCGCTTTCTGTTAATCAAATAATTCTGAAAAAGTCAAAGAAACCTGAAAAAATATAACATGGTTATAACAAAAAATTAAAAATAAATGTTTGTTCAGCACCGAATCAGCATATTAGATTTAATTCTGAAGGATCATGTGGAGCAAAGGCTGCTGAAAATTCAGCTTTTCTTCCATAGGATTAAAATTAAATTTGAAAATATATTAAAATGTAGAACAATTATTTTAAATTGCAATCATATTTCGAGACATTCCTGTTTATCAGGTAAATTAAGCATGAGACTTCTTTCCAAACCATTAAAAACCTACTAAAACGGCAGTGTATATATATTCTGTATGTAAAAATATTTTGTTGTAGAATTTACAAACATATTGTAGTATTTATTGGATATTCTGTACTGAAAACAGGTTCAAATTAATGCGCTCAAAAACATCTGTTCACGTCAATATTTGTAGCCGTAAACACACTATAAATTTTAATAAAGCACAATTTACTTTGAGCGACTAGCCTATGCTTAACATTACTTGACACTTTCACGTTTTGTTCTACCAAATAAATGACATGCAATCATATCAGCATTCAAATCCTTTAAAAACATAAATTACAAGTTGCTACGAAGTTAACAGATATTTTATTTGTTTTAAAAACCCATTAGAAATTCCCAAGGGATCATCATCCCATGTCTCAAAAAACGCTAGTTTTCTTCCGGGTTTTCGGACTACAAACTGCACAGCCCCATTGAAGGGTTAACGTAAATGTAAAAGAAACCCAACACCCTCCGAAAGGCGTCAGTCACGAGATAATGTCCTGATTTTCTCCACCCTTTTCTAAATCGATGTGTTTACTGTGGGAAGTGCAGACGCACCCATCCCTCACAGATGTGCCTAATTCTTCTTTACTTTAAAGCACCCGTCCAAACGGTTTGAAGTGCTGTATAATTGACTGCTGGGGTCTGGAAGGGTACACGCTGTATTTTCCCCTCTTGCCCCAGTGCCATGGATACTGTAGCGGTACAGGTGGAGCCACTGACAGGCTGCTCCAGTCACGTGATCTGATTCAGAAGAAGCAGCGGCTGCAGAAATTGGTTAAAATTTCATTGCCAGGCTACGGTCTAGAGGAAAAAAGGCTGTTAATATCGTTTGCGCGTTTTCATTTCAACGATATAAACGCGTTATCCTCTGTTAAAGCGAAGAGCGCAGGCAAGATCGGAGGAAAACAGCGAAGCATCTGCAAGCAGGATCTTACCATCAGTGCGCTTGACTCCATTCAATCGCAGCACAGTTTGTAAAGGCACCTTCGCTGAATGGACTTAATTCATGGCATGTCTGATAATCTAAATCCTTCGAGTGAGGCGTGAAAATGGTCCTTGCTGGATATGAGCGCTCGCTTTTTGGTGGATTGTGTAACGTGGAGCGATAAACTTTAACTGGCGTTCGGTTCATAACAGAGATGCGTTTAGATGTGCTCTGAATGGCTGGAATACTTTAAGCAACTCTCTCTCTGTGTTTGTGGCGGCTGAACGAGCTCTTGTGGATGCCAGACCTGGACGGATGAGAAGACCTCGTGGCTGGGACTACATCGCGCGTTGTGATGCTTCTTCCTTACTCTCTGTCTGATGTGAATTTGGATTTCTATTGTCAAATCTGCGCGTTTCTAGAATGGCTCGCTTCGAAGAGGACCTCCCGACCCGGTACGGAGGCGGTGGCTCTCCAGTGGGTCCAGGCAGAGGGGCAAGCCGGCCGCCAGGCCCCCCGGCCGGACAGAGGATGTATAAGCAAACAATGGCCCAAAGAGCCCGGTCAATGGCCATATACAACCCGATACCGGTCAAACAGAGCTGTTTAACAGTCAACCGATCCCTGTTCATCTTCAGCGAAGATAATATCATTCGGAAATATGCAAAGAAAATAACAGAGTGGCCATATCCTTTACATAAATCACAGTCACTTGTAAGAGGGCAAAATATGCCAGTTTGTAATCTGCAATAATTCTGGTTCACCCATCAGTTTGAGTAAAACAGCAGTTAAGTCGCAAAAGTTTTGGCGGAAATAAAGGCATCTTTTAATTCAACACATAAGCAGTAATGTTAATATTATTGGATTTAAATGACATGCAGCATGCAGGGTGTTGTCTGGCTGATGGAGCAAACATTATTTCAAGAGGGGTCGGTCCTATTGGTTTCCTCTCACGAAATGCCTCTGGAAAAGGGCTCAGATTAGATTTAAGTATAGCCTTTTTGTGATTGGCATGCAAAATGAAATTGGTAATTGTTTGCATGTGATATATAATGCAAATCTCGTGACGTAAAATGCCATTTAGAGTTTTTATCCCTTTCACATCTAGTCATTGCGGTATTGATTCTTTTCAGTCTGGAAACAAACCTCTCTGTCGCTCATGGCAACCAAAACAGGTCTTGCATTAGGCTGCCTAAATTGCTGTGCAGTCTCTGGAGACTTGCCCCTGGGAATACCAGTCATAAAGTAACTGAGATATACCTGCTAAGTCTTTACGTTATAATATTATAGCACTAGCAGCTTAAATCGTAAGATGCAGTCAAAAAGCAATAAAGCTGCAATTTAAGCGGAACAGGTTAGTGCTTTAACGTTAAAGTTCCTGAGTCCCAACCGGCGGTCCTCAAATCTGAATCGTTCTGAATCTTAATGATTTCACGAAATTGAGCATTTCCCTTTCACTTGAAAAAGTCTGAGGGGATGTTTTAGTCGCTCTCCAAGGTGCTGAAACACGCCTTTAAAGTGATGGAGGCCTACTGAGCACCTGAATGTAAAATACACAAGAGAATCTTTACCAAAAGAAAATAAAGATTAGAATTTTAATATTGTTTGATTAAAAATTATTTCACAACTTTACCAACCAACCTCACCAGTGAAATCAATTAGATGTTGAAAATCTGTTTGAACTTTAGTGATGGGTAAAACACGTTTCATGAGAACATGCTGAAGCTGAATAAATTAGTCCATAATACTGTCTTGATACATATACCATTTTTTGTTTTTATTTGTGTAGCCTGTTTTGTCCCAGGTATTCAAGAACTGGTTTAATTTCAAGCGCTAAGGGAGTATAAATAATGAAATTCTCCATTTATTGAGGTTCTCCTAATGTTCAGACTACAATGAATCTACTAGTCTGACGCAAATGTGTTTAGAGGAGTGCCACGGGAAATAATTATCCTCCTCCCCACTAACCAGCAGCTCTGAGGAATGACGCAGTTCACACAGCTCTTGACTGAGCCATAAGGTATATACCTGAGATGAAGTGAGAGAAATTTGATCAGTAATTATCGTGGAAAACTGATAGTGGAGTTGTAGTAGGGTGCATTTTAATTATTTGTCCAATAAAACCTGGGTGGCTCATTAACAAGAATTACTGATAAAAACTCTCGCTTCATCTCAGGCACCAAACGGCTCAGTCAAGTGCTGTGTGTATTGCGTCATAGATACACCTTTATACTGTTCTTTGTTGATTTCTGCACTAGTTTCAAAAATTGTTTGATGATCATATTATTTATATCTATTTGTATCTCATGGACTCTTTCCTTAACACCATCACTCCATTTGAGTACATGATTCTTGCCACCATTATAGCAAACTGCATTGTACTGGGCTTAGAGCAGCATTTACCAGCTTTAGACAAGACACCCATGTCAAAGCGACTGGTAAGTTGGACTTTCCCTCATTAAACAGCAATTTTACACATTGTCAATTTTTGTTGTTTTCACCAAAGTCTTTGTAAATAGCAGTTATTACTGTAGGCCAACAGTTTGCGTAGCCCACTTTTGCATTATTCATATAGCAGACACTTCGATCCTTTGTGAGCTGCTGTCAGTCATTAACAGTGGATCTCTTAACTGCCCTCCTAAATTGATCCACTGATCTTTGTTGATGCTTGACATTTCAGCATCTCTAATAAAAGAGGTTAATAAACTTAAAATGAACTGTCCCTTAAAACTTAACATGTTATTTTATATGATATTCAAGATTTTTTCAAACAAACATGAGCACTTACATATGCTATAATATTTTAAAACTTTTTTGCTTGCCATTTGATTTGTTTTTGTTTCAACGTCTTATTTAATATGTGCTTCACTTATGTACTGCAGTTTTTTAAAATGCCCTGGTATTAGAGATGTTTGCTTTAAACATTTATATTGAGAAATAACTGTTTCTATAGTAAAACTCTCCCCATTCTCCACCTTTAATTCACTTATAGAAGAAAAACGGTTTAATGAAAGATGTAAAATATTCAGTGTGCTTATTGAGAGATTTATGATTCTCTTTATACAAAGTTTTCATTGTAAACTTGCATTTTGAGTCTTATTTTGTATGAATAACCAGTCATATCTCTCTTCACTCTTAATAGGATGACACTGAACCCTACTTCATCGGAATATTTTGCTTCGAGGCCGGGATCAAGATCATCGCTTTAGGCTTCGCTTTTCATAAAGACTCCTACCTCCGCAATGGGTGGAATGTTATGGACTTCGTTGTTGTATTGACAGGGTAAGTTCAAATGTTCTTCAGATTGTTACTGAATGGTTGCTGTAAGATCTGAAAACTTTAAACCAGAGGAAAAGTATTATATATAAAACATTTGCCCATGGTCTGTCAAAAGAAAAAGAAAATGGCCAGTTGTTTTGTCGTTTTCATGCTATTGTTGACTAAAACCTCAGTGGAACTGAGTTGAGAAGCAAATTGGCCTGCTTGACCCTGGCACAGGCAGTGTAGCGGAGGTCCTGTACATAGACAAATGATGTTTGTGAGTCTTGTCTGCAGTCAGAATAGGGGTCTGGATGCGGGGATATGGCTTCTGCTCCAGTAGTACAATTGGCTGGTACTTTGGAGGTGTAATGGAGTGGAGAGGAAGCTACTTCATCTCCAGCAAAGCATACAGAGGGGATATTCTGATCCTTATTTAAAGCATTATAGTCTGGTGTAGATGATTGTTGCTGTCAGCATCCTGTTTGTCCTCAAATATCCCTGTATTACCTTTGGTTGTTTTTGAAATGTTTCCGAAATGGAGGCGAACACCCAATACCAGGATTCAGCTTTGTTTGTTTAGATGTTCCTGCTACTGTGCAACTACAGATGGTTATTGCATTGCAGTTGTTTTAGTTGTATTGCATTGCCATTTCTAATATTTGTGATTGAAAGTCATTGTAAGATATTTTCTTATACAGTGTAGTGCAGTGCAATTTTCGATTAAATTCTTGGTTAGTACACTGAAAAAAACAACTGGTGTAGAAAATATTTTCACTCAGAAATTGCTAGTACATTCCACAAACAGTTTCAAAGAAATGGCAAATAACACATTGAATTAAGCAACATTTTGAAGTAGAAAAACGGAAATAGTATTTTCTTGTAAAACACAATAATCAACGTTTTTATTTACAATTTTTTTTTTTTTACAGTGTAACAGGGTAAATATAGTTAACTGAAACTAAAGCTATAAACATGCTAGTTTTTGAAGTAAGATAAACATTAACTGAAATAAAATAAACTAAACAATAGAGAAAATGACAAAAACACAACTAAATAGGCCTAATTAAAAAAGTTCACCAAAATATGGAAAGTATAATAACCTTATTAGAAAGGCAATTTTAAAAATACATAAAAATATGGCACAATGGACTGTATTATTATGAAGGAATTTTCTATATTGATTTTTTTTTACGCATATTTAGAATTTTGCACTGGTAGACAATTATCAGCACATTTTGCTTTTTGTATTTTAATTTAAATTTTTTTATTATTGTATTAGTTAAAGCTATAATATTATATCAATGGAGTACAACCAGCAGACTCATTTGATGTAGGAAGAGTTGATGACATTAAAAACGGACAGCAAGTGAGACAACATGACTGGCTCCACTGGTTGCCAGGCCCCAGGGATGTGCGCTCATCCCAGGGGACTGTGCCGTGACGGGCATGAAGTTACGGTGGAGCTGGTCCCTGTATGGTTACTGGCACCACTAGGGAGTGTCCTGCCTTTCTCTGCCTAATGGCAGGGTGATTTATTTTGTCCATCCACAGAGGCTTACGTCAGCCCATCACCTCTCTGCAATAAACAGATTTAGTGGAAGCAGTTCTGTTCCTGCAGCAGGAAAGGCTGTGCAGAAAACCGGAGGATATAGAGCTGTCTATTGCCTCTAGACATCTGAGGCAGCCAATGGAGTTTATTTATAACAGACATAAAGAAGTCACATTCTAACAGTGGGTCTCTTAATTTAGATATTAAGGTCTCTTTATAAATCATTTGCATTCAAATGCATTTTTTGCTTTTAATATATATAATTAAATATATAATTTATTCAATTTTTTTTTTTTTTTTTTACTTTTATTTAATTTACTATAATATACAATTTACTTGTAACTTAATGCTTACTCTGTCTGCTTGTTTCTTTAGTATTTTATTGGGAAAGTCAGTTGATTTAGCAGTTTCTGTCACCTTCAGTGCAAGCTCTGGTCCATCACTCAAATCATAAAATCCCTGACAGGAAACAGATTTGCTTCATTAAAAGACGGCAGGATATGATATGATAATAATCATATTCTAAAAGGGTGCGAACACAAGCAGTTCAGTATGATCAGTCTCGGTCAAGACTTATTGATCCATTTTTCAACCCCGGACTGCTGTTCGATTATCAGAGTGTAATTCACATATGGAAAGGCGTTTGAATACTTCTGAACAATGAAATGCAGGCCTGTTACTGTAATAATTTTGTGTCGGTTGTTGTCGACTCGTAACTGCAGTGGAGCCAGTCAGAAGAGTAATAGTATGCTTAATAGAAACTTGAGGAATTTGTCACATAATATTTAACACATCTCAGCTTCTACAGTCAGTCTCTCTGTGTCTGCGTTGGATGATTAATATACATGAGAAGTGGGATTTTGGCCCAATGAGCTTCGAGTGTGGGTGGGGCTGTCCTGCAGACATTACAGAAACCAAGATATCTTTTTAGCTTGCCGTGTCACTTCTGGTTAGGATTTGGTATCGGTTTAATAAACTGCAAACTAGATTTATCATTTATATGTTTATGTTTACATCATTTCTTTTATTACATTCAGTATTGTTTCACACAAAATAACAGTTTTGTCTGTAAGTCTTATATTATAGAAATAATAAAAGTTATATAATAATAAAATAGGTATTATTCCCCTCCTTTATCCCATCTCACAGCTCTAATGTGCCTCCAATAAGATCTTTGGACTTGCTAATAAGAGAATATATCTAACTCTCTGGGTTCACATCTCGATCAATACTGTATTGAACCAAACAGTAAGGGAATGGCTTTGCTACACCACTTTTCTTTATGGCTGTGTGGTAGAGCGGTGCACTCCTTCTTTCCCTCTCTCCTCGCTCCAACCAGTTTTAGCGGGTGAGGGGTGTGGTGATGGCCAGGGATCATGCTGCTGTTGATGCTGCGATGAACCGAATGGCCGCTGGGGTTCCCTGCTCAGATCAATCGCGCTTAATGAGCTGCATGGGCTCCCTGGAGGACGATTATGTTCGTAGCCTTGTGTTTATCTGGGCCCCTATAGAAAAGGGTCCTGAGGAGGGCTTTGGATATTATGTTAAGGAAATGTGTTGTGTTTGGAAGTAGCAAGACTGTGATGAGCTTTTGGTAGTAGACGCTACGTGGTGTGAGGCGAGATAGTTGAGAATTTTTATCGATACAAATTTAGCCTGAGATGTATGATGCATAAGATGCATCCAACAATGCATTACAAGAAAGTAGACACTCCTTTTATGTTCTTCTTAATCTGTTTCCAATAACACTGATATCTTTGCCCTCTTTTGCTCCTTGAATATTTAAAGCTCTACTACAAAAGCTGTTTCCATTGGCTTATTTTAATAAATCTAGAAGAAAGTTTTAAAAAATAATTCAATAAAAACTATATGTAATCTTATATATTTTTTAAATATCTTGAAATGATGATTTCTTCAAATTTGAAGCATTTAATTAATCTTTGTATATAGTTGTTGTTGAATTTGAAACCACAAGATGAGATTTAATGATTTTTTTTTTGTACTCAAACTCAGTTGAACCTTAATGACAAATGCATATTTTGCATTTCTACAAAATCATAAAAATAAAAAAAAAGATTCAGTAATTGGCTCGGTTATACAGTTGGCAGTTTGACGGACGCTTATCCAATTTTTGGGGGGCCGAATTTGAGGTTTGTTGTTATTGTCAACTAGGCTTTTATTAGGCCATATTAATAAATGATGTTATGTTAATACACTTGGCTGCTGTGTAAGAATCGTTTAAGAATGGTATAAGACAATATTAAATGGCAAACCAAAATGCAAAACTGAAACAACTGATTTTCACACTGGATTTAAGGATGGACTATGAATGCTTGAGGGTCTGTATGAAACTAGCGTTAGTTTAAGACCCTTGATTTCGAATCGCCTGCTTTTCATGAAATATATGTGCTTGCATTATATTTCCCTCCTCCATCTGTTGAGGGCTGTGTAGGTGGTATGGAATATCCTGCTGCTTCTAGCACAACGTCAAGAAGCAAACTCAAATTTTAAACACCATCTGTCCAGAGCTTTCGCTTTTGCTTTGTCCTGTTTGATTGCTGCAGTCTGGGGAGTAATTGAGTCATGCCCCTTCAAAAAAATCCTAATATTCCTATTACAGGAGCTCTGTCTTTCTTCTTTTATCTAGTTCCAAGCTCCCATTGTGTCCAACTGTATGTGGTAAAGATGTTGTGTATATATATATTTATCTCATTCACTGCATTGAGTAACAGCCTACACTGTGTCTATTCCACCCTCCTGTTGAAGAAAAAGATTTTGCAGTAGTTGCACCTCTTAAAGCAATATCCTGATTTCCCCTCTCTCGAATCTCTGGGAGTAGATTGGATTTCTGTGGTTGCCACAGAGGACCTTTTCCTGTCAATACTAATGTGTTCCTGTGGGTGACTAAAGTCATTTGCTTGAAGGGAGACAGTATTTTAGACATTCAGGGTGTCTCAGTCCTCCCTTGGTGCTGACATAAACATGGCAATGTCATTAATTGATGAAGACAGTTTGAAATGCTTGACAAGTTGTCAGGGTTTTAAAAGCAAGGTGCTTTGTTGTGATTGATCTCCGAATAGATTTTCTCTGCTGTATGTACTGTATCATGTTGTGATCTGTTTGATGGCCTAGAGCAGGGGTGCCCAAACTCGGTCCTGAAGGGACCGGTTTCCTGCAGAGTTTAGCTCCAACTTGCCTCAACACACCTGCCGGGAAGTTTCTAGTATGCCTAGTAAGAGCTTGATTAGCTGGATCATGTGTGTCTAATTGGGGTTGGATCTAAACTCTGCAGGACACTGGCCCTCCAGGACCAAGTTTGGACACCCCTGGCCTAGAATGAGTAGGGCTGTTGCGGTGAAGGAATTTCCCTTGCGGTAATTTTGAGTGGCTCAATAGCACGGTATGCAGTATTACCATATATATATGTATATGTGTATATAAAATC
Source organism: Barbus barbus (assembly GCF_936440315.1). Taxonomy (NCBI): domain Eukaryota; kingdom Metazoa; phylum Chordata; class Actinopteri; order Cypriniformes; family Cyprinidae; genus Barbus; species Barbus barbus. Next base: position 34,167,745 of record NC_136733.1, on the reverse strand, counting down.
TGTGTGTGTGTATGCAGTGGCGGATTAAGCCAGCTCAATCATTTCCGGTCAAGTGTACTGTGCCGTAAGAGGAGCACCCTTTGCTCTGTTTATCTACATAATCCATTCACAATTAGGAGAAAAGTTTTGTTTGTCTAAGATGACCAAACGTCCACGTATTCCGTTTGTTAAATGTGTTAAATTTACATGAGGGAATTCGTTAAATTATGCCGCGAGTCATTGCTATGATTGACAGTTCTAACGGAATGAAGCCGATGTCAAAATAAAGCTGTGCATTAAGTGATTCAGAATAAATTCAGACTAACAAAAGTACAGGTCTTTGTTGGATAAAACTTAAACGATGTAGATGTTAGGCTGTAACTTTGTGACTTCCTGCACTTGCTATACTTTATACTTCATTGCAAAAAAGTTCTAAATTTGTTAAAATATTTATTTTATAATAAATCACAAGACGTGAAAAACTAAGTTGAAATGGCAGCTGCAGCCAATGATTGATCCTATAGCCTACTGTCATCTCCTCGTTATAACGGTAATTCATTTTCATCTTAAAGTCAATTTTTTCTTAGAATTGTGGGATATAAACTTGCAATTGCGAGAAATAAAGTCAGAATTGCGAAATAAAAACGAACAATTCTGACTTTTCTTGCATATGCGAGTTTGTATATTGCAATTCAGACTTTTTTCTTGCAATTCTCACCTTTTCTCGCAGTTCTTTGCAATTCTTTTTCAGAATTGTGAGATATAAACTTGCAATTGTGACGTGACAGTTATGAAGACTGACATGTTTGCACAATTGGGAGTTTGTGTCTTGCATTCAAAGTTTTTTCTCTCAATTGCGAGTTTATATCACGCAATATTGACTTCATTTATTGAGTTTATAACTCCCAACTGCAAGTTTCTATCATGCAATTTATGCGAAAAAAAAAATGTCAGAATTACAAGTTTGTATCTCAATTCTGAGAAAAAAGGTCTCAATTGTGAGATAAAAAGTCAAGATATATTTTTTTATTTTTTATTCAGTGGTGGAAAAGGGCTTCCATGAATAACAAACATGTCGAAATTCTAATTCTGTTTTTCCTGCTTCCAGTGTTGTCCTGATTAGACTGATACCTACAGGTACTATCCCTTTAAGTACTTTTGAGTAGAGACAGCAGCTTCAGTTTATATGCATTCAGTCCTTTGTGAAATGAAGTATCAATAAACATGTCTTTACCCCTGTGATTCAGCAGCTCAATCACAGCGGTAAAGTGTTTGTTTGGAGGGATTTGTCTGTGTAAAACCTTTGAGGTTTCGCCTGAGAATGGTTGTAGAGGTTTATAGACGTGATATCACTGCCTCCTGTTGAGGTACATCACTGAGACACAGTGGGGGCTTCAGTCTGACAAGTGTCAGTGTGTTATGAGTGAGAGCAGGGTGTTAGGTTTGGAGGGAGGGGTTTAGATTAAATACCAACCAATTAGCTCCTCCTCACTCGCTCTCTCTCGGTATCATCTGCACTGCTACTAGCGTCTTAAGCAGGTGTCCCTTTGTTATTTTCACAGCTAACTTTTCAATCGTGAGAGCACAGGGAGTCTTTTCTCTTGTGGGAATCGCCAAGCATGGGTTTTGTTTACTCTAACAAAACCTGCTACTGAAGCACTTTCCTTAAAGAGACGATAATGGAAAAAATAGTTTTTCTGTTTATCAGAATTTATGCAAGTCTCTAGGATATTTCAGAATGTCTGAATCAGCATAAATCACTCTTTTGATGCAGTTTTTATTGTGTTTTGGCTTTTCTTATATTTGAAGAATCGCCATTGTGTTACTTAGATAATTGGCTAAGTCTAAAAATGTCCCTGTTAATGTGAGGTTTAAAACCAGAAGATAGGCTAAATGAAATACTCCTGTAAATAAGGAGCCATTATATTAGTTTATACATTATATTATATTATTACATTATATTATTTTTTTGTTTTGTTTAGAGTACTTATGTTTATTTAATTATTTTTAATTTTTAATTCTTGTTGACCATCATAGTGGAGAGAGACAGGAAATTATAGGTAGAGATATATGAAATTGATTTGGGACGCACTTTACTTTTATTTTGAAAGCTGAAGCTCGCGATTATGGAAAGGGGCGTTACATTTCCGACGATTGCTTGCGGTGTTCGGCCAGTCACAATGCACTGGGTCAGTTGGCCAATCAGAGCAGACTGCATTTGTCAGAAGGAGGGATTTTGTAGAAAACAAAGGCTGTGTCCAAATTCAGGGTCTGCATCCTTCGGAGTACTCATTTGAAGGATGTTACGTCACAACGCCGCGACGAAGGCTGTCCAAATTCGTAGGATCCTTCAAATGCGGCCCACAAATACGTCCTCCTTTTCCCCGAATTGGAAGGATGGGTGTGGTGGATCCTTTCCCGTCCTACCTATCCCATAATTCTTTTCGGCAGAGCGTAATGGCGGACGAAGCGAGCGGTAGCGGAGTGGGAGAGGAGTTTCTCTGACAAAACAAGCTAAAGTTTATGCTTCGGCACAATGAATTTGTAGGAGAAATTAGTAGAATACTTAAAAACAAATAAAAATAGGCTATAATGGCTTACCTGGATGTGACTGTCTTGTAGTCTGATATAAAAAACTCTCCGACAACGAGCAAAGAAAGTATTTAATTTATTTAATTGCTTTATTTCTTCCAAAAGAATTAAAATGAGGAGAATAACTCTTTGTTTGTCCATTTTCCCGCTTCTTGCTTGGCGCTGTCACGGTTGCTAGGCGACAGGATATGAGCAACGGGTAAGGGAGGGAACTGAAAGAAGGGTAGGCTGTCCAAATTCACAAACACCGACTTCCGGGTTTTGCGGACGTCGGAGGATCCCTCCTCCTTCAACCGGGTAGGAAGGATCCTAAGGAGGATGCAGACCCTGAATTTGGACACAGCCAAAGTGTTTGAGAGAGGCGGGGCATAGAGGACCTACAATAATGTACAGTATTTGAAAAATTATGTTTTACATTAAAGCATGCCAACATATTCTGTTACATCAAATACACAAAATAATGATCTTTAAAAAAGCATCATATGACCCCTTTAATGCAGATGTTTTTAAATAATTTTAGCCGATACATTTCTTGTTTTTAAAAAGGAAATACTTTACCCGAGGCCAGAAGTGTTTTCATGGATCTATCTTGAGCTGTTGTTGCAGGTGGGGTCTATTTAGTGTTAACGATGAAGCCCCTGTAATTTATTCTTTGAGGCAAGGCCTTGCCCTTTAAAATCACATAGATAGCTGTGATAAGACATTATATTCCCAGCAATGCGTCAGAATCCACCCATAGTGATGTAAAGAGGCCAAGGCAGGTTAAATAGCACTGTGCCCTAAGACATACAGCCAGGGAATAATTATTTCTGCAGTCTCTTCTGTTTTCAGTTGTCCTCGGCTCACCTCACTGTGTGTGCATGTAAAATGAACCTCCAGACTCAATATTCGACTGCTGCACTTATTCTGATAGCGCTCTGAAATCTGTTGGTTTGGGGAGCAGTTGGAGAAATCAGCTGTCATTTAATCCTAAACAGTGAGAAGCGACTCAGTCAAATATTTGAAAGCGGCTTTGTCTCATAAAGAAATGCAAACAATGTCTAAGAGCCTGTCCATTTGGGTCAGGCTTTTCAGTCTCTTTGAACGGGTTATAATTTGAGGTATATTTCATCACATTCTCTCCCGAGTCACATGTCTCTTTAATAGAGGGATTGTCTGTTTACACACAGGGATGTAGTAGCAGGACTACTGTTTGCATTTGCTAGAGTCATTAGAGTCATATGACCCTTGTAATTCAGCTCTTCTCTATAGCGAAACAGACAAATACACTGATATAAAAATCAGTAAAGAGCTATGAATCATGTTCTCTTCAGTTTTAGGTTGAATGGCCTGGCTGTGAAAAAGGCATTTTAAAGTAAGCAGGATCAGCAATCGTCTGTCTTTTCCCTTTTTTTATTGGTCATTAAAATCCGTTTTACAAGCACAGATAGCCATCATGAAAATGGCCTTTATCAGGAGTTACAATTTATTGCCTGCTCAGTATACAATAAAACATTTTCACAGAAATGAGACTCACATGCAGGGCATCATATTTCAGTGTTACACCGTGTCTTAACCAGACACATTGTGACAATTTCCAGCACCGAGTGATTTAGGTTAGAGCTGCGTAATTAATTTATGTGAAAAATCTGGATATTGCGAAATCTATTCAGAATAAATCTGCGTTTCCATCCCATGTGTTCAGCAGAACAAAATCGCCACGTATGGGGAAGCTAGTGCAAAACAGAATTGGAAGTTGTAGCCATGTTTCCTTATCTATGAGCAAATCATTCAGTCACATGACTTGTTGTTTTTAATGCATACGCGAGGGTCCACTTACAGAGCACATGACACACTTATACTTTCCTATTTTTGTAACCTGCAAGTCGCACATGCGCACTAACTTGGTTTTGCAGTGATCAGTTGTGCCACAAGGTGGCAACACTGACCCTGGCCGTTGTTTCACAGTAGAAAATGAAACTAAAGAGAGGAAACAACAACAACAAAATAGCGGAGACTGTAACAACAACACATGTCTGCATTAACAAGCGTTTGTGTGAAGGGGTTATGAGATAGCAGCAACTTTAGTTTAAAAGTGTACAAATACATTTTTATCCACCAGGGCATGTATCTTCAGTCTTCAGTGTCACATTATCCTTCAGAAATCATTCTAATTCTGATTTGGTGCTCAAGAAAATTTTTTAAGTATCAATGTTTAAATAAGTTGTGCTGCTTAATATTTTTGTGGAAACCATGTTAGTTTTTCAGTATTCTTGAATAGAATGTTCAAAAGAACATAGAATCAGGGCTGGGTAGATAACTTACAAATTGTAGTCTGTTACTGATTCCAAATTCCATGACAAAAATTGTAGTTATAGTAATGTAATCCATTACATTAAACATTTTAGGTAATATAATCGGACAACTTTTTTATTACTTTTAGATTAATTTTAACCTAACTCGTTTATCACGTTGAATTAAATTGAAATAGGATAATATTGTACCATATTGATATTAAAATGCAAAGAAAATATATATATTCCATTCGTTGTTATTAACAACAAAGTGAATTAAGCATTACATTATGTCAAGGTTTCCCAAAAGAGTTTGTGAAGGAACTGCGTGTCATGTAGGCATTTTAGAAAGGACATTTTAAAAGACCTGTTTTTTAAAATTTTTAAATAAATTTTAAAAGGGTGGAGTGCTCACTCCGGGTCAGGGATGAGATCCTTCCCCAAGTGGAGGAGTTTAAGTATCTCGGGGTCTTGTTCACGAGTGAGGGAAGGATGGAGCGGGAGATCGACAGACGGATTGGTGTGTCGTCAGCAATGATGCGGGCGCTGCATCGATCTGTCGTGGTGAAGAAAGAGCTGAGCCGAAAGGCTAGGCTCTCGATTTACTGGTTGATCTACGTTCCCACGCTCACCTATGGTCACGAGCTGTGGGTAGTGACCGAAAGAATGAGATCGCGGATACAAGCGGCCGAAATGAGTTTCCTCCGTAGGGTGGCTGGACTCTCCCTTAGAGATAGGGTGAGAAGTTCAGTCATCCGGGAGGACCTCAGAGTAGAGCCGCTGCTCCTCCGCATCGAGAGGAGCCAGATGAGGTGGCTCGGGCATCTGGCTAGGATTTTAAAATGTAATTTAATCAAATAGCAAGTACCTAATTTTTGTAATCTGATTACATAATCCAGATTACATTTAATCATTTACTACCCAGAACTGCATAGCATGTATGTGAAACAGAAATCTTTTGTAACATTATAAATGTCTTTACTGTCACGTTTGACCAATTCCAAGAGTAGAATGGTCCAATTTGACCATTCTATTGAAAAAAACCCCCAAACTTTTGAACAGTATTGTATGTGGATGGAAACCCAGCTAGTGACTTCCTGATAGCCTCTGATAACCTCAAATGTGTATGAAAGTCACTGTACACTTCCAGTACACATCATTAACTATAGATGAGGCTTATTTGGTCATCCCCGGAGAACCGTGGGGATGATGAGACAGCCACTGAGGTCAGGCAGAGTTTTGTTATGAAATGCAATGACATTCGGACAGGTGTGTGAGGAAACCCTGCTGGGTGGAGTCCCTCCGCAGTGACTGCGTGTCACCTTTCACGGCAAACCACAGCGCCTCTGTTCGCTGAACACACCTATACACACACATCAAACTGTGTAAATGTTGAAGACGGCAGATGCTGATGGTGTGATCTCTGCGGATGCATTATTTAGCATGCCATGCATGTCCAGTAGCTAGATGTCGGTGTTATTGCAGATCACCAAGCAAACAAACAAATAAAAATAGCTTGTTGTGTGAACCCTGCTATTTAATTGGGTGGGTGACGAGGGCTGATGTTTGTCCCCTGATAGCGTCTCATAATGCGCTCAGGATCTCTGGGGTCCTCTTTCTTACTTCTCTCTCATCCTTACATCACTTTCCTCTCTTTTGCCTTCTGGAATACTCCTCTTTTTCCCCCCAGACTTCTCTTTCTTTCATCTTCCCTCATTCATTCACATTCCCTCTTATCATCCATTTCTCAGAAGTCTCTGTTTCTTCTTTCTGTTGTATCACTCCACGGGCCTGTGCGCTCATACACGTCAGAGCCCGACAGTGGCTGTTAGCAGGAAGTCGGGTTGACGAGAGGAAGCGATGATGCGTTAATGCTATTAGCTGGCCGTGTTGAGAGAGAGACTCATTAGTCACTGTATATAAGAACTGACAGCGAGTGCAGTCTGCATCGATTACCTTATTTTGTTACTAGCATGTTTTCCCTAGACATCCATTTCTCTGGTTGACAAGGTATTGGGAAATTTGGTGAATTTTCTTTAAAGGCTTTTGGGGCCTTGTGTATAATGTGTCTGGCAATTGGGCATTCAACAGGGGGACAAAAATAAAGTGCAGCTGAATTAAATTTAGTATTTTTAAGCATAATAAAAACATAATTATAATCTATATTATAATATAATTAGACATTTATATTAGTGAATTTAGTATAATTATATCCTTAAAGGGATAGTGCACTTGAAAAATAAAAATCTTCAGAATTTTTTTATAAATTTTTTTAATTTATTTTTTATTTTTATGTAGCTGCATGTTTCTATCCATTAAGAAGTTATTGTTCTGAATTTGTATATTTTAATACCTTAATAGGGTGCTTTTTAATTCTCATGTGGAAAACCTTTTTCTGTTGTCCTCCTCAGAATAATCTTGTAAGATTTGGTCCACTGCTGAAGGAACCCGCGTTTCAAATACGACTGATCAAAAACCTCCAAATGATGTGGCTTCACCATAGAACGTCCAGTGACCATGAATAAGTGTTAAATGCTCAGTCACGTCTCCCTAATGATAAGATGGCCTGAAGTCATGATTAGAGCTGTGTTGAGCTGAGTGGTGCTCACAGAGAAAAGCTGTTATCCGTAAGAGACACATGATGCGTTGTGTCTGGCACTCCTCGCATTATCTCCACATAAAGCATTGATCTGTGGTTATTGTCTAAAGAGCTTGAATGCACTCACATTACGCAGAGCTCACAAATGATTGCTTGTTAGATTTTAGTGAAGGGCTTCCATTTTGTACTTTTCAGAATAATCTGACCATAGCCTCTAAGTTAAATGCATTTTGACTCCCAGTTTTGGTCTGTATATTTTTGGTTATCTTTCATGGACACTGTTCACAGAGTTTTTCTGGATTATTTTTGCATTCACCATATCTAATATTCATATGGCCTACTAAGCTACAGGAGCTCTTTGATTGAGTCTTCTATTTGAAGTGCATGGCCACTGAGTTCCTGTGACCTATTTGCTCTCATAAGTTCTTAATATTTTATTTCCTGGTGCTCCAGATGTTCTCTTTCATGGCTGACATTGGTTGGCATGCAGATCTCTATCTGTCTGTCAATCTTTGCTTTAAATTAAATTGCACTTTTGGTTTTTGTTTGCTACCTCACTTCAAATTCAAGAATTCAAATTCCAGTGCTAGAAGTGACATGGTCATGGGTTTGATTCCCAGAGAATGTGTTAAGTGATAAAATGTATGCCTTGAATTTAGGGGTCGGCGATATACCAGTAGACACGACTAACCGGTAGAAATTTTAGACACGATTAAACGGTACAAACCGTTTGCATGCGTTTTGATTGCTTTGATTTTAAGCCGTTGAAATGCAATCAGCAGCGAAAGAGAACTCATTTCGCTACATGCACGCACAGTCTGAGAGATTGTTTCTTGTCTTACCAGTCTTAAGTTGCTTAGGTATATTTGTAACAATAACCAAAAAAACATTGCATGGGTCAAAATTATCAATTTTTATTTTCTGCCAAAAATCATTAGGATATTAAGTAAGGATCATGTTCCATGGATATATTTAGTAAATTTACTAAGACAAATATATCAAAACTTAATTTTTGATTAGTAATATTGATTTGTAAGGCTGTCAGGAGTGTCTTGATATAGTGCTGTCTTAAACGAGACGTGTATGTCCATCTTTTGAGTATGAGATATATACATTCAATGAAAGAATGGCAGTGAGAACTCCCTCATGTTCAAAATCTTCTCACCTTTTGTTTCCCTTTGTCCCCAGCTCCCAAAACTCATCTCTCTTTCTCTTTCGTTCCTCTCCCTTTCTCTCGCTCTATCTGTCATAGTGTTCTAATGAGAGCAGTGGAGACCTTTGTCTCTATGGTGATGAGACTGGCTGTCTCCAGTGTGTGTTTCCTTCTTGCTCAGAGGTGGGAAAAGCCCTTCACTTTCTCCCCTGATGTGTCAGTTCAGCTTCTGAAACAACACTTATTTAATGTAGAGCGTGGCAAATTAAAAAGATGCCTACTACTGAAGCACTAAAGCAGCTACTAGACATTGTGTTTGATTATAAAGTAGTAATTACAGGAAAAAGGGACACACATATGCTTTTGGGTATACAAACCTGTTCCAAACAATGACGTCTCTCCCACATGCCTAGAAAGTTCAAGTTAGCCCCTAAATAAGTCTCCATTGTTGATGCATCATGGTTTACCAATGTCTGCCATGCATGTTTCATTCACATTTCAGAGATTGGATGAGGAAAAGGAAAGAACTGGGATGCTGCAGCTGTGTAATTTGTATTCGAATCTGCTCCGCTATGAGCCGTGCTCTACAATTACGGAGTCAGTGTGCCCCATGCCAGCCCAGAATAATAGAGCCCAAATGCATGTTTAATGAACTGTTTGGCCAACTGTTAAAACGCTAAATACACAGCTTGCATTTCTATGTGCATGCCTGAGCTGAGAATGATCATTTAGCTCTGTCCCACAAATAAATGTTATGTAGTGCATTTAACTTATTATGTAGGGCGTTCATCATATCTTAAGCCTTATTATTCATTTTCTTTGTAGAAAAAAATGATACCCATTATAAAATCATTAGCCTAGAATGAAGTATAATAGAATAGTTCACCAAAAAATAAAATTTACCTATTCTCATTTCATTTCAGATTCCTCGGTGGAACGGCAAAAAAAAAAAAAAAACATTTTTGTTGAATTTTGACTATAAAAGCAGTCCATCTCTTATTTAGTAATAATATTTATTAATAATATTACCATTAGTATTATTATTAGTAGTTTCATTTTTGTCAGGAGTACAGGATGAATTAATGCTATATTACGCAGAAATACTGTATGTTGGTTAATTCATAACTTAATAAACAAATGCAAAACTTATAAATTAAAATCAATATAAAATAAGCCAAGTGAAATAATATGCTTATATTAAATACAAACAAAAGGTGAGATCAGACTTGCTTATAATTTAATTTAATTCTAATTAATTAGCATTTTATTGTTTAAATGACTCTTTTTATATTATTAATACATTTATTATAATATCTGGATATTTTGTATTACATTTTTCCCTACATTGGAAAGATATGGCGGAGGTGTGAGATTTTTTTTTTTCAAACAGAGCTATTTTATTGTTTCAGGAGACCTATAAATGCAAGCATCGTCTGTCATACTTCATTTTGTAAATATGACAAATCTTCAGTTTTGTGTGAACTGGCCCTTTAAGAGTGCAGAAGAATTCCTCTATAGATTCAGTCACCAGTGCATAATGATTCCAGTGATCTCTTCCTTATCTAATCTAATCTACCTCGCCAGGGAATTGATAGCTCATCTGCACAGCAGGTTCTGGAGGGTCATTACCGAGGGGTTATGGAATCCATTTACAGATGTGCCATATGTTTTTATTATTGTTGTGATGTTGAGAGGTCTGTTTGCATCTCCGACCACTGAAAATGAGAGTGAGCGCCAGAGAGATTTCACATTGTATAACAGAGAGGCATTCAGTGGCATAAACAAATGGTGCTCAGATCAGCGACTGTATTCAACAAATGCGAAGTCTTTTTCTATTATTCCAATCATTTCATGGTAAATTTCCATCTTCATAAGCGTTTCTATTGTTTTTCTGTGCCCCGTCCCCCACAAATGACTTCATTATTTGTGCGAGAAAGCAATAATACATCCAAGCTACAGACTCTGCACAACAGCTCAATGAAAAACACAGATATATAAGTGTTTGTTCCGTACTGCTGTCCAAAAATTGTCACAAAATTGAAAAATTATCTCTCACCTCTATAGCGCATACCTAGATTTCTTATGTTTGCACTGATTGTGGTGAAATAGCAATGAGCAAATGCATTATTTATACCATACAGTCAACTGCATTAGATTAATTGCAAAATATGCCTCTAGCATTTTTCTGGCTCATGACGGTTTTTGTTATTCTGCGGTAACTGTTAGAACTTGTAGTTGCAGTTGTGTGTCACTCATCAATCCGACAGCGTTCAGGAAGTTCTGATAGATGTCTTTGATCTCACCCTGGAGCTTTCATCAGGTATTCTAGACCTCGTTCTGTCAGATCTTCTGCCTCCAATGACAGCGCTTTGTCTGATTTTTCATTGTTTGGCCCAAGCAAACAAAGAGAAACTGCATCACGGGCTTTTATTGGCTGGAGTAATAACCTGCCAGTCATAAAGATCAGTCTGGAATAATGAATGGCATCTCAGCTGTGCTAAAGACAGGTTGACTTTGACCAGTGGTGCAAAGAGTACTGAAAAAATATACTCAAGTAAAAGTACCATTACCTTTCAAAAAATGTAGTTTGAGTAGATTAAAAGTACTTGTCCAAAAAAACTACTTGAGTAAGAGTGAAAGAGTAGCCTATTTAAAAGTACTCATGAGTATTGATTAGTGAGGACTGAGCTGTGGATTCTACCCCATCATAAAAAACGCTGTACACTGCAATTTATATATTTAAGAAACGTTGTACATTCTGTAATTCCCATTATATTGTTTGCCAAAAAGAATGAAGAATATCTATCATCCAGCATTTTTAATTTTTACTGCCAACTCTTTAAAATTCTCAGTACAATCATCCCCATTTAAATCATAAAGTTTGAAAAATAGATTTAAAATCATGTGTAAGGTCACTGAGACAGCATGCTGTTGTTGCACATAAAATATTCATGTTTAGAACAGTGCAAAAAGAAACACCATTAGAAATTCATAGTTCAGCATCACACAGCATGATATGGGTTAAAATGAGAGCCCATTTTTCTCAAAAACGCTGCCAGTTTTGTTTTGCAATAAAGAAATTAGAATAACTAAACTTGATAATTTATGTTACAATTTTAACATAAATGCACATTGTTCTAGAAGGATGGCGTCATGCCATACCTTTTCTACATTTACTCGAATTGTTATGTTGATAAAACAATTTATAAGGAAAAATGCATTAAATGGAAACTTTTTCAAAAGAAAACACAAACGCACGTCTCTTTGCTGAGCCGCAGCGGTCTCGGTGAATCAGTTGCATCCACAACAAAAAGTGTTGACCTTGAAAATTGTTTATGCGCCAGTGCACTTGCTAAATTAAGGCGGATTGTAGGCTATAAAATGGATTTTTAAAAAAAGTTTATTAATGAGCTGCAGTTTTATTACATCATTCGCTGGCACAGATGCAGTGTATTAACGCCACGGGTCATCAATAAGGTGCAGATTGGTCCTCAATTTGAGAACATTATTTCAAATCGTTTTACAGGGTTTCCAACAAACTTTTTCACAGCATCACGCGCTCAAACTCATCAAAAGTCAACAAGTTCAATAAAGCAACAACGACTTATCCAAGTGACTGCAGCTGCAGAACGCACGCGAGAGAGACGAGGCAGCACAGTGAGTGGGAATTTACCAAACGTGGCACTTGCGGGAGTTAACACTGAATACAATACCCTCACACCAAATGTCATGCCGTGTAGATAGGCAAGCATACATACAAAACATTTAGTAAGCAGAAATCCGAAATTTATCTTAACATATTAGAGGAAGATACGACTGAATTGATGCGTGAAGAAAGCACTACCAGCAGGCATGATAAACAGCAGTAAGCGGTTAAAGTTTTCTATGCACAATTTGATTTGACAAAAGTCACGAGACCGATTACTATGTCTCTATCTAATCACATTAATGGATAAAAATGAAATTAAAATAAGCATGTAACGACCACAAACGGAGGAAAAGAGCGGAGTAAAAGTACCGATACATCACTTAAAATGTACTCAAGTAAAAGTACACAATTATTAAACTACTCAAAAAAGTACAATTACTGATAAAAAGTACTTAATTACTGTAACGTGAGTATTTGTAATTCGTTACTTCACACCCCTGACTTTGACCCCTTGTCTTTGCTAATTTGTGTATAAATGCTGCCTCTTATAGAAGCTGGAGATGCTGCCTGGAATGATGTTGGCACAGTCAGCTAAGACAAAAGAAGCCAAGCTGCTGGCCTTAGTTATCTTCTAGTTGTCCTGTTGGCATGAAGTCTGTTGGAAGAATCACGCCTTCATGGCTTGTTTGATTTTTTTTTTTATGGTTGAGTCTTCCTGCGCTGGGACATGAGCGCTGGAGTATAACTGCTGATCTCTTCAGCTCCATTAAGTAGCTAATCTCCCAGAAAGGGCTTGTGTGTTTTTATGCCTGCTTGTGCAGATGTTGCTAACTTAAGGTGTTCATAAGTTTGCATGTGATAGCTGTGTAGGGCGAATAAATAATTCTGTCATCCTAAAGAAAAATGCTAAAATTGATCTCTTAAATGCCAAACTTTTTAGAAGATGGTTATGCATATTGAAATGCATCTGTTTATTTTTCTGTCAGTCAGTCACCCAACATTCCCTGTTTTATTAAATGTTCAAAATTGTTAAGTGTTTATTCATTTTTGGGGCCTTTAATTTCCCAATTTTATTATATATATATATATATATATATATATATATAGTGGCGGGAGGAGCATACGACAGACACAGTGGGTGTGGTGTCAGGCCTCGGAGAGGTTTTTATTAAACAATAATAATCAAAATAGTGTCCAAGGGGAAAAAGTGTCCAAAATAAATAGGGGATCTGGTGTCCTCGTTGTGCTGCGGGGTACGTGAAGGAGGGCAGTGTTCGGAAAGGAAGGGTCCAGGGAAGGGGCGGAGTCCGGTGGCCGCACGCGCTCCACTTTCGGGTCCGGGAGCGAGTGTCGGCGGCTTCTTCCAGCGGCTTCGTCCTACTCCTTGGCCCCCGGAGCTTCTGGGGGATTAAACGGCCCGGCATCCTGGCCCGTCAGCCGTAACGGGTGCAGCAGTCTCCTTTCTCGACGCTCCCTTCCTGGACCCGCGAGGACACCAGCGTGCATGAACGGGGAAGAGACATTGACACATGTTCACGAGAAGAATACCACAATGTATGCTTGCAAACAAGGTGCAGCTCATCCAGGTGAACTATCCCTTTAAGAAAGGTTCATTGTAGGTCTTGTTTACCTTTGTATCTGTATGTACTGCACATTGAGAGTCTCTTTCATGTGAATGGGGTCTCGTGAGGCTCTTCTATTCACCGTATTCTGTTTGTGTGGCTCTCTGTCTTCACAGTGTCTAATGTGGGGCAGAATGTCTAAGTAATGACTAAGTAAAATCCACTGAGCGAATGGAGATACAGCACTAACTTTAAAATAGTACTTAGTGCCATCTAGGTGACGTCCTTTGGCCTATAATTAGTGTAATAGCCTCTCAGATCTTGAACAGTGCCTAAAGGCAGTGAATGAAACTTTAATGCGTTTTGGATGCAGCTCTTATAATGATTTGACCTTGCTCATGATTGGAGCAACAAGGCCTGAATGGCACGAATGGTTTCTAGAGATTTCTTGCTGAAAAATAGAAAATCATTTATCTTTTTAAAACACAAAAGAGGCCAAAGACAAAAGGTGCATTCCTCTCTCAGAGTGGCTTAAAGGGATAGTTCACCCAAAAATGAAAATTCTGTCATCATTTACTCACCCTCAGGTAGTTCCAAACCTGTATGAATTTCTTTGTTCTGACAAACACAAAGTAAGATATTTTGAAGAAAGTTTGTAACCAGGCTGTTTTGGGGCACCATTGACTTCCATAGGTCACAAATGAATTGTTTATTCTTGAAGACAAGTCATTGGCTCACACACTAACAAAGTAAATTATTAGAACTCATTCTCAGACACATTCACATTCATAAGCGCTTTCATATTTTTAAACTTGTGATCTAGATGAGTACTATTTACATTGATTAACAAAAAATGAATAAAATATGCATAATAGTATAAAGTGTTTATCATTTTATATAATTTTATAAACCATGTATTTTATATGTTATATTGGGGGGACATTTGGGAAACTTTAATGCATATTTAAAAACCAGAAGCTTTAAGAGTTATACAAAACATAGAGTACCTACTGTTTTATGGAAATATGGAAGATATGCCTGAGCATTTTTTACATTAACATATTCAAATATAAATATATATTCACGTTCACAACTGTATTATATTTTAATTTACAGATATGCTCAGATCAAACCTATTTTTTAAATGCCATTGTGAATTTATAATTATAGTTATAATTATATTCTGATTTATAACTATTCAGAATTTGCATTAATATATTCTTTTATGGTCAGATTTACATTTATATATTCAGTTTTACAGCTATACATTTGGATTTGTAACCATGTTCAAACTTATTGTTTAAATTTAGACTTTATAAATGATAGATTATAGTATAGATTCTGATTTATAACTTTACATTTGCATTTTTATATTCAGTATTTATAACTGTGCATGTATATTCAGGATTTATAATTTTATAGTCAGATTTATGTTTATGAATGAATGAATGAGGCATTTATATAGCGCTTTATTGTGTATTGCTGTACACCTAAAGCACTTTAGTCATATGCTGTATATTAGCTTCTGTTTGCACGTGACCTCTGTATGATGTAGTAAATACAGAGCCTTTTATTCTAGCAGTTGAGCATGTTCTAGCATGTTCTGCTCTCTCAGAGCTGTTAAAGGGCAGCAAGCAGTGCTTTACTGTAGCAGAGTATCATCTTACAAAGGACTGTGTTTGCCTGAGCATTGGATTTCCCTGGTGGATTTCTAGAGCATCCTCTTGTCTCAGTGTTGTCACAGGTCGAGCCTTCCTCTCAGGTTCGTTCAGTGCCTCAGTGACACAGCTAGTAAATCAACAGAATTGCAGTGAAAACATTGAGGAGAATTGATACTATGCCGTATATAAAAGCTAGCATTTTTAACCGCTGTGTTGAATCAGGCTGAGAGGAACAAAATAAAAAAATTAGTTTACATATTATATATGTGTGTACGGTGTATATTTATTATGTATATATAAATACAAAAATATGTTAATATGACATATTTATATATTAAATATATTTTTATATAATATAAATTATATGAATATAAATATAAAAATGTAAACTCGTAAATATTTTCAAAATATATACTGCATGTGTGTGTCTTTATATGTACAAAAGAAATATACTGTATACAGAAGACGCACATATATTGTGTAAACAAAAACTTTTATTTTGGATGCGATTAATCTTTTGACAGCACTAATGAATAATAAAATTTTACAATATTACTGTATTTTTGTTTAAATTAATGCCACTTTGGTGACCATAAGGGACTCATAAAGCATTAAAAATGTCATACCGCGTCAAACTTTTGAACCGCTCACATGAGGATGATGAAAGAATTTTTCTTTTTGAGTGAACTTTTTCAATAAGCTTGTCTTGTCTTTTCTTATTTTCTTGCCCTGAGGAGACAACAAATGTAGAACAACTTGAACAGTGCGAATGAGGTTATATACTTCGAGCAGAGTTTTCTTTCTCTGAAGCCACTAACTGCAAGCATTAGTTATCACACCAGCGTCTTTCTGCTTCCTTTCTTCCTGTCCTCGAGCAAACATCCATCTGCCTTCAGCATCATCCAGTCCCATTTAGTTAACTGTCACTGTGTGTCCCCATACCAGTTGCGAATCCAAGCTATGCTTTGGGCTGTAATTTGCTGGGCTGTCCCTCTCAGTGAGGCAAGGCGTATGGTGTTTTTATACTAAAAATCACAGCAGAGCACACTTCTGTGGGAGATGAGCGAATGAAAGAGAACTGAGGATAAAGTGAACACTATTAATATATTAATGCATACTGTCCTTGCCTCTCTCTTTCTGCATGTGAAAGCCTGAGAAAGGAGAATGGTCTAGTTCTGTTGGCCCTGTTGATTAAGGCTGTTTTTATAGTAAATGTTAATTATACATTTTATTAATTTGTTTATTTGTTATTTTAAGATGTTTATTAAACTTAAGAAAATGTACTACATTTCAAAAGTTTGGTTGGTAAGTTTTTTTGTTTGTTTGTTTAGGACTGCATTTATTTGATCAAAAATGTGAATGTGAATTTTAATTACAATTTGAAATAACTGTTTTCTATTTGAACATATTTTGAGCTGTCATTTATTTATTCCTGTGATGGCAAAGCTGAATTTTCAACAGCCATTACTTCAGTCTTGGTGTCAGATGATCTTTTAGAAATCATTCTAACATTTCTTATTGTGATCAGTGTTGAAAACAGTTGTGCTGCTTAATATTTGTATTAAAACGGTGATTCTTTGATAAATGGAAAGAACATCATTTATTTGAATGGAAATCTTTTGTTACATTATAAATGCCTTTACTGTCACTATTAGTCAGTTGAATGCATCCTTGTTGGATAAATTAGTTAATTTATTTTAAAAAATCTTACTGATCCCAGACTTCTGAACAGTAACAAATAAAGATGTTTTGGATAAATAATATTTATAGTAAAAATGCTTTACAATAAATTTCAATTTAATAAAAAAATATGTGATATTAATAAATCTAAATATTTTCTAGGTAATATTTAATGATTTGCTCTGCCTTTAGTACTTTGATAATATAAAACCCAAATATGTAATTATAGAAAGCATTGTCTCAATAGTTTCACAGTTCTTTAAAAAAAGTATTAAAATGTTTTGCTGCCTTTTATACTGTAAAAAATATTTACCCATAAACTGTATCATTGATGTGTATTCTCAACAGGATTCTGACCGTAGTGGGGCCAGACTTTGATTTGCGGACACTCAGGGCAGTAAGAGTCTTGCGGCCACTCAAACTGGTGTCTGGAATTCCAAGTAAGTCATAATGCAAAATCTTTTTTGCAAGTAAATAAATAATTAAGAAGAAACATTTCGAATAGATTTTTGATCATTTTGTTTTTGATTCATTTAGTTGTCTAATTTTGCTATTGCTGCTCATAAGTTGCAGTGCATATTGTATCTTCTCTGTATGTCATTAGGTCTCCAAGTGGTTCTGAAGTCCATCATGAAAGCAATGGTTCCTCTGCTTCAGATCGGCCTTCTGCTCTTTTTTGCTATACTCATGTTTGCCATCATTGGCCTAGACTTCTACATGGGCAAGTTTCACCGCACCTGCTTCAGAAACGATACTGGTATGTGAGTGTTAGCATGCTAATGGAGCTTGTGGTTTCAGTTTATTGTGTTTATAAGCACTCATATGCTCTTAAGTTGCTGTGAAGATTGCTGTGATAGTTTATGGCTGACAGTAATGTTGTTCTATAAGGGGAACAGGCAGCTGACTTTCCATGTGGATTGGATCCTCCAGCTCGGATGTGTGAAGGTGACACAGTTTGTAGAGTATACTGGACCGGTCCAAACTTCGGCATAACAAACTTTGACAACATCCTGTTTGCTGTGCTCACCGTCTTCCAGTGCATCACTATGGAAGGATGGGTGGACATCCTTTACAATGTGAGTCTAACACTAACAGCTTATTGCATAATTACAGTTGAATAAATTAAGAACAACAGACATAAATTATTCTTGGTCAACTGTTTTGTGGACTTCATGAAAGAGAGAATATGGTCAGTTTTACTGTAGTTTAAAATAGGAATTTTGTGACATTTAATGTCTATTAGCTCTGGTTATGTATTTGCTACTTTACACATAAAACAGTCCCTCCAGTATTTCATGTTTTTTTTTTTTTTTTGCATTCAAAATTACTGATTTTGTGGTAATTTCCAGAAATTTGCGAAACATTTGTGCAGATTTTGTTTTGATAATTAGGATAGCACATATACCATATTATAAATTATGTTAGATGCATAAGAGTCATACATGACACAAAGAACAAACTGAGAATGACGTCTAAATGTCAAGTTTGGTTTTTATGAGACATTTTGTTGCTGGTAAATCTGATATTGATGATACCACAATAATTGACTGATGGGAAACAAAGTGGTAGCTCATTTAAATAATGCCACAGCAGTTCCAGGAAAGGTTATATAAAATTTCCATTTTCATATTTTCATGAACCAAAAAGTCAAAATAGCTAAATCATTTTGACATGTATACATAGTGCTCTCATTTTGTGGGCTTCTTGTCAAATAATACCAAGCCAGGAGCGATGTTTACCATGTCCAAATTGGATCTTTGCTCAAAGCTGGAGTTTAGCTATATTTATGTGACCAACTAAATAGCCTAATCTAGAATTAACAATCACAGTTAGTGTGGCTCTGAAACTATTTAGTATTTTCAGACAATGAACAGCTCTGAATAAGCTGCTAGTCTTCTAGTTCCTGTCATCTTTTTACTGCTCTTCTCGAATCATCGGCTGAATGGCATGAAGCACCATGCTGTGCACTAGTCTCTGATGTCTTGCTGCTTGGTGATGCTGACCTTCTTTGAACCCTGTACTCTCAGAAGTATCACTACGCTGCTGCCGTTATTCAGGATCATAGACACCTTCCACCCAGGTTAGACACCGCTGAGTCTGAACACTGTGCCATGAAGAGATGATCCAGACTTTTTATTCCCAGTTAAAATCGTTCTTTTCTGACCAAGAAGTGTCTACTTAGACAGAAAGAGTCCATCTGAGTGACATCTGTGTGACCAGTTTTCTTCTTTTTATGAGGCGTTTAGTGGTGGCCAAATCTGAAATCGATGATACCACAGTAAAAGACTGATTGGAAACAAAGTGGTACCAAAAATGATAAATCTGTCATTAATTACTCACCCTCATGTCGTCCTGTAAGACCTTCATTCATCTTCGGAACACAAATTAAGATATTTTTTATGAAATCTGAGCTCTTTGACTCTCCATAGACAGGAACGCAACTGCAATGTTCTCAGGTCCAGAAACGTAGCAAGGACATCGGTAATCAACGTAATCAGCGATGTTTATGTTCAGGATAAAGTGTGCGCATGCTGAACGTAAACAACACTGATTACGTTCTGGGGTACTCTCCAAAATGGTGGAAGACGGTAATTTGGGGAGAAGAATTGTTGAATAAATTGTTATTATTGTTTTCTTTGCGCACAAAGTATTCTCGTAATTTCGTAAAATTACGGTTGAACCTTACTGATGTCACAAGGACTATTTTACCGATGTCCTTAATAATTTTCCAGTTGCGTTGTCTATGGTGGGTCAGAGAACTCTCAGATTTCATCAAAAATATCTTAATTTGTGTTCCGAAGATGAACGAAAGCCTTACGGGTTTGGAACGACATGAGGGTGAGTAATTAATGACAGAATTTTCATTTTTGGGTGAACTAACCCTTTAATGTGTCATTTTTGTCAATTAAGATTGTCACACCTGCTTTTAAATGCTACCTACGGCATTTTTGATATCAAATAAATGTAGCTTTGGTGAGCAAAAGAGAATTTTTCAAAAACTCCTGTTCCCAAACTTTAGAACGACAGCGTATCTCATAGCAATGATAGCAAGCGTAACATATCAGCGTTTAATTACTGTAAGTATATAATATTTCAGTGTTAAATCAAAGGATGGCTCCATCTGTGGATGTATCCATGACTATTGTTTCTTTTGTAAACGGTGTTTAGATTTGGCGCCGTCAGTTTAGTAGTGAATTATGCTCACTTCATTTCTGATCTATAGGGGGCTCTGGTTCATCTTCGTTACACCAGCATGAATAATCTCTATGTCTGGTTTTTTAATTACTTAGTGTCTTTCCTTCCTGTCACCAAGACCAAAAATATCATGATAAATCACAGTGTCCTATGAAGCTATTAGTGTTGAATTTAGCCCTGTGGTTCTGGTGGATATATAGAATCTGTGAGTGGTCTGCTATCCATCATGACGAAAGAGAAGGTGAGAGTGTGTGTGTGTGACAGCAAGGTAATATTAATAGAAGATCTTTAGGAAGTGTTCGAAAGGCAAATGTGAGACATATTTGATTGAGATATTGAGAAGGAGATGAAGAAGCTGATCCATGTGGTGGGTTGTCTCATTTTCATATCATTGCTTTAAAATCCCGAAGGCCTCTTGCTGTCTTGCTGATGGTTCTGGAAGTGCATGATTAAGGAAAAACACAAACTCTTACAGGAATCTGCATGTGTTGTATCCGTAAGATAGACTCATCCTCAAGGTTAGTGGAGGAAAACTAGACTTTATATAGGCTATTACATATGAATAAATTGGAATGACAAACTATTTTACATATATATTATTTTCAGTTTATTTCAAATATATAATTACCATATATTTTATTAACCCTTTTAAAAACGTATGTATTTATATGATGATAGGTTGCAGATTTTAAAAAGTACTTTTACAATATCTGCTTTGTATGCCCAGTTTGCAGTTAACTTTGTTCTCAGATGGTATGGACAGTGTATATATTGGTTTCATTGAATGATAAAGCAGACATCTGGTTCTTGAAGTGGTAAGCAGCATTTGGAATGACAGGGATAAGATAGACGGTTAGAGGCTAATGGTCCTGTGGTTAGCTAAGGGCTACTGCAACATGAAACTGCACTAGGCTAATGGAGGAGGCAGGTCTGCTGGGGCTATGTGTTGCCTTTTGATGGTTCAGTAGAGGAAGGGGGAATATGCTTTAAAAAAAAAAAAAGCTTGACAATTTCAAATGTGAAAGACATCATAAACGTACTCCATATGAATCAAGACGTTTAATCCAAGCCTTGTGAAGAGAGACATGTGCTACATGAACAGATTTAATTTAAGCTTTTGTTCATATGTAAACATTGGTCAATGCAAAGACATAGAGATCATCAAATATGGTAAACATGGAAGCTCAGCCGTGTTTGCTTGATGCACCAGGACACTCCGTATTGGTTCTTGCTAATCAAGATATTTTTTGGTTATGTGCCATGAAGTTCTGTCATCATTGACTCGTATTCATGGTGTTCCAGATCTGTACTGTATGTTTTGTTTTTCTTCTGTGGAACACAAAATTAGATATTTAGCATGTTGTACAAGTGTGTCCAAAGATTTTTCCAACTTTTCCACATGTTGAAAGTGGAATGTCAGACTTGAAGGATGACAAAAAAGCACAATAAGTGTAGTCCATAAAACTTGTGAGCTTATGTTTAAGTTGTACATTAGCATTGTTTGAAGAACAGACTGGGGATATTTCAGATAGTTCTGTTTTTTTATTTTGCCTTTCAAAGAGGAAAGTCAATCATACAGATTTTAAAACCATACACTGATACAATCCTGAAAATAGTGAGGCATGAACACAAATGTATGCTGTTGTAAACCGAGAGAAAGCGTGGTATTCCAGTCTGACTGTGCAGAAGATCTTTTTGTCAGATGTATTGATGACTAGATAAGGTGGAGGTGAGTCTCGAGGGAGTGCTTTATTGGTGTACTCCCCATATATCTCATCTCCCTGTTCACATCTTCACCAGGGACATTCCCTGACAGCTGTTTAACCTCAGTGGGCAGAGAGAGAGATGCACAGGAAGAAAAGGAAAGAGAATATAAGAGTACTTCTGCTTTGCTCTTAATGCAAAAATCACATCAATTTATATTTCTGTAACATCAAATCAATAAACATATTGCTAAGCAGATGATTGCATAAACATACTACTACTGTGCTAGTTCTTTTCAGGCACAGCAAGTCCTCATTCATTCTTAAAGAGCAACTGTGTGTGCTAACGTCGGCCGTCTCTGGGCTGAAAAGCAGAATATATGTATCAAATCAGTGGCTTCTCTCCGGAGATCAATATGCTTCCCCTCGGTTCATCATTTTCTCATTTCTAATAGAGCTCTGATAGGCTCCAATCAGTGCCCAGCTCATTTGCAAGAGTAGACAGAGAAATGGTGTAATATCTCTGGAATATTCAACTCAGACATCCAGTTATTTTTGGGGCATGTGCAATTAATTTTTCAGAACTCTCTGGTTATTTCATAACCACTTATGTTAATTTCACACACTACAGTTTTAGACCAGGGGCCAGATTCATGAAAAATTCTTAAGAATAAAATGAGCTTCTTATTCTCTGACTATAAAATAAATAAATAAAAGATTGAATTACATATACAGTCAAACCAAACATTATTCAAACACAATTGTATATATATATATATTTTTTTACAAGTGTGGGTGCATGACACTATAGTTTATTTATGTAAGTGAGGATAGTAAAATAAAGTAAAATGTAAAGTAAAACATTATACCCAAAAATTCATCATACAGTAGATCAGTAAAACTGATAAAAAATTTGGGACCAAAAATTATTCAGACACATTGACCTGACCATGTTTAGTTTTGCTTAATTTATTTTTTTTTTCTCAGAATTGTAATGCGTTACATGACTTCTGTATTACTTTTGAGTTACTTTCACCAAAATAACTACAGAAGTAGAACTTAACATTCTAAAATGTACTAGAACGTTAAACCTAGATAAATATGCGCTGCATCCAGTAGTTTGTGCGGAGAGTGGAAGCTAAAGCGCAACACATGGAGGCACCAGTGCAATCAATTGCTATTTTTTTTCAATGGAAACAACTTACGCCATAATTTTTGCTCATAAAGGTAAGAGTAATACATCATTCGGAACTGTAAAGGGTCTACTTTTATTTGTGTGCACTCACAATGTCAACAAAACGTTGTGCTTTTATCTTGAACAGGAGCGCTTCACAAAAATGAACCGAAAGTCAGCGAATACATGCCTTACAGACATGATAAATATATCTATAGAAAGCTTTAAATTACTACTTAACGAAATAAATAAAAACAAAAACAAAAACTCTTTAATATAATCGTTATCCGTGAAGATGCACTTCTCTCTAAAGGCACGTCTAACGAGGAGATGGCGAATCTGTACTATTTCCCCCGAACACATTCATGGTAATTACTTTTGCTGGGGCTTTTGCTTTATTGTGTGCATTTGAATGCAGAACTGTGCTGACGGCTCGCTGCTGCTGTGGGACACTAAACACCGTCGAGCCGCTCTTGACAGTTGCGGCAGCACGGACTCATGTTATTTCCACCAGCGCGGCAATTTTTTCATAAATAATTGATGGATGTCTAAAATATAAAGATAAGGAGTAGCCTAAAACAGGCCCGAGGACTGGCCCGCGACTGAACTATGACGTGAATATTGGCCCGAAGGGACCTAAAAAAGTCCCTTCGGGCCAATATTCAAAAAAATAAAAGTGTGTTGTAATGCAAGCGTTACTGAACATGTACAGAGTAAAATATTACTGAAAATTGATTAGTAATGCCTTACATTACTGCGTTACAGCAAAAAGTAATCCGTTACTGTAATGCATTACTTTTGTAACGTGTTACTCCCAACACTGGTCAATTCCAATTGTTGCTTGTTTTGGGGAGTTTCTCCCTTTACTCTCCTCTTCAGCTGGTGAAATTCATGTTCAATCGGATTTAAATCTGGAGATTGACTTGGGAAATCTAAGACTTTCCATTTCTTTGCCCTTATAAATTCCTTGACTGAACTGGCAGGGTGTTTTTCGGGTCATTGTCCTGATGCAATATGAAGCACTTCCCAATGAATCTGGTGGCATTTTCTTGAATATTGGTAGGCAAGATAGTTTTGTACCCTTCCAAATTCATTCTGCTACTGTCATCATACATTAAGTCATCAGTAAAGTTGAGAGGGCCTGTTCCAGAGGCAGCCATGCATGTCCATGCCACCATGCTTTACAGATGAGGCTGTATGCTTGGGAGCATTTGCAGTTCCCTTTTTTTTCTCCACATTTTTGTCCATAAAGTTCCAAAACTCTTCTGGCTCACCTTTGTGCTTTTTTTCAAACTCTAATCTTGCCTTTCTATTTTTGGTGCTGGTCAGAGGTTTGCATCTTGCTGTGTAGCATCTGTAATTCTGTGTCAAAGTCTCCTGAGGACAGTAAATGGTCAGAGCATCACCCCAGCTTTCTGGAAGTTGTTGGTGAATTACAGACACGTCTTTTAGGATTCATTTTCACAGCTTTTATGATTTGTCTGTCATCAACTACTGTTGTTTTCTCAGCTGATCAGTCATCATGCCCTTTGCTTTTGCTAGAGCTCTAATTGACTTCCTCTTTTCTTTTAGCATCCAATTGCTTGCTTTTCTCTCAGTCAGCTCCCTCGTCTTCATCCTGGTTTGTGTGTGTCATCATCAAATGCAAGATTCAGAATGCAGAAGTAATGGATATAACTGATGTAACACATTCCCTGCTTTTAATATCTGAAGAATTAATGCAACAGGACACAGCTGATCACTTAGAAAGATCTGTGAGGCAACTGTTCCAATACTTATGCTCACATCAGATAGAGGGATGAAACTCTAAAAGTGCTGAACTTCTTAGCTGGTAAAACATCTATGTGTTGAAACATCCAATAATAAAATATGACATTCTGTAGTTTTGTCTCATATTCATCTTTTAATCATATTTGTAAATGTCTTGACTCCACAGACAACAGGGCAATTTTGTCTTTACTGTTCCAATACTTTTGGAGGGCGCTGTGTGTATATACAGTGCCCTCCAAAAGTATTG
This sequence comes from Barbus barbus, assembly GCF_936440315.1. Classification (NCBI taxonomy): domain Eukaryota; kingdom Metazoa; phylum Chordata; class Actinopteri; order Cypriniformes; family Cyprinidae; genus Barbus; species Barbus barbus. Next base: position 34,142,508 of record NC_136733.1, on the reverse strand, counting down.
GAACAGTAAGGCCAATTCCTTTGTTTTTGCTGTAGACTGAAAACATTTGGGGTTGACATCAAATGATTAATATGAGATGAGAGATTAACATTTCAGCTTTTATTTACAGGTATTTTCATCTGGATCTGATACACAACTTAGAAGACAGCACCTTTTGTTTGAACTCACCCATTTTCATTTTTCATGTTACCAAAAGTATTGGAACAGATATAATTAACATAGATTAAAGTGAAAAAGACTTAATATTTAGCTGCAAATCCTTTGCTTTCAATAACTGCATCAAGCCTGTGACCCATTGACATCACCAAACTTTTGCATTCTTCTTTTGTGATGCTGTTCCAGGCTTTCACCGCAGCTTCTTTCAGTTTTGGGGGGTTACTCCCTTCAGTCTCTTCTTTAGCAGGTAAAATGCATACTCTACATGTGGAGATTGACTTGGCCTGTCTAAAACCTTCCACTTCTTCTCCTTTGTTGTTTTGGCACTATGTTTTGGGTCATTATCTTGCTGCATGATGAAGGATCTCCCAATCAGTTTGGTTGCATCTTTCTGTAAATTGTCAGACAAAATATTTCTGTAGATTTCTGAGTTAATTTTGCTGCTGCCATCATGTGTTACATCATTAATGAAGATTAATGAGCCTGTCCCAGAAGCGGTGAAAGCCCAAGCCATTACATTACTTGTGTTATGTGTACTATAATGTACACCTGTGTACACTGTGTTTCAGATGAGCTTGTATGTTTGAGATCATGAGCAGATCCTTTCTTTCTCCAAACTTTAGCCTTTCCATCACTTTGGTCCATAAAATCAGTCCATAAAACCTTGTCCCAGAATTTTTGAGGCTCGTCTCCTATTCTTCTTGCTAATGAGGGGTTTGCATCTTCTGGTGTAGCCTCTGTACTTTTGTTCATGAAGTCTTCTGCGAACAGTAGATTGTGATACCTTCACTCCTGTACTCTGGAGGTTGTTGCTGATGTCACTAACAGTTGTTTTAGGGTCTTTCTTTACAGCTGTCACAATGTTTCTGTCATCAACTGCAGATGTTTTCCTTGATCTACCCGTTTGAGGTGTTACTTAGTACACCAGTGGTTTCTTTCTTCCTCAGGAGATTCCAAATGGTTGTACTTGGTATCGCCAGTGTTTGTGCAATGGTTTGATTGATTTTTCATCTTCTCTCAGCTTCACAATTGCTTGTTTTTCACCCATAGACACCTCTTTTGTTTTCAAAACACACCTGTCAGTCACATGTTCCAATACTTTTGGTAACATGAAAAATGGGTGGGTTCAAACAAAAGGTGCTGTCTTCTAAGTTGTGTATCAGATCCAGATGAAAATACCTGTAAATAAAAGCTGAAACGTTAATCTCTCATCTCATATTCATATTTTGATGTCAAACCCAAATGTTTACAGTCTACAGCAAAAATAAAGGAATTGGCCTTACTGTTCCAATACTTTTGGAGGGCACTGTATATAAAGCAGATATGTTATGTGTTTAAATTTTCAAGTATTGCATTTTATTATAGACTAATATTTTATGCTAAACTTTTAACATTTTTTTTCAGATGTTTGTGAATGTGGTCCTAAGTTTGAATCCAAGCACAGTAATGTTTTTTCTGGTTTTCCCCATCACTCTTTGACTTTAGTTATTGTTAGTTATTGTTTATCTCTGTAGCACTCTAAACAGTAGCATCTACCAGGTGGCCGTGTGACGCTGTACAGTCACTCAGCTGACAGGGTGATCTGTGTGGTATATGGTGACCATGTTCCCTGGCATTTAGCATTGTTAGTACGATAGGCCTATTGATCAATCTGCTGTTAAATGTTTAAAAATAGCCCTGCAGGGAGCAAAGATGGATCATGTTTGGATCCACAGGAGTGTGCCAAGTCCTGTCTGGTCTTGTGGTTTACTGGAAGAACATTCACCTATAAAATAAACCCCTTCATTCGTACTGCACTCAATCTCCCAGTACATGTGAGGTTGGGAGTGAAATTTATTTATTTATTTTTTTAGTGCTTTGCCGATTTCGCTTCTAGATTGCATTATTTAATAAGCCACAATTTTGGACAAGTTAGTAAAATAGTCATTTTGTTTTGTAGTTTTGGCATCAGACGGAATGTAGATTTTTTTTACAGTCTGTTGCAATTATGAGCGTAATGACTGCTGGATGACTGCTCCCTTGAGCAATAGCACACTGTTTCTCTGTTTCTCTTCTCCTATAAGATGACATCCTCCTTAAGTGTTCCTCTGCACACTGGACTTTCAGTCCTCCAGGGTCCTTGATGAGAGGTCTAATGACAAATGAATGTTCCTAGATCTTGCCATCCAGACCTTGGCTCTCATAGAGATAATCTGATTATCCCAGACACTAGAACTTTATGTCAGTGGAAAATTAGAGGCTAGTGTCCGTTCTTCCTCATCCTCTGTGCTCATCAACTGTCTGTAGACATACTGTATAAGCAGCTCTGTTCCAAAACTTCATCACTTCCTGCCTATGTAGTCAGCTACCTTCTAAACGAGCATCTTAAAAGGTAATTAAAACTCATAATTGACTGATTTGTAACAATTTATATACAGTAAGCAGAAAGTACACCCCCCCAATTGCATTCCGCACAGGGTATTTGATTTTAAATTGATTTCAACAGTTTGTTGTTAGCATGTTGCTAAGCTAATGATGTGATTATTCTAAGCATCAAAAAGCGTCAAATACGGAGTAAAATAATACATATTTACATACACAGACTGTTATATTGATTCAGCATTGAATGACATATACATAGATTTGGTCAGTGAAAAGCAAACAAAAAAACAAATCATACATTTATTCAGCAAGGATGCATTAAAGTGATTTAAAGGTAAGGACATTTTTAATGTAACAGAAATGTATGATTTCAAATAAATGCTGTTCTTTTGAGCTTTCGGTTCATGGAAAGTAAGAGAAAGAAATGTATTAAGATTTCGACGAAAATATTAAGTACCTGTTTTCAACATTGATAATAAGAAAAAATATTTTTGAGTACCAAATCATCATATTAGAATGAAAGATCATGTAACACTGAAGACTAGTAATGGCTACTGAAAATTTAGCTTTTAAAATTACATTTTAAAATATAATATTTTAAATTATTATTGTTTTTTCTGTATTTTAGCCAATATGATAGCATAAGTTTATCTGTTTAATAACATTTCTTTTTTTTTATATAATTTTTTTTTATTATATTATTTTTTTTTAATGAAAATACTGGGTTTCCTTGTGAAAAATTGCATATCAATGTTAAATGTGATTACACCCAACACAGGCTCTGTCTCTCTAATTAATGTTAAGGGTAAGAAATAAACGAATAGAAACAATAATGTTTCCAAGTAAGAGAAAGATTTTGCTAAATTGATTTGTCCCTTTAGGCTCTGCTGTGTCTCATTAATGGCAGTGCAGTCATAGGAAATGAATCAAATCTCTAATTGTCTTTAGTGGGTTGAGAAGCACACTCACAGGAATTTGATAACAGCCTGTGTGTTCATATGCTGTCTCTGAATTTATTATAGACCATTCTTGTTGATTTTTGTTTTATTTCCACATACATGTCTGGAAAAGTGTATAAAGCATAGAGGAGCCACAGTATTAGCTACTAGCCATTTTGCAGATGTATTTTATATATTTTTTTTTACAGTGAACGGTGAAAGAACAGTTGTGATTTTTCCACAAGACAAATAGTTGAAGACGTCAACAAACACAACAACAACATAAATGTAGGCAGCAAAATAATAAATACGTAACATAGCTTTATTTATTCATGCCCCAGTGCATTGCTGAGAAGTCGATTACCACATTTATAACAGTTTTATTATCCACAGATTCCACATCTTGCTTAGATATGTTCACATTTCACAGAAATTCAGATTTTTTTGTGCTTCAAGTTTATGTGCAGGGCCTATTCAAATATGTTTGCTGTACCTGATTTTCTCAGACTGCATGCTTTTGTTGCTTTGCACAGATCTTTTAAGTTATTCCCTTTTGCGCATACAGTAGTTCTGTCCCAATTATAATCATTTGCAATATATTTATGCACATAGTATAGAAGTAGCTGACATGAAGGTTATATTCCATACAAAGATGATCTTTTAATTTTTTAATCATTAGCCAATGCATACATTTTTATGACCTCATATTAATTGAGAAAGTATATTGAAGTTACCGTACAGTATATTCTGCTTTTCCTTTACTATGTGTGAGAGAAAGTGTGGTTTTTAGGTCAACTAACCCTTTAAGATTTGTCTGGGCAGAATATCGAGTTTGTACAATATATATTGATGTATTTTTTTTTGTTTTTTTTAACAAATTATATGGAATGAGGCAATGCTATTCACATCAATAAAGACCTACAGTAGTTTAATAGGAGTGCAGAATAGAGGGAGACCATGCGAATGAGCTACTGCGGAGAAAGTGCATAATCTGTTTTAAACATGAGACCTGATTTATAGGCTTTAGCTCATAAGATACTCATAAGATATAGTTAACCTGTATAGTTTAAAGCGACAATCCCCGTATCACTCGAGAGAACACAAACCTGTGATGCAAGGGCTACAGAAAACATCTGACCCACCAGACCACTGAGACAATGTCATGCATTTTGGCTAATGAACACATATTCATTTAGTATGTCAAGAAAATTTTCAGGATTTAGAGGAAGTGTAGGTGATCCACCATTGTTTCTCCCACCCTCCGAATGAGATGAAAATGTTTCAGTGCTGTCTCCTTTTTTCCTGATGTCAGATGGCGTTCATCCAGTTTTAAAAGATGAATCGCTACAATTCCTTTCAGACCACAAGGATGGCAATATTTGGCAACCCACCCTGCACTGGACTTGGTTTAGAATCTGTTCATTTTAAAACAAAAATGTTTGGTTAAAGAGATACTATTGTACTGTCATCTTTCATTCGGACGCATGAAACAGTAACCGATATAGACTTTAGCAGTAATAAATAAATTATCATTAAGAAAAAGTCAGTCACACAAATTCCCTACAGTGCTGTAATAAATTTAATACTCAGAGGAGTGGAGATGCAGCCATGGAATTTGGCTCCGACTGCTTTACTGCTATTGCCAAAAATGCAATTTTAAAGCTAAAGCAAGAGAGATAAAGGGACAGAGGTAGGCACGGCAAGCCGGTTGCCTTAGAAACAGCTGTGTAAGAGAGTAGAGGGGGTTTAAGGATCTGTATATGTCTGCTGAATCAGCATTCTCCATGATCCCCTAACAATTACAGACAATATGTTAGAGCAATTTGCAAATAAATGGGCGCTAGGAGAAATCTTCTCTTAGCATGCCTCATAAACACTTTGTGTACGGCCCGGTGTTGTATATGCTGGTGAATCAGAAACTCTGTCAGTGTCACTCACTAGTCTAAAACAATCTTCTTTACTGAGCGATGACCAGTAGATTGCATTTCACATTCTTTTTTACCCTTGTAAAGATTACTTGAACAATAAGAAGGATTATGGCTGTATTGATATGGATGTGTTATTGTGAATGTGTTATAGGGATTATTACAGGGGCTGCTAGTGAAGGATAGGGGGTTCAAGAGATGCCTGTGGAGATTTGGTCTCCTCCAGGTTCTTCTGATGTTTATTTCTCTCTGTACCTATGTTCCTTCTCAGTTTCTACTCTCATTACTTCTGTCTCATTGCAGGCCAACGATGCCTCGGGGAACACCTGGAACTGGCTCTACTTCATCCCACTCATCATCATCGGCTCTTTCTTCATGCTCAACTTGGTTCTGGGGGTGCTGTCAGGGTGAGTCTGAAATCAAATTAGTCCTAACTGCGTGGGAATTTTTTGGAACTCTGTGTTGTACAAATGCAAGTAAACTTTTTCAGGATTCTTTAAAAGTGTCTTAAAAATATTTCTTGAAAGTAAATTCCTGGCCGGAGGTTGCTAAAGATGATTTTTCCCTTTTTTGAATAATATTTATTTCAGTTTAATTCAATATGAATTACCCATAAACATATTATTATTTCTTAAAACATTAGATGGTACAGTATAACTAATCAGAATTTATTGATATTAACAGGTTAAAAAAATATTATTCATTGTTCTATCACAAGACTAGTGAAATTCCTTTGTTGCTTTGAATTGCTTGTAATTAGTTAATATTCTTCCTATCATTTGGACTTGGTCAGTTCAATTCAGATTGAAATCTATGAGTTGAAATTAATCCTGGCTTGCAGTGTTGTTATATGATCATCTGTTTTACTCTTGTCTCAACAGCACGGGATGCAAGCTTCATGTAACCCACTAAACTAGTCGTTCACCTTTAGAATTCATGATCTTGCTTGGCTTCAAACATAAATTTAAACAATTTGGAGCTAATACAAAGCACACAGTAACCATTTAATGCTTATATGGGAAGCAAACAAACAGCGTTCCTTTAAAATTACTCAAGGCATGCATCTTTTAGCTATTAGGTGGGCTCTTTTGAAATAAATGGGCTTTCCTAAACCATTGAAAGCCTCATAAAATAATTTCTGTCCTACAGGTTGGAATCTATTCACTTATAGTTTATGTATATCCAGAGTAGAAGCAATGTTAAGTGCAGTAGAACCCTGTTTCTCAATTCGATTAGGCATCTCTATTTTGCCAATGCAGTGTTGGTCACAATTAGGCTTTTCCTCCATCAATTGTGATTGAGCCAAAAGCCACATACGCTCTCTATAAAACAAATAACACACCCTCACACTAAAGCATATTTATTTTTCCTTCATGCTTTACCTCTCTCTCGCTCTCTCTCCCTATCTATTTGCCTTATTCTCTCTCACATGCACAAACACTGTTTTAATGGATAGTCTCTGGATGAATGCTTTGTGGTGAACTCTAGCTGCTGGTGGGATTTGAATTTATGATTTCCTGGAAATCCTCAATCTAATGTTCACTCTATTTCACTGAATGGCTCTTCATGTCCGTGTCGCTGTTGTGTGGCATTCAATATTTATTGTTGCTCCTTCAGAGGGACTCTAACATCCTTTGACATCTCTGCTTTCAAGGCTTTAGTCGAAAAGATTCATTCTAACGTGGTGATGCTGGTCTCTCTCTCTGAGGAGTACAGTAATCCCAGAATGACAGGAGAGCTATGAGAGTGAAAGTATTTCTCTTCATGCTTTATCTTTGGCATCATTTAATCAAAGAACACTGAAAAAATGGAGCACTGTTTCCACAAAAATAATAAGCAGCACAGTTGGTGTTTTATAAGCAACAAATCATTATATTATAATGATTTTTGTAGGATCATGTGACACTGAGTAATTGCTACTGAAAATTAAGCTTTGTCATCAAAGAAATAAATTACATTTTAAAATGTTTTAAAAAATGAGGTTGCTTGTATCTTTTTCACTTTAGCAATAGTACATTTGTTTGCACAATGCAGTTGTCACTCCTGTAATTAATCAAACTCTGGGTGTTACAATACTGATGAACTTGCCACTGTGTCCCTGTACGCTCTTTCAGTCCCCCATCCGCTCTCCCTCTCTGTTGTTCTTTCTCAATTTTCATGCTCTCTCATCGTCCTTCAAGTAATGTTATCAGTCTCTACTCTAACAGTGTGAAATTTATGCATTTAAAGCTGTTTTTAGCTTTAAAGGTTAAGCAGGCCCTCAAAGGCACATTCTTGAGAGAATTTGCATTTAAGTTTTTTTTTTTTTTTTAACGGTTACTACTGCCAGAAAATGTTCATGTGCACAGTACATTTAGGGATGTGTGTTTCAGTATGTATGTAAGTGAAAGAATATTTATGCAGTTTTTACCATACAGGGACACTATCTGTTTTTATGTGCGGTGAGAGCTCTCTTACTGTGTATCTGTCCTCGTGGTAACCTAGTTCAAGACTGCTTATGCAGCCCCCAAATTATCACACTTGCAAAGGTTTCTACAAACTCCTTCTGAAGTGTGAAATGTCTAAACACCACAAGCCGCAAAGTATGACGGGAGCTCAGGAGCAGATCTAATTAGGCTAAAATAAAGTGTTCCATAAAGCCATGGCACTAGCTGCGTCCTTCTCCTTGAGCGAAAGTGAACTTTAAAATTTTTGTGAAATTGGCCCAGAAGACTTTCTGCCACTATGGTGACGCTGCTTACGTTGAACACGCACATGCGTCAGCATGCGCATGCATTGTTTACATGATGCGGAAGCAGACACATGCATCGTGATATTCTCCACAACGGTGGGATGAGGAGGAGAAGAATTATTGAATAAAGCCATTATTTTTGTTTTCTTTGCGCACAGAACACATTCTCGTAGATTCCTAAAATTATGGTTGAAACCCTGATGTTACATGGACTATTTTACCGATGTACTTGCTACGTTTCCAGACCTTGATCGTGTTAGGATCCTTGCTGTCTATGGGAGGGTCTGAGAGCTCTCGGTTTTTATCAAAAATATCTTAATTTGTCTTAGAAGGTCTTGTGGGTTTGGAACGACATGAGGGTGATTAATTAATGACAGAATTTTCATTTTTGGGTGAACTATCTCTTTAATGCTCACTGTATTTTTTATTTGAATATATTACAAATTATATAAAAAAAAGTTCCCCCTTTTTTTTTTTTTTTTTCACAGGTGTTTTACCTGTATTTTGAATTTAGCTCTGTATTGTGTTGTTTAGCGTTAACCGAAATGTCCATAAAATTAATGGATAATGTCCTGGCATGTGATTTATTACTGTGATGTCAAAGATTAATTTTCAAGCAGCCGTTTCTCCAATTTTCAGTGTCACATGATCCTTCAAAAATTTGAATTTGCTGATTTTGCGCTGAATAAACACTTCTTATTGGTATGTTGAAATTTGTGGAAACTTTTTAATGAACAAGAAAAAAAAGTAAAATTTAATTAGAAATATTTTGTAGCATTTTAAATGCCTTTTCTGTCAATTAAATTCATTCTTGCTGAATAAAAGTTTTTTTTTTTCAGAAAAAAAAATCCATTTAGATGCATGTCATCGTGTATTTTTATTCCAATAGTGTTTGAAATGTTGGTATTTTTTTTAAGATTTTTTGAAATTGAAAGAGAAGTGTGAGGGAACCTTTAGACAACAGTGGATGCACTGATTGCCATGGTGCATGCTGTGTCTCTCAAGGTTGTGTGCGGGGTCTGGGAGGTTAGTTCACCTGACTGACCATGCTGCCTTCAAAGCAAAAGGCCACTGTGAGGCCTCATGGAGAGATGAGAGGACTGCCAGCAGTGTCATCTTCTCAGTGGGTTGTTGGGCAGCAGGGATCCTGCTAGAAGGCAATTCATAGCCATTTCATCTTGATCTCTCTCACCCCACAATGGCCTTTGATCTTGACTGCATGAGCAGCCCCATTAGTGGGGGGGGGGATTATTTGATCCCCTGCTGACTTTGTTTGTTTGCCCACTGACAAAGAAATGATCAGTCTAGGTTTATTTGAACAGTGAGAAACAGAATAACAACAAAAAATCCAAAAAAACGCATTTAAAAAAAGTTTGCATTTTAATGAGTGAAATAAGTATTTGATCCCCTATCAATCAGTAAGATTTCTGGCTCCCAGGTGTCTTTTATATAGCGAAGGAGCTGAGATTAGGAGCCCTCTCTTAAAGGGAGTGCTTCTAATCTCAGTTTGCTACCTCTATAAAAGACACCTATCCACAGAAGCAATCAATCAATCAGATTCCAAACTCTCCACCATGGCCAAGATCAAAGAGCTGTCCAAGGATGTCAGGGACAAGATTGTAGACCTACACAAGGCTGGAATGGGCTACAAGTCCATCGCTAAGCAGCTTGGTGAGAAGGTGACAACAGTTGGTACAATTATTTGCAGATGGAAGTAACTGTCAATAATAAATAACTGTCAATCTCCCTCGGTCTGGGGCTCCATGCAAGATCTCACCTCATGGAGTTTCATTGATCATGAGAACGGTGAGGAATCAGCCCAGAACTACACAGGAGGATCTTGTCAATGATCTCAAGGCAGCTGGGACCATAGTCACCAAGAAAACAATTGGTAACACACTACGCCGTGAAGGACTGAAACCCTGCAGCGCCCGCAAGGTCCCCCTGCTCAAGAAAGCACATGTACAGGCCCCTCTGAAGTTTGCCAATGATTCAGAGGAGAACTGGGTGAAAGTGTTGTGGTCAGATGAGACCAGCTCTTTGGCATCAACTCAACTGTTTGGAGGACGAGGAATGCTGCCTCTGACCCCAAGAACACCATCCCCACCATCAAACATGGAGGTGGAAACATTATGCTTTGGGATTTTCTGCTAATGGGACAGGACAGCTGCACCGCATCAAAGGAACAATGGACGGGGCCATGTACCGTCAGGGCCAGTGCACTGAAGCCGGCCAGTGCATTGAAGCCACCCAGGGCATTGAAAATGGATCGTGGATGGGTATTCCAGCATGACAATGACCCAAAACACACGGCCAAGGCAACAAAGGAGTGGCTCAAGAAGAAGTACATAAAAGTCCTGGAGTGGCCTAGTCAGTCTCCAGACCTTAATCCCATAGAAATCTGTGGAGGGAGCTGGAGGTTCGAGTTGCCAAACATCAGCCTCAAAACCTAAATGACTTGGAGAGGATCTGCAATGAGGAGTGGGACAAAATCCCTCCTTAACCTACCATTAACCTACCATTGCGGAGCTTTTCTTCCTTAAAACTGCAGTGTATCTCAGTCTACTTCCTAAGGATGATGATTTTTAGAAGTCAGCTGTCTGAGATGGCAAATGAAAACATGGTTTGTGCCACATTAGCAACACATTGTTAGCTGTTTGATAATGTGGTCAAGCTAAAGGCTAATGATATCAATTACCGTTACGTGTCTGACGTTAGAGCGATACATAAATGCATAACCATTCTGCTACAGATGATTCTGTATAATTCCTTCTTCCTCTTATTCCCTGGTTCAGTCTCTGGTTCAAACATATTTGGCTGAATTAACCCAGTATTGCAATCAAGCGTGAATACATATGGATGTTTATTAAACTACACTACAGGGGAACATGTAACATTGAACTAGACACAAACATACATTAAACAAAGATGCCAACGCACGGAAGGCATGGAGAGAGAGAGAGAGCGCGCGCTCACATACAAGAGAGAGCGTAATGGCAGGATTTACACATCAGTTAAACATAACCTGTCAGAACCATCAAAGAATCACATCGCCTTAATTAAAAAGGGGTTGAAGCCTGGAAGCGCCTCTAAATAGTTAACAAGCGGTTACTTGCTTATTGGTTTTGCTGGTGCTGAGTAAAGTGTCCTGGTGCATGTATAATGCGTAGATTCCTGATAAATTCCTTTAGGAGTGAAAGCTTCGTCATTCCAGCCATGGGTTGATTGGTCCGAAGTGAATCGCCAAAGTTACTGGACTTAAAACTGCCAGAAGCTCGGACTCCCCCCGGAAGGGGAGTCACGAGATTTCCAAGGTGATACGTGTGTCTCCAGGGCACCGAAAGTAAAGAGAAGAACTCGCCTTTTGGGTATGGGAGAAGTTTTATCTGATTTCCCTGTAACACCCATTTTGGTCAGTTTGACCAATAACAAGGCACATAGTTTCAGCGGGAAAGTGTTTCTTTGTCTCACTTGACACCTCATTTGCATGTTTTATGACTGTTCAGGCTCAATCGGTGTAATTCTTCCCACAGTACCATAAGAATAGTATGATGCATTTCACGATGTCACCGTGTACATCATTGATATACCAGAGATACATTCATACACCTGAATATGAGTGTTTAGAACTTACTAATACAAATAACGAGTGGTCACTAGGATAATATAATAAGGACACATATAAACAACACATGCCTATACCAGATACCTCTGTAGCTGATTAATTATGGTCTAAATAAAGGAAATGTCTCAATGTGTGTGTGTTGTGTGTGTCGTACTCGTGGAGGTAGTCCACTGGTCAGCCAGGCCATTGGTGTCTGGTATCGAGGGTCATTTAGTTCTCTGGAATATGTTTTGACAGTGGGGGGCAACCATTGGCAATTTAGCACCCATATAAAGGTTGAATGTGGGGCCAGGTCTGTGAATTATATGCAAATGTCAAAAGGCTAAAAAGGGTTTCTTAAGACATAAAGTTCCAACGACCATCAAGGATCATAAGCAGATGTTACAGAATCCCCTCGTTTGGCTGAAGATGTTCACCTGGAGACATCTTCAGACAACAGTGGATCATGATGGTCGAATGGCAGGTGGATCATGAAGGTCAGATGGCAGGTGGATCAGACAGGACGGATGACAGGTGGTTTCTAATTTTCCTCAGCCTTTGGATCCCCAGCTTAGGTGTTAACTTTGGTCAGGTTCAGCATTGTCGCTGCCTGGGTCCCTCTTCTCCGGTGGTTCCGTTTGAAGGTCCGAGGAAGTGCAGCCGTGCACCTGTTCATGGACCTTTGCACCACATTGACTCTCAGGACTGGATGTGGATCTGAGGAGGTGTAACCTGTTTCTGTCAGTTGCCTGAACTTCCACTTCTGGATATCTTGGCCTTCTGTCGCGTTCGGTCAAACTGGGTAATGTTTTAGCCAGTTTGTCATGGTCTTTAAGAGTCGTCTCATGTGCAGTTTCGGAGGGCTTTCTTCTTTTGTTAGAAGGGAAGAGTTCTGTGGTGAAACAGCCAGGTGTCATTTCAGTGAGTGCAAACCCAAAGTGGAGTGTGTTGTAGTTGGGCTTTGTGGTTCCAATTTGCTGTTCGGAATTGACAGCAACCTGACATGCTCTGACATATTCTGCCACATCTTGCTGTATGCCAGCCCCGTATGCCACTTGTTTTAGTGTCTCATAAGTGTCTCTGGTACTGTGGTGTCCAGCACATGATGCGTTGTGGGCATACATTAACCTGACCCACCTTTGTCACTGTGGCACCACAAGCTTTGGCGTAGTGTGGTCATCTGGGACATATTATAGGATGTTGCTCAGCACACGCAGCATGTGTTTGAGGTCATGCAGCAGTCTGAGGGCTGGAGCAGCAGCCAGTTTAGCCAATGTGATAGGGTGGTAGGAGGGGTCAGGGAGGTGGCAAAGAATAATTGTCATTGATCAGTCAGAGGTGTGCATTTAGGCAATGCCATCCATGGATAGTTATTAGTTTAATGCCAGGGCTGCGAGGTGGGTACCATGGAGGTAAAAGTCGGTCTCCTGTTGGTTACTGCTGCCATGTCATGGGTGGGTCTTGGTTAAGACCATAGCTCACCATGCAGTGAACTTGTGATGTTGTTGCACGCCTGGGATAGGTGTTGGTGCTTGACTGGCTTCTTGTTCATTGTGGCAAGCTCATCTTTTTCCTAGCCAAGGAGGTGGCGTGTGAAGCTGAGCTTGAGTCTGTGTAATTGAGGAGGTCTCTGATGCAGTTTTGTGAGCCGATGCGATTTAAAGGGTGCTCAGGATGGCTGTCACTTGTACTGTGATGACTGGGAGTCCAGCTTGAAGTGTTGCTGTGGGAGGGGTTTGCTGTTAACACACAAAACACCCGCTCTGGGCACACCGTACCTCAACATTGCATCCTTAAAAGGCCATTGACAATGTGGCTTTGGGTGCGTTGGTCCTCTGTACGGCTGCTTTGGCTGTCGAGGGCCATTACAGGTTGGCGGCACGTCTTTGTGATCGCTTTCCATGTTCCATTGAACTGGAGAATCGCTGGGTGGTTCATGAAGTGCAAAGCAGTGCTCTTTTGTCATCTGAGTAGTTAGTGCTCCTTTAGGAGCAGTGTTCTGCTGAAGAAGGCAACCCCCCTTTAGTTCTGGCCATTTGTTGGTGTAGACCAAGACTAAGGCAGTAGTTGGTGAATCCAGCTGTCAGATGAAACTCCTTGGGATGAGAGTAAATCAGTCATGGTGTAGAGTGCAGATGCCATTTAAGTTTGATGATGTAATGTGGTCTTGAGTGAGTCCACATAGTTGACATTAGCTCTGCATCATTGCCTCTTGTGAAGAGCAGCTTAGGCACTAGCAGTTGTCGGCAGGTGCAGGATGTCTCTTAGAAAAGGGGCTGTGGCTCAGAGTGGGGCCAGGTTCCCTCCCTTCCTTTGAAGGTGTGTGGTTGAGGGTTTGGCCACACTGTCTGTGTCACACTGTCGCTGTCCGTTCCCCTTTTGTGTATGCTGGTACTGCAGTCTCATATTTTTACCATTTTACCAGAGTAAACGTTTGGTGTGGTCTGGCCGGAAGTTCTTGCACTTTACAGGGCTTCCCCAGGGGGTTGCAAGGTCTGTAAGAACCAAGGAGTAGCCGGTTGAGCATTGGCTATTTTACTTCAAGTTAAGACGCAGGTGTCTTTGGCAGTCACTATGGTTGACAACAGGACCTCATAGGAAACTTGTGCACTTGCTTGCAAAGGCCGGTCTGGTGTGTGTTCGGTGAGTGCCTTGAAGCGTATGAGGCTTCAGGCCATGTCCTCATGGCTGGTTGTGAGATTTTCCCGTGACCTCGGTGACCTGACAGTCTGTCTGGGTGACCTGTCTGGCTGGAGTGGCAGGGATCTTGCACTTCAGCCCGGGGTTTCGGCTATCTCAATTTCAGCAAAGGGTCAATGTGACCCAGCAGCTCTTTATCACTGAGAAGGTGGTATGCATGTGTGACTGCATGTTCAGTGCACACCTTTGGGCCTTAAGAGTTCAGTTCTGTTTCTGAGCATCAGCTTGGGGTCTGCCAAAGAGTTGAAAGTGACAAAAGTTGGATTTACTCCAGTGTCACCAGAGCTGTAAGTCTCGCCTTGTTTTCCCACATGCTGTTTCAAGGTTTCCCTTCTTTTCAATTGGGTTCCTCATGAGTCCTGGTACCAGGTTTGTGTGGTGACCGGTATGCTGACAAGTGTTGGGTCATCCTGGATGTGCAGCCATCAGCTGAAGTGGCTGGGTGATGCCATTACTTGGTTATGTGGCTGGTTAGCAGAGATCTGGGTGAGTGTTCAGCTGGCGGGCATTTTGGGCGGTCATCCATTTCAGTTCTCACACTTATAAGGAGTCTGTGCTGTCCATTTTTTCTCCTTTACGGGCCTCCTCTGAATGAGCTCCTTTAGAATACTCAAGATCTCTACTGTCTCAGGTGTAGCCACACTGTTCAGCTCTGAGAAGAGCTGGGACGTGTCAAGAGGGTTTCTGCTGGTGAGATTTCAGGTTTGTTGCTCAGTGCACCATCACGGCTATGCTGTTGGGAACTGTGTTGACTTTGTCAGGCCCAACTGTCAGGAGCAGGGAGTTGGCCGTGTGTGTATTTTGACCTGTCGTGGGTGGTCAGCTGTCTGCTGATGTGCTGTTTGGGTGACATGACCATCTGGCGTGAGGATGGATGTCTCTGTGGTGAGAGACCGTTTGCCAAGATCTGGGCATTTTTCTTAGTAGGAGGGCTTTCTGGTGGGTTGTTGGTTTCTCATGCCACTCATAGTTAAAAGGAGTCCGATAGTCTGATATATCCTGTTTGCCCTGCTGGGGAGGCCACTCTCAGGATCAGTTTCTTTTATGTCCTCAGGATCTCTGTTGCTGGCCCGTGTGCTCTCCAGAGTCAGTTCTGGGTACTGTGATGATCCTGGCTGTAGCCTTGGTTTGATCATGGTCTGTCTGCCAGTTCAGGTTGTCATCCAGCTGTTTCGCTCAGGTGCTGTAGATCAGGAGTGGTCCCGGACCGGAGGACATCTCTTGCAGTACTCAGCCAAGCCTTTGGCTGATCAGGTGGGTGGCAGGGCTGGATTATCTGGACACAGGTGAAGCACAGGTGGAGAGGGAAAAGCACAACAAAAACCAATGCAAGTCCGTACAGATTTAGTGAGCTAAAATATTTGGGACTATGTGTTGCGTGGTTAACTGGTGTGATCAGTTAGTGACGCAAACTAAACACTTAAATATCATGGCTGTTAAGGCAGGAGAGAATAATTGGTGTGAGTGAGCACCCGAAAACTATGAGTAATACTGTTGATGGGTGATAACCTGGGGGTCATTTAATGACTTGGGCTATTTGGTTTATCAACGTTATTACCAAGTATTTTCTGATGGTTCAAACAGGTTAGGTCTCCAGGCCCACAAAAACAACCAAACAAACAGAACCGAAATTAATAAAACAAATCAAAGTTCAAACCTAGAAAGGGATAGTTAGAAATCAAGGGCTTACTACCACCTCTAGGGGCTGTGACAAGGACTGCAGAGCGGTGCTATCTGGGGTTGTACTGCCTAGGGAGGTGATGAGAGAGATAGCTGGAGAGATTTTGTTCTGTTTATTGATTATTTTTTGTTTGAATCTCTTAACATTTTACAACAGTAGCCAGGTGGTGAAGACAAGAAAAAAGAAACTAAATTACAATGTCACTTGCAATCGCCGCTTGCACTTTCCGCTCGCTACCTGCGACGTTACTTGCACTCAACACGAACTGCAGAATATGAACGCAATGCACAAAGTTTCTCGTTAAGCGTTTTCCTCCCATAGAAAACCATAAACACACTTAATATGGCTCAATGTGTTAAGATAGTGCTATTAAAATATCTAATTCAATATAGTTTATTAATATAATAAATATGTATATGGTATTTTCCTCCCATAACGCAAAACGTGGGATAATGTGGCTTGTGGCATAATGGATTAAGATGATCAAGAGCAAATTCGATATGCTCCTCATTATTAAAATGTACAGGCAGGTGAGCCCAAAATAAACGCAACATGCAAAGTTTCACGTTAAGCATTTTTCCAAATAGAATAAACAGTCTACAGCTCTTTTATATCATTGTCTTTGTCCATTAAGCTATATTACGCGTTTTATTTAGAATGATTTTCTATGTGAGGAAAACATTTAATGAGAAATTTTGCGCATTGCGTTCATATTCAGCTGTTCTGTAGCCACAGATTTGCAGGTCTTGCCTTTTTCTCCTACAGATGACATGAAGGACCCTGTTCGTTATTGTAAGTGCAAGTGTCTGAGAGTGCAAGTCTACAGCCAGACCCTATTGGGGATTTTTACCATTATAGGCTGGATGTTTTCACACACTGCGGCCACACAACTGTGTTCAAACACCTTATAAAAGTGATTTTTGCATAATAGGTCCCCTTTAAATATTTTATTTTGATTATAAAAAATGAGTTTTAAGGGATACAGTTAGTGACTGCAGGGTGACTTTTGTGTCAGAGAGAGAGAGAAAGAGAGCGTGCCACAGGGTTAGTATTCCCTCTCTTCAGTCACACTCTCACAACAAGTACACTCATTCACTGTCATCGTCACACTGCCTCTGCAATGCAGGGAGGAAAAAAGAGAATCCTGCAGAAGAACGGAGTATGTTGTGTTCTGGATGCTTGTGCAGCATCACGTTCTTAAACGGATAGCTCACCAAAACATTTAAATTGTGTTATCAATTAAGGTTTTTCCAAACCTGCGTGATTTTCTTTTTTTGTGACACACAAAACAAGATATTTAAAAAAATGCCAATTTTTTTGCCCGTACTACAAGACTCAATGGGTCCAGTGGGATGTTGCTTTTGGATCCCATTGATTTTTATTGTATGGACTAAAATATATGGAAGCCTTTATTCTAAATACACATTTTTTGTGTTTTGTATTCCTTAAACCTTTCTTAGTTGTAAATATTATGAAAGTTATTGGAGTACATTTTTACAAGAAAATGCTATTTCAGTATTTCTATGTTAAGAGTTTCTGTTTCATTCATTTCTATGTCAAGAGTTTCTGTGTTACTTTCCATTTCATTAACAATAATTGTGAAATTCACTAGCCGTTTCTGAGTAACAATGGTTCTACACCAATTTATTTATTTATTTAGGATTTGCAGTTATTTTATTTGTTTTTTGCAGGATATGCTAATACACCAGCTATACTACCAAAAAAGTCAGTTTAATTTTTTCAGTTATTCTCATACAGCATTGTCTAATGTAATATTTACTCTCTTTTCTGTCTTGTACTGCTTTCCTATTTTATTTTCTCTTTGATTTCTCCCTTCCTGCTCAGATCACATTCTCAAGTAACATTTTCATTCAAGGAGAATTGCATTGCATCCCTTACATTCTGTCTGTTTTCGTCTTTTCTTTGTTCTTCACATTTATAGCTATTTTTTCACCTCCTTTCTGTACACTCTGTGCACCTGTTAAAGAGTAATGGCAGTCAATCATCACGCTGTCCTCTAATTGGCATGATAACAGATGGCAAGTTGTGAGGGAGCACAAACAGTGCATTTTTTCCCTTATGTGCTCCTACATAATCATGCTGCAGAGAAGGCTATAATGCTTATGAAAATGAATGGGACTCATTTAATAACCAAGTCAGGGTAAAATATGCCTCTCACAGGCAATGCATGGCCATTTGTCAGTAAATGCCACTTTTTTCGACCTATGAGCTAATATCTAATCAAGGTATCACTACACAGTTTTGTCATACTGTGGGGTGAAAGTTAGAGAGATTAGATGAGAGAAACTGTCTAGCCCTATAGGTGCATTACTGAGAATAATGGATTGACCTCTGTTTCCTTGTGAGGCTGTAATGTTTCTTGAGAATCAACCATTTTTCATTAGTCAATTCAACTATTTTGTGTCCTTAAAGCTGAAGTGCACCATTATCATCTTCAATTAGAATTGCAGAAATAATGTATGTTTTCAACATGTTTCTTAAAATCACAGTTTTAACGGATGATGATGGGTTTTATATTGTGTATAAAAATTATATAATATATATATTTATATATAACTGCTCAAACGTTTGGTGTCAGTAAGATTTTTTGGTGCAAGAAATTAATATTTCTAATATGTTGATTTGATGTTGAGGGAACATTTCTTATTATCAGTGTTAAAAATGGTTATTCTGCTTAATATTTTTGTGGAAGGTAATACATTTTTTTTCAGGGTTCTTTGATGAATAGAAGTAACATGCTGAACAAAAGTAGTAATTTATTTAAAATAAAAATCCCACTGAACCCATGCATTTGAACACTATGATAGTAATGAACACAATACTTTGAAATATATTCTACAATTTGTGGGGATTTTAAGCCATATATTTAAACTGTTTTATTGCTTATGTCATTGCACATTTGACGTTTTATACTATATGCTGTTAATGATGCTGAAGACAAGGATAAATTGGTCTTTTTAAGCAGATCTAATGAAGTCTACAGACCTATAGACTTCAATAGTTAACAACGTAATGCTTCACGCTGCAATTATATTTGAAAATGAATATTAAGCCATTATATAATATAATGGCTTAACTATCTGACTCTGTATATTAAATTAGTATAGGAAAAATAATTTTAACAATTAAAAGAAATTGCACACTTCAGCTTTAAGTGAGGCATAAACTGTAGACTTTTAGCCGTTGTTTTCTATTGATTCTAAAACATTGATTTTTCTTGCAAATGTGGATGCCACACCTTGTACTTGCTTTTTTCTCTAACATTTCATTTTGGTGCATTTATCTCCTTCACTTCTGTTTTACAACCACGTACCTTATGCTTTCATCAATGGGTGTATTTGCTTTTGTAGATGCATCACTAGATACACACACGCTCTTACACACATGACCTGTGCCATAGAGCAGGGCTTCCCTGATGCCTCTGTGCAGTACAGTGTGTTCATGGATGTGCGTTTATGTGCATTTGTACAAACAGGGAGTTTGCAAAGGAGCGAGAGCGTGTGGAGAAAAGGCAGGAGTTCCTGAAGCTTCGCAGACAGCAGCAGATCGAGAGGGAGCTGACCGGCTACCTGGAGTGGATCTGCAAAGCAGGTCAGTCTCTCAAGTGAACAAAATCTTCATTAACACGTGACATGTAATATCTCCACAGAACCCATTTTCAAATTCAGAGATGTTCATGCGTTTTTCAAGACTTACACTTGAGAATGATCTACACTGCAAACACCAGAAAGCCTCGGTCTGTTCCCTACAGGGTGTTCTATCCGCCAGTGCTTTTTCTCCCATGACTGTTTATCTCACTCGCTTCCCAGATCTCTTCTCGGCCGCGATGGGAGCTGATGTATCTGTGCCTGTCTGTTGCTCAGCACTTCCTCTCTCCATGGCAACCACATAGCCTTCCACTCACTCCACCAGCTGGTTCATACCCTCAGTCTTCCCATGTCTGCCTATAACAGCTCTTTCATCAGCCAGGACTCAGTGTGTTGGTGCTTTCCGTGGCTGTGGATTTGCACTGATCTGGGGCCAGTTTAGTAATAGTCTTCTCAATTTGTTCCTCAGGATTTTTTTTTACACGTTTTACACATACTCCATGTATTAAAATTAATGCTAATATAGTTAGATCGCAGAATTTGTACTGTGTGAACAGCACGATACAGGACTGCATTCCTAAAACTGCACAGAAAGTTAAATTATTATAACCAAACTGAACTTTTTTTTTGTAATGGGTCTCACTTGCCAAAATCAACAAAAATCAGAGGTCTCTTGCTCACCAAGGCTGCATTTATTAGATCAAACGTACTGTAAATATAGCAATATTGTGAAATATTGTTGCAATTTGCAATAAATGTTTTCTGTTTTAATATATTTTAAATTAATTCCTGTGATAGCAAGGCTGAATTTTCAGCAGACATTACACCAGTCTTCAGTGTCAAATAATCATTAAAGGGGACATATGATGCCATTTTAAAGATCGTGTGTAAATAAGAAAGTGTATTTGGTGTAACAGAATATGTTGACATGCTTTAATGTTCAAAAAACACATTATTTTTCAAATACTGTACATTATTGTAGTTCCTCTATGCTCCGCCTCTCTGAAACGCATCGTTTTCTACAAAACCCCTCCTTCCGACAAGCACAGTCTGCTCTGATTAGCCAACTGACTCAGTGCATTGTGATTGGCTGAACACCACAAGCACGCGTCAGAAATGCAACGTCCCTTACCATAATTGTGAGCTTCAGCTTTCAAGTTAGTTTTACCATCAGTTCAAGCCCGAAAGGGGAACAGTCGCGTGATAGACACAGTGATGATGCTCATATGTATTTGCAGTACACAAGCCGCGGCTAAGACTGTTTCTGACGGGCTGTACACTCCGCTGTGATGAGACCCTGTACCCCTCACACACACACACGACATGCTACGTTACTCCGCATTTGAACAGTCAATAGCAAATACTTGAACTTATAACAAAACATACTTACAGACGCTGATTCAGAAGCGCCAGATTCTCATAGCAAAGTCGGAATTTACCCCTTTTTTTTTTTTTTAGAAAAGCCTTTGTGCACAGCCAGCCGTGTACTCTACTAGCTTCAGGAAACTGTCGTCCATAAAATGCGTTGCACAAATTCAAACATTTGGGTTGTGCTGTTCTGTTGTAAGTAATCTTGATGATTCCTAAATGCATCTACTTTCGGAAGACCAAATAAAGTGCTTTTGCTTTCGCATTGAAACACACAGCGTCTCCCTGACATGGCTGCATCAACACTACTGCGGTAACTGAAACAACGCCTTCTTTCTTTGCGTGAACATTTGGGCGGCATTACGCAAATATTTCCACATCGTGACATAAACAAGTGGGGGTGTGCTTGAATAGGGGGGCGTGGACGAGTCTTAACTTTTATAAAGAATATCTCTTTGGGTTTGAGACTTTAGTCTTTGCAACTTTAAAGATCTCATCTATGCACGAACAGCTTGTAACAGTCCAAAGAGAAAGGAAAACTTGAAATCGCATCATATGGCCCCTTAAGAAATCATTTTAATATGTTGATTTGATGTTCAAGAAACATTTCTTGTCAGTGTTGAAAATGGTTATTCTGCTTAACAGTTTTTCAGGGTTCATGAGAATAGCATTTATTTGAAAACATTTTTATAACATTATAAATGTCTTTGCACTCACTTTTGATCAATTGAATGCATCCTTGCTGAATTTCTTTAAATTAAAAATCCCTTTGAACCCATGCATTTGAAAAACATGTTAGTAATGAACACAATACTTTGAAATAAAGGCTTTTATGATGCAATATAAAATAAGGGAACAAATTTCCCACCCATAGTTTGAACTATGTCAAACGTGATGATTCTCCACATGCAGTGCAGGACACACAAATACTTTCCGTTCAGTAAATCTGACTGAATCCAAATGGTTAAAATTTTTAAGCTACACTTTTGGGCAGTCTTCAGTTTTGTGTACATTCATGACCATTCGGATGTAAATTTGATGTTCATCCTCATCTACATTAGATTTCATAATATTCAGTGGCACTCCTCCAGTAACCATTTTACAATTAATGGCTATTGTTAATGGAAATACCCCAAGGACAAAGCCCTTGATTTTCCATGTAAAGTAAAGTAAAGTAAAGTCGTGACGTATTGTCAAGTATGGTGACCCATACTCGAAATTGGTGCTCTGCGTTTAACCCATCCAAGTGCACACACACAGCAGTGAGTAGTGAACAAATGCACACACACACACACACACACACACACACACACACACACACACACACACACACACACACACACACACACACACACACACACACACACACACACACACACACCGTGAACACACACCCGGAGCAGTGGGCAGCCATGCTGCAGCGCCCGGGGAGCAATTGGGGGTTCGGTGCCTTGCTCAAGGGCACCTCAGTCGTGGTATTGAGGGTGGAGAGAGCGCTGGACATTCCCTCCCCCCCACCTACAATTCCTGCCGGCCGGGGGCTCGAACTCGCAACCTTTCGATTACGAGTCCGACTCTCTAACCATTAGGCCACGACTTCCATGTAGATCCACATGCAGGATGTGTGAAACCTTTGCATGTTACAACAAATAATCATAAAAAGAATAAATCAGAAAAAAAGGAATGAAATAGTTTTCCTAAAGGAATGTTTTGGCTTTAAATGCTGATGTTGTTGGTCATTTATAATTTTACCTTTCATCCTAACACTGTAGTTTTTCTAAGGCGGCACAATTTCTTGTAAAACTACTGATCCTCCATCAGCACAGGGGTTAATTAGCTCTGTCACAGCATGTAGTATCCTTAGTTTTGTTTCCCCTCTTCCATGGGGATTTATTTGGCTTAGAGAGGTGATTTCCCAGACTCCTCCATGGTGGCCCGGCTTTGATGATTTAACACCATAAATTCATGGTGGAATTAACTGCTTACAGGTGCTTTAACTTCTTCGTGTATCTAGCTACAGCCATTATAGTCAGTGAGATTTTCACTGCATTGTTTAAACATTAATGTGTTGGGCGATACAGTGCTCACTGCTGTCCCTGCCTCCTGCTGGATGTTTATCAGATCTGCAGTGATTGCGCTGTGTGGCATCAGGTTACAATAAGCTTTACAGTGGTTGCTTTTGTCTGTCTCTCCTCCTGTACAACCACCCAGAACACCCTAGCAACCACATAGTGTAACTAGTGCAATATCTTTGTTTCAGAGGAAGTAATGCTTGCTGAAGAAGATAAAAATGCAGAGGAAAAGGAGGATAGTGCCTGGTACAAGAGGAAATGCAACAACCCAGGTAACCCTAGTAAAAAAGTGACATTTAAAATCCATTTAAACATTTTTCAATTTACTGTATTCTTTAAGAATTTATTATTATATTTACTGTTTATTTACTATTCGCTTTCCAACATGTTTAGTATTGAAGAGAGCCAAGAAGAGCAAAAATGACCTCATCAATGCAGAGGAAGGAGAAGACCACTTCACTGACATCTTATCAGTCGGTAAGATCCAGGCCCCACACCTGTGACCTTTGAACTCATGGTGGATTTTCTTCCAAAATCAGCATAGAAAATCAAAAGCAGATTAAAAAACAGAGGCAAACCCACATCTGTGGATTTTTTTTAAGAAACATAAAGAGAGAATAATGACCAAAATAAAAGAGGAGATTGAGAGAGTGGAACGATGGATAAATAGGATGTTAATAAATCAGGATGTGTTTGTTAAATCCCTCTCCTCTCTTCTACTCTCCATCATCTGTGAGCTTTTGTGAACATCTAAAACAATCTCTCTCTCCGCAGCTCCCCAGGGCTCTCCATTCACCCGTACAAGCGTGAAGAGCAGCAAGAACGAGAGCTCATCTTATTTTCGCAGGAAAGAGAAGAGGTTTCGCTTCTTCATCCGCCGTATGGTGAAGGCCCAGAGCTTCTACTGGACTGTTCTGTGTATAGTGGGACTGAACACACTGTGTGTGGCTATAGTTCACTATGACCAGCCCGACTGGCTCACATATGCACTCTGTAAGTGAACTTCATCTTTAAAACATCACTACATCTCTCTGGAGAATCACAGGTTTATGTGAACTATATTTGAACATGGCCTAGGTGCACTGGAGTAATTTAAAACCCTCAAAAAATCTATGCAAAACAAGTGCTTTTATTAATTGTACAACTTTTAGCTGAATTTTAGTTTTACATAAAACTGCCTCTGTTGTTGTTACTGCTGTGTTTCATAAGTTAAAAAGAAGAGTCATTTGATTAAAAATTTAATTAAATTAATTACATTATACACCGATCAGTTAATGAAGGTAATTTCAAATAATTAAGCAAGAATGCATTAAATTGATCAAAAGTGACAGTGAAGACTTTGTTACGAAAATAGATTTTTAAATAAATGCTGTTTTCCATTGTAAATTTCTTTTAATCAAAGAATCAAGAAACAAATACAAAAATACTAAGCAACACCAAATCAGCATATTAGGATCATGTGACACTAAAGACTGGAGTAATGGCTGCTGAAAATTCAACTTTGCCATCACCAGAATAAATTACACTCATCCTAAACTTTTAAATGGTACTGTATATAGAAAATATAAAAATCCGTGCCATGTGTTGACTTATTTTGATCCACGTCAGGTGAGCTGTCTGTTCTGAAGTTCAATTCATCATGTTGATGTGTAAAGGATGTAACTCCCATAGTTTTTAGTCCACATGATAAAGAGTCCCTTGTAGCAGATTGGTGCCAAAAATGAGAAAGGAGCATTGCCCCACCTCCTACATATACCTCTGCTTGCATGTCAACTGCTACTAATTATTAATTAGCATTGAGCTGATGCTTTTATACAAGGCCACATACACTACAGTTATTGCAGGGACAGCTCCCCCAAAAGATTTAAGGTTCTTGTTCAAGGGCACAATGTGATGAATTATTTTCGGTTACCTGCCCAGTTCTTTACCTATGAGGCTACACCACTCTTAACTTGGCACCTTCAGACCACCACAATGGCCTGGATGATTACGCTTCAGCATATTAACTGTTATGTTATGTTGGAACCTATTACAGAAGCAACAGAGTATGAGGATAATTTTGTCAGTGGATTATTACATCTTTCACTACTGGCATGCCTTATAAAATGATGCGACTGACAAAGTCAATTGATAATTGCTTTTTTGTGTATACAGATTTGGCGGAGTTTGTGTTCCTTGGTCTGTTTCTAATAGAGATGAGTCTGAAGATGTATGGCCTCGGGCCCAGGACCTACTTTCACTCCTCATTTAACTGCTTTGACTTTGGGGTGAGTAACATACTGTCAGTTACTAATGATATGCGAGACCAACAGCAGTACATGTTTCTTTTCCAGTTAATGCCAGAGGTGCTGCCTTATAAGAAGCAGAAGAATTCTTATGTCCTACTAAGACAGCAGTTTCAAGACATTTGACAAATTATATAATTTTTGAAATTATTGCTGGAACTGTGCTTTCTTTTAAAAAATAAATTGTGCCTAATGTATTTGTGTTCTATCTTTGGTGTGTTTAGGTGATTATAGGTAGCATTTTCGAGGTGATTTGGGCAGCAGTAAAACCAGGAGCCTCTTTTGGCATTAGTGTGTTGCGAGCACTGCGTTTGCTGAGGATATTCAAGGTTACCAAGTAAGAGATTATCTATGGAGCTCTGTAGATCATTGTCCTAAATGATTATATTTATACTAGGGGTGGGTTATATGACCAACATCTTATCCCGATATGAGTAAAGTTATTTCACGGTAACGTTATATATCACAATATAGTTATTTTTGCATATATAAGGTCTTTATGATATCAACATTTTTGATAAAATAGATCATTCATAATTTACCAGTATCAAAATCACAAAAAACCTAATACTAAGCTAAATAAAAAAAATAAGCAAAGCAAACAAACAAAAAAACTCAAGCTCACTGAAGACAAGTAAAGTTTCAGCAATTGAATAAGAAATTAATTACATGCAATAGGACAAACAAACTACAGGAGAACAAATAAACAAGAAAATAAATCAAATGTATAAAACACTCCATATTCTTCACTATATAAATTAAATATATTTATTCTTATTTAAGTTACAAAAGTGATTTAGTCAAGAGCAGTGAGAGATTTTCTCTCTTTTGTTGTATAATTACCATGAATGACAGACAGCAGGAATATTAGCTTTCACTTGAGACCTGCTGTGTTTACAAAGATATGTGCAAAGACGGGTATTTTGACATATAAAAATATGTGTATATTTATCCATTCGAGGCCTACAAAGCGGCAAAAATAACTCCGTATTCCAGCGCTCTATGAGCACCATCTTCACATGCGTGTATTCTCTTTCACTGATGATTGCATTTCATTAACTTAACATCACTTATTTTTAAACCGCTAAAGCTTAATAATTTGTGCAAAAGATACTTTTTCGTGACCACGTAGCACATCAACGTCATGTGAGCGTGTAACCACAATAGAGACTATAGTATAAAATCTCTACCGGTTGACAAATTTCTGCCGATTAATCGTGTCTACCGGTATATCGCCTACCCCTAATTTATACCACAAATGCATTTATACAATAGTTAAATGCTTGATTCTGATTGGCTGACTGTTTCAAATGAAGTTTCAAAAGACACTAGACAAGAAATTGTATAACAATGAGAAGAAAATTTTGATTTTTGAAATTTGTGGTGGAGTATAAGTGGAATGATTGACTCTTGACCACTGAATTACAATGTAATAAAATAAAATATTTAATAGGCCGGAGGTGTAACAAGTGCTCCAATTCATGGCATGGCTGTGTTAACACACTTGAGGCGTGTATTAATTCTCACTAGTTCAACAGTCTGTCTTTATGAATTTATATATCATACCACAAATCAAGTTATATTCATTTCTCTAAACTATTTTATCCTGGAATGCTTTGGCAGGTATTGGAACTCGTTACGAAATCTGGTGGTGTCTCTGCTCAACTCAATGAAGTCCATCATCAGTCTCCTTTTCCTGCTGTTTCTCTTCATTGTAGTGTTTGCTCTGCTGGGGATGCAGCTCTTTGGAGGACAGTAAGTACCAGGCTGAGTGTTACACTCACACGTCATCTAGTCCATGTTCACTTGCTTTAGGTTTTACACTGGACAAGCCAACACAGTCCCAAAATTGTTCATCATACAAAAGTGAAAAGAAGTGCCTAAAATGAAACAATGGATTTTATTAATATAACCCTAAATTATATTTGATGGTTAGTGCTCAGATAACAGGTGTTTGTTTTGAAAGTTTGGTTCATAATTCTAATTGATTTCATGCTCTGAGCAGCCAATAATTTACTATGCAAACAAATTGTGTACTGCACAAACGGTGTAGTGGTTGTTAGTGAAAATGTATTTAATGATCATTTAAAAATGAGCTTCTATGAAGAGACGAATGAATTTGTGCCAAAAATCTGTCAACAAAAGATATAGGAAGCATTTCTCTTCCTTAAATAAGGCTATTTAATTTGTTGCCCTAACTATGCACAATAAAATGGTAAGTTGAAGTTTATTATGTTTGTTTTTCCCTGCTGTCTGCTGTCAGAACAGATTTCGACCCACCAGTTGAAAACCGCTTATGTAGGCCCTTTACTTTTCAGAGCATTTTTGCTATGTACTTTTGACTGAAAATGCGTTAATCATCCCTTGACGTGGAAAAAAAACCATCCCTATTGTTTACGTTCCTCTGCATAAGCAGTCGTGACTCTTCCAAGCCCTGTCGTTTCATTTACCCCTCAGCCACATGTTAACAAACATGACTGAGCTGATCCAGACGGCACAAGTTTTCATTTCTCTGTTCTATGAATTATTAATCGTACGCTGCAACAGAGGAATTGCCTCTACACACACTTCCCAAGAGGTAAATATCAGCTTAGATGCGCAAACACGCTGTCATGTGATCTACTGTAATAAGAAGAGTGCCAGATAAACAAATAGTCGGTGCGAAATGAGAAAATGTTATTGAAACATAATGTGAGCTGCAGGAGACACTATTCCCTCCTGATCGTGGTGAAGTCTTTCCAGATCTGTGCTTAGTGAAATGAGAAATTGCTTTTGTGCTTCTCTGGTACTGGATTTCAGCTCCATAGCACATTAATATTTAAGACTGTAGATGGACATGATAAACTGACTGTCTGATCCATGCAGTCATTTTCTGGGTTAGATGAGAGAGACGGTTTCATACATTTGGTTGTGAAGCACATCAGAGAGCAGAGCTACTGAAAACAGATAAAACATTCAGATTCAGATATATATATATATATATATATATATATATATATATATATATATACACACACACACACACACACACACACATAAAAAAAGGGATCCACAAAATTGGATTTTTGCCGATATCCGATATAGCGATAAACTTCAACTCCTTTTGGCTGATACCGATATATAATTATTTTTAATTTTGGTTTGTTTTAAACAAGAACGTGTTTCTTAGAATTAAATGAACAATAATAAAGTTATTTTATATAGTGACAGTACATTGAAGATTTGAAAATAAGATGGATAAGGTGTGTTTAATTAGGGTTGGAGCTAAACTCTGCAGGGCTCCAGCCCTCCAGGAATTGAGTTTGACACCCCTGGACTAAAGCAAAAGAGTTGTAAAAATTTTGAAAATCTTTTAGAGCTCATAATTTGATAAAAAAATTATAACATATTACACATTAATGAATAAATCAGTAGATATAAAATTATTTAATTTAAGTGTCATGTTTGTTATTTTTTTTGTTAATGTGTAAGCTATCGCTTCTGACCTTTAAATCAAAACATTAACCTCAATTACTATGGCATCAATTACTGCTTTCTTTAATCAGAAACACAATCTAAATATTATTTGTGTATTTTGCTTTCATTTTATTAGAAGTAGGCCAACAGCGCCCCTACGGAATTAAAACTTCTTACTGGATGGGCATTAGGACCTGGGGGAGGCTACCACTGCAGTGCTATTACTGTTTACTCTATGGCACATCGAAAGTTCCATTCTCAGTTTAAATGCAGCTATCCAAAACAGTGAATACAATCACCATTCAGACAAAACTTGGCTTAAAGAATGAGCCACAATGCTGACATGATCTAATCGCTAGCACACCCTGAGCACATGTGAATTAATGCATTCCTCTTATCGGCAAAACATATCAGCATAATTTTTCAAATGCCTATATTTAAATTTAAAGCCATTAACAACTGGTTCCGATATTGGTCTGATAATATCGTGCATCCCTAATATATATATATATATATGTATATATATGTATATATGTATGTATGTATGTATGTATGTGTGTGTGTGTACCTGTTTTTCTATTCAGGTGTGGACTAAAACCTGAATACACACAGACTCATGGGGACTCGTGTCTCGGTGGGGACCTAATCTGAGGTCCCCACGGGTAAACAAGCTAATAAATCACACAGAATGTCGTTTTTTGAAAATCTAAAAATGCAGAAAGTTTCCTGTAAGGGGTAGGTTTAGGTGTAGGGTTGGTGTAGGGCAATAGGAAATACGGTCTGTATAGTAGAAAAAGCATTACGCATATGGAGAGTCCCCACAAGTATAGCAAACCAGACATGTGTGTTTGTGCGTATGTATCAAGGCCGTGCACAGACATTTTGAGGGGCAGTGGCCCAAACCAAAAAGAGGGGCACTAAGGGGGTGGGTGCTTGTTAACAAATTATCCAGTTGGTACAAATATACACTACAATCAAAAGTTTTTTATTATGAAGGGAAAACAAAATCCAAACACACATAGCCCTGTGTGAAAAAGTGCTTGCACCCTAAACCTAATAACTGGTTGGGCCACCCTTAGCAGCAACAACTGCAATCAAGCGTTTGCGATAACTTGCAATGAGTCTGTTACAGCACTGTGGAGGAATTTTGGCCCACTCATCTTGGCAGAATTGTTGTAATTCAGCCACATTGGAGGGTTTGGGTCAGGACTTTGACTAGGCCACTCCAAAGTCTTCATTTTGTTTTTCTTCAGCCATTCAGAGGTGGATTTGCTGGTGTGTTTTGGATCATTGTTCGCTTCAGCTTGAGGTCACAAAGAGATGGCCGGACATTGTCCTTCAGGATTTTTTGGTAGACAGCTGAATTCATGGTTCCATTTATCACAGCAAGTCTTCCAGGTCCTGAAGCAGCAAAACAGCCCCAGACCGTCACACTACCACCACCATAGTTTACTGTTGGTATTATGTTCTTTTTCTGAAATGCTGTGTTACTTTTACGCCAGATGTAATGGGACACACACCTTCCAAAAAGTTAAACTTTTGTCTCATCAGTCCACAGAGTATTTTCCCAAAAGTCTTGGGGATCATCAAGATGTTTTCTGGCAAAACTGAGACGAGCCTTTGTTCTTTTTGCTCAGCAGCGGTTTTTGTCTTGGAACTCTGCCATGCAGGCCATTTTTGCCCAGTCTCTTTCTTATGGTGGAGTCATGAACACTGACCTTAACTGAGGCAAGTGAGGCCTGCAGTTCTTTAGATGTTGTTGTGGGGTCTTTTGTGACCTCTTGGATGAGTCGTCGATGCGCTCTTGGGATAATTTTGGTCGGCCGGCCACTCCTGGGAAGGTTCACCACTGTTCCATGTTTTCGCCATTTGTGGATAATGGCTCTCACTGTGGTTTGCTGGAGTCCCAAAGCTTTAGAAATGGCTTTATAACCTTTTCCAGACTGATCGATCTGAATTACGTTCTCATTTGTTCCTGAATTTCTTTGGATCTCAACATGATGTGTAGCTTTTGAGGATCTTTTGGTCTACTTCACTTTGTCAGGCAGGTCCTATTTAAGTGATTTCTTGATTGTGAACAGGTGTGGCAGTAATCAGGCCTGGGTGTGGCTAGAGAAACTATGTGGGTTTGGATTTAATTTTTCCTTCATAAAAAAAACCCTTCATTTAAAAACTATGTTGTGTTTACTTGTGTTATCTTTGATTAATATTTAAACTTGTTTGATCTGAAACATTAAAGTGTGACAAACATGCAAAAAATTAAAAAATCAGGAAGGGGGTCAACACTTTTTCACACCACTGTATATATATATATATATATATATATATATATATATATATATATATATATATATATATATATATATATATATAAAAAGCTGTTTGCTAACCAGATGGAACCCTATATAATGTGTTGCACAATGAAACATTAACAGCTGATCAAAACATATTTGATGATTAATATGCAACTACATGGATTTTGAACCAATGAGATTTAATTGTTGGGGCTTTCTAGTATGTCATATTTTTATCACCCCTATGAGTGTTTGCAAACATATGGTTTTACGAAAGTTATATACGTAAAATCAAGACAATTTCACTTGTTTATAATCATCATTAACTTTTCTCATATTATATTGTTTTTGTGCTATTTTCTTCTAATAAAATGAGTAACAGTGGTTGGGCAAAGAAAGGCATCACTTTTGTTTTCATGAATAATGTAAACAAGCCCGTAGTTGTGAGACGTTTCTTCTTCTCGTTTTCATTTCTCCCCATTCTCTAGTAATGAGGCCCCTATACAGAGCCCCTGATAGTGTACATGGAAGAGCATATTTATTATATTTTTGTTATTAGTTATGGAGATGCAGAAAGGAGGATTCAGCTCAGCTTTTATATGCAGATGAAGAGAAACATTATTATTTAGAACATTTCAGTGCCGTTTTTGCTGTCTTTGCGAGCAAACAAATTGAAAAAATGAAAGATTTTGAAATTAGAGCAAAGCTGGCTCCTAAGCATACACATGAAAATGATTCACAGCTCATCATCTCTCTTCTAGGTTTAATTTTGAAGATGAGACCCCGACGACCAACTTTGACACATTCCCAGCTGCTATCCTGACAGTGTTTCAGGTATTGACCATCTGGTGATGTGTCGGAACGCTCTCATTTGATATTCATTTGAAATACAATATTTCCATAATGTATTTTATCTCCTAAGATCCTGACAGGAGAGGACTGGAATGCTGTGATGTATCATGGAATTGAATCCCAGGGAGGAGTGCACCGGGGAATGTTCTGCTCTGTGTACTTCATTGTGCTCACACTGTTTGGAAACTGTATCCTTAATATATAACATAGGACTGTCATGACTGTCATGCTTTTAAATGGTCTAATTTTTCAAGTAAAGCAAACAAAATAATATGGACAAATGTTGGTTTCAGTAAACACAAGACAGAGGTAGATTTATGCAACCGTATTTTTCACTAATGCCACAAAAACATATAATTTGTATTTCTATTTCAGAATTCACAGAAAATGCTAACACTTAATAATGAAATAAGTAAATAAATAAAAATAACTTATCTCAAACTTTATGCAGTTTTTAGGTGTAAAGCTGTTTTTGATGCTGACCTGCTCTTCTTCTGCATTATTTTTTAA
This sequence comes from Barbus barbus, assembly GCF_936440315.1. Taxonomy (NCBI): domain Eukaryota; kingdom Metazoa; phylum Chordata; class Actinopteri; order Cypriniformes; family Cyprinidae; genus Barbus; species Barbus barbus. Next base: position 34,109,967 of record NC_136733.1, on the reverse strand, counting down.
CTGGTAACTCTTTGACTCTTTGATATTTAACACTACCTTATCTTCACTGATAATTAAATTCTACCAGACGAAGAATGCTAATTACTTAATATTTTATTTTACTATTTTAATACATTTGAGTATATTTTAAAATGTAGTTATTTGTGTGATGGCAAAGCTGAATTTTCAGCGGCCATTGCTCCAGTCTGCAGAGTCACATGATCGATTAGAAATCATTCTAATACTGATTTGGTGCTCAAAAGAAGAACAGAACAGCATTTATTTGAAATCTTTTATAACATAATGTTATCAATTCAATTAATCTGTGCAGAATACAAGCATTAATTTCTTTACAATATATCTTACTGAGCCCAAACTTTCAGTGTGTGTTAAAAGATTGCATAAAAACTGACTTGTTTGACAGTTTTATTAGATGACCACTTTCACCCAAATTCCTTAAAGCACATTTGATCAGACACTCTCCTCAATGTCTTTTTGGCCATCGCTGTTGATAATCTTGCCAACGCACAGGAACTCACCAAGGTATGGCAAAAAATATGAAGTCTTGTGGCAAATTATACAAAACATGATAGGGCAGTCGTGGCCTAATGGTTAGAGAGTCGGACTCGTAACCCAAAGGTTGCGGGTTGGAGTCTCAGGTCCGGCAGGAATTGTAGGTGGGGGGAGTGAATGCACAGCGCTCTCTCCACCCTCAATACCACGACTGAGGTGCCCTTGAGCAAGGCACCGAACCCCCAACTGCTCCCCGGGCGCCGCAGCATAAATGACTGCCCACTGCTGCGGGTGTGTGTTCACGGTGTGTGTGTGTTCACTGCTGTGTGTGTGCACGTTGGATGGGTTAAAAGAGCACAAATTCCGAGTATGGGCCACCATACTTGGCCACATGTCACTTCACTTTTCAAAAAAGACAAACAAATTCAAATGTCATCTATCCATTGAAAAGTACTGTTTCACTGAAGATTATCATATAAAGTTACAACAGAATACCAAAGTGCACTAACATAAAAGTAACTCTGCACAAACCTACCCCCCAAAAAAAGGCTGTAGATATGGCCGCATGTAATGTACATACATGGCCAATAATAGTCACTGTCACAGCCATCCGTGCAGTCCCTGCACACACACCACATGAGTTTCACATCTTGTGTACACTGATAGCTTTTATTAGTTTCATAAGACTGTCTGTAAGGGCTCTTTTGATCTGATTGATGTTTGTCCTGGTCAATAACTCAAGGTAATTAAGTTTTCAGCCCGTTGTGGGATTTACAGCCTTGCGTGAAGACGGTACCAACAGTATAGGGCCATAAGGCTCCTGGGACGTCACTATCTTGATTTGTTGATGCTAGTGCTGCTTGCCATTGGATGCAAATTTTACTTGTCTGTCATTCTCTGTTTTTCTGTCTTGCTCCTCTCTCAGGATGAGGAGGAGCAGGAGGAGGCCATCAGTAAGAAACTGGCTCTGCAGAAAGCCAAGGAGGTAAAGGAGGTCAGCCCCATGTCGGCCACTAACATTTCAATCACAGCGTAAGTCAGGGGGCATTAAACCCCTTTCACTAACCCTCCAAAACACCTATTCATCACCCCATCATGTCCTATCATTGCTTTTTTATGTGTCCCAAGAAACATATTTCTCTTTGTCTCTGTAAGCACATTTCTTGGTGATGATTGTTTTGTTATTTTACTGTCGTCACTTGTATTTGGTCCTCAGTGTGTCTCTTTAGGACTCTTTGAGTCTGTTCTCTTTGCAGATCTCCTTGCACTCATAATTGGTTGTCTTTAAATGACATGTATACTCGATTTAGCCAGGCTGTGTGGAAATTTATGGGTATGTTTATGCTTTCCTGCTGAGGCCAACTGAAAAATCAGTCTGTGTTTGATAAGATTTGTTGTTAGAAATGTACAGTACAGTAGAAAATGTATTTAGCCAATGAATGATGAGTCAAATGAATCATACCATCAAAATTTGATTTACATATGTGCATTTTAACCTAATTAATAACCAACCGTCATATTTGATCACCGGTAATTCTGAATATTGGGGTAACATTTCAATGTCAATTGTGGTTATGGCCCTGGATATGTTTTTTTTTCTTCAGGATCTTGTAGTAATTCTGAACGATTTTTGTAATGTTTATATTGAGTTAACATAGTTATTTATTTATTTGTATTTTTTCATTATGAAAGACATTTTCCCAGTGTTCAAAAGTCCATTTATTAAATTATTTAATAGAATAATATAGTGACTAATTTAGTGTAATATAATTAAATTAAATGAATTTAATTCATTTTAATGCACCTGGAATTTGAATGTCTTTCCTAATACTGTGATGCTTTCTCACCTGTTTTGTTTTAAATTCTGTTTTGATGTCACACTATTGTCGATATGTACTTCCCATTGAGTTGGGTGGAGTTAGAGTCAGAGTGATTGACAGCTGCAGACCCTGCCACTGACTCCACCCCCACCAAACTGTTTCTTTCCCCTCTCATGGTTTTTGTTTTTGGCATATGCAGTTTTATAAGGCCAAATCCTGGTGCTCGTTCATGCAGCTCCTCCAACTCCAGCTCTCATTCACCGTGAGTTCATTTACTCTCTGTTCAAATCTCCTCTCCTCCTCTGTCCCAACACACTGCTCATGCATGATGCCAGACAGCCAAACTTGTCTTGCTGACCAGAGTTATTGAAAGTGAAGCTTGCATTTTAACTGCTGAAATATTATGCATGGATCATGAGAGGAAAACCATAAAGAGGAAAACCATAAAGAGGAAAATCAGCGAAGGGTAACATAATCTTTTACAAATCATTAGTTAACAAATCTGAGACTACATTGATTTTTTTTTTTTTTAACCTGAAAATAAGGTTTTTGGATTAAAAAATATTATAGTTATAGTTTTAAATGAATTAGATTTACTGTATATAAGTAAATGTTCAGTATATTTTCTTCAAATAAACTTTTCATTCAAATTGTAATCGTGATAATGCAATTTGTAGAGCTACTGATATTGTTGATTTTTTTTCTCAGACTTAATGAAAGCAATTATAAGGTGTGAAAAAGTGTAAGTGTAGACTTGAGGTAAACTATCAGTATTAATCTGCTTCAGTGTAATGTAGCTGCATTAGTGGATTATATACTTACTGTACTTTCTGAACTAGCAGGTCAGGCAAGTTTCTGGATACTCTAGATTAACTGTTCGCTGGGCTCATTGGCTGCTGCTGGCATTGAGCCATGTTCTGAGAATCGGCCGTCTGTTTCCCAGTGAGCATCACTACTAGAGCTTCTGCTACTGTTAGTGCCTAATGAGTCAGCACTCCTGTCAGACGAGCCCACTGCGAGAGTGTAGACGCACACACGCACGCGCACACACGCACGCACACACACGTTTGTTTTTGTGAAAAGTGGGGACATCCTATAGGCGTAATGGTTTTTATACTGTACAGACCGTATGTGCTATTGCCCTACACCGACCCTACACCTAAACCTACCCCTTCCAGGAAACTGTGCATTTTTACTTTCTCAAAAAATAACTCACTCTGTATGATTTATAAGTATTTTGACATGGGGCTATGTCCTCATAAGTTACCTTCTCCTTGTAATACCCATGTCATTATACAAATTTATGTCCTCATTTGTCACAAAACGTGCTCACACACACACGCACACACACGCACACATATATACTCTCTCTTACACATACAGGCAGGTGAACTCTGGAATCCAGTACTATACACTTAATTAAACAGAATAGGGGTAGTTGACAAATAAAAATTGGACTGTGTCCTATGGTGACATAGCAAAAATGTAGGAAAAAAAACGTATCATACAAATAACATGAGAAAAAAAAATGATATTCATTCTTAGAGTTACAAATAGCATGAGAGAGGTTTATCTTCAATGTTTTTTTATTTTAATTTTTTTGTCACACCATAGGACACATTGATACGTCAACTACCCATAGATAGATTTAGAAACAGAACTTGGTTCTTTGTCAAACTTTTGAGAAGATAAAATACATTTGTATTCAAGCTAGTAATAGATTTTTTTTTATTAGTTTTTGATGATGTAAAGGAACAGATCACCCAAAAATAAAAAAGTTTTTCATCATTTGCTGACCGCCATATAATTCCAAACCCGTATACGACTGACCTTTTTAATGGAACAAAGAAGGTGAATGTTTGAAGAATATCCTCGCATTTTCAAATAATAAAAGTGAATGAGGACTAGGGCTGTTACAAAACAAAATAGCATTAGAAAATTGGTAAAGTCATACAATAAAATTGTTATGATTATTTAATTATAAATTTCTCTTCACAGGAACTGTTAACTACAAATTGTTAGTTTTGAGATGAGTACAATCTGTGAATTAATCAGTCTTTTGAGTCAAATCTTTTTAATGAATTGATTGTTCTAGTTCACGAAACCATTCTGAAGGATTCATTCACAAATGGGACATCACTACTTCTCTGAACTAATGAACTCACAATATAGAGATTTTCAGTCAATAACATTTAAACGCCTATCTGCTGTATGGCTTCAGAAGATCTGAAATGTAGCACACAAGACAAATGCTTTTTATTATACCTTTATGGCTATTTTCGGGGCTTGTTAGCCTTATTCCTCATTCCTGATTTTAATTATATTTAAAAGAGTGTTTCACAGAAGAAAAGTCATATGGGTTTGGAACTAGCCTATATAAGAGTGAGTGAATGATGACAGAATTATCTTTTTTGTGTGTGTGAAATATTCCTGTAATGCTTCAGTTTGAGCAGTACTGAAGATTTTAGGCTTGTAGAGAGTCTGGATAAGTCTGCCGTCATCTCATCTCTCTCCTCTGTTTTGTACATTCTTTCATTTTTCCACCATTCCACTGTCTATCTTTTATACTGTACATATTTATTCCTTATGGATATTCTTGTCAAATGTTTGTCCTCTAACCTGTTTTCTGTGGCACTGTGGGGGCTCTTAGCGTGTCCGTGTGTATATGTGTATTTCAATGTGTGCTGTATGTGTTTTAGGAGTTATGTCTGCTCCCCTGCACATCACTACTTGAGGTAATGGTACTGCATAGGGCATGATTACTGCTTCGGTACATGAATGGACACATTTTGCTCATCTGTACGACAAAAGACAAATACTCATCCTTGATGCACCTCATAGTGTTTGACAGTGTGGACAGTATTGGACATTTCACAATCATATATATGTCAACGTTAACCCGTGATTTAATTTTTAACCCTTGGCCAGCTGTAAAAAAAAAAGTAATTCATCAACTACATTTCACTCTTTGTACTTTAAAGCTGTTGTAAGCAAGTTTTGGTCAATACCACGCTTAAAAAATTGAATTTGGTGAAGATGTGAATAGTTTTTATTAGCCAGAGAATGTTAGCTAAGCCAAAGTTATCAATACTGCTAACACTGTTTACAGCAGCTTTATAGTACTGCACGTTAGGAACATCCCATTTTTTATTTTTGCTAAGTATGTTAATATTTAATGGAAAAGATCACACCTTGAGGTCTTGTCATACAGTAAAACCAGCGAGTTTGCACCACCTTGTCCTGCTTGTCCACAAGAGGTACAGTCTGACCTCAGGACTGTTTCACACCACAAGACCCTGTTAGTGCTTTAGCTGTAAATATTGTCTGAAAATCAGTCTCTCAGCTCTCTCCCAGTCTCAGAGAGTGTTCTCTTTCCCATCACCTTTCTACACATTGCTGTAGTTCACTCATCACTCCCTGGAACACGGCCTGCCTGCTAGAGGTCTGCCCAAAATAAAGTGATGTGGAGAAGAGAGAAGTGTAGACGTGGTACTTTTCCCCAGCTGAAGCTTTTCCTTTACTTTTCTTTACAGCAATAACTGTCTTGATTCATGTTCTTTTCATGCTAACTAACTCGTTTAAAAAAGGTATAAGAGGACATTACCCAGAAGAGGAGAAGTATAGGAGATTTCTGTCATCATTTGTTCATGCTCATGTCGTTCTAAATCCAAATGGCATGGGGTGTGATTAAACAATGACAGAAATTATATTGTGCGTGAACTATTCCTTATAAGGGAGCAAGAGATATGAAGTCATTAGCCCTCTAAATGCCCTACACGGTATAGGTATAGGATGCTAAATCATTAGCACCTAAATCATTGTTCACAAACATTTGTAGGATGAGTAAAGCATGCCCATAACTAACCTTTGTAATCTGGCATCCATAAAGACCTTCTTTTTATTTACACATTGGATAGTTCCAGTCCTCAAATCTGCTTGAAGTAACGCCGTTCCAAGAGCACTGACATTTAGTCCAGCAGCACTGGACTTTTTACTGTTTGTAGCTCTACACTGTGTTCAGTGTTAGACAGATCCTGCTTTTGGCGTGGTTTTAGAGCTATTTTAGTTAGCAGAGCAAAAACAGGCAATATAACCAGCCATATTATTTCTAAAATGTATATTATTTAATATAAACTTTCAATGTTGTAATCGAGACCAGTTCATTCATGAGTCGAGATCCAGTCTAGAAGTAAAACTGAGTCAAGACTGAGTTCACATGCTCCAGAGTCCATGACAAGATCAAGGTCTTGGTTCTCTTTTTTTGTAATAAACTTTTTATTGTGTTATAGAGTCTGAACATACAACAATACCCCCCCCCCCCCCATATAAACCCTCCCACTTACCCAAGGCGACCAAACCCTCCATCCCCTTCTCCCAATAATACCTTGAAAATATAACAAAACATTCTCAGAATAGTGCAAAGCAGAAATACAGTAACTGCAAACATAAAGTTAGAAACATGAGACATTCATCATTCATCTTACAATCGTTCTTTGATTTTAGAAATTGCAACTATCCATGCCGAAATGGTCTTCTGAGAGGCTCCATGCATTCTTGCTCCATATTTACAATGTCCAGAAACGATTGCATCCAGATGCTAGACAGTGTGGAAATCTCCAGCGTAAGGCAAGCATTTTTTAGCAGCCGTAAGTCCATAGAAAAACAACTTCTTCAAGTTCAAAATGTCCTTCAAAGTAGTAGAAACTTTAGAATTTTTTTTTGCCAGTCCCAAAACATATGCATGTATGTACCTATGCATCCATTAGAACAAAAGTTACATGTAGGGGAGGTGGAAATCTTCATTAGATAACGCTTCCTGGGAGTGAGATACATCCTATGAATCATTTTAAAATGAATCAACTGATGATTAGGATTTTTAGAGACATGTTTGAAATTTGCCCATATTGAATCCCAACCTATGTTATTACTGTCCTCAGAGCCAGCCCCATTAATATCTCTGTACCATATATCCTCAATTGGGAGCTTTTTATAAGAAGCCTCCAAAAACGATATATACAACAACGAAACCATACCCTGTGTACCCTCACATGAAGTAAGCAATTTATGTAAGGTGAGACAAGGAATACTAGAGCCCCAAGGGACCCCATATGCGCGCATGGCAGATCTCAAGCACAAATAAAAGAAAAAAGAAGTGCCTGGTAAATTATAAATTATATTTTGCACGTTAATCATTAAAGGACTGTAAACCATTATCCCCCCAAACATCGGCCAAAACATTGATCCCTTTATCACTCCAATCAGAGAAAACAAAAGGTTTATTACCTGAAAGAAGTTTGTGATTACGGAATAAAGGGGAATGCGAATGCCAATTATAATCATTATGAGAATTCATTATTTGAGGCAGCCCACCAAATAGAAAGAAGATATTACATTACAGGACCTAAACGTTGTTTCACATTCTTTAATGGAATTTGCAATAGATCAAATCCTGTAATCTATATTGTAAATGATTAGCTTTTATTTTAATTTAGCTTTTAGGGAATCTATTCTTAAGATTCGATATTGATATTTACATGATTAATCGATATTAATCAAAACGTCCAACTTATACCTTATTAACGATACCTCATTAACGACTTGTCCAGCAAGCATTAAAACCAGTATGTTTTAACAATTCAGATTATTCCCGTGGCCACGATAATAACACAGAATTGATTAGGTAATTTTGAGCATAGGTAACGCGATCTTTGGCAAATAGTTTAAGACTTGAAAATCACATAGCACCAGACAAAGATTTCTTAATAAATTCAACCCTAAGTTCAACCCTTATTCCCAAGTTTATGTGCTACTCTACAACACTACTAAGCTACAATAACTTTGCATCATTGCAGCGCTGCAGTGTTGAATATTTTATACGGAGGGCTTGCCGTTCCATTTGAACTTAGAAGTTAACCTTTGTAATTTAGACCAATAATCTAAAGTTGGTGATAGAGGTATCAGTTAATGTGAGGTAATATATCCATTTTAATGACAGAAACCCGGGCTTGTAAAAGCAATGTTGGTAATGTTGACCAACGAGTCATGTCCATCTCTACACGATTATATATACCCTGGAAATTTTTCAAAGCTATTGTGTGTAGAGACGGAAAGATGTCCACACCCAAATATCTAAAACTGGTAACAACTAGAGTGAAAGATGGTAAAACAGAATTAACCGATAAATAATTTGTGCATCAATGCAGATTTATTCCAATTGATCTTATACCCAGAGAATTGGCTGAAAGAGTCAAATACTGATAAAATATGATGGATAGACTTAGCTGTGTCACTAATATATAACAGGATGTCATCTGCATATAATGAAATCCTATGTGAAGTATTACAATATGTGATGGGACTAATCAAAGAATGTTGGCGAATTTTCTCTGCAAGAGGCTCAAGAGAGAGAGAAAACAAGAGTGGTGAGAGGGAGCAACCCTGACGCGTCCCGCGTAATATGGAAAACTTTGGAGAGGTAATACCATCTGTCATGACCACAGCAGAGGGATTGGCATATAGTAGTTTGACCATACTGATAAAGTCTCTGCCTAAACCAAAGCATTCCAATGAAGATAATGTCATTCAAGCCTATCAAAGGCTTTCTCAGCATCCAAGGACATTATTGCACATGATATGTCCATTCCACTAGCCGTGTGTATAATATGCAATAGCCTGCAAACATTATCATCTGTGAGGCGAGATTTAATAAAGCCAGTCTGATCGTTATGCACCAATTTAGTCATGAATACCTCTAAACGAGTGGCCAAAACTTTAGCAAACAATTTCACGTCACTGTTTAAAAGAGACAACGGTCTATAATTTCCACACTGATTGAGATCTTTGTTAGGCTTAGGTAACAAAGTAATGATAGTCATATTAGTACTGTTGTTAAAGCTGTAGTCTACGATGTTGAAAATCAGTCGAGAAAGCCAGAATTTTTAAAAAACTCATCCCGCCCCTCCACACGCACACCCCTCCCCTCTGTGCTACCTGATCCCTCCCACCGGGAAACGACCTGAACAACGTCACTCAGTCAAGCAGGAGTAAACATGGAACAGAGATGTACCATGTGCGATGTCGGCTAACATTCCAATGCCGACCGGTAGCATGATCATGTTGTCAGATTGATAAAAAACTATTTATGTAATACACCACACCATAAAAGTATAAATAAATGCTTACCTGCTCAACAAAAAGTCAGCCATGTCAGCGTCGGTTTTAAGTCCAAGGTTTCTCTGAAGCTTCCTCCAACGGGCAATGGTGGACCCTATATTGATTCGGCTTTGAGTCCGGCGTTCTTCACATTTTTTTTTAATCTCTGCTCTTTCCTCAACTGACTTTCTCTTTCTTCTAACCTTGACTGTTGGGGCGAGCAGGGGCCGCTTGCTGCTGTCTGTTTGTTGGTTTTTCTCCATTGCTGAGTTGATGCTGCCTACTTTCGCGCAAAATTTCATGTCGCAGGAGGGGGCGGGGTGGGGTGCGGTGGGTGGAGACGCGAGTGGAGCAGGGGATTGGATGAGAGCAGTTAACCAATGTAAGCTGTCCGGCCGGACAGCTTACATTGGTCAATTTCTCTGCGGGTGTACACCCAATAGAGTGAATGGATTTTTTTCATTCTTTTTTCTCTTCATATTATTAGGATTGTACTGTAGAACCATAACCAGCATCTAAACGAGGTTATTAATAATGAACAATCTTTGAAATCGTAGACCATAGCTTTAAAGGAACTCACTCGAATGGAATGATTAATCATATTTAACAAGGGCTTTTCCAACTGATCCCAGAAGGAAAGGTATAATTCAGGAGGGATTCCATCCCATCCAGGAGAGAAATTGGATCGTCCAAGGATGCCGCCTGTTTCAGATAGACATATAAGGGTCAAATCTTGAAAAAAGTAATCGCATTGAGTCTCACTGAAGATCAAATCCGACCTATATAAATTCTGATAAAAATGTTTAAATTCTTTATTTATGTCTTTGGGATCACTTATCAAACCATTAGGAGATTGAATTGCCATAATATTTTAATATTTTTCAGCATTCCTTAGTCTAAGTGCTAAAAGATGACTTGGCTTAGCACCATTAAAATAATAGGTTCTACGAACCTTATGCATTAGAAACTCAGCTCCCGTTTACCTTGACGAGAAGTCATACTGTTGGTGCACTGTGTCAAAACGTGAAACAAATGTTGCGTAATTGGCAAAAAAAAAACCTGAATATATGGTGAAAACGAGTGGGGTTAAGCGGAGCTAAAACGCTATGCTGCCATCATGCTCACAGGTCACGTAACACCCCATGTCTTGAGTCCAAGAGCATATTTTTATCGTCTTGGTCTTGACTCAGAGTCTGTCTTCTTTGGGTCTCAGTCTTGACTCCTTGACTCCAACCCTCTTCTGGTCTCGACTACAAAACTGTTGATTTTTGTGAACTTCAGCCGTCCAAAATGAAGCTCAGTTTTCAAATCAGAAAGGATTTTTAAAGAATGCAAACAGGCAATCACCATCTTGAAAGGGGGTCTTGACATGGATGGAGACTAACGTCAACACCATGCCTAATTGTATTATTTAATTGAATCTGTCCGAGGCTTACACATTTGTTTCCTTAATCTTCTCTTCACTAGTAAAGAACAGCAGCATTCTCTAAAAATGATGTCCGTGTGGGAGCAGCGCACCACGCAGATTCGGAAGCACATGCTGGCCAGCAGCGAGGCGTTGTACCAAGAGGAGCTCAACCCCCAGCTGACCTCCAACCTTCACCTCCGCCCTGACATGAAAACCCACCTGGATCGGCCTCTGGTGGTGGAACCTCGTTGTGATGGTCCCAACAGTCTCCACAGAGGCTTGGACAAACTCCAGGACATGCAAGGGGAGGGTGGCACACCGGAGGAACGAGTCCCCCCTGTGATAGAGCCCCCACAGTCACACCCACCACGCAAACACCACCGTCACAGGGAGCGTCCCTCCAATGAGACCAATGAAAATGGCGACACAGGTCATGGCAAAGAAGGCCGGCATCACGTCCATCACAGCCGCAGTAAGGCGCACGATGGGACACGGTGTAAGGAGGGGAAGAGTGACAGGAGCCAGAGCAGAGAAGAAGGACATAGACATCACCATCAGAGCTCCGTGGACGAGGGAGTGGGAGGTGGGGAGAAAGAACATCGTCACCATCACTCTCATAGGCATAGCAGAGAGGGCAATGGAGTGGTCAGCGCAGGGAAGAGTGAACGGCGGTCCAGGCAGAAGGATGGCTCACGTGCGGGAACAAGGGAGGGGGAGAGGTGCTCCAGGGGCGAAAACGGAGGTAACGGAGGGAGGAGACGGCACAGACCACGTACCAGTAAAGCTCAGTCGACACTGGAAGGAGAGGAGCAACGAGGGAATGGAGAGCAGGAGGAGGGCAAGTCACACAGCCACAGGTAAAACTATTTTTGAAAAGGTGTCATTTTTTAAAATGATACATTAGATTGAACAGCACATTTGTTCCCAAGTTCCCAAGAAAACTGAACTATGCTCCAGTAGCTACGAAACTTGTTTTTTGTACCTTATTCCAGCAGTGGTGGAAATTCTGATTTGTCCCAAGAACTCACTTTAATCCATTCAGCAAAAAGATTCATTGAGATTCGTTCATTGATTCATTCAGTAGACACACCAGTAGGTGGTGACCATTGACTTTTGTGTACTTTAAGCAAATTTACTCAGTTTTTTTACAAACAGATTTGTTCGGAAATATTTTAGGCCAGGAATAGAAACAAATCTTATTATTATTTAATAAAATGTGCGTATCTACATATCTATTATGCAAAAAAGAATGTTGCCAGTCAACACATCCACATTCATGAACGAGTTTGAGTCCTACTTTGTTTCTGAGTCTGTTTGTTTCCCAGTGCCTTTCTGAGTCAGTCCAAACCCAAAACACCAACTCGTTCATTGAAAAGTCTACTTATTCAGTAGGTCCAACCAATAATATGCTCTGAAATATGAATCACTGTATGGAATTGACAATGATGGATTAGTTCCCCTAAAAGATTAGTTCAGAAATGCAGAGATTCATGACCAAAACGCCAATGTGTAATCTCGTTTTGACTGCTGTAGGCACATGGACATGGGAGGAGATTCATTGACAGTAAACCCACATCAGCCTTCAGTTGGGAACCGATGGTGTCTTGAGAAACCAGAAGAATTGGACAATAAACTAAATATTGGTCAGACTGGAGGAATGGGCACACACATACCTGTGACCGTAACGTCACCCCCTGGAGAAACAACCCTTATTCCCAGTTAGTATTTCTCATACATATCAGGTCACTGTGAATAATTTTTCACTCATTTTATACTCTCATTTGCGTGCCAATTTTTTTAAGTGTGTTAACATTGCTGCTGGCAACAAGCCAGTGTTGGTATAACAAAAGCTTTCAAGTGTATAAATTCACACATGACATTTGTTTTTTTTTCTCAGTGAACAGTATAGACAGTGAGACAATGCCCATGACTGAGAAGAATCTGGAGGATCTGAACCAGAGCAGCCCTCGTCCCGTCCTCCCCTTCAGCTCCATGTTCATCTTCAACCCAACCAATCCGTAAGTGTGCGTGTGGAAAATGTGTGAGTCCCAATGCTTTCAAAACCATGTGCATTTGAACATTTATCCCAGTGCAGTGTAACAAAAGCTGTTGTTAGAGCTGCAATCTGAGTTAAAGCAGAAGTATTCCTTTAACGTTTTTTTTGGTAACTTGTCAGTAGCTCACATTCAAAAAGGCTTTCCAGAAATAAGTTTTTTTTTTGTCAACAAGTAGTGGTGTTGCATGGCACAGTTGAGTGAGCATATCAAGTATATTTTCAAGTAATGTTTAGACAGTTTGTTATCTACAGAAATAAAAAAAGTGCTCGTAATGAAATGAAAGTACTGACAGATATTTTCAATAGTGTGAAATACTTTAAAGTAGCTTCCTTCCACAACAGCTGAGTTTTGTTTTGAGTATTCAGACACAGCATTTGTAGATTGCAATTGGCAAACTACCAATGCTGTTATATCTGCAAATGTTTCTGATTATTACTTGTCTCAACCATCACTAATAATGGTTGTAAAGTTTAATTGTGTGTGTTTAAGGTGAACGCTTTAAGATCTTTAAGACTAAAAGGCATCCAATCCCATAAACCTCCATATAAAGCTGTGTATTATTGGGCAATTGCCAAATGCAGCTGTCTGTCATGATTCTGTTGGTGCAGCAATATAGGAATACTATTATTTTACTATATACTAATGCCACATGAGTGTTTGTTGACCTGACATGCCTGCTAAAATCTATGCTATTACTGAATTAATCATTGAACTCTGAGACCTTGCTTTTGGCCTGCATGTAAATATTAATTATTGGTGGTTAATTAAATGTATCTGTCTGTAGATTTCAAGTACCGTTTAGGTATCACACTTCATTATGTAATTGCCTTAAGCCTCACTCTTATAGTGTGTTGTTTTTGTGTGTGTGTGTGTGCAGGGTGAGACGTCTGTGCCACTACATTGTGAGCCTGCGCTACTTTGAGATGTGTATCCTGGTGGTGATTGCCATGAGCAGTATAGCCCTGGCTGCAGAGGACCCAGTCCAAGCCAATGCCCCTCGTAACAATGTACGTCTCTCATATGTTTTGTCTGTGCTGGTCTGACTGTGCAAAGTCCGATTTTGTCAAAGTTTGACCTCATTTTCCTGTATGTCCCAAATGACTGATAATAGTCTGATGACAATTTTACTTTCACTTCATAGGTCCTGAAGTATTTAGACTATGTCTTCACCGGTGTCTTCACATTTGAGATGGTCATTAAGGTAATTTTGCGGTAAATTACACTGTTTAATTGGAAATCTGATAGAAGAAGTGATCCAGAATTCCCCTCATGACCTGAGATATTGCTATTTGGTGACAGTGCACAACTACAGTATGTATTTTCATAAACGACTAGTCAGTGGTTTGTCTGAGCTACTAGTCGGTCTAATTAAGATTACATACTGTAGAACATGAACAGATTCAGAACAGTAACTGGCAGATTCTCAACAAATAGATCGTCTGAATTTCTATAAGATTTTATTTTACAAAGCTGTCATATTCATCATAATAAAAGACTCGTACTGTTAGGATTCTGTATAATAATGGGAACATTGCTCACAGTGGATGATATAAAGTAATTGTCTTGAAATTTATTGTAAAGGCAGTGAATTTGTTACAGAAATGGTGCTTTGATAGCTGTAGTGATAGGTGTCAAGGTTTCAACCTAAATAATCTTTAATATTTATGTTTCTCCTTTGAACAGATGGTGGATTTAGGTTTATTGCTGCATCCTGGTTCCTACTTCAGAGATCTGTGGAACATTCTGGACTTCATTGTGGTCAGTGGTGCACTGGTGGCATTTGCATTCTCGTAAGTTGCCTTTAATTTACAAACACCTGCCTAAACTCCCATAAATCAGAAAACTCTTAAATAGACTCTATTACTTAAGTTGTTTGAAGTTTATCATTGATCTTGACTACACAATACAGAGTAATTTGAGACACCTTTTAGTCCAAGTTCTTGCCCATATACTCTTATTATTCTTTTTAAAAGGTTTTACTTTACACTCATTCCCACAGCATGACAAGAGTATCTTTGTCTGTCTTTGTTGTACACATTCAAACCTGCAAACTCCCACTGATCTGTAATTTCCTTCCTGTCCTTCTCTCAGAGCTGTGGGTCAGTTGACACCACTTTATTGCACTTTTGAGAATGCAGTCTCAAAAAGAATGAGTGTGCGTGTGTGTGTGAAGGAGCTAATAAAGAAGTTGTCTGATACGATCAGCTGTTTGCATCTCCTGTGCTGTAATGGATGGGCCATTGCAACACTTTAGTATTGAGGAAATGATATTAGCTGCTTTTAGAAAAAACAGAAAATAGAAATGAGCAATAATGTTAAGAGCTTTAATTGTTATGGTGCTGGTGCTACAGTATATTGTATTATGAAATCAGCTGCAGTTCTGACTTCACATGATACATCAACCCCTCCACTGCCTGACACTTTTTCTTTCTTTCTTTCTTTCGTTCTTTCTTTCTTTCTTTCTTTCTTTCTTTCTTTCTTTCTTTCTTTCTTTCTTTCTTTCTTTCTTTCTTTCTCTTTCGATTAAAATTGCAACTGCACGTCCGTATATATTATACTCATGTACATATATATTTGGGTCTGGGATGCATTTCATTTTGTGATTTAATTACCCTGTTGACAAAACCAGCATTGCAGTTACCGACATGTTTTGGATGCAGATCCCTGGAATGAGATACTGGTGCTCTGGTGTCCCCATTAGGCTTCTTAACTAATTTAACCAGCAAGACTTTCTTGGTTTGCCAGCTTTACCTAAAAGATCAGTGCAAAGGAGATGGTTTACTGCCACGTCACAAGTAATTATCGATGAGTAAGGCAAGCGGAACAGAGAGTGTGTGCAATACCCTGAAATACTGCTTCGGAATAACAGTTGTATCTCAGAATGAAGGGGTCTCTCAGCTGTACTGATTAATCTGTCCTACTTCTTGTTTGTTTTTATGTTTGTTGCTGTGTTGTCATGTCAAAAACGTGTTAAATGTGAGTTTATTTATGTGCCGTCACTGACTTTCCTCTCTTCCTCTGTTTCTCTCTGCCTGGAATCACATGAAGGAGCTTCATGGGGTAACGCCTTAACTCTCTCTGTGTCTTTGTTTCTGTCTCTGTCTCTCTCTTTCACTGTTCGTCTTCTTGCCTGTCTCTGTTTGAGTCAAATAATGCTTAGCCCATAGGCACGTGTTGAAGCATGGGATCTTCTGCAGTGTTTCAGCCTCTCCATAATCCATCATTTAGCATCACTCACGCATTTGCAGCCAGTGAGCTTGATGATCTTCTCCATGTAATTTAATTCGCTGTTGTCATGGAGGGCAGACACTATTGATCTGTTTCATTTCCTTGAAACATTACTACCATTCTCAGTAGGTCTTCGGTGCTTACTGAATATGGAGCATCCTGTGCGATCCCCACATTGATCTCAGACAGGATGATCAGTGCATGTGTCATATCATATCAAAAATGACCTTTTTCAGTTGTGTTGGAGTGGCATATCAGGGCAGGTCTGGCTTTTTTGGCCAGTGATTGCACCATTGTTCACTTGAAACATCACATCCATGCTCCATTGGTGGGCATGAAAACACGAACGTATTTCCTGTACATACTCATCTTTCTGCATGTTTTCGGATTCACACACGAGAATGTGATGCACTGCAAATGTGACTGCTGCGATTGGCCAGATCTTTAAAAGTGCTCTTTAAAGCATAAAAGACTATGGATGCACTGATATTAAAATTATATAATGACTAAATAAATTAAATACAGAACATCAGAAATGAACAGTATAATGTATGAAAAATGGATACTTACAATGTTCCACCAAAGTGCTGTACATTAAAGTGATCACATAAATAAAGCAAAAAAAAACATACAATTTACAATAAATTATTAAAAGCTAAGGAAAATAAACGAGTTTCAGTCTATTCCAGACATACTGAGCTGCTACTGAAAAAGCTCATCTTTACATTTCAGGAGCAATCAAGAAAGCATCAGATACAGCTGATCATTCCAGCGAAGATATCTCAAAGGTTGATATAACCTGTATATTAGCTGATATATATGCTATACTGACTGATAAATTAAATTTGACTATGAGCCTATAAATGATCTGATACAAAGATATTATGCATCCCTAGATATAACATTTTGCCCATATGCCACGGACTGAAACAGTTGTACAATAAAGTACAAGAGTAATACTAAACAGTTTAGATTTATAGCCATTTGCTGGCATCTTTCAACCATGCTCAAGGTTCATAAGCATGATATGAATCAGATCAGGACTGATCTACGGCTCCACAATCTCTTTGCTAGACTGGCATGTCTTGGTATTCGCTCCAGATCTCGATTGTGCTGGTTTTCAGATCCACCCTTAGATGTTGCCTCTCTGTCAAGTGTACTCATCATCTCTCCTACAGCTGTCTCTGCAGACTCCAGCAAAAGAAGCTGTCATTCTGTTACATCCTTAAAAGAAATGAACGGCAGTTGGAAGTGTTTCACCCACCATACAAAGCCTCTTCTTCCTTTTTGTCAGTTTCTAAAACATTTGCCTAAAAAGTCCTGCAATTTCCTGTTTCTCCTGCATACAGTCATCAAAGTCATTATGCCTTGTGTTTCAGCTTCACAAAAGAACGCGATGGTGCTCATAAAAGCCTTTCATTCTCATTGAAATGTTATGTGCAATGTTCTGAAAGGATGATGTGGTTTACTGTTAGTGCAGAGGTACTTTCTGTTCTCAGCATGTCGTAATGTTTTGCCTTTTGCTTTGTGTTCTTCTCATTCATTAGATCACATCAAAGCGTAAACAGGTGGGGAACCCCCGATATTCTTTTTTCTCCTTGATAAAATCTTCTCTGTTCCTCATTTTCCTGGGCTTACTGGGATAACGTCCTTTACTGTCACTACATATTAGTGGAGTGAGAATATCTGTACAGGGTTGGAGCCTCTACAATAACACTGATGGCTTTCATTAGAACCTCTAAAAGATTTTTGATTGGTGATGCATTGATGCGGAACAGTATTTCTCCACCACAATTGTTATCTGGGGTCCTGTGAAAGTTATCATGGTGTCCAGTGGGACGTTATTGAGGCTCTTTATAGTTTGTAGTGGGTTTGGGGAATAAACATCAGGCCCTGTACAATAAATGCATGCTAGACTAATGTGCATCAGGGAGCATGGGTGGAGTTGCATGACCTTGTTGAGCCCTAAGATTGGGCCAAAGGAGTAACTTCACCATGCTGAATGGTGACCATGCTGTAAGGTCTCTGCTGATTGGCTGTTAGATTGGTGTTTATTGGATTTATAGAATAATGTATGAACTGTGCATGTGTGAGTAGACGTTGGCACTTTCTAGGGGTGATGTTGAGCCTTTGCTTAATGTAAATGCTAGAAATCTGCAAATGTCCTACCACTTGCTCTTGCACATGGAAAGGTCTGTTGTAGTTTTAGGTCATTTCTTTTGAAATATGTCTATGTGCAATGGAGGGGGATCACTGCTTATGGATTTTTCTATTGTAAGCATTTTTACAAAAAATTCTTGAAGTTACTTTCTGCTGGTTCATCTGTCAGCACCAATCATATACCTGCCAAAGCCTTGTTTATATCAACGCATTGTCGAAGTAAGAAACCGTGAATAAATGAGATGCGATATGACCTCTCAGATATTCTGTTGTTCTCTCTTCCATTGCTGCACTGGAAGAAATAAATGGTACCTGCAAACTAATACAAATGATAATGACCGGCTTACTGTACATTATCCCGCTTATTACACAGCTGCTCACCAAATAAATAAAAACATGAAATATTTGAGCTGAAATTATTTTATATGTATAAAACCACCTTTAAGAGGAAAAATTTAAATGACATAATACATTACAATGTACAAAGCAATCTGCCGAGCTACGAGACCAATTACCTATTTTACAGTAATATGTACAGTATACGGAAATCCTAAAGAGTAATTTTTACTATAGTCAATAACTGAGATGCGAGATGGCATCAGTTGCGTTTGCTGGCAGTGTAGTATGAGAGGCGTGGAAGTTGAGCCAGTTTTATAAACAGCGATGCCATGGGCGGCGGTATGGAATATCTGGCCTCTGAATGCTGCGATTGACCAATCAGAATGAAATATTCCAGAGAGCCGTGTAATAATTAGTTGTAATGTAACATAAGATAATTGGGAAAATGAATTATTACAGAAATACTGTAGTAATTTATCTGCACTTAATTCTGTCAGACATCCAACAAAACACATGCCCTGCATCAAAATAGGGGCTCAGTGAAGGTTATTTGAATGAATGTGATGTCTCACAAATAAAAGATTCTGTTTGCTCTTTGCCTGCAATAGATATAATGTGAAGGGCTTCAGTTGTTTAATGTGACCATGGAGTACTTCCTCATAATTCAGTTATTGACTATGCTTGTCCTTGCAGTTACTTCATTAAATGACATTGTAAGCTTTGCGGTTATGATTTGAGCATTTAGGAGCTGAAGCATGACTGATTTATGCTGAGGACTGCTCTTTTCTTTAAGGGTGAAATAACTTGAATTACATTTTATTTAGCTGTTCTTTTTCTTTTCTTGCTGTTAGCTCTGCGTTTAATGAATACATGCACTTTATTCCAATCTATGCAGTCAGCTGATCAAGGTGGCACATTTGAAGCATGTCAGCTTGATAAAGACTTAAAAACAAAACAGCATTGGTTTCTGTAAAGAAACAGTGCCCTTTTATAGGGCAGGTTTCTTTGTTATCATTGGTGGCGTGTTGTTGTTTTAGAATCTGATGCACTACAGCGTTTGGGTTTAATTCATGTTGCCTTTCTTATTTTATGCATGAATAGTGCTAATACTAAAGTATCATTTAATAACAGGCTAACAGTTCTGATAGAGCTCATTAATACTTAGATATTAACTATTTTACCTGCATGCAATAAAGATATATGTATTTCATAATCTGTCATCAAAGCATGTGCTTTCGTAAAATAACACTGAACCATTGTTGGAGCATTGACACTAAAGCTATGACACTAAAGAATGCTAATTTATTAATAAATTAGCTCTTGGTGTTTATTTAGTTTGTCTATAAAAAAAGGTGAGTATGTTTAGTCTGGTGTCTCATTATTGAGATATAAACAGATTGAAACATTTACATCATGTTTTCTCACATTCTCATGTGTTTTGTCTGGATATGTATGAATACTTTGAGGGCTGTCTACAGCATGTTTGATCCTGTATTTATTGACCCTTTGCTTATTTTGACTTGTGTAGAGGAACCAAGGGCAAAGACATCAGCACGATTAAGTCCCTGAGGGTGTTGCGAGTCTTGAGACCACTGAAGACCATTAAACGTCTACCAAAACTGAAGGTACGTGTTTGGTTGCAGTCCATTAATACAGCCATCATGGTTAGGAAAGTGTATATACATTTATATATACAAAATACATTTATAAGTTTTTGAAAGAAGTCCTATATGATGTAGAAATCACTCTATAACAGTTACGAAGGCAGGGTAGGTGATATGGTTCAAAAAAAAATTTTTGTTATGCTGTTTGAATGTCTCTTCACATCATAAAAGCAATAGGTTGAGTGGTCTAAATGTATTTATATGTATTTGCATTGTCTGTGGAAGGTGTAGGACCATAAAATGTTTGTCCAATCATGTCCCTCGTTCTGAAGGTAAATAAAGGCTGTCCTACTTTCCTGTCAACATACATATTTGCATTACTCTGTGCATCCTGTTTGCGCAGACATGAAATGTTATCAGTGCGTTCCATTGCACTATTGCAGCCCGAGACCGAGTAAGATTGGAAGCTGTTATTATTGTAATACAGTATTATGCGCTTTGTACTGTAATGTTTTCTAACCAATGAATGAGACATGAGATAATCTGACAGCGTTGCATTCAACCCTCCACCAACGCCGTCCTTCATTGTGTCGCTGGTTAGCCTCTGGTCTGCACGTTCATGTGTTTGTTTTGGAGGAGGCGTGGCTACAGAGAGTGATTTGCAGAGAGGGTGGGATCTTATGCTTTTAAAGCTAGCCTGCTATTGCTAGCCTCTCCGAAATCGCCTACTTGCCTTTAATATTTTGTGGAAACCATGAGAATAGTTTTTAGGATTCTTTGATGAATAAAGTTTGAAACAACTATTTTATTTGAAATATAAATCTAATAAATATGTCTTAATATGTCTTTTGCAAATACTAATCAGCCAGGATTATTGGAATTTTTAACACATTTTATTCTTAGAAATCACTAAACTTTTCCTTTCAGTTGAGACATCCATTATTAAAAATCAACATTATTGCCCTTAAAAGTATAGGCATCATAACAAACAATAAATGTTGTGGTATCACCAATCCCTGTCGCCCGTGATCATGGATGCCTGCTGCTTTCCTCACAGTGAGAGCTACAGCTTCACAAACACCTGTGAGCCTTGCAGGTGTGGATAATTAGAAATGAATTATTCTCAGTTGTGACAGATTTTGCAGACTTTTATCTGTTGATTCTCGGGATATGTCATAACGGCATAAATGCATTCAGCTTTATGACTGTAGTTGATGGTTAATAAACCATGTATTTGTATGTGTGTCTGCTCTCTCTTAGGCCGTGTTTGACTGTGTGGTGAACTCCCTGAAGAACGTGTTGAATATCCTCATTGTCTATATCCTGTTCATGTTCATCTTCGCTGTCATTGCTGTGCAGCTCTTCAAGGGCAAGTTTTTCTTCTGCACAGACGAGTCCAAAGGCCTGGAGAAAGACTGCAGGTAGAGTGGGATTAATACAGGAGCAGAGAATAGGGGCTGATTAACTCACACCTGCAGGCATACAGCAGTACTGTCGAAATAATAATAATAACTTGTTACATTTATATAGCACTTTTCTGGGTACTTAAAGTGCTTTGCTTCGAAGGGGGGAATCTCCTCAATCACCACCAATGTGCAAAATCCACCTGGATGATGCGACGGCAGCCATATTGCGCCAGAACGCCCACCACACACCAGCTTACTGGTGGAGAGGAGACAGAGTGATGAAGCCAGTCAATGTACGGGGATAATTAGGAGGCCATGATGGTCAGAGGCCAATGGGCAAATTTGACCAGTATGCCGAGGTTACACCTCTACTCTTTTTTTGAAGGGCATCCTGGGATTTTTAATTATAACAGAGAGTCAGGACCTCAGTTTAACCTCTCATCTGAAGGACAGTGCTTTTTACAGTATAGTGTCCCTGTCACTATACTGGGGTGTTAGGACCCACACAGACCACAGGGTGAGCACTCCCTGCTAGCCTCACTAACAGAGGTGTCATGGCCATTCAAAGTGAGGGGCCACCTCAGATTTTTGAGCCAAGTGGATTTTGAATGCAGCTTCCAAAAAGCAAAAAATAGCTGATTAATATTTTCTATATTTAATGCAATCACTCCGCCGTGATTAGATCATTTAGTGCGTCATATCATCAGCTGTTAAATTCAAATCTGCATTCGCTGGCTGTCGCTCAGCCAGAGACAGACGCGTTTTTACAGCACACTGCGCATTATAACTAATTAGGGTTGTGCAATTAATCGCATGCGATTCTCATGCGCATTTCGTCAGTAAAGCCGGTTCCGTGATTGGCGGTAAATCTCCATCACCTGTTTTCAAATGGAGCGGTAGTAATACACAGAGCTGTAGTTCACTGATAAGCTACGCGATATCGCGTTCATAATCGAATGCTATTCATCTGCGATAATGAACGCGATATCACGTAGCTTGTCAGTGAACTACAGCTCTGTGTATTAACTACCGCTCCATTTGAAAACAGGTGATGGAGATTTACCGCCAATCACGGAACCGGCTTTACTGACGAGATGCGCATGAGAATCGCATGCGATTAATTGCACAGCCCTATAACTAATCAATCACACACGATTCTGTTGAGCTTATGAATGCAATAACCAATCAGAGGCGTTCAGATGAGTCATCGCTAAAATGCCAGTGTTTTCTTCACTCGCTCGCTGACTGAATATCTCTTTCTGGCGAATTCTCTCGTAAGAAACAACAAAGTGCAAATGTGTGTACGAATATGTAAGTAAGATATTCATTCAGTTTTTGAGAGTGCTTGAACTCTAGACTGTCAGTAAAAATGTTCTTTGATAATGTAAATGTTCTTCGCTCTCCTTCTGTACAATGAAAGGGTTATGATTAGTAACCTAACTTACAATGTTTTTATTCAAATTTACTTTCAATGTCAAATTCACATTAAATATAAAGTCAGTCGGATTAAAGTATGTTGTGGCATGACACCCATATCTGTTAATTAAGTAAACAGACATGTTTATGCATAGTTAATATATTACATTATTAGGTTACTTTGACCATCGCCCATTAGATCAACTAACATAATTTATAAAGGTGAGAATCAAGATATTTCATGATATAGTTAATGCATTTGGGAATGTTTTGAATAAAAAGGAAAAAAATAAATAAGACATATGCTGTTGTGGATGCTGTGTGTCACATGACGACCCCCAACTCGTGCCCCCTCAAAAATAATGAGTGCATGACGCCCTTGCTCACTAACACCTCTTACAGCAGCAACCTAGTTTTCCCAGGAGGTCTCCCATCCAGGTACTGACCAGGCTCAACCCTGCTTAGCTTTAGAGGGCAACCAGTCTTTGACTACAGGGTGATATGGCTGCTGGCCATATCAGATGAAATCCATGCAAAATTGTGTGTAGAAATGATTAGATAACGTGTTGGGTCCCAGAACTATGGAACACGTGGAGATATGTTTTTAATACTATCAGGGAATTTTAAAAACAAGCTCTGAAATACTTTACTTTCTGCTCTTTGTCAATAATTTATATCAAATTATTCCTTAAAGTCTTAAAATAACAATTATGATTTTAAACTTTTTAAGTGTACTGATAGTACCAGGTTCAAACTACTGTAAGCAGTGTTCTGAAAATTGACACTCTGAATGGGTTTTTCTTTTTATTTGCTCTTTCTGTCATTGTCTTTGTGCTCATTAGGGGGCTGTTCTTGGATTATGATAAGGATGAAGTGACGGCTCAGCCCAGGGAATGGAGGAAATATGAGTTCCACTACGACAATGTGCTGTGGGCGTTTCTCACTCTCTTCACCGTTTCTACTGGAGAGGGTTGGCCAACGTAAGTCAACAGACATGTGAAATGGTCCCTAATTGGGTATATGCCAAATGTCACCTGACCAAACCAGAAAATAGATCTCATAACATCCGCTTATTGGAGAAAGTGTTAATAGCAGAATTAACTTAGTGGTTTCTATGGACTTTTAAGGTAATCAGTTAACCTAGCTAGTTGTTTTTACTGTTGCCGTTTTATTCAATTTTAATATCCAACTGTTAGTGAGAAGAAGAAAAATGTAAAACCTTTTAGATATCAATCTGTATATGTGAAGGCCATCAGTAATGATCATCTTTGGTATCTCCTTCGAAGGTATCTTGAGTATCTTGTAAACAGCTCTATATTTAATGAGCTGAACTGGAAGTGACGTGACCTGTTTTACAGAATACAGAAGTTTGTTGCGCATAACCCCAGTTACACTCACAGATATTTTGCATTATATACAGTCCAACCATTTGCTATTCAGTATGTTTTTGTAGGGGTTAGAAACCCATAAAAGCGTCTGTCCCCTTCAAACACTTCCCTTGTGTCATCTGACCCCCTCAGTGGCCTTTTATTCTCTCACTTTAAAGACTGTAATCAGTTTGAAGTGGTTCTCTTTGAGGCTCTGTGATATTGGTAGCACATCTCTTGGGAGGCAGACTAGGCAGATGTTCATGGAACAGCATCAGCCCAAACTTACAGCCAAACTCATAAATGTGCTGGAAAAGCCATTGTAATGGTCTGTAATTTATTTATATTTTATTAATTAATTTGATTTATTTAGTTCTTCACAAGCTTGTTGGGGTCAGTGTTTTGTATCTGTTGAGTAATTCGGTTTTCTCTCAGTGTTTAATCATTTAATAAAATGATTTCAATGTATTTAGTAATTCAGCAAAGCATGATATCATACAGTATATAAAAATGCTTCAGGTTAAGACCAGTTGTCAGAGGAGGAGGAGCAGCTCACTTGCTTAATATTTTAAAATTTTCTTTGGCCACGCTGCTTATAAAACATCACTAACCTGTTAAAGCTATCCAGTCAAACTGTGATAATACTGTGTTTCTTAGATCTTAAAAATTACAGTAAAGTAAACTGTCTTACAGTATGGGTAAAATAAATGAGTCTTCTCTCTCCCACAATACACTTTATTATCTTAAACTGTATAGGGTGTAATGGTGTAATGTTGTCTGTGTACAGGGTTTTGAAGCACTCTGTGGATGCCACTTTTGAAGACCAAGGTCCCAGTCCTGGCTACCGCATGGAGATGTCCATCTTCTACGTGGTCTACTTTGTGGTCTTCCCCTTTTTCTTCGTCAACATTTTCGTGGCCTTGATAATCATCACATTCCAGGAACAGGGTGATAAGGCCTTGTCAGAGTGCAGTCTGGAGAAGAATGAGGTATAACAGAATAATGTATTTACTGTCAGACAAGTGTGGTAAAAAAAGTATTTAGACCTTGCAAGAATCTCAACAAAAAGAATCCCAATTTTAGGCTGACATTAAGAGATACAGAGACAGACTTTAATCTTCCTCTTACAAACACTGGATGTGTTTTTAATGTTTAGTGATGTGATACGGTACCTACAGTGAAGCCAGCAATGGTAACAGCTGCAGATGTCCAGGTAGGGAATTGTGACAGGATTAATGCATGTGCCTGCGGCGGACCACACACACCTAAATACTCGCACAGAAACAGGTATAGATTCATACACAGACACACAGTGACTAAAGACACACATAGAGACAGCCAGCCCCATGGAAGAGCAGTCAGCAAGATGTTCCTGTTCCATTTCCTTTGTGGCCCTATTAGACAGACCCAGTCGTCTGCAGAGCCTGTGCTGTTTCACTCTCTCCCTCTCCATATGCCAGCCTAACATGACTCACAAACTGTGGTAAAAACCCAGACCTCAGGAATCATTTATCATCAACATTCACGGCAACGCAGCCAAAAAATATCAGCGCCATTAGAGGTCTATATTCTTGTTCCTCCACAGGTTAGACGGTGTCTTCCACAGTTGTCACTGCTATTTGTATGATTTGTTTTGATTATGATAGAGAGAATGTGACTTCAGAAAGCCTTTTTCTGAAAGATAATGATGGACAACAGTAAGTTGTGTATGTCTGTTATGTCAATTTATTCCTCTTTTGCTGTTTTTCCTCTCAGAGAGCCTGCATCGACTTTGCTATCAATGCCAAACCGCTGACCCGCTATATGCCACAGAACCAGCAGTCCTTTCAGTATCGCTTGTGGAAGTTTGTGGTCTCTCCACCGTTTGAGTACTCCATCATGATCATGATTGCTCTCAACACTGTGGTGCTCATGATGAAGGTCAGTCAGCCAGTTTTCTTTTAGTAGCAGTAGAGTCCTTGGAGAGTTACTTGACAGCTATCAAAGTTTCATTCATTTTACATGTGCTTTCTATACCCAAGGATGCAAAAATTGATCAAAAGTGACAGTAAAAGATTTCAGTTTCAAATAAATGCTATTTTTTTGTACTTTCCATTCATCAAAGAATTCTGATAAAAAAAAAAAATCCACAAAAATGTTAAGCAACATTCAACATTGATAATAACAAGAAATATTTATTGAGTACTAAATCAGCATATTAGATTTCTGAATAATTATGTGACACTGAATGGTGTAATGGTTGGATGAAAATTCAACTATGCCAGTAAAGGAATAATTTATACTTTTAATTATACTTCTGCTGTTTGTAAAAAGGACATAGTTTGTTGTAACATTTAAAAAAAGATACTCGAATAAATAAAAGGCAGCAGCTATTAGCAGTAAGTGTAAATAGCAATTATATTATCTATTTACACAAAGTGCAAATAGCATATTTTCTTAGCCAGAGATGCTATTTTTACTAAGTGCAAATAGCTATAGATTCTAATTACACTTTTAAAATAGCAAGATTTTCTGCTATTTATACTACTTATTGCAAATAGTGGCATTTATCTATGGAAGCCCGTTTCCACCAATGAATAAAAAATAAAACAAGGTAATTGCGACTTTTTCATCTCACAATTCTGAGATATAAACGATATATCTCACAACTCTGACTTGCAGTGCTTTGTTCAGTTTGCTATAGCTGAACTATATATTGAACTAGATGAATGTTGCATCCGAATATGATTTTTGAACAAACATAAAAATGACTCGTTATTCTTTATTTCTGTGTTTTGCGCTCGCGGTTGGACAGTACCATTACCGCCAGGCTTTCAGACACAACATTCTTCATTTCTTTATAGTTCTGAGTTTGAGGCAGCTTCTATCGCGTTATTTTAATAACAGCTGTCAAGTAAAGAGTGTATTATTGTAACACGAGAGTGGATATATATGAATGCACGCAGGTGGATTTCCTTCACTCTCACCTGTACCTGAGAAAAATGCTCATTTTAGAAGAAAATTTCAGATGGCACTTAGAGGCTTTTGCATCTGAACTCTTCATATAGACTACAGGCCTGTATAATATACATACTTCTGTGATTAAATTATCGTTGCTATAGACAATAATAATATAAGTTGGTCTCGTTCTGGTTGCAGTTCTGGGTGTAAACTAGTGTAAAATCTTAGAAGCATATTCAGGAAAACGTTTATGAAAATGTCCAAACACAGGAAGCCTATATTCCAGATAAATGCCATCTGATTCAGGGGTGCAAAATTCAGTTGCTTGAGGACCACAGCCCTGCAGAATTTAGTTCCAACCCTGCTCAAAAACACTGTTGTTTTTTTATTCAGATTTATAGCTGAACCGTGTGTATTTGGGTTGATGCTAAACTTTGCAGTATAAATGAAGTATGAATGAAGTATTATGCTCTTGAAGGACAGTCGGATTCTGCTGTACCAGCACATAAAGGGATTTCTGGAAATAAAGCTGCCGATGAGCTATCAGTAATAGTGTTACAATAATAAGTTTTTGACTTGACAGCTGTTATTAAAATAACGCAATAGAAGCTGCAAGTGGGCGGAGTTAGTGTAAATGGCCTTTGCCAACAAGGCGGGCTATTTGCACTTGGTGTAAATAGGCACCCTGTAAATAAAATATTTCCCCCTTGTCTTCTTATACCTGCAGTTCCATGATGCACCTGAATTTTATGAAGCTATGCTCAAGTATCTCAACATTGTTTTCACTGCTCTTTTTTCAATGGAGTGTATTCTCAAGATTATTGCTTTCGGCCCCTTGGTGAGTATCGTCACTTGGTCCAAAAAGAGCTGCACTTAAAAGCCATCTTCAAGGGGCAGTTCACCCAAAAATGAAGCTTCTGTCAAATTACATCTTTTGTAGAACAGAATCACTGGAAAATTGTTATAGCTGTGGCCCACTTCCACTTTCATTGTGTGGAAACGAGCAGCTTAGACATTCCGCCAAGCATCTCTCTTTGTGTTCCACAGAAGTTCACAGGTTTGGAACAACATGAAGGCGAGTTAATGATGACAGAACATTCATTTTTGGGTGAACTAATCCTTTAAAGCACAGTAAAAAGTTTCTGTGTTAGAGTGTGAAATTGTAAACCTCTCCAACCTGTCCCCAAATGATCTCTCTAATTCTCCTCTTCTCAGAGTTACCTGAAAGACGCCTGGAATGTGTTTGACTTTGTGACTGTGCTGGGCAGCATCACTGACATCATAGTCACTGAGATTGACGTAAGTGACCGGCACTGAGCTCTGTGTTTG
The DNA here is from genome assembly GCF_936440315.1 of Barbus barbus. NCBI lineage: Eukaryota > Metazoa > Chordata > Actinopteri > Cypriniformes > Cyprinidae > Barbus > Barbus barbus. The sequence goes on along the minus strand of NC_136733.1, from coordinate 34,081,249 downwards.
AGCTCTATTAGAGGAGAGGCTCAGAGCTAGACCGAATAGCAGACAGCAAAGATAGGCTGAGAAGAAAAGCCCAGACATGAATGATGATGAGCTGGATACCCATCACAGCTCTTTGTCTGGCTCGGGAACAGAAGGGAGAGAGCTCTGTGTTGTTTATCCAGATAAAATTACAGTAATTGAGTAACCAAATTAATTTGGTAATGCTTACTTTGACCAAAATCACTAGTTTGTGGCTCTGATTTGTGCTTTATGATGTTCACAAGTCTTATGTTGTATTATACTGTATGTCTTGACGTCCATGTCATTGTCAAAACTACTGATGGTAATTGTGGTTGTTCTGTAACTATATTTGTGCATGATGGCTGTTCTTGTTCTCCTGTGTTCCTTAAATGTCTTCACTCAAATCTTGGCTTGCTCCTGCCACTTAACATCTTCATGTATAGACTATGGTGAGTTGCTCTCTTGTCTTTGAACTTATGTCTATTCCACCTTGCTGGGAATGAAAGAACTTCCTATTGCAGAAAAATATGGCACATCATAAGATTCTTCTTTACTGAAGATAATGCAGCATAATTTCACAATCACCCCATGTTTTTCACTTGGCTATGTAGTAAATAGGTCTGGTTTGAAGTCATTATGCTTCAGCAATGCTTATCATGGATAGGCATCTTTGTTTGTCCAACCAATCAACCAGTCATATTGTCTGGATTGTCAGCATTGTTGTTCCAGGACCAACAAAAGATACTGATCCAAGAGTACATCCTACTTGACCATTTTTTCACAAATAATTTTTCACACTGAATCCAATGTAGAAATTTCTGGAAAAGTCTGGATGTTTTAATGCAGGGATTCCCAGACTTTGTGTCAGCCAAATCTCTTTGACCTAAAATATTTAAGTATTTCAGATGTTGATAATATTTCAATAAATGAACAACACATTTGGATGTTCATGTTTCTCTGATGTTGGTTAAATGTCACATGACATGCAGGTAAACAAATACAATAAAATATTTTATTTTGATTGTCTTGATTTTAAATTATTTATTTTAATTTAATAGTTTTTGTGATTTAATTATTAGCTTTTTATCAGCTCACAAGCTCTGTCCAGTTCTCTCATATACATCCAGGAGTTCACAAATCCCAGTTTGGGAAACCCTGCATTAAAGAATGACATTATTGACTTTTGAACCAAAAAAATCAACTTAATCTCATAATAAAAAAGATAATTGCAGTCTAGTATTTCAGGTTCAGTGTGATGGAATTCGAGAAATTGTCTCATAGAGATTAAAGGGACAGTTCACGCAAAAATTAAAATTACTCACCCTCTTCAGCTTTTAATGTTGTGTTGTCTAAAATCTTTGTAAATAATTATTTTATTATTTGTTTATCTATTAATATTTATTAATATATGCTTATTATCATAATTTTTTTTATTAGTTAAGTCTACCAGGGGGGTGGGTTTTAAATTTGTACAGCTGCTTTTTGTTTTGTACTACTGTTCCACAGAATAACATTCCATAAACAGTTGTAAAAAAATAAATAAATTACTCACCCTCATGTCAAACCCGTAAGACCTTCGTTCATCTTCAGGATACAAATTAAGATATTTTTTATGAAATCTGAGAGCTTTCTGACCCTGCATAGACATAACAAAACTAAAATGTTCCAGACCCAGAAATGTAATAAGGACATCGTTAAAACTGTCCATGTGTCATCAGTGGCTCAACCGTAATTTTACAAAGCTACGAGAATACTTTTTGTGCGCCAAAAAAAAAAAAAACCTACTTTATTCAACAATTCTTCTCCTCCAGATCATGTATTCCGCCATTATCAAGAGTACTTTTGCACATAAACAATGCATGCGCGTGACGCTGCTGACGTAGAACAGGTATGTGCTGAGCCTTGTTTAGGTGCAGAGGAAAGCATGCACATGCGTCGTGGTACTCTGCACGTATGCGCATGTAGTATTCTCGTAGCTTCGTAAAATTCCAGTTGAACCACTGATATCACATGGACTGTTTTACCAAAGTCTTTACAGGGCCTGGGAACATTTCAGCTGCATTGCTGCCTATGCAGGGTCAGAGAGCTCTCGGATTTCATAAAAAAAATCTTAAGAGATATGAGGGTTGAAGTAAAGAGTGCTGAATGAGTAAATTAATAGAAATGAACTTTCAAATTGACAAAGCCTGTGTTCCCACAGGACCGTCTGTTGAACTTGAGTTTCCTGAGGCTCTTCAGAGCAGCCAGACTCGTCAAACTCCTCCGGCAGGGATACACCATTCGTATCCTGCTCTGGACATTCGTCCAATCTTTTAAGGTAACTCTATTTAGACTGTTTTGATATTAATTGTTGGAGAGTTTTTTTTTTTTTTTTTTTTTTTATAAATAAGTCATGATTTCTTCATGTCTATTTCCAGGCACTGCCTTATGTTTGCCTTCTAATCGCCATGCTGTTTTTCATCTACGCCATCATTGGAATGCAGGTATCTGTAATTTAAGTACTTCGCTGTTGGTATTTTCTAGTAAGTGATCATTGCGCTACTCCTGTGTAGTTTACTAAAAGCACATTAAAATACAGAAATGGTATTCTGTCTAAAGGTTGTTTAATGTAACTGTTTCAAAATACATGCATTTAAAGTAACTGTATTGTGATTCCAGGTGTTTGGGAATATTGAGTTGAACGATGATACCGCCATCAATCGTCACAACAACTTTTGCACTTTCCTCCAAGCGCTTATGCTGTTATTCAGGTCTGCACATACCTGATATTCTTTAACTACTACAATCAAAGCCACCTGAGAATGCAGGAAATCTTAGAGAGGCTTCTGGGGTTGTATAACAGAATCAGAATCTAAAAGTCTGACACATTTTGATGCCGATTAGATAGGATTTTAGAGTTGGAATGTTTCTGTAATACGGCCCCTGAACGCTATATTTAGCCAGATCACTATATTTGGACTTTGATTGATATCAACTTTAATAGCGCACATTTTTCTAATGCAATTAGGATTTTATGGAGAGCTGTATTTATAATTGATCAAGATCTTTCATAGTCAGAAAATATTACTGTATAAAGTATTAAAATGGGATGGAATCATAGGTTCTATCTGTCTGTCTGCCCGTCTGTCTATCTCGATTATTTGTAGTACTTGGTATCACTTAGTTTTTCACATCGCTCTGTTGTGCTCCTTCTCTCTGGTCTCCCCTTTTGGTCAGATTGAATTTTAAAGTGCCATCTGGAGTATCAGCCCTATTGATAGAAAACAAAATCGAATGAAATTCATAAATAAATTTCCACCTTTCCCTTATGTTCATTACCTTGAGCTTCCTTTGAGCTGAGAGCCATGAGCAGACAGCACATCAGTGTGACAACAGTGTTATAAATTAAATCTGGCTCAACTGTAATTTAAATATCAGCACTGTTCCCATCATCTCCAGTCTGTTATATTCTCTGACAGTCATTCCCGCTTTTAATAGCAGATACTGCATTTATTCACTCAGCTCATCATCATGTCTCTTGCAGGAGTGCCACTGGCGAAGCCTGGCATGAGATTATGCTGTCCTGTCTGAGCGAGCGCACCTGTGACGCAAGATCAGACATTCATGAAAAGGAGTGCGGGAGTGACTTTGCCTACTTCTACTTTGTCTCCTTCATATTCCTCTGTTCTTTCTTGGTTAGTGCTCAGAATCGAAGCAGCCAAAACAGGCTTATCATTACTGTAGCATGCCATCACATTCTACTGCCACAAAACTGCTTGTTTATCTAAAATCTAAAAATCTGGCTAAAGGTGATGCTGAAATATTTCATTGTGTTTGGAATAGGGCTGGGTAGTGATGTAGATTTCCTGATTCGATTTGATTCTGATTTACAACCTCTAATTTGATTCCGATTCAATATGCTTTAATTTAATTTTGATTCATTGGGCATTTTGCAGCTAATCAGTCAGTCACATTTATTTATTAAGCTCATTTAAAAATAACAGCTGTTGGCCAAAGTGCTGTAAAAGTTTTAAACAGACAACAGCAAGGATGAAACACAAAATATGAGACACAAACACAATGCACAATGAAATGCCACTACTCTATCTGCTAATGCCTGTGCAAAAATGACAAAATTGTCTATTCTAATGCTGTAAATGATTCAGGGCAGTGTTTCATACCCATTCAAACCAGTAAAGGAGCATCACACTACACTTTTTTTCACATAGACTTCCATTTATATGCATAGGAATGCTGAAGACCCGGAATCACAAAGTCATAAGAAGTTTGAAAAATATTTTTATAAAAAAAAAAAAACATCTAGTGTGACCACTCCTTAACTAATTTTTTAAAAACTATTCATTAAAAGAACCAGCTCATAACAGTCATTTGGTTCAATAATAGGGCTTTACTATATGTTTTTTGATTAGAAAGAATCAGTTTATGAGAGTAATTTGATCATGAATCGGACTGCATTGGTCATGTTGTATGTTATTTTTGCATGCAGCCCACCCAAACAACTCAATAGAAAGACATTTATATGTAGTCTTCAAATTTAATGTGAAGTTAAATTTAATACAGACTGCAAACTCACATTTACGGCTGAGGTAAAATATTTTATCGATTGTAAATATTTATTTTGCCATGGTGCTGAAGATGAGGTTTTCATTTTTTTTTAAGACTGTGATTAATAAGAAAATCTATATTTTTTCCCAACCCTAATTTGCAGTTAATGCCATACTCACAGATAGTTTTTCCTGCTGCATGACCTTCAAATTCTTTTCTCCCACCATTTTCTCCAGATGTTGAACCTGTTTGTGGCTGTCATTATGGACAACTTTGAATATCTGACACGTGACTCCTCCATCTTGGGCCCTCACCACCTGGATGAGTTTATCCGAGTGTGGGCAGAGTATGACCCAGCCGCATGGTATGTTTCAGCCTGCACTCCCCTGCCAGATGGAGACCTACTCTTGTAATATAGTAACTGAGTTTGGCAACAGTTGAGAGAAGGAGAGTCATTCTGTTAGGACTCAAAGGTCTTCTCAGGTTAGACCACATAAAAAAGAGAGAGAAATTGAGAATATTCCCTATGATAATGTGCGATTGAAGATCTCCCACACAATGCCCATAAGAATTGTGGTCTGGATGTGAATGGGATCTTGTACTCCTATCCGCGTCCATTCTGTCCACAACACAAATGTGCTCTCCAAGCTTTCTTCATGTATGTGTCATGTTTTGCTTGTTTTTTCCGCAGCGGACGGATTTCCTATAAGGATATGTACAATTTGTTGCGAATTATCTCGCCCCCCCTTGGCTTAGGGAAGAACTGCCCTAATAGGGTAGCATACAAGGTTTGCAACCCAAGCAACTTCTTCCACTTGTGTGGCCTCTGTGTGCAAACGCCCAGAGACCCAAACTTGAATGGCTGTGCTCAAATGACTTGCCTACACGCAATCACTTGCCCCACCAGATTTGACTGGCTTTGGTTAATGATGCTGGATGGGAAACAAAGCTTTCAAGGCCACATATCAAGCTAAAACCTCCTTTTATGACACTTTGGTACAGTTGTCATTTTCATAATTCAGGGTTTTTGTACTTGTTACATTATCAACCAATATTGTTACACTTATAAATCAACCTCATAGCTATTATTTGCATAAACCATTCAAATGAAATAGAACAGAACAGAACAGAAACTGGCGTTGAAACCTTTGTTTCCGTGCACTGAAAGAGGAAACTCCCCCTGATGTCTCAGCATGCAGATGCAGACATCTTCCAAACAATGCAGCCATTCTGTCACCATCCACTCCTCGTGTCATCTCACTCAACTCTTCCATCTCTCCTTATCAGGGATCAACTCTCTCACCTCTAACCTTTGGGATCCATCTCTGACCCTGCCAGGCCAGGATGGCATCCCTGTCCATGACACTCTTGGAAATCTAATTAACAAAAGATTTCTGTTTTTTGTCGTCTGTTGTTTGTTTTGTCTTTTTTTCATTTCGTCTTGTTCGGTTTACTTTCTCCCCCCCCTTGTTTCTCTTCCCGTCTCTCTAACCCACCATCCTTTTCTTTATTTTGGGTTTTTTGTATTGTCTGCACTGTGAAGTGGCCGTATCAAGTACCTCGAAATGTATGAGATGCTGCTCCACATGTCCCCACCTTTAGGTTTGGGAAAGAATTGCCCTCCACGAATCGCCTACAAGGTAGCACAACTTCACATGCCCCCCTCTCCCTGCTCGTACTGTCTTCCCATTGACCTCTTCTTCAGCCAATCTCTGTGCTCTTGCAGTGTTTCCCCTCGTTTTTTGTTTTTTCTCCCCACACTCTAATCTTCTTGATGTGGTCCCTCTCCCTTTTTATTCGAGTCTTCCCCTCCACTTCCTTTGTAATCTAGGGATGGTCACAGACTAATGATGGGTATGACTGCAGAACTTTAGTTTATTTAATGTTTAACTAAAACCCAGATTCATTGGAAATACATGCCTATTTCGACATTTCTTCAAAATTGTTACATCTTGCATGTGTCACACTACCAAAGCTAAATGTCCAGTGAGTGACATGCAAAACAGTTGAATGTTAATCTGACAATGCTTTAGTGCATTGTGTGATATACATATCGCAGCAGTTAGAAAATAAAATGTCTGGTGAGGGGTGCTAATAATAATAATAATGATAAAATCGTGTTTGACAATAACGTACCACCAATGAAAAACCCTAACTGATAGTGTGATATAACACATTATCCGAAGCAACCATGCCATTTTAGCTTGCTTCTGAAATCTTTGAGCTCTTTTTTGTGACTCATATTTCACGGGACACGTACCCAAGCGCTCCGTATTGAAAATGCAACACTGTACCAGGTGAGCTAGTGAGCAAGTTTACTACATCAAAAATCCATACATATGGAGCTGGTTATGTTATGTAAATGTCAAAATGTATTTAGTCTACAAATCGTCAATGATAAAAGTGTTCTGAGTCATGACAGGGTATTTGGTAAGGAACCGTGAAAAAAATAAGTCTTTATTGATCGATAACCTGCCCCATAATCATAATTTCTGTGAAAAAGAATAAAAGTTGTTTACTGCCCCGGTGTTAATTTTAGCTGGAAATGGCTGTGAATTGTTTGTGTATACAGTAGGTAATTTTTTTGGAGTTTTGCAAAAATGTAATGTAAAAGCATGTATTTCCATTGAGGCTATGTTGTTTAATTATGATGATAAAAAGTGAGACTTAAATCACATTTTTATCTGTGGTCATACTTCATGTATATAAAATTTTCCCCATAAGTTGCATTGTGTAAGGGTTTGTGCACGACATTGTAAAAATGATTTTCTGTACCAATCATATGCACTATAAATGCAAAATAGTTTATGTAAACTCAATTTACATAAAACGTGCCCAATTGCTCTTTTTGCGGGTTTCTATGTCTTTGGGATTTACTTGAAGGCCCCAAATCTAGTTCATTATATTAGATGATATTAGAATAGGAAAGGTCCCCTCTCTCACTCTTGTTTCTTGGAGCAGTGTGTGTGTGTAACCTAAGTTGCTTTCATGAGAACTTTGCACTTGAACTCTCTCTTCCTGTCTCGGTGGTCTTATACGTATTCTCCTTGTCTTGCTTGTGCTGTCTTTCGCTCATCCACTTGACCATGTCCTCTCTCTTTTCGTCCTGTAGTCTTCTGTCTCTTTCTCTATGTCTACAGTTCGTGAGAATGTGTCTGTGTGTGAGAATGTCCAATATTTTTTTTTCATTCTGATCTGTTTTTCTTGCACTGCTACTGCTAGTAAATGTATGCTCTCTTTGCTCAGGGGAGCTCAACTCTTCAAAATTAACCACACTAAACCATACTGTACACCTGTACATCCCATGATACAAGTGAGTTGTGATGTTTAAAGGTGCACTTGGTTATTTTCCACTTAAAAACCGTACAGAAATTAATAGAGAAATATGTTTAAAATTAAGTGCAATCACTCTAATAAAACTTTTATTGTGCATAGAGCGGGTTGCCTTATGAGGGCGGCTATTTTGAGATCACATGACTAGCAAAATATAAATTATTTTATTTCTGTAACATCCATATTTTTGGAGAGTTTTTCTCACAGCACAGAATCAATTAATCATTATTGACTGCTAGTAGAGTATTTCTTTGAATGCATTATAAAAGTTTTTTTTTTTTTTTTTTTTTTTGTGAGTGAGGCAACATCCACACCACTAGGTGTCAGTGTACAGTAAGTCAAGTCAAGACAAGTTTTTTCAAGACAAAATTTATTTCTAAAGCACATTTAAAAGTAGTCTTGCATAGCCAGACTGACGGCTGAAGGTCTGGAATGTATGGTAGATTTCATTGGCCAAGGCCCGTCCATGAGGCTGTTTGACTGACGTGTAAAACAACCAATCACAGTTCGTTTCATTCAGCGTCACATTTCGGGGTGTGGAAATGTTGCCACAATAACAGACTCTCTGATGTATTTTAAAGATTCTATGCCGTGAACTTTAAATATTTCACATACTTTTGAAAATCCAGCATTTATTTGATCCTGATAAGTGCTCATTGTTCCGTGGGCGTGACGTCTGAGGCTGAGACTAATTTAAAAGCAAAAGAGTTGCGCCAAAGTGCTGTACAATAAAACAGTATATAAAAAGCATAAAAGGAAACATGCATCATATGAAAAATAAACACATAAAACAGAATCCGAGCAAATTGACATCAAAGCCTTAAACTGAAATTAATCAAAAGCCAGAGAAAACAAGTAAGATTTGAGGACGGACTTAAAACTAGCTAGTGAAGGAGCAAGTCTCACATTTGCAGGCAAACTATTCCAAAGTTTAGGGGCTGCAGCTGAAAAGTTTTACAGCGATAGCGTGGGATAGTTAAGAGAAGCTGATTACTAGACCTAAGTGCTCTTTGAGGAGAGTAAGGAATCAGAAGGTCACTGATGTATTTTGGTGCAAGACCAGATAAAGCCTTGTACACAAAAACAGCTATTTTAAAATCAATTCTAAATTTTACAGGAAGCCAATGTCGCTAAAATTGGAGAAATGTGATCCTTCTTTTTTGTTCCAGTAAGAAGCCTCGCTGCAGCATTTTGGACAATTTGCAGACGATAAATCGCAGTTTGAGGCAGGCCACAATAAAGGGAATTACAGTAATCCAGGCGTGATGTTATGAAAGCATGGATTATAGTCTCCAAATCTTTGTGGGGCAACAACTGTTTCATCTTAGAAATTGCTCTCAGATGGAAGAAGCTGCCCTTTACAACTGTGCTAATTTTTTTCTCAAAGTTGAGTAACGAATAAAATATAACCCCAAGATTTCTTACATAGGGTTGAACACTGGCAGAGAGAGACCCTAAATTAAAAAACAGATGAAGTCCTAGAGTGGCCTAAAATCAGAATTTCGCTTTTTCTTTCATTTAATTGTAGAATATTATTAGCCATCTACTTTTTATCTCCTCAAAGCAGTCGTAAAGTACATTCAAAGAGTCGCTGCTGTCAGTTTTTGCTGGAAGATAGAACTGTGTATCGTCAGCATAGCAGTGGTAGGAGATCTTATATTTCTTAAAAATGGCACCCAAGGGAAGCATGTAAAGTGAAAAGAGAAGAGGGCCTAAAATGGTCCCTTGGGGCACACCACATGACAAAGGAGCCGACGAAGAACAAAACTTCCCAATGCTCACTGAGAAGGTTCTGTCTTTGAGATAAGAGGCCAACCACTGCAGAGCGACACCCTGAATACCCACCAACTTTTCCAACCGATATAACAGAATACTATGATCAGTTGTATCGAATGCCGCACTTAAATCCAACAAAACGAGTACCGCATATGGACCAGTACTGAGAACTTGCAAAAGGTCATTGCTAACCTTCAACAATGCAGTTTACGTGCTGTGCAATGATGTAAAACCCGACTGGCAAGTATCCAAATCATTGGACATACTGATGTAGGAATCCAACTGACTGTAAACAACTCTCTCTAATAGGTTTGAGATAAAAGGCAATTTGAAAATAGGTCTGAAATTACTGAGGATAGATGGATCAAGATGAGGTTTCTTAAGCAGAGGGTGAACCATAGCATGTTTAGCTGGTACAACTCCATTTGCTAAAGAATTATTAATGATGGCTGTTACGGCCGGACTTAAGGTTGCAAACACTTCCTTAAAAAGATGAGCTGGGCTGACATCAGACTCAGCTGGACGATTTAACCTTAAAAACAATATGCCAGCTGTACAGAGGAAATAGGATGAAAACAATTAACAAATCTGTCGGTGAACAGCTCAATAGGGGATCAAATGTTAAGTAAGTACAAAACAGCTACATTTTCTGGTACAATACAAGCAAAAAAAAAAAATTGAGTGCACCTTTAAATGTAAAGGGTGTAATTTTTGAGACTATTACACAATTGACATTTTAGACATGATTTTTACTATTTTTACAAAGCTGTCGTCAGAATGATTCAGTTGAAAGTTGCCAGTGTGTTAAACATTGTTTCAGCCCTAAAAAGCCACATCTGGTCACCATTTGAAACTTTTAAATTTAAATGCAGCTATTTGCTGCAATTGTATTGATTAGTAACACTCAGAGTCGAGCTCCCATGTTCTCTGAAGCCCTTCATGGTTATGTGTACATGCTTTTCTCCACTCTCAAATCGGTGTCGGTTTGTCACCAGTGCACTTTGGTTGTGGATTGTAGCCTATAGCAGTGAATGTGAATGTGAATGTTCGATTCTGTACGTTCCTATTCTCTATGTGAATAAAACTGTTTGTGTGCTTGAAACGCTAAGATTAGAACAGGATGCTACCTATTTGAATTACCAAACTGATGCAGTGTATGTATTGCTTGATTTCTAGAATGCATGAATTGAATCGATAGAAGGATATGAAATAAGTATGTCTAATCTCAGATGCACACAAACTGTTTTGTTTGAGTTTTTGGGTTGTTCTGTGTGAGGCTGATTTTGAGAAGTGTTTTTACCCTACTAACACCCCCCCCCCCCCCTTCCCCCTCCCAGCGACTGGTGAAAATGAACATGCCCATTGCAGATGACAACAGTGTACACTTCACCTCCACCCTGATGGCTCTGATCCGCACAGCCCTGGAGATCAAACTGGCTTCAGGTCAGTCTGGTGCCCTTTTCATTGTCTAAATGATTGTGTAGTTATAGTATAGATTAGCATTTAGATAATTGTTCCACTTTCCCTCTCTTTTTAAAATCCACCTCTCTCTTTTCCAAATAATTTCAAATGTGATTAGTGCGTAGCGGAGAGATTTACTCACTTATTCAGTGTGATCTGTTCTGTTGCTGCTGCTAGTGCCATTTCTACTCTTCAGAGCAGTGTGTGTGGGATGGTGTGTGTAGCATCTGTTGTATCTCTCTGAGTGTTTGGCACTGGATGGGTTTTTCTAGCTTTATTTTCAGTTTCGCCTTGCGATGTATTGATCTAAATTCACTGAACTTAAGTAATGGATTAGTAATTTTATATTGTTATTATTATTATTTTGATAACAGGAGATTAAATAGTTTTTCTAGCTTCACTAAATTCTTCCAACTCCTAATCAAAAAGTGTTTACCTTGCATTGATCTAAATTAAACTTATAATTATTAGAGCTGGAGTCAAGTCCAGCTTTGTCAGGTCCAAGACAAGTCCAAGACCAGGACTAGTCGAGTCCAAAGAGGCTCAAGTCCAAGTCGAAAAATTTCTAGTCCAAGTCAAGACCGAGTCCAAATGAGAGAAAAAAAAAGGATCCTCTTCAAGACCACATACTCAATTATTGATAATGTATGTGATGCGAGAGACAGCATATCTTCTATTCTAAGAAAATAATTTTGCATTATTATTTGTAATGATCAAAAAGCATGTGCAAAGTAACAACTCTGTAGGACAGGGGTCTTTAAACTAGATCTTGGAGGACCAATGCCCTGCAGACTTTAGCTCCAACTGGCTTAACACACCTATCTGGAAGTTTCTAGTGTGTCTAGTAAGAGCTTGATTCGCTGGTTCAAGTGTATTTAATAAGGGTTGGAGCTAAACTCTGCAGGACACCGGCCCTCTAGGACCAAGTTTGGAGCTGTAGGATCAAATTATTTTTATTTACTTTATTTACATTTTATTTACTTTAGGTACACAGCAAAAAATCCAGGGTGAAATTAACTCTCCTGGGAGTACATGTGAGACCACACTCAAGAGTGTGAAAGTGTTAAAATAAAAGTGTTAAGTTAACACTGAAGCAGAGTTAAAGTTAATGAGGTAATTAAGAGATTCATTGAGTGGTGATTGACCATTATTTAAGACACCTGATGTTAACGAGCAGAATCACCAAAGATGAAAATCACAATGTACTCCCAGGAGAGTTAATTTCACTCTGGATCTTTTGCTGTGTGTAGCAATTTCACACAAGCTGAAGTGCAACTTCACATTTTCAGTCTTTTTATTATAGTGTAACAGTATTGTTATACAATATTATATATAATATATTATACTGCTTTATAATAATAATTGTGTATAACATAGACATATCCACTGATTTGCATTGATTTTGCCATAGTAATAATAGTCCTGCACGAAATGAGGAAATTCTGCAATGTGTGATAACTGGAGTTTTTTTTTTTTTTTTTTTTTTGCAATGATGATTACTTGTGATAAATAAATGAATAATTAACTGTGCATGTTAGGGCCAACAAAAAAACTTTTTTTCTTCTTTTTTTTAACAGCGGTGAGTGTTACAACATTGATTTTATTAATGCAATGGCCAGTCAAAGGCGTTCAGATGAGTCAAGGCTTACGTTTTCACACTGTACAACAATAATTATTATTTCATTATTGCAAAGAGTAAGTTTAGGGCTGGGGTAGGTGTAGTCGTTAATAAAACACAATCTAACAGATAGAAAATTACATTAGAAACATCTAAACTTTTCAGAACCAGCAAGTGCACCGTGGGTCATGTGACAAGAACCAGCCAATCAGCTTCAGAGATAAAAAATATTTATGAAACAGCAAAACAATTAGACTAAAAGGAATTGTGTATATATAACTTCTTTCCTCTGTGTTCATGAATATCTCCACAGGGATGGTGGCCCAACGTCTGTCAGACGCTGAACTGAAGAAGGAGCTCGCTACAGTCTGGCCAAACCTGTCTCAGAAGACTATGGACCTGCTGGTCACTCCACACAAACGTAAACACATTATGAATCATCACCCAGGAGATCCTTTCTTACTTTTGCTACAGAAATACTTGCATCCACATATTACAAGACTAACGCTAAGTACAGCCTCATGTTTATGAATTATCTAAACAGAACCCAAGTAATTTCACATCTCCAAACACAATACATAGCGACATCTAGTGGTCACCAGTGGAACGTCCAAACAACAAATAACTAAGGTGCATTTGTCTCTTTTCAGCCAATGAGCTTACAGTGGGGAAAGTATATGCGGCTCTTATGATTTTTGACTATTACAAGCAAAACAGAGCCAAAAGACTTCAGATGCAGCAACAGCAGCAGAGAGAACAGGCAGGATCTGGATCTCAGGTGATACATATACACTTACACTACTAGTCAAATTTTTGTACTATTTTGCACATTTTTAAAATAATATCAAAGTCATCAAACTGTAAAATAACAAATAGATGTGCAATGAAAATGTATGTTATAATATGTAATAAAATAAAATTAGATAAATTTGCCTACACTAATTTCAAATGTAAGCCTTTAGATATTTTTTTTAAGATCGTAAAACATAAAGATTGTAATCTTCCAACTGAAAGTGAATATGTGTTTTGATTCTCTCTGTTTCAAGAATAAAGTCAGTGCTCTTTTAGAGCCTATTCTCCCTCTAACCCACATGCAAGATCAGGCTGTGAACAGTGTAGATTCGGCCTCAGAGTTTCAAGCTCCGACCAGACCCAGCTCCACCACGCTAAACAACGGACGCACACAGTGAGCACAGAATCCTTGCTGCATTCATATTCAGTGCACAATTGAATTAATCTCTTTGCCATGACAAGTGTAACTACTCTAATACGTTGTCAAATTTCATGCCCAGTCTTGAAAACACAATAAAAGGATCTTCATCCTGGGCCTCAGAGAAGTCCAAGGAGGTCCCACGATCTAAACGACGGCCAATGTCCAGAGGTCAATCAGAGGATGCCTCAAATGCAAACACTGCCCAGGTGCTGTAAATAAAAACACTGACTCTCTCTGACACATGCAGGGTTTTTCTTTAATGTGTATTTAATCTCTATTGTGTGTACTTAATAGGAGTCAGTAGAAATGAGGAAGATGGAGAACAGTGCCAACACAGTGACCTCAGGCGGCCTTGATGGCCAAGGACGTGCAGTATCCATGCCAAAACTTAATGCAGAGATGCAGGTATTATTTTGAATCAATGTTTTGCACTAAAAACTTTGTCTGAATTCTACACACACATATATTTTTATATATATAAATATACACTCACCGGCCACTTTATTAGGTACACCTGATCAATTGCTTGGTAACACAAATTGTTAATCAGCCAATCACATGGCAGCAACTCAATGCATTTAGGCATCTAGATGTGGTGAAGACGACTTGCTGAAGTTCAAACCGAGCATCAGAATGGGGAAGAAAGGGGAATTTAAGTGACTTTTAACGTGGAATGGTTGTTGGTGCAAGACGGGCTGGTCTGTGTATTTCAAAAACTGCTGATCTACTGGGATTTTCACCCACAACCATCTCTAGGGTTAAACAGAGAATGGTCTGCAAAAGAGAAAATATCCAGTGAACAGCTGTTGTGTGAACGAAAATGCCTTGTTGATGTCAGAGGAGAATGGGCAGACTGGTTAGAGATGATAGAAAGGTAACAGTAACTCAAATAACAACTCGTTACAACCAAGGTATTCAGAATACCATCTCTGAATGCACAACACATCGAACCCTGAAGCAGATGGGCTACAGCAGCAGAAGACCACACTGGGTGCCGCTCCTGTCAGCTAAGAACAGGAAATGGAGGCTACAATTCGCACAGGCTCACCAAAATTGGACAATAGAAGATTGGAAAAACGTTGCCTGGTCTGATGAGTCTCGATTTCTGCTGCGACATTCAGATGGTAGGGTCAGAATTTGGCGTAAAGAACATGAAAGCATGGATCCATCCTGCCTTGTCTCAACGGTTCAGGCTGGTGGTGGTGGTGTAATGGTGTGGGGGATAATTTCTTGGCACACTTTGGGCCCCTTATTACCAATTGAGCATTGTTTATACGGCACAGCCTACCTGAGTATTGTTGCTGATCATGTCCATCCCTTTATGACTACAGTGTAGCCATCTTCTGATGGCTACTTCCAGCAGGATAATGCACCATGTCACAAAGCTCAAATCATCTCCGACTGGTTTCTTGAACATGAAAATGAGTTCACTTTTCTCAAATGGCCTCCACAGTCACCAGATCTCAATCCAATAGAGCACCTTTGGGATGTGGTGGAATGGGAGATTCGCATCATGGATGCGCAGCCGACAAATCTGCAGCAACTGCGTGATGCTATCATGTATGGACCAAAATCTATGAGGAATGTTTCCAACACCTTGTTGAATTAAGGCAGTTATTCGGCGCACATTCAAGTTACAAATGGCCACACACACTATTACATAAAAAATAGGGTGAATATGTGAAGAGAACATTGCACATGTTTATGTATTGTTGCATTGTTTTTGCATGCCAAGTTTAATGAAAATAGGACGTTTGTCTTATTTCGGGGCACAGGGGAAGTAAAACATAAAACAATTAGTCTTTGGTAGGTTGCCAGATCTGCACCCTGGATTAGTTTTCAGCTTGTGTGGGCTAAGAGGAAGTGAAATGAAGCTCACAATCTGAATAAGTAGACTCAAGAAAAAAGGCTTAGATTACTTTATGGTTGCTTTGAGATGGATTTAAAAATCCATATTGGTTTAAATACTGAATGGCATTCTTCTGTTTTTATTTTCAATGTAATTTGCACAGAACCGGCTAAAAGGCTAATGCGTTTCACTAATGGATTGTGTTGTTTTGGGATCTAAGCTTTTAGTTTGCTTAATGTTATAGTATGTGAGAACAACCGAGACATTGGAAAAATAAATCTAAAATGATCTCACTATGAAATTCACATTCCATTTGGACTCTGCAAAAGACATTCCGTCCATTAAGACTCATCAGGATATTCATCCTATCAAATCACACCTATCCCATACCTCTCTAGTGCTAATGGGCTGCTGAGGCTCACTGAGTGCCTCTATTTCACTCCCAAATTTGATTCCCATCCAAAACCAAAGCTCTTTAAAGTGCTGGACTAACCGATAAGAGACATTAGATGCTGAATGTAAAGTTTTTGCACCTGCTAATATGTCCAAATTCCTCTGATTTCTGCGGGCGGGGCGGGGCGGGGGGGGGGGGGGGGGGGCTTCACCATTGGCACCTGGCCATCTCCAGTCCTTCTGCTTGATGGATGAAAATAGAGCCAAATTTCAGCCTCAAATGCAGATTCAGCCTCAAATGCAGACCACAACCCAGAAACTCTGCAAAACTATGATATGGGGAAGAACTGCAAAGACATTATGATTGACAAGTGTGCCTTAAGGAATGACTTGTGTCTGTCATGGATGGATAGAAGGAGGATGGATGATAAACAAGGATTTAGATTCCCAGAGGGAAGCTTAAAGGGATAGTTCACCCAAAAATGAAAGTTCTGTTAATTATTCACCCTCATGTCGTTCCAAACCCGTAAGACCTTTGTTCATCTTTTGAACACAAATTAAGTTATTTTTGATGAAATCTGAGAGCTTTCTGACCCAGCAAGGACAGCAATGCAACTGACACATGCAAGGCCCAGAAAGGTAGTAAGGACATTGTTGAAATAGTCCATGTGACATCAGTTGTTCAATCAATTTTATGAAGCTACAAGAATACTTCTTGTGCTCGAAGAAAAACAAAAACGACTTTATTCAACAATTTCCTCTCTTCCATTTCAGTCTTTGACGCACGTTCACGAGAGTACCACTATGCTAAGTTTATTCACAGCAATAGACGACAAAAAAATAAGTTAATGAAAAAAATACACCTTATTTTTGAGCATTCACAACTATCATTTACCGTTGTCTTTTTTATATATACGTGTGAAATGTTACAGGTGAAGTATGTGATTTCTGTACCACATGTAATTTCTATATGAAATTGAAAAAAAAATACTGTCTATCATGCACAGTGACTTTTAATGTGTTTTCTTTCAAGTATGTTTTCATTAAAAACTATTATTACCTTCTCTCCTGCCCTCACCCTGTCCTTCACTTCTATGTTGTCCTCTGACACGCTTCATCAGAGGAGTCATTCCCGTCATTCTCCTGGGACTTTACTGGAAGTAAGATCAACTTTTTGTATTCAGTTTTTTAAGAATATATTCTTGGCTTGACATAAGGATCTCCATCAGTGGGGCATCAGCACATTTCTAAGGGGGTCTCAAAATGATTTAAAATGTTTGAAATAATACAAAACATTGGAGTCAACAATGATGAGAACCATTGTGCTGAAATTTCTTATTGGTTACAGTAAGTCCCAAGTCTGTTTGTCCTCAGTGTCAGTAAGAATCTGAGGATTAGCAGCCTGTTGTACTGCAAAACATGAAATCAAAGGAAGTCTAGTACAGCGACTCTAGAGCCAGTGACCTTTGATGATTTCAGACAGATTCAGAGGCACACCATTAAAATGCACCTGTGGATGGGAGCATAAATTGAGGGTCTAAGCCCAAAATGAGTGTTTCCTCAAATGGGATTAGCTCAGATGCTACAGATGTTACATTGCCTCTGATACTTTGATATCATAAAGATCCCTTAGATATTTACTGCGGTCTGGATTTCATCCCTGTATTGATGCATCTGAGATAAAATGGAGGTTTAGTATACAAGACAATGTTATTATAGGCAATTTCAGTACAGCATTCCTTGTAATATTCCAAGATAACAATGTCCAAAAGCATTCATCTGACTTTATGTAACCACCACCTTGTTTTCTTTCTCAGACCATTCCTGATTCCCCCATGAGACGCTCAGCATCCACTTTTGCACCACAGCGCCTTCAGGAGGTGAATCTGAATGACTACACTTTGGCGAAACCTGTTCAAGAACGACACCACCACCATCACCATCATCACCGATGCCATCATCGTAGGGACAGAGACAAGAAACAGAGATCTCTGGACAGGTCGCCCACTGGACAACACAAAGCTACAGGTCTTTACACTTTCATAAGATCCCTGTTAAATACAGCTCAAAACTAGCTGCATGAAGTGAAGAAGCACAATGTTTTATACGCGGATCTCTCTGGAGATTTTTAGTTGCATTGGTTGAACTGATCCTAAACCCAGACGGGATTGGGTTGTGTTGAGGTTCAGTGAAGTGCAGAAGCAGGGTCTGGTGTGAGAGCGTCCGGCCGCAGCTGGCCTCTATTAGCCAGATAAAAGGGACTGACAGATATGCAGACCCATGACCTGATAATTTATGGTTACCTCTCAGCAGGCCAATTGAGAACAGGGAAGAAGAATTCAGGCAGTCAGGTTTTTGACTGGAGCCTGTTGAAGAATGTGAAAATCCACAGGAGAGGGAGACTGGGAGAGATGGATCTGCCACAGCAGGGTTCAATAGCTCAAGAAATCCTGTTGTTTTGTTTTATTTTTCCTTTAATTTTTTTAAAAGAAGAAAAAAAAAGCAGGAAGGGGTCAAAAAATCCTGACCTTTTCTTAAGTTCGGCACAGATAATTATACTTGAATTTAAAATAGAAATTTTGTTAATATGGAAGTTTTTTAAAGAAAATATGAGCAGGTATTGCATTGTATTGTGCTTTCCATACTACAAGACATTTGCTTCTTGTTTTCTGATTAAGAAGACTTTTGTTGCAGTGCATGTTTTAATGGTTTGTCTGTCTTTCCCTCATGTTTTTGGTTTGTTCTCAGGCACAGCAGCTGACGCTGTAGAGGAGAGGCCGCATGACCGAGGTCGTTCCCATGAGAGGAAGCATCATTCGTCTTCGGCAGAGAAGCAGCGGTATTACTCATGTGATCGCTACGGCAGTCGGGAACACTGTCCCAGCAAGTCTGCCGTGGCAAGCTGTGCCACCTCACCCAGTGAGGCCCAGGAGGCCAGTCTCAACAAGCAGGTGGGATGGGGTTGTCAAGACAGGACAGGGACATGTGTTAAAGTGAAAGGCTAGGTCAGCGGTTAGAGACTGGATAAGGATCAGGGAATGAATAAATGGATCTTTTGAGTTTGATCTAATGAAGAACATGTTAGGGATTTGAGGCAAGATAAAAATTAAATAGTTATGAAGGTAAAAATCTGTGGAAAGTGCCAAAATGTATTAAACAGTAATTATGTTCTGAGTTAAACACAGGTTATGCTCTATTGTCTGTGGCATCTGTGTCCCTCAATATAAAAAGCAATACACTTAAAATGAAAACTAATGGGACTTTTAAAATTCACATAATTTAACACATTTTTAAGACTTAAATATTGTACCTTAACAAGAGACTAACATGATGAATCTTTTAACTTCTGTCATTACCATACACCTGGTATTCTTCACAAGATGCATGAAAGGATACTAGAAAGGGAGGTGGCTTAACCTTTTGCCAAGGACTAAAGCAAAGTTCTACAAAAACTAGAAAATTTCCCAAAAACTAGAAGATCTTGTCAATTACTGGATAATTTCTTTGAAACTTAATGGACTCTATCAGTTCTAAGATATCTAAGTCTTTCCGTCATATTTCTAATAATATGATAACAACTAATTATATTAATGTAATAATATAGTATATTTTATATATTATTAACGTTTCTCATGAGTTTCCACTGTAATCGCATTAATGTAAAAGTGTTTATTGTTTTTACAAACCGAGGGCCTAGTTTAAAACCTAGAAATAAGTTATCCACTTTATTTTTTAACACAGAAGTAAGCTATTTCCTGTGAATGTGCGAGACGTCTGATTCATTAGCCACTTTTTTAAAAATGCCAATTTGCAATGTCAGGCAGCATAATAGCATAACAGACTGTTTTTATGCAACTAAAATAACTGGAAGTGGTAAAAAAAACATAGCCACATCCACTCTTATATTAAAAACAAGGTGGATAGTGAGTATTGGACTGATAAAAGTGCTAGTCTGTCATTTAAAGGTAATCTTACAGTAGGTTAGTTAGCTTTTATACCTTTTTAATAGGGAACAAAAAACAATGTTGCATTGTTTTCCTTGTCTAATGATGACAAATTTGTCTGAAATTAATGTTTAGAATCATATTAGTTGTGTTTTAGGGATTTCAGCTGTTTAAAGTCAGTTTTGCAAGTTTAAGCACAGAATGTGTATAGTACAGAATATTCTGCACAGGCTGCTGTTGGATTTTAAAGCTCTCAGGGCACAAATCACACAGAAATGTAGTAAGGTGCTAACCATTCCTACTCAAGCCATGAAGATATTGAGATGTTATAGTTTTTTTTTTCTTCTAAAATGTTTTACATTTTGTGATTATAAACATCATAAATGAAAAAAGTCTCTCTTCTGTACGGTTGTAGTGCAACCACTCATAGGCTTTCACTTCTCTTTCCACTCTTCTTCCACACCATTTCTCTGTGCATTTGTCCGTCTTTTCTTTCTTTGTCTTCACTGTCATCTTCACTCTCTCCTTTCTTTTTGTCTTTTGTTTTTGTCCTATTCATCGTCCATCTTATTCCACTGTCTCGTCCAACATGTTACTCGTCCTTTCCTTCCTTCCTTCCTTTGGCCCCTGGTCCCTGTCTAACCTTTTGGGCATTTCCCCCTCATCGTTTTATTGTTTTGATTTGCTTGTTTAATTTTCATCTAGGGCAGTGGGTGGGCTAAGGGGAGCCCGGTGTTGTTGACCTCAGGGGCAAGCACTCCAAGCCGTGGGCGCAGACAGCTGCCCCAGACCCCCCTTACTCCTCGTCCCTCCGTGGCCTACAGGACTGCCAACTCCTCCCCTGTGCAATTTCTGGGCACACAGGCCGGCTTGCTTCCCCCGAGTCCCGGCAGGCTGAGCCGCGGTCTGTCCGAGCACAACGCCCTCTTACACAGCGGCTCCATCTCCAGCTCGCCGACCCCCGTCAGTCGCATTAATTCAGAACCCTTCTTGGGGCCCCTGGACCACCCTGCCGGCCTCCAGCCCGAAGCCTACGCCGTCTTCCAAGAGGATCTGAGCCCTCAGACGGGCCCTTCTGCCTGGACTGTAGGGATGCCAATCGTGGCGATTCCCCCACCTCCACAGCAACAGTTCCGCGGGGTTCCCAACGGATACCACTTCATCACGGGCCCCGGGGCCAGCAGAGGACGGGCACGGCAGTACTACCCAGAGGCAGAGGTGGACGACTGGTGCTAGCATGGCTTTAATTTACACACACACGTGCAGATGATGTTTTTGTTTTCGAATCATGATGAGTTTTATCATCTCTTATTTTGCGGGTGGTGTTAAATGCAGTAATACATGTGTTTGTTTTTCAATGTCCAAAGGATAAAACATACATGTAAGCAGCAGATGTGGGATAAAAAGGCTCAAACCCCCCTGACTTTGACACATTTGAGTCAGGCTAAATGATTTGGTGGGTGTTGTCTAGTTAAAAACGCTTAGGATTGACAGTCTATGTGAAAACAGATGGGCTTTTTCTTAATCTTTGCCTTTTTAAGGACAAAAAGATGCCAAATTGTGCTTGTGTAACCTGGGAAAAGAGTGACCCACTGCTTCAAGTGTAGACCACAACGGGCGTCTGGCCAGTTTCCCTCAAAGCCAGCCTCTGAGACGCACCCTAAATGCAAATATTCCCATGAAAATGTTATCTTGGCATTATAGTCGTACCTTTTATGCAGCGAAAGTTTACAGAAGTGGCTGGAAATGCAAGAAACATTGTTTTATTCGGCGAAACGCACAATAGCAGTGCCCCCTATCTCCATCTAAGAGAATTCCACGTTATTTCACATTGTTGCGATTGTTCATTATGCTGCTGATGACCATTCCTCGCACGTCACTGTGTGCAAAACCTTTGACAACCATACTTTGTTTCATATCAAATTGTAGATATTTTATCTATTCATTATGTGCTTTTTTGTATTGTAAAGACGAACGGTTTTACGTAAATTGCTTATGGCTTCACCATACTGTCAGGTCTACCGATTCTTCTTGACTGCTCCAGATGTTATTTACAAAGTGCCTAACCTTTTGAATATATTGTAGTAGTGATGCAACCTCAGCCTTTTTTAGTGCATCCACACTTGAGAGAGTGAACTGAACAAGCTCTAAGGGTTAAATGGAACTACAAGGTGTTACGATCGCAGGCCTTAATTCAGAAGATACAGTACCACGTTAGGTTTTTGAATGGAAATGACAGTATGATTGTTTTGTTTTTTTAAATTCTTGTCTCCTTTTTTGTACAATTTTAGTACTGAATGGAATATTGAAAATTTCCATCACCAAAAGCATATGTTAGTATGGAGTACCTATTAAAAAAAACTGCAGTAGTTGTGTATTTGTCCTGACGGGGACTTTATAGCCACAGTTATAAAATTGCATGCTAAAAAAAGTCTTAAATTCTCGATTGACCATTGTTAAGAAACCAATATTTATGGTGTATATTTCCTGTCCTGATGAAGATGCTCAGACTGAATTGCTATTTGCCTTCTCTGTTTGATCCTTTATGGTTAGATGCAAGGACTGAGAACTGAAGAACTGTCACAAAGGAGCATGCTTTGCTCGTGTAGCAGGTTTCCTGATGTGAGTGCGTGTTATGTTGCATTGAGTCGGGGTCCTGGCACCAGTACAGTAGGCCGATCTGTGTTAGGGTTAAACTTTCCCCCTCATGGCACTCCTCCAAGCACCCCCAGACACGCATACACACTCACAGCTTTCTTTCTGCCGCCGTTCCCCAGCTGCTGGCCGTATAGAAATATGGCCAGCTCCTTTTTATCACGCTGGTAACATGAGAGGAATATTTAGCCACCTGAATTCAGAGCGTGAGGCTGTCTGAAAGAACAGAAAAAAGCCTCTGTATTGGGACACTGTACAGACGGGGATCATTTCACGAGTTCTGCATTGACATAAATGAATACATTAGACGCTTAGAGAATTGTTTGGCTAATCAGGTGATTCTTGGCCACTGATGTGTCAGGACTTTGCTGACAGTGAATGTTCTTTCATTTTCATTTTTTTAAACATGTATTTTCTTTACGTAGGGCTATGCAACAAGATGACACTTTGAAAAATATACGTCATTCATTTTTTAGCTTTACCTGCTGGGAAATCCAGATTCAGGCTTTAGCATGATAGTGACCAAAACGTTTTCTTTTTTTTTTTAAATAATAATAAAAGTATATTTTAGAATGCATAAAGGCACAATGATTAAAAAGCAGAAATCAGCAAAAAAATAAATATATATATATATATATATAAAAAAAAATGCAAGTTTCTGTATGTGCATGCATCAGAGATGTCCAGTTTGTCAGGGGAAAAAGAAAAATGTTGTTTCAAATCTACGGGCTGAACAACTGCTATTTTTCTACATGCTCTGTGAGACTGAGGTTAAAGGATGTGCTGACATTTTGCTGATATTGTTATGAGTTGTTGCATTGTTCACGTGTAACTATGGAACAAGTCTTTGCACTCCCAGCACATCTATTGATGTCCTTCAGCATGTTGCCATAGTGGATCAAAACTGTGGTTCTATCGATAAACCAATTTCTTCAGCTTCTCTAAGATTTGGGAAAACATCATATTCATCTACCAAACTTTTCATAATTTATTGCCAAAATCTGAAATGCTCTTTTCCCCTGTACATCAACCAAGCTTAAATGTGGCGGTTTCTGGAAAGATTAATGTTTGCATGGTCTTAAAATGTATGCGCATGTTGAAATACCCATGGTTCGTACTTTTTGATACAATGTATTCTTTTTTGGTTTGATTTTTTTAAATGACCTTTGATATGAATTAGGTGATTTGTTGAAATAATAATAAAAAAATGAATTGTTGAAACATTTATAAATAAAGGAAACAGTATTGATATGTTGACAGCTCCATCCATGCATAAGAGCTGGAACATCCTTTATTTGATTTCTGCTATTGGCTTGTTTGTTGCCTGATTTCTGTTCCATGGCCAGACTTTGAAATCTGCAGATGTTTCTACTATAACAGTTTTGTATGAAGCGAAGTTCTTGAATTAAAAAATGAACTCAAATAATAGAAATCTGTGGTTTATTGAATATTTAGCCTGTCCTGAAAACATACATGCAAATTTATATGATTATAAATCATGTTATACGATATATTTATATGATAAAATATATAGCATCATAGAGTATTTTCCTTTTGATTGATGATGTTACAGACTGATCAAAGCATGAGACTGTACAGGAGTGGCAAGGTGAGTCACGGTTCCACCTGTCTGGAGGCTTACTTGGATCTGATTGGCTGGTTCGGGTTATGTGGGCGGAATTGAACGGGGATGATTGGGAAGCGTGCATTTGTGCAGCAAGACTTCTAGAAGTAGACTGATAACAGATATCACGTTCAATACTTATGTAAACTTTCCATACCATAGACGCATCAGCTTTTAGGCTATAATTTATATTCATGATTTCCCCCTCCAGTATTGTCATCATTTTACTACTATTTGAGTGTTAACTGGTGGAACACTGCTTTTTAGAAATGTGGTTCATTTTATCAATGTGTGCACTAGTTAAAGCTTTCCATGCAGACTTCTCAGAAACAGGATCTGGTGTCCCGGACTCAGGTAAGAACAGAGGAAACACTTCACCTGCCGACGCTCGCGAGTAGTGTAAACAAAACGATTAGTATTCAGTTTAATATTATATCATTTGTTTACGATGTTTAATCAAATAAAAATGAAATTTAAAAAAGCATTTACCTCACTAACTGATACACTTTTTCTTAACTGTTTACAAACAACCTAAAATGATTAAGAATCAGTCTTTTCTTAATTCGTTGTCATTTACGCGCATATAGCAAAAGATGCTCTTAATAATACTAACTACAAATAGTAATACAGTCAGTCCTTTCGTATCATTGCAGTAACTTTTTAACTATTTGCATGGTCTGTTGTGTAGTATCCATATTATCCCGAGGTGGCGGTGTAGTAGCGCATATAAATGTTGATATATTCTCTAATTGTACATCACCTTTTTGTCGTGTTCAAGTATAAGATTAATCGCTTAATGTTAAATTACAGACTGCTTCAAGCTACTATAAACTCAAATATTTGCAGTTTGTACACTTAAAGCTCATGGAATGGTTGTCTGTCAACAGCTGTTGAACATATATTTCTTAGTGAAAAGCCATATAACCACATTCAAGTTCTTTACATTTTTCCAGAAATCTATTCCATGGTCTTAAACCACCATGTCACAATTTGACTTAATAACGTCCATATGTGAAAGGAGTCTAATTGAGCTATGTTACAACAGTTTCTCATGGGCCCTGTTTCAGCCACCTGTCCCATTGAATGGGGTTTGTCTTCTCAGTGGTTGGAGAACATTGTGGCTAATCTGGGAATTATTAGAGCGAGTCTTCAGATCCCATTATGTAATCAGTTGTACAACTCATAATAAGATGTGCCATTTATGAATCTGTGCTCATTTATTCAGTGAATTTGTTGCTAGGCTTCATAAAATTTAGTCACAGCTCTATTGCCATCAACACCTGTAACACATTCATACTACTGAGACAGATACATTAGATTCATAGGAGATGTTTCTGTTTGTTAAAGCCCTAAATTACGTCATTGAGGAGTTCATGAGAATGATTAGGTCTCTGTATTGTAGTTTTTGGAAAATGTTCTAGTTTTGCTGAAACTTTTGAGCACATCTTGCTTTTATTTGATCACGTGTACCACTTTGATCATATCTGGCTTTCAGAATGTGCAGATGTGGTCTTAAAAGCCCTGTCTGATTATGCAGTATCAGTGCATTGTCTATGGGCAGAGAATAATGCATATTGTCATTTTAGAACTTCTTGGCAAGGACCTTCAGCAGGAGGTCAATTACCGTTTGATCTCATAGAAAGAATATTGAAAAGGGGACAAAATACAATGTGTTCAATTTGTGCAATATGTTAAAGTTAACTTGAACAAGGTTCAGCTGATGTTTTATTCCCTCCCATGTTAAAATTAAAATGTAATGTGAAAATTTGGGGGATTTGTGGGGCCCGTAAGATATTTTAGTTTTTTATTTATTTATTAAAAAGTCACCAGAGTTGCACTTATTTGATCAGAAATGCAGTTAAAATAGTAATGAAATATTCTGTAAAATAACTATTTTTCTGTTTCATCTAAAAATGTAATTTACTGTATTCCTGTAATGGCAAAGCTGAATTTTCCACAGCCGTCACGTGATCTTTCTGAAATCAATCTAATATGCAGATTTGGTGCTCAAGTAACATTTCTTAATATTATCTATGTTGAATGGTTGCACTGCAATATTTAATATAATATTATATAAATATTTAATATATGATATTTTTTTAGAAACTGGCATACTCATTTTTTTACAGGGTTCTTTGAATAGAAAGTTCAAAAGAACAGCATTTATTTGAAATCAAAATCTTTTGTAACATTTTTAAAGTATTTACTGTCACTTTTGATCAATTTAATGCATAGTCCTACTTGCTGAATAAAGTAGGAATTTCTTTAAAAAAATTATTTTTAGTTAATAGTTAATTAGTTGACAAGATCAAACAAGCGGGATTGCTTTAGCCTATCAGTTCAGTAGACAAAGCAAAAGGACATACACAACATTGTTCTGAACACGTTTTCCCTCAAACTTCTTTTACTGTACTCTAATATACTCTCAGCCAGTGTTAGCCAGTCATGTCCTTACTCAATCATTACAGTGAGAACATCAGCTATATGCATGATGTCACAGTGTTAATAGACGGATTGGCTGTCAAATTCGAGGTTACAGTCTGTTTGCTCTGAACACAATCCCTTCTTTCTTCTCGTTTTGACTGTAAATCAAAAGCTCTGGTGCGTCTGTCTCTGTGGCGACTTCAAGCAGGCAGCTATAGTAGCAGACATAATTAATGCTGTCCCTGATTGATTACCATGACTCTGGTGAGCAGCCGGGGTGAAACAAGCCCCTTAAACCTTACTGATTATTTGTCTGGAGGCCGTTGCATTACTGTACTGTAAGGCAAATGGCTGTCTGGGCTACAGCCATGGAGACTAGACTTAATCTGGACAGTGTTACTCTTATCACATCACATCAGTAGCCAAGAAGTCTGTGTCTGTGCCTTTGTAAAATGTGCACATTATTTCAGTTAGCTATATGTTTTTAAACTATATGAGAGAGATTGCTGTTTGTGATTGTGGGTAATGTAGTGCTTGTCTGGTAATTTAGAAACTAAATGCATTTTTTATTTTTCAATAAATTTGATCATAATGAGTTATGGCTTATACAGAAGCATGTACCATTGTTTAACAACGTCTGAGCCTATACTTCTTTATGAACACTGTGAATTCAGACATACTGCTTTTCACATAGCCTACTGTTTTTAGCAAACTATATTTTGGATGTAGCCACAGAGTTTGATACAGTTGGGTCTAGGAGAGTGAGCATTTAATTGAACGCAATGATATGGAAGTAGGGGCTTTATTGTGATATACATCTGAGTGTAGTGTATTTTCATTTTCACAGGAAAATGATGTAGGGTGGGAACTTGGTTCTATGCATCAGTCATTGATTGTATTTATTGTTCATTGAGGCAGATGAATACAAGTTCACAGGGATGGGTTTAAAGCAGACCAAAGTATTGGTTTGGACCAAAGTTATGCATACGTCACCAGAGACTTTTTGCGTCCAGTTCCAGTTATCTACATTTTATTTAATTTTTTCCAGTTTTTCTATTTAAATAAAAGTTGGAAAGGTAAAAACATAAACGTATGCATGCATGAATTCAAGCTCTATAACATGCCTTTAGAAAATAAATAGGGTGAATTTTCACTCGACGCTATCTTTAATCAGTAGCATTAGGGTTACTTTGATGGCTCACAGGTCAGTATTGTGCTGATAACTCATTTTGGTAAGGTCGTTAACAGTTAGTGTTGCGATTTGGTGCCGATGTCCCTCTTAAAATAAACATCAAACCGGTGTAGGTCCTGCTTATTTTTTTCCGTCCACTTACCATGGATCGTAATCCTGTGGGCGCCCCTGGATGTTTCTGCCGCCAGTCATTTGGCTCTCAAAACACTGATTTGATTAGTGAGAAATTCACTCTTGAAGCAACATTTGGCAGAATTTCAGTGTGCGGTCGATTTGTGGCTGGTGGACAGGAACAGGCCTGTTAACTCTGTAAGGAAAGTCAGAGTGGATAATGACGCTCTTTGGGTTTTCTTGGCACTGTCTTTCCTTTAGGGAAACCTTGAAGCCTTGTCTCCCATGCTGCATTGAGATTGCTCTATTACATTAATCCATTTAAACAGCTGCCTATCAGAACTGTCAAGTGAAGTGAAGTCTTTTTCATGTGATGTAACCTACATTTTTAGTCCCACCAAATCATAGTTTGACATTATTCTATGTCCTTTGACTAAAATTCGTCATCACTTTAGTTGGATTGGTACTCTGGATAATCCATTTCTCAGAGCCGATCCATTACCTGCTTCACGTCAACTAAAGAGTTTAGAACCTGGCATCTTGTCATAGAGCATTTTGAGATGTCAGTGCCATAGTTGACAGAAACCAAACACTCTCAACTAAAAGGAATGACATTTTCAGCTTTTTCTAACAATTCCAGTTGTTTTCATGGCTTGTCTGGCATTTGGAAAGCTATTTGCTTTTGTAATAAAAATAGCAAGAATGAGAGTTTTTGCAGTTTTTTTTTTTTTTTTTTTTGTAAGTGTGTGACAAATATCAGAGACATTACATTTTATTATTCATTTAATTAATTAATTATTTATTGATTTATTTGATATCATCAGCGGGATTGGAAATCTGTTGCAAAATTATGGCACGCTTTTTAAAATTATAACATTTTAAACCTATCCAAATGAACCTAACAAAACAAAGTGTAATGATACATGGAGAGCAGAAAAGGGGAAAAAGTAGAGGAAGAGGCCAAGACAGTAGCATAATGACATACAATATCTCAAAATAAAATAAAAGGGCATCAAGATATTGGGTCCAGATATGATGAAAAGCTTCAGTTGACAAATGAATGATGCTAAACAGATGTTTTTAAAATGCCTCTCTTTATGTTTAATATTGCCAAAATGAACATAAAGGTGTCAATAATTTTTTTTTTTTTTTTGCATTTTATACTTTTTAAATAATTCTTATTTATTGTATCTTCAAACTATTATTCTGTAAATGAATGCACATTACATTTGCTGAATCTGTTTTGGTGTTAAAATTCTGTTCTTGTGAATTAGAATAGACAATACTGTACTGTATTATGTACTGTACTATGATTATAAAAAGCCCTTCAGTTCTCCTTTGCACTTTTATTCATTGTCAGGGTCGATGCATTGTTGAATTGAATCCAAAAAGATACCTATCCAAAAGGGGTTTGGGGTTGATGTTGGGCAAGTGGCCAGGAGTCTCTTTGATAAGCGGCTGTCAGCCTGTGCTGTATACATCCTGTGTGTTCATTAGGAGCTGGAATGTGTACGTTACTACTGCACCACAAGCTATAGAGAGCTGGAACCATGTCCTTCATCACAGAATGTGCCCAGACTCACCTACAGCCAGAGCTGTCACCACTGCAGCGCAGCAGACCTCGGGAACTTAATATGAGAGGACACATTTCCTTTCTTATTCTCTTATCCAGGATCAGTTCCTGATGAAAGTCCTTAGTTCTTTTGTTATAGAAGTCGGTGAGTTTGTCTGTGTTGAGAAATGAATCAGATAAAAAAAAAAAATTTAATAACATTTTTTGGTCTGATCTTTTCACAAAGCTATTGTATGGCTTAAAAATATATATATTTATACTGTATATAGCAGATGTGTTCTAGACTGTACACTTATCAAGGCCAGTTCTTATTCCCGTTAGTTGTATGGAAAAAGATCTGCCTGGGAATAGCTTGCGCTATTCTTTGTATTTCTGTGAAATAAGTGAAAATCATATTGGTTTTAAATGAAATGAGGTAATGCAGAAGAAGAAAGAATAGTCATTTTTCAATTTGAAAATTCCTTGACCATGGAATCCGTGAGTAGAGAAATCTGGAGAAATGCATTTTCTACAGTTTGACAAGATAAATACTGTGTAAGAGTGATAATGAGTTGTGAGGATTCTCACCTCGGCTTCCTGCAGTGCAACATCTTGAATTCTTTTCCATTCTGTGTGTTCTGACATGAATCCCAGAGGATTTTGTGAAAGAAGCTGGAGCGATTTTAGTCATGCTTGATTTTCCAACCATAACAAGTTTAGCTTGTATTCAGCATTTGATCCATAAAATATATTGTTGTACTTGATTGGCTATAAAATATCATTAACATGTCTTTACTGGGTTTCATTGACTTTGATTCTTAAAATATGCAGAGTCTCGAAGCCAGCAGTTTTTCATGTTTGACCAACATTTTCTCAGCAGAACATGGAAACATGAACTCATGAATTGTGAGAGCTGCCATCAAAGTAGGTAGATATCATGACGTGTTTGACAGCTTGATTAATTAATAGTTCAGAAATAAATGATTGTTTGGAAAAACTGAAAGGTGAACTCCTAAAATTGCTGTCATTATTCACGAAAGCAAACTGTCTGTGTGTGTAATGCCACCTGTGAAAATACTCATTGAACCCTCAGAGCTCCGAAATGACCGTTTTTGGAAATTGCTCATATTTTTCTACATTTATTCTAGTTCTTAATTCTAGAATAATTTATAGTTCTTAAGAGTCAAACTGTCATTGCAAATCTGACAATGAGATTCACAGGAAACATATCTTTAGTAACATGTAAGTTATTATTTAGCAAAACTAACATGTGAATTTATTATATAATACCAGTTTTAACACACATTGTGACTGTTCCACTGTTTTCCAGAATGTCATTGCTGTGACATAAAGCTATTAAACATAAGGTGGGACTGACATTTGTTGATCAAGTTAGAGTTTATTTTCTAAACGCCCCCCCACCACCACAGATGGTGGTGAGTGATGCTGTTAGTAATTAGAAAACTGAGGCAAAAACATTGCTCTGATTTAGTTGCCCCAAGAGGACTATAAATGTTATCAGCACATAGACCAGGATGGAAAAAAAGAAAGATTGAATGTCTTTCAAAACATCCTGAAACTCTGTGAATGTTGATCATGGAGCCGTTCCTAATTCCTTAATGTGTTTCCTACTTGGCTTAACAGGACAGAGCTCAGGTGTGTTTAGGGAACAATGTTTTACAGGCTTTAATGAGACTTCCTCACTCTCTGTCTGCCACATGCCACATAACCAGACCCCATTAAATATTATGGAGGTCAGTTCATGTTTTTGAAAGTTCCTGCTGTTGATTTGCTAATTTTCTTTTCTTTAGTATGGTTCCTGAATTTTTCTCAATTAAGGCAGATTGTGGATTTTGATTACCCAAGGTCACGCTGTCATATTTAAGATATTATTCCATCTTAAAGAAGGAAATGAAAAGTGCTTTAAGAGGTTAGGATTTAGGTGAAGGCGACAGAATGCTTCTCTGTGAAAGGCTTTTTTTTTTTTTTTTTACCTACCACTGTGAGTTAAGTTGCAGTTACATTTACCGTTGTTCTGCAAATTTTCATGTCATTTCAATAGGAATCCATCTGTAAGTTTGCATGATGGCAAAAGGTTTCCCTACACAGATTTCACAATGGCTTCAAGTTATACACACAGAGGCCTTTTTTTTAAAGAAATCCCCACTAGAGAAATAATTTACTTGTATTCCTTTCCTTCAGTTTTGTCCCATTTTTAGTCTCGTAATGAAAGAGATAAGTACCATCAGTCCTTCTCTGATTACACTTCACAGCACAATTGGAAGAAAGGAAACAGCTTAGGAAATGGAGTCTCATCCCTCTTCATTCCATAATTGCTACCGCAAGACTTTTGTAAAATTAACCATCCATGTAAATGAAACGCATACTGGCACAAGGGGGCTAATTGGGCATTAAATGGGAAATAAATGTAGCCAAACATCAGACCTGAATCTGGCTGCATGCTAGATGAATGGACTTTTGGAAATTACATACTGGCATTCAACATCCAGTTCCTGTAGAAGCTACAGGCAGGTAATTGGAGAAGGAAGGAAAAGAATGGTAAAATGGCAGCTTTATGTATTTATTGAACTTTAATGCAACTACAGTTAATTTCAGCAGGCCACATGGAAGTGACATTTTGTTGCCTCATCCAGTAAATGTTTTTGTTGTTATATGATGTGAAATATAAGAGTTATTCAGACTGCATCTTATTTTTAGTGTTTGTGTGTCACAAATTCTGGGGCTTTTTATTATACTATAAAGCTGAATATTATAATACAGTGATTGTACAAATGGTCGTAAATGCTTTAAAATTAGATTTAAATCTTTACAAAAATGTCACAAAAAGGCATGTCCCTCGAATGTCACATTTCATCCTTTGTGTTATTATGATGTATCATAATAACCCAAAGGATGAAATGTGTCTGTATTAATGACTGTGTCTTATGAATGCTTGTTCAGCTGTGCTCTAGGAGGAGGCATGAGTACCCACTGACCCTTCACAGACTTGATCTTAGATCATTTTGTGGCTTTTCTAAACATTCTCAAATTTGGGACATGGTTTGGGGTGAGTTAGTTAACAATGTATAGGCCTGCAAAACACAATTACCACAAGTCAAGGTGGGAAAGGGAATGTTAGTTTTGCACATGGTCTCAAGATGTTAGATCATTCCTCCCCTTTAACCTGCTGAAGTCATTCCATTTTCTTGGACAGTGATGCACTCTTCTGATCTGGCTCCACTCTAACCCCATGGACATCATATTGAGCTGTTTAAAGTCTTGTTACAGCCATGTGGTCTGTATGTTATGGGGCGTTGCACATACCCCTTTGAAGCACTGCGAAACGTTGTAATTCATTTTGTTTATCAGTGTTTACATATAACTTTACTCTTTAATTAACTTGTAAACTACACTTTTTTTCATCATATCAGTACTATTGATTCATATTTTATTCAGTATATGTGTAAATGAATATACTAGTTAGTTATGATACCAAACAGCTGTCTTCACAGCTTGCAGGCTACACACACACACACACTATATTATAGATTCGTTGCAGTACCGTAGTTCAGAATCGGATATTAATACTTTGATAAAGTACCATTTTACTTTGATTACCATTTAGGCTAAGTAACATGGTGTTTATAATAGTAAAAGCGGTGTCTTTGATGTTATTATGGAAATCTCCCTTTTTCAATTGTCATTTATGTTTCTATATTGTTGTAATATTTTAAAAATATATTTCATGACATCATTTCTCTTTGCATTCATGTGTAAATGCATTTATTCAGCTTTTGTGTGGCATTAAACATTCTGTGTCCCTGTGATTATAAAATAGCATTTGGACATTTGAGGCACACATAAAAATATCAGAATTTATTTGCATATGAAACTATATCAAAATCTGCATCTCCAAACAAGCTATATGAGACCTTTTCTCAGAACTCACTCACTTTTTTGAGTCATTTACTTTCATTTACCCAGGTTATTTTATTGAATGTGCAGTATGAAGTCGGTCACATTTACTATATTCCGCCAACATTTGAGTCCAAATGCTTTTTGTCTTAAGGTTGAATTATATACCTATTGCTTGGTCATTTTAAATGTAACGCATCTTTTTTGTGAAATTTGTTGCTTGCTTTTGTGTCAAAAGTGTGCTTGTGTTGTCTTTCTGTAATATTCAGCTCAGTTTATGTAATATTTTATCTAATGCAGTTCCATTTCTACATCTTTTAAGACATATATTCTAGCTTAGTGTGCATGTGGTATGAAGAAAATGGCGGCATGTGCACCTTTCATCAGGTTATCAGCGAGAGCTCATGTGTGACCGGAGTCTGCCGCTCGTGGTCATGCTGCTTGCAGGACTATGAGTGATGACTGATGCCTGAATGCAGCGTAAAAAGCCCTTTTCACCACAATCAATGAAACAAGAGATCGGCCACTGCTAAAGAGGAAATACTCTTAACTCAAATCTCTAATCCAGTTGTAAGGTCCATGTATCGTGTCTTGAAGTCTGTCTTGTGAAGAACAAACCATACAGTGCTTTGCTTTGCCATAAATGGCTATTGGGGATTTGGGTTTATGTAGAGGTTAAATACACAGTTATTCTACTTTTTCCAACATCCCTGTAAATGAACTGTCATTTCTTTTCTTTTTTTATTCTTCCTTTATTTCTTGTGTTCTTGAATAGCAGGAACAACTGTGAGGCTGAAATCCAATGAAAATGGAAAGATTGCATCATAAAATTGTCATCTTCCTTTAATAGTTGATGTGGGTTCTATTTATTTATTTGTACGTTAAGACTTTTTGGGGGGGTTAGAAGGATGAACTTTCATTATTAATGTACTTGAAAGGGAAGGGGAAAATTAAGAAGGGAAGTCTTATAGGGTTTACTTGGCCATGTTGTGCAGGCAAGGGATGGAAAGTTAATCAACAGCTTGCTCTCTCCACCCTTGATGTCCTATGGGGATCAGGTGGGGAAAAATGCAGCCCTCCATGGGAATGGTTCACCCCAGAATCATCCATCAGTAATGGCCCTGACTGTGTTTGTGCACAATAGGGTAGGGTCATCTGTGGATAGTGCTTGGAAGGGGAAAGCTACTTTGCATTAGCCCTGGAGATTTGGACAGTTTGAGACTTGCCCATTTTCACACAGTAGGCTGCAACAAGTCTGAAGGTGAATAAAAAGGGATGATGCAACATCTCCGTGTCCCACTATTCTTCCGTAACATTTTATTTTCACTAATAAGTGCAGTATCATGCAAAGCATTATGAAGTGTCACTTGATTTAAGTGGCTTATTTTTGTGCAGGTCACTTGCTGAATTGCTGAATTGTTTTTTTGTTCTTTACAGAGGGGTTCAACACACATCTGAATCTCTTCACACAAAGAGTGAATTTACTTGAGCAGCTCTCAGGTTTAGTACCAACCAGCAGGAACGTGACCCTTTATGAGGAGGACAAGGGATGTCCAGTGCTGGACATTGGCCTGTATTCCACACTCATTATGCCCTCCCAGGAAGCATTTGGATCAAGGTTTGACATAAATACATTTATTTATATAA
Source organism: Barbus barbus (assembly GCF_936440315.1). Lineage (NCBI taxonomy): Eukaryota > Metazoa > Chordata > Actinopteri > Cypriniformes > Cyprinidae > Barbus > Barbus barbus. Next base: position 34,045,997 of record NC_136733.1, on the reverse strand, counting down.
TATTATTATTATTATTATTATTATTATTAATTTTTTGGGGCATTTTATTTGACAGTTTTTTTTTTTTCCTTTTTAATTATGATTTTATTAAAGATACATACTTTTTTAAATTTACACTGTTGTTCAAATGTTTGGGGTATATGAATAGTTTCATTCAACAAGGGTGCGTTCAATTTATCAAACGTTTTACATTGTGACAAAAATGTATTTTCAAATAAATACTGTTCATCCCCCCCAAAAATGGTCACATGTGCTATTAAGCAGCACAATATTTTCAACTGTGATAATAAGAAATGTTTCTTGAGCAAATCAGTATAATAGAATGATTTCTGAAGGATTATGCTGAGACTCTGAAGACTGGAGTAATGGCTGCTGAAAATTCTGCTTTGTCACCACACAAATATTATTTAATGGAAGACTTTTCATTTTTTTTTCTGTTTTTATTGTATTTTCAATCACATTTATGCAGCCTTGGTGAGCATTAGACGGTAGTTTGAAATGGTAGAGTATGTATTAAAGTTCTCTCATTTCTAATGAAATAATTTCTTTGATACTTAACAAAGTGTCTGTGTGTGTTCACAGCTTTGCAGATGAATTCAGTCTGCTGATTCAACTGCGGAGCTCACAAGAAGAGGACCGGAGTGTGTTGACATTGCTGAACTTCTATAATCACATTTTACTCCAGATCCGTATAGGCCCACACAGCATCACCTTCATCACCACACAGCAGCGTGACTATGAGTACAAACACCATTTAACACATGCCACTGAGCACTAAGCTTTACCAATATTAAAATAACGGTGTTCTTATAATAATGTATTTGAAACTTTGGCTTCAGGTTTTCAGTGTCAGGACTGTCTGACTCGCAGTGGCACTGGATCTCAGTTGGTGTTGCATTTGAATGGCTGGCTGTTTATGTGGACTGTGTGCTAGTGGAGAAAGTGAGCTGGATGTACCCGTACATGGGCATCACTACAGATGGCCTGCTGATGGTGGGGGGAATCCTGGAGGGCTTTGAGACACCCTTTGAGGTATTATTCATTTGTTATATGCAAGGAGGGAATGGAAAGACACACAACTATAGTCAGGGTCAAGAATCCATCATGTCTGGGCAACCAGCCTTTCCTAAAGCCATTAATTAAACACTCTAAATATGTCTTACTACAACACAGTGGTGTAGAAGAATGTTTATTAAAGAAACTAGAGCTATCCAGCTAAAGTAGCACTAGCAATGTGTCATGGGAAACGTATGTATGGCTGCCACACCAATTTGCTTTTCAGCTGTGAAAACCATCATCTCATTGACTTACACTTAAAAATGAATGGTCACAAAACAGCATGCCAAGAGTTTCAATGGCACTGAATGCCTACAATGGGTTTTTATCATGGCGACTGTGGTATCATGTATACTATTCATCCCAATTCAATGAGGCATATGAGTGAACGTTTGACCAACACTCAAAATCAGTGCTCAGCCAATGGATTGTTATGTGTATGATGTCATAGCTCAGATTTGTCTCTGACATCTGTGTCTGTTTTCACAGGGAGAACTGAGACAGATGACCTTCATAATGGGAGATGCAAATGCTGCCAAGGATCACTGTTCTCTTCACCAGCATATGTGTGAACCTGTGAAAGATCATGGCTTTCTTAAGACAGAAAATAGCACAGAGGTAGAGTTGAGGACTTGAAAGCAGTTATACAAAAATATCTTTTTCAGGGATATGTCTTTTTTTTTAAGTCCTAATCTGGTATAATTACTGCTGAAAATAGTCATTAGTAATGAGAATGTTTTTCTTCAATGAAAAGATTAATTAACAATTAAATTATTTTAATTAAAACATAAAAGATAAAACGCAAAGTTATAAACAATCCACTAATCAATGTTTTTGAAGAAAACAAAGAAAAAAAAATTAGAAAAAAGATTTTAGAATGGTTATATGGTCATTCAAATGTCAACCATGATCAGTAATGTTAGAGCTATATAAAATGTTTGAACATTTGGTTTCATTTTGTAGTTTCTTGTGCAAAATTGCAAAACTATAATTTTTCTTAAATTAGATGTCATTTAAGTGAATAAAATTGACTAAAATTAATTAAACTTAAAAAACATCCTTCCCCAAATATAACTAAAAAACAACTGTTAGTACAACATTTTGCCTGAAAAATGTGTCAAATTTGGCTCTGGGCACAGCAATATTGGCTAAACCAGTGATGTAAGTGTTTAGGATGTTATTATTTTTTCGCAGTTGATTACTATTGGCACAGAAAATGCATTTCATGCCATTTCAAATCTTTCCACACTGAAAGTAATGTGTTTTATTGACATCTTGTTTGCCTCTATTCACCCTACAGAGCCCTTTGTTGTCCTCAGCTGGCTCAACAGCAGACAGACCTTTCTCATCAAATCCGTCTACTGGCAGAGATGAGACTGCCAATAAACATTCAGTTCCAGGGCTCCGGCCTGAACCCAGAAAATCACATGGTTCGGTAAGAGACAACAAGAAACATCCCAGTGTTAATTACAGACCCAAAAAGACAGTTTACAAGTGATCTGTGTATGAATTACAGCAGGAATCTCAGATACAGTCACGGTCAGTAATTATGTAGCTATGAGTGGACAAAGCCTGAGTACAATGTGGGGAGAATGAACCTCAGCTGGAGAAGAGAGCTGGGTGACATTAGAGGTCAGGAAATTGAATAAATGGGAAAGTAGGGGTCACTCGGACTTCTCATTTGTCCTCATAAAGCTGTTGCTGTATTTTCCTACATGGGGAGAGCGATGATAAATTATCCTCATGGGAACTGTCTCATTTCAGCACGGTGCTGGGACAAAGAGGAGCTGTGCTGAGACGGTTTGATAAACACCCCGTCTGGGAGAGTAAGTCCGGGCAGCCTGAGAGTTTGCTGGTATACTCCAGGAACAGCGCCAAAGCTTGCAATTCGCCTGGAAAGTCATTAGACACCTATATTGCTTTGCACTTTAAGTGAGCTCTGTACACTGCAGGACATACTTTCAGAAGTTTCCTGGGCTGATTTCTTTACATATATTATGAATTGATTGTTAAAGACTGTACTTCACAAGCTTGTGTTTATGATTGCACACACATAGTTGGCTGTGGGTGTAGCTTCATCCACAGTAATCTGGTTGGGTGTTTCATGGAAAGCAGAGATATACAATATATCATATGATTCAGTATAGTAAATCATATCATACAGCATTTTTTATTTATTTGCATCTGTATTGAATATTTCATTTTAGTCAAAGTTGTTTATTGTCATGTACAATGAAAATCTCTCAGAAAAAAATACAAAACACAGTATTGGTATTATTAAAAAAATATGCATACAGTATATGCAGAGATGAAAAAAAAAATGAGACTATAAATTGACAGTGATGTTGTTATACATGCTCATTCTACGGAGCCCAATACATGACATGCATAAAAAATGCATATTGTGGCCTCAACTTAAAGGGATAGTTCACCCAAAAATTTTAATTATGTGATTAATTACTTACCTTCATGTCGTTCCAAACCCGTAAGACCTTTGTTCATCTTCGGAAAATACAAATGAAGATATTTTTGATGAAATCTGAGAGCTTTTTGACCCTGCATAGACAGCAACACAACTGACATGTTCAAGGCCCAGAAAGGTAGTAAGGACATCGTCAAAATAGTCCATGTGACATCAGTGGTTCAACCATAATGTTACGAAGATATACTTTTTATTCGCAAAGAAAACTAAAATAATTACTTCATTCAACAATTTCTTCTCTCCCATGTCAGTCTTCAATGCACGTTCATGAGAGTACCATGATGTTGCTGTCTATGCAGGGTCAGAAAACTCTCGGATTTCATCAAATATCTTGTAATTTGTGTTCCGATGATGAGTGAAGGTGATACGGAACGTTTGGAACGTCATGAGGGTGAGTAATTAAGTAATTAAGTTAAAATTTTTGGGTGAACTATCCCTTTAAGAGTCTGTTCCTACAATTTAGCAATTAATGGCCACACTTCCTGAATAAATTTTTCATACTGTACATTATAATGCTGCAATGCCTAAAATCACTTGTAGAATTTTAAACGATTTATTTTACTTTGTGTTAAATTTTTAATTTATTTTAAATTAATGGAATTTTAATACTGGCCATTTACTGTTTATCGTCCATTACATGAAAATAATGATTTGCTTCAGTATGAGCCACAATTTTAATATCAGTGCATTCCTAATGAAAACTTTTAAAGGGTTTAACTTAGAATGACAAATTCAAATAAAATCTAGGGCATGAAAACAGGAAATATTACATCTGTTAGTTTTCATTAAAATAGATGTTAATTTAAAAGATTTACACTTTATGTAGACATGAACATTTGTGCATAATCCTTGAGAACATTAAATTAATAGATTAATAATCAGCATTCACGGTTCTCTGAACACATTTTAAAGTGATCTGAAATACCTGTAGTGATTTTATTAGTTAATTTCTGTCAGCTTGAATTTCACTTCATTAAGCCAGCATTTGGACCATGGCTGATGTCACAAAACATTCTGTAATAATGACCATCACATATCACGATTACAGTTGAAGTCTCCAAAAAGCAAATGAAGCCAAGCTCATTTGGCCCAATACAGCCTGTAGTGAAGTGAAGTGAAGTGAAGTGACATACAGCCAAGTATGGTGACCCATACTCGGAATTTGTGCTCTGCATTTAACCCATCCAACGTGCACACACACAGCAGTGAACACACACACCGTGAACACACACCCGGAGCAGTGGGCAGCCATTTATGCTGCGGCGCCCGGGGAGCAGTTGGGGGTTCAGTGCCTTGCTCAAGGGCACCTCAGTCGTGGTATTGAGGGTGGAGAGAGCGCTGGACATTCACTCCCCCCACCTACAATCCCTGCCGGCCCGAGACTCGAACCCACAACCTTTGGATTACGAGCCCGACTCTCTAACCATTAGGCCACGACTAATACAGGAAGTGAGATTACAACAGTGTTCTGTTATGGTTTCACTCACTACAAATGACACAAAGACAGTTTTAATTATTTAGCAGTGAACAGCTTTAAGGTTAAAGATCAAGGCAAATCTATGTTAAAATCTATCTTCCCCCAGGAGGTGGCATTTTACATAGGGGAATTCCAGGACCGTCCCATCTATCAAAGATGGCGCAGAGCTCACCCCTGCATCTGGATATGGTTTCGTTTGAGGTGTAATTGAGGCTGACCTTACATAATGTTGTCTGTTATCAGCTAACCAGGGTTTGGCAAACTACTGGAGGACAATACTGCCACACTTAACACAATACCCTCCTCCAGGTAATGTTCTGAAATGTGGCAGATATAATCTTAGATTTAGTTTTGATTTAACTCTTGATGATTCGTTTATGGAGTATATTATGTAAATGAGGAAGTGTGGGAGTTCTGTTCTGCACCTGTCCGGCAGCACAGCATGGAAATATTCTTGGAAATGTTTGTCTGTCATCCATTTATTCTGGCCTCATAAAGGTTAGACATGTAATTATGATCTTTGCACTGTAATTTAGTGCACCCTTCTGAAGCTAAAATAAGTCATAAAGTAGATATAAACTTTGGTAAAGTGTGAAGTTTTATTTAATATTCAGCTTTGGATATTCTCATGGTTTCATAAACATGCATACAGTGGGGTCTAAAAGTCCACATTAAAATTCTGGGATCCTTAATATATTTTAAGCCAAAAATCATTCTGCTAAATCAGTAAGTTGTAAGATTTCGGTTTTCTTGTTGTTGTTCTTTTAAATACATTCATAATATCTACATCCCTGAACAAAATCTTAAGACCGAGGGGAAACATTACAAGTATTGGCATTTCACACTGGTGGATTGTAAGCAGGTTGTAAGTACTGCTTCAAAATACCAAAAGAAGAAACAGGAGCAAGAGACAAAAAATAGAGAGTAGGCAATTTATTGAAAACTGCATTTAAACTCAAACAGGCTGTTCATCAGCTGATCAAAAGTTTAAGACCATAGCCTTAAAAAGTTAAAATCTGCACAAAAATATGGCTTTCATGTCATTGTCCTTCAGGCAGTCATACTGTCATGATCTCCTGATGGCAAAGGCAAAACGTCTTCTGTCTTTGAATGTGGCAGGATGGTTGAGCAGCACCATCGCTGTCGAGGTTGGACATAGTAAGACAGTCATTTTAAATTTATTAAAAGATCCTGAGAGTCATGGGACAAAAAATTCAAGTGTAATAAATTAATTGATGAGAAATAAAAGCTAAAAAGAGTTTTCCCTTTGGTCTCAGACTTATGAACCACATGGTAGATACGTGCACACTGAATATGTCAGATGAAAAGACCATCTCCCATAATTCCTTGTGGTTTCTGCTTGATTAATTAGGCTATGTGGAATCATGGTTACCAACACCCACCACCAGTGAAATTGTGAAAACCTCAGAGTCAGTGTCCCACAGGAAAGTCTGGCAAGAGTGTCTTCATCTGTGATTGATCTCCTTTAGCTACCTCTGTTACTATAGCAGCCATTACCACTAATCCTCTCTGTTTTAATGACCTCATGGTCACGCAGCATCCCACTGCTTTGATTCTGCGAGCTGGAGGTCTGCTTAAAAACTTGCTTTGAATTAAACCAACCTCATCAAGTGTATTTCTGGAACAAATTGTCATTTCTAATTTATGGTTCACCAGTGCTTTCATAAATTTGTCTATTCTCTGCTGCTTTTCTGTGCGTGTGTGTCAGTCTAAGCAGGTTTTAGTTGTCTGAATGTGTTTTCTATTTGTCACGGTTCAGCAGTGATGGAAAAAACCTTTGTTTATGTAAAATCTAAAGTAGCTTCTAATTTGGTTCTAAAACTGCCGTTGTCCGATATGAAGTTTCCAAGCATGTGTCCGCTTTGTCTCTCTTATCTATCAAGCTATTAAGCTCATGAAAGCAGCCCATATGACTCATGTACTATATTCCAAGTCTTTTGAAACCAATCACTATGTTTGTGGAAAAACTGAAATTTATCCATTGGCAATCTTCACCACTGTAGCTTTCAAATGTCATTCATGTTCAAATTATCATGGATAATATAGCATGTCAAAGATTTTACTTCAGTAACACCAAACGTCATTGGTTCATGTGTCTCATAACCAATTTTCGTATTCAGAACTGGCCAAATGACATTTGAGAGCTGCAGCGGAGGGTGTTTTAGCGTTCTGTTAGTCACAGAAGGAATATTGGAATATATTGCATGGGTCATATTGAGCACTTTCATGGTGCCTTTTTTTTTTTTTTGTACCTTTGCTCACCATTGACTTTTGTTGTATAGAAAACAGCAACATCAACATTCTGCTAAACATTTCCTTTTGTGTTCCACGGAAGAGAGCAAGTCTTTAGGAAAGACATGGTGGTGAGTAAATGATGACAGAATTTTTATTCTTGGATGAAGCCAAGATTACAAAGTACATAAAATACTGTTCAAAAGGTTGGGTCAGAGGGATAAAAAAAAAAAAAAAAAAGAAGAATACTTTTATTTAGCATGGATGCAGACATTTGTAATGTTGTATGTGACAGACGACTTGAGTATGCATGTTTGCCATCACAGGAATAAATGAAATATTAAAACAGTTATTTAAATAAATTGCAATCATATTTAACATTATTAATTGTATTTTTATCAAATAGATGCAGCATTGGTGAAAATAAGGGATTTGTTTCATAATGAATAAATAAGTTAAATAAATATAAAAATCTTACTGACCCCTGACTTTTGAACAGTGGTGTATATCCTCTTTCACCCTCAAGATTACCTAATATCCCATTTTCTTCCACAGACATAATTCAAATGGGACACAAATAGGACAAGTGGCTGTTGCACATTTTATTTGGGTGCTGTTCACCTTAATGGCTGCCTGAAGGCTTAGTTGGCTTGAGTGTGTGAAGCCTGGGCACAGCTCCTGTGTCTGGGAGGTTCTCTCTCTGGGAGGGCACTTGGAGAAAGCTTGCACTGTCTGGGATCTTTAGCAGGGATCCAGAGACTGTGGTGCAGTGTGTATCTCAAACAGTCATGGTGTGCTGTGTCTGTATGGGATGCTACCTTGTACTAGATCTGCTCCTGCTTGGAATGCATGTGGAGGGCAAATGGAAAGCCATGGTAGGAAACAAATACATGTCTTTCCTTTTAACTGTGCTTCAGTTCATTAATCGTTAATATATGGTCAGATTTAGTTTGGATGTTTAGCGCAAGAATAATGTAAAACAACATGAAAATGTTTTTTTTATATATATATTAAAAAACAATTATGATCTGGTTGTATTGAATTATCTGCTTATGTATTCTAAAGGCAAAAAGTGCAAATGTATAATATCACATTGTATTGAGTTTAGGCAGCTCTTCAATAAGCTGACATGTCTAAACTTCCAGAAAGGTTTCCAGAAAGTTTAGAGATCTTTAATCGTTCATAAATAAGTAATGGTGACCTTCCCATGAACATGTTCACTTGCTGAACAAGGATAAACTAAAAGGGTAAATGAGCTGGAAGCTGCAGTTTGAATGGAGGTTATGGCGATCATAAGACTACAGAAAAATTGAAGGTCAACAACATGTTGAGTGAATGTTTTGGTCTAGATAATCTGATTGACCTGAGGTGCTGAGGTCATTGGTAGCCAAGTGTTCTTCTTCTTTACCAATTGCACCCTGATTTCCTTTCTGATGATCCACAAAAATGTTCCAGGTGACTTTCTTGATGGGAGTGTCAGATTTGCCCAGCTGGGTTCCTCAACAAATGACCTGCAAGGATTTCCCTCATACCTGTCTTAACCATGATTTATGGCGTGTCTTTTCATTATTCACTGTTGAGTCAGCTGTGATGAACACTGATAATATTTTGCCCTGCAGCCTTGAGTTCCAAACTCTGACATTGTGCTTCATCATTTTCCAGTGTCTGTGAAACATTGGTTTGTATCTGTAAACCTCCAAACCGGGTTAGTGTTTATGACCTTCTCACTGGCAGATGCTTTATCTGATATTGATGTCTCAGTCGCTTTCAGTTTTAGATCTTTAGCATTATAGACTTTGTTTGATTCAGATTTATCGTCACTGTCAAGTACTGTACAAAGCCAATGAAGCTGCATCTAACCAGAAGTGTCATTGTTAGATGGAATATAAATAAATGATGGTAATCCACAAATGACAGTGCAGATGGCCAATGGCCCCAGAAAGTGTCTGCACACTTTTGGATTCATAAATCATACTTGTAAATGTTTTAAATTAATTGTATGACGCATTTAAAAAAAACAAGTGACATCTGCAAACGATACTGAAGCTTTTCCCAGAACTAGCTTCACTTTTCAGAGTAATTGACTGTTCAGCAACTTGTTCCTGGGTCGTTTCAGTAGATGTATGAAGTTACAGTAGTTTCCCTGGGGTTCACACAGATGTTGTTGTTCACACCTGCTTAAAGGTTTATTTTATTGCAGTTTGACGACCAGGAAAAAAAAAAAAACTTTTTATTTTAATTTTAAACTTTGTCTCTATAGCCTTGAAAACTTATTTTTGTAAAATGTTTTGCTTAACCCTTATGTTCTGTTCGGATCATTTTGATCCAAAGATCCTGAAAAGGGTAGTTAATGTTATCGCATTGGACAAAAAACTGCTACCTGCTCACACAGGGTATAACTAGCCTACTTCCCAACATTTTTTGGATTGTTTTTGTACTTTTTGCCCACCTTGTTACACTTGTGGTATTCCTGGTCAAAAATGACCGGCCTACAAAAATATCTTATAAATTGTTGCACTATATGACCAAATATTGGATTCAGTCTTTTTGTCAACTTGTTGTCTTTAAATTAGGATACATTTTCTATTTCTATTTCTGGACCCAAACTTTTGAACAATAGAGTATGTGTAAAATGGAGTAGCATTTTTGGTGTTTATTGTTAGACTATAGCAATTGAATCCTTTATGCAGAGCATCTACTCACTTCCTCTCAAACATCCCACTGGCTGATCTTCTGAACAAAGTGTAATTGTGTCTTGTAGCATCTGGCTCTGCTCCAGCTTCTCTCACAGGAGTTGTTCCAGTGTTGGGTACAGTTCCAGCCAAAGATGCAACCTGTAGCACTGAGGAGGGTAAAACAATTATTTGGGGAGCTGTGCCACCCTTGAGAGGATCAAGTGTCCCTCTCATCTGAGGCAGCCGCCTTGCAGTGTTAAGTGCCTGACTGCTCTTTCTCTGTAGCTTATTGTTAGAGAAAGAGAGGAGGACAGTAGGATGGAGCCTCTGGGTCTCTGAGCTCAAAATCACGTGTAGGCCATTGCCTTATCGCAATTGATCGGTTTTTCTGCTTTGTGCAATATGATTTGGTGATGATCTGGCACTTGTTTTTGGTTTAAACTGAAAATACAAAAAGGGTGCTCAACTCCATCATATCTGAATGTTTTGGTTGCTTTTCTCCATAATTAGATGAATAACTGCTGCCACGATCGATTAAAAATGTACACAATATGTACCAGCTAAGCAGCACTGACTTTAGGGAATCGGGTGCAAACCGTTTGTGCTGAAATGGATAACAATAAAATAATTTAAATACCCTCAGTGCAACATTGTACCCTGTTAAACTGGATTGCAGATGATTAATGAGTACAGCATGATTTTGCTCTGAAATATTTAATGGATTTTATCCCCTTAGCATTTTGTTAATGTATCTTGTTTGCCATGTGAAAATTTCCTCACAGTCATATCTCTTTTTTTTTTTTCTCTTCCAGAACTCCAGTATCTCTTCTAAGAATGAAGATCTTCATAGTGAATGGGACATGTCGTCTTATCCAAACAGAACTTCAAAGCATTTGGTTCATGGCTTTGTAGTGGTGAACGAGTCTGACCTTCTCACGTCTCCCGCCGTCAGCACACATAGCAGGTATAAGGACACCAGTGACAAAAAGATCCAGTCCACCACCTTCAAATCATCAGATGAGAACTTCACCTCTCAAAAACTGAAAGCAGACTTGGGTGGAGGCCGTTTTGAGCGGCTCCCTTTGAAGCCCTCTGGGGACATTGCTGACCTGGATTCTATTTTGAATGTAAAGACATCAGATGGTCAAAAGGATCTGGCCAGGCCTACAGTCCCTCCTGAGTTAAACCAGCTGACTGAAGAAGGTTTCTTACTTCCTTCAAAGAGCTTCAAAGTAGTTAAAAAGCCTTTGGTCAGTGTTCACTCAAAAAAAGGATATGAATCGCTTGTAGGCAAAGGACAAGCTGACTACCAGCACTCAAGCAAGAAAGGAGTTGTATTTAAACATGGTGACGTTATATTAGGCATGGATGGAAGGAGATACCGGCTCCTCAGTGGACCTCCAGGGCCTTTTGGACCACCAGGGAGAATAGTGAGTTACCACAGTTTAATCCTGATGAAATCATGTGCTCTTCCATGATTTTCTTCCTGTAACGTGCCAAATTGGAATCTGAATCCAAAAACTGAATCCAAAAGCAAACATAAACTTAAGTTAATTATAGTGGTGAATCTCTTTTCAGAGGGGTAATGAATAGAAATAAGTACATTCGAATAAATTAAATTATTTTATGTAATATAATTTTACTTATATATTCTTTAAAAAATCCATTTGAATGTACAAAACTATTGGCCAAGCAATAAGAAGAAAATTGCAACAAAATTACAGCAGCCTAAAGTCAGTGCTGAAGCCCTCTGAGGTCATTTGCACTATGATGACTAGGACACAGTTGCATTTGCATGAAACGATAGACGTGAAAGTAGCATCATTTTCGGTTGGGAGCAGACTGAAGGCACAGTCACATTAGTGAAATTTCGCCAGCAAAAATGGCCCACTGTCAATAGTTTAGTGATGCACAAAGCTCTGCTCACACAGAAGTCACTTTCAAACCAAGGTTCATTCCGTTGGTCAACATGGCAAATTTGCATGAAAAACTTGAACCATATGCAAAATTTGTGTGGGGAAAGGTTTCACCCTTCACCAATGGAATATTTTGTAGGAAATATCTACAGTAGCCACTAAATGCTGCGATTTGACCAATCAGAATCAAGTATTCAAACTTATTTTGGTCATTGGAAATACATCATTGCCGAAAGCTGAATGGTATGTAATCTTTACATCTTTTAATGGAGCTGAAAAGGATGAGCATTCCTTTGAATATGCTTCACATCTGTAATCAAACATTACTACATCTGCCCTTTTCTGAATGATAGCCTTCCACTATGAAACCCAAATATAAGGCTGTAGTGCTAAATGTGCACTTTGCAGAAGGTTGAAGGTTTGGCAGCACTCTACAAATTGGCATGTCTAGGAGTGTCATATTACGTAACGTGCATAAGATTAAAAAGAGCATGGACCTATTTGACTCAAGATTCAAAGTATTCTACTCTATCTTGATTTCCATGCTTATATTTGAACATAGAAACCAATCCTCTATAAACTAAGTGTGATGGTTGATAACAGTAACTTTGCACTTTGCTGTGGTTAAATGCTTTTTATAAATGTCCCATAAAGATACTTCATATGCAGGGCCCTTGGTTTAAGATTGCTTTTGTTGTTTGCACAGGGGTGTGCAGGGAATAGGGGCTATATTGGATACAAGGGTGATAAGGTAAGGAATTTACATTTCATTACAGTATTCAGTGATGATGGCACCACCCTGATTTGTACCTGTATGTTGTTCCAGGGTTCTCAAGGAGACCATGGAGCAGATGGGCCAAGAGGCATACCAGGACCTCCAGGCCCACCAGGACTCCCAGTCCTTTACCTTTGGAGGAACACAGAGGAGGATTGGGCTGCATTTAAGGTGGGCCTTAACACACCATGTTCTGGAGGATCTAGCTTCACTAGATTGGCCATACGTGCCATTGTTACGGGCCATGTCCTGACAAAGATTTCTGTATTGCCTAAAATATTCCAGTTTTGGCTTTGTTTTCCTGTTTTCATTACATGGTAATGATCGAAAAGTAGTTTGACCAATAACGTGCAGGCATTGTACATGATCTACCAATCGTCGAAGGTGGGATCTACTGCGAGCGGTCAAAGCGATGCAAATACGCATACATAATAGGTGTGTTCATTCATTCATTTGACTTGAAGCGACGCTGTGCAGACCGATCGTTGTATGACATCAAAGTACAGTGAAAGCGATACAAAAGCACAAGGAGCCGTCTGATCTCTATTACTCTCGCGCATGTCATACATTGATCGGTCTGTGGAGCACAAACAGCCAAAACCTGGATATTTTAGGCAATATAGAAATCTTGGCCAGGACAAGTCCTGTAAAAATGTGAATATCTGCTTATTATGATTGTGCAGTTGCAACTTGGCATTATTTAATGCTGTGTGTGTGTGTGTGTGTGTGTGTGTGTGTGTGGAGAATATCTACATTTTGTTTTTCATCATCGTTTGGCAGAATCCTCAAACATGATGGATGAGTGTAGACTCCAAAAAGGAGTCATGTGTGTATATTGAGCCATGGGTGGTGGGTGAGGGAGTTCACATTCAAGGACTGTGTTTTTGTGATTTGTATTAGGGGTTTAATATTTTTTTACATGTTTTCTGTGCTTCCCCACAAGTTTCGGGTTTCACAATTTGAAGTACCTTCACTTGAGGGATAATTTGATTTGATTTGATTATTTGAATGAAAAAGTCATTATTGTGTGAATTTTATTTTAGCCCAGATCGTTGTGGAAGTTATTTAAGGGCTTCAATGTGGAAGGTCAGATTTCATATGGTGTAATGTATAATTTGGCTATTATGTAGGAAAATGAAGTCAATTGTACATATTTTTGGCAAAAATTATTATCCCAGTTTTCTATGTAAATATTTACTACATGATGTCATTTTTATTAAATAAATTACATTTAAATATTTTTTGACCAGATTTTTTTCACTATGATCAATGATAAAAAGGCTTAGGAAAAAGCCTTTCTATCTATTTCATCTCTGATTTATATAATTTGTCCCATAGCATATGCCATCTTTAGATGGATGTGGTTAAATTGGACTGATTCTCTGTGTATTCAGTGGTGATTAGGGATGATTTGTCATAGAAATATTATAAACTGAACCCTCACAGACATTGTTTGTGCTGATGGTGCTTTGCTGTTTACCCAGGTTGCACTCTGTATAATTGTTGCAATGTTGTGAGGAGGTTTTGACAGATGTTTAGATCCCTCTGTTTCAGTGGGACATGTGGAAGGCAAGTGGGAGGTCCGATTCCCCAACTTCTCTTAAACTCACCTTCACTGAACCAGCAGTGAGCCGAACTCTGCCCTTTTGCCAAATTGAGCATGTGCCAAGACAAATGTTGTATAAAGCGGAGGCGGACTGGGTGATTTAATATCAGTGTGACAGAGACTGTGTGTCTATGTGGGTTTGAGGCCTCAGCTTTTCCAGACCACACTGTCTCTCAGTTCTTCTCTATTTGAACAGGAGACATGCCTTTCAGCACTCCCTAGTTTGTGTTTCTTAAAGAGAGGAATTGAAACATATAGGCATTAAGTGTTACAAGAGTTTTGATTGAGGATTTGTTGTTGAGCAGTTTTTTTTCCTATTAACGCCAGTGAGGAACAGCGCTTCCCATCATCTCTCATATGCGGTCTGAATTGTATCTATACATTCATGCATATGCTGGGTCTGAAACCATTTGTTTGTTTGCTAATTTAATATTCATTGGGAGTAAATGAGTATATTAAGACAGCCTAAACAGTCAAAAAACAATAAAATAAATAATTTAAAAAAAAAGAGTTTTTAAATAAATATAAGCAATTTTTGGTATTTTGGTCATCTGAATTTTTTTTAAATATATTTTCAATTTTCATTTTAGTTTTAGTAACTTTGTTAAATGTTTTTGTCATTTGTTATTTCTATTTAGTTTTTTTTAAATTTGAGTGATTTTTGTACTTCAAACTTTTTTCAGTTAGTTGGCAAGGCAATATTTCTAATTTTGTATGTTTTTGTTTTGTTTTATTTTTGTAGAGAACATCTTATTACCAGTTGCTGGCAGCTGGATGGCCAGTAAGTATTTGAAATTAGAATAAATGAGCAAAACGTCATTATAATATATGCATGTGGTCTCTCACTAAACACTTTCCCTCTGATCTCCTGCAGAGACAGACAGGACACCCTGGACCAATGGGGGAGACGGGGAGACCTGGTTTACCTGTGAGTACACACTCAAACACACAGAACGCTTTTAATGCAGACTGAATTGTTAGAGAACCTGTGTTGCAGGGTATGAATGAATTTTACAATGACCACCAACTAGATTGGGGGTCATTGTGGATCTTTGATGAAATGGTTACAGACAGATTAGATTTGAGTGTCTTTGGTTTGGTATATACAGTACTGTGCTTAATTGTTTTATTGCTGAAGGGGTTACCTGGAGACGCAGGTCAGGCAGGACCACCAGGCCGAAGAGGCGAAATGGTAACCTATTTATTACAATATCTCTGTTTTTTGTGTGTGTATGTGGGTGTGTGTTCAAAATAGCAATGAGAGTTCAATGGTATCATCAACAATTGTTAAATGTTACTATGAGGTACACTACTGTTCAAAAGTTTGGGGTCAATACGATTTTTAAAATAATTTTTTAAATAAGTCTCTTATGCTAAACAAAGCTGCATTTATTTGATGAAAAAAATGCAGCAAATTGAGTAATATTATGAAATACTATTGTTATTTAAGTTAACTCTTTTCTATATAATATATTCAAAGGTAATTAATTCCTGTGATGGCAAAGCTGAATTTTTAGCATCCATTACTTCAGTGTCACATGATCCTTCAGAAATCAAAATCATTCTAATATATTGATGTGTGCTATAAGTACTATTTGTTATTATTATACATTTTCATAACAGTTGTGTTGATTATTTTTGTGGAAACCTGATACTTTTCCTTTTTCTTATACAAAATTATTTGATGAATAGAGAGTTCAAAAGCACAGCATTGAAACAATGTAAAAGCATTTACTTTTGATCAGTTTAATGCATCTTTGATGAATAAAAGTTTTAATTTCTTTCAAAAGAAAGTCTTATTGACCCTAAACCTTTAAACACTGGTGCAGATTTATGCAAAGTGCCTACAGGATTTAGTTACAAGTAAACACTTTATGATAGGGTGGCATTGGACCGAAGGGTGTTCCAGGCAGAGCAGGGACTCAAGGAAGAGATGGAGAGAAAGGTCCGAATGGGGTGACAGGATCTCCAGGGGTTCCTGGCCTACAGGTGAGACTAAGTTTAGAGACTAAAGTTCAAGTTTGGACACTAGTGTGAATATGGTAATGTTTTCGGATAGATAATGGTAAAGCTATGAATTGTAGCTGTGGAACATATGAACTTAAATTGCAGAAAACAATATGTTGTATATTTTTGGTTGTGGCTCAAGGGTCCTCGCGGTTACAAAGGTGACACAGCGCCTCCCGGTGAGAAAGGAGATGAGGTACAGTATGAGGCTAATATTCTGAAATGCACAACACTGTAACTGCCTAAAACAGTATTATTATATACTTAATGTAGTATAAAGCAGTTTTTCTGCCTCCATGAGTAGGGTTTTCCTGGTGCTCCTGGCCTCAGAGGAGACAAAGGACTGACTGGCCAGAAGGTAAAGAAAGCCTTTATCTGAAGTATTTATGATGCATTTATTTGTGTGTACTGTTTATATAGTAATTCAACACCTATACTGCCCCCTAGTGAATCAGGAGGGGACACTACCAAAAAAAGTATTATTTTCTATAGTTGTAATGTAATTATTGGTTATGCCTCTTGTCTTTTTTTTTTTTTTTTAATAGGGCTCAAAAGGAGAAATTGGGTTTATTGGCTTTTCTGGTCCTCTAGTGAGTAAATCTCTTCATATTCTTGAATTGCTAGTTTTAAACATTATTAGTAACTGGTGTTAGTATCCTTTCGTATATTTGAGTAAATATTATGCATGAAAGTTCTCCTTTTCTTTTCTTTTCTTTTCTTTTCTTTTCTTTTCTTTTCTTTTCTTTTCATTAAGGGACCGGTTGGTTTACAAAGTGTTCAAGGGATTCCTGGACCACCTGGTCCTAAGGTGATTGATTTAATTGACAATTTGTGTATATTTACATTCATCTTGACAGTATAAAGAATTTTGTTTTCATAGGGGGATCCAGGAAATGATGGAAAACGTGGTCCTCCAGGAACAGTGGTGAGTCTTATCTTAATCTTATTTTTAAGAGTGCTTGTGACACTTGTGAAAACTTGAAAAAGTTTCATCTAAGTTTAACTAACTATATCTAACTATAAAATGGATATCCATTATAACCAAAAAGAAACTCCATTTTTGGGAAAAATGAATTGGGGACAGTGATTATTTCTTATTAACAGAGAAATCACCCTTATCCACGTATTTATGGATACTGCTTAATAAGGCTCAGTAATGTGTTTGTGTCTTGCCAGGGAGCACCAGGTGCTACAGGATTGGTTGGTGCACAAGGTGTTAATGGCTCAGAAGTAAGTGATTGACACTTACTGAATTTGTAGTAAGCAATTTCATTGCTTAAAGGGATAATCTACCCAAAAATAAAAATGATCACTTGTACACCCTCATGTTGTTCCAAACCCATAAGATTCTCTACTGTGGAACATAAAAGAAGATGTTTTGAACACTGTTTGTAGCCAAACCATGATTTCTACTGTATTTCTTGCCCATAAAATGGAAGGAAATGGGAACCAATGTTGGTTTCGTTACCAACATTCTTTGAAATATTTCCCCTTATGTTTAACAGAAGAAAGAAAGTCACGAGGGTTAGGAAATGACAAGAGGATGCATAAATTATCAAAGAAAGACTTGACTTGATGGTTATAAACCAAAACACTTTTGCTGTTACAGGGGGATGCTGGACCTGCTGGCCCTGTGGGGCGGACAGGCCCTCAGGTATACAACATTGTTTTGTGTCATTGCTTCATGAAGCCTGTTCTTAGAGAATGCTCAGAAGCTGAAATAATATAAAACCTGTCGTGATTGTTCCTCCTAGGGGCCTAGAGGGATCGAGGGAGACAGAGGCCCACCTGGTGATTCGGGATCACAGGTAAAGTTTATCATGTAGGCTAGCAATGCACACATGCCTACTCCCAGTGAAGTTAGAAAACATACAAATATGGGTCTGTTGTGATATTCAGTCAAGAGTAAGCTTTGTCATGGATGTTTTTTTCCACAGGGTCTTCAAGGTCAGGCTGGTCCACAGGGTCTCAAGGGTGACATAGTAAGTTAAAAAAAAAAGTCTGTGTACATGTAGAATATGTACAATTACATGTGTTATGTGTTTATAAAATGGAATCCCTAGATGTTTTTGTTTGTGGACAGGGGCCAGAGGGTCCAGCAGGTAACAGAGGGCTACAAGGCATTGAAGGACCCATGGTGAGTCTGTTTGTCAATATATTAAATGTAATCTAGAGGAAGTCATTTATACAATTCCTTATTAACCTACATAGCAGACTTTCAACAACCAATATGGCCTTAAAGTTCCATTAAATATTGCCCAGCGATATTTTAAGTTGCTGCTGTATACTGACAGGCTGGAAACATGCCTAGTTTATCTATTTTTTTTTTTTTTTTTTGCTGATGATAATTCAGTTATAAGTCAATAATTAGCATTTGTTCATTCATTCATTTAGGGTACAACTGGAGATCTAGGTCCAAAAGGCTTTCCAGGTGTCACAGTAAGATATCTGTTTCAAATCTCACCATGTGTTTATTTGACATTTTAGTTAATATTTGTAAATGTATGTCCTTTATCATGTATTACCTCAATAATTAATGCTTCTAAATTCAGGGCAGTAGGGGACCAGATGGAGAGAAGGGTGACAGAGGACCCAAGGGGAAAAAAGTAGTCACCAGCACACAATACATTCAACACAATACATAAAAAAAAAAAAAATTTAATTGGAGGATTCAGGAAATTGCCTATTTATGATTTTACCGTATGTTTTTAGGGACCAAAAGGAGAATCAGGGATCATGGGTCCACAGGGTGAAAGGGGCCAGTCAGGCCTCCCCGGTTTACCTGGAGTCAAAGGTCAACCAGGTGCTCCAGGTGTCCAGGTATACAGTTGCACAGAAGATTCCCTATGACATGCCTTACTTTATATTCTTTATATGCATATATGGCATAATCTTTAACAAATGAGGTTCAAAATAAGGTTTCTTGGCAAAATACATTTGTTTTCTCTCACCCTTTTCCCCCCACAGGGTATGGATGGTGAAGTGGGTCCTCAGGGAACACTTGGAAATGAAGGTCAAAAGGTCAGAGTGCTTTATGACTTTCAGGTGGAACCAAAAGCATTCTTGTAGCTCAAAATTTTATATCAATCCACCTGTGATTGTTCCTTTTAAAAAACGATGCTGCCCAAAACCTCTTTCACTGTGTCCTACTAATATATGCACCTAAATCAATAACATCTCTTCCTTTTACTTTTTTTATTTTCTGGGGGAACAAAGGGCAGCAGAGGGCAACCTGGTGATAATGGAAGAACAGGACTCAGAGGATCCAAAGTAAATTTTGCTATTTGTTTCATATAAAAGTCTGAAAAATGCTGAGACCACCAGTGAAAATGCATCTACTTGCAAACACATCTAAAATTCATCTCATTTAAAAAAAAAAAAAACTATTTAAAAGTCAATAATGGAACAATTCACATAAATCACATTAATTTAAGAAATATTTATTAATTAAATGTCCAGTTTTAAATTAGTTTTGAATCCTTATATATATATTTTTTTTTATTATGGTCTCGTATTTATTCAAATGTTTTGTTTCATGAATAATCTAGATATTTAACATTGTGTATTATGAATAAACAAAATGTAAGTTTTCCTGTATCATTTAATCACAATCACTCACGTTGTTTCTGTATGCTCAGGGTCGAGCAGGCCAACATGGTCCCCCTGGTGTACCTGGAATAGTGGTAGGGAAATTGAATTTGAGTAAACTGAGTCCAGATTTATTTGGTTCATGTTTTATTGAATTGATCACATTTACTTTGCTGTTTTTGCAGGGTTTACGAGGTCCAGTTGGTGCCGAGGGACCAGAAGGAAAGCCTGGTACACAGGTTCCCATTTCATACACTTAATATCAAGTTTTTTGTTGTTGTTTTTTTAATCAGTCATAGTGATTTATGAATCTTTGCTTTACCATTACACCAAAGAAAGAAATCAAAATTGTGTTGATTTTATGTATCTGTCTTGCAGGGTGTTTCTGGTTCTGTTGGAAACCCAGGGGATAAAGGACCTGATGTATGTTTCTCATCATAAACCAAAATATTCTATGAGATATATTAGTCAGTTGAGAGCAGACTGCTGCTATAATAAAAGCTTGTTGTAAAGACTGGTCAGTAATGATAGCAGATGATTCTTTAAAAGAGCTATTACCAACATTAGACCTCAGAAGAAGGAGAAACACTTGATACAGGCATGTTGAGGTCAGAAAGATCAGAGACTATTAAACTTAACAAGGTCTTAAACATCCTGTCAGGTTGATCCTTCTGTCATGGAGGAATGATATCTCTTTCAGCATGACAGCAAGATCCTGAAATGGTTTTTGTAAGTGTTAAACTGGTAGACTGAATCATATACCTATATCTTGTATCTCTCTTATATTTGTATGTACCTTTACAAATTCACAAATTACAGACATTTCAGAATGTCTTGGTATTTATTTTGTCTCATTTTTGCTTTATTGACAGCAGCGCATGAGCAAGTGTGTGTAAAACCTGATGATTATGTGATCTAGCATCATTTGACAATGATATAAAGAACATCTTGTGCTTCAGTGGAAGAAAGTACGTTTTAATCTAAAAGGAGTTAACAGGATCAATGTCACAAATTAGATTAGTAGCCTAGAAATAGTTAAGAATCCTAAATATTTGTATTCATTTTCAGTGTTGGGGAAAGTTACTTTTAAAAGTAATGCATTACAATATTGCGTTACTCCCTAATTACGTTACACTTTTTATGGAAAGTAATGCGTTACGTTACATTTGCATTTTTAATATAATAAGTTCTATTTATAGCAAATGTAAAAGCCCTTTCACACCAAACAGATTAAAAAAACAATGAAGCACAATTGTTAGTTTATCTAAAGTCATTTTTGCTTATTAGTATGGTTGAACTGGATCATCAAAGGTCAGCAGCAAAGACATTGATTAATAAAATGAGATTAGATACATTTGTGTTATTTAACATTTAATTATTGCAGGTTTGCGTCATATTCTGAGTTTGCATTTCACTGTTTTAATTCATTTTGATGAATACTAAATCAGTTTTTTTTTTTGCGAGTGAGATGAATTAATGCACATTCACATGTAGTCTAGATTGAACTACAGTAACATCATGTTCACACAGCGCACACAACACCTCTGTACTTCCGATTTCTCCCAACATGGGGACACGAGAGCTGTCAGTCAATAAATGGGAAAATAAAGTAACTGGTGTTACTTTTTTGAAAAAGTAACTCGGATATTTTCTTGTAAATTAAAAAGTAATGCATTACTTTACTAGTTACTTGAAAAAAGTCATCTGATTACGTAATTTGCGTTGTAATGCGTTACCCCCAACACTGTTCCTTTTACATCAAACGATATTCATTGTGGACTTTTTTTAGTCTTTCACTAATTTTTCATGCCATATATAATATATCTTCTGTAATATTTGTCATCTAAAGGGCCTGAAGGGCATGATTGGAGAACCAGGAAAACAAGGCCCCCCAGGCTCACAGGTGAGCATAAACAACGGGACAAACTGATTGCAAGGACTGTTAAAAATGAAACTTTTACACAGTAATCAAACTCTGAAAAGTAAACCATTACAGAATTTTAAATTCAAATTCAAAAGCATTTTCATTCTTGTTCATTAACATCTACTGAAAACACAATTGTTCATCACCAGTTCATGGTTTCTCCTCTCATTAGGGCCCATCTGGACGACCAGGCCAAGATGGCACTCAAGGTCCTCCTGGTGAGAAGGTAAGCCTCTAAAAGCATTGTATTGCTGCAATAATGTAATTAATGCATAGTGTTCACATATATCACCACTGTGTGTGTTTGTTATCAGGGCTTCACTGGAAAACCAGGCATTGTAGGTGCTCAAGGGCCTGTAGGCATGTATGTAAGTGACACAATCCCACATAAACCAGTCCAGACAGACATGAAAATTCATGATTGGCTTGTAGCAGCGATTTAATTCTATATGCTGTTTTCTTGCTCTCAGGGTTATCCAGGAGCCACAGGCCTTCGTGGACAGCCAGGTCACATTGGAGAGAGGGTTAGAGCTTTCTGCTGTAAATATTTTACTATGATTTTTCTCTGATTATTTTGGATGTCGTATCACATATATTGTCTGAATGTGCATCTGCAGGGTGAACCTGGCATCAGGGGTCCTCTGGGTCCACCAGGGCAAAGAGGTCCACCAGTAAGCTGATTTGAATGTTATCTGTTAAGTATCATTAATGTTATGACATTTTGGTAATTTCTTCTCTAAAACAATTGTAACCTTGTTAAACTTTTAAGGGTTTACGAGGTCCGGCTGGTGAGAGGGGCCCACGTGGACCACCGGTGAAGTAACTTCTCCATTCATAGAGCCAAATAATTGAATAGCACTGTTTTTTATATTCAGAGATGTTATCAATAATGTTTTCAACATTTTTTTAGGGTCGCCAAGGGGAAATAGGTCCTGCTGGTTTGCGAGGACTGCCTGTATGTAGCCCTCAGTTTGAATTATACATTTAGATTTTTGAGAAGCATAAAAAAAGAATGCATTGAAAGTAATTAAAGTATAAAAAGTTATTTTAAACTGCAATATTTCATCAAATTTGTTTATATGTAATACACCATGTATTGCATGTATATTATATAATACGTCATTTTTAATATATTAATTTCTATATATTTTATATTAATTGTAAAATAACCTGATTGCCTAATGCTGATGAACATTATGCTTTTTATGCAGTCAGCACTATTGAATGTCAAAAGATCATAGCATTTTTGAGGAATTGTTGTACATCACATGTTGTGTCAATTCTATGTGTCAATTCAGGGGCCCTCAGGACTGCCAGGGATTGAAGGAGTAGCTGGAAAGCCAGGCCCCTCAGGTAGCCAGGGGCCTCAGGGGCCACAGGGAAAACAAGGACCAATTGGATTGCCAGTGAGTGGGTACCCCTCATTTTGATTATTGAATTTTTAGGATAGATTTCAAATAATTTTAAGAGAAAGTTACAATCTGAGTTTCTGATCATATTCTTCAGGGTTCACCAGGAACAAGTGGAATGGTTGGTCAAGCAGGAGAGAAAGGGGGGCAGGTATTGTAAGCATTTCAATTGACTAAAACATGTTGCATAACACAGGATGAAGCATCTGATTTATAATGCTCTTCTTTAGGGAGTGCCAGGACCTGCAGGTGACCCTGGATCTGTTGGATTGGATGGACCACAGGTTGGTTCATTTCAATTTATGCAGAATCACCTGTTATTAGAAGGCATCCTGTTTAAGTTCCCTGAATCAACTTCTTTTCTTGGGCAGCTTCCCAAAAATGAAAGCGACTTGATCTCTGCTTTAGTATGTTTTTAACAAAGGCATGAGAATATTGTGATATAAGGAACAGCATAAGATTTTTGTTAAAGTGTGATTCATTAGCTACCCCATCTTGTTTTTAGTAAAATTATGATACAGTTTATTCACTCTCTCTGCTGTAGGGCCAGCCTGGTCCAGTTGGTTTTGAGGGGCCAACAGGGCCAAAAGGAGAACATGTAAGTGTTGATATTGATTTAAATGCATCCATCAAAACCACCAAATCTGTCAGCTTACACTCCAGTATTTTTCCAATTTAAATTATATAAAAAGGGTATTTGATTTTAGGGATCACCTGGACCTATTGGGAAGCCTGGTCCAAATGGCCATCCGGGAGAACAGGGGCCTCAGGGCTCTCAGGGAATGCAGGGCACACTAGGACCATGTGGCAAAGAGGTCAGAAACAAATGTTTATTTAAACAAATTTATTTAGCAAAGACTTCAAAAGTGACAGAAAAGGCATGCATAATGTTACAAAATATAAAACGTCCATTTTCACCAAAAGTTTAAGCAGCACAACTGTTTTTTTTTTTTTAACACTGATAATAATAAGAAATGTTTGACACTGAAGACTGGAATAATGGCTGCTGAAAATTCAGCTTTACCATCAGATTGAAAAAGAAAACAGTCATTTTTAGATTGTAGTGATATTTCACAATATTATTGTTTTTATTAGATTTTTTGATGAACTGAATACATCTCTGCCCTGGTGAACATAAGAGAGTTCTTTAAAAAAAAAAAACAAACAAAAAAATTCTTTAAAATCTTATCGACCCCAAACAGTAATGTATATATCTTAAACATTCTTGTTCTTTTAA
The DNA here is from genome assembly GCF_936440315.1 of Barbus barbus. Lineage (NCBI taxonomy): Eukaryota > Metazoa > Chordata > Actinopteri > Cypriniformes > Cyprinidae > Barbus > Barbus barbus. The sequence goes on along the minus strand of NC_136733.1, from coordinate 34,021,592 downwards.
AGTGCATTATATTATATTATAATGAGTATGATGTTTCATATATAGGGAGGTATTGGGCTTCCAGGTGATATTGGTGACCCTGGGCCTAAAGGACAAAAGGTAAAATAATTGCACAACACTAAGTAATATTTCATTAGATGAGCTGTTAAGGTCTATACTATGAACAGTTTTTACATGAAGTGAAGTGACTGTATTCTTATTCAAACAGGGTGACCCTGGACATCGAGGGTTCTCTGGACGACAAGGCCCATCTGGATTTTTGGGGGACAGAGGAGAGAGAGGACTGAAGGGGAATAAAGGCTACATTGGATCACAAGTTAGTGATCTTACTGGGCAAAACCCATTTCTGTTGGACAGACCAACCTAACTATTGTGCACTGTTAATGCGTAGTAGAATAATGATAGTCTCTTCACCAGGGTCAGAATGGATTGATAGGAAAGTCTGGTCCATCAGGTTTGATGGGTCTAGAGGTATGAATTTTTGACGAGAAACACACTTTTGGAGTCTGTTGGTTGGTTGAGTTTATAAGTTGGCTTTCAATGCAGGGTTTGATAGGCCTTCGGGGACCACCAGGAGCAAATGGTTCACCAGGCCCAAAGGTATTGCTTCCTTTTCTTCCTCAAGTTTCTTTCATCAAGTTTCCTTGTAATAGATCAGGATTACTCTTATGCATTTCTTAATGTAACAGACCTGCTCTTTGTTTCATAAGGGGGAAACTGGATCACCTGGGGCACCTGGCCATCCAGGAGATCAAGGCAATCGGGTAAAATCAATTACTGTTTTCCATGATACAACAGTTTGGGTAAAATAACATTTGAATTGTGAACTGGGAACAAGACAAGAGATGCTGCATTTCTCTCACTGCCCTTTTTTGCATATATATATTGGCTGCTATATAAGATTACTGGAACTGAGGGGAACCTCTCGATGTCAAATTAAAGTCATTATGTTTTTGTTTCATCTACAGGGAATAGCTGGGCAGAGAGGCTTACAAGGGGTTATGGGGAAGGCAGGACATCAGGTTAGTACGGCTAACCATTTCAAGGTAAATCCCGGTTACAGTGCTAGATTTTCAGCGGATAAATAATGCTGATATTGCAGGGAGCCGTAGGTCCCAGAGGCCCCGAGGGCTTACTGGGTCCAAAGGGTATGCCGGGACAAGAGGGACTTAAAGGTGAACCAGGAAGACAAGGACCTGCAGGGCAGAGGGTAAGGCTTTAAATTAAAGAAGAATTTTTATAACGAGTGTCTAAAATCTGCTTGATGTCAGTTGATGATTGTGTCTTGTCTAGGGACCACCGGGCCTTCCTGGTAACAAAGGACCCTCTGCATTACAAGGAAACGAGGTAGAAATTCAACATAATATTGCCCAAACTTTTTTTCATATTTAGTCATTATGTTAAATAGCAATATTTTCATGCTCTTTGCATATTAGCAAAATTCAGAAATGTATTTATTAATTTAATTATATTGTGCTGTTATTTCCAGGGACTTCAAGGAGAAATGGGAGCTGATGGCCCTGTTGGCCCACCAGGGCCACAAGTCAGTATTTGTGTGATTTAATATCAAGGAAACTTCTGCAATGACTCAGCATCTAAATGGTGATATTCTTTCACCACCTGAAGACTAGGAATTATGTATTATTTCTGTTTTATGTATTATTAATGTTTTAGGGTCCAACAGGCAAATCTGGGCCTCAGGGAAGGGATGGACCGAAAGGTCAGAAGGTCAGAGTGATCTAAATCTCTTTATTCATCATATGTTAGGATTGAATATGCAATCTGATATCATAACATTCACTTTTTTCTTCTCTAGTTGCTGTTAATTTCTGAAAATATTACCACTAATCACTGTAACAATCTTACTGTATATACATTTTTCAAATTTTTCAGGGAAATGATGGTCTAGATGGACCTCCTGGAAAACCCGGGCATGCTGGGAAGAGAGTAAGTACAGTGTTAAGGTTTTTGTTAGTGCTTGTGGAAAACATTTTCAGCATTAACAGAACTATTTAAAATATTCTTTCACTCTTAGGGGAAAAAGGGAAAAGCTGGTCAGAGGGGTCTCAGAGGACCTAGAGGGGAGAAGGTACTCGTTTATTAATTAGTCATTTTTAAATGCTGCTAAACCTGTAAAGGCATGATGTTCATCACAAATTGCTGTATAAGCAGCTTTTGTTTGATGTGTAACAGGGCCAACAGGGAGCAATGGGAAAGACTGGACCTCCTGGCAGACCAGGACCATATGTAAATGAATACATATGGGTAATGTACATAAGATATATATATATATGCAAGATGATGAGAATATTCATTAGTGGTCTACATTTATTGTTTCAGGGTTTACCAGGTATCCGAGGCGAGAAAGGAGAGAGTGGTGAAAAAGGCTTTGAGGTTTGGGGCTTTAATGGAAATGTCATATTAGAACTGACAAAACTGAGAACCTTGAGGCTTACTCTTCTTTCTGTCTGTAGGGAGAGAAGGGGGAACTTGGGCCACTTGGTCCTCCAGGGGGAGATGGACTGAAGGTACCTTCATTCATCTTAATTAAATGCTAGAAGAAACTGAAAAGACTCGAGGCACCTATTAGTATTTTGTGTTTGTTAGTTGTTGTGTCTGACTTCTATCTATTGGTTTATTTCAGGGGGAGCAGGGCCCAACTGGGGAAAAAGGGAGACAGGGGCTGAAGGGAGAGCAGGTGATATACAGTATTATATTATACTATACAATGAGACATGTAGAATAATAGAATAATTTGTGCCTCTTTTAGGGGGATATTGGTCCAACAGGTCAAAGAGGGACCCCAGGTCTACCAGGGATGCCGGTAAGTTATTACCACACTGCATTAAATGGAAAAGCAAATCAAATATATATTATTTTCTAGAATAGTTTTCTTCTAGACTGTTACCCAATGAATTTTTTATTTTTTTTATTTTTTTATTGGTAATTTAAAATATCTTATTTTTAAACTCTACTGTTCAAAATTTAATATTAGACCTAAGATTTTTTTTAAAGCTTTTGAAAGAAAACTCAAGAATGTTGCATTTATTTGATCAAAAATTCAGTAAAAAGCATAATATTGTAAAATATTTTTACAATTTTAAAAAATGTATATTCTTGTTATAACAAAGCATAATTTTCAAAATTCAAATTTTGTGTAACAATATAAATATCGACAATCAAAGTCAGTTTAATGCGTCCTTTCTGAAAATATGCATTAATTTTCTAACAAACTGCAAACTTTTAAACGGCAGTGTATATTTAGGATAAGGTTTACCAAAAAAAATTTACAAAAAAATTATTATGAATTATTAAATTATCAGTTCCAAGAAAACAAAATCCACATTGAGGTCAGTAGCATTAGACACTTTTATACACAAATGATACTCAAGTTAACTATTCACTATATCAATTTCTTCACTCCTCAGGGCCTGTTTGGAGAAAAGGTTTGGAACAAACATTTAAATACAGGGTTAAATACACATTGTTCTCTTATCTAGTTTACTTTTGCAGTTAACATTTGTTGATAATGAAATGTGATTTATCCAGGGTTTAAAAGGATATCCAGGACTTACTGGTTCAAAAGGAAAGAGAGGACCTCCAGTGAGTTTGCCATTACTGACAGACGCCTGAGTGATATATGTAAAACACGAGTCATGGCATTAATGTATGTGCTGTAGTAACTGTAACTGTGTTTATTTTAGGGTCCACCGGGTCTTCCAGGTCCACCGGGCTTATCTCTGAACCTAACACTGACTCAGCTAAAAGTAAGCAGCTGATAAGTGATGTTAGGATTTCAAATGTTTTTGCTCAGAATCCATTCAATGTATATCACTTTTAATCAGGTGTTAAATTCATTGCTGTATGACAATGCTTTTTGTTTATTCCGCACAAATTAGGACCTCATGTACCTCTCTGACAAGTCCAACTATCCACTTATTAAGACCCTGCTAGACTCCCTTCAGCAAGACCTGCGATTCTTCATAGATCCTCCAGATGGCACTAAGGAACATCCAGCCACCACCTGCTTGGAGTTGATGCTCAGTCAACCTAATTTAACCAGTGGTCAGAGTCATTCTCATGAATGCTATTGTTAATCTGTAGACCTAAATGTATTATTCTGGTCTGTGTGAATAATTATACTTACTGTTATTGATTTTTATTTAACTGTTGTTGTCTCAGGAATGTATTATATCGACCCAAATCAGGGCAGCCCTGCTGATGCTTTGCTGGTGTATTGTAACTTCGGTGCAGGTGGACAAACATGTTTGCCACCCCTGCAGCCACAGGTAAGTAGATTTGTCCTCAGCATCTGATGGGGTCATCATATGTGGAGAAAAAAAAAATTGATGTGATAAAATAGCTTAAATACACACTGACACTTTCAAAACTCAAATCTCACTACTGTTTAAAAGTTTGGTAGGTGAGATTTGTTTTTTAATGTTTTTGAAAGAAATCTTATGCTCAGCAAGGCTGCATTAACTTCATCAAAGATGTAGTAAAAACAGTAATATTGTGAAATATTATTGCAACTTTAAATAAGTGTCGTCTATTTTACTATATATAAAAATATAATTTATTTTTGTGATGGCAAAGCTGAATTTTAATCTTCAGTGTCACATGATCTTTTAGAAATCATTCTAACATGCACTTTGGTGCTCAAGAAACATATCTTATGATTATCAATGTTGAAAACTGTTTTGCAGTTTTGTGGAAACTATGATTCCTTTTTTTCAGGATCTATTGATGAATATAAAGTTCTAAAGAACAGCGTTTATTTAAAATAGAAAACCTGTACTGTCTTTACTGTCACTTTTGATCAATTTAATGCATCCTTGTTGATTTAAAAGTATTAATTTCTTAAAATAAATAAAATCTTACTGACACATTTTCAGCTTTGTGTTTCGTGAATATTAATCTGATAATGAAACTCCTCTCTGCTTCAGATCCCCATGAAATCCTGGCTCAAAGACACTATGCCAGACTCATTTACATGGTTGAGCACTATAGATGGCGGCTTTCAGGTATATTGTTTGCTCAGAACCACTAACTCCTGCCATCGTGTATTTCCCACTTGAGAAAATCATTGTCTTTACAGTTCGATTACATGGAAGCTGGTGTGGTACAAATAAGATTCCTACGACTCAACAGCAAGTTTGTGAAGCAGAACATCACATTTTCATGCCAGCCAAACAGCCACCAGGGCTCCAACGAAAGAGACATTAAGTTCCTTGCAGAATCAAGAAGACAGAGCTTCTTGGGAACATTACTGGATTGTGAAGTAAGATAACTGTATCTAAATGATAATGGATTGCATTGTTGTCGGTTTAATTTTATTATGTCCCCTTTCTGTCTGTGTTTAGCCTGTAGGGTCCCCGGATACAGGCCCTCGGGAGTCTGTGTTCCAGTTTGAGACTGAAGACCTGGAGCTTTTACCAATCAGAGATCTGGCTTTATTTGGCCACAGTGACACAACAGAACAGTTTCAGTTTACTGTAGGACAAGTCTGCTTCAGCTAAAATCCAAACACATTTGAGGACATGCTGAACTGTTGTGCAGTAGCTTTCTGCAGAGCCAAGAACGATAAGCAAAAATCAGGACTTTCTTTACTGTTCCCCATCTGCTGTGGGAATGGAAGTTCCTAATGAACTTTCCACCTTCAGTTTACAGTGTACCTTCAGTACAATAAACTGATTTGTTGTCTAGTGGCAACAGCAATCTGGTGCGCAGCTTCTCATGAGGAGATGTAATATATTGTTGTATATTGTTTACAATGCTTGTTTTCTGCAACATAACTGATTATTTATGTAATGTCAGGATGTTAACCATCACATTTTAAGAGCAGTTCGCTTCCACAAACCATGATTTCCTCAAAACACACAAAAAAAACTTTAATTCAGGCTTTTTTGCACCTTATGACACACACCACATGGCCAAAAGTGTCTGAACACTTTAACACCACATGTGCTTGATGAACGTTTAATTTTAAAACCTTTGGCATTAATAGGTAGTTTGTCCACTCTATACTGCTGTAACAGCTTCTGCTCTTCTTGGAAGGCTTTTAAACATAGATGCAGAGATTTGCTGTCACGTTTGGCCATGTGGTGTATGTGGCACTCAAATCTAATATCAAACAATGTGCCTCAAACATACAGTATATGAGGCACTGCTTGTGAAGACTAATAACATGAATTAATTAGTACAAGGAATATTTTGATCAGACAGTTGCTGTTGGACCATTGTTTATGGTGGATCCAATGGAATTTCCTATACATTAATTAACAAATTATGATGACCGTTTCTGAATAAAACATATCAATTGTTGTTCTTGTGTGCAAATTGCAAAAAGAGTCCCATTTAAAAATGATGACAATTTAGCTCATTGTAAAAGTAGCTCATTGCAATCTGTTCTAATAACAAGCTGATTTTATTCAAAAGAGTGTGTTTTATTGTTGGGTATGTTATGGTTGCCTTAGTAAAAACCAAAGGAAACCAAAATAAGTCCTCAAGGGTTTGTGTTCTTTCAGGTTACTGTATGAATTTAAAATGCCTTCAGCTTGCATTATAATAACTGCAAGGAATTTTTTGAGATTTTAAAGTTGGGAAGTGCAATATCTGCAGGAATCAGGACAGTCTGTTAATGTTAAAACCTAGGTATTGTAAATGTGATTTTGCCAAACCCAGATAAAACATAAATACCCGTATAAATATCTAAATGGCTAAATATAAAAATATGAGATAATTATATACTCTACCGTTCAAAACTTAATCTGTAAGATGTCTCTTATTGGTACTCGCCAAGGCAGCATTTATTTGATAAAAAATATGACATTTTATTACAATAAAAAACTTAAAATGTAATTGTTGTTTTTTTTACTGTAAAAGCAAAGCTGAATTTTAAGTCTTATGTGTCACATAAACCTTCAGAAATAATTTTAATATGATTTTTGGTGCTCAAGAAACATTTAATATTTTCAGGATTATTGCAATAAACAATGTAACTATATAAAACTCACCTTTGATCAATTTAATCCGTCTTTGCAGTATAAAAGTAGCCTTTTTTTTTCTTTTTCTTTTTTTTTTTTTACAAAAAATAAATCTGTTTAAAATGGCTAAGTGCGTTTTTGTCAGCTACGTTCATTTAGTATACTCCAATTACTATTTCAGTCAGCAGGGTAGTATAGACCTGGGGCCTGTACCATGAAGCCAGATTAGCTGGCTAGCCAGGTAAATTTCAGTTTAGTTTGCACCAATCCTGGGTTTTGGGTATCATGAAAGTGGCTTGGCTTTTAGCTGTGTTCATTGCCATAGAAACTTACACTCCATGGCTAACCTGCTCCAGGGCAGGTTATGTTCTGGGTTAGAGAGCTCAAACTGAAATTGGACCAATCAGATGTGAGCAAAGTGATGCATGTCTGATACAAAAAAAAGTTTCTCTTCCTACAAATTAAAGGTCACTAGTACTAAAAAAAAATCAAAGACCAAATATTTTGTTTTTTTTTATATATATAATTATATGATATATAATTATTAATCCATTACATACAAGCAACTTTAGTTTAATAGTTATTATAAATCATTTATTTTAAGTGAATGTTAATATATATGATCGTCTGCAATATAGATAATGCTTTAAAACTGAGTGTCCTTACATGAGTCTCTATCGCTGTATATTTCCAACTATATAAACTAATTTAACAAGTTTCACTTCACAGCAAGATAATTTGTTTTATTTGTCCTCTTACATGAACAAGTAATTTTTCATTGTAAATGCATTTCAATTCATCATATTCTTCAATCTCTTATCCTTTAGCAAAACCTTTAACCAAGGCTCGTGATTGGCTGTTCGCCAGTGATGTCACACATTCACGTGCAAGTGCTCCACAAACTCAGGATCAAAGCCTGAGTTGACAAAGAAAGTTAATGATCAGCATCATGGTACCAACAAATCCGGATTGGAGTGGTTTGGTTTGTCAACTCGAAACTAATCCTGTAACAGTGTTGCCAATTTGGGGATTTTGTCGCCAAATTAAGCTACTTTCTCATTGTTGCTGCGCCTTTTATTGATTTTTTTGTGGCAAGGAGCTACTTTAGCTATATTTAAATAAAAATAGCGATTTTTTTATTTTTTACTTGGCCAAACCCTAGTCCCGTGACCTCTCACGTTTGCTCCCAATCATGCCAATAGGCCTGTTCGACTTTAAGCGGCGCTGCGCAGAATGATCAGTGTATGAAATCAAAGTACCGCGAGAGCCATTGGAAAGCATAGGATCCGTCGGCTCTCGCGGTACTTTGATGTCATACACTGATCATTCTGCGCAGCGCCGCTTAAAGTCGAACGCGCTTAAGGAGTCTGCGCAGTGAACACACATCAGTACGTCTGCCATTCAGATATGAAGACACACACCACCATTTCATTATAAGTATCACGATGTCGGAGAAAAAAATATGATTACATCAGAGCACCAACAACTGCATGAACATCTTGTTTTAACCACAGACACAAAAGTTATACCACAATTCATGCATAATCATGTCAACCAGATACTGAGAGACACAGTGCATCATCGTGGCATGTGTGCTGGGATACAGTATTTTGCACTTACTTTTTAGTAATAGTGTGTTGACTGAAATACGTTTGTATGAATAACGTTTTTGTTTTTGGAGAATCATAATATTTCTTATCTGTTGTATTTGAGCAGGACAGGGATGCACTTTGGTGACACATGAGACAAATGCCCAACATTAAATGTCTTTAGTGTATTTCCATCATGTTTGATGTGCTTGCAGACCACTTGAAGAATTTACTGATTCAAATGTGTCGTGTAGAGTTAAAAGTAGACCTAAGCATTTCCTAATTTCACTTCAGATTTTTTTTGTTATAGGCCTACTTCATCTTTTGTTATATTTTTTATACTGTCATCATTTATAAACGCAACACTTTTGTTTTTGCCCCCATTTTTCATGAGCTGAACTCAAAGATCTAAGACTTTTTCTATGTTCACAAAAGGCCTATTTCTCTCAAATATTATTCACAAATCTGTCTAAATCTGTGTTAGTGAGCACTTCTCCTTTGCCGAGATCATCCATCCACCTCACAGGTGTGGCATATCAAGATGCTGATTAGACAGCATGATTATTGCACAGGTGTGCCTTAGGCTGGCCACTCTAAAATGTGCAGTTTTACTGTATTGGGGGGGTCCGAAAACCAGTCTGGTGTGACCACCATTTGCCTCACGCAGTGCAACACATCTCCTTCACATAGAGTTGGTGACCCCTGTCTAGAGATTTTCTGAGAGAGGGGATTGGCAACACTGTCCTTTAACTCTGAATTTGATCATCTACCATCATGGGACAGGCCCCTGTAGGCTCGTGTGGTGAATAACAGATGGACCAAACAATCGCAAACACAGAGACTGATCTCTTTCTGATTGGTCCCAGTTGTGGCGTGCCTGGCGCCCTCTGGAGGATTATTTAGAAAAGCCACAAGTTGCTAGTGTACTACTGTACAGCTGGCTTGTCTTCGTCTCCAGGAAACCACTTGAAACCTGTTCCGAGAAAAATGGCTGCAATATGCTACATTTAATCCTTCGGGATTTTCATTCGCGTCGCTTGGAAAGTCGCATGGTGTTCGCCACAGGTGAAGAGTCGAATGGGATTTTTGTGAGTGATCGCTGGTGCGCTCTAGGCCCTTCAGTGATGCCTCGGACCGTCGTGAGATCCTGAGCCGATCAGAGCTCCGCTTCACACAGAGCTGGACGCTCGACGTGCTTCAGGAAGAGAGGTGAATGACTTATTGACGCCCGATCTCTGCGCTTAATCCTGCATGGACATAAACCTCAGAGAAAAGTAACCCAGTGTGAGTTTTATTATTTACTAAATGGAGAAACTGATCGGTTTTTGTACTAAATAAAATGTAAATCATTTTAAGGGTTCTTTAATAATATAAATAAAGCAGTTTCAGTGAGTTATTTAGTCAGTGATAAAGTCTTGTCTGACAGTTAACGCTTGGTCTATTGGCTTGGCACCGAGAACCGGTTCTAAATAGAAACAATTATTTGATTCAATTTGTACAATATACCGAAGCCAATTTACTTTCTTCATATTCGTTTTCTCTACCGCTGTGGAGTCGCACCGTACTAAAATAATAATTATTATTATTAATTATTCGCGTGCTGAAATGGGAACGTTTGATTCTTATGAGTCGGTTCTTTTGAATGAATCAAAACAGTCGAAGAGGTTGTGGAATAAAGAATGAATCAGTCAACGATTTAAATGTTATTATTGTTTGTTTAGAATTTTTTTTATCATGATATATAGTTAGATAATTGGATTGGTTGGACGATATCTGTCTTTTGATGTCAGTTATTAACAGTTGACGATGAGCTGCAGCTTTAGACTGCTCTCTGAATTAAACTTTTAAAATTAATTTTTATGTTAGTTAAAATACATCATAATTTGATCATGCCGTCGACGTCTTTAAACATATATATATATATATATATATATATATATATATATATATATATATATATATATATGAACGTTTCTCTGTGTCTGTGTTATCAGTACTGTATGTGACTGACTGTGTCTTAACGTCTAGTGAACTGCCTAACTAGACAACACTTGGGCACCATGGTCAACCCAGAAATGTTGTACAGGTAGGCAGCACTCAAGGTTTTTAGACAATTTTGTTTTCTCTCTCTGTACACAGAAACCTGGCCATTGAGTTTATGAACAGTCCGGAGAGAGACAGGGAATCATGCTGCCTCCATCGAAAAGGGATTTTGTATCTCTGACTCTCAGCGAAAGTGGCAGCTACACCAACAGCAAGCAGTGGCGCCGACAGTCCTGCTGGAGGGTGAGTTTAATATTCAACAATCATTTGTTTGTTAACATTGTGGTTTTATCCAGTAGTTTCGAGACCCATCTGTATGGTAATCTGATTGTTTTGCCGAACATTTGATTACAAAAATGTGATGATAAAATCATCTTGGCTTTGTCTCCAGAAATGGAAACAGCTGTCCAGATTGCAGCGCAGCCTGATCCTGTTTACACTGATGCTGTTGTTGGTTTGTGGAATTGCCACATCTCCCACTGTCATAGGGCACTGGAGAGGTGAGATGCTACAAAAATTATAATATGGCTCCCTTAAAGTTGGATCTAACGTAGAGAGAGAGCTTTTCTGATGCACATCCAATTGAAACAGTTGTTGGTTAGAATGAAGCAGATCTGAATGTGAGCTTTCGGGTATTTGAAATAAAAGCACCGGTTTTAATCGGATGAAATGATTGCAGTTAAGGAAGTATGTTGTTTCACCCAAAAGTACAGTTATGAAAATACATTTTGATAAAAAATTACAAGGTCAAAAAAAAGAAGTAATTAACAACCCATGAATGGGTCATTCGCAATCAGATCAGTAATGTGTTTACAAAACAGACTCCTTATACCTTCTCTGTGTTTGTTTCTCAGATGGTGTGGTAAGGGAGAATGGCCACGATGGGAAACAGCCATTTATTGTCAACCTGAAAAATGAGTACAATTCCATTCTTCCTGAGCCACCCTCTGAGGTTAGCCTGACCTATTTGTTTCTTGCTTTCTTTTTGGATGGCCTCTTTTTATGAGTAACCTGATAATTCAAGGTTACAGGCTGTGCTTTTTGCTGCTATTTGAGGTTTGTGGCAATAACGTATGTTTTCTTCTGAAAAACAGAAAAAGGACTACCGTAGACGTGGACCTCCTGTCTTGCAGAACCGTTTGCAAACCAAAACAAATGTTTCGGGTCTGTTGGGAGTAGAAAATCAGGGACCGGACCTGAAGAATGAAAATAAAGGATCTGAAGAAGGAAAGCCAATCATTAGGTTTGATGTTTAATGTCAAATGTACTGAAATACCTTATAAATACAAAATACATGTGCATTTTGAAGAGCTTGGCTAGTATAGAGGACTTAATAATCTTATGGTTTGTTTATTATTATTTTTTATTTCTCACGTGTGTAGTTGGCGTGGAGCTGTGCTAGAAGAAGAACAGGCATCTGATACTGACACCAAAGACACAGAAATCCAAGACGACCCAGCTTCATTAGCACTTGGTTTGTTATTTTGTCAGCTACACTCTTTTGATATTGAACAGGAAAAGAGCCAGTTGCTTAATCTATTAATACTTTCTAAATATAAACCCATTTTATGCAGCTGATCTGCCAAATTAATTTTCTTTTTATGGATTGCACTGAAGCAGCTGTTTCCCGTGTTTCTGTTTCTTTTAGATGAGAGCAGGCTTGAGGCTGTGAGAGAAGCTTTTAGACATGCCTGGAAGGGATACAAGAACTTTGCTTGGGGTCACGATGAGCTAAAACCAATCTCTAGATCATATGGAGAGTGGTTTGGACTTGGGCTGACCCTAATTGATGCTCTGGACACCATGTGGATCTTGGGTCTCAAAGAGGGTAATTTAGTTTGCTACAGAAAATACATTAGAGTCCATCACAGACCAAGATTTTTTTTTTTTTTCTTGTGGGAAAAAAAATCCAGTCCAAGTCACAAGAAATGATATACCTTTTCATTGTACTCTTCCAAATGTATTTAATTTTTTAGAAAAACTGTTATATATAGTTGAGATATTTGTCCATTGATGGACAAAACGGATCAGCCCTAAACTCACAGGCTTGGTTGAACCCACCTTACTATGTCAGGCTGGTTAGGATGTTCAAAGAAACAAAGCAATTCTAGCAGCACAGAACCACCATTTTTACACTCTTCTGGGAAATCAACCAACAGATTACATAATAATAGTTATATGACTTCATATTAAGAAAAAATGTTGCCATTTTTGATGTTTACTGAGCTGTTTATGGTGTGTAATGTGGTTTACTTGATTTACATAAGTCTTGTTGACAGAGTTTGCAGAGGCCAGGGAGTGGGTGGCCAGAGAGCTCTCCTTCGATAAGAACGTGGATGTTAATCTGTTTGAGAGCACCATTCGTATTCTGGGTGGCCTTCTGAGTACTTACCATCTGACCGGAGACTCCATGTTCCTGGAGAAAGCTGTGAGTAAGAAGGACATGCTGATGAAAGGGCTGGAGTCTTCAAAGTTTTTCTTTATCCAGAACTATGTTCTGGTGTTTTATCACATGACTTATTTTTCAGGAAGATATTGGTTACAGACTCATGCCTGCCTTCAACACTGCCTCAAAAATCCCCTATTCAGATGTGAATATTGGGAAGGGGACGGCTCATTCTCCGCAGTGGACTTCAGACAGTACCGTAGCTGAGGTCACTAGCATTCAGCTAGAATTCAGAGAGCTCAGTCGACTAACCGGAGACCCCAAATACAAGGTCAAGACAATGGACAGTCTTTCTCAGTTAAGACTCGGACACTCATTTAAGCAATTCTGTTCTCATTGCAACAGGTGGTTACTTTTCTTCTGTTTTTTACTGTAGCTGGCTGTAATGGAGGTGATGAAGCAGGTGCATAAATTGGATGGAAAGCAAGATGGGTTAGTGCCGATGTTTATCAATACCAACAACGGGCTGTTCACCCATCAGGGCATTTACACACTGGGTGCCAGGGTTGACAGCTACTATGAGTACCTACTGAAGCAGTGGATACAAGGAGGCAAGGCAGAGAACGAGTAAGAAGAGTCTCTATACATTTGAACATCAAACAGCAAATATCGAAATTTTAGCTGTGGTATGATGACACAGCCTATAGTGCTAATACGAAATCAAAAAGCAAAAAATAAACGGCTTTCAACAAACAAATATGTATATACAGGTTTAGGTTCAAAGATTTATTTGTGTTCCTATTTCTTTCAGATTGCTGGATGACTACCTGCTGGCTATGGAAGGCGTGAAGAAGAACCTGCTGAAGAAGTCTACTCCTTCTGGCCTTACATTTGTAGGAGAGCTGTCCCATGGACACTTCAGTCCCAAAATGGTATACTTGTTCTCAAAGAAAAACAAGCCCTCAGGCCCAGCAGAATCAAGTAGCTCATGTAGCCCCTTTTTTCCTCCTTTCCTGTTACTTTCAGGACCACTTGGTTTGTTTCCTACCTGGCACACTTGCGCTGGGGGCACATTTTGGCCTTCCTGCTGATCACATGGAGCTGGCAAAACAGATGATGGAGACTTGCTACCAGATGTACGCCCAGATGGAGACAGGTCTGAGCCCAGAGATAGCTCATTTCAACATGCATGAGAGCAGCACACAGGATGTAGATGTAAAGGTGAGCTCAGGAAGAGCTTTCAATTGGTTTCAGTTTGTTTGAGTATGTGAAATGAAATCATCTTTATCTCATAATGTCCTACAGATTGCAGACCGACACAACCTTCTGCGGCCAGAGACTGTAGAGAGCCTCTTCTACATGTACAGATTCACCAAGGATAAGAAGTACCAGCAGTGGGGCTGGGAGATCCTACAGAACTTCAATAAGTACACAAGGGTATGCGAGAGAGTGATGAAACAGTTCCACTGTCAACTTGAAATGTTTTAGAATATGCAAAACATGTCCAAATTTACATGTTTTACATTCTAAATGGTATGTGAGATTCAAATGAGTGCATAGCCAAGTTTGTGCTTTTGCATGATTTTTGTGATGTCCACAGTCCCATTGCTCAACAGTTTAATTATGTATATACTACTGTTCAAAAGTTTTGAGATCAGTAATTTTTTTTAAATTAATTTAAAATTGTATTTTAATTACATTACATTTAATTAATATTTTTATTTAGCAAAAATTCATGAAATTAATCAAAAGTAACAGTAAATACATTTCTAATATTACAAAAGGTATTTTAAATACATACTGTTCTTTTGAACTTTTTTTATTGATAAAATCTTGAAACAAATGTATCATGGTTTTCAAAAAAATATTAAACAGTTCAACGGTTTTTAACATTGAAAATAAGTAATATTTCTTAAGCACAAATCGGCATAATAAAATGATTTCTGAAGGATCATGTGACACTGAAGGCTGGAGTAGTGTCTGTTGAAAATTCAGTGTTGCATTATAAAATAAAAAAAACAGCTATTTTAAATGTTAATAAAATGCCAAAAAATTACTGTTTTTACTGTACTTTCGATCAAATAAATGTAGCCTTGGTGAGCATAAGACACTTCTGTCAAAAAAAAAAAATAATATTTTTTTTAAATCTTACCAATTTTTTTCCAGGCATGAAACTTTCTTTTAAATGAATAAAATATTAAAAGGACATGGAAAAATGTAATTCTAGTTTAACTTTTTCTAGTTGTGCTCCGTTGTAAAGTGTTTTTTTTCACTAATACTCTTTGTGAATGAGATCTCTAAAATTAGTTAAGTGAAGTGAAATCCTTATCCATTCATCATTGGTCAGAAAATGTGGAATTGAATGCAGGCATATTGTAAGAAAAATGTGAGCTTCGAGACAGCGTCTCAAGATTGTTTTTCATTCTGGCCCAAAGCCAAACTTTGCTTTGTCAGAACGAGACTCATGATATCATTGACTCACATCTGATTTTCACGTGTCAGATACATTGCTACATGACTTCTCATATTTCTTGGTTTATTCAAACATTGCCTCGCTCCATTTCCAAATGTACTTGGACTTTCTGTCTCTGCTTTTCTGAACTTCACATTTAGCCTTCAGTTCATATCAACAGTTTACAAGAATGTTACCAAACAACCTTCAGTACAGACTCGTGTGTTCCTCTCCCTACAGGTTCCCACCGGAGGTTATACGTCCATAAACAACGTCCGTGACCCAGCCAATCCCAACCCTCGAGACAAGATGGAGAGCTTCTTCCTGGGTGAGACACTCAAATACTTCTACCTGCTGTTTTCCAATGACACCAACCTTATCAGCTTAGACAAGTACATCTTCAACACTGAGGCCCATCCTCTGCCCATATGGCCACAAGAAGAGTGAAGGACCCACAAGCACACGTGCATAACCAAACACATCTCTCTCAGGGCCATGAACACATTTGATATTCAAACTGCCATCTTTTTCTACACCAGGAACTCTTTGTAATTGAAAGTCAGTAACTGGTAAAAACAATTAAAACAGCCATGACAGAAACTGTTTGTAGATGTGTAGTTTCTGATTGTACTAGTAATCTGTATGTTTCTATGAATAGAGTTTCTTAATGTTTTACTCTATTTATGCTATTGTGACGCTGTCGATCAGCTAGGCTGCTGAATTAACCTGTTGACTCAGTATGTGCAGTCTCTCAGCCCAGGCACACAGACAAAAATGTTCATACTGTTAAACCTTACGGGGACTGCAAGCACTTTATGGTGTGTGTGTGTTCTCTTATAATGAAAGAATTACTGTTGTTTTTGTTGTGGGGATTTAGTCTTTTTAGCTTTGTAAAAAATTGTTTTCTTTACATCACAAGTTTTATTTGTTTTCCAGAGCTTATATGACCTATACAAACATTTGAAACATTCGGTATAGTTGTCAGGCATCATTATCCACCTTTTTCTTCAACGCGGAAGTAAGCCTATGGGTGAGACTTCCGGTTCATTAGCCGCTATCGGTAAATAACGAGGAGAATAACAACGTGCAGTAAACGGTAAAACTGTTTGCTCTACAAACCAGAGTTTTCATAATTAAGATAATACATTAAAATAATATAAGACACAATTTTCAATATCAAGCAGCAAAACTAACTGTTTTGTACAGCTAAAAATAGCTGGACACGGATGAGACCGGAAGCTAGACCCATAGAATTTACAAATGGCCATGCCCTTTTTTACGGCAAGAAAAAGGTGGATCTGATAAGCACATGCAAGGGGAAATGTTTGTTTTTAATTTTTTCAAAAATTAATTTTATTTTGAGCTTAGAACACCAACCTTACTGTGAGGGATTTTTAAAATGTCATTCCTGTGAATAGGAGAAATGTAGATTTTTGTGTTGATCTTGGTGGTAGTTAGAGGATTTATAATTTTTTTTATATATTAAATGTCTTCTTTTGATGTTAACTCCCTAGCAGGTGAACCATTATTATTATTTAGTTGCAGATTTTTGTTTTCAGTTTGGTCCCATTTGTTGTGATTGCAGTCAGAATTATGTATTTTAATAGAGCGTTAATCAAGCACAATGTTTTTAAGGGTTTATATTACATCAGATGTGATTGTGTCTATAGTGTTTGTGTATGAAGAACTTTATGGTATTGGTAGATTATTTAGTAAAATATGAAAAATTAGATTGTCTTCTTGGGGTGGTTTTCCTACAACTTTAAAGAATCTTCAAAATTCCAAATGTTTTCTTGCAGGAAGAAAAGTGGAATGTTTGCTATTCATTTTTGCTACTTGTTGCAGATCCGTTTGTGGGCCTGAGCTTAAATAGAATAGAAGTCAACTTTTTTGACCATTAGAGAATATTCATGCTGTTTACACAGATTACAGATGTACTATGTGCATTGTATTTGAAAAGCTTGGTTGAACATTACATCTCACATTAATATTTTCCAGTTTTTTAGGTAGTATGTACATTAAAACCATTGCATATGTTCATCAAGGGCTGAGCATTAACTGGTTTCTTGTTGTCGTGCTGTGGTGAGAGGTTTTGTTCCACGTGTGCCTTTACATACAGCAATGACAAATGTTGTCTATTTTCAATCCAGAGAATCAAGTTTTTACGAGAATTCAATCTATTTTAAACATCTCATGTTGTGAACCTATCTACAATTTGTTTTGTGAATAAATACTTTTGTGATTATTTATAATATAGTGGAAGTGCTAAATTAACTTGCTATCTGTATTCTATTTCTGGGTGTTATATTTTCTCTCATTGTGTGAGAAACTGAAGACAGCTAGACTCAATTGAGCTTGTGTATCTCACAGATTTAAAATGAAGGGCTTTTCATGCCTCGGTCTTAATTGTTTGAGCAAATGTCTCAAAATATTGATGCCTCATGCATATTGACAAATCAACAATTTTGAATCATTCATACACCAAAGATGTGACATGAACTTCAAAATATATTCTAAAACAGGAGTGATGAGACAAATAATGTGGTACAGCTGTACACATTCCTTGTAATGAAACATAAGAGTGAGTCTGTACATATTTCATGAATGTATCTTTTTAATGTCCATTTCTGTAAAAAATAAATGGATTTAATCAATATTTTACAAGTTTACAATGTTGAAATAAATTGTACATAATGAACTCATGATGACTCCTTCATTGCTGCCTTCACCCACTGAGCAATGATTTCAGACTCTTTCTTCCGAGCCACAATCACAGACTCAGGATCGTTAGGGTTGGACTCCCTGGGGGGGGGGAATAAAACGGAAGAATGATCAGATCAAGCCAAAGATGATTTTATTGTCTTTATCTCTCTCAAAGTTACACACACACAAGTTCTGAAATTTGCACCTTAAATCTAGATGATGAGCTCCCTCTGGTATGTTGATTGCAATCAGTGATGGACCGAGTGACTTCCTGATCTACAGGTGAAAATAATTGCATCATCTTTCCACAGAGAAGCACAACAAAACACTTTTTCGTAAACCTCAGCAGCAACCGATAACAAGGGAATTACTAAAGTGAATTATTCAGATCATCATTTGTAGTGAGGAAAAAAATAGTGCAACTTTTAAAAGTGAAACTGTCTTACCCCTCCATTGGCCCAAGGATCAAGATCACCATTGGAAAATATGATATTGCTTGCGGTGGAGAGGTCTAGAAGAGAAAATTCAAATGGATGCAACACTGAGCTCCCATTACATTTGCGAACATCCAATGAATATTAAAAGGACCAAAGACGAGCAGAACCTGATGTATAATCATGACATAAAACCTTTCCTTTTTTTTTTTTGGTAGTTAAAGCTTACCGTCGCCCCAGAACTGGGTCTTCAGCCACCCTGGACGCGGCACCACCCCCCATCTCTTTGAGCAATACTGTTCTCTCTGCTGCTCAGTGAATATCATAAGCGGGAACATGTCTGTCACATTGTTACTCTCAAAGCACATCTCGATCTCAGTGCAGGCCTAAAAAACAAATACATTTTTTTAAAAATACAATTACAAGTGAAAGGAAAGTCTATTCATAGTATAATGACCCTAATAAATCAGATTCAACTTGAAACTAAACTTCTTTACAGAAGTAATGAAACATGAATATCTAAAAATAAGTGTAAAGTATTTGGACTGAAGACCTTCTGGTTCCATCGTCCTGAAGTCAATGGTCTTTTTGGAATGGGTTTTTGGTTAATTGCTGGAGATAATGAGGTTAACTGAAGAGTATAATAGTAAAGCTTTTATATGTCCTGGATAATGTGGTTACCAACAATTGGGACTACAGAGGTTTTCAGGAACATTATACGTCATCACATGCTCTTGCAATCTATTCCAATTGGAATCATATTGAGATCATGTTTGTTTATAGCCTACGTTTAGCTTTTTACTTGTGGTGATTGTATTTAGGTTTCAGAATTAAAAAATGTTCAATTTAAAGTTTATCTTGATGAACAATTTGTGTAAGAATTAAACTTTTGTTGGGGATCTTTTCTCTGCAATAATCCAAGAGCCAATGGAAAAATCTTATTGGAACCAGGGCGATGCAAACTTCTGTGTTGGCCTACAAATGCCTATAAAGGCTTGTGTTAAAATCTAATATTCAGGGTTTAGAGAGAACTAATCAAAGTACCTGGTAATCCCATGCATAGCTGTCAAAGCCAAGGCCACAGCCGGTGGGGTCGGCACACTCCACATAGAGACTGTAGAGGTCATAACATGTGAGCTGGCCAGTGGAATTATACACAATGCCTGTGGGGCGGCACAAAATTAATGCTGAAGTCTTTTGAGCCTTGCCAGTACCAGAGGGATTTTAAAAAAGAACCAGAAAATGAAATCTGTGCAAAGCTGCTGTCATTTACCGACAGTATCTCGGAGTGCTGACATAAGATCAGTGCCATTCAGCATGGTTTCACACGCCACCTGTAAAAGTACAAAGCACTGTGATTTATCTTTAAGACACACAATCACACCGGTTCAGTTCCAACTGCAGGAACTGCACTGCTAAGCAATTTTAAATGGAACCAGATGGGCTGGAAATGTTTCATTTGCTATATGCATCAGCAAAACATTTGATTAACACCATTAGGTTTTGCATTATGCAAGCTTTTAGTTTTTTTTATGCTATCCCCTTTCCATTTGGTGATGGGGTTGGCTGAAAATTCATGCTAGTGACAAGTCCAATACCTTCACAGGGAAGGCTGGCATGCTGCCCATGAAATGAGTGCTGTAGGGATAATCCAACATGGCCATCATGGTGAAGGCGTTACGTAAGAGTCCGTTCAGCTGATGAATGTCCTTTGGGGTGGAGGGAGTATTACACAGGGAGAAGGCAGACTGGATGCGTCTGTAGTCTAAGAATGGGAAATCATGGAGAATGAAATCCATTTTAAGAACAAAAGCAAGCACAAATTGAACACGGTTAACCATTCTGAGTGAATGGCTATAGATACCTTTCTGTTGTGCCAAAATGTTGAGCTTCTGGAAAGCTCCTTGCACTGCATCTCTGCAGGCAGGGTTAAACTTCTCAAAATCCTGAATAAGCAAACAGAACACATCAATATTACTCCAATACAAAATCATAAATACTTATGTACAAAAAGTATTATATTTTAAAGGCATGTTTAACAACAGAAAGGGATTAAATGTGAACATACAGAGGTAACATCCTGGAAAAACTGTCTAGAGTCACCAAGACCTGCGGTGGACAGAATGGGAGCACTAGCGGCTAACGCCCCAGTCACGATATTAGGGTACCTTATTCTCATGTAAACGCTTAACATTCCTCCATAGCTGAAAAACAGACACTTATTACCATACACTACTGGTTATAAATTTGGAATAATTAAGACTTTTTTTATTTATTTATTTGAATGATGCCTCTTCTCATCAAGGCTGCAATTATATGATCAGTTCAAACATTATTAAAATTTAAAATAACTGGTTTCTTTTTGAATGTATTTTAAAATGTCAATTATTCTTGTGATGGTTATACTGAATGTTCAGCAGCCAATACTCCAGTATTCAGTGTCACATGAAATCAGAAATCACAAGGAACATCTTTTATTATCAATGATGAAAACTGATGTTTTCAATTATGTTTTTGCTGCTTTTTATTTTTGTGAAAACATTTAAAAATTTTGGGAAAAGTAATAATAAAAAATGAAAATAGTTTATTTAGCAAAGATGCATTACATTGATCCGAAGTAAGAGTAAAAAATGCTTAATGTCACAATAGATTTCTATTTCATATTAATGAAATGGTGGGAAGTCGTGGCCTAATGGTTAGAGAGTCGGGCTCGTAATCCAAAGGTTGTGGGTTTGAGTCTCGGGCCGGCAGGGTTTGTAGGTGGGGGGAGTGAATGTCCAGCGCTCTCTCCACCTTCAATACCACAACAGGGGTGCCCTTGAGCAAGGCACTGAACCCACAACTGCTCCCCGGGCGCCGCAGCATAAATGGCTGCCCACTGCTCCGGGTGTGTGTTCACGGTGTGTGTGTTCACTGCTGTGTGTGTGTTCACTGCTGTGTGTGTGCACGTTGGATGGGTTAAATGCAGAGCACAAATTCCGAGTATGGGTCACCATACTTGGCTGTATGTCACTTCACTTTTTACTTTCACTTTTTTAATGATGTTGTTTTGAAATTTGTATTCAAAGAATGTATCATGGTGTCCACAAAAATATCAAGCAGCAAAAACTTTTTCCAGGCACCAGAACCAAATAACCATTAATAACATTTGGCACCAATAAATACTGAGCACCAAATTGTGATATATATATATATATATATATATATATTTTTTTTTTTTTTTTTAATCATGTGACTCTGAAAACTGGAGTAACAGCTGCTTAAAAATTTTGCTTTGCCATCACTGGAATAAATTTGAAAACATTTTAAAATATATTAAATCAGAAAACATATGTTAAATTGTAGTAATATTTCAAAATTTTACTGTTTTGACTGTATTTTTGATCAAATGCAGCCTGGTGAGAAAAAGACTCAAAAATATAAAAAATGTTATTTCATAACAGTTATTTCAAACTTTTGACTGCCAAAGACAGTATTTGTTTATTATTATTATTTAACTTAATAATGAAATATTAAATTATAGTATGTCTGTCAGAAGATAATATGTTAATGGAAAACATTGTTTCTGAACAAAAAAAGCTCACTGAGACCCCACCTTCCACCAAAGACGATGACAGGACATTTCTGAGCGCCCAGTTCCTTCTTCAGCTCTGTGATCATGACCGCATAGTCAGCCAGGGCCTGCTCCACCGTCAACAGCCCCACCTCAGGGATATTAAATGACTCCTTCCCAAATGGAAGAGATTTTCCATAGTACCTCTAGAGTTTAAAGCAAAGCTTAAGATTAGTAGAAAGTTATAGATTGTATGACTGCATAAACCTGACATCAAAGACTGAGTGAACTGTCCCAACTTGTCAAACTTCCTCCATGGTCATATGATTCAACAGTTACATGAAAATCTTACATGCTCAGCAAATATCACCAGGGCTCCCTGCACTGCTGCCAACTCGGTGATGAACCCTGAATTCCGTGCAAACTCCCATATGTCCCCTTCATTGCCAGTGTAGAAGAAAATAGGTCCATTGCTTTTCTTCCAGTACTGGTCTACAATAAACACACAATGCACTCACTCAGTGTGGATAGAATTTAAAGTTCTAACAGTATGATACTGTGGTAGATTATCACCTGTAATAAGGTAGCGCTGATCATATGTGCCATTGCCAAGGCTGATGTAATTGAAGTGGTCTAAAACTTGTTTAAAATACTTTTCCTTGAAATCAGGAGCAAGGTCTCTATGAGATGGGATGACCTCATTATTGAGCTTTTCCTTCTAAAAAATAAAATATTCCAAAAAGGGAAATTCAAAAACATTCCAAAGAGGAAAATTCAAAAACATTCCAAAGAGGACAAAAGAACAATTTGAAATACGACCAGAGAGAGAATGATCTGTGATTTGTAGGAAAACAACTGAAGCAATACAATTTCATAAATCAACAGGCAAATATGGGAAAACTGAAGATCAGAACTTACTACAGATAAACGTGTCTCGGTTTTTCCACCGAAGATCAGCAACATGAATGCAAGGGAAAGCCAACGTGCAGCCATCCTCACAGAGACCCTATACATCAAGCCTGGAATCTAACACAGTTTCCTAAAATCACCAGACTGTCATGTGATCATGTCAGCTGTCATGTGATTTGTGTCATTAGGTGCGTTCGACTTGAAGCATGGCTACAGTCGGTGGTCAACGAGAGTAGCCGCTTGCAGTCAGGGGCGGAGTTGAAAACGGAGTCGTCAAGTCGGACACCTCGGGGCTCTCGTAGTTTGCTGCATCTACCTCAGTCATGGCAGATCACGTGGCGTTTGCTTGCTTTATTGCAGACGAACTGGAAGCTATAGAAATGCCATTATTGTTGTATGAAATTGAGCACAATGAGCAACGAAAGTGAGTAAAGGTTCAATGTAATAAGTATTGTTTTAATAAACCTTTTAAGATGTATGTAATATTTTGAAAGGGTGTCATCACGACAGAAACAAGTTTTAAGTAAATAAACAGAACATATTGAAAATTTGACTTGTGCAGTATGATTCATTATGTGTGTTTTTGCTACTGCAACTTAATAAAAATAATAAAAAAGCACATTTTAGTAAGACAAAACACCATGAACATTCATACGTGAACACCATGAACAGGCCTACCGATAAGCCCAATTTATTTGCCTTTCTATTATGATTTATACCAGCTTATGAAAGTGATCTGAATGTTGTATTAAGTTGACATCCAGCCAGAGTTGTTGGCAGTAATCGCATGCAAGTGAAGATGGATGAACCCAGCAACTAGACAATTAGTATCAATCAGAATCCATGATGACCACATTATATTAAAAGTCTGTAAGATTGACACTTGATTTATTCCATAAAAAAATGATTATCTAAATAGGTTATGCAGCTTAATACTGTAAAGGGTCTGTATGAAAAAGGTCCAAAATAAACCTATGCTATACGAATTAACAAAAAAGTGATTGCAGTAAAAATAATTGTAATCTTTTAATAAACATGATTTACGAGATGAAGATGACATGAAAAGTTAATTTATTTTTATTTTTTTGAAAGTCCGTATATGAGCATTAGTGGGACTGAAGTTGTCCGAATAAACGCGAAATACACGTCCTTGTTGTCATGTGGTGAATTTGGCCAATCGTGAAACAGCTGTGTCGTCATCAGCGCTCCCGCAGTCGCTCTGGAGAAATTGCGCCGGCTGAGTCAGCCGGCTGCTCTCGAAACGCTATCGCGGTACTTTGATGCCACACGTGACAGTGACGTGTGGTCGGCGCCGGTTCAAGTCGGACTAAATTTCTAACCGGCATGCACTACTTCAAGTCAGCCGCCGATCGGTCTGCTAAGTGCTGCATGAAGTCGAACGCACCTAAGGTTTACGAGTTGTCTATAAACGTTACAGACGAGCGTTTATCCCTGTTGGGTAAAGATCGGTATGTGATTTACACTGTGGTTATGTTAAAGGTCATCTAAGCAATCACCAGCAGCTTCGCAGTTTAACAATAATTACCCAATAGTTTCAGAATAAAAGCCAGGAACCATTTCAAAGTAAAAGTCTTCATGACTTAAAATAACTGACATTGGACATTGTTTAGCAGCTTACTTTTCTAACAATCAGCTAACTCATACAGTCAATGGCCAATAAACGAGAATGAGAAGGAGAACACGTAGGCTTTTGTAGTATTTGTAGTATTTCTGTGTGCAACACGTATTGTAATAGAACAAAATGTAATGCACTGTACATGAACAAAGCGATGTATTGTACATTCTTCTGTTTTTAGACTACAAACCATAGATGAGCGGAGGAGTCTTTGATGGATTGTTTACCAAACATCTGTAGCGCCATCTGCTGTACATATAGGTAACTTGAAGGTTGAATTAGAGTAGATTTGCACTCCTAGATATTTGACTTGTATATCAGATAGTTTATTATGATGTTCACATATGTCTTAATATATCTAGGCCTACATGTGGACAGATGTGTGCTACAAATGTGTCAAAACAGCACAATGCATCTCCATTTCCTTTTTTGTTTGTTTGTTTGTTTTAAGGTATTGTGAAATTAAATGTAATTATAACATTATTTGGGGAAAATCTAAAGCTGTAAACTTATGTAAAAATGTTAATATAGCAATGCTGGGATTTCCTCCCTCCAGTCTTTTTCTTGACTGTTTCCCTATTAAAATAAAGTGCTTCCTGGTTTTGGCCAGACAACCTTTATAGATTCTTTTTTTAGTGTGCTGTATATGTTATTGTGTAAGTGTGCACGTTGTCTTTCTTCAATTTCCTTACGCAACACCTTTTTGTTTAATTGAGCCATTGTGTACGTGCCCTACCTGCTGCTCAACATGTCTCTGTCTCTCTCTTCTGGGAATGTCCTGAAGGCATGGCAAGTGGGAGGAACCTCAGTCGTGTGTCACACTACAAAAATCACTTCCCTGAGAGTTCACGAAGGACTCTGGCTTACACCTGTTCAGGAGCCACGCTCATATTCATGATTGATCACTTCTAGAAAGCAGTTCGAGTTTCTGACTTATCTCTGTCAGTTTCTGAGCAGTGGTAAGTGTCCATTATTGTACTATTAGGTTTTGCTTTTATGGTGTTATTGTCTTACAAGAACCTACATAGCTCACAGTCTCACCTGTGTTTGTGGGCAGCTGTCACATTCACTCTTTCTGTTCTTATGTAATTAGTGACCAAAATATGGTGTTTTCTCAGTCCATCTTGGTATATAGTGATTCTAAAATATCAGTTGATTATTTTTTATTTTATTTTAGAAGGCCATGCTGTACATAGAGATGATTAAGCTGTGGGATGAGGCCGTGAGAGCAATAGACAGCCGGGACTGGCAGGGTGCTCTCACTAAACTCAACCAGATCACAGAACACAGCTGTCGCACTATGTTTGTGGTTGCTTCGACACACATTGCCCTGGGTCAAGTGGACTCGGCCATCAAGGTACAATCACAAATTTTGCAATTACATGTGTAAGACATGGTAGAAATGTAGGATATCTGTAGCAATAATTCAATGCCGTTATCATTGTCTTTGGTTGTTAAACAGTATTTTTGAGAGCTATGGTTCAATTTTATGCCTTTTGATCTTTTAGATGCCACAGATGCATATCATCCTTGTGCCATCCTAAAATTTAAAAGGCAGCTGAATGTATGAAGTCCTAATTTATACTGTGAAGATGATTATTATAAATGTATAGACTATTATTTGGAAAATATTACATTTTTATTGTTACATTATTTTTTTCTGCTTACAATAGTATTCTAATGTTGTCATATCAATTTATCTTAATACTTTTTTATTTTAATCAAATTTATTTATTTATACGTTTCAGACTTGTTTCTTTTTTTTTAAGTTGAGGAGGTTAATTAAATATCTTGATTTAAAAAAAAAAAGTATTTTAGATTATTTTTATGCTATATTTGTATTTTCCCAACAAATTATTTAAAATATTTTATTTATGTTTTTTTACACAGTTTTTTTTCCCCTTTTCCATGGTTCCCCAGTACTTCCTTGTGCCCCCCTGGGGGTCCCCTTAACCCAATTTAAAAACCCTTTGCTTAGTCAATAATGTAGTTATTTAAAGGTAGTTAAAAAATAGAATCTGGAAATATAAACTGTAATTGTTATGTATTTGTTTGATAAAAAGGATACGTCTTATGAGATGTCTTTGACAATGACAAATGATGCCTTTTAGGCTCTCGACCAGGTAATCGCAAAGGATTCATGTCTTGCTGTGGGATTTTTTCAGAGGTCTGCTGTTCATATGATGGCAAACAGGTGAGGATACTGTAGCTTTCTATGAATGAGCTGTCTAGTCTGTCTGGTACGCTACAGCGTTACGCAACACAAACATCTTAAACATTGACTACTTTTGTTTAAAGTTGATGTTCTGGACAGCTGATTTACTTTGATCTGACACTGCCTCTTTGTTCTCTTGCTCTCTCCCTTTCTCATTCTCTTTCCCTTTCTGTCTGTGTCACTTTTTCCTAACACCAGGCTGGAGGAGGCATTGTCTGATTGTATATGGGCTCAGAAATACATGAGGGAAAACCCTGTTATTGACTACAAACAGCTGGGTCTTCGCTATAAAATGTATAGCTGGCAGGTCAGAACACAAGCATATTTCTCTCTGTATGTGCAAAAAAATTCAAACGAAACCATATATAAAAATATTATTGTTTGAATTTATTGCACACTTTTTTTGAGAGGTGGGAAATTGTTGCCAATTTCTGTCTAGTCTTGTGTAAACTCTGCCATTAAACATGAACGTTGGTGGAGTTCAC
Organism: Barbus barbus; assembly: GCF_936440315.1. NCBI lineage: Eukaryota > Metazoa > Chordata > Actinopteri > Cypriniformes > Cyprinidae > Barbus > Barbus barbus. The sequence goes on along the minus strand of NC_136733.1, from coordinate 33,994,201 downwards.
CTGCTCAGATATCCATCACAAGGCCTCTTTGAGGGCTGAGTGAAAAAGCTCCATGGTTATGTAATGTCAAATGCCAGCGTGAAAGAAGATAAGACATATTCAGCATTCCTCAGTTGCCAGGTTAAGCTCAGGTTAGCCTGAACAGATGAAACAACCTTTCTATTCCTCATATGCCTATTAGCTGAAAAATAGAAAAGTTTGCTTTGTAGAATTTTCACAGAGCCAAAGAGCTAAATTTGCACCACTAGTCCATTGTTAGACATGAGGAATATGTACTGTGGGTATGCTTTGTGATTTCCTGGAAGAATAATCGAGATACAGCCTCATTACTCACTGTGTGATGGAATGGAGGGTCCTGTTCAAGGAAATGAATAACTTTACAGTTTCCCAAGAGTGCAGTAAAAATAGAATTTTACTTTAACTGTGTACACACACACACACACACACACACACACACACACACACACAAGGCTGCATTTATTTGATAAAAAATACGGTGAAATCAGTTTTATTGTGAAATATTATTACAAAATAAAATTAAAAATTCGAAATAACTGGTTAGTGTCCCATGATCCTTCAGAAATCATTCTAATATGCTGTTTTGCTGCTCAAGAAACATTCATTATTATCACAGTTATTAAAATAGTTGCGATGCTTAATATTTTGGTGGAACATGATCATTTTAAAGGATTTGTCAATGAGCAGAGAGTAAAATAAAAATATTTTATAACATTATAAATGTATTTACTATCTCTTTTGATCGATTTTATGCATCCTTGCTGAATAAAAGTACAAATTTATTTCAGAAATTTTTTTTTGAAAAAAAAAAAAAATTGTATAATATTTTATTGTCCCATTGATATGATGTAATGAACAGTGTGTACAACTTATGTGTTTTTTTTCACTCATAGGTCCTTTATAATGCAGCAGCCGTCCACTCTAGACTGCAGCAATGGGACAAAGCCAGGGAAATTTTAATGGCAGCCTCACAGGAGAGAGGAGCGGGCCGGAACAACTCTATGATAGACATAGCTCTAGAGGCTATTTCTGTAAGACCTATGTGATCATTTTATTAAGAAAATGCTAAGAGGACACTGACTATGTTTTTTGTCTCATAGTGCAAGAGATCCCCCGTTACATTATGATTGCTCTTTTATTGATAATGTATCACTGAACGCAGTAGATTGTGATGATTTCAGCAGTCTGTGTTTTAAGCTGACAACACTCCACTGAACATTGTAATCATGAAATGTCCATTTTGTTCCCAGAGGAGAGAGGTTTTGGAGCCTCTCTTGGTTCCTGAGGGTGAAGTGTTCCGTCCCAGGAAACAGGAGGTAGACCAGCTTAAACCGAGGGACTTCTTGGGTGAAGCTAAGGTGACTCGCATCTTCACACTGTACAGTTGCTTTAAAAAATGTTTGGAAATTAACTATAAGATGCAAAATTCAATAATATTAAAGTATATGACATTCAACCACAAAATAAGTGATAAAATTGAAAACTGGACAAACCTAAATGTGCCCAAAGTCAAATATTACAAATAGTATGCAAACTATGCATTCATAAAAAAGGCAAACTGTTAATGTTTCAAGAAACCTTTTTGACTCCCTGGAAGAGTCCTACAGGGTCCTGAGCCTCTGGTTGAGGACAGTTGAAAATGTAGAAATATCTTAAAATCCAAGCACATTTTAAGTACATAAACACTATGCACCAACGTTTACTGAAATTAAACTCTTTTTCTCTCAGGTCATCACTTCTTTGATTCCAAATGATGACTTCAGAGGTTTTGATCCTCTCAGACCACAGGTACAGTAACTACCTGTGAAACTACACCCGTCAAATTTTGTCCTACTATTTTCCCCATCTTTTGGTTTCTAACTAGTCTGTACTGATTATGTATGTCTCTGCAGAAACCAGGGTACTATGAGCCAAAGGTAGAAGATGGCCAGTACGTATTCAATATTCAAGAAATATTAAGACCAGCATAATACATAATATATTGTACTAAATTTATGCCAACTTTAAGCACAAAAAAGTATTTCTAATTAAGCTGAATATGTTATTCCTGCATAGGGACTCTCATTACATGATAATGAAGAGTGCATATGTGGCAAAAGGGGCAGGGGAGCTCACGGTGCCTGCAGGAGCAGAAGTGTTTTTGTACAGTGATGATGACAAAGATGGACTGGCAGTCGTCATTTATGATGGAAAGGTGGGATACTCTTTCTTTCCAGAATGTGATGGACTGCTACAGAGGATTTGTTTTGATTTGGAGGCACATTGAATGTTTTTTCGACTTTATAGTTTTGCTTTCTAATTATATTTCTGAAATTCATAAAAGCAGTTGAAGTGGCATCGTCAATGTGATATGATATTAAACATTTGACAGAATATAGAATAATGACTGGGATATTTCTCTTTTTTTAACTTTCCAAATATCAGAGAGGTCTGGTTCCCAGTTTCCTGCTTGAACCGATGGGCAAGAAAAACAAGGGTAAAAACAAGCGAATTGTAAGTGTCCTTTTGTTTGTTTTTTAACTTTCTTTTATGCCCTCTTTCATTTCCCACAGAGTGTTCTTTATGGTTTTTAATAGTGTCTTGATATTTGCCAAGTCTTACCCAGCTTTTTTCTTAGATTCAGTATGTTGAGCTTTATGAATGCAGACCGCTTTAAAAGCTTTTTAATTCTCATCAAAAATTGTGCTTACACACTTTTCAAACCACAGAGATTTGGCAAAGACCGTGCTTTGCCTCAGCACACTGTTACTTTTAGTATCGTTGTAAGTAAAAAAAAAAAAAGCAGTCATAAAAATAAAACAGGTTTAAAAGTTTATAGCCTCTTGTTACCACTTTTGCCAGATATGTGATGATTAATTGAGCAAAAAAGAAGGATCTACATTTCCTTGCTTGGCATACTGTATTAGCAGTGACCTTATTCTTTAGCCTCTGATGTTCAATATCTGAATTAAAGTAGCATATTTAGTGATTTTCTCTGCATATTTCTTTGAAGGAACTCGCCAATGGCATCCCACATCCACCAGCCCTAAAACCCCCAAATCGACCCCAAGCTCCATCTCAGCGTTCACTAGGTACAGAAAATAATTCAGATAAAACAGACACCTTCAAACTGAAACTGTTCGTTAATGACTAAAGTTGTTGTTGTGTGTGTTCTATTTTCATAAATACATATTATTACAAAAAATGAAAGAAAATATAATCTCTAAAATTTCTATTTTATAATATTTGATCGATTTCATTATTAAAAACACTGGGATTGTTTAAAAACAGCATGTATGATGCACATATGGGCAGTTATCATTTCCTGTCTCTCCTATAACCGTCCTAAAAATAAAAAGCAAAAATGACTGTACCGGTATTGTGAAGAATGTAAGTTTCACCCTCTCTCCTGTAGAGTTGCAGCCCTCCTATGCCGGTGCTACCCACACAACCCCTCCTACAACCGGCAACTCCACCCGCGTCCCTACACAGCAGGTGAGTAACGAAACACTCTTGAAAATGATGAAAGAATGCTGACCTTGTGGCAGGACAAAGCAGTGATCCCTTTAGAATGGAAACTCCAAAGTTTTATTTCACCCACACAATCAGTTTTTGCCTGGATTTTTCACTATTAATTAAAAGCTTTAAGTCAGTTAACCTTTATTTATATAGCCCTTAATACAGTTGAGATTGTTTCAAAGCAGCTGCACAGTATTAAACAGGGAAGTAACAGAATCAGTGATGCCAAGTTATCAAAATCCAAATTCTGCTGTAAAGCAGCATTATTCAGCATTATTTACAAAAAAAAAAAAGTTTAATTTCCTTAACAAATGTAAACAATTTTCATTAAGTGTAAATGAATAGTATCATTATTCCGCTCAGTTCAGTTAATTTTTTTTTTTCAATAATCAATTATATTGCTGAATATTAAGTGTCTTTTAAACAATAAACTTCAATTATTCAAATGATTTGTTCATTAAATTAAAGGGAACAGATTTGTGGTCTGTTTTAGACCTGGTCTGTTTACATATTTGGTTGCATCCTCTGTGCTTATATCTTATATATTTCTACAAATTCATTTTATCTTCCTGTTCAATTTTTCAAGCCTGAAACCTAGCATTTCTGACAGTATCATGTACTGTAGATGGAAATAGAAGCAAAGCATGATTAATGCAGGGGCCGTCATGGTTGATCTTTTGTGTGAGATGAGATCTTTTGAATGAGTTTTGTGACTCCGACATGAAGTGGAGTGGAGTGTTGAGGCAGCAGGCCTTTGATTTGGCCTGATTCAGTCAGAAATACACCCAAGGGAGCAAAAGAAAGCTGATAAAAATTTGAAAAGGGGACTATTTGAGGCCACTGTCTGGCAGAGAAACCTGATTACCTGACAAAACTTATATCTAAATATGAAAATACCTTGTGCGAAGGGGTATTTGAAATGGGGGGGGGGGGGGGGGGGGTACTTTCATTTTTCTTTCATTTTTCAAATTCTTGTGTTGTAACTTCATATTCGCTTGGCTTACACTTCCAGTGAATTGATAATATGTAGCTCTCGGTTTTCTCAGCCGTAAACAGATATGCCCCCCACCCCAATTTCTCAGGTCCAAACTTCACCTCAGGAGCCTGGATCAGTCATAGTCAAGGTGCGCTATACATACACCATGGCTCTGAGAGTCCCTTTAGAAACTTCTTTCCGGGATCTGCAAGACAAAATCACTGAGAAATTAGGACAGCCAGCAATGAACATTCGCCTCAGGTAATATTGCAGACCTGCAGTCTGGTTGACCTGCTTTTAGTTGCCATAAATTCCAAGCTTTAAAGTATGTTAGAACTCTGGTCACATTTTTGCATTGTACAAACCCCTACACCATCTCTAACACATACTACTACTTCCTCTCACAGACACAGAAGGAATGGCACCAGAGCACTAACACCACTAAATGGTGATGATAGACTGGATAGTCTGGAGGGTGTGGCTGAATACGGACGTGCCCAAATTTGGTGTCAGGTAAACTAATTGCCATTTTTGACTGACAGCTCTCTGTGACTTAAAGGAATAGTTCACACAAAAATGAAAATTGTCATCCTCACCCTTATGTCGTTCCAAACCTGTATAAGTTTCTTTCTTGTGTTGAACACAAAAGAAGATATTTTGAAGAATTTTGAAGAACCAAACAGTTGGTGTCCCCATTGACTTCCATAGTAGGGAAAGAAATACAATGGAAATCAATGGGGACCGTCGACTGTTTGATTACCAGCGTTCTTCAAAAAAATGTTCAACATAAGAAAGAAACTCGTACAGGTTTGGAATGACATGAGGGTGAGTAAATGATGACAAAATGTTCATTTTTGAGTCTACTATACTTTTAATATAATTTTTGTACCACTACTGTCACCAAACAGAATTGCAAAATTCTAGTTTGGTTTGCTCATCTTGCCAAAAATGTCTGCTAGTGTTGCTTGTCTGTTTTTTCAAACAGAGCATTGTTTTGATGGCAACACTCAGTCACAGTGTTTACACTTTTGAGGAAATCAACCTATAAATGCTTGACCTATTTATTAAACTGTGAGGGACAAAAAGACACCAATCTCCATGAACTTTGTTCTTTTATAAACAAATGTTACACCAATTTAGCAATTTTTTATATTTGGCAACTTCCTGTTTTTTCCATCTTATCCCAAGAACGAGGACCCTCTGACCAACAGGGCCATTCTCTATCAGATGGTGGCACTGTATGACTACAATGCACAAGGCCCAGAGGATTTGGAATTCAGTGAAGGCGACACAATTGACATTCTCAGTGAAGGTACATAAACACGGGTATCTTTTTGTTATTAATTTTGTTATAAATGTTACACACAAGTGATGGGGATAGACAAGTATTTTTTCCATTTTGCAGTGAATGATGAGTGGTTAGAAGGACACGTTGCTGGAAATATTGGCATCTTCCCTCAAAGTTTTGCTCATCGGGATACAGACAGCATCAGTGGGGCATCAACAGATTGACACCGCCTCTAAACATCAACAGTGGCTGTATTACCCTTCAGTGAATAAGAACTTTCTCATGTGCAGCGACAGTCTTGAGGGGCCCATCTGTTAAAAATTACAGTATATCTCTTCATGCCAAAATGTGCCTTCACCTAACTGCTGTCTTTGAGCATACATTTTAAAACAAGAAATCAAAATAATTCCTCCTCTACATATTTTTTTTCTTGTTCCAAAGGTGAATTTTCCTTGATTTATTTTTCCATTTACTTAATGAGATTACAACAGTCTTTAAGTGCTTTTAAATGGAAAATAATATAATTTGGGAATTAAGATGTCTAAAATATATTATGTGTAATGGTCCCGGAACATCCAAATTCTGTCTAAATTAGATGCCAACTGGAAACTCCTGGCTCGCTTTACAGAGTGAGTTCATTTAATATTAATAGAAAAGTGAGAATTTCAGGTACTTTTTGAGATCACAAAACAGGGCAGCTAGAGGCCAAATCCAAAGTTTTAAATAGTGCCACCCACCTCTTCTTAACCTGCAGCTGACATGCTATCTATCATATACAAACTGAACAGCAGTGCAGCAAAAATAGATGATTTAACTTGCATCACACCTATACAGTACACACCGTTGGCAGATTTTATTTCCAACTTGGTCAGATATAATAAAATGGCTTTTAAACCACCCCGTCCTGTAGTGAGAGCTGAATACACCTCAGTGAGGTATCCGTAATGCAGTGTTTAATGGCGTGGTGTGTTCTGTCAGACTGAGCACTGGGGCATGGCACTGCAGCATACGATCCCTCTGCTCTTTTATATTGCTGTAATTATGGGGTTGGCAGAGCCCAGCATGACGCACATTTCCCTCCATTCCCATTAAACATTCTGCTATTAATCAAAGCCATACCGCATTCTGACCCAACGTTTACTGATCAGTTCTTCCCCTCCTACCTTCTGTCCCTGGATTTTTATTTGTCAAAGAGTGAAATTTGGCGTTGTGTTTATGAGCTGTTGTATGAGTGTCAGGGAGTTATACAGTTTAACATGTTTCAGCGTCAAAACAAGCTTCTGTCAGTTGTAACTGAACTGTATTTGGGTCTTTGTGTAGCACAGCCAACGGCTGCAATTTAATGGCCTTGACTGCGCAACCCATCATAAAAGTTAGTCGTTTATTCAGTACATCACTTGCTCTGTACTCAAAAGATAATGTGGGACTCTTTATCAAGAAAGCAGACAGCAGAAAACAGCCAACTATGGTGCAGGGGGAAATCTGGAGGCTCAATTTTAAGCCAAGAGAACAGGTTAAACCAACCCAACCACACAGCTTCATTAAATCACTCTCACAAACATGCGTATACGAGTAGGGAGAAAGAAAGGACAAGGGAAGATATTTGATATTTTAGCACTTAATTGAATTTCTGGCATACAGTTTGGAGCACTTTTGAGTGTGTGTGTGTGTGCCTTTGGTAAGTGAGTCATAGTTATGTGTGACTTACAGCTGGAGTGTATTCACTTCTACAGTGCATAAAGATCAATGAGTATCTCTATTGTCTCATTTGGGCCCATTAATTGTTCATTAATTTCTGCCACCATGCGTTGATGCCAAGAGCGGTAATTGCAAATTAGCAATGACTCTGAATCTTTTGCTGCAATGTCACCGTCTTAAAGGGCTGTGGGTTGGACACCTGGAAGAAAGAAGAAAGTTCAGTTGAGAGGGTCTATAGATGTTTAGTCTCATTAGCATTTTAAATCAGTCATTTAACTAATGAGGCTGTTGTCATTTATTTTAATGTTTAGTACATGTTCACGTTTTTTATTATGCTGCACTCTATTTTGTTTCATTTGTATTATTGATATTTTTTATTATTTTATTTAGCACCGATGTATGCAGTCTCCCCGGCAAAACAAATGCACTTTGTTGCTGTCGTGCCAGTAAAATGAACTGGGTCAATGCAGAAACGGATGAGGTTAAATATACAGCCTTAAAGGGAGCAACAGTCTGTCCATATGAGTTCATTAACAGCCCTCTCGTGAGACTCTTTGTGTACTGTAGGTTGTGGATGTCTGCTGACAGGCCTTTCTAATTCCTCTTTATGAGCTTAGAGGATGACACGTGTGTTTTAACTGAGCTTCCACGGCAGCTGAAATCCACAGACTGGCCTAAAACCTTGCTGGTTGCCTTTTAAGCACATCAGACAGACTACATAATATTAATATTTAAAACAATTCATGGACTGCCATGAATGTGCAGTATGGATTATGCCGCTTTTCTCAGCAGACGCAGTATTAGACACACAACTAGGTTCTCACAACACCAATCTGATTTGAGCAGAGCTGTGTTTTAGATGTGATATTACTCTCTTTGCCCAGGCAGACACAAAGGATTAGAGAGCTTCAGGTATAAATGGAGCGCACTTAAATAAAGCACACACACATAAATGTGTCCAAGCACTGCCCTCGTTTTGTAAATCTGTTCAAAACAGCTTTCACTGCCCCGTCTTAACTTGGGATAAGAAATCAGCTGTACGATTGAAATGTAAGGGCTTTTAGAATTTAACTTGCACTGAGATATTTCTTTTTAAAGTGTTCCAAAGGCAAATGTCAATCATAATCAGGTTTGGTTTTCATTAGTCATTACTGAAAAATGTATTTAGGTCACTACTATTCTGGAAGTTTTTCTGTATTTAATGGCTCTCTGGAACACTTGATTCTGATTGGTCAGTTGTGGCTTTGCTCGGTCAAATATTTTTGATCTCTAAATGGGATGTTCCACCATTGCCATACTGGCACATTTTTTATGTTTGATTGCAGACTGATACATTAATGTTTTTAAATTAAATATTAAATCATAAGTATGTGTGCAGTGTTTGTCTTCCCAGCCAAAATAAATATGTTCAAACAACGTCTGGCTAACGTTACCATTAAATTATTAAATGTTCTATGAACTTTCAAAACGTTCAGTTTGTCTTGGTTATGGGAACATTCTGTTTTATTATTTCACAGATATTATGGAAATGTTACTTTTGATGATCACGAATGGCCAACTTAAATGTTTCAAATATGTTTCAAACATTCCATAAACAACGTAAATAATACAAATATCAATTTTGCGCTAAAGTTTTAAGAACTTTATATAAGAGCAGTTAACTTTGAATGAACATTCTATTAACGTTACTGCAAGAATGATCACCTTTGAGAACTTTGACAGAATGTTAGCCAACTTTCTGAGAACGTCCTGTTAGCTGGGTTGTTGCTAGGCCAGGCTATTTTTCTGAGCAGAATCTATAAACGCTAATCTACAAGATAATGACTTATTACAAATCAAATCAACATTTCATGGGACATGACAGCCAGTCATAATGTTATCGTCCTATCGTAGTTTATTTTTCAACAATGACAGGCTGGATGCACATTATCCTTAAAAAAAATGAATTAATGAATAAATAACCATTTAGAGGATCTGATTATGGCAAATACGTGTAAAGATGAAATCAGGTGGATGTGGTTTCGACTGTGAATGTGGTTTCCCTTTGAGAACTTTTACGTTAAGTGCGCAATGCTCTTTGGAAACTACTTATCTTTCAATTGACTAACGTCAATAACCCGGTGGGCCTTGAACATTAAAAATAGCTCACGCACAGGAAAAATGTGGTTTAGTTTGTCCAAATGCGTTCCTCACAGTTGTTTGTTCCTAAGCAACAGAGGCGCCTCGCGCGTGCGTCATTTCCTCCAGAGCGCAGTGTCTGTATCTCACTACGGACTCTGTAGTGTAGTAGCGACAAGAAATCCGAGCGAGCCACACTGACCAGACGCGCTGCTCTTCTGACCGCAGCTGCCAAACTTCAAACGTTCTTGCTGTGCTTTTGTTTCTTTCTCGGAGCAGGGCGCGTCTCACCACCCGTTTCTCATCGCACAGTGTGTTACCAAAAGGATTAAAGTCACTATAACGGACGTCAAATCCTCGCGGGACTTAATTCGGGTTTGTTGTTTGCCTTTGGAAGAACAGTGTACTTTTTCCACTATTCAAAGTGATTATTAAACCAATTTCAGTAATAATCAAAAGTTTCGAAACTGCATTGCACTAGTTACTCTGCCTTGTTATTTTGAAGACTTAACTCAGCATGGCTGGTCTCATCACAGGTTTAACGCACGAATCGCGGTCCGCTTCTGTTTTTAGCAAGAGGCAGTGACCGTGCTCTGTTCCTAATGCCTGATGTGAAATCCCCCTGTGGTCTTGAGGTGTCCGAGAATGAGCACGGATCTGGAGCGCGCTTCTCTCAAGTCGGGCGCGAACTCTCTGTGCTCCGGTGGCCGAGCGCTTTCCATTAACGTCAAGAAGTTGCACAACGCGCTCAACGTGCTGCTCAACGACTTCGAAAGGGAGCAGTTCATCCACTGTCTCAACGTTTACCACGCCAAGCGCAATGTCTTTGATCTCGTGCAGACTCTCAAAGTCATTCTCAATACACCCAACAAGCGCCAACTCTTACCCATGCTGCGCCTGGTCATACCCCGCTCGGACCAGCTGCTGTTCGACCAGTACACATCGGAAGGGCTTTATCTGAAGACGGATCTGCTGACAGCCAGTGTCAAGCACGAGTGCTCGGAAGACCTCAGCAGCACGAACGCGCACGCTGGAGCATCTTCCGTGCACTTTCTGCACGAGTCCGAGCAGGCCGGTCCCAGTCACGGATCCGTGCGTCAGGCTCCGGTTTTCAGCACCGCGGCTGAGGGGACAGCTCCAGCGCTGATGCTGGAAGCGCCTGATGAAATCCGCCAAGTTACGCTGAAAAGGAGCAAGAGCCACGAAGGCCTGGGATTCAGCATACGTGGTGGGTCAGAGCATGGAGTTGGCATCTATGTGTCTTTGGTGGAGCCGGGATCATCCGCTGAGAGAGAGGGGCTCAGAGTTGGAGACCAGATCATGCAAGTCAATAACACGGTGTTTGACCGAGTCACTCATGGAGAGGCAGTCAAGGTGATGTGTGATCTCTGTGTTAGTGCGTGTGAGTGAACGTATGTTTTTGGCAGTGTTTTAAACATTTCACATCATGAGAAATCTTTTGTGGATCTGTTGAGTCTGAAATTGTTCACTGAAAAAATGAAAGACATTTTTGGGGGTTCATCAGACTGCCGAACTGATGGAAACTTATCAAAAAGGCTGTTTTCTGATAGTTTACTGCAAAAACTCTAAGACTGGCAATGAGGCTTTATGTAAACCCATTATAAGAGACATGTTTTGATGCACTTGCATATGCGATTGTTGGTCTTTTTACAGTTTCGGACTGTTCTTTTAATCATGGAGAAACTTTTTCAATGAAAACTATAGTGGACATACTGAATAAATAAAGATAGGCCCTTTGTATACCAACTAAAAGTTTAATAGTATTAAAGAAAATTAAGGATGGTTTGACTGCATTGTCCTGTTAAAAATGATTAAATAATAATAAAAAACTATTATTTTTCTATTAATTTCAGATCATTTCTGTTTTATAACTTCAATAAAGCAAAATCTAAATCTCTACTTCTTTGGGTGCACATACTTCTGGTTGGGAATCGCTGCTTTACATGGATCAGTGTGGCAGTGTGAGGAACCCCAGTTTATCTTTTCATTTTTTACAGTGTTGACTCTCCTTTTTTGTACCAAACAGCCCCATTTGCTTTCCCCCCTCCCTCCTCTCATCCTGTAAAGTCCTTTACCAGTGTCACAGCCCTGCAGAAAGATCTTTGGCCAGAGTCCCAGTCAGAGTTACTGGTTTTAGCAGGGCTAAAATCAATCTTTAATGGTTTTTTTGTTTGTTTTTTTGCCCACTCGATTACACAGTACTGTGCACTAACTTTTGGCCTCAACCCCAACCTGGCCCCTGGCAGTGTGACTAAACCATCTCACTTGCTCTCTTCTCTTCACATGGTCCTAATCCTGGCCTTTTTTAACACATTTTCACTCATTCCCTGTGTGTGTCCAAAGGTAATTTCAGGAAATTGGATAATTGACTCGAAACGCCCCATTGGAGCTGGTGTTGGTCTCATGCATTGTGAAAAGAATTGGAAGTACTGGTGTTTTATCAACTGTAACGTCCAGTTAGAAATTTGCCTGTGGTGGAATCTATTATCATCTCTAATTTTAGTTCTGGATTTGAGAGTTAAATCATGGGTTACATAACAATTGAAGCTTGTACAGTTTGCAGAAGAAGAGCAATGACAGGCAGCTACACTCTTACTTTCCTCTCTGCTCGCTCACTCTCTCTCCTTGACTATTTGTGTGGGCAGGCTCATTCTGTGTTTGATTTTTGTTTTATTTTTCAAGAGTTCATGTTAGACTGCTGAGGGAAGTGCGGCATTCTTTTGTATCATCCTTGCTTTGTTGTACTGCCTGTCTTACTCATGTCACAGTCTTGTTTGCCTGTCAGAATTGAATCCACAAACTAAAAAAAGCACAGAGCAAATAACAATGTGAGTCAAATCGTAGCTTGGAAGCTCAGTCCTGTATCAGCTACACTTGGCTTGGCACTATTTAGACAGTTTTTGCTTTCTGCCAATCACACCAGCAGTATCAAGTATAGCTGTTTAATTACATTAATATTGTAGTTTAAATAGCAGAAGTTCAGGGCCTGACACCTATTTGTGAAGCTTTATTGAGTGAGTCAGTCTGTCTTGATTGCAGGTTCCATATGGAGGGATTAAAATTGATTGAGCATGTTTACTCAAAGTGCCAGCCTGTAAGCATTTCTAAATAAAGATGTTTGAGGTGAGAATTTGCCGTCTCACATTGCCTGTGAAGTTTACTATGAAGATGAGGTGTGAATTGAGCTGATTTGACAATATCAGAGTTGTTAACACAATATTTTATGGAAGATGACATGAGCTTTAAGGCATGCTTGCAGCTTATTCTGGACAAGAACAACTCACTGGGCTGACTTACATATTGACCAACCAGGATTGTCACATTTTATTTATACAAAAAAAAACAAAAAACAATCTTTAACACAAAATAATACATTAAAGATTTTAGACATGCACGATTTTAGAGAAATTATTTTTCTGGAAAAATTGTGATTTCAAAATATATGTCTTTTTTTTAAGCTCCAGGTTGCATTAAAAAAATATTTTTACTTTAATATTTTATTATTATTAAAATTTTAATATTGTTTATTTATAATAATAATATTTTTTATTTATAAAATATTTTTTATTTAACAGTGAATTACATAAAAAGTATAAGAAAATAATGCAATAATAAGAACAATTTGTTTTATTTACAGTACAACTACAAAATTATAATACTAATATTTATGGTATTTGTATATGTTTCTCTTCATTTTCAAACCTTAAACCATCAAGCTTGAAGCTTAAACCATTTAGGTTTGGAAAGATGGTTGGTGTTCCCAAATGCAATCTTATTCACAATAGAACATAGAGAACATAACAAATGTTTAAACATATAAATTTTACACTTTTATCCACTAAATGCGCTCATTTCAAATTTGATGTCCGCTACAGGTCTCAAAAAAGTTGGCACAGGGGCAACAAAGGGCTGAAAAAGCAAGAAATTTTGAAAAGATTCAGCTGGGAGAACATCTAGCAACTAATTAAGTTAATTAACATCAGGACTGTAACATGATTAGCTATAAAAGGGATGTCTTAGAGAGGCAGCGTCTCTCAGAAGTAAAGATGGGCAGAGGCTCTCCAATCTGTGAAAGAGTGCGTAAAAAGATTGTGGAATACTTTAAAAACAACGTTCCTCAACGTCAAATTGCAAAGGCTTTGCAAATCTCATCATCTACAGTGCATAATATCATCAAAAGATTCAGAGAAACTGTAGAAATCTCTGTGCGTAAGGGACAAAGCTGAAGACCTTTGTTGGAAGCCCGTGGTCTTCAGGCCCTCAGACGACACTGCATCACTCATCGGCATGATTCTGTCATTGACATTACTAAATGGGCCCAGGAATACTTCCAGAAACCACCATCTGTAAACACAATCCGCCATGCCATCTGCAGATGTCAACTAGGGTTGCAAAAAGTTGGAAAGTTTCCAGTAAATTTTGGAAACTTTCCAGATATTTTGGATACTTTCCGGGATTTTTTGGAATCTTCCTGGGATTTTTGGAAACTTTCCGGAAATTTACCAAAAATGTTCTACCCCTTTGCAACCCTAATGCCAACTAAAGCTCTATCATGCAAAAAGGAGCCATGTGTACATGGTCTAGAAGTGCCGTCGTGTTCTGTGGGCCAAGGCTCATTTAAAATGGACTGTTTCAAAGTGTAAAAGTGTTCTATGGGCAGACGAGTCCAAATTTGACATTCCTGTTGGAAATCACGGACGCCGTGTCCTCCGGGCTAATTTGTGCTCTGCATTTAACCCATCCAACGTGCACACACACAGCAGTTGGGGGTTCAGTTCCTTGCTCAAGGGCACCTCAGTCGTGGTATTGAGGGTGGAGAGAGCGCTGGACATTCACTCCCCCACCTACAATCCCTGCCGGCCCGAGACTCGAGCCCGCAACCTTTGGATTACGAGTCCGACTCTCTAACCATTAGGCCACGACTTCCCCATGGAGACCTTCTAGCGTGTTATCAGCATTCAGTTCAAAAGCCAGCATCTCTGAGGGTATGGGGGTGCATAAGTGCATACGGTATGGGCAGCTTGCATGTTTTGGAAGGCATTATGAATGCTGAAAGGTATATATAAAGGTTTTAGAGCAACATATGCTCCCCTCCAGACGACTGCCTGCAGTCCAGATCTTTCACCTATAGAGAACATTTGGTGCATCATTAAACGAAAAATACATCAAAGATGACCACGAACTCTTCAGCAGCTGGAAATCTATATCAGGCAAGAATGGGACTAAATTCCAACTCCAGAAACGCATAACCTCGATGCCCAGACGTCTTCAAACTGTTTTGAAAAGAAGAGGAGATGCTACACCATGGTAAAACATGCCCCCGTCCCAACTCTTTTGAGACCTGTAGCAGGCATCATATTTGAAATGAGCTCATTTAGTGGATAAAAGTGTAAAATTTCTCAGTTTAAATATTTGCTATGTTCTCTGTGTTCTATTGTGAATAAAATATTGGCTCATGTGATTTGAAATTCTTTTTGTTTTCATTTATTAAAATTTAAAAAACGTCCCAACATTTCCAGAATTCGGGTTGTATAATCAAACAAAGCCATATCATGATTTTGGTTTTCAATTAATTGTGCAGCCCCATTAGCTTTTAAAAATAATGACGCATCGGTCTGCAATACAAATAATTGTCTGTTTTAGTTGCAAATGTGTGTATTCTTTGTGGTCAAAATATCCGTCCTTTCAAATGTAATAAGTAGCAACTGATTATTTTATGAACATAACTCTGGAAACAAAGCAGAATATACAGACAGTTACACTAGAAACTATTTTGTTTACGTGCCTAAAAAACGGTGTACTTTCTTGATGCCACAAACCTTGTAAGCTTGGTCAGATTCAGTCACCAGTTGTTCCTCCTCTCACTGTGACCAGTGACTAGTTCTTTATGTGCTAATTGTTCCATTGTTCTGACAAGACTAATCACACTATTCTACATGGTAAAATCCTTTTTATCTGAATTCCAGCAGTTCTTCCAATATCATCGTTCCACGTTAATTGCCGTAGTTCCTGTTTGCATGCTAAGCTAATAGGGGTGTTCAGAGCCACTCCTGTTGGGATTCCTGCTCTCATTTATTAATTGGATCCATTCTGCTTCCCATTAGGACCTGAATAATTCATAAAAGCGGTTAATTAAGCAGACAGTGTTTAAGCCAGCGAACACACTCAAAGCTGCCTCAACCATGAGCTTTGATTAGTTCTGACAGAGAGTTCGGCGTGTGATGAGGTGCGTCAATGGGTGGGTAACAATAAATCGAAGCGCCAGGGATTCGTTTATTTCATTTGATCGCTACGTGAATTGACTTTTCACATACTCCAATTTAGTATGATTACTTTTAGATGCAATAGAAGGGATCATTGCCTAGCGAAAACACACTCAAATCCTGTTCAGTCATCTAAATCTGCATAACTAAAGCTTTGCTCATTGGTTTTTAAAGTGATCTGCTGAATAACAGGGGATTTGACAAAGAAGTACAGCAGGCAAAGTCACATCGTCTGCTCTCTCTGTCGGAGTCTCACCCCTATTGACCTGCCAGTCTTAAGTAATTATTCTCAATGACAAATTGTGCCAGCAATGCAAATAATGGCGACGCAGCTGCTTGTACTCTCCTGTATTTCAAGTTTTATCTTGATCCCCTATATTTATCTCTTTCAGTAGAATTAGCATTAAGCACTGAGAGTTCCCTAGTCATGTGAATAGCTAATAACAACCCCCATCCCTTTCCCAGCACACAGAACATAAGCCCAAAACAGTGTGTACTCCACATCTGATGGCTCTGGAACAAACAGAGCTTAACGGCACCGTTATTTTCACCACCATGATGCACGTTGACCATTTTAGAATGTATAGAGGGAAAGTCAGCGATAATGCTGTAGGGAGAGAGTTTGTGGTTATGTAAGTGTCAGAATAATGAAAAGCCGATTTGTTTTCCGACC
This sequence comes from Barbus barbus, assembly GCF_936440315.1. Classification (NCBI taxonomy): domain Eukaryota; kingdom Metazoa; phylum Chordata; class Actinopteri; order Cypriniformes; family Cyprinidae; genus Barbus; species Barbus barbus. The sequence continues at coordinate 33,977,648 of NC_136733.1, read as the reverse complement.
ACTGAGGATCATCAAAGACAGAATGGGTCGGTGAAAGATAAGATGGTTCAATTTATCAAAGCAAGAGAGATGTTTTTTTTAATCATAGCTTGGAGCAAGAGAGGGAGAGTGAGCGATACTGAGAGGGGACGGGCAGAGGTTGATGGGAATGGAGTTTTACACAGTCCATCTGCCGCACTGTCATGGAGATTTTAAAAGGCCAAACGGATGCCGGAGGAACTGATAGATGTAGAGTCAATTAGAGACCTCTTTTTCCCTCAGTTTTAGCTGAGAGGCTTCTAGAAAGAGAATAGTGTAGACCCACCATGATGTTGCAAAGTGCTTTTCCTTCTTGACAAAAACTCACAACGGACCTACTGTAAATATGAATAAATAACTTCTTTCTAATGCAAGACCTTGTGTGAACATTAAATCTTGACAGTCTGATTATTCTACATTATTTACAAGCACAAGCTTGTTTTATGGTTCCACTGGAGAATGGGAAAGTTAAAGACGTTTCCAAATGTAATAAAATCCAACCTGCAAAAAAAGTGACCTTACTTAAATAGATGCTCAGGTTTTTGTTAAAAATCTGTCCAAATGTTGTCCAATGTGAGTCTTTTGAACATACAGTTTTAGAATGAACAATGTTTTCAAGTTGCCAGCATGCTTTGCTGCTTGAACTAATTATGTGGTAACTATTATTTAAAAAAAAAGATTATTGCTTTTCATTTTACTGGCTTAATTTATTCTGCTGTTGATGTTGTTGCTGTTAGTTAGCTGTTAACATGGTTCAGAGTTCATATTTTTACTGAATTAGCTATTGTTGATCTCACTGTTTTTGAGATTTGTGTGTAAAATTATATATGCATCTCATTGCAACTCTGGGATTTAATATATTTACCTATCAGCGTGATATGTTTGTCTTTAGTTTTAATAGGCAAATGCTTCAATTCTAAACTCTAGTTTTACAGTCAATGCTTAAATTAGCATTGCCTTATTTTTAGTTTGGTCAGTTTAGGTGTTTTCGATTTAAGTCGAACCTTTTTTACAGAGTTGATATCACACTGAGTATGCACTAGGGGAATTTAACTTGTTCTTTATAATTACCTTCTTGTAGAGCATGAACGTTTGTAGTTTGTGGTCATAGATTGCCTGTGCACACACCTCTGGCCTTACTGCTGGGTTTGAATGAACTAGTTGATCATTGATCTTTCTTTCTTTCATTCTTGTTTGCTGGCTTGTGTGCCCTGTCTCTTTTTCTGCCTCCTTTTATTGCTGGCGAATGACTACATCGCCCCCCGTCGCACTCTGCACTCATTTAGAATACAGATTCACTCTGTCTCATACCTTAAACCTTGTGCTTCATTATTCTGTCATGCAATTTTAAAAAGGTTTCGGCCAATCATTGGCAGATAGAAATGCATTTAATTTCTTAACAGATGATCAGTAATGATTTTGTCATGTAAATGATTGTGGCTTGGTATGAACTGATTTTTTAGATGAGTTAGACCACAAAATGCCAATAGTTTTTTTTTAAACTAGTGTTTACTGTAGAAAATAAGAGAGTTTTGATTGTGTTTAGTAATTTTAGTCACTGCATAATTCCCATACTACCATCGTATGGTAGTGTAAAATAGTATTAATGCAAAAGGAGGAGGTGTGTCCAAAAATTTGCCAGGTAGTGTAAATGTCGGTTATTTCATTAGTACTTTACAAAGTTGTGTAATTAAAACTGTGGGTGTTTTAGAATGGCTGACTGAGTTGTTGTGAAGTGAGAGGCATTAATCATCTTTAGCCTCACTAATGAGCTGTTTTGCTCTTTGTATAAAGCTTTACCTACCAGAACAATTTGAAATTCTGTGAAATGAAGCACTGCAACCAGCTACTGTTCAACCTCTCTCGAAAGACACTTACATTTCTTTCTATTTATGTTTGCTTCACTTTGATCTCCCTCTATTCAAGCCCCAAAACAGCAATTACCACAGTGAGGACAGCTGTTTTGTACTGATGAGTTGGTAAAGTTGTCTACTATTGTTGCTGCCTGCTGGCCTTGACAGATATTAGATCAATCTTGCAGCATGCAGACGTCCGATTCAAGGTATCAGAACATGTCTGATTGCTGCCCTTGGAAGTGACATTTACTCCATCTAAGTGCCTGGCTGTGCATGTGCTGCATTTACTGCACTGAATCATGTCAGTGAATCAACAGTGAAGCGTAGCTCTGTTTTTACTGAAATTGAATCGAAATGACTGAGTTTAAGACATGACGCTACAAGAGAGACCAAGAGTAATTGCAAATGGTAGACAAAGGTCATTCTCCATGCATATTGAAGGTGACAGCAAATTTATCTGCCCTTTTAGTTACCTTATTTTAGGGTACAACCCATCCAATTCCATATTCCTGTGCACAGTTTTGTAACCCATTTTTAAACCAATACTTCATAGAGAAAAAAAAATCTCAGGCTGAATGCTTTCATGTATTGCATTTTCTAAGTGGTGCATTTCACTGTTAAACTCTCTTACCGTTTTGGGGTTTTATCCAGTCTTGGGCCTGTCAGATTGCTTTCAAATGCTGAATGAAATGGTGAGGAAGAGCCTTCCTGAATTTATAGTGACTGACAGTTCTGTTAATACAAAACATTTGTAGCAGAGCTGTGTGGTCAAGTGTTATAGGCAGTGTGAATGTACAAAAAGTGAGAGACAGAGAAAGTTTGTGTTAGGCAGTGATTAAGTAGACTTACAGTGAATTAGAAGTGCTTCAGTAGATTTAGCAATTAAACATAAGTTAAACAGTCTTTTAATAATTTTCTAAGTAGCCTGTTGGCAACGCAATGTGTAAAAAGACTCTGAGAGCATGGATTTAAAGACTTCCTTCCTGTGCTAACCAAGGAGGTCTTACAATAATCTGAAGAAGAAAGAGAGAGCTATGCATAAGTATTTCCATTCGTCTCATTGGTGTCATGAGTCCGGGTCCTGCAGTTCTTCCTTTCACCACCAGAGGTCACCATCTCCTGTCCTCGCGGACTCCATTTCCCTAAACGCCACACACCTGTGACAAACCACACACACCTGTCAACTATTACACTCATTATTACACCCTCAGCTGTTCCCCATTGCCACAGACCATATATTCTCCTCTCTCTCACCACTCTGCCTGGTTGTATTAATTGTATTATTGTAGTGTTTGCTCTGGTCTGGGGATACATGCACTGTGTTGCCGTCTCATATCCCATTCCGTTACTGCTTTGTTTTTTGCCGTGTTGGCTTTTTTGTTTATATTAAATATACTTACCTGCACTTGGACCCAGGCTCTGTTTTTTCCACGGCGTTCCCGAAGCGGCCCGTGACAATTGGTAGATGTTTTTTTTTATTTTATTTTGTTGGAATATATTGCTACTTTTAAATAGCTGTCAATGGGGAAACATGTTTTTGCTAGCATAATAGTGTAGCTATGCCGTCTAGCAGCACGTTAAGTGAGTGATGCTAACTGGCTAATTTCTGACCACTGTTGTGTTGATTCTCATTCTTCAGAGAAGTTGATTGGACAAAAATGTGCGTGATGAGTCATGAATATGTTTTAGAATATATAGAAAATTTATTTAGAAAGTAATAATTCACTGTCAAAGTGTGTTTGTGACTGTATGTCCAGTATACACTTCATTGCTGAGTTTAGAGTGCGCGCTATGCTGAAAAATAATGAATCCTAAAGAAAAGCAGAGGAGAGTGATGAGCTTTTCATCAAGGGTATCTTTTTTTATTTGTTTTTTTTCTTCTATTATTCTTCTTATTTGGAGGCCATACCATTTTTCTTCAGTGCTGTTATGTGACCGTTTACTGAACACATCTAAAATCAAAATTTATACTGACGGTAATAGGTGCTATTGGTATTTTAATGGAGTGTGTGTCTTTTATTTGCTTGTCTTCACACTGCGTTGCCACAGTTAATGGAACAATAAACAAGCAAATTAAAATATTGGCAACCCAGGTGACTTAAATGCTCTGTGATCCTCAAATCTCTTCTTTTAAAGAATTAGAAGAGTTGGAAATAAACAAGTCTCTCTTGTTTTCAGACTTCACAGTAAATAAGTTGCTTTGTGTTATAAGCTCCTTTTGGGCACGTTTGCAACTTTTTGTATTTATCAGCAGCTGAAAATGAACATACTGTATGCAGTACACCTTCTCTGCAAACAGAGATAACGTGTTTATATTTATCTCACCTACCTTTTCTGCCTTCAAACTTTTCAAGTGAGATATTTTCATGCCTCCCTGGAGGCATACGTTCTTGACATTTTCCTTTCTGAATGGGTCATGAAATTTGAAAAGTCCTCTGCCCTTCCTTCCACACAATATGAGTCCTCCATCCAGATTTACAGAGAACAAGTAACATATGAATGCTTGACAAATGAGCTGAGGTACAGAAATTAAACTGAGAGGAAAGAATGAAAAGCATGAGCTTGATTTATCACAAGAGGCAGAATGTTTCAAGATTTGGTCTTTTATGGTAGGATTAGTGCTCTGATGTCCCTAAAGGTCTTTATGTAAGATATGTAGCATCATCAGCATGTTTTAGCGATAAACTAACCTGACAGAGGGAAGGCTGAGATGTTCCAAAAGTTTCTCATGTTAAAGATTGAAGGTTGTCTTCTCTTGACATTTTTTTTTTTTTTAAATGGTGTGCTTCAGACCTACTTTTTCTTTTTACTGTTTAATGGTGTTTCTAGGTCTGAAGTCTTCAGGGGGTATTGCACATATTGCGAAGCTTTAACAGGCTGTTCCGAAACTGTCCACAGATCCCTGTGGTTTAGGACCCTGAAACTGCGACAGAAAACATTGTTTAATTATTAATTCTCGTAAAACTGGATTACAGTGCTTTTTATGGTATCTCTTTACACTTCAACCTGAAAAGTCATCTACAAGATTCAAAGTGTTTCCTCTTTAACTGCAGTGTGTTCTGTAAAATGGGAAACCTGTACAATTGTGCTATATTAACAGTTAGTTGCTACTGTACAGTTAGCTATATTTGTAGATTCCATTAATTTGCAGTTGTGATGATTGATGTGCAAAAAGGAGACAGACTGAGAGCAGAATAAGCTCAGATAAAGCCCAGAGGACGGGCCACATCTGTAGTCAAATCTCTGAGTTATCATAATTTTTTGAAAATGTAATATCACAAATGAGATCTCTTCGACATTTCAATTATTTTTCCTAATTTAACTAGTACTTTTGTCTGCTTTTTCTCAGATTTTTCTCATGAGAGACAAACCCCAAAGTCTCACAAGTGTCTCTTATCACACAGATATCACATAGTCTGTGATCAATAGTAAGAGATTTAAATATGAACATTTCTTATTACATTCTTACAAAGATAAAAATGTTCTGAACTATCTTATCCACATTTTGTATTAATTATGTAGCTCTGTAGTCTTTTTTTAGGAACACCCATTGGAAGTACTGGACTTGTAATCTGCCATCTTTTACAGAACATTCTGAGCTGTAAATTACGTGTGACTAATGTGGCCTTCAAGTCAAGTGAAATATTGTAAGTTCTCAACACATCAATGCTCAAGCAAAGTCATATTGGAAAACTATTTAAACATTGCAGAAAGAGTGATCTCTAATGTATATGATATCAAATAATATATAATCTAAATAATGTCAGTGAGCAATCAACTCTGTAGTGAATTAATATGAATGATTTTGTTTTGAGTTATTCAAAAGATGTGATGTACAAAATACCTGATGTAAAGTTACATAACTCGTCTTTCATGGTTTGCTTCATGTTTCACAAAGGATAGAAATGAATCATTTTGAATTTGGATGTAGTAATTTTTGGGTTTAATGTTCACAATATACAGTAGCTATTCACTTGTTTTGATTAGGCTACTTTCGTGTTATCTTTACAAATTGGATGTGTGACATGCACCTAAGATTTGAGCTTTATTATGACAAGTTTCCCTGCTGTACATAAAGGCAGCATAATAACTCTGAAGCTAGTTGTAAAAATGACATCACTTCAATAATGATTGGCTGATGGGGCACAAGACATGCATAGTCCCTTCAAACCCTTCAATAGTGACTGTCCTGAACAGTGAATAAAATTTGGCGGACTGAAAAAAACATCAATGCAATTTGTGTGCATTGATATGCATTACAACCAAATTGCAGAAATGTTGGGACATTTTTTAAATTTGAATAAAATAAAAACTAAAATAACTTCAATTCACATGAGCCAATATTTTATTCACAATAGTACATAGATAATACAACAAATGTTTAAACTGAGAAATTTTACAATTTTATGCACAAAATGAGCTCATTTCAAATTTGATGCCTGCTACAGGTCTCAAAAGAGTTGGGACGGGGGCATGTTTACCATGATGTAGCATCTCCTCTTCTTTTCAAAACAGTTTAAAGACGTCTGGGTATTAAGCTTATGAGTTTCTGGAGTTTCGGAGTTAGAATTTGGTCCCATTCTTGTCTGATATAGGTTTCCAGCTGCTGAAGAGTTCGTGGTCAGTGTTGGGAGTAACGCGTTACAAAAGTAATGCATTACAGTAACGGATTACTTTTTTGCTGTAACGCAGTAGTGTAAGGCATTACTAATCAATTTTCAGTAATATTTTACTCGGTACATGTTCAGTAACGCTTGCGTTACAATACACTTTGAGCCCAAATTTTTATTTGTATTTTTTAAATTAATGTCCCTAGGGCCGGGCTTCGGGCCAATATTCACATCATAATTCAGATGCGGGCCAGTCCTCAGGCCTGTTTTAGGCTTCTCCTTATCTTTATATTTAGACATCCATCAATTATTGATGAAAAAATAATTGCCGCGCTGGTGGAAAGAACATGAGTCCGTGCTGCCGCGACTGTCAAGAGTGGCTCGACGGTATTTAGTGTCCCACAGCAGCAGCGAGCCGTCAGCACAGCTGAAGAGTTCTGCATTCAAATGCACACAATAAAGCAAAAGCCCCAGCAAAAGTAATTACCATGAATGTGTTCGGGGGAAATAGTAAAGATTCGCCATCTCCTCGTTAGACGTGCCTTTAGAGAGAAGTGCATCTTCACGGATAACGATTATATTAAAGAGTTTTTGTTTTCGGTTTTATTTATTTCGTTAAGTAGTAATTTAAAGCTTTCTATAGATATATCATGTCTGTGAGGCATGTATTCGCTGACTTTGTTCATTTTTGTGAAGTGCTCATGTTCAAGATAAAAGCACAACGTTTTGTTGTCATTGTGAGTGCACACAAATAAAAGTAGACCCTTTACAGTTAGGAATGATGTATTACTCTTACCTTTATGAGCAAAAATTACGGCGTAAGTTGTTTCCATTGAAAAAAAATTGCAATTGGTGCCTCCATGTGTTGCGCTTTAGCTTCCACTCTCTGCACAAACTACTGGATGCAGCGCACATTTATCTAGGTTTAACGTTTAAACATTGTTATATGCTTGAACTGTTTTAGTTTATCTATAGATTTTATTTTAGGCAAGTCATGATGATTTGGGAAGGCTTAATTGATCAAGCATAAGCTATGATCAGCCTGCCAGTCTGCCGCTGGCTGCTTGGTCGTTACTTTAAGAAAGAAAAAACTCATTTAATGAACAAAAAATGCTACAAACATTTTTTTCTAAATGAACTTAATAAAAAGCCGGAACGAAATATAAACACTTTGCCATTAGAGCAGGGCTCTAGTACATTTTGTCATTTTAGAATGTTAATTTCTACTTCTGTAGATATTTTGGTGAAAGTAACTCAAAAGTAATACAGGAGTCATGTAACGCATTACAATTCTGAGACAGTAATATTGTAAGGTAAGTAATTACTTTTAAATAACATTAACAAGTAATCTGTAATGTATTACAGTTTGGAAGTAACTTGCACAACACTGTTCGTGGTCATCTTTGATGTATTTTTTGTTTAATGATGCACCAAATGTTCTCTATAGGTGAAAGATCTGGACTGCAGGCAGGCCAATTTATCACCCGGACTCTTCTACTTCGAAACCATGCTGTTGTAATAGCTGCAGTATGTGGTTTTGCATTGTCCTGCTGAAATACTCGTCGTCTGGAGGGGAGCAATGTTGCTCTAAAACCTTTATATACCTTTCAGCATTCATAGTACCTTCCAAAACATGCAAGCTGCCCATACCGTATACACTTATGCACCCCCCTACCATCAGAGATGCTGGCTTTTGAACTGAACACTGATGACACACTGGAACGTCTCCCTCCTCTTTAGCCCGGAGGACATGGCGTCCGTGATTTCCAACAAGAATATCAAATTTGGACTTTAGTTGGCATCTGCTGATGGCACGGCGGATTGTGTTTACCGACAGTGGTTTCTGGAAGTATTCCTGGGCCCATTTAGTAATGTCAGTTGCAGAATCATGCCGATGAGTGATACAGTGTCATCTTAGGGCCCGAAGACCACGGGCATCCAACATAGGTCTTCAGCCTTGTCCCTTACGCACAGAGATTTCTCCAGTTTCTCTGAATCTTTTGATGATGTTATGCACTGTAGATGATAAGATTTGCAAAGCCTTTGCAATCTGATGTTGAAGAATGTTGTTTTTAAAGTATTCCACATTTTTTTTACGCACTCTTTCATTCTTTCTTTTATAGCTAATCATGTTACAGACCTGATGTCAATTAACTTAATTAATTGGTAGATGTTCTCCCTGCTGAATCTTTTCAAAATTTCTTGCTTTTTCAGCCTTTGTTGCCCCTGTACCAACTTTTTTGAAACCTGTAGCAGGCATCAAATTTGAAATGAGCTAATTTAGTGGATAAAAGTGTAACATTTCTCTGTTAAAACATTTATGTTCTCTGTGTTCTATTGTGAATAAAAGATTTGAAAGTCTTTTAGTTTTCATTTTATTCAAATTTAAAAAAACGTCCCAACATTTCCGGAATTCGTGCTGTATATACTTACAATTGCAAATTTTGTTTCATCAGAATAAACAGTAAATTGTAAATGGACATCAATTAAAAAAGATACCTTTTAGCTCCATAATGGTGCAGTTACAGCATATGCCAGCAGGGGCAAACATGCTATGCTAAACCTTGACCCTTTTGGTTGTAACCTTTCCACCATTTTAATTTTAAAATCCTTTTACTGTCAGCTTTCAGTGTTTGTGACTGTGGTGGCAGATTTGCATTGCTTAGAATGAGTAAGCAGACCCGTCCGTGTTAAAGGCTGTGAGGTCATTGTTTAGTCATCGCCAACTCTGTCACCACTCATTATATCCAGGTCAGCACAGGTCTCAGTTGGTGTCTGGTCGGGTAGGAGCGGGGAATAGGATTATTACATGTTCTTATCGGAAGAGGGCTACGTCTGCTGAGGCTCAGCACAGAAATGTCAGGTATGTCCTTTGCCTCTGTGATGAAGAGACACTGACTTATGGTTTATTCACTAAAGCTTTGTCAGATGCCCTCATTTTCACTCTCACTCTCTCTCCTATCTGCCTATGTCTCCGTCTTTCTTGTGTTTTGAATGTCTTTTTCTTGCTGAAGCTTGAAGAATTAGTTTAAATAGGTGTTTTTGTTCTGGAAGGCTGTGAATGCATCCCTTTAAGACAAATCATGGACATGGCCATTTTGGTAATGCCACCAGGTATTTTCAAGCAGTTCCTACCTGCTTGAATGGTGAATGGTGATTTTATTTTTTTTGTATGTGTGTTTTTAAAAGGTGTCTGTTATGCTTCCCTAGTAAAATGTAACATATTTCAAATTAATTTATTTCATACTATGCATAGTTCAAATCTAATATATTTACTGACATAAAAATTATAATCAAACTTTATTTGGAGTACTAACTGTGCACAATGCACGCTTCTTAACATTAAGCCAAAAATGCGTTTTAATGTCATTGATGAGGATTGTATGATTTTTTTTATAATATTGGTCTTTAAATGCAAGATATTATATTATATTTAGGTATACTTTGAAATAGTTCCACTTTAGTGCAATCAAATATATTCAGTATATCTTTAGTTGGACTTCAGCACTACTTCTGCGCAATAAGTTGCATTAATTAGCAATATTTTCAGTATTTCTCAGAGCTCGGGTTTCAAGTATAATTCGTTCGAAGTAATGGTGCTTCATATAACGTTATCCAAAGAAACAAGTATTAATGATAAATCCCCTGCGATGTTTGTACTGGCTACTGTATACAGGCCACCAGGGCACCATACAGACTTTATTAAAGAATTTGCTGATTTTCTATCTGAGGTAGTGCTGGCTGCAGATAAAGTCCTAATTGCTGGTGATTTTAATATCCATGTTGATAATGAAAGAGATTCGTTGGGATCAGCATTTATAGACATTCTAAACTCCATTGGTGTTAAACAACACGTTTCAGGACCTACTCATTGTCGAAATCATACTCTAGATTTAATACTATCATATGGAATTGATGTCAGTGGCGTTGAAATATTGCAGCAGAGCGATGATATCTCAGATCATTATCTAGTTTCGTGTATATTCCATATAGCTAAAGCTGTAAAGCCAACTCCTTGTTACAAATATGGTAGAACCATCACTTCTACCACAAAAGACTTCTTTATAAATAATTTTCCTTATTTATCTCAATTCCTCAGCATATCCAATAGCTCAGAACAAGATTCAAGATTTTTTATTCGTCACATACACAATTATACAAAGTATAACCAGCAGTGAAATGTAAGAGGTTGTCCTGGCAGCGGTGGGAACAACTTGATGATGTAACACAAACTATTGACTCTCACTTTTCTAGCACTTTAGATACGGTTGCTCCTTTATGCTTAAGGAAGATTAAGGAAAAGAGTCCAACACCGTGGTATATTAAGCACACTCGGGCCCTAAAGAGAGCAGCCCGGAAAATGGAGCGCAGCTGGAGAAAAACAAAATTCGAGGTATTTCGTATTGCTTGGCGGGAAAGTACTCTATCCTACAGAAAAGCATTAAAAACTGCTAGATCTGCTTACTTTACATCTCTTTTAGAAGAAAACAAACACAACCCCAAGTATTTATTTAATACAGTGGATAAATTAACAAAAAATATAACATCAGCAGGTGCAGACATTACCCAGCAGCACAGTAGTAATGACTTTATGAAATACTTTACTTCCAAGATCGAAACTATTAGAGATAAAATTGTAACCATGCAGCTGTCAGCCACAGTATCGCATCAGATAGTGCACTATAGATCCCCTGAGGAACAATTCCACTCATTATCTTCTATTGGAAATTAAGAATTGTATAAACTTGTTAAATCATCTAAACCAACAACCTGTATTTTAGACCCTGTTCCATCTAAGCTCCTAAAAGAAGTGCTTCCAGAAGTAATAGATCCTCTTCTGAATATAATTAACTCATCATTGTCATTAGGATATGTCCCAAAAACCTTCAAACTGGCTGTTATTAAGCCTCTCATTAAAAAAACACAACTTGACCCCAAAGAATGAATTAATTACAGACCGATCTCGAATCTCCCTTTTCTGTCAAAGATATTAGAAAAGGTAGTATCATCACAACTATGTTCCTTCTTAGAGAAAAATGATATATGTGAGGATTTCCAGTCAGGTTTAAGACCATATCATAGTACTGAGCAACCTGCTTTAATCATCTATTCGTGGTTGTATCTCTCTATTAGTGCTACTGGATCTTAGTGCCACGTTATATGAACAGTAGCCACTGATTCTTTTGTCACTGATTTAATATGAACAGTAGCCACTGATTCTTTTGTCACTGATTTAATATGAACACTAGCCACTGATTCTCCTTGGAGAAGCTCGCTGACACTTACTTCAAATGATCAAGACAAAGACGAAGCACTACAAAGATCATGAGTAAGGACAATTAACAAAACTCTGGCCATTTGATAATACCTAGAATATCAAAATCAACTGCGGGCGGGAGATTGTTTTCCTATTTAGCGCCCAAACTCTGGAACAATCTACCTAACACTGTTTGGGAAGCAGACACACTCTGTCAGTTTAAATCTAGATTAAAGATCCATCTCTTTAACCTGGCTTACACATAATACTCTATCGCGTTTCTATAATTCAAATCCGTTAAAGGATTATTAGGCTGCATTAATTAGGTCAACCGGAACCAGGAACACTTCCCAAAACACCTGATGTACTTGTTACATTGTTAGAAGAATGGCATCTACGCTAATATTAGTCTGTTTCTTTCTTATTTCAAGGTCACCGTAGCCACCCAGATCCAGACTGTATCCAGATCAGATTGTGGATCAGCACCTAGAGATGACCTCTACAGCCAGGACACCTAGATGAGCCCCAGAGGCTGATCCCCAGTGAAGACCCTGTGTCCAAGACGGCCACCGGGACAAGACCACAGGAACCAGATGAGTCCTTTGCACAATCTGCTTTAGCCTAGATTTAAACTGCTGATTTTGCTGGCCAGTGGAGAATGACACTTTCGACAAACTATTTCCCCGTCTAAATACTGTAAAGCTGATGTAAAGCTGCTTTGACACAATTTGCATGGTTAAAAGCGCTATACAAATAATATTGAATTAATCAGATTTTAAGTATACCAGTTTAGTTTACTAAAAGTACAATTTCAGGGAATTTTTATTAAGTAAATACATCCTTTATTTTCTATTTCAAATATATTTGAGTAGTAAGTCTCTTCTCCTCATAATGCCTCTAGTAAGGTTAACTAGTTCGATGTTTGAGGTTTGATGAAATGATGAATCTCTTTGACATGTGAAAAGCCTGTTATTATAGAAAATACATTTTGAACCCTCTTACTCTTTCTCAAGATAGAATAACGTGACTCATCCGCTGTACATCCACACAGCACTGAGTCTCTCTCCTATTCCGTCTCTCTTACTGAATGGCTATAAACTCCCCACATACTGTCTGTTATGTAAGAGATCTGCTCAGTAGCTCTGCTAGCTGTCCGTGCTGTTGTTTTTGCACACACTGAGGTGTTGTTATGTAGCTGACCACATTTGGTCAAGTGCTCCATTCAGAGGCTGCAGATAAAACGCTCCACGCGGTTTCACAGGTTTGGTGCTTGTATTTTTAGCCCCCTGCCTACCTTTGCACAAAAGTGTTTGTGAGTGCAGTTTTAAACCAGGACACACATGCCATTGTTCATAATTCATGCTGCAACAGCAGCAGCACCACCACCAGAAAAAGCAACACCGAATGTGTTGTTCTGCTCCAATTAAACATTTATGTTAATCTATGTAGATCCATGTAAATGGCCAACATGGGTGCTTCTCTGTGAGCGAGCCAGAGGGATTTCATTCACTTGCGTGGCTCTGTCTGCTCATACATTTATGCCAGTGAATACTTTTGATCTTGATTGAGAAGCTTTCGGAAGATCAACATGTCAAGTCAAGTCAATATTATTTGTATAGCGCTTTTAACAATGCAAATTGTGTCAAAGCAGCTTTACATCGGCTTGATATAAAGCTGGGTGGATTTATATCAGCTTTACAGTATTTAGGCGGGGAAATAGTTTGTCAAAATGGTGTCATTCTCCACTGGCCAGACAAAATCAGCAGTTTAAATCTAGGCTAAAGCAGAATCAGATTGTGCAAAGGACTCATCTGGTTCCTGTGGTCTTGTCCCGATGGCCGTCTTGGACACAGGGTCTTCACTGGCGATCAGTCTCTGGGGCTCATCTAGGTGTCCTGGCTGTAGAGGTCATCTCTAGGTTCTGATCCACCATCTGATCTGGATACAGTCTGGATCTGAGTGGCTACGGTGACCTCGGAATAAGAAAGAAACTAATATTAGCATAGATGCCATTCTTCTAACAATGTAACAAGTACATCGGGTGTTTTGGGAAGTGTTCCCAGTTCCGGTTGACCTAATTAATGCAGCCTAACAATCTTTTAATGGATTTGTATAGAAAAGCGATTGTGTATTATGTGTAAAACAGGTTAAAGAGATGGGTCTTTAATCTAGATTTAAACTGACAGAGTGTGTCTGCTTCCCGAACAGTGTTAGGTAGATTGTTCCAGAGTTTGGGTGCTAAATAGGAAAACGATCTCCCGCCCACAGTTGATTTTGATATTCTAGGTATTATAATATGGCCAGAGTTTTGTTAATTATCCTTACTCATGATCTTTGTAGTGCTTCGTCTTTGTCTTGATCATTTGAAGTAAGTGTCAGCGAGCTTCTCCAAGGAGAATCAGTGGCTACTGTTCATATTCTCTCTGTAGCACTGACTCCGGAAACCCCGTCTTTCTATACCCGTCTTTCTCTTTATTCTTTTTCTTCCTGTCCTCCTCTGCCTGCTTTGAGGAAGCTCAAACACAAAGTTGCAAATACTGTTGGAAATAATTCTAAGTGATTTTATCCAACCTTTCCAAGGGACTTCAAAATCTGGTGTCTGTCTGAACCTGTCTGTATCCGCAGTCGCACTGAAAAAACAACTCCCAATCCCACTGAGACGTCCAGCTCTGTCCCTTTAAAGCATATTAAATGTCAGAGATGGATGTCTGTGGACATTTCTAGATATGAGAGCAGTACAGGGAGGTGGTGGGTCTGATTTACATGACTTGAGACAATCCACAAGAGACCTGCGCTAGAGTCAGTAAGATCTTTTATTGGACTTGTTTGGCTCTTGCAGGCCATGAACGCAGAAACACTTCTACAGTAGGTCAAATCACTGTGCAGTCTTGAGGAGGAGAAAATGACAGCTGAGATAAATACATCGTCATATACATCATCATAAATACATTTATTTAGCCATTAGCCCCCACCCGCCCCGTATATATATATACGGGACGGGTGGGGGCTAATGGCTTACTTTGCAGTGTTGGAAATATTTCTGTTTTAAACCATGAAGGCGAGCCAGTGAATTTCATGTAAGCAATGTGCAAACTTTGCACAAGAGTTATGCCAGTGAACGTCTTAATCTCAGTTAATTCACTATGCAGAAAGTGAAAGTAAAAACGGATTGATGGAGTGATGACGGAGCTTTCGGCATCTGATGCCGCTTATTCTCTCAGAGACAGCGAGAGACGAATCAACATATGCTGATAACAGTATATAGCTAACTGTTTTAATTTAGTGCCTTAATATTTCTCTTCAAGCACCGACTTTCAAAAACAACCTGTTTAACACAAACTATGTTCTTCTCATGTTTTTGAAAGTCAGTGCTTGAAATAGGCTAAATAAAGCATTATTTAATGGATTTTTATTGATGACTGTAGTGTTAATATTTGAATTGTAGGCCTATAATTAATTGAATAATATACCTGTTTTAAAAGACCTTTTTTACGTTGAGGAGTAAATAGCCTCTTTTGCAGCGCGATAGTTATGTGGTAGGCTAATATTGCAGGGCAAATTAATTGTAATTTTAAATTAATAATAAAAGTAACTTCGTAATAAAAATAAGCCTAATAAAAATAAGAATGTAATAGGCCTACATTAATTGGAAATGCCAAATCCTCTTAATATTGCCAATAATTGATGTTTTTGACAATATCTCTGGCTATCGTCGATACAAGATCATCGTCTTTCGACGCACCCCAGCAAGGGGAGGTTATCACTGGGCAGACAGCACGTTGCCTGTTACGTCGTTTGGGCTGTCTTGTTGAGCACAGTGGCACTGAAAACATTATATTTCCCACACTTTAAGCTCTTTTATTTTCCAAATATAATAGGATTAGTCCAACGAATCGTTCGGTTTGTAATGCGTAACGAACCGAAAGGCTCGTAACGAACAATACGAATACGTATATCGTTACACCCGTAATATATATATATATAATTCCATTTTTTTGTTTTGGTTTAGGTTTCAATAATTTTAGTTATTAGTTTAGTGATTAGTTCAGTTAGTTGCCAAAGCAACCTTTATCATCTCCTTTCTTGTCCTCATCCATATTTTTTCCCTTCACAGGTATTGAAAGGCTCTAAGAAGCTCTCAATGTCAGTCTGTTCTATGGGACGGATCCCAGGTGGTTACGTGACCAATCACGTGTACACATGGGTGGACCCTCAGGGCCGCAGTGTTTCCCCACCACCAGACTTGGTGGAGCAGCATGGCTTAGGAGGAAGACACTCGGACATCCAGCAACATGGTCACACGCACAATCGGCACGAGGGTGCTGAGAAGAAGGTGAGGGTAAACGGGCACTCATGTTGACCGATTGAGTGGAACGTACTGTAAGCTATTTAAAATTCAGGGTGATGTTGTAAAGTGCTAAGCATCTGTGCTTTTTCCCTCTACGTGTTGTGTCACTCAATTTATTCATATTTAAAATGACAGCTCTAACGAGTGTAGAAATTATTTTAATGCCTCAGTGATTCCTTTCTGCTTACTGCAAACCAGCTCTGCTGGGGTTTTTTCTCTGTAGGTGCATTAACACACACACACACACACAAACACATATTCATCAACTTTCCCCACTATGCCCTCTCACACCTTCATCCCATATTCTGCCTCTTCAGCTAAAAACACCCAAAGGACAGCAGTCACCAATCACAACACTGTTGACAAGGTCTGAAAAGCCCTAAACACTTGCCACTAAATGTACTAAATACAACATCTATCAGTGACTCACAAATTTAAAAATGCATCATCAGAGGTTTATATTGCATATCTAAATGTTCCTTTCCATATGGAAGAGTTTTTTGGCCATGTGGCATCACACTCACTGCACTGAGCCAGAAAAGAGAAAATAAGTAAAAAAATATATATAACCAAAAAAGTGGAGAAAAATCACAGCTAATTCAAAACAGCTAAATAATCATATTGTTATATATTTTATTTATATTTAATAATAATATTAAATAATAATATTTGTAAAACAAATAATGCAAAATAAGTTTGACTTAATTGACTTTCAACTGACAGATTCAGACCTTATTTTTTTGGGATAGTTTACCCCCACATTTTGTCATCATTTACTCACTCTCATGTTGTTCCAAACCTGCAGGACTTTCTTTCTTATGTTGAACATAAAAAGGTATTTTGAAGAACGCTGGTAATCAAACAGTGGATGGTCCCCATTGACTTCTATGGTATTTCTTTCCCTACCATGGAAGTCAAAGGTGACACCAACTGTGTCAAAATTCTTCAAAATTTCTTCTTTTGTATTCAACATAAGAAAGAAACTTAAACAGGTTTGGAGCGACATGGTTGAGTAAATGATCGTTTTTGGGTGAGCCATTCCCTCAACTGCCTATAAAACCTATAATGCCATAAACTCAAACACAGAGATTTTAACTCATAATAACTGTCTAAACTTCAGACAATGGTTAATTCAAAAACAAAAACTTGTTTGTTTCTTCAGATTTGATTATGGATGACTCAAGGTAGCCCTAATTACAAGCACTGACAGTGATCCATTTGTTTTGAATGGAGGCAGTGGAGCATGTTAGCTGCAGAGATTCTTTAGCAGGGGTCTGTGCTGTTTTGGCTCGGATGTGGGGCTGCTGAAAAAGTATTTCAGGCACGCTTTGGGCCCAGCTCACCTGAAATGCTCTCTATGTCAATGTGATTGATATGACCCATCTGAACAATCATCTGAGTTCAGATGAACTAGCCAGATCCATATTACCCATTTATCACACTACGTGTAATGCATAAGGAATGAATAAGGATGTTTGTGTACTGAATTGTGTGTACATTTATGTACATTTGTGTTTAATAATATTGGTATTTTAGTGCTGTCTGCAGAGCTGACATTTAAGGTCATGCGACACTTTGAATTATTTGTAGATCCTGCCAATAAGCAGTACATTACATCAGTGTAACCAATCAGACAAAACTATTGTGAAATGTGCATGACTCTGTAAAGAGGTCAGAAAGTGGCTGCCTCATTACGCTACAAACAGAAACAGAATGTACCTTCATAGTTAGTCTGAATAATGCTGAGGAGAATCATATCTGAATGAGAACTAATGAAACATAATCACATCAAACCCACAGTCAAGCCCATAGAGAGGTGATAAACAGCTTTAATTGATTTGTTGGTAAATATTCATCAGGGTTTAGATGCCGCAGTGGTTGGTTGTGCTGCTTTCCAGACTTATTGGACAATCTTATTGGTATTTCAGTCAGGTCGAACATCACTAGAATCCTGATGGGTGGGTGAGTCAATTTATAGTCACCTCCTCTTCATTGTCTCAGCATTTTCCTTTAGTAATGGGGCGTCCATAACTGATGAGCGAAATGAAGTGTGCAACCACAGTCTCAACTAGGGGGTCAATATCTCACCCGCTAACCAATAATCCACTATGTCATACATGTTCTATTAAAGTACTGCTTCTTTGAAGCTGTGCCTGTAAAATGTGCATCAGTGTTTCTATATTTAGTATGTACTGTAAATGATTTCAGTATACAGTCATTGTAAGGAGAGTTTGTTCAATCCACTTATGTCCCAGGTTTAAACTTTTTTTTTTTACATTGTATGAAGGTCACATTAAACTACCATAACTTAGAACTTGTTAAATTATGCAAAATATGTACAAAATATTATTTAATTCCATCTATTTATTAAAGTGCCAGCTATAAAATTACCCACAGCAAGATAAAAAAAAAAGTTGGCTATATTATTCCATAAATTTCCCCCCCAAAAAATGCTGTTAAACACAATGCCCCATAAATTACATTTATTTATTTACTTATTTATGTACTTGTTATTTGAGAAGATAATGAAAATATTAACAATTTTCTAGACATACCTCTATATTCACTAGTGGACATTGTTAGTGAAACTAAATATACTGTATAAGTAACATTGTGAAAAGAGTTTACAAGACTCTTTCACAGAGGAGAAAGTGTCTAAAGTTTATGAAACTAATAAATGTGTCCAATTACAAGAGATCACAGATGGAAAAACAGACAGCATAAATTAAACATTTGTTAATGCAGCCATATTCTAGTGGCAATGAAAGTGTGCAAAGCTGAGTTTGGAATCTAAGATGAATCTAGAAATATGTAGCTGTGATTTATGCATTGAATTCAACAAAAACTCCACCATTATCGGCAGGTTTTGATACACTTGTGGCAGACGTCACAGCTGTTTTTCATCTAATTTGTATAAAGCTGAACTTTTTGACACTTTCAATCCTTTCTTAGCTATCAATCCCAAAGTTTCCCCTGGGAGCCTATTGCTCAGCTGGGGAATTAATTGGACGTGTACTGTTAGATTGCTTTAGGAGTTGCACTGTTGTGAAGACTTGTTAGTGAATACATAAGCAAGTGAGATGAGCATGATAATATACAAATGTGTGTTCTCTCCCCAGGTCAATATCTCACTGGATGATGGGCGATCTCTGGGTTTGATGATCCGTGGAGGTGCTGAGTATGCTCTGGGCATTTATATCACCGGAGTGGACCAAGGGTCTGCTGCAGAGTACAGCGGACTAAAGGTAAACTATTTTGAGTCACAATTTGAGAACTTAATTTGACAAATATTTGACAATTTGAGAGCCTTCTATGACTTTAATACAATTATTTGTGCCTCGATTCGGACGTGAGCTGATTGCTTGAGACAAGTCCTTATTTCAGTCTAAATCTTTTATGGATGGAGCAGTGTGCAGTAATTTGTTAATAAGGTTGCTAGAAGTCATCAGTCAATCAGTGATTCATCAATAATAATGTCTTTGAAAACAGCTCATTCACTGGGTGCAAAATTTACATGCCATCTGACAGGAAAGTTAATCATGTTTGAAACTACAAGTCATTGTGTTTTGACTGGAAGTATTCATCATCTGTTCGCTTAAAACAAACACAAATAGTTTCAGACATGTTGACATCTGATTGTATTTTTTTGAAAAGCCACAAGTGGCCAAAAGTGTTGCTGGGGTTTGGCATGACTGAATTTAGTGTGTCTAATTAAATTTGCGGTGTGAGTATATTGGTTGAGGTGGCCTCTGCCAAACGGGAAGATGTAGAAACAAAGCGACACTAAATCCAAAGCTGGCCTCATAAAAGATTGAGTGAGCTCTTAACATTTTGGCATCAATCCATGGACAAAAAGATGAAAGATGTTTCCTCTTTCTCCATTCAGCTGGAGAATGGGCCGGGTAGGCTTTTTGGAAAATATCACAAGCCTGAATCTTCATCATAGCAAAAGTCTGCTTTAATCTGTTGAGATTAATTGTTTTGTTCAAAATTATCAACTCTTTGTGTATTTATTTTGTTTATTTTACATGATATTACCAGTCTTCTTCCTCAGTCTCTGTCTCTCTTTGTAACTTTATGTGCTTGAGGTATTCAATGATTGGGCTTCAGCAACCTCTGCCCCACCAGAGACAGATAAATATTTTACGTCACCTTTTTGGTAATGCAGCTCCGTGCTTCTGCATGTCCACAACCATTCATTTGTATTCTCGCTGCTTTGCTGCATGGCAAAAATATGAACATAAGGGTTGATTTGTAATCGTCTCATGCCAGGGCTTGTGTTTACTTGTGCTAGTGATAAAAAGTCAGGCATTTCGTATCAAAAATTGGCAGGATAGTGAGACAACACAACATTGAGACGGTTTTGTTGAACGTATTCTGGATTAGGATGGCAGTGTTAGAAGATCTGATGTATCTGCACTGAAATGACAAGAATCACTCATCTGAACGCAGAAACGTATAGATTTTGGAAAGGGGGGACAGATGGTTATATCTATAGACCAACAGAATCAAGGTTTGGTTGGGTAGCATGGCTGTTTGGTGTTAGTTGCAGCTCTGGTGGTAGATACTGCAGCTACACCATTTGGCTGCAGACAGCATCTTTCTCCATTAATAGCCATTCAACAATTACATATACTCTGATATTTCAGAATCAGAATCAGAATGAGCTTTATTGGCCAAGTATGTTTACACATACAAGGAATTTGTTATAGTGACAGAAGCTCCACAGTGCAACAGAAAGACAGTAACAGGACAGGACACAGGTAATGAAACAAAATAACAGGAAATAGCCAATAACCAATGTACAAAGCAGCAAAAAAAATACACAATATATAATATATAATATAGGCGACTATGTATGTACAGGTCAAGTATGTGCAAATTAGAAATGAGAAAATAAAAATAAAATAAGTGAGTGTGGTGAATGGATAATGTATTAGTTGTGTGTTCTACGTTTATTATTTATTGAGTGTTCATGAGATGTATTGACTGAGGGAAGAAACTGTTCCTGTGTCTGGTCGTTCTGGTGCTCAGAGCTCTGTAGCGTCGACCAGATGGTAACAGTTCAAAGAGGTTGTGTGCTGGATCTGAGGGGTCCAGAGTGATTTTACCAGCCTTTCTGCTCACTCTGGAAAAGTACAGTTCTTGGAGAGTGGGGAGGGTTGTACCAATGATTCGCTCAGCAGTCCGGACTACCCTCCGTAGTCTTCTGAGGTCAGATTTGGTAGCTGTGCTGAACCAGACAGTTATTGAGGTGCAGCGGATGGATTCACAGAGTAGAACTGTTTCAGTAAGTCCTGTGGCAGGTTGAACTTCCTCAGCTGGCGAAGAAAGTACAACCTCTGCTGGGCCTTCCTGACAATGGAGTCAATGTGAATATCCCACTTCAGGTCCTGAGAGATGGTGGTGCCCAGGAATCTGAATGACTCCACTGCAGTCACAGTGCTGTTCATGATGGTGAGTGGGGGGAGAGCAGGGGGGTTTCTCCTGAAGTCCACGATCATCTCCACAGTTTTGAGCGTGTTAAGCTCCAGGTTGTTGAGACTGCACCAGACAGCCAGCTCCTTAACCTCCTGTCTGTAAGCAGACTCGTCACCGTCCTGGATGAGGCCGATCAGTGTGGTGTCGTCTGCGAACTTCAGGAGCTTGACAGAGGGGTCTTAGATGTGCAGTCGTTGGTGTAGAGGGAGAAGAGCAGTGGGGAGAGTACGCAGCCCTGAGGAGCTCCAGTGCTGATGGTTCGAGTGCTGGATGTGAATTTGCCAAGCTTTACTAACTGCTGTCTGTCTGTCAGGAAGCTGTTGATCCACTGGCAGACGGAGGTGGGGACGGAGAGCTGAGTTAGTTTATTTTGAAGGGTTTCCGGGATAATGGTGTTAAAAGCAGAGCTGAAGTCCACAAACAGGATCCTCACATAAGTCCCTGGTCTGTCCAGATGCTGCAGGATGAAGTGCAGTCCCATGTTGACTGCATCATCCACAGACCTGTTTGCTCTGTAGGCAAACTGCAGGGGGTCCAGTAAGGGTCCAGTGATGTCCTTCAGATGAGCCAGAACCAGTCTTTCGAATGATTTCATGGCTACAGACGTTAGGGCCACAAGTCTGTAGTCATTAAGTCCAGTAATTTTGTGTTTCTTTGGAACGGGGATGATGGTGGAGCGTTTGAAGCATGAGGGGACTTCACACAGCTCCAGTGATCTATTGAAGATCTGTGTGAAGATGGGGGCCAGCTGCTCAGCACAGATTTTTAGGCAGGCTGGTGACACACCATCTGGACCAGGTGCTTTCCTTCTTTTGTTCTTCCTGAAGACCTGGCACACATCGTCTTCGCTGATTTGAATTGTAGGTGTGGGGGAGAGAGGGGTTGCTGGAGGTGTGAATGGTTGTGTGGAGGGGTGTTCTGGGCGGGTGTGGGGTGATCGTTCAAAACGACAAAAGAACTCGTTTAAGTCGTCTGCCAGGTGTTGATTCTCCAGAGTGCTGGGGGGTGGTGTTTTGTAGCTGGTGATGTCCTTCAATCCTAACCACACTGAAGCCGGATCACTGGAAGAGAATTTGTTCCTGAGCTTGTCAGAATAATTCCTCTTTGCCACTCTGATCTCCTTTTCCAGTGTGTATTTGGCCTGTTTGTACAAGACTTTATCCCCCTTTCTGTGAGCATCTTCTTTGGCCTGACGGAGCTGTCTGAGTTTGGCAGTGAACCATGGTTTGTCATTGTTGTAGAATAGATGAGTCCTGGTAGGAATGCACATGTCCTCACAGAAACTGATATAAGATGTTACAGTCTCTGTGAGCTCGTCCAGGTCATTTGCCGCAGCTTCAAAAACAGTCCAATCAGTCAGGTCGAAACAGGCTTGTAAATCCCGCTCTGTTTCGTTAGTCCATCTTTTAACAGATCTTAATACAGGCTTCGCAGACTTAAGTTTCTGCCTGTAGGACGGAATAAGATGAACCAAACAGTGATCAGAGAGTCCTAAAGCTGCTCGTGGAACCGAGTGATATGCGTCCTTTATTGTTGTGTAACAGTGATCCAATATATTACTGTCTCTGGTGGGGGCATGTGATGTGCTGTCTGTATTTTGGCAGTTCACGGGAGAGATTTGCTTTATTAAAGTCCCCGAGAATGATTAAAACAGAGTCCGGGTGTTGTTGTTCACTCTCTGTGATCAGATCAGCGAGTTTCTGTAGAGCTGTGCTCACGTGCGCTTGCGGTGGAATGTAAACACTCACGAGAATGAACGAGCAGAACTCCCGCGGCGAATAGAACGGCTTGCAGTTAATGAAGAGTGTTTCTAGATCTGAACAGCACATCTTCTTTAACACAGTTACATCTGTACACCACCTCTCATTGATGTAAAAGCATGTCCCGCCGCCGCGCGATTTCCCCGTTGATTCTGTGTCCCGATCTGCTCTGATCAGCTGGT